>NC_046325.1:2385411-3837626 GCF_009819535.1 Lacerta agilis | reverse complement strand
TTTACACTCACCCCCGTTTCTTTTCCTTTGTATCCGCATACGCCAGACAAGTTTGTGTCGTCCTGACGCGTGAAGGCGGAAAGGAACTCTGCACATGCTCAGTGGCACCTCCTAGAAGCCCTACTTGCTTCCGAGTAAGCCCCAATTCACAGTATATTTGCCCCCCTCCCTCTTCTTTTGTTGGCATCGAGAGGTGTATGCGTTGTGGTTACGCGCAAGGCGGAGGCGAAAAGGCACTCTGCACATGTTCGGCGACACCTTCCAGAAACCCTACCTACTTCCGAGCAAGCCCCGTTTCACAGTATCTCCCGCCCCGCTCTCCCCTTTATTCCGCTGCTATCCCCAGAGTGCGTTGTGCTTACGCGCGAGGGCGAAAAGGCGCTCTGCACATGATCAGAGGCGCCTCCCTTTGCAGGGACGAACGCGGGAGGGGGGGGCAGGAGAAAGCCAGCGTTACGTGTGATTCAAAAGCGTGTGTCTTCTCTTCTTTCCCCCGCACCGCAACCTCCCCAGACCCGGGATGTAGACAAGCGCTCCCGACGTGCGCGCTCGCTCGCTTGCTTCTCCTGGGGGGCGTCCTGGGGGCCGGAGGGCTGGCCCGCACCGAGGGCGAAGTTGCGTGCGGCTGCCGTGGCGGCGCCGAGGCTGAGCCGCTCCGACTCGGCTGAGCCTTCGATGATGTCAGAGGGGGAGGCAGCGGCGGCGGCGGCGGGCTGAGCGGAGCGCCGGAGCCAGAGGAGAGCGCGGAGCGGCGGCGGCGGCGGCGAGCGAGGGGAGCGGCGTCCCGTGCCAAGCAGGCTGCGAGCATGAATGGCGGGGCGAGAAGACTCCATCTTGGGCTGCCTCGCCGCGCCGCTGCAGCAGCAGCAGACACGCAGGTAGGAGCTCGCCGACCCGACGGGGGGAGCCTCCCACCCGAGGCGCCCCGGTCCCGTGCTCTGCCCTCGGGGCGCGCAAAACAAGGGCGAGGCTGCCCGCGGGCGCCCGGAGAGGGCCCCGGCCAAGCGCCCTTTTCCAAGGCGGCCTACTCCCCGGGATCGCCAGCTGGGGTGGGGTTGGGGCCGGACGGGGATCGTTCCGGGGCCCCGTGGTGTTTGGGGAGGGGTGTCCAAATGGGGCGCGCGGCGACGGCACTTTTCTCCCCGTGACGCGCGCCAAGATCGCCGCCGGGGCGCGCCGCCCTCCAGCCAGCTGCGTAATTGGGCATCCGGATCTCCGGAGCTGGGAACGGAGGGAGGGGGGTCCTTGCCAGTCCCGGGAAAGAACCAAGGGACATCCCACCCCCCAACAAACACACCCAGCCACCCAAGAAAAGGAAAGTTTTTTTCCCCTTCCAGGGCGGGGGTTCTAGAACTCTCCAGACACTTGGAAAGTGGTCGGCCCGGGGATTCAGGAACGGGGGTGCGGGGTGGGGAGAGCCTGCTTGGCAGGGTGTTATTTTTTGGGGGGTGGGAGGGGTTCAGCGAAAGAGCTGGCGAATCTGCGCATTTAGCATCCTCGCCACGAATTGCTTGTTTCGATCTCTCTCTTTTGGAGGGGGCGGCGGGGGGAATGGATGGGAGACCTTGAAGGGTCCTCCCCCCCCCCCACACACCTATTCCGGAAATGACCCCTGGGCGATCCGGGATATTTTTGGGACCCATGGGCCGAAAAGTCGGGCCTGTGGTAGTGGATCTGGCTTTCTTAATTTTAATTCTGGAAGCAACCCTCATATATATAGAGAGAGGGGGGGGGGATTCCGCGGATTTCCTGCAGCCATCCTATACACTGGATCTGGGATCCTAGCGAGCGGAGCTGCGCGCTTGTGCGTGCCTTAGCGCGGGGTGGAGGCGAGTAGCGCTGGGTGCCTCCGGCGGCTTTGGGCGATTCTCTTCGGGTGCTGGGATGGCGCGAGGCTCACGCACTCCTGTGCTTCTCATGGGTTAATAGAGAGGCGTTGGATCTCGGCGGGGGATCCTTTTTTGGAAGTGTTCGGGGCGACCTCGATATTTGGGGTTTGGATATTTGCATGCGAGTTTTTTCCATCACAGCAGTAATACAAAAATACTGGTAAAGGGCCAGTTTTGAAGTGGGTGGGGATGGGCAGCCTGGAACAGCACCCCCCACCCCAACATTAAGGGGGGGGGAGGCTGTGAGGGTGACCTCATTAGGAGAAGGGATCCTGTTCATCCTTCATCTCTTTGCTTGGTCTTCTCCTTGGTTCTCTCTTCTGCAAGGGAACGCTGAGGGTTAACGTGGCTGAGGCTCTGGTTGTTTTCCTGACCCAACAGTGCTTATCCTATGCCCAAAACAGCACAGGCTTGGTGCACCTCAGAAGTTTGCCTCCCGCCGATGGTCCCTGTTTTTCAGGCGCTGAGCACCCTGCCTCACGTACATGCCCATGTGCCGTTTCTGAGACCTGCCTTTGCCAATCTGGTGCCTCCTGGATGTTTTGGACAACGGCTCCCACCAGCCCTTACGCTGCCCTCAAAAACCCGGAGGGCACCAGGTTGGCAGAGCCTGCCTTAGATCCCTGCATTGCAGGGGGTTGGGCTAGAAGACCCTCGGGGGTCCCTTCCAGTCCTACCATTCCATAAGGAAAAACACTGCCTGTTAATGAAACTGACTCCTTTCTTCGTAATCTCCTGTTTACCTCCAAAAAAACACCTCGCGTGTCTTGGATGTGCGTGTCGCTATCCGGTGCTGTTCAGTTCCTCACAACAACCTCGCCACACGCCTGTCAGTTCTTGTGCGCACCACATTCAGCAGACCCTTTCTGTTTCCTGTCATCCCCTCTCTCTTCGCCTGCCTTTCTTGTGCGTGCCTCAGACCTGTTTTCCCTATATCCCTTTCTCCCTATATCGAATTTCTCTCGGTGTCTTAACTCTATCCCACTCCTGCGACGGACACAAAAATACGTGCCAAATCCTAAACAGAAACCTCCGAGCCACCCAGGACAATATTCTAGGCCTGAGGAAGAAAATCCAAACTGGGTGTCACGGCAATCTTGGCTAACATCATCATTCTCTATTCACGTTATTAATTGATTTATATTCCGTCTTTCCTCCAAGGTGGCGTACGCCATCCCTTCCCTTTTGTTCTCACAACAACCCTGTGAGGTAGGCTTGCCCGAGAGCCAGCAACTGTCCCAAGGTCACCCAGCAGCAAGCCTTGCGACTGAGTAGGGAGTTGAACCCTGCCGTCTCAAGCCTTAGTCCGGTACTCTAACCACTATACCGCACTGTGGGGATCTCTGCCTTGTGTGAGGGCCCTGCTGTTTGCAACCGGCTTAGGGCAAGGCTGCCGGCCTGCTGTTCGTTCCTCCTCAGCCGAAAACACAGGACCGTCACACTTCCGTATGCTGTCATCCCCTCCTCAGCCAGGGCTGGGGAAAATACTTCACATTTTTGGTGGCCGGTTTCAGCTTTCAGCGGGAAGCAAAGTGGGAGGGAATATCAGGGTCACATCCAGATTCCTTTTAGCGGCGCCGTTACGAAACCCTGAGGCTGGGGATTCCCCCCCCTCTCGAACTGGCTTTAATAACCCCATATCCCTTAGGCCATCGTTGCAGCCTCATTTCCACACACACGGCCACATCTTGCACGTACGCTTACACACAAACACACAAAAAAATTCTTCCCCTCTCATATCTTCTCTCTGCCACCGAACACACCCTCTCGACACGCCCCCTGCCCTCATCCACACATGTTTATTTCTCTTGTTTATTCCCCGCCTTTTTCCACCCCGCCTTTCCTTCCGAGGAGCTGAAGTGCATGGTCCTTCACCTCCCCAGTTTATTCTTACAACACCCCTGCAAGGTAGGGTAGGCTGAGAGAGGCAGCGGCTGGCCCCAAGGTCGCACCCGGTGAACTTCGTGGCTGTGGGGGGAGGGGGGAGGATTTGAACCCTGGCCTCTTACCCTGGCTTCCTCAACCTCGGCCCTCCAGATGTTTTTGGCCTACAACTCCCATGATCCCTAGCTGGCAGGACCAGTGGTCAGGGATGATGGGAATTGCAGTCTCAAAACACCTGGCGGGCCGAGGTTGAGGAAGCCTGCTCTAACCACTGCACCGCACTGTTTGTAAGCATCGTCCTCACCCGCGTCCCCCTCTCGTTGGCACCTGCCGCAATCCCTTAACGCTCTTCTCTGCCCCTATTCGATGCCCTTGCCTGCATCAATCACTTAACGCTTTCTCCTCTCACGACCTGGCCGCCTCTTTCGCACCTGGGGCTCTGCGCGGGTGCAGAGCGAGAGGCCGTCAAATGCACAGGCGCGTGAGGTGACACGTATGAGGAGGCATGTTCCCCTCTTGATCCCGTAAGAGCAGCCCTGCGCATGCATGGGAGAACGTGGCTGTGAGCGGATGTCCGTACTTAGTGCGCAGCCGAGAGGCTTGTTTTGTGGGCGCACAGAGCTCTCTGGTGCGCACATGCTTACGAATGACGGTGTGCCTTTTTCCCCTGCCGCCAAAGCACAGTGTGATTCTGGGTGCCCCGAATGCCATTGTGAGAAACGCCTGGGGGGGTCTTGAGATACTGTGCGGGGTTCTCCGTGATCTAAGCATGTCGGGCGGCGAGGAAACGCAGCGCAAAAATGGCACTGTCCCTCGAGGCAGTGCTGTGGAGACCCCAGCTTCTGTGTTTGTCTGTGAGCTTTTGAAGGGTCTGCGATGCAACGGGGGAAGATGGATGCATGCAAAACTACACCCCCCCCCCATTTTTTTAAAAAAAGGACTTTGGGTTAGCTTCTTGGAATATCGGTAAAGGGTAGAAAACAGCCGCTTGCTTTCCTTCGTTTGAAGGGGCCTGTTTTTAAGATGCATGTTGTTGAGAATGGTTTGCCATTTTTCCGGGGGTAGTGTGTGGCCCCTGCAGACCTGCTCCTAGCCCTATCATGGCCCACTCCCCGGAGGACTGCAGGGCTGGCCCAGGCCGAGCGGCAAGCGGTGAGGAAAGGTTTGCCAAGGCCAGGCGGCTCGGCTGTGAAGCTCTCTGGGTGACCTTGGGCCCATCCCTCGCTCTCGGGCTAACCTGCCTCTCGGGGCCGTGGCGAGGATGTCACGGCAAAGAGCTGTGTGTGCCAGCTTGAGCTCTTTGGAGGAAAGGTGGGATCTAGAGGCAATGAATCGTAGTATTGCAGAGTTGGAAGGGACCCCCGAGGGTCATCTAGCCCAACCCGCTGGACACTTTTGCCCAACGTGGGGTTCGAACCCAAGATCCTGAGATTAAGAGTCTCGTGCTCAACCGACTGAGCTATCCCAAGTAAACAAACCTGACACAGCCCCTTTTCAGCCCTTTGGGTTCAGTAACATTTTTTTAAAAAATCATTTTAAAATAGGAAAAAGTATGCTTTAGAAATAAAGGGCCGTGCTATAATTCTCATGAAAATGTTGCTGAACCAAACAGATACACATGTGAGGTAAGTCGCTATTATCACTTTTCCTCACCCACCCACCCCCATTTTGCAGGTGGGAGGACTGAGGACTGAGAGAGAGAAGGGTTGGCCTAACGCCCCCTCTGAGTTCATGGAAGAGGCGAGATTTGAACCCAGGACCTCCTGATCGTAGCTCAGTCGGTCGCTTAGCCACTACACCGGGGAAAGGATGGGTGCCAAGCAAGCTGGCCTAGTGAGGGGTGTGGCCTGGAGAAAGGGGGTGTGGCCTGGGGAGCGCTTTGTGGGCCACACTGGAGGACTGGAGGGCCGCATTCGAAGGGTAGCTCCCTCATTTCCACGTACTACCCGTTTTCACAACAGTATTTTGGGGCCAAACAAGGCCCAAGACCAGAGTAGGAAACCCGGCAATCTTACCAGTGTGTGTGTGAATATTTCGTAGGAAGAATAGGCCGGGTCCCACAAGATTTGCCCGTGGTTTCCATTTTACACGGACGCCCTCCCTGCGAGGGGCCCTTGCGTGGCCGGCCAGCAGCCATCTTGTCCCGGTGCCAGCCCTGGCAGAGGGCATTTCCAGGGGACACTCGGGCTGGGCTGGGCTATGTTTTCGCTGGAGGGATTCCAACGTCCTCCTGATCTCCATTGTTATGCTGGCTTCTTGTTGTTTTTCTCCTCTGCCGTTGGTTTCATGCTGCTGCGTGAGGCAGGCAGGCCGGCCGGCCGGCCGGCCTCCCCGTTGCTTGTTTGCATGCTAGCTAGCAGGAACCACGCTCTGCCTCTCTCCGAAAAGGTCATTCTTCCAGGAAAAGCATTGGGGTGTGTTTGTTTCCAGGCCTTCGCTCAAAACCCAAACGTTGCATGACGGGCCCCTAGGACAGGGGTCAGGAAACTTTTTCAGCCGTGGGCCAGTCCACCATCCCTCAGACCTTGCGGGGGTCCAGACTGTATTTTGGGAAAAAAATATGAACGAATTCCTATGCCCCACAAACAACCCTGAGTTGCATTTTAAATAAAAGGCCACATTCTACTCATGTAAAAACACGCTGATTCCCGGACTGCCCGCGGGCCAGATTTAGAAGGTGATTGGGCTGGATCCGGCCCCCGGGCCTTATTTTGCCTACCACTGCCCTAGGACATGGAACACAACTTTAAAGCTGGGTGTAAGAGGATTTGGTGCAGATAAGGCACTCCAGAACCAATCTCCCTGCTCCAGTGTGGTGTAGTGGTTAAGAGCGGTGGACTTGTAATCTGGGGAACCGGGTTCGTGTCTCCACTCCTCCACATGCAGCTGCTGGGTGACCTTGGGCTAGTCACACTTCTTTCTCTGAAGTCTCTCAGCCCCACTCACCTCACAGAATGTTTGTTGTGGGGGGAGCAAGGGAAAGGAGAATGTTAGCCACTTTGAGACTCCTTCGGGTAGTGATAAAGCGGGATATCAAATCCAAACTCCTCTTCTTCTTCTTCCTGAATCTACGTGCTTCTGAATCGGAGCACCTACTCCCAGAACCGCTGCAAGATTGGAATTTGGGGTCCGTTGGGTCATCTACTCCAGCCCCCTGCAATGCAAGATCGTTTCCCCCGGGGATTTGCCGCTCTTCCACACGCGCACGCTGGTTACCCTTAAAAAAATTATTTTAAAAGCATTGGGTTTCACACACATGCACCCTTCCTGTCATCAGTGTGTTGTTTTTTTCTTTTTTGTGGAGAGAGCTGGGAGGGTTTGGGTTTCAGAATGGCGAATCTGCTTGCAGGCTTTCCCATAGGGAAGAGATTTGGGGAGACTGTGGCCCATCCCTGACTATGGACCACGTTTTGGGAGGCAGTGCCCCACAACCAGTGTTAGTAATCAGCCCGGCTTGTTCTGCGACTGGCGTGGGTCCAATTGCGACCTGTGGAGATCTCTGGGTGCCAGGTTGGCGACGGACATCCCCCTCTGGTTGGCCCCTCCAGGTTTCTTAAGCAGGTGAGCAGAAGAGCTCATTTACTGTGTCCCCCGTCCCCCCGATCAGTTAATCCTCACAACGACCCTGTAAGGTAGGCAAAGAGGCTGCGACTGAGTCCCAGGTCACCCAGGGTCCCTCGTGACTGAGTGGGGTTTTGAACCCACATCTCCCAGTTCCCAGTCCGACACTCCAACCCAGGCTTCCTCAACCTCGGCCCTCCAGATGATTTGAGACTACAATTCCCATCATCCCTGTCCACTGGTCCTGCTAGCTAGGGATCATGGGAGTTGTAGGCCAAAAACATCTGGAGGACCGAGGTTGAGGAAGCCTGCTGTAACCCATGGATAGGCAGATTAAGGCCCAGGGGCCAGCTGCAGCCCAGTCGCCTTCTCAATCCGGCCCACGGACGGTCTGGGAATCTGTGTTTTTACATGAGTAGAACGTGTCCTTTTATTTAAAATGCATCTCTGGGTTATTTGTGGGGCATAGGAATTTGTTCATTTTCCCCCCCCTTCAAAATATAGTCCGGCCCGCCAAAAGGTCTGAGGGACAGTGGACCGGCCCCCTCCTGAAAAAATTTGCTGACCCTTGCTCTAACCACCCCACCCCACTGCCTTCCTAGAGTCCTTCTGCTGTTGGGCAGCTCTATAAAGTAAGTCAGTAAATGAATATGGGGAAAGCAAAATGCCACTTAGAAAAGATCTGGAATATTTTCCTTGACGCTTGCATTTGCTTTACTCCAGATGGTTTTATTTGATGTTTAATGTGCTGCAAACCGCTTTGAGATCGTTTCTTTAAACTATACAGCAGTATACAAATGAAACGAACAACAACAGCAACGCTTTGGGGCTTCTGTTTGTGTGTTTATCTTTCAATATGGTTGCGCTGCTTTAGTGGCTCTCACAAGAACAAGAAGAGAAAGACCTACTCAGAGTAGCCCCATATAAATTACTAAACCCAAGTCAGCGTTGTCCCTTAATTCCAGCAGGCGGATTCTAAGAAGCGTTGGCTGCCACCCAAAAATACAGAACGAAACAAGTCATTTTTACTTTAAAAACAACCTCTGTTTACAAAACAACAGGCTTTGTTACTTGCAGGTATAGTTGTTAATGGTGCATAGCCATTGCTCAGAGGGGCAAATCAGTGCATTATTGAGTTGTGTATTTTGGCCAGGGGTGTGTGTGTGTGTAACCTGGGCTGGAGGAACCGGGAGGCGACGATTTTCCTTGAGGGGTTTGTGGTCTTTGCTGTTTTAAGGCCCATGCCTGCCTCACCCCCACCCCCCAAAAAAGCATCTGGTTGCGCGAGGCAGCAGGTTGTAGCTCAGCCCCAGCCGCCTTTACGGAGCATTTCTGGGTCACTCTCCTTCGCTTTATTCCCACGCCCAACGAAGGAATGCATGTTTCTGCATCCGCGTGTGCTGTGCTAGCGCATTACCGCTGGGTTAAGATTTTGGGTGCTGCAAGCATCTTAAGACATTCCAGTAAGCGACAGCATCATCTGCGGGTGCTCGGAAGACTTTTTTTGCGCGAGAGAGATCTTGCAATCCCTGGTTTTTATTTTATTTTTATTTTTTTAGCACATTCTTTGCATTGGGTTCGCTGCGGGGATTGCCTGTGGAAATGTGCAAACAGGCCTGTTGGTGCGATAGTTATTTTTAACGGCGTGCGCATCTGTAGAACGTCGAGTGTGTTTTCTTAAGGCAGTTTTTCTTGAGTCCCTGCAAAAAAACGGGGGCTGTGGTGGTGTGTTGCGTTGGAGGAGAATGAAGGAACCGGCATGACGTCATGGCCGACTTGGCCAATCGCAGCTCAGGATCTCTTCCGTGCCTTTGCTCTCTGACGTACCCATTGGCCACGGTTGTCGTGAGTCTGCGCTTGCAATTGTTTTTATTTTCCCCCAAATAAGCAGTTGTGTCAATATCCTCCGCCCCGGGATAAAAGAAGGGAGCCTTTCCTCCCTTTTCCCAGGACCTGAGTTCAAGATCTGGCAGCTATGCCGCAGGACCTCTCCTGCCCCCTCTCAGAGCTGCTGGATGGAGCTGGCCGTCGCCCAGGAGGACTCCCAAGCCTCTGTCAGGGTCGTCAGCGACTTCCGAAGTGTTTGGCGTTTCTATGGCGACGCCTGGTGTTGTTTTTCGGTTAATGGTTTGCGAGCGCTTGGCTACTTCCTTTGGCTTTGGAAGCGATTTTCTTGTCTTTGCTTGAAAGGGAAAAATAATCCGTCAGAGTTATTTATTAGCTCCGTAACGGCATCGCCTGGACTCTGCCTGACGCACAGTTACGTCAGGCGGCGGCTGTCCGTCACCCCCCCTTCCACCTTAACTACAGCTGACTTGCACCCCTTGTTGTGATTTCCCCTCTGCCGCATGCAGATGCATACTTGTTTTTTCACACACACACACACACACACACCGATTTGACTCGGAGCTTCGCCGAAATTGTACCCGACTGCGCCACTTAACAGCTTTTCTGAACCCTTTCACTCTGTTCTGCAGCGATCTCTGGCTCTATCCAAAACCTCTCCCATCAGACTGTGGCTGTAAGATGCGCAGAAAAAGTTCCCGACTGCCTTCATTTCGTGCGGCTCCGATGATGCACATAGCGCCATTGTATTTCAGATTTCCTGCAAAATCGACACAGGATGCACCCTGCCACCCTCCTCTTTTCCTCCAGTCCCCAGAAGCGCGCCCTCCGAGACATCTGCCTGCACCCAACACACTCCATGCCGGGCCGCCGTCATCTCGCGCTCCTGACCACATTGCCCGTTCTGGAACCGCATCGTGCCTGCTGCACGCCGGGCGCAGAAACTCGCTGCCGAAGGCTCCCCGCACAGGCCGAATCCAATTGGGTGACTCCTGTCGGCCTCTCGGCCTGACCCACATACCCAAACAGCGCCTGGCTCGCTCCTGGTGGACACCCGCCATTTTGCAGAGGAATGCGCACCCATGCTGTTATGACAATTCAGCGGAGCAACTGCTGCGCAGAAGATACGCTGAGGAAACGACACGTATTTAAAATAATTAAGAGGATGCAAAAACAGGTCCTTTGCTTGGTTTTTAATTATAGAAAAAAGAAGTTAACGCTAAGATTACAAAATCCCACAAACCGTGACCCAACCAGTGACCCACCCACCAAGGGACAGAGAGGAGTACACAAGGCTCCTTATATACTACATTTACAGCTCAATTTACAACGCCTGCTGTACCCTCTCACATCTGCAAAACTAGGTCATGAGATTTACAGCAACTTTTAAAGAGGTATACATTTTGTGGAATAATAACGAACCTTGATATCTGAACTAATCAACACACGCAGCGCCCCCCCCCTTCTGCAGCTGACACCCAAGACACCTGAAGCCCATTTCGGCCCGACGGTGTTGGTGTGGCGGATCGCGTCCCCGTCTTCGGTTACGCTCATCTGTAACACCCGACAACACGCACTCAACAGGCTGCAGATCCCGACACGCGCTGACGCAGGCCGATCGCAGCGATCCTCGCGCCCCGGCCCTGTTGCGCAGCAAAGGTTACGCTGCCTGGACCTGTCAGGCAGCGACTCTTGGAGGCTGTGGCCTCTCGGGCAGCCAGGAACGCTTTTTATTTCTCCTCTCCTCTCCTCTTCCGCCCTCTCTGCCCTGCTGCATTCTTCTAGTGCTGAGCTTGAGAGGAGGATGTTAACACAAGGATGTCCGCGCTGCTGAGATCACAGGCTCTCCGGAAATGGCAGGGGATCGGGTTCCTTTGGGTGTGCAAGCTCGGAGGCTCAGCTCTCCCCACCGCTCCTGGGGAAGCATGGTGGGGGCTTCGATTCCGGGAGGGGAAATCTGTGGGGTAGGCTACTAGGATATTCCTCGACTTTGGGGTTTTTCTGAAAGCGGAGTGGGCGGTTTTCTGGTGGGAAGGGAGCCAGGCCTTGAGATCCCGCATCGAAAGGGAATGGCATCTTGTGCTTAGAAGCAGAATTGAGCCCAAGCCTGCTGGAGTCGCAGCAAGGCCGCCTTCTAAGGGTTCTGGATTCGAATCCAGGACTTGGTTTTAGAGGGGCAGGCAGGCGTTTGTGGCCCAAAGCTAGTGAAAAACTGGTGCCCCCTCCTCTGAATGCTGCACGGAAGAGGCAGCCAGCAAGATGGGAAAAGGGAGGGCCGATTCACCCCCCCCCCCAGCCACACAACCTTAAAAAAAAAAAAAACCTCCGCAAATCTGTGCTCAAAGGGGTACAGAAATAGCAGCTCGGCAAGCTGGTGACATCCTTTATTTTATTTTAAGGTTTCTGGATTTTTCAGGAGGCGTAAGAGCAATTGAGGCTTCGAGCCTCTCTCGCTGTTCGCTCCCGTTATCTGCCATTTAATTAGACATAAATATATGTGACTCTCTCTTTTTTGTAATCTAAGTGTACTGAAACCTGTGAGTTTGGGCTGGAAGGTGTTAATCACAAAGTCCTTTTTACTGTGCGAATAGGGGCAAATTTTTCCATGATGTACGTATGAGGAACGGATGCAACTTTTCTGCCGAAATGGCGGGCAAGCATTCAGGGAAAGGTGATTAAAGCTATGGTTGGTTGTTGTTTTTATTTTTATTTTTAAAAAATGGAATGACGCTGTGGAAAAAAATGAGCGTTTAAAATATTTTTAAATGCAGTGGGTATTGTTTTCGATCTTATTTCTCTCTTCAGTCAGAAGTAACAGGAATGGCACATTAAAAACATAAGTCCTGGTTGATACTGCTATCTGTCTTATTTGACAGAGGGGAAACTGAGAATTTCAGACCTTCTTAAGCTTTTTCTTCCTTGGAAGGATAATCAGTCACCCACTCGGGGTTTATTTTTTATTTTTTAAATAAAGCAAGTTTCTAGTTCTGATGAATGGCGGCGGGGGGGGGAATAATTGAATTCATTCCTGCGCCTTATAGAATCAAAGAATCGCAGCTAGATTGAGGGATGGGTGTGTTTTATGGAGAGTGAAGTACCTATTGAGGCCTGGAATCCTGTTTCTGACCCCAAACGCAACACAGCCTCAACTCTGCCCGCCATTTGGCCATTTCTGCCCTCTTTTTTTTAAAAAAAAATCCAAAACCGAAACGAAAAGCTGCATGAGTTGTAATGGCTTGGCTGCGGAAGGTTCCTTTTCCAGCGGCAAAATTTAAGGTGTTTTGGGCCCAGGGATAACAAACAGTTTAAATTTGGGGTAACGCGTCGTCTCTTTCTTCTTCTCCCGCCCCCCCCCCACCCAGAGGGTCCCGCTCAGGCAGATTTGGAGACGGCGTCTTGAGCAACAGGGACACAGACACCCAATAGATGTGGTCTACTCGTGTAGGTAAGGCTGGCGTCCATCACCCTACCTTTCCTTTCCACTGGGTCTCCTTGGGGTGCTGTCAGAGGGAAAGAGGTGCTGGCTGGGGCTTATGGGAATCGTAGTCCAAACCACCTGGAGGGCGCCAGGTTTGGGGTGGGTCTCCATGGAAACGCCACCATGTTTCCCTGTCCCGGTCGCCATAGCGACACCGGCTGTTATCTAGGCCAGTCACCACCCCATCTGTGTCTCCGCGGCAACGGTGCCTGGATCTAGGCCAGCCCCTAACTTCTAGCTCTGGTCCCCATGGCAACCGCCGCCGGGTTGCCGTGACTCGGCTCGGCCTCTTTCTAGGGCCTTCGCCTTGGCTCGTTGCCCCCTTCTAGAACGTTCCGTTTGGCTCGCCATTTTTAACCCCGTGGGTTTGTTTCCAAGTCCTCCCGGCCTGAAGGTTGCCTTGCAAAGCAAAAGTCTCCTTGGCTGGGTGGTCTAGGCCAGAGAACCTGCTCTGCAGACACTGCCAGACGCCATCTTCCTGGGCCGCACTCCCGCGGGAGCCATGCCACTCGCATTTTGTGACGCCATGCTTTTCCGTGCGGGAGAGCACGGTGCCCAGAATGAGCCTCTGTGCTCTCGCGGGTTTTTTGTCCAGGACAGTTGTCGGGTATGGACTCCAACTCCCATCAGCCCCATGGCCAGTACAGTAGTTAGCAATGATGGGCCTTGGAGTCCAGCCATATCTGTAGGGCCACACATTCCCCGTCTCTGGTCTAGAAGCGTTTGCTTCTCGAGGTTGGCTGGGCCAAATTTGGATTAACGGGAGTCCTGCCTATGCCCTTCCAGGCATCCAGCCCCTAATATATTTCCAGCATTGGGACCTCAACCCTTTTTGCTGGCCTTCATATTTCCATGGAGACTGAATTGTCTGGTTCTTCGTTGAACTCTGAATCACTCACAATTTTTTTGGTTTTTTTTTTTAAGAAAAGGATGAGGCGCAAAAGTGCTTTTACTGCTTTTCTGTGCCCTTTAATTGCTCAGACATAGAATCCTAGAATTGGAAGGGACCCTGAGGGTCATCTAGCCCAACCCCCATGCAATGCAGGAATTCTGCCCACAGGTCCCTTTCCTGGGTGGGCTCGAACCACCAGCCTTCTGGTTAACAGCCAGATGTGCTGACCCACTCCACCACTGCTTTTTTTGTTTCTCTGCCCTAGAGGGTCCCCACCCCATGTTTGCAGCCTCTTAATATTTGTCCAGCCCCATCAGCATACAAGCCTGGTCTGTTTCCTCCCGGATCTAAATGATCTCTTTCCTCCCGGAGCTAAATGGCAAACAGAAATAGACTTTTAACGGGAGGAACCTATACAAATTAAATGTTTCTTGTGGGACCTAGTGAGGTGTCCACAGGCTCTGACTCCAGTCTCAGGCTTCCTATCTTGATGAGACATAAGGCCGTTTGGCAGCCATTTTTATTGATCTGTTTTGGTTGTCATGTGGCTGGCTGCGATAGCCATCTCAGCCCTTCCCAATTGCACAAAGAGCTAGCCTTTTCCTTTTAAAAAAAAGAACGAGACCTCGTTGCGTTTGGGAGGAAGACTGCTACATTTGGGGGGGGGGGGTTGTTTGTTTTTAATGGGGGAAACTGAGGCAGAGAGTGGAGAGAGGGCAAATGAATTTTGAGACGGCAGTAGCAGGAACTTGTCCGAAAGGCTCTTGAATTTGCCACCTCCTGCCAGTAAAGCGAGATGAGCGCCGCAACCCCAGAGTCGTCCGCGACTGGACCTAATGGTCAGGGGTCCCTTTACCTTTTTAAGGCTGCAGGGTGGCTTGTGAAGAGGGCCTCTGAGCATGTGTGAATTGCATTTCCCATGACCACAAGCCTGCGCATATCTGGAATTTCTAGAGGGCGAGGCTGCCTCTACCAAGACACTTGGAACAAAATACAGACAGATTTTTCCTGTTTCATCCTTGCAACTTCCCTGCATGGCGGGCTTGGCACAGAGAGAGAGAGAGACCTTAAGTGGCCGAAGGTCACTAAGTGGGGATTTCAAACCAGGCTCAAGAACCCAACATTTTAGGAGATTAAAATTTGAGCAGACATTTGGTAGCAAGCCTCAAAATTCCTGCAGCAGAACGTAGGAACCTATGGGTTTTCCAGCCTTGGGACAGAGCGCTTTCCCCTGCCTCCTGCCACGGAGCGGGGTGACTTTGGTAGGTTTTTGGTAGTCGGTAAGGCAGATTTGCCAACTCGGTTCTCATCGCGGGTTTCGGACTGCAACTCCCAGCCAGCACAGTGGACGAGAGTTGCATTCCCAAAATATCTGGAGGGCACCAGGTGAGCAAAGGTTGCAGCAGTAGGCTGTTCCAGATGGGGGTCTTTTTTCTATCCTGGCCTTTCTCTCTCTCTCTCTTTCTCTCTTTCTCTCTCTCTCTTTCCAGTGCACAGACCCAACATTGCAGTCCCCCTCATTCCGCCTCCCCCTCCAGCCTCTTCCAGGCTGCTGTGCTGTTTCCTGCAATCTGCTGACCTCAGCCTTCGTGACTCACGGGGCCCGCAGAAATCCATCGTGCCTCGCATCTTGTTTACGACCCGCCAGCCTTTCTCTCTCCCCACCAGTTTCAGAGCCCTGTTTCGGTCGCAGCACCCTGGACTGCAGGCGGACGGAAGTGGCGGGCGAGGCAAATCAAGTTTTTTGCTCCCCGCTTCCCTTCCTGTGACCGTTCCATTTTTTGGGGGGGGGGGACACACACGTTCATTTCCACATTTGGGGCAGAGAGAAAATGCAGTGTCCATGGAAGGGTCCACATCAGTCGCCCTCCGGATAGGATGGACACAGGGACCCTACCCAACCTCATTAAATATATGGACTTTATTCTCCTATACCTTTCTCTCTCTCTCTGGTGTATTTACAGATGTTCTCGAAGCTTCAGGTTTCAGGCGCTGCCAACATAATGGCATGTTCCGACGGGCATGTGCAGAGTGTATTTCAGCTGTGAAAGCAAAGCCTCCCAGCTCCTGTGGGGCAGGGCTCAGGGAGGCAGAGTGGTTCTGTGTTACTCTTGCCCTAGATCTCTTCAACATTATTATTATTATTATTATTATTATTATTATTATTATTATTATTAATTTTTTCCTGGCCATCTGGGGTGGTTTCAAGCACATATAAAGAACTTAATAGAACATCAAACCTTAAAAACCTCCCAAAACAATAATAATTTTAAGACCCAGGACGCGATTTTGACGCCATCTGGGGACCCGCTTCTTAAGCTTTTGCCCACATATATTTGCCAGGTGCTCCTATTGTAACCCACCTTGGATCGGGCTGCAACCCGCCAGTGCTCTCAGTTGAAGGTGGGGATCAGGTTTCCCCAAGATAACTCTGGGATCTATGCTTGGACACTGGGGGACAGTTGGCCCCGGTACCAGAGCCTGTAGAGGATCCCCAGGGACCCATTTCAGGCTCAAGAGATGGGGATGAAGGGAGATGCCAAAGGACGTCTGGTTGACTGCAGTTCAGGTCCAGGTGGGGTCCAGGATCTCCGGGCCAGAGAGAGATCCTGGGTGCTGGACCTGTTGGGACTCCATCCCCCATGCCCCCTCTCTCTGCGTTTACCCACAGTCAGCCGGGCCCACACGTCTCCCCCCTCCTCAAATCCTTGCTCTGTGCCACAGAGCGCTGCCTCTTCCTTCTCCCTCCCTCCCCAACCCCGCTCTTTTTCTCTCCCTCCGTCATCCAGGCCGGTTTCCATAGAAACTCCCTTTCCGTTTGGGTACTCCTGTCGCAGCCGGGAAGGGAGTTTGTATATGTGTGTGTGCGTGTGAGCGCGAGAAAGAGAGACCCTCAAGGAATTGTTGCCGTTGTGCTATACGCACGCACGCATGCACACTCGCCGTGCATGCAGGCACAAGCCCATCCGCACACACACCCCGTGGCCTGAAATTGCGCCCGGCTTGACGTCGTCGGGACGGTCCCACCCAGGTCGAGGGAGGAGGGAAGTTTGTGAAAGGCGGGCTTTGAAGAAAAGAAAACAGGGTGGGCATCCCTATTGTTCTCTCTCTCTCTCACACACACACACACACACAATATTTTCTCCCACGCCTCTGCATCTCTGCAGCGGGGAGAGGGCAGAGCCTGCCTTCGGGGGCCAGCCCTTGACACGAGGGGGCCGGCCGGGCCAAAGGAGGCGCCTGATCGTCTGGGGGCAACGAGGCGAGCCTCTTGGAGCGGCTTCCGCGCTGAGCTCCGGAGAGCGGGCCGGGCCAACGCATCAGCTGCTTAATCCGAGCTGGCACCGGGAATTTGTTCCCTTCAGCCATTTTAGGCTTGCCAGCTGGAGGAACGAGCTCCTTGAGCAAAATGGCTCCCAAACGGGTGGAGTGGGGAGGGGGTGGGCGCCCGGGTGGGTGCTGCAAGCGCTGAGCCAGGCCCACTGGGGTGGGGGCTTCTCCGCTCAAGCCAAACAGGCCGCTCTCTCTTCCCCTGCTGGGCTTCGGCCTGCCCATGCCAGCTTCAACCTCGCTGCTTCCCTTGGTGTGACTCATGTCAACGGCAGCCAAGTGACATTTCGGGACTGATGGGAAGCAGAGGCCTGTGGTTCTCCTGCCCGCTGGGGCCTGGCTGCCTTCTCACAGCCCTTCCTATGCGGGGGTTCAAGTCCCCACTCGCTGGGGGGCCTCGGGCCGGTCGCTCGCTCTCGGCCTGACCTGCCTCGCAGGGTTGTTGTGGGGCTGATAATGGGGAGGAGCAGGAATTACGCCTGCCACCTTGAACTCCGGGGAGGAAGCGGTGGGATTTGAATGTAACAAATAGAGCAGGCGTTCCTAGCCGTCAGGCAGACCCCCTCCTGAGACCTCTCCCCCAGCTGTGGCGCCCCTCTTCTCGAGAGGTCAGGGGCCATGGCTACTAGGCACCATGGCCATGTGTAAGAGCCTGGACGTTTCCAAGCACAATTCAAAGTGTTGGTGCTGACCTTGAAAGCCCTAAACGGCCTCTAAGGCCCAGTACACCTGAAGGAGCGTCTCCACCCCCACCGTTCAGCTCTGACACGGAGGTCCAGCTCCGAGGGCCTTTTGGCGGTTCCCTCCCTGCGAGAAGTGAGGTTGCAGGGAACCAGGCAGAGGGCCTTCTCGGTGGTGGCGCCCTCCCATCAGATGTCAAGGAAATAAACAACTATCTGACTTTTAGGAGGCATCTGAAGGCAGCCCAGGGAAGTTTGTAATGTTTGATGTTTTAGTTTGTTCTGTGAGCTGCCCAGAGTGGCTGGGGAAACCCAGCTAGATGGGCGGGGTTTAAGTAAATAAATTATTATTATTATTATTATTATTGACAGCTCTGTTGGTTAGAGCGTGGTGCTCACCACGCCAAGGGTGGCAGGTTCGATCCCCGTATGGGACAGCTGCAGATCCTTGCTTTGGAGGCCATTGGATGAGATAAGCCTCAGGGTCCCTTCCCAATCTGCGTCTAAAAGCAATCCATTCAATGAGGTGTTGTCCTATTGTCTGCGCTTGGATCAAAGGAGCATCTTTCCAATGAGTCAATACCAGTCTTTTGACTACATGGAGCAGTTGTCAGGCCCCCTACAATTGGTATGTGGTTCGGGATAATGAATTAGTAATAATAATTTTATTTTTTGCACCCCACCCACCTGGCTGGGTTGCGCCAGCCACTCAGGGTGGCTTCCAACGCATATAAAAACATAGAATAATCATAATCATGCATAGTCATAGAATCATTGTAGAGTTGGAAGGGACCCTGGGGGGTCATCTAGTCCAACCCCCTGCAGTGCAGGAATAATATGCAGGTGGCCCATATGGGAATCAAACCTTGTTGTTACCAGCACCACGTGCCAACTAACTGAGCTGACTGGCTTCTCTGGCCTATCATATGACAACTTTAAATTCCCCACCCCACCCCACCCAAAAGTGCATAAACACGTTTCAAAGAGGCAGTCTCTCGATCTCAAAAAAAATCAGATTATTAATAATGATAACAGCAGCAGCAGCAGCAACAACTAAGCCTGCATGTTCCCCCTCTTTGTCGAGAACCTCAGACATTACTGCCCCCTTTTCTCTCTCCCTCTCTTGCAGGTCTGAGGCAGCTGAATGGCTGCAGCAATGGAGCTCACGGACATTGGCCACTCCAGCTCCCTCCTGGTCCAGCTGAACGAGCAGCGCCTCCGCGGTCAGTTCTGCGACATCACCATCATTGCTGAAGACACCAAGTTCAAGGCCCACAAGAACGTCCTCGCGGCCTCCAGCCCGTACTTTAAGGAGGTGCTGTCGGAGGAGTCCACCTGCCAGCAGCCCAGCCAGATCCTGGAGCTGCCCGACGTCCAAGCGGAAGTCTTCTCCGACGTCCTCAACTTCATCTACAACTCCCGGCTCTCCGTGCCCAGCCCGGCCGCCGCCAAGGAGATCGGGGCTGTCGGCCGCCGCCTCGGCATCTCCCGCCTCGAGGACCTGGACGACCCCTTGGCGGGCACCAAGATGGACGACTCGGGCGGGGCCTCTTCCAGGCCGTGCAGCTCGCCGATCGACCTCACCTGCCCTTCCCGCTCGGCGGAGCCTTCCAGCCCCCTCAGCTTCCACGATTTGGCCAAAGCCTCCAGCCCGGCGAGCGACGGCCAGCCCGACCCCGAAACAGAGACCGCCAAGATCCTGTACAACCTCAGCTCTGTCGCCGCCGTGCCGCCACCCCAGCCAGACCTGGCTTACGTGCTGAAGGGAGGCGTCAGCTGGGACCACGACGATTCCCCCGGAAACCCCTCCGCCGCCAATGGCGAGGCGGACCACCAAGGGCCGGCCTCCTCTTGCTCGCCCCCGTCCGGAGCTTCCTACCCGGCCGCCAGCTCCTTCTGCTGCGGGAGCTGCGGCCGCTCCTTTACCACGTCATCGGCGCTCAGCCTGCACATGAAACTGCACCGGACACGCCGTTCTCTCTCCTGCCGGCACTGCGGCAAGAGCTTCATCCACATCAAGCGGCTGCAGACGCACGAGGTCTTGTGCAAGGAGATGGAGAAGGCCGAGGAGGGCGTCCCCGGGGGTGAGGCGCTGCCCAGTCCCGGATTGCCTCCCAAGCCGCCGCCGCCGTCTTCCAAGAAGAGCGTGCTGTTCCGCCACCGCGGGCTACAGCGCATGGACTACATCTCGGACCAAGACCACTTCATCAAAGTGGTCGACGGGCACATCATCTACTTCTGCACCGTCTGCGAGCGCTCGTACATGACGCTCTCGAGTCTCAAGCGCCACTCCAACGTCCACTCGTGGCGGAGGAAGTACCCCTGCCGCTACTGCGACAAAGTCTTTGCTCTGGCCGAGTACCGCACCAAGCACGAGGTGTGGCACACGGGTGAGCGCCGCTACCAATGCATCTTCTGCTGGGAGACCTTCGTCACCTACTACAACCTGAAGACCCACCAGAAAGCCTTCCACGGGATCAACCCCGGCCTGATCTCTTCCGAGAAGACGCCCAACGGAGGCTACAAGCCCAAGCTCAATGCCCTCAAGCTCTACCGCCTCCTGCCCATGCGCTCCCAAAAGAGGCCCTACAAGACCTACAGCCAAGGCCTGGTGCCCGAGAACCTCCTGCTCCCGGCTCAGCCCATCCCCATGGCGCTGGGCGACGGGGACTCCTTGGATGGCAACCTGGTCTCCTCGCTGGGCAACGGCGACATTGCTTCCGTCTTCACTGCCAACGGCGGCTCCCTGGAGATGCCCGAGCCAGAACGCTTTCCACGGCCGCAGGAAACTGCGGCAGGCCCGGAGATTGCCGCACTCCCAGCTGCGGGCGAGAACACTCCTTCGGACAAGAAGCCGGGGCCCCTGAGCGCAGAGGCCGCCTCCGTCATTGCCTATGGCCGGCCCGCCTCCTCGGTCATCGTCCACAGCACATCAGTGTTGTCGCAGACGCCCTCGGTGATCACCTATAACAGCAAGTCTTCGGAGGCAGGGCCTCTGCCGCCGACACAGGTGCCATCTTCCGCCGTGGCCCGGCCTATCAAGAAGCAAGTGCTGAAGGAGTACATCCAGTCGCAGAAAGCAGATGAGCGGGCTCTGGAAGAAAGCGGCGAGCCCAGGGCCAGGGGGCCGCGGTCTGGGCGGACCATGACGTACATGGCAAAGCCGGCATATGTTGGGGCCGCCTCTGAAAGCCGCGCCGCGCCACTCTGCCAGATCACTGTGCGCATTGGCGAGGAAGCCATCGTCAAGCGGCGGATCTCTGAGACTGACCTCATGCTGGACAAGGGCGGCCGCGTCGGGGGCAAGCGCTTCGATTTCGGCAGGGAACAGAGCGGGAAGGAGGCAGCGTCGGAAGCCCCCCACGGCAAGCACGCCGGCAGGGGGTACGCCAACGAGAGCGGCGAGGAAGAGAGCGACAGGGGCGACGCCGAAGACCAGCTGTGGCGGCCCTACTACAGCTACAAGCCCAAGCGAAAAGCCGGCGCCGGCGCCAACACACTGCCCAAGATGAAAAAGTCCCGGTGGCACCGCAAGCTCCGCTCTCTGCGCTGGATGAAAAGGACGGAGAAGGCCGGGGAGGAAGAAGAGGAGGAGGAAGAAGAGGAGGAGGAGGATGTGGTGACCAGTGAGTCGGTGCCGGCAGAAGTGTCCGCCGGCCGCGGGGCCGTCTCTGAAATTGAGGGGCCGAGCCAGCCTCCCAAAGCAGTGCGCGGCTCTGAGTGGAAGCACGAATGTGGTGCCTGCGGCAAGCTGTTCTCCGCGCTCAAGAAGCTGAGGAAGCACGAGCGAGTGCACGGGCGACTCGCCAAGGACAACCCGCCCCTGGCGCCCTCGCAGGCCCACCGCGTAGGCCGCAAGCCCCTGGTCAAGTTCACCTGCGCCCGCTGCACCAAGGTGTGCAAGACGGCGGCGGCCCTCAGCCGCCACATGAAGCGCCACGAGGGCGAGCCGCCCGAGCCACCGCCCTTGCCAGCCCTCACCACCGTCATCACCTACTCCAAGAAGGCAGAGGCTCCTCCCGTGGCCGTCGTGCCGGCGCCTGTCGTCAAAGAGGAGACCATGCAGGAGATGCAGGTGTCGTCCTCCAGCGGCGAAGCACCTTTGTGCCCGCAAGAGGTCCCTGAGGGGGAGGGGGAGGAAGGGCCCGTGGCGGTGGACATGCAGCCTTACGGACGCCGCACCCCGGTGCCGGAAGAGGAGGCCGTGCCCCTGGCAGGAGGGAACAAGTCCCCGTTTCCGGAGGAGCTCAGTGCCCACCCGCCCGTGCTGGAGGCGGCCACCAGCCTCGCCGAGCTCCCAAGGTTACCGCACTCCCTGCAGGACCCCGTCATCTCGCACACGGGCCTCGCTCTGAAAGAGGCTTTGGCGCCCGAGCTGGAGGAGGAGCGATACCCCGTCCAGGAGTACCCGCTGCCCTTGCTGGTGCCAGGCAGCTGTCGGACCCGCAAGGACTTAGAGGACAAGCCGCCCTCGTTCCTCGCCTACCCCAGCGCCATCCAGTTCAGCGGCGTGGGCAAGGCGGGTGGCGGTGACGGTGGCGACGGTGGCAAGGTCTGCTTCTACCCGGACCCCTACCCCCTGATGTACGGCCACCAGCTGCTGGCGGCCTACCCGTACAACTTCACCCTCCCGGTGGCTCTGAACATGGTCGTCCCGGACGAGAAGGGGCAGCCGCTCCCGTTCCTGCCCGGCGTCTTCAGCTACTCGGTGAACCCCTGCCGCGGCGAGGTCCACGACGGCTCTGCCGCTGCGGCCTCCAGCGTGGCCATGGCGATGGGGGCTGGCCCGGCCCACGAGGGGAGAGGGGAGCTGCCTGCCCCAGAGAGGCTGAAGAAAGGGAGCCTTCTCTGAAGGGGGGGACCGAGGGAGGTTGGGGCGGAGGGGGGCAGCCGGAGGCAAGGGGTGGCACCGCTCCCGCCTCTCGGCCTCCCCCAAGATGGCACCCTCCCATGGCTTTGGACTCCAACTCCCGCACAGCCAGTGAAGGGATTGGGGCGCTCTGGGGTTGTGGAAGGCGCCCCCCTCCTCCTGGAGAAGGGATGTTCGGGGCGGGGGGGGGCAGAGTGCAGTGGCAGCGCTGTGGCAGAGAGAGAGACAGAGCTGTGGAATCCGGAGGTGAGCGTTGATGCCGTGGCGGTGGGGAGGTGCCACAGCGCAGCCACCTGACCCACAACTTCACATCCCAGCGGTTTGTGGAGTGGGACACATCGTAGATAAGACTTTTTTTTTTTTAACAAACAAACAAAAAAAGAAGTAGCAGCGAAAATAGGTACAGGGTAACCCCTCTTCCCCCCACTCCCCTTCTCCCAACCAGACCCCCATATGAATGTCTTCTTGCTCCGTATATATATTTCCAGAGTGAACTTGCACAAGCAAATCTTCGTTGTCGTCTCCCCCCTCTCCGTCTTGGCTCTCCCTGTTACCCCTGCCTGGGAAGGTAAGGCTGGGAGGAGGAGCCTCTGCTTTGGGGGGGCGGAGCTCTTTTTTGGCTCCTCCCACCAGCTGTTTCCCCCTTTTCTCTTTCCTTCCCGGGTCTCTTCCTTGCCTTCCTTCCCCAAATCGCCATTTCCCCCCCTGCCGAGGGGAAGAAGGTCTCATTCCGCAGAACTGTCTCCCCCACCTCCCTACCACCCTCTCTCCCCCCCTTTTTTGGGGGGGTGTGTGTGTGCCCTCTCAGCTCCCCCCTCCTCCGGCCCAGCGCCTCGGATCTCTTGCGCCTGCTTTTAACAGCTGCGTTATTTCTCCCTGTGTGTTTTTGTTTTGCAGCTTGAAGGAGATGAATCACATTTTCCTTTCGGCTGGATGGAGGAGGAGGAAGGGGTGGGATTGGTGGAGGAGGAGGAGGAGGAGGAGGAGGCAGGGTGTCCTGTTGAGATGGTGAGCAGCAGCAGGGAGAGGACGGTTCTGTAGGATCTGGTCTTCCAGGGTTTTTGCAACAACAGCTTTTGCATCGCATATGCACACACTTTGCAGGAGGGGAGGTGCCAAGTTTGTTGCCACCGTGGTAGCATGCCCTTCCTCCTCTCTCTCTCTCTTTTTTGGGGGGTGCCCTTTCAGCCGGAGTGGGGTGGGCGAACAGACCGGATTCCACTGTGTACTGTGATTTTAATTTCCGCCAAGCTCATCCCACTTACGCCGCCTTTGCAAAAAAAGAAAAGAAAAAAAGAAGGCCCATAACCCACCACCCTCCCAGTAACACACATTCCCTCCCACTTCTTCCGTACTGGGATCCCCCCCCCTGCAAAAACATACACAAATGACCTAAACTCAGCAATAGGGCAATTGAGTTGCGTTTCGCAGTCCAGGAATTAAAAACCCCAACCCCTCCTGTGCTCTCTCTCTCTCTCTCTCCCCCCCCCAATAAATAAATAAATTAGCCCTACCTAATGCAAGAAAGCATTTTCCAGCTGTGGCTTAAGCGATCTTTGAGCCTCCTGAGGATTGAAAGGCATTTGTCATGGCAATCAGCATTCTGGACCGCTTAGGTTTACATTTGCATCAGGGGAAAAAAAAACTCCTTTTTATTTTATTTTATTTTATTTAAAGCCAGCCCTGGCCATAAGGCAGTTGGGCAAGTCTTCAGAATGGTTTAAGATATGGAAAAGGTTCCCTTCCTCACCAGGAAGGCAATCCAATGCTGCCCCCCTCACTCTTCCCCTTCTCTTGCTACAAACCCAAATAAATAAGTAATGGAATATTTTTTAGGATTTAGGGAGAACTGAGTGCTGCATTCCAGAAGGCCACTCTGCATATTTTGGAGTGGGTTTATTATTATTATTTTAGATTAGAGAATATGGGCGGGGGACGGGGTAGGTATGGCAATTGTCCCGTTATTTTAAAAAAGCCTTAGGTGTTTTCTTAACCTGGAGGTAATGGGTTCTGCCTACTTCCAAGATGAAAAAGCAGAACAAATTTAAATTGGGGGGGGGGGGTTCATTTTTGTTTACGAAAGGACCAAAACAGTGGGGATTTTGGTTTTTTTTTTTACTTTAAAAAAATAATAATCCACCAACCCCTAATTAGAAGGTGGTGGAGAAAGAAAACTCACCCTTCTAGGCAAAACTGCATGAACTTTTAAAAAGCAAGCAGAAGGATTTTGAAGAAGCAATATGTGGAGGTTTTCGATATCAAAAGCTTTTTAAAGGGCCGGGCATAGTTTTGCCAAAAGGCTTAGGACAATAGGGATTCCGGGAAGAGGAGGAGAGGAGAGTTATGCATGACAGATGTTTTAGTGCAGGCATGTCCCAACAGGTAGATCGTGATCTACCAGTAGATCACTGGACATCTGCAGTAGATCACTGGTAGATCATTGGCTCCCCCCCCAAAGAAGCCGAACAACTGCGGCTCCCCTAAAAAAAGCTCAACAACTTTAACTTGAACCCCCAAAAAGAGGGTAGATCACTGCTAGTTTTTTAACTCTGTGATTGCAGTCTCTTGGGAGTTGGCCCCCTCTGTTTTAGTGCACCTTTCCCAAAATGGGCTGGTCCCCTCCAGGTCTTTGTGATTCAAAATATCTGAAAAGCCCCAGGTTGGGGACAGGCTCTTTTAATGCAGAACTCCAGAGGATAGCAGGGATCTGCTAGTAGATTTCTGGGTGTGATGAGGTTTTTGGCTTTCAAAGGTTCCTAATGAACAATAGGAACAAAGGAGCTCCTGCCCTCCCCCAAAATATAAGATAACCGTGATTACCCACATTGCAGTGGGTTGGACTGGATGACCCTTGGGTACTTTTGACAATTCTGCGCTTTCCATAAGCTTGCAGAAACAGAGAAAGTTCACCCAGGAGTGGAGTTTCCTGCAAAGAAAGGGACACTGCGAACTCGGTTCGTTTCTGGAATCGAAAACAAATTCCTGAGCTCAGAATCCGCTCACGGCTGAATCCGGATGGGAGGCCTTCCGGGTAAAAAGCAAAGTAGATCTGACCGAAATCACTCCTGACTACCTTCTTGCCATTTCCTTACTGCTAAAATGAGCTTAAACTTTGCCCCCACCGTGAAACTTGCAGCTTTTCCAGCGTATTTTTGCCTGCACAAGCTCCTTCCGGAAACTAGCAAGTTCTGGCGAAGGGAGGTGGCGGGGGGGGGGGTACCTTAACCCCCCCCCGCCTCCGCCAGCCTCAATTATCAGCTTTAAGTGTTAAAACCTCTCTAGACTTCCCTTGATATTTTAAGGGATGCAAAAAACGCCTCCTTCGTTGCCCCACAAGGCCTTTCTCTCTCTCTCTCCACCCCCCCAGTGCAACCGAGGCATCTCCATCCTCTGTGGGCCTTGCCAGGCCTGTTTGGAGACGGCGCTTGGGGGGGGGGGTGCAAGGATCAGAAGGGCTTCCAAAGAAAGGCTGGCTTCCGGCGGGGGGGGGGGGGGCGGATTGAGCTGGTGGCCTCTGACCCCTGTTTGGAGACTCCGAGGCGGTGGCAGCAGGGGGTGGGGTGGGGGCGTGGAGAGGGAAAATTGCGGCATGCAAAATTGCATTGACACGCGCGAGCTCCAGTGCAGGGAATGTGCTGCGGGCCGCCTCTCTCCCCTTTCCCCCCCTCCCCACGCACTGCAGCACAGCCAGCCCCCCCCCCACTTCTGTTTGCAGCAAGCCGAGATCAGCTTTGCTCTGCAAAAGGAAGCCACACTCTCCTCCCTGCAACAGCAGCAGCAGCAGAGCAGAAACACGCCATGCAGATTTCTCTTCTCTCTTCCACCCCCCCCAGCAAAACAACCCCAGTTTTGTCCAAGCAGTGCTGATAATGCCTCCTCCCCCCCTTCCCTCTCCCCATGCAGAGCTTCCTCTAACACCCCCCCCAGCACTTTAGCGCTGCAGCGCTTCCATGCATTCCACCTGGCCGCATCCCTACTGCTGCGGCTCACCTGCAATGCAGCAAATGCACATTCCTCCTTCCCGGCTGCTGCTGCGCCACCGATAAGAAGGCACTGCTTGGGGCAAGGGGTGTGCGTGGTTTTTTGGGGGGGGGCGGACGACTTCTTGACTCTTTCTCTCACCCCAAAACCCCACCCTGCACCCCGCTCACAAATTCCTCTAGCATCATAAAGGCGCGTTATTCTGGATACCTGGAGCCGACTCCTTGAAAGGGCAGGCCCCCTTCCTGTGTAACTCCCCCCCTTATGCTGTGGGGCTGCAGGGATACAGGGCCCCCCCACCCCACCCCAGCTCTGACCCAACCCTAGGATGGCACCCGGACAGCAGGCCTGGGGTCCTGGGGTCGTTTTCTCGGCCTGCAAAGGTTGAAAGGTCACGGGGGGGGGCAAAGCCTGCGCCGAGGGACTTGCCCCATGCATTGGCAGCGGGGCGCAACTCCCGCTGCGATCTAGCACTGGCCGCGAGTTGCCAGCGAGGACCCTTGGCATGCCTCGCCACAGATGCGCTGGAAGAGGTCCCTGCGGGTGGAAACCGGTCAGGGTTGAGAATGGGGAGATGGAGAGAGAACCAAAGTTGTTTTGGGGTCCCTGCGGCAGCGGGGGGGGGCACTCCGGGCCACCAGGGTGGGGGGGGCAGAAGGGCGGTCACTGGCGTGTACATAGCTGTCCGTCTCTCTGATCTTTTGCACTTTTTCGCCACTGGGGGGTGGGGCGCTCTCGGTGATTGTTGACCGTTTGCTACTGAATGTAAACTTGTCTCTCTCTCTCTCTCTCTCTTTGGTTTTTAATTTTTGTTACTCTCTAGAAGCACCTCTAGGTAGTTTTATGGCACTTTAGAAGATTTGCTGAAACCGTTTTAAAGGGGCGGGGGAGGGTGGAGAAAAAAAAACAGGATACCAAGGGTTTAAAAAACAACAGCAAATAAATACAGTATGCGGGCGGGTGGTGGGGTGGCCGGAACCGTTACAAAAAATGTTAAATGACGAGGATGAAATAATAATAATATTTTTTTTCCTGCCGCTTTCTCCCGGTCTCTGTTCCAAGTGTTCCAAGTGTGAAGAGTCCGTTAGACAAAAAAAAAAAAAAATACTGTATTTATCTCTCTGCATCTGTGTGTGTAACTCAAATAACTTCTTCAAAATAAAAAGACAATTATACGCTCCACGAGAAACTGTTAAGAAAGCAGCAGCAGCGAGCTCCTGTTGGCTACTCCAGTTTTGTGAAAACGGTGGGCACATTTCATTACCTTTCATTACCTCCCAGGGGGTGGTTGCGGCCAAGAATATAAATATGTAAATATTCCAGCTTTTTCTCCTTTAATCCCCACAACAAGAGCCCTGCAAGGCAGGCAGTGACTGGCTCTACAGGGGATAGAATTCGAACCCCGCTCTCCCAGGTCCTTGTAACCCGACACACTAACCCAGGCTTCCTCGGCCCTCCAGATGTTTTTGGCCTACAACTCCCATGATCCCTAGCTAGCAGGACCAGTGGTCGGGGATGATGGGAATGGTAGTCTCAAAACATCTGGAGGGCCGAGGTTGAGGAAGCCTGCACTAACCACTAACCCACACTGCCACAGTTAACATCACCTCCTGTGGCCTTGGGGGATGGGGTGGCCACCGCTGCTTGAGTGTGCTGCTAAAATCCTAAAAATAGGATTTTTTGGGGGGGTAGGAGGGGGCCTTATTCTTCAGAGTTGCGCTTGGCCTGTTGGAGAAGCGTTTTGGTGAACGTGTCGGACCCCCAGTGAAGACCTTGGGGTTGCAGGCTAAAAGCCGGGGGGGGGGGGCGAAGGCGCTGAAGGGTGTTGGGAGGCAGGAGGGGGACAAGACCGGTGTGTGTGTGTGTAGCACAGAGTATATAGAATCAGAATTGTAGGTTTGGCCCCTAGGGACCCCCGAGGGTCATCTAGCCCAACCCCCACTGGCCTTTGGGGGTCCCTTCTCCCGACCCTTTGATTCTGTAATTCAGAGGAGAGGGGCTGGAACGATGAAATCCTGCGTCGTTGCTTTTTCCTTGCAGGTTTTAAACCTGCTGGGATTTTAACCTTTTTGGGGAAATGGCAATCCTGTTAAGCAGCTAATGTCTCCTCTGGATTTCAAACTGACCCACCTTGGGGTGTTTGTTTGGCCTTGTTTTTTGGGGGGGGACTAACTGTGGGGTGGGTGGACTTCAGCCTGTTCCCCCCCACTCAACCACCAACCTGTCTCTGCCCAGAAAAAAAAATTAAATCAGATTCTGGGGCCTCTGGGGTGGGAAAAACACCCTCCTTTTGTGCCATAAGTCTGCTCCCTCAAGCCCCTGCTTTTAAGATTTGTTCCTGGCTTGCCGAGGACCAATCCTGCCCTAGATGCTAGATCTTTGCCCCACTGACACTTAATCCTTTGCTGCTGTTGCAACAAGGAGGTAGACAAACATAGCCTTTTACCTCTGCGGATGATGACCGATTCACCTTGCTGAGAAAGCAAGGAAGGTGTGGGGTTGCTGGCCCAGAGTTGGGGGCGGAGGGAGGGGGCACAGCCTGTCCATGCAGGGCAAGGGTCTGTCCCTATGTGTACTTTAGCCCTTGGGGAATCGTCTTCCAAAAAGGGAGTTGGGTGGGGGGTGGAGAGGAGAGGAAAGCAACATCTGACCGCTCGGTATGTTCGGAAGGATGAGTGAGAAGCAAGGTGCCTCTGGGCATGTCCAGAGAGCAGCGCTACACATCTGTGCCAGAGATCCTCTAGCTGTGATTCCTGCATCAGAGGAGGGCTTGGACCGAACGACTTCTTCCATCTCTACATTTCTGTGATTCTAGCACAGTCCAATTTCTGCCAAAGCCACAAACTCGTTATTTGCCCTCTCGCAATGTTGCGCCTTCACACAACTAGTTGGTTGATAGATCAAAAGGTAAAGGGACCCCTGACTGTTAGGTCCAGGCGCGGATGACTCTGGGGTTGCGGCGCTCATCTCGCTTTACTGGCCGAGGGAGCCGGCGTACAGCTTCCGGGTCATGTGGCCAGCATGACTAAGCCGCTTCTGGCGAACCGGAACAGTGCACAGAAACACCGTTTACCTTCCCGCCGGAGCGGTACCTATTTATCTACTTGCACTTTGACGTGCTTTCGAACTGCTAGGTGGGCAGGAGCTGGGACCAAGCAACGGGAGCTCACCCTGTCGCAGGGATTCGAACTGCTGACCTGATCAGCAAGCCCTAGGCTCTGTGGTTTAACCCACAGCACCACCCGCGCTGATCCTGGAGAAATTTGTGAATGGTCCACACTCCTCATCCTTATATATAGAGGCATTTTCTATACCACCCTTCATCTGAGGATGACGGGGCAGTTTACAGTTTAAAAGCACCAAAACAAACAAACAAACAACATCGTAACAAACAAAACAACATCTGCCACCCCCAAACAATTTTAAAGGTCATCAATGATTTAATTAACCAACAGCCTGGTTGACAAGGAATGTTTTTTCCTGGCGCATATAGTTGTACAGTATAATGAAGGCGCCAGGTGAGCCTCCCTGAGGAGAGCATTCCACAGATGAGGAGCCACCGCAGAGAAGGCCCCGTTCTTGTGTTGCCACCCTCCGGACCTCTCGGAAGAGGAGGCACACAAAGAAAGGCCTCCGAAGATGATCTCAGGGTCTGGGGGCGGTTCATATGGAAAAAGGGTGTCCTTGAGGTATTGCGGTCCTGGGCCATTTAAGGCTTTATTGGTTAAAACCAGCACTTTGAATTGGGCCCGGAAACTAATTGGTAGCCAGTGCAGTCAGGCCAGGATCGGTGCAATATGTTCCGGTGAGCAACCTGGCCGCTGAATTCTGCACCGGCTGAAGTTTCCGAACCGTCTTCAGCCCCAGGTATAAAGCGTTGCAGTAATCGAGCCTAGAGGTCACCAGAGCACAGACCTCAGTTGTTAGGCTATCCCTGTCCAGATATGGTTGCAGCTGGGCTACCAGCCAAAGCTGATGGGACACATTCGGGACCATTGAGGCCTCAAGCAATGGCAGGGGATCCAGAAGGAACCCCAGGCCGCATGCTTGCTCCAGAAGGCGTGTAACCCCATCAAGAGCAGGCCGACTCCCATCCACCATCCAACCTCTGCTTAAAAACCTCCAAGGAAGGAGAGCCCACCACCTTCTGAGGGAGACCGTCCCGCTGTCGAACAGCTCTTACTGTCAGAAAGTTCTTCCTGATGTTTAGCTGGAATCTCCTTTCTCGCAACGTGAGAAGCCATTGGTTCCAGTCCTACCCTCCAGAGCGGGAGAAAACAAGCTTGCTCCCTCCTCTATGTGACAGCGCTTCGGATATTTGAAGGCGGCTGTCAGATCTCCTCGCCCAGCTCCTTCAACCATTCCTCACCAGGCTCGGTTTCCAGGCCCTTGACCATCTTGGTCGCCTTCCTCGGCACACCACCCAGCTTGTCAACATCCTTAAATGGTGGCATGCCGAACGGGACACGGTATTCCCGGTGTGGTCTGACGCAGGCTGAACAGAGTGCTCCTGTTACCTCCCTTGAGTTGAACACTATATTTGAGCTTGTGGTCCACTCAGACCCCTAGATCCTTTTCACATATATTACTGGCAAGACTGGTGTCCCCCATCTTATATCTGTGCAGCTGGCTCTTCTGTCCTGAGCGCAGATTTATCAGTTGCCTAATCCTAGTGGAGGGACGCGGGTGGCGCTGTGGGTTAAATCACAGAGCCCAGGCCTTGCTGAATCCCCGCGACGGGGTGAGCTCCCGTTGCTCGGTCCCTGCTCCTGCCCACCTAGCAGTTCGAAATCACGTCAAAGTGCAAGTAGATAAATAGGTACCACTCCGGCAGGAAGGTAAACGGCATTTCCGTGTGCTGCTCTGGTTCGCCAGAAGCGGCTTAGTCATGCTGGCCACGTGACCCGGAAGCTGTACGCCGGCTCCCTCGGCCAGTAAAGCGAGACGAGCGCCGCAACCCCAGAGTCGGCCGCGACTGGACCTAACGGTCAGGGTTCCCTTTATCTTTAATCCTAGTGGGAGTATCCTCCATTTCCCCCTCAATGGGGAGTTCTCAGGGTCTCGCACTCACCCCAAACCATATGGGAGACGAGAGGGATCTATGACTCCTGCCCTCACAATACTATGCAAGAGGATGGTAACTCAGTTGGTAGAGCATGAGAATCTTAATCTCGGAGTCGTGGGTTCGAGCCTTGCACTAGGCAAAAGATTCCTGCATTTAAGGGGTTGGGCTAGATGACCCCTGGGGGACTCCCTCCCGGCTCTACAATTCTATGGGTCATGCATGGAGTGAGGCTTGCCTTAAACGGAGCAGCTCCCAACCCCCTGCTTCTTTCGCTTTTGTTTCGCGAGGAGGCCTTGCGACGCAGCTGCTTGACATTATAAGATTGCAGTTGTGCGTCTTGCTGTGTTGTATCGCGGCACCAATCCGCTCTCCAAACCAGCTTCTTGCAAAGCGCATCTTTGCAAAGAAGCTCTTTGGCTTGCAGGGGGGGAGAGGGAGGCCTTGCTTCTGGCTTGGCAAAAGCTCCCCTCCCGCCTCTTCGCTTGGAAGCTTGGACAAGGCTTACCTCTCCTATATCGTCTGTTCAAATAAAACAATTTGGAGCAAAAGGGAAAAAAACGCTGTGGTCCGGGGAGGCTGGCACACGGAGGAGACGGGTCCAGGTTGGCGATTTTTGGAACCAGGATGGAGGACGGAGGAGCACACCTGGCTGCGTCGAGGGACTCCAGAGAGCCGGGCTCAGGCTCCGGGCCCCCACATCCCGTCTCCCTCCCCCCATGGCCTGCTACGTCCACGCAAGCCTTGACCCCAATGAGTTTATGTCAACAACCTTTCCTGACAGTGCAGAATCACCGCTGTTTGCCCACCTCATAGCCCGGCTGGAGCTGCAGTCTCTGCCAGACCACTGCTGCGTCTTGACACCCGACGGAGACATGATCCCCATCTCGCCTTGGCTGGTCCTCCTGGTGGTCGCAGGACCCCCTCGGGCGGCCGGGGAGGGGCTGCAGGACATCCTGGGGGGCCGCGTTCCCAAGGTGAGTCGGGGAGCTTTGCCGGGTAGCAGGGAGCAACCGTCTGGGAGAGGGGTGTTTGGGAAGGTCTCGGGGGGTGCTCCTGGGCCCTGTATACCCCAGCCGTGCCTGGATCCGGCCTCAGGGCGTTTTGCGCCGGAGATCCCTCTGAGCATGTCCAGAGGGCTTATACAGCAATGCCGGAACCGGGGCAAATGCCGCCCGCGTCATAGGATGGCGCGACGGAGGTTTCTAAAAGTAAGCCTGGCCTGGAGAATTTCCTCCCTCCCGTCCCGTAACACTAGAACTTTTTGGCTACACATTGGAAGAGTCAGGCCAGGCCAGGCCAACGAAAGTCCCTTCTTCGTGCAGTTGAACTGTGGAACTCTCTGCCACAGGAGGAACTGCAGGATTCTTCTGATGGGAGTGGCGGACTCCTCCTTCTTCCCTGACAGAAGACTGGGCTCGGGGTGGGCTGCGATCAACCCCACATCTCCCACTGATCCTTTGGGTTCAGCCTCAGGGGACATTTCATGCTGGAGATCCCCCTGAGCATGTCCAGAGTGCCTACAGCAGCGCCAGGGAAAACAATGTCCGGCTTGTAGGATGGGGGGGATTAAGCTCTCTTTAAAGAAGAGAGGCACGTGAAATAAACATCGGGGGCTCCTCCGTAAAATGATTGTTCCGCCCTCACAAAACCCCCAGCGCCTTTTCACAACTGCGCCACAGGCAGGAGCCCGACAGGTGAAGTTTTCCCTGGAGGCTGTCTTCGCAAGGCATCATGGGGTTTGTAGTTTCCTCCCTGAAACGGAGAAGCAGTGGGTGATGGGAAATTACTTCCCGCCACTTTTTACTGCTGCAGGCTGAGTTTTTGTAGAGTTTGGGAAGGGTTTTCCCCACAGGTCTCCTTATATTTTGAAAGTAAAGAACTGAAATCCTTGGTCCCTGCCATATTTTTTTTCCCCTGACAGGGGCTCCTAGCCCCTTTCACAGCTGTGCTGCCCTTCATCTGAAGATCACAGGGAGGTTTACAATATAAAAAGACAAAAATACATAACAAACAAAAACAATACCCCCCCTTCCCCAAAAAACACTGTGTTTATTTTTTGAAATAATAATTGCCTTACAGCTTTGTGGGGGAGGAGAGAGAAGGAAAAAGAGAAGCGGAAGGAAGGAAGGAAGGAAGGAAGGAAAGAAGGAAAAAGAAAGAAAGAAAGAAAGAACGAACTAAAAATGTTAATTGAAGTGGTGGTATCTACCTACCTTTTTAAATAATAAAAGTAAAAATAAAAGGGTATATACAAAACCCCTTTGGGAGAATGAGGGGAAGGAAAAATCTATTGTTATTCACTAATCTGTTTTATTTTGTGTGTGTGTCTTTAAAAACAAAAAAAGGAAAGATAAAATAAAAACGACATTAGCAAAGACAGTAAGGTGAAATAGTAAAAAAATAGTGATGGTAATGATGGAAGGCCGGGGGGAGGACCCTGATAGATCCCCCCCACCCCCGATTTAATTTTAAAGCTAATGATAATAATAATAAATAATAAAAGGAAGAAGAAATCAGGGCTGAAGCTGCGGTCCCAGGAAGTGGCCTGTGTTGGTTCAGGCCTCCTTGGTGGAAGAAGAAGAATAGGAAGAAAAGTTTGGGTCTTGGTGTCCCTTCCCCCATTTCCCCCTCTTTTCTTCCCAATCCAATACTGCATGCAACACTAACGTCTCGCAACAAATGAAACTGATCTGTGGAAAACGCAATGCGCGTATTTCTGTAAACTAATAAATCTAATAATTATAATTATAATGACAACAACAAGGGCCTCTCGAGCATAGCTGCTCTTCCTCACAGCCGGAAGGGGCTTTGATTGACTTACATCTAGTGGCCTCTGTTTGAGGGGCAAGTATATTATGGGGCCCCTGGGCCTTCCACAGCTGTGCTACAGGCAGAAATTCAACAGGTGAAACCCGCCATCTCCACTTCCTACTGACGAAAGCTTTATAGGTTGAAATTGCTGCCTATTGCACAATTTAAAGGCGTAGAAGCCCCCTTCCGGGTGGGTGGGGTAAATGGAAATAAGGCGTCTTTTGTAGCTGTTTTGTTTGTTTGTTTGTTTGTTTGTTTGTTTAAGGCAAATAAAACAGAATTCTGCTTCCAAGAGTTAATTTTTCTTCCCCAGCGGAATTAACCCAGATTTCATTCCCACGAGACGCCACCGCAAGAAAGAAACGCCGGATTGACCACCACTCGGAGCTGCAGCGAAAACCGAGCCCTGCTATTAATTAATTACAATTCGTTTTCTAAAGGAGTTTACGCAAGAAAATAAAATGTACATATTAAATTTTAACGGGGCAACATCGCCACCTGGTGGCGTTGAGGCGTAATGACCTCTGAATATTCTTTATTTGCAGCAGCAGCAGCATCACCACCTACCGGTCAGTTCTGGTAATTCACCGGTTCCCTATCTCTTTTCCGGGTCGGTGCTGCCACCTAGTGGACAATGGTGGTTAATGGCCATTATCTCTCTTCCCTCCAGTACGGCCAGTGCTTCCAGTCCGTCTCTGGAGAGGCAGGTGCTTTGAACCTTGGGCAGAGATGGGGAGACCCCTCCCCAACAGCCACATTGTCCATCGATCCGCGCACGGTGACAAGGTAAGCGCTTGAGTCATGCCGCGAGGTCCTGAAAGCCATTGGGGCAGTGGCGTAGCAAGGTCAGGTGGTACCCGGTGCAGAAAATTTCGCTTCCCCCCCTGAAATTATTAAAATATTTTCAGTGCGTTTATAAAACTGGTGGAATGGGACTGGGGGGGGGGGCAGGAAAGCGCCTCTGTGGCTTTAACAAGGGCAAGAAAAACAGGCGGAAATTGAACGGGCGCAGTATCTTTTGCCACAAGGATGAACTGATATGGGGTGGACTCAGGCCGTAGCTCAAGTGGTAGAGCATCATGCAGAATGTCCCTGAGGGCTGGGATTTCTGAGAAAAACTCTGCTGCCAGTTAGTGTAGACAATACTGAGCTAGATATGGCTCTGCCTAAGACAGAAAGATAGGGGTGCCTGGCGTGCTCTGGTCCATGGGGTCACGAAGAGTCGGACACGACTGAACAACAACAGCAAAGACAGAGTCTTTGCACAAGAAGTAGCTGGTTCAGTTTTGGGCACCTCTCATTAAAGGACGGCAGGGGATACGGTAAATATCTCTTGGGAAATGTCTCTCAGGGAGACGTTAGGGAACCAATGCCAGTCAGAAGAGGCAATACTTGGAGAGATGGGCCAATGATCTGACTCGGAAGGAGAAAGCTTCATGAGGTTTGTGAGGCTTCACCTGTTGGATTTCTGCCTGCCTCGGAACAACCCTTTTTGTTGTTGTTCAGTTGTTCAGTCATGTCCGACTCTTCGTGACCCCATGGACCAGAGCACGCCAGGCACGCCTATCCTTCACTGCCTCTCGCAGTTTGACCAAACTCATGCTAGTCGCTTCGAGAACACTTTCCAACCATCTCGTCCTCTGTCGTCCCCTTCTCCTTGTGCCCTCCATCTTTCCCAACATCAGGGTCTTTTCTAGGGAGTCTTCTCTTCTCACGAGGTGGCCAAAGTACTGGAGCCTCAACTTCAGGATCTGTCCTTCCAGTGAGCACTCAGGGCTGATTTCCTTCAGAATGGATAGGTTTGGTCTTCTTGCAGTCCATGGGACTCTCAAGAGTCTCCTCCAGCACCAGAATTCAAAAGCATCAATTCTCCGGCGATCAGCCTTCTTTATGGTCCAGCTCTCACTTCCGTACATTACTACTGGGAAAACCATAGCTTTAACTATACGGACCTTTGTCGGCAAGGTGATGTCTCTGATTTTTAAGATGCTGTCTAGGTTTGTCATTGCTTTTCTCCCAAGAAGCAGGCGTCGGAACAACCCTACCACCCTTCTTAAAAAAAACAACAACCAAGAAAACAAGGGAGGACAATTTTAGAGTTGAGATAACTCCTGAACCCCTAATAATAATAATAAATAATAATAATTATACCCCGCCCATCTGACTGGGTTGCTGCAGCCACTCTGGGCAGCTTCCAACATATATAAAAACACAATAAATCATTAAACATTGAAAAGCTACCTGCATTGTAGGGGGTTGGTCTAGATGACCCTCAGGGGTCCCTTCCAACTCTAACATTCTAGGATTAAGTGGGGCCTAGCTGATCTCAGCAGCTTCTGATTCCGTCTCCCCAGTGCCACCTCCTATTTCGACTTCCGCACCTTCGACCCGGAAGGCGTGATCTTCTACGGGGACATGAGCCCCGGAGTCAACTGGTTCGTCCTGGCCCTGCGCAACGGCAAACCCGAAATCCAGATCCACAACACCGTGACAAACGTCACCGTTTCCGGGGGGCGGAGCATCAACGATGGCCAGTGGCATCGGGTATGGTGTGTGTGTGTGTGTGTGTGTGTGTGTGTGCTCCTGTGACAGATGCAAAGTTTAGGTAGACGAAGACGCAACTCGCTCTGCGCACACAGCCCCCCCCTGAAATGCCCCAAATGTTGGGGCACGACCCACAAGTGGTCTCGGACTGGGAGGTGCCAGGGAGGAATGGAGCCACTGTGGTGCCAGTTAACAGGAACTAAACCAGCAGTCCCCAAACCATTACGAGCCCCTGACCCCTTGGTTTCATAAACCAACCCCACATTTGTTCAGGTGAAGGTAAAGGGACCCCTGACTGTTAGGTCCAGTTGCGGACGACTCTGGGGTTGTGGCGCTCATTTCGCTTTCAGGCCGAGGGATCTGGCGTACAGCTTCCGGGTCATGTGGCCAGCATGACTAAGCCGCTTCTGGCGAACCAGAGCAGCGCACGGAAACGCCGTTTACCTTCCCACCGCAGCGGTACCTATTTATCTACTTGCACTTTGCGCTTTCAAACTGCTAGGTGGGCAGGAGCAGGGACTGAGCAACGGGAGCTCACCCCGTTATTGCAGGGATTCGAACCGCCGACCTTCTGATCAGCAAGCCTAAGAGGCTCCGTGGTTTAGACCACAGCACCACCCGCATCCCATTTGTTCATAACCCACTTTAAAACTGTTGAGTTTAACTAATTCAACAAAATGGATCCAGGGGTGCCAGCGTTTCAAAGCCTGGGTGCCACTTGCCGCCCCCTTGCTTCTTAGCGCCCCCCCCTAGGTAAGCCCACCGCCCTCCAGGGGGTGCCACCCATTTTGATCTAAAGGAAGGCGGAGGGCTGGAGCTCCGTGCGAGAGCATCTGGGTCCCAGGTTCAGTTCCTGACAACTGCAGGTAGGGCTGGGAGAGGTCTTGGCCGAAACCCCGGAAATCTGCTGCCAGTCAGTGTGTAGACAGTGACCTGGCTCTGAATAAGGCAGCTTGGCCCCTTTGCAAACACCCCAATAAACACAGCCCCTTGGCTATTTGCTTCTGATCAAAAAGCCTCTGAGTTAATTGAGCAACACTAAAGCGCATTGAAGGGCACGGTTCATATTAAAATCGGAGGACTTTTGTTCCGCTCTTCGGGGGGAAAGGGGGCTCCCAGAGATGTCTGCAAATGTCAGTGGCAAAGCGCTCCCTGTTCTTAGTCTTACAGTCTCAAGCTGCTTTCACAATTTTTGGGGGTCTGTTTTTGAAGTGGGATCTTTGCCTTTTGCGCACACGCGTGAATTCATGCGTAGTCTCTGCATGTCATAACTGACATTCCAGTCCATATCTCTCTCCCCATTTGTGCTTTAGTTCAGATCTCCCTTTTCTGGGGGGAACCTGCTACGATTAAAAAATAACAACAACCCATTTGCGACAGCTCAGCGACCTGTTTGGGATATTTAAGCCTCCCATGTGGAAGACATGGCACAAGAGGGAAAGGAGTGGGGAGGGAGGAGGAAAAAAGAAAACCCCAGCACTCTTCCCCAGCTTACAGAGTGACGACGCACCTATACAATATCAACCGCCCTTGTTCCTGCCAGGGGAGAGAGACAAGGAAAGGGGGCATTTCGAGCCTTTTCTGTTCCTAACGCCTCCCTGCTCCGCTCGACAGATCATGGCGAAGAACGAGGGGCACACCGTCCTGCTGGCAGTGGACGGCGATGACCAGCTGACCCTCAACCACGTCTCCGAAGCCATCGTGGAGGCCCCTGTCTTCGCCCTGCGCATTGGCGTCGGGGGCTTGCTGATCCCCACGGAGGAGCTCCTTGTCCCAGTAAGAGAGCCTGCCCCCCTCCTTGTACGCTAGAAGGGGCTGCAGGTGGTGGCCGGAGCTCCTTGGCACAGGTGTGGCTGGAGGAGCCAACAGTAGGTGGCGCCAGAGGGAGCGGTTTCTGCAGCAGGATCCCCGTCTCCGGCAGCACAGAGCTGAATGGTTTGCTGGGGCTGCAATATCTGGAGATTGGTCCTCTGGGCAGGGCCAAGCATCGCTGTGGAATTGGGGTGTGTGTGTGCTTCTTGAAAATATTGGGGGGCTGCCCCTTGGCCCCCCCAGATGGTGCCCCTGACTCCCTCTGGTGGTGGCGGCTAGAAAGAACATCAGGCATGGGTAGAGTCAAGAATCCTACACTGTTCTTCGTGCAAACAGATCCCAGGGCAGAGCGCAGGAACACCATTCCTATCCGTTTAATATTTATTTTTTTATTAAACAAAATAAAGCAAAGATACGGTTTCAACACAAGGTTGGACACATTATCTTTGAACTTGCTGTTCCAAAAGAAGTCCAAAAAGTACCCCTTTTTCCATAGCTCAGTCAGTGGAACATTTCGGAGTCGTGGGTTCGAGATCCACGTTGGGCAAAAGATTCCCGCATTGCAGGGAGTTGAGCTAAATGACCCTTGGGATTTTGTGATTCGTAATCCTGCGAGGCTGGTTTATACGTGTAATTTTGTAGTAAACCAGCTTAATCAAAGTTACTATGGGCCAAATTTTCTCAATCCATTCAGATATAGCAGGAAATACGCTCCCCCCCATTTTTATTTTTTATTTTAAGCTTTTACAATCTTAGCAGCATTTGTAAGGTTAAACATTATAATTGTACTAAAGCGTCATAATAAATCTGCTCACGTACCATCGGAGCAGCAGAAGCCAGATTTGACTTTCTGTCGCGGCAGCTGCCTCCGCAGAAGAAGAATTAGCTGCGCCCCGAGGCAGAAGAAATCTGGACGGCCATAACATTCCCTTAATCTCTACGGTGAAAAGCAAAACGCAATTTCCTCCACCAACGGTGCGAGAGACTGTTGCCTATCACAACAGTCCCACAAATAAATGGGGGGGGGATAGATTACGTGAAACTAGGAGCGCAAAGTAGTCTAGAAAACCCGCACTCAGAGGAGGGGTGGGTGGGTTATTTTGAAATGAATTGCTGCTAGCAATGCGCCCAAAGGTCATCCAGTCCAACCCCCTGCGATGCAGGAATCTCAACTAAAGCATCCCTGACAGGTGGCCATCCAACCTCTGCTTAAAAACCTTGAGAGCCGGCGTGGTGTAGTGGTTAAGAGCGGTGGACTTGTAATCTGGTGAACCGGGTTCGCTTCCCCGCTCCTCCACATGCAGCTGTTGGGTGACCTTGGGCTAGTCCCACTTCTTTGAAGTCTCTCAGCCCCACTCACCTCACAGAGTGTTTGTTGTGGGGGAAGAAGGGAAAAGGAGAATGTTAGCCGCTTTGAGACTCCTTCGGGTAGTGATAAAGCGGGATATCAAATCCAAACTCCTCCTCCTCCTCCTCCTTCTTCTTTGGAGTCCGTTCCACTGTCGAACGGCCCTTACTACCAGAAAATTATCCCTGGTGTTTAGTCAGAATCTCCTTTCTTGAAACTTGAAGCCACTGATTCGGGTCCTACCCTCCGGAGCAGGAGAAAGCAAGATTGCTCCATCTTCCATGTGATACACCTTCAGACATTTGAAGATGGATCTCATATCTCCTCTTGGTCTCCTCCAATCAAAACCACACCCAGCTCCTTCAACCGTTCCTCATCAGGCTTGGTTTCCAGGCCCCTGGTCATCTTGGTCACCCTCCTCTATGCAACTTCCAGCTTGTCAAAATCCTTCTTAAATTGTTGCACCCCAAACTGGACACAGGACTCCAGGTGGGGGTCTGACCAAGGCAGAGAAATGCAATATTATGACTTCCCTTGACCTGGACCAGGGGTCAGCAAACTTTTTCAGCAGGGGGCCGGTCCACTGTCCCTCAGATCTTGTGGGGGGCCGGACTATATTTTGAAAAAAATAATAATGAACGAATTCCTATGCCCCACAAATAACCCAGAGATGCATTTTAAATGAAAGCACACATTCTACTCATGTAAAAACACATTGATTTTGGGACCGTCTGCCGGCCGGATTGAGAAGGCGATTGGCCCGGATCCGGCCCCCGGGCCTTAGTTTGCCTTCCCATGGGTTAGAAAAGGCTTCCTCAACCTTGGCCCTCCAGATGTTTTGGGACTACAACTCCCATCATCCCTAACTAACAGGACCAGTGGTCAGGGATGATGGGAATTGTAGTCTCAAAACATCTGGAGGGCCAAGTTTGCTGATGCCTGCTCTAGATCAGGCTTCCTCAACCTTGGCCCTCCAGGTGTTTTTGGCCTACAACTCCCATGATCCCTAGCTAGAAGGACCAGTAAACAGGGATGATGGGAATTGTAGTCCCCGGGACTTAGTTTGCCTACCCATGAAGTGGACACGAGGCATTTGTTGATGCAGCCAAGAATAGCATTAGCTCTTTATGCCGCAGCACCACACCACTGTGATCCCCTCGGACCCCTGGGTCCCTTTCCTCACGCGCTGCTGTCAAGCTGGGTGCCCCCCCACCCTTTATCTCCACACCCGGTTCTTCCTGCCTAAGCGCAGAATCTGTTTCTCTCTCCCTGCCCTTCACTCTCTTTTGCTCCCTTTGCCCCCCCCCCCAGCTGAACCCGGCCATGGACGGCTGCATGAGGCGATGGAACTGGCTGAACAAGAGCACCGAGTGGCTGGAAGGGACGTCCCTGGAGGACAAAGACACCAAGGTCTGCTTCCCCACCGTCCGCAGGGGGAGTTTCTTCCCAGGGAATGGACTGGCCACCTTCTCTCTCTCAGGTACCAGCCGGGCAGGACCCCCCCCCGAGTCTCTCGCTCCCCCAGTTCCAGCCCTAGATCTCTGTTCCCTTGAGCAGCTGAACAGCAAAAGCCACAGAACTTCCTTGCGACGGTGAGCAATCCTGACACAGGTTGCCTTAAGACAGAAGTCGGCAACCTAAGGCCCACGGGCCACAAGCGGCCCACGGGGGTTGTTTAACCGGCCTACGAGCTGTCCCCGAACCAAGCCACCTGCTCGGTGAGTCCCCATGCACTGTGCTAAAGCAGAACAGCACAGCATGGGGGACTCACTTCTGCGGCACCGGAAATCGTGTCTGCACAGACGCCGGAAATCGTGGGCATGCACGATCTGGCCCATGGAAGGATCTCTGCTGGAGTGAACCGGGCCAGGCGAGGTAAACATTGCTGACCCCTGCCTTAAGACCAGGCGGCCGCAATGCCCTCACTGTGGGGCTTCCCTCGCACTCGATATGGAAGCTGGTGTGATTACGGGATGCTGCGGCCCGATTGCTGCCCGGAGAGAGGCCTTGTTAGCGTTTAACACCGACTTCAGGGTGTTCCTGTCAGCATACAGCTGTACCTTGGTTCGCGAACGCCTTGCGAGTCGAACGTTCTGGCTCCCGAACGCCGCAAGCCTGGAAGCAAGTGTTTTGGTTTGCAAACGTTCCTTGGAAGCCGAACGTCCGACGGGGCTTCTGATTGGCTGCAGGTGCTTGATTTCCGAATGTTTTGGATGTCAAACAGACTTCCGGAACGGATTCCGTTCGACTTCAGAGTTACCGCTATACAAATCCGCAAACAACTTGGGAACACTTTACCCGCGAGATTGCATGGCCCCCATCTCTCCTCACTTTTGGGATAGAGCCACATTATCCATTTAAAGCATAAAGGTAAAGGGACCCCTGACCATTAGGCCCAGTCGCGGACAACTCTGGGGTTGCGGCGCTCATCTCGCTCTATAGGCCAAGGGAGCCGGCGTTTGCAGACAGCTTCCGGGTCATGTGGCCAGCATGACTAAGCCGCTTCTGGCAAACCTGAGCAGCGTACAGAAACGCCGTTTACCTTCCCACTGGAGCGGTACCTATTTATCTACTTGCACTGATGTGCTTTCGAACTGCTAGGTTAGCAGGAGCAGGGACCGAGCAACGGGAGCTCACCCCATCGCAGGGATTCGAACCGCCGACCTTCTGATCAGCAAGCCCTAGGCTCTCTTCCCCCATTGCCTTGCTAAGGGTGTTGGGGACTGTAGCCCTGTGGGGGTAAACTACAGCTCCCAGAATTCTTTGGGGGAAGTTACATGATGCATGGATTTAGGTGGGTAGGAGAGGATATTTAATTTATCAATTACCATATTCTTCCTCTTTTTCTCACTTGTGTGAGAATTGCAAATGCCTATTTCAGCAGAGTAATAGCACCACCCATGAGCGGCTTATCCTTAGAAGCTTTTGGGACGAGTTGCCTAGCCTTCTAGAACAGGCATGACCAAACTTGGCCCTCCACGTGCTTTGGGACTACAACTCCCATCATCCCTAGCTAACAGGACCAGTGGTCAGGGATGATGGGAGTTGTAGTCCCAAAACATCTGGAGGGCCAAGTTTGGCCATGCCTGTTCTAGAACAATTATGCTATTCAGGGACTTGGATGACTTCTCCTTTCTACATGTCCCTCATAACAATGAGATCACTCTCAGGCTGCTTAAGCAAACGAGATAACACAAGGTTTACTCACGTTAAAAGTCTTGCCGGGATTCAGCAGTTAAAAGTTGCAAATGTCCCGTTCCAAGCAGAGAGCGCCCCCCCCCCCATTCCACCCATCCCATCGCAGGTCAGACAGGAAGGAAGAGGTAGAGATTAACCCATTGATTCCCCCCCACCAGGTTTGGGCATATGGCATCATCAAGTCTCCTCTGTGCAGGTCCTGAAACTCCATGGTGCCATGGCCCCAGTCTGGGACTGTCTAGCAATCATGCATTGCTGTGGGTTAAACCACAGAGCCTAGGGCTTGCCGATCAGAAGGTCGGCGGTTCGAATCCCCGCCATGGGGTGAGCTCCCGTTGCTCGGTCCCAGCTCCTGCCCACCTAGCAGTTCAAAACACATCAAAGTGCAAGCAGATAAATAGGTACCACTCTGGCAGGAAGGTAAACGGCATTTCCGTGCGCTGCTCTGGTTCGCCAGAAGCGGCTTAGTCATGCTGGCCACATGACACAGAAGCTGTACGTCGGCTCCTTCGGCAAATAAAGCGAGATGAGCGCCGCAACCCCAGAGTCGGACACGACTGGACCTAACGGTCAGGGGTCCCTTTACCTTTACCTTTATGCTTTGAATATATAGTGTGGATCTGCCCTTGGTTCAAACAAGATCGTTATCCTCTTTTCCTTTTGGGAATGGCTGCGTACTGTGTATCTCTCTCTCTCTCTCCCCACCCAATAATTTTTATTAGTTTTAAATTACAAAAAACCTAAACAAACCTCATGATATGCATATCGAATCATAATGCCAAATCAAATAACCAATTAATCAAATATCCAATTGTATAATTTGGATGGCCTCCCACTGGTGGGATTAAAGGTTCAGCAGTTATTTTCTCTCTTTTTTCTGCTTCCAAAGTCTTATTTATTCCAGTCTTATTATCTTATTCCCTTGCTCAACAGCTGCGATGTTTGTGACTTCCACTCGTATTAACCTATTCCATAATTGATTAATCCACCAGTGAAGATCTACATCCCTTCGTCCTGCGTGCAATAATTATTTCCCCATGTTTTTTCTTCCCCCAAAATGCTGTGTTGATCCAGTCGTTGTCTCTTCTCTCAATTATGAAGTAACCTGAGACTTCCTTATTTACCTCTCTTTCTCTATTCCCCCGCAACCCTCACCCTCCAGGCCTCCCTACCGGAGTCATCTCTGCCAACCGGAGCTGGTCCCTGACTGTGGAGATGTGGATCGGGGCCGCCCCGCAGTCAGCGCCCTTGCTGGCCACCTCCGCTTTCCCCCTGCACTTAAGCCTGCATCGCACGGTGAGACCCCTGAGGAGGGGGGGACGGGGACGGAAGAGGCAGGGACGTGGCCCCCCAAAACAGCACCGCCGGGACCCCAGAGACCATGAAATAATGGAAACATGGGTGTACGAAATGCAAAAGGCATTGGCCGCACGTGAACCGCACGTTCAACAAAGAGTTTTGATGCAGGGGGAACTGTCATGGCTTCCTTCTCCAAAGAATTCTGGGAGCTGTAGTTTCTTGAGGGTGCTGGGATTTGTTAGGAGGCCTCCCCTATCTCCGCTTGCAGAGCTACGTTTCCCAAAGTTCCCTGGGAAGAGGGATGGGTGATTAAACCACTCTGGCCAATGTGGCCATTCTCCCATCAGCCCTTGCAACACAGGTGTGCTGGCTCGGACTGATGGGAGTTGTAGTCCAAAAGGAATGGAAGACCCCAGGTTGGGCTGTGGACCAATCGCTCCGGTGTGACTCCACCAAGCATCTCGCCAAAGATGCACGGGAGAGCCTATGTGGGTTGGAGGGAAATTCTTTGGTCATAGTACCGGCCAACACCCACCTTGGGGAGGGGGGGGCATCAGCTGGGCCCTGGGATTTCGCCACCAGCCATCTATTTCCTGCCCGTCATGTGTTCATGAGTTCCAGAGATCTTTCTCGGATGGGCAGGTTCCTAACCTCCTGCCATTTCTCTCTCCCCCGCCAACGTTTTGTGCTCCAGGATCTGACGGCTCACCTGGGGAACAAGACGGTCCTTCAGGTGCCCTTCCCCCCGGGGGGCTGCCTAGACGCCCCCCTCCACCTGAGCATCACCCCGTCCCACGCCACGCTGCGCCTGGGCGACGCGGAGACCTCGAAGCCCACCCAGAAACTGGATTTCGAAAGCCTGAAGCACATCTGGCTGGGGAAAAAGGGGGGCTTCGTCGTCGGGGGGCTGCCTGGTACGTTTCCCCCTAAGAAGTGTGTGTGTCCCCCGCAAAGGGCAGGGAATCTCGGCTCCAGGATGTGGCCCCCCAGACCTCTCCACCTGGCCCTCCTAACCTTCCCCCAGGCTGCACCCCTTACCATCCCCCTGGAGGAGTTTTTACCTGGCCAGAAATGCCCCTTCCTTGCCGGAATGGAGGCTAGAGAAAGCTGTGCACAAAGGTGCAATTTGCATCCCTTGCTCCGCCCACATTTGCCTGTGGCCCCGCCCACCGCTGCCATGTGGCCCTTGGATGGCAGCCCAGGCGGGAACGTGGCCCTCGGTTTGCAAAAGGCTCCCCCGGGCTCCCTGCTTTACCGTTTTCGTTCTAGTCCAAACCCGCGCGTTGTTTTCCAGCATGCTTTTATATCCCGCTCTAATTTTTTAAAAAATAATATTACAGTGGTACTATAATTCTCACACGCCTTGGTACTCAAACAACTTGGAACCCAAACAGCTGCAACCCCGGAAGTAAGTGTTCCGGTTTGCGAACTGTTTCCGGAAGCCGAACTTGCTCCGTTTCGAGTGCCGCACTTCCGTTTTGAGTGTTACGCTGAGGTCGGCCTGTTTTTGCTATTTATTTTGCGTTTTCGTTTTCACGGCTCTGTTCTTGTGACCGTGTGGAACCCGGTTCATCCACTGATGGATTGGTTGTGTGACCGCAGCACATTGTTTACTGCTTTCATTTCATGGATCGGGGCCATTCCATTGTCACGGGCGGGACACTTTGACCATGTTTTTTGGTATTCACACATGTGTAACAATGTAAATATACATAAAAATTAACAACCAAAATTTAAACTATGTTCTTAATAAGATGCTGAACATTTTACTCATTTTTTATTATTTTTATGGATATTTTTGACAATTTTATTAAATGTTAAAAGTGTTGTCACGGGTGGGACAAAAAAAGGACATGGAGCTTGAGATAAGTTTGATTTATGGAAAAACTCTGTGAGTTGGGAGGTGAATCAATGATAAACTCAGCATATCTGTTTAAATCAATGTTTATTGGTTACAACTATGCAATCAGGAATTAAGTTTAAGAAATTTAACGATACAAAATTAAGGAAAAAATGCTGTCACGGGTGGGACAATCACCAGAAAACTTTTAACTTGAACACTTCTGTGAAGACTACGTGGGTGGACTTTTGAAAAGAAGGTCCATAAAATAAACTTCTTTTGTCTTAAGCTTTTAAAAAAAATGGTTAGACTTGCACGTTTGGAATCTTCCTCACCAAAGTCCAGCGCTCATCTAGCATTCTTATCAGGCTCATTTTTCAAGGAATGGCCCATCGGTGGTCTCGTTAGAGAGTTAAAATTCGTGTTTAAATGGCTGATTTTAGGGGTTGTTTTTAAAAGTCTGGCACGGATTAACCCGTTTTGCGGCACTTTCTATTGGAAAGCAGCGCGCCTCGGTTTTGGAACGCTTTGGTTTTGGAACGGACTTCCGGAATGGATCAAGTTTGAGAACCAAGGGAACACTGTACCCGTTTTTTGACTGGGTGCCCTCCTGCGGTGGCAGCCAGCTGATTAATAGGGCATTTGGTGCAAAAAAAAAAAGTGGTCTTTGTGGGGGGTGAATGGCATAGCCCATCGGTGTATATAAATAATCTTCCTCGTGATACCCATCCACCCACTCTGTTCCATTTCTATTCCGTTGCAGGACAGGAAAAATCCCCGCTGGCCCAGGAGAGGAATTTCTTCCGGGGCTGCCTGCGTGGGATCCAGGTTCAAGGCCACGAGCTGGACTTTGACGAGGTGCAATCTAGGAGCAACTCTATCTGGCCCCACAGCTGCCCCGGAGCCGACGTAGGCCAGGCCAAGGCAGACCAAGAGGAGTAGGGAGCACGTCGCCGGCGCATCTTTTCCCGCGGAGTCGCCCTCCTTTTCCCAAGCAAAAGCGCACCCGGCCGTCTCCTGCCCCCCGCCCCCCGCTCACTAAGGCCCCCTTTGCACATTTAACGCACAACCAGGCCTCTCTCAATGCTCATGGCTTCTTCCCCCAAGGGATCCTGGGAAATGTAGTTTGCCACGGGTGCCGAGGACAGGAGAGACAGGATGCCGGTGCGACATGTCCAGACCAGCTTCCTCTTCTCACGGCGGCCACGAGCAGGATCCGAGTGCGAGAGTCGCTATCCCTTTCTGCGGTGTCCAGATACCGGTATTCAGAATCCTTGCTAGGGCCTGTGGTGTCAGCGCATAGCCATTGCGGAAGGAGCCCTGGACAGCTCTCTCCTCCGTGAGGGTTGTGAAGGCCGTCTGTCATCGAATCCTAGAGTTGGAAGAGACCCCAAGGGCCATCCAGTCCAACCCCCTGCCAAGCAGGAAACACCATCAAAGCATTCCTGACAGATGGCTGTCAAGCCTCCGCTTAAAGACCTCCAAAGAAGGAGACTCCACCACACTCCTTGGTAGCAAATCCCACTGCCGAACAGCTCTCACTGTCAGGAAGTTCTTCCTTATGTTTAGGTGGAATCTTCTTTCTTGTAGTTTGAATCCATTGCCCCGTGTCCGCTTCTCTGGAGCAGCAGAAAACAACCTTTCTCCCTCCTCTATATGACATCCTTTGATATATTTGAACATGGCGCTCATATCACCCCTTAACCTTCTCTTCTCCAGGCTAAACATACCCAGCTCCCTAAGCCGTTCCTCATAAGGCATCGTTTCCAGGCCTTGGACCATTTTGGTTTCCCTCTTCTAGACATGTTTAGCTTGTCAGTATCCTTCTTGAACTGTGGTGCCCAGAACTAGACACAGTATTCCAGGTGAGGTCTGACCAGAGCGGAATACAGTGGTACTATTACCTCCCTTGATCTAGATGCTATACTCCTCTTGATGCAGCCCAGAATTGCATTGGCTTTTTTAGCTGCTGCATCACACTGTTGACTCATGTCAAGTTTGTGGTCTACCAAGACTCCTAGATGTCATGGATGGGATTCCTGCATTGCAGGGGGTTGGAATAGATGACCCTCGGGGGTCCCTTCCGACTCTACGATTCTATGATTCCAAGGAGACCCTATACCCCTCAGAGACTTACAAATCCCATAGCTGGTGGTTAAACTACTCTGCGAATGGTTGCTCTGTGAACAGAGGTCCCTCCTTTTTCTTTTTCTTTAAATTTTATTTTGACAAAGTAATCATCATAAATAAATGAGAATAAAAATGTGCACCCCACACCCCCGAGGCCGTTCCGTTGTAGCTATCCAACCTCCCAAAATTTCAACCCCTCTTGCGATGGTTTGACCCCTTTCCGTTTTGACGCTACAAATTCTACAAACATCTTCCGTATCTCCTCGAAATCATTTCTCCTGTGTATTCCCCGTCTTACCTTAACGGCGCATGTTAAGTTATCATAAATAGCTGTACCCCACACCTCTTCATACCATTCTTTCGTTTTATATTCCCCTTGGCCCTTCCGCTTCCTAGCTATAATAATTTGTGCAGCTGTCAATAAATTTGTGAGCACATCCTTCCTAGCCTGTGAACCTCCCCATCGTAAATTAATAATAATGCTATTATCGTAAATTGATAATAATGCTGCCTCTGTACTTTCTGTCATTTTTAAACCAGTGATTTCCGTTATCTCCTTAAACACCCTTCGCCAAAAAAATTGTACATATTTACGCCCCCACCACATGTGAACGTAATTCCCTGTTTCCTGGCACCCCAGAGGTGTCTCCGAAGGACTCTCAGCACCCTTAACAAACTACAGCTCCCAGGATCCTTGGGGGGGGGCACTGTTTAAAGTGCCATGTTTCTGCATTAAATGCGCAGTGCAGACGAGGACTCGGTCCGATGCGTTGTTGTGCGATTGCTGAGTGGCTGGGAACGGCCTGACCAGATTTCGGTTGTGATTGTGGGCAGTTGTGCGAGGTTTTGCGTGTGTGTTGTGTGTAGGGACAGGGCGGCGATTGAATCTGGCAGTCTCAGCTTCCTTTCCTTTCATGGTTTCCCCCCACCCCCCCAGTCCTAAACTCGGTGCTACCCATGTTTACGGCGGTCTGCCATTTTTTAAAAGAAAAGAAATCCTTGTGGAAATTCATCAGCATCTCGGTGCAAATTTAATTTCATGTACACGTTTTTTTAATGCTGTTTTGCTTGATATAGACATTTTTGCAAAGCGAATTCCCCTAATTTAGTGCAATTTGGTGAGATAATATATATATATATATATATATATATATATATATATACACACACACACACACACACACACACACACACACACACACACACATATATATACACACACACACACGTTTATGTATATGCATTTATATGCACAATTTAGCTTAGTACAGTATGTACGCATTGTTTCTCCTGTACACATTTCTTGGCTGGAGAGAACGGCATTGCAAACTCAAAAAGAGAAATACAAATTTCAAAGGATGGTTGTGTTTTTGTTTGCATAGCATTTTTGCAGTAGCTAGGTTCTCCTTTGAATTATAGTGCTGGAGGAGACTCTTGAAAGTCCCATGGACTGCAAGAAGATCAAACCTATCCATTCTCAAAGAAATCAGCCCTGAGTGCTCACTAGAAGGACAGATCCTGAAGTTGAGGCTCCAGTACTTTGGCCACCTCATGAGAAGAGAAGACTCCCTAGAAAAGACCCTGGTGTTGGGAAAGATGGAGGGCACAAGGAGAAGGGGACGACAGAGGACGAGGTGGTTGGACAGTGTTCTCGAAGCGACTGGCATGAGTTTGGCCAAACTGCGGGAGGCATTGGAGGATAGGCGTGCCTGGCGTGCTCCGGTCCATGGGGTCACCAAGAGTCGGACACGACTGAACGACTGAACAACAACAGGTTCTCCTTTAAATGCAAACTGAATTGAATCTCTCCCCAGTCCCTTCTGGGTGTGGGAACTAGCCCCTGGCAAGTGAAAATTTCTCCTGGTTTTGACTGAACTTAGCCTACCCAAGAGAGTGACTGTATAAAAAGGACGCAGAGGGCCGCCGGAGATCATTCACCCCACTCCTATTTACTCAGGAGTAAGCCCTGCTGTTCTCAATGGGATGCGTAGGATTGCAACTCGGCCCTCCAGCTGTTTTGGGACTACAACTCCCATCATCCAGTGGCCAGGGATGATGGGAATTGTAGTCCCAGAACAGCTGGAGGGCCGAATTTGGGGATGCCTGCGCTAGGCAGCGCAATCATATTGCCTGTTTGCTCAGAAGTAAACCCTGGAGTGGGGCTTTAAACCCCCCCCCCCCAGTCACAATTCTTGGTGACAGAATGGGAGTCCCTTTGAAAACCTGAGAATATGCTGCGTGGACCTGCTCTGTCACTGTGGACAACCCCGCAAAGTTGTTGTGGTCGGGACCCAGATGTGCGATTGCAGCCGAAGTCCCTTTTGATTCAAACTCTGCATCTTTGCTGGGACTGCAGCATTTAACTGTGTACGTAATAGGAATAACAGATCCGTTGCAAGAGTGTTCCCAATTAACTGGGCTCTTTGGTGCCTTTTAAAAAAACAACAGCAGCACCCAATTGTTTCTAATACAGGTCCTTAAATCAGAAGAGCCTGTTGAATCAGGCCAGCAGGCCATCGAGTTCAGCATCCTGCTACTCACAGTGACTATTTTGGGAAACCCACAAACAGGATTCGAACCCAAGATCCCTCTCCCCTCCTGTGGTTTGCAGCAACTGGCTTTCAGGAGCATTGCCGCCTCTGACCGTTGAGGCAGAGCGTAGGGACATCCTGGCTTGCAGCCTTCGATAGCCCTCTCCTCCATTAATTTGTCCAATCCCCTTTTAAATCCATCCGAGTCGGTGTCCACCCATGCAGCCTCCTGTGGCAGGGAGTTCCACCGTTCAACTACATCCCGCGTGAAGGACTTTCTTGGAATCTTCCAACAACAGGAGAACGGAGGGTGCCTTAAAAAGAGTAGGGTGCCTCTAATGTCTCTCACACACACAACAGGGCACTGCTACCCCTCTAGGTAGCTCCATGAATGTGTGACCCCGAAATTCTGGATCCCCCAAACCAATACCCAAATTCAGCGAACCCCGCATTTCGTGCCGCCGCCCCCAAACTGCGTAATTGACAAATCAGGGTCACACGTTTAATGCCAAAAAAATTCCAAACTTACCGGATCGACTCCAAGCAGGTGCCGAGGTTTTGTGTTAGTTCAGTGCCGCAAACCCTGCTTTCGATGCTGCCCCCCCCAAAAAAAACTGAGCCTGTCTATGTTTTGGACCACATCCGCCAGGCCGAGAGGCGAAACCGTCGAGCTTATATGACCCTCGCTGTCCCTTCCAACTCTACGACTTGTGGGGAGAGGCCGGGAGCTTTCTAGGGCCCAGATTCCCTGCCCTGTTTCCGCCAGAGATCCCCCCCCCCCCAAACCGGGCTTTCCGGCTTTGGAGAGGTCAGCAGACATTCGCCGGCAAAACTCAAAGCCCATGAGGACTAGAAACCTGCGTTGAAAGGGAGGCGAGAGCAGGGGCGGAGCAAGGTGGGTGTGGTGGATGCGGGCGGCCCTGGGTGTCATCTCCGAAGGGGGGTGACATTCGGCGCGCAGCCCACCCGCGACTCCCACCTACCCCAAGCCGTCAGGGGGGGGGAAGGGGGGAAGTTGCGCTGCTTTTCACGGCTTTGTTTTGACAGTCCCACGCTCCCGGAGGATGGAGGGAAGGAGAAGAACAGAAGCTCTCTCAGCTAAGGACCCAAACCCTGCTACCCCCCCCCCAAAATCCTCAACTACTTTGGCCAACCCTCCCCTAAAAACTCAACAACTTTGGTCAATCCTTCAACAACTCCTGGCAACGGCAATGGGTAGATCTCAGCCAGTCTTTTTATACTGTGAATAGATCTCAGTCTCTTGGGAGTCTGACTAGATTTCATAGAATCATAGAATCCTAGAGTTGGAAGAGACCCCAAGGGCCATCCAGTCCAACCCCCTGCCAAGCAGGAAACACCATCAAAGCATTCCTGACAGGCGGTTGTCAAGCCTCCGCTTAAAGACCTCCAAAGAAGGAGACTCCACCACACTCCTTGGCAGCAAATTCCACTGTCCAACAGCTCTCACTGTCAGGAAGTTCTTCCTAATGTTTAGGTGGAATCTTCTTTCTTGTAGTTTGAATCCATTGCCCCGTGTCCGCTTCTCTGGAGCAGCAGAAAACAACCTTTCTCCCTCCTCTATATGACATCCTTTTCTACATTTGAACATGGCTATCATATCACCCCTTAATCTTCTCTTCTCCAGGCTAAACATACCCAGCTCCCTAAGCCGTTCCTCATAAGGCATCGTTTCCAGGCCTTGGACCATTTTGGGCAGTCCCCAAACCATTACGAGCCCCTGACCCCTTGGTTTCATAAACCAACCCCACATTTGTTCAGGTGAAGGTAAAGGGACCCCTGACTGTTAGGTCCAGTTGCGGACGACTCTGGGGTTGTGGCGCTCATTTCGCTTTCAGGCCGAGGGATCTGGCGTACAGCTTCCGGGTCATGTGGCCAGCATGACTAAGCCGCTTCTGGCGAACCAGAGCAGCGCACGGAAACGCCGTTTACCTTCCCACCGCAGCGGTACCTATTTATCTACTTGCACTTTGCGCTTTCAAACTGCTAGGTGGGCAGGAGCAGGGACCGAGCAACGGGAGCTCACCCCGTTATTGCGGGGATTCGAACCACCGACCTTCTGATCAGCAAGCCTAAGAGGCTCCGTGGTTTAGACCACAGCACCACCCGCGTCCCATTTGTTCATAACCCACTTTAAAACTGTTGAGTTTAACTAATTCAACAAAATGGATCCAGGGGTGCCAGCGTTTCAAAGCCTGGGTGCCACTTGCCGCCCCCTTGCTTCTTAGCGCCCCCCCCCTAGGTAAGCCCACCGCCCTCCAGGGGGTGCCACCCATTTTGATCTAAAGGAAGGCAGAGGGCTGGAGCTCCGTGCGAGAGCATCTGGGTCCCAGGTTCAGTTCCTGACAACTGCAGGTAGGGCTGGGAGAGGTCTTGGCCGAAACCCCGGAAATCTGCTGCCAGTCAGTGTGTAGACAGTGACCTGGCTCTGAATAAGGCAGCTTGGCCCCTTTGCAAACACCCCAATAAACACAGCCCCTTGGCTATTTGCTTCTGATCAAAAAGCCTCTGAGTTAATTGAGCAACACTAAAGCGCATTGAAGGGCACGGTTCATATTAAAATCGGAGGACTTTTGTTCCGCTCTTCAGGGGGAAAGGGGGCTCACAGAGATGTCTACAAATGTCAGTGGCAAAGCGCTCCCTGCTCTTAGTCTTACAGTCTCAAGCTGCTTTCACGATTCTTTTTGGTCTCTTTTTGAAGTGGGATCTTTGCCTTTTGCGCACACGCGTGAATTCATGCGTAGTCTCTGCATGTCATAACTGACATTCCAGTCCATATCTCTCTCCCCATCCGTGCTTTAGTTCAGATCTTCCTTTTCTGGGGGGAACCTGCTACGATTAAAAAACAACAACAACCCGTTTGCGACAGCTCAGCGACCTGTTTGGGATATTTAAGCCTCCCGTGTGGAAGACACGGCACAAGAGGGAAAGGAGTGGGGAGGGAGGAGGAAAAAAGAAAACCCCAGCACTCTTCCCCAGCTTACAGAGCGACAACGCACCTATACAATATCAACCGCTCTTGTTCCTGCCAGGGGAGAGAGACAAGGAAAGGGGGCATTTCGAGCCTTTTCTGTTCCTAACGCCTCCCTGCTCCGCTCGACAGATCATGGCGAAGAACGAGGGGCACACCGTCCTGCTGGCAGTGGACGGCGATGACCAGCTGACCCTCAACCACGTCTCCGAAGCCATCGTGGAGGCCCCTGTCTTCGCCCTGCGCATTGGCGTCGGGGGCTTGCTGATCCCCACGGAGGAGCTCCTTGTCCCAGTAAGAGAGCCTGCCCCCCTCCTTGTACGCTAGAAGGGGCTGCAGGTGGTGGCCGGAGCTCCTTGGCACAGGTGTGGCTGGAGGAGCCAACAGTAGGTGGCGCCAGAGGGAGCGGTTTCTGCAGCAGGATCCCCGTCTCCGGCAGCACAGAGCTGAATGGTTTGCTGGGGCTGCAATATCTGGAGATTGGTCCTCTGGGCAGGGCCAAGCATCGCTGTGGAATTGGGGTGTGTGTGTGCTTCTTGAAAATATTGGGGGGCTGCCCCCCGGCCTCCCCCCCCAGATGGTGTCCCTGGCTCCCTCTGGTGGTGGAGGCTAGAAAGAACACCAGGCATGGGCAGAGTCAATGTTGGATGGATGGATGGAGGGTTTCTGAGAATCCTACACTGTTCTTCGTCCAAACAGATCCCGGGACAGAGCGCAGGAACACCATTCCTATCCGTTTAATATTTATTTTTTTAATTAAACAAAATAAAGCAAAGATACGGTTTCAACACAAGGTTGGACACATTATCTTTGAACTTGCTGTTCCAAAAGAAGTCCAAAAAGTACCCCTTTTTCCATAGCTCAGTCAGTGGAACATTTCGGAGTTGTGGGTTCGAGATCCACGTTGGGTAAAAGATTCCCGCATTGCAGAGAGTTGGGCTAAATGACCCCTGGGATTTTGTGATTCGTAACCCTGCGAGGCTGGTTTATACGTGTTATTTTGTAGTAAACCAGCTTAATCAAAGTTACTATGGGCCAAATTTTCTCAATCCATTCAGATATAGCAGGAAATACGCTCCCCCCCATTTTTTATTTTTATTTTAAGCTTTTACAATCTTAGCAGCAGTTGTAAGGTTAAACATTATAATTGTACTAAAGCGTCATAATAAATCTGCTCACGTACCATCGGAGCAGCAGAAGCCAGATTTGACTTTCTGTCGCGGCAGCTGCCTCCGCAGAAGAAGAATTAGCTGCGCCCCGAGGCAGAAGAAATCTGGACGGCCATAACATTCCCTTAATCTCTACGGTGAAAAGCAAAACGCAATTTCCTCCACCAACGGTGCGAGAGACTGTTGCCTATCACAACAGTCCCACAAATAAATGGGGGGGGGGGATAGATTATGTGAAACTAGGAGCGCAAAGTAGTCTAGAAAACCCGCACTCAGAGGAGGGGTGGGTGGGTTATTTTGAAATGAATTGCTGCTAGCAATGCGCCCAAAGGTCATCCAGTCCAACCCCCCGCGATGCAGGAATCTCAACTAAAGCATCCCTGACAGGTGGCCATCCAACCTCTGCTTAAAAACCTTGAGAGCCGGCGTGGTGTAGTGGTTAAGAGCGGTGGACTTGTAATCTGGTGAACCGGGTTCGCTTCCCCGCTCCTCCACATGCAGCTGCTGGGTGACCTTGGGCTAGTCACACTTCTCTGAAGTCTCTCAGCCCCACTCACCTCACGGGGTGTTTGTTGTGGGGGAGGAAGGGAAAGGAGAATGTGAGCCGCTTTGAGACGCCTTCGGGTAGTGATAAAGCGGGATACCAATCCAAACTCCTCCTCCTCCTCCTCCTTCTTCTTTGGAGTCCGTTCCACTGTCGAACGGCCCTTACTACCAGAAAATTATCCCTGGTGTTTAGTCAGAATCTCCTTTCTTGAAACTTGAAGCCACTGATTCGGGTCCTACCCTCCGGAGCAGGAGAAAGCAAGCTTGCTCCATCTTCCATGTGGATACACCTTCAGACATTTGAAGATGGATCTCATATCCCCTCTTGGTCTCCTCCAATCAAAACCACACCCAGCTCCTTCAACCGTTCCTCATCAGGCTTCGTTTCCAGGCCCCTGGTCATCTTGGTCACCCTCCTCTACGCACCTTCCAGCTTGTCAAAATCCTTCTTAAATTGTTGCACCCCAAACTGGACACAGGACTCCAGGTGGGGGTCTGACCAAGGCAGAGTAATGCAATATTATGACTTCCCTTGACCTGGACCAGGGGTCAGCAAACTTTTTCAGCAGGGGGCCGGCCCACTGTCCCTCAGACCTTGTGGGGGGCCGGACTATATTTTGAAAATAATAATAATGAACGAATTCCTATGCCCCACAAATAACCCAGAGATGCATTTTAAATAAAAGGACACATTCTACTCATGGAAAAACACGCTGATTCCCGGACCGTCTGCTGGCCGGATTGAGAAGGCAATTGGCCTGGATCCGGCCCCCGGGCCTTAGTTTGCCTTCCCATGGGTTAGAAAAGGCTTCCTCAACCTTGGCCCTCCAGCTGTTTTGGGACTACAACTCCCATCATCCTTAACTAACAGGACCAGTGGACAGGGATGATGGGAATTGTAGTCCCCGGGACTTAGTTCGCCTACCCATAACCTGTCCTGGACACTAGGCATTTGTTGATTCAGCCTAGAATTGCATTAGCCCTTTATGCCGCAGCACCACACCACTGTGATTCTCTCGGACCCCTGGGTCCCTTTCCACACACGCTGCTGTCAAGCTGGGTGCCCCCCACCCTATATCTCCACACCCGGTTCTTCCTGCCTAAGCGCAGAATCTGTTTTTCTCTCCCTGCCCTTCACTCTCTTTTGCTCCCTTTGCCCCCCCCCCAGCTGAACCCGGCCATGGACGGCTGCATGAGGCGATGGAATTGGCTGAACAAGAGCACCGAGTGGCTGGAAGGGACGTCCCTGGAGGACAAAGACACCAAGGTCTGCTTCCCCACCGTCCGCAGGGGGAGTTTCTTCCCAGGGAACGGACTGGCCACCTTCTCTCTCTCAGGTATCAGCCGGGCAGGACCCCCCCCCCGAGTCTCTCGCACCCCCAGTTCCAGCCCTAGATCTCTGTTCCCTTGAGCTGAACAGCAAAAGCCACAGGACTTCCTTGCGACGGTGAGCAATCCTGACACAGGTTGCCTTAAGACAGGGGTCGGCAACCTAAGGCCCGCGGGCCACAAGCGGCCCACGGGGGTCGTTTAACCAGCCTACGAGGCGTCCCCGAACCGAGCCACCTGCTCGGTGAGTCCCCATGCGCTGTGCTAAAGCAGAACAGCACAGCACGGGGACTCACTTCTGCGGCACCGGAAATCGTGTCTGCACAGACGTCGGAAATCGTGGGCATGCGTGATCTGGCCCACGGAAGGATCTCTGCTGGAATGAACTGGGCCAGGCGAGGTAAACCTTGCTGACCCTTGCCTTAAGACCAGGCTGCTGCGATGCCCTCACTGTGGGGCTTCCCTCGCGCTCGATCTGGAAGCTGGTGTGATTACGGGATGCTGCGGCCCGATTGCTGCCCGGAGAGAGGCCTTGTCAGCGTTTAACACCGACTTCAGGGTGTTCCTGTCAGCATACAGCTGTACCTTGGTTCGCGAACGCCTTGCGAGTCGAACGTTCTGGCTCCCGAACGCCACAAACCCTGAAGCTAGTGTTCCGGTTTGCGAACGTTTTGGATGTCGAACGGACTTCCGGAACGGATTCCGTTCGACTTCGGAGGTACCGCTGTACAAATCCTCAAACAACATGGGAACACTTTACCCGCGAGATGGCATGGCCCCCATCTCTCCTCACTCTTGGGATAGAGCCACACTATCCATTTAAAGCGTAAAGGTAAAGGGACCCCTGACCATTAGGCCCAGTCACGGACGACTCTGGAGTTGCGGCGTTCATCTTGCTTTACTGGCCGAGGGAGCCAGCGTTTGTCTGCAGACAGCTTCTGGGTCATGTGGCCAGCAGGACTAAGCCGCTTCTGGCAAACCAGAGCAGTGCACGGAAACGCCGTTCACCTTCCCACCAGAGTGGTACCTATTTATCTACTTGCACTGACATGCTTTCGAACTGCTAGGCGGGCAGGAGCAGGGACCGAGCAACGGGAGCTCACCCCGTCGCAGGGATTCGAACCGTTGTATAATTTGGGTGACCTCCCACTGGCGGGATTAAAGGTTCAGCAGTTCTTTTCTCTCTTTTTTCTGCTTCCAAAGTCTTATTTATTCCAGTCTTATTATCCTATTCCCTTGTTCAACAGCTGCGATGTTTGTGACTTCCACTCGTATTAACCTATTCCGTAATTGATTAATCCACCAGTGAAGATCTACACCCCTTCGTCCTGCGTGCAATAATTATTTCTCCATGTTTTTTCTTCCCCCAAAATGCTGTGTTGATCCAGTCGTTCTCTCTTCTCTCAATTATGAAGTAACCTGAGACTCTCTTTCTCTGTTCCCCCGCAACCCTCACCCTCCAGACCTCCCTACCGGAGTCATCTCTGCCAATCGGAGTTGGTCCCTGACTGTGGAGATGTGGATCGGGGCCGCCCCGCAGTCAGCGCCCTTGCTGGCCACCTCCGCTTTCCCCCTGCGCTTAAGCCTGCATCGCACGGTGAGACCCCTGAGGAGGGGGGGGGGCAGAAGAGGCAGGGATAATGGAAATAATGGAAACATGGGTGTACGAAATGCAAAAGGCATTGGCCGCATGTGAACCAAGAGCTTTGATGCAGGGGGAACTGTCATGGCTTCCTTCTCCAGAGAATTCTGGGAGCTGTAGTTTCTTGAGGGTGCTGGGATTTGTTAGGAGGCCTCCCCTATCTCCGCTTGCAGAGCTACGTTTCCCAGAGTTCCCTGGGCAGAGGGATGGGTGATTAAACCACTCTGGCCAACGTGGCCATTCTCCCATCAGCCCTTGCAACACAGGTGTGCTGGCTCGGACTGATGGGAGTTGTAGTCCAAAAGGGATGGAAGACCCCAGGTTGGGCTGTGGACCAATCGCTCCGGTGTGACTCCACCAAGCATCTCGCCAAAGATGCACGGGAGAGCCTATGTGGGTTGGAGGGAAATTCTTTGGTCATGGTACCGGCCAACACCCACCTTGGGGAGGGGGGGACATCAGCTGGGCCCTGGGATTTCGCCACCAGCCATCTATTTCCTGCCCGTCATGTGTTCATGAGTTCCAGAGATCTTTCTCGGATGGGCAGGTTCCTAACCTCCTGCCATTTCTCTCTCCCCCGCCAACGTTTTGTGCTCCAGGATCTGACGGCTCACCTGGGGAACAAGACGGTCCTTCAGGTGCCCTTCCCCCCGGGGGGCTGCCTAGATGCCCCCCTCCACCTGAGCATCACCCCGTCCCACGCCACGCTGCGCCTGGGCGACGCGGAGACCTCGAAGCCCACCCCGAAACTGGATTTCGAAAGCCTGAAGCACATCTGGCTGGGGAAAAAGGGGGGCTTCCTCATCGGGGGGCTGCCTGGTACGTGTCCTCCTAAGAAGTGTGTGTGTCCCTAACGCAAAGGGCGGGGAATCTCGGCTCCAGGATGTGGCCCCCCAGACCTCTCCACCTGGCCCTCTGAACCTTCCCCCAGGCTGCACCCCTTACCATCCCCCTGGAGGGGTTTTTACCTGGCCAGAAATGCCCCTTCCTTGCCGGAATGGAGGCTAGAGAAAGCTGTCTACAAAGGTGCAATTTACATCCCTTGCTCCGCCCACATTTGCCTGTGGCCCCGCCCACTGCTGCCATGTGGCCATTGGATGGCAGCCCAGGCGGGAACGTGGCCCTCGGTTTGCAAAAGGCTCCCCCGGGCTCCCTGCTTTACCGTTTTCGTTTTAGTCCAAACCCGCGCGTTGTTTTCCAGCATGTTTTTATATCCCGCTCTAATTTTTTAAAAATAATATTACAGTGGTACTATAATTCTCACACGCCTTGGTACTCAAACAACTTGGAACCCAAACAGCTGCAACCCCAGAAGTAAGTGTTCCGGTTTGCGAACTGTTTCCGGAAGCCGAACTTGCTCCGTTTCGAGTGCCGCACTTCCGTTTTGAGTGTTACGCTGAGGTCTGCCTGTTTTTGCTATTTATTTTGCGTTTTTGTTCTCACGGCTCTGTTCTTGTGACCGTGTGGAACCCGGTTCATCCACTGATGGATTGGTTGTGTGACTGCAGCACATTGTTTACTGCTTTCATTTCATGGATCGGGGCCATTCCATTGTCACGGGTGGGACACTTTGACCATGTTTTTTGGTATTCACACATGTGTAACAATGTAAATATACATAAAAATTAACAACCAAAATTTAAACTATGTTCTTAATAAGATGCTGAACATTTTACTCATTTTTTATTATTTTTATGGATATTTTTGACAATTTTATTAAATGTTAAAAGTGTTGTCACGGGTGGGACAAAAAAAGGACATGGAGCTTGAGATAAGTTTGATTTATGGAAAAACTGTGAGTTGGGAGGTGAATCAATGATAAACTCAGCATATCTGTTTAAATCAATGTTTATTGGTTACAACTATGCAATCAGGAATTAAGTTTAAGAAATTTAACGATACAAAATTAAGGAAAAAATGCTGTCACGGGTGGGACAATCATCAGAAAACTTTTAACTTGAACACTTCTGTGAAGACTACGTGGGTGGACTTTTGAAAAGAAGGTCCATAAAATAAACTTCTTTTGTCTTAAGCTTTTAAAAAAAATGGTTAGACTTGCACGTTTGGAATCTTCCTCACCAAAGTCCAGCGCTCATCTAGCATTCTTATCAGGCTCATTTTTCAAGGAATGGCCCATCGGTGGTCTCGTTAGAGAGTTAAAATTCGTGTTTAAATGGCTGATTTTAGGGGTTGTTTTTTAAAGTCTGGCACGGATTAACCCGTTTTGCGTCACTTTCCATTGGAAAGCAGCGCACCTCGGTTTTGGAACACGCTTTGGTTTTGGAACGGACTTCCGGAACGGATCAAGTTTGAGAACCAAGGGAACACTGTACCCGTTTTTTGACTGGGTGCCCTCCTGCGGTGGCAGCCAGCTGATTAATAGGGCATTTGGTGCAAAAAAAAAGTGGTATTTGTGGGGGGTGAATGGCATAGCCCATCGGTGTATATAAATAATCTTCCTTGTGATACCCATCCACCCACTCTGTTCCATTTCTATTCCGTTGCAGGACAGGAAAAATTCCCGCTGGCCCAGGAGAGGAATTTCTTCCGGGGCTGCCTGCGTGGGATCCGGGTTCAAGGCCACGAGCTGGACTTTGATGAGGTGCAATCTAGGAGCAACTCTATCTGGCCCCACAGCTGCCCCGGAGCCGACGTAGGCCAGGCCAAGGCGGACCAAGAGGAGTAGGGAGCACGTCGCCGGCGCATCTTTTCCCGCGGAGTCGCCCTCCTACTCCCAAGCAAAAGCGCACCCGACCGCCTCCTGCCCCCCGTCCCCCGCTCACTAAGGCCCCCTTTGCACATTTAACGCACAACCAGGCCGCTCTCAATGGGCACGGCTTCTTCCCCCAAGGGATCCTGGGAAATGTAGTTTGCCACGGGTGCCGAGGACAGGAGAGACAGGATGCCGGTGCGACATGTCCAGACCAGCTTCCTGTTCTCACGGCGGCCACGCCCACGAGCAGGATCCGAGTGCGAGAGTCACTGTCCCCTTCTGTGGTGTCCAGCTACCGGTATTCTGAAGCCTTGCTAGGGCCTGTGGTGTCTGCGCATAGCCATTGCGGCAAGGAGCCTTGGACAGCTCTCTCCTCCGTGAGGGTTGTAAGGCCGTCTGTCATAGAATCATAGAATCCTAGAGTTGGAAGAGACCCCAAGGGCCATCCAGTCCAACCCCCTGCCAAGCAGGAAACACCATCAAAGCATTCCTGACAGATGGCTGTCAAGCCTCCGCTTAAAGACCTCCAAAGAAGGAGACTCCACCACACTCCTTGGTAGCAAATTCCACTGTCCAACAGCTCTCACTGTCAGGAAGTTCTTCCTTATGTTTAGGTGGAATCTTCTTTCTTGTAGTTTGAATCCATTGCCCCGTGTCCGCTTCTCTGGAGCAGCAGAAAACAACCTTTCTCCCTCCTCTATATGACATCCTTTTATATATTTGAACATGGCTATCATATCACCCCTTCACCTTCTCTTCTCCAGGCTAAACATACCCAGCTCCCTAAGCCGTTCCTCATAAGGCATCGTTTCCAGGCCTTTGACCATTTTGGTTGCCCTCCTCTGGACACGTTCCAGCTTGTCAGTATCCTTCTTGAACTGTGGTGCCCAGAACTGGACACAGTGTTCCAGGTGAGGTCTGACCAGAGCAGAATATAGTGGTACTATTACCTCCCTTGATCTAGACGCTATACTCCTCTTGATGCAGCCCAGAATTGCATTGGCTTTTCTAGCTGCTGCATCACACTGTTGACTCATGTCAAGTTTGTGGTCTACCAAGACTCCTAGATGTCATGGATGCTTTAGCTGGGAATCCTGCATTGCAGGGGGTTGGATTAGATGACCCTCGGGGGTCCCTTCCGACTCTACGATTCTATGATTCCAAGGAGACCCTATACCCCTCAGAGACTTACAAATCCCATAGCTGGTGGTTAAACTGCAAATGGTTGCTCTGTGAACAGAGGTCCCTCCTTTTTCTTTATTTTAAATTTTATGTTGACAAAGTAATCATCATAAATAAATAAGAATAAAAATGTGCACCCCACACCCCCGAGGCCATTCCGTTGTAGCTATCCAACCTCCCAAAATTTCAACCCCTCTTGCGGTGGTTTGACCCCTTTCCGTTTTGACGCTACAAATTCTACAAACATCTTCCGTATCTCCTCGAATTCATTTCTCCTGCGTATTCCCAATCTTACCTTAACAGCGCATGTTAATTTATCATAAATAGCTGTACCCCACACCTCTTCATACCATTCTTTCGTTTTATATTCCCCTTGGCCCTTCCGCTTCCTAGCTATAATAATTTGTGCAGCTGTCAATAAATTTGTGAGCACGTCCTTCCTAGCCTGTGAACCTCCCCATCGTAAATTAATAACAATGCTATCATCGTAAATTGATAATAATGCTGCCTCTGGACTTTCTGTCATTTTTAACCCAGTGATTTCTGTTATCTCCTTCGCCAAAAAAAATTGTACATATTTACGCCCCCACCACATGTGAACGTAATTCCCTGTTTCCTGGCACCCCAGAAGAGTCTCCTAAGGACTCTCAGCACCCTTAACAAACTACAGCTCCCAGGATCCTTTGGGGGGGGACACTGTTTAAAGTGCCATGTTTCTGCATTAAATGCGCAGTGCAGACGAGGCCTCGGTCCGATGCGTTGTTGTGCGATTGCTGAGTGGCTGGGAAAGGCCTGACCAGATTTCAGTTGTGATTGTGGGCGGTTGTGCGAGGTTTTGCGTGTGTGTTGTGTGTAGGGACAGGGCGGCGATTGAATCTGGCAGTCTCAGCTTCCTTTCCTTTCATGGTTTTTCCACCCCCCCCCAGTCCTAAACTCGGTGCTACCCATGTTTACGGCGGTCTGCCATTTTTAAAAAGAAAAGAAATCTTTGTGGAAATTCATCAGCATCTCGGTGCAAATTTAATTTCATGTACACGTTTTTTTAATGCTGTTTTGCTTCATATAGACATTTTTGCAAAGCGATTTCCCCTAATTTAGTGCAATTTGGAGAGGTATGTTATATATATATATATATATATATACACACACACATATATACACACACACATTTATGTATATGCATTTATATGCACAATTTAGCTTAGTACAGTATGTACGCATTGTTTCTCCTGTACACGTTTCTTGGCCGGAGAGAACGGCATTGCAAACTCAAAAAGAGAAATACAAATTTCAAAGGATGGTTGTGTTTCTGTTTGCATAGCATTTTTGGAGTAGCTAGGTTCTCCTTTGAATTCTGGTGCTGGAGGAGACTCTTGAGAGTCCCATGGACTGCAAAAAGATCAAACATATCCATCCTTAAAGAAATCAGCCCTGAGTGCTCACTGGAAGGACAGATCCTGAAGTTGAGGCTCCAATACTTTGGCCACCTCATGAGAAGAGAAGACTCCCTGGAAAAGATCCTGATGTTGGGAAAGATGGAGGGCACAAGGAGAAGGGGACGACAGAGGACGAGATGGTTGGACAGTGTTGTCGAAGCGACTGGCATGAGTTTGGCCAAACTGTGAGAGGCAATGAAAGATAGGCGTGCCTGGCGTGCTCTGGTCCATGGGATCACGAAGAGTCGGACAGGACTGAACAACAACAGGTTCTCCTTTAAATGCAAACTGAATTGAATCTCTCCCCAATCCCTTCTGGGTGTGGGAACTAGCCCCTGGCAAGTGAAAATTTCTCCTGGTTTTGACTGAACTTAGCCTACCCAAGAGAGCCAAACGCCACGTGGTGAGTAACTTTATAAAAAGGACGCAGAGGGCCACCGGAGATCATTCACCCCACTCCTATTTACTCAGGAGTAAGCCCCGCTGTTCTCAATGGGATGTGTAGGGTTGCAACTTGGCCCTCCAGCTGTTTTGGGACTACAACTCCCATCACCCCTAGCTAACAGGACCCAGTGGCCAGGGATGATGGGAACTGTAGTCCCAGAACAGCTGGAGGGCCAAATTTGGGGGTGCCTGCGCTAGGCAGCGCAATCATATTGCCTGTTTGCTCAGAAGTCAACCCTGGAGTGGGGCTTTAACCCCCCCTAGTCACAATTCTTGGTTACAGAATGGGAGTCCCTCTGAAAACCTGAGCAACGGGCTAATTGAATATGCTGGGTGCTAAAGAGGGCAAAAGATGAATTAAGCACCCTGCAAAAAAAGAAAAAGTGGTCCAATGACCTCCACTGGCAGGATCCGAACCAGTGGATTCATATTATAAGGAAGGAGATTCCGACTAAACATCAGGAAGAACTTTCTGTTTGACTCCTGCAGGAGGTGGCAGGCTCTCCTTCCTTGGAAGTTTCAAAGCAGTTGCACGGCCCTCTGTCGGGATGCTTTAGCTGAAAACCCCTGCATTGCAGGGGGTCGGACTAGATGACTGTTGGGGGTCCCTTCCGACTCTACGATCCTTCGCCCGTCGCAGGGCCCACGCAAAGAAGCCCACAGCGTTCTTCAGCTACACAGCAAACCCTGTTTATTTTCGTCGGGTGTGAACTGCGGCTTCACAACAAAGAGCTACCTTGCACACACACACCCCACCCCAGCTGGACTGGAACCCCCAAACTGCCACCATTGTGGGTGTCCCAGACCCCTCCCAGATACCACCCCTTCTCCCTAACCTCTTCCTCTAACTCTTGAGGGGGGGGATAGGCGGGAGAAGAAGTTAAACGAACGAAGATAAATGCCGGTGATGGGATCAACGGTTTCGTGAACCCCCTTGCAGACTGAAATTTTAATTAAAATAAGGGAGGGCCTCCCGGGTGTGGGTGCCCCAGCTCTAGGAAGGTTGCAGAGCCTAGTGGTCAGAGCAGGCCAACCAGAACCCAGTTCGAGTTCCCTGTTGCCCCTGCCACGTAGAGAAGCAGAGTCCGGTCTCTCGTAGAGAAAATGGGGCCCTGACGACTTGGCTTCTTTCCGCCACCCCCCAGCTCTGTAAGGGCAGTGCTGCCTAGTGGGCGTCGTCCGCCAGCCGGAAGCCGGTCCCTCTTGCGTGTCCGGCAATAGCCGCCACAGCGGCCGGAGTCCTGGTGTCCAGGGACACACATACACCCCCCGCCTCTCTTCAGAGCAGCAGGCAGGTCCCCGACTTGCTGGAGGTGGTGGTGGGGGGAGCGTTGCGGTCCAGATCCTTGGGGGTGGTGCCCTTGGCCCAAGAGACGTTGAGCTCTCCGAAGACGCCCGTCTCGACCATCTCCTCCTGCCAGGGGATGGGGATGTTGCCGGTGGAGAAGTCGTCGTAGAAGGCCTTGTCCGTCTCGTCCAGCACAACGCCTTTCACCGTGGAGAAAGCGCCCACGTCGCCAATGTCTTTGGCGTAGACCACCTTGGGGTCCGGCACGAAGGGGGGCTCCACCATTCCTGAAGGGGAAGGGAGAGAGAGAAAGGAGTCGGAGAGCTCGCCTCGGGTCCCTTCTCGCCTGGCACTCGTGCCAGGGCTGCCCCCCCAGGCGGAAACCGTTCGGTAGTCTTTCTGTGAGCAAGGGTATGGCTGGGGGGTCTCTAAAAAGTCTGACCCCTAACTCAGGCAGTGCCGGATTTACGTATAAGCTAAACAAAGCTGTAGCTTAGTGCCCCACTCTCTTGGGGGGGCCCCCAAAAATTTAAAGGGGAAAACAACTGGATGTACCGCATATTTCCAAAATAAAGATAAAAAACAAATAAAATGAAACCTACAGGCAGCAACAGTGTTTTGTGTTGTGTAGGCTCCTAGGATGTAAGTCATGGGTCCTGCCTGCTAGATATCCCAGGTTTGCTCCTTTCTATATATAGGGTGCCTACATTCTGCATGGACTGGTTGTAACAACTACTTTGATAAAATGCATATTTTGTTACTTGCAAATGGCTTTAGATACCTATTAGGTCCATAAATTACCTGAAGAGGCTTGCCGATCTTGCAGACAAGTCTAAACTAAATTATCTCCTCTTAGGCAAAGACCTGATTCTGTGCCCAGATTTGTAGGCACAGATCATTCTCTAGAATAAAATCGCTTACTAGGGAAAAGCCGAAGTCCCTTTTTGGGGTGCCTTAGGATCAATTTTTAGGGTAGCGCAAATCTCGGTCGTGCGGATATATGTATATATTTCAATTTTAACTCATGAGCTATTGCTGCAATCTATTCTAATTGTATATATATATTTTATGAATGCTGTCACTATTGTGTTATGCGATCTGCTCTTTGACCGTAATAAATCACCATATATATATAAATATATATATGATCAACACACACACAAAAAACAGTGACCATTTGTTCTTGACAAAGGACAGCTGGACATATAGAGGGCCCCATTGCCTCCAGTAGCTTAGGGCCTTATCCAGCCTACCGTAAATCTGGTAACACCCATGCTGCATTTATTTGCTTACTTGATCCCATGAAATTTGCTTGTTTGTGAAAAATACCCCAAAGCAGTTTTCATTATGTGTTTTCGGCTTGTATATTTATGCCGCGCACTGCCCCGAGGTCTTCAGGTGAAGGGCAGGGAACAAATTTAATGAGTAATAATAATGCGAGGAAAAACCAAGGAAAGTTCACAGCCGTACTTTAAAACATACGAAAAGTTAAAATGATAAAAGGGATTAGAGTCACCTCGGCTTCCTAAGCACCCGGGGAGGACTGCTGGAACAAAATTGTTCTCAGCAGGCACCGAAAAGAGCACAGCGAGTGTGCCTGCTTGAAATCAAGAGGCGGGGAGTTCCAAAGTTTAGGTGCTGCAACGCTAAACGAATGTGTCCTTGCAAATGCGAAATGGGTATTTTTGGCAGCTGTAGCGGTGCCAATTTGGCCGACTGGAGTGGCTCAGTGGGCACACATATTTGGAAGAACTCAATCTTTCAGTGTGGTGGCAACTAAACTTTGGAACTGCTTGCCGATTGACACCAGGCAGGCACCTTCACCGAACCTTTCTTGGCGCCTGCTAAAACTACGCTTCTCCTAGATGCTTAGAAAGTTGGTGCGAGTTCTAATCTAAGCCTATTGCACTTTTAACTCCTGGAAGTTTTAAACCATGTGCCCGCCTGGCCTGGAGGTCGTTACCTGCCTCGAGGCGGCCCCAGTTTATCTTCTGGAAAACGGGGTGCTTCTTCAACTCAGCGCATTCGTTGTCCTTGAACCCCAGGCGAGCGGCCGGGTCTTTCACCATCAGCCCCTCGCAACAGGACTTGCACTCGGCGCTGAACTTTTCCGGGTACGTGACAGGATCGTTCAAGATGCGACGGGTCACTTCCTTGTTCTCTACCTGTGGCAGGAGGGAGAAAGGTGCTGGGCCTTTTTTCTAAAAAAACTTTTTCTGCCCCCCCCCCACCCCATCGCATGCAGACAGGCGGAAAATCTTTATGCAGGATATAAAATAAACACGCGGTCTCATTTTTTGTTAATAATAAGTAGAATAATATTTGTACCCGTTTGGGAATATTAAGGTGCAGTGCTTTTTTTCTGGGGGTGTGCATGGGTATGCATACCCCTAAACATTTTGTGAATCTAAGTTTGGCCTCATTGAGGGGCAGTATTTCCATATGGTAAAGGTAAAAGACCCCTGGACGGTTAAGTCCAGCCAAAGGTGACTCTGGGGTTGCGGCGCTCATCTCGCTTTCAGGGCGAGGAAGCCGGCGTTTGTCCGCAGACAGCTTTCTGGGTCATGTACCCAGCAGGACTAAACCGCTTCTGGCGCAATGGTACACCGTGGCAGAAACCAGAGCGCACGGAAACGCCGTTTAACTTCCTATTAATCTACTTGCACTGGTGTGCTTTCAAAGTGCCAGGTTGGCAGAAGCTAGGACCGAGCAACGGGAGCTCACCCCGTCACGGGGATTCGAACCGCTGACCCTCCGATTGGCAAGCCCAAGAGGCTCAGTGGTTTAGACCACAGCGCCGCCCGCATCCCTAATTCAAGAAAAATGAGAGTACCCCTAAACATTTTTTTAAATAGAAAAAAAGCACTGTTAAGGTCCCAATGATTATCACACTCTTTGTACACGTCCAAAATCTTTTCTTCTTTATTGCCTAGTAATTCGTAGAATCATAGAATTGTAAAGTTGGAAAAAGCCCCTGAGAGTCATCTGGTCCAACCCCCAAGAATCTTTTGCCCCATGCGGGACTCGAACCCATGACCCTGAGATTAAGAGTCTCGAGCTCTACCAACCGAGCTTTGCAATAAACTTGGGCACCGCTTCTCATTTATGGTGGGAATGTAAGTTGGTGCGAGATTTCTGGAGTTTAGTTTTGATGCTAAACATTACTAAAAGGAGCGATTTGTTTGTCGTCCAAAATCGATGCCGCTGAATATTTTTGACGTAGGCATGTTGTCAAAATAATTGATCGTGTATATATGATCTTGGCAGCTGAAATAGTAATTGCGACTCAACGGAAAACATACCAAAATGCCCCTCACTCTGGAATAGAGCAATAATGGGGGAGAAAAACTATGCACGTTTTGAGATTTTGACGACTGGGAACCTGCAGACAATTTAAAGATGGTTTGGCATTCCCTTCACATATACAGAGGAACTATTATTTTCAAGACGAGCTTTGGAAATCTGGAACTAGACTTGATATCTAGAATAATAATCTGATAATCTTTATTTGGACTTTGCTATTTTAACCCATGTGCGTCTGAATTCGTTCTTTGCGCTTGTTTTACAGTTTTGTTTTTCATCTGTTGTTACAATTGTTAGCTCTGTTTTATATACATTATAACATTAAGAAAAATAAACCTTTTTGGGGGAAGGGGGAGATGCTATTGACTAATATCAATAACTGTACACTTTAAGTCTCAAACTTGTATGTGCGGCACAACGTAGTGCGATCACACAGCAGCCTTGTCGTATTTGCACGGGGCTCGCCTGTGAAAATGCGATTTCACATCGTAAGATGAGGCGAGGCTGTGCTATCACTCTGTCAAAGCAAAGAAGCAAATGGAAAGGAGGATATTTAAGAACCCGCAGAGTTTGCTATTCCACCCAGTGGCCATACACCCACCCCTTCTTACGTTTACCGTATTTTTCGCTCCATAGGGCGCACTGGACCATAGGGCACACCTCGTTTTTAGAGGAGGAAACAAGAAAAAATAATATTTTTCTGGTTTTCCTCCTCTAAAAGCCCTGTTTTTTTGAGGATCAGCTAAAAGTTTTGCAGCTTTTTTTGCAAAGGAAAAGCCCTGTTTTTTTGAGGATCAGCTAAAAGTTTTGCAGCTTTTTTTGCAAAAGGAAAAACCCTGTTTTTTTGAGGATCAGCTAAAAGTTTTGCAGCTTTTTTTGCAAAGGGGGAAAAGCAAAGCTCCTTTTGCAAAGGGGGAAAAGCAAAGAGGAAAAGCCCCGTTTTTATGGGGTTCAACTCACATTTCTGCAGCTTCTGAAGGAAAGGGAGCCTTTTCTACAGTTTCCAGACAGATAATCTAATCCGCCAGTCACATGTTGCTGGGGAAACAAACAACCTCCCTCTGCAGCACATTCAACAATGGAGGCCTGGGCAAGAGGGTGGGGCTGAAAGGGAGCTGGGGACTCTTATCTCTCTCCCGATCTCTTGCTGATCAGCTGCTGAACGGGGTCCTTTCAACACCCCCTTTTCTCTTTGTAAAATAAAAAGCATGATCCTCTTTTGGCCCCTGGGAAATTCAGCTCCAGGGACCACCATTGGCTCCATAAGACGCACAGATATTTCCGCATACTTTTTAGGAGGAAAAAAGTGTGTCTTATGGAGCGAAAAATACGATATATCCCAACATTTTCTCTCCCCCTCCTCCTTGGAGAACAAAGTGCCAATCGATCAATAAAATAAGATCAGCTTTTAGTGTTAGTTCAACTTTTCGATAGTCTTAAATTATCGCCTTCAAGTCTTGCTGTTGTTGTATCCTTTGTGTAAATGAGGGTTTTGGCCAACAGAACCAGGACGTGTGTGTTTGAGTACCATTCTGTGACTTTTTTTGGTGCGAATTCTAACTTTTGAGCTTGACAACTTTTTGGGCGATTTCCCAACAACTTTTTTGTGTGCAGATTTTTCACTTCTCGAAATATGGCAACCCTAACTGCCATATTTGATTTTCCGTTTCCCCGCAGTCAAGCGAGTGCATAAATTTGATGACACATAAAACGAAACAAATGCCGTACTTTCTCCCCGCGGCTGCGGAAAGGTCCTTTCGCGGCGACCATCTCAAAGAGGGTTACTCCCAGCGTAAAGTAATCCACGCTCGAGTCGTATTCCTCTCCCTTTAGGAGTTCCGGGGCCATAAACCCTGTAGGGAAAGGAGAGAGGAAGAACCGCAGAATCACAGAGCTGCAGAGCTGGGATACCCCAGCGGTCATCTAGTCCAACCCCCTGCGATGCAGGAGTCGCAGCTAAATCGTGGGAACTGCAGCTGAAGGGGAGGACCCTGAATAATGGCGTGCCCACCTGGCGTGCCCGCATAGCCCTTGGTCTTGTCTTTCCCTTCTGCCAGTTCCACCGCAAGGCCCAAATCTGACAGCCGCACGTGCCCTGAATGGGGAGGGGATGGGCAGAGAAAGAAGAAGCCGTCATAAGGAATCCAGGTGACAGGTTGGGTGCTACATTTGGAAACGGGAATGAAAAGTTACACTTATTTGGAAATGTTGGAAGCCACCCGGGTTGGAGGCCAACCCCTGCCTCCTGTGGCAGGGAGTTCCACAGTTTAACCACACATGGGAAATTCCTCGCTTTTACCGGTCCTGGATCTTTCAGCGTGTGGCTTCCCTTACCTGCATCGTCCAAAAGGACGTTCTCTGGCTTGAGGTCGCGGTAGATGATGCGGTTTTGGTGCAGGTGTTCCAGGCCGCAGATGATCTGAGCTGTGTAGAAGATCGCCCTGGATTCCGAAAAGCCGGGGTTTTTCTCGTCGACGTTATAGACGTGGTACCTGGGGAGGGAGGCAAAGCCCCAAATCAAATCCAGTCGCAGGTTTCCAAAACGCGGGATCCCCACAGGGCAAAATATCTGTCATTTGGGTCAGAACTGAATACAGACTTCCAGAGTTAACACATTGCTTCTGGTAAATGAGCCACCCTAGCCGCTAGAGGGCCGTGAAAATTTCATAGAATCCTAGAGTTGGAAGAGACCCCAAGGGCCATCCAGTCCAACCCCCTGCCCAGCAGGAAACACCATCAAAGCATTCCTGGCAGATGGCTGTCAAGCTTCCGCTTAAAGACCTCCAAAGAAGGAGACTCCACCACACTCCTTGGCAGCAGATTCCACTGTCCAACAGCTCTTACTGTCAGGAAGTTCTTCCTAATGTTTAGGTGGAATCTTCTTTCTTGTAGTTTGAATCCATTGCTCCGTGTCCGCTTCTCTGGAGCAGCAGAAAACAACCTTTCTCCCTCCTCTAGATGACATCCTTTGATATATTTGAACATGGCTATCATATCACCCCTTCACCTTCTCTTCTCCAGGCTAAACATACCCAGCTCCCTAAGCCGTTCCTCATAAGGCATTGTTTCCAGGCCTTGGACCATTTTGGTTGCCCTCCTCTGGACACGTTCTAGCTTGTCAGTACTTTTAAGGTTCGTCTTCCCATGTACCCAGCCAGATGGGTGGGGTATAAATTATTATTATTATTATTATTATTATTATTATTATTATTATTATTTACCACACACACCCCGGCAATCCTACCGCACTAATCTGACAGCATTAAGTTCTCCGGTGGCAGAATCTGTAAAAATGACCCGGCAGTTCAGGATTTGCCCCGGGACAGAAGAGGTCTGTGTTGTATCTCTGCGTCGGCTGCACTACAGGCAGAAAACCCAGCCCCGGTTGGGAGAGCACCACCCTGACATTTTTGTCCCGCAAAAGGGTCTCCCACCTGAGGTCGCCGCCGTTCATCAGGGTCATGACGAGACAGAGGTCAGTCTTGGTTTGGAAGGCGTACGCCAAGGTGACGATGAATCGGCTGTGGACTTTGGCGAGAATCCTCTTCTCCACTATGGCACCCTGGGAGAAGATGGGCGAGAAACAGGGGACGCCGGTCACTGAGGGTGTGTACACATGCTTTGGCTCAGACTTCAAGTCTTTGTATTAATAATAATAATAGTAATAGATTTCTTTATTTATATCCCACGCTTTCTCCACACCAGGGCTCAAGGCGGCTAACGCGAATTCAAAAAACAATGCAAATGCAATGTAGAAAGCTAAGAACATACAAAGGGAACGACTAAAAATCACTTTTGCAGAATCAAAATGATATTTTTTAAATTTAAGAATCTGTTAAAATGCAGATTATAGCACAGCACTTTTAAAAGCCGTTTTCTTAAAAAGAAGAAGAAGAAGAGCCAGTTCCCCCAACGGCCTGTGGGAATAAAAGCATCTTCTCCTGCCAGCAGAAGGACAGCAAGGATGAAGCCAGTTTGGCTTCTCTCAGAAGGGAGTTCCAAAGTTGTCTGGGAGGAGCCACCACTGAGAAGGTCCTGTCGCACGTCCCCACCAAGAGAGCCCTGTGAGGGTGGTGGGACTGAGAGAAGGCCTTCTCCTAGAGACCCCGGATCCCAGGTGGGTTTGTTGTCCTTCAAATAGTCTGGGCCTCAGCCCCATTTCAGGATTATGCTCTGCGACCCACAGAATCAGGCGGCAAAGGGGGACAAGTAGGTCCAATGGACTGGTTCCAATGGACTTTACCACTGGGGAAGCCCAGCCAGATAAATGATAAAATTATTATTATTATTAATTATTCTTCCACAGCTGAGAGTTGGGGTACCGCGGCCCATATGAATTACGTAGATTAAGAAAGCTTCCATAATTTTAATCTGATTCTGCCACTCATGGGGTGGCGAGACCAGAGTCGCCTGAAATAAAGGTAAAGGGACCCCTGACTGTTAGGTCCAGTCACGGAGGACTCTGGGGTTGCGGCGCTCATCTTGCTTTACTGGCCAAGGGAGCCAGTGTACAGCTTCTGGGTCATGTGGCCAGCATGACTAAGCTACTTCTGGAGAACCAGAGCAGCGCATGGAAACGCCGTTTACCTTCCCGCCGGAGCGGTACCTATTTATCTACTTGCACTTTGACATGCTTTCAAACTGCTAGGTGGGCAGGAGCAGGGACCAAGCAACGGGAGCTCACCCCATTGCAGGGATTCGAACCGCCAACCTTCCGATCGGCAAGCCCTAGGCCTAGCGGTTTAGACCACAGCGCCACCCGCATCCCTGCTTAAACATTCAAAGTGTTCTTTAAATGTATGGCGTGGGTGCTGCCCTGCGTTTGCAATTTGCATCCGTTGACTGCTGTTAATTAATTTGTGAAAAGGAAGCTCTTCTGCAGGGAAATAGCCCTGGAGAGTTTTCTGCTGGGGCCGCACTCTTGGGTGAACCGCGGGTTAGGAAGGAGGTCCGGTGCCACTTTGCAGATGGTCACCTGTCAATCATCCGCAACCCAGTGTCCAGGATCTGTTCTGGAGTGGCTGATCCCTCTTCCCAGTTACAGCACCCACTTCCTCTGCTGCAATACTGTCATTTATTTATTTTTTTGTGAACTGCCACCATATCTATGGGTGTCTTGATGGAGCAAGGGTCATGGGTTCGAGTCTCACCCTGGGCAAAAGGTGACCCTCGTGGCCCCTTCCGATTCGACATGTCCAAGATTCCTATCTCGCACCACCCTCCCCGCCGTGAAACCGCTGACGCTGATGTTCTCTGACACCTCTTTCGCCAGATCCGCCATCGCAGCCAGCAAGCAGCTAAACGGCAAGCTTCTTTACTGGGGAATAATTGGCCGGGGGGGGGGGGGATTAAGGTGGCTAATTTGCTTCATCTGAAAATAATCCCGGGATGGGAAGCAGGGGGGTTCGCCTGAGAGAAGGAGATACGGTTGTCGTGAGCCGGCCAGGCACGTGCCTCACCCCACGGGACACCCGGCCAGGGAGGAGATCACGCGCACGGCTGCGCAGAGGCCGTTCCCAACGCCTCGCACAGAATTGCCGAGCCGGATGGGACCCCTGAGGGTCAACTAGTCCAACCCCCTGCGACGCAGGGACACGTGACTTCACTCATTTTGCACACCTTGGATGGTGTGGGCATGCAATGGCAAAGCTAGAAATTCACCTGTGCCCAGTGCCGGATTTACGTGTAAGCTAAACAGGCTATAGTTTAGGGCAGGGGTAGGCAACCTAAGGCCCGGGGGCCGGATCTGGCCAAATCGCCTTCTCAATCTGGCCCGCAGACGGTACAGGAATCAGCATGTTTTTACATGAGTAGAATGTGTCCTTTTATTTAAAATACATTTCCAGGTTATTTGTGGGGCCTGCCTGCTGTTTTTACATGAGTAGAATGTGTCCTTTTATTTAAAATGCATCTCCGGGTTATTTGTGGGGCCTGCCTGGTGTTTTTACATGAATAGAATGTGTCCTTTTATTTAAACTGCATCTCCGGGTTATTTGTGGGGCCTGCCTGGTGTTTTTACATGAGTAGAATGTGTGCTTTTATTTAAAATGCACCTCTGGGTTATTTGTGGGGCATAGGAATTTGTTCCTTTTTTTCTCTCTTCAAAATATAGTCCGTCCCACCATACGGTCTGAGGGACGGTGGACCGGCCCATGGCTAAAAAAGTTGCTGACCCCTGGCTTAGGGCCCCACTCTCTTGGCCCCCCCCCCAAAAAAAAATTAAAGAAAAAAAAACCCTGGATGTACATTTCCAAAATATAAGATAAAAAACAAATAAAACCTACATACAGCAACAGTGCTTTGTGTTGTGTAGTCTCCTATTTTGTTATGTGCAAATTGCTTTAGATGCCTATTAGGTCCATCAATTGCCATATAGCGTATATTCAACACAAAAAACAGCGACAATTTGTTGTTGACAAAGGGCAGATGGACATATAAAGGGCCCCATTACCTTCAGCAGCTCAGGGCCTCATCCAACCTAAATCCGGCCCTGCCTGTGACGTGATGGCACCGCACAGCTGCCAACTGCTCTCGCACTTTCCCCACAATTTGCTGCGCGATACAGCAACAACAATCTAGGCATTCTGGGGTTGTAGCTCTGCAGTGGAGCGGTTCATTTCCTTCTCCTTCCTTGGAGAAGGAGGTCGGGCAGCCATCTGCCATGGGTGCTTTAGCTGAGATTCCTGCATTGCAGGGGGTTGGACTGGATGATCGCTGGGGTTCCCTTCTAACTGAAGTACTATGGTTTCTGGCCTTGCTGGGACAGCATCCTGGGACAGCATCCTGGCTGAAACCCAGTACCCCAGTAGCCTTGGAGGCAGCCTATGCCTCTGAATAACGGTTCCAGGGATTCACAGTAGGGGAGAGGAACTCTTGAACTCGGGTCCTGCTTGCAGGCTTCTCACTGGGGGGGGGGGTCTGGTGGGCCTCGGTGAGAACAGGATGCTGGAATGGACGGGCCTCGGGCCTGATCCACTCAAAGGGCTCTGCTGTTCTCATGCACTGTCTCCCAGCCTGGTCTACCTCAAAGGGTTGTTATCAGGATAAAATCGGAGAATGCTTGGCCCCGAGTTCTTGGGAGGAATAAGAATTTCACACACAACATCCCACACATTTCTGGTACATTAATTCCTCGCCTCTTCTCTCACTCCTGCACCTTTCAAGGACCTTTTTGAATCGAGGGCTGGGGTTGCGCAGAGGAAGGAGAAGGAGGATATCGAAGTGGGTTTTAACATGTTTTTAATTTATTATTGGTTGATTGACTGAATTTATATACTGCACTATACCCGGGGGTTTCAGGGCAGTTATCGCTGGTGACTAATTTTTTTTTTTAATGTTCTAATAGTTGCTTTTAACTGTTTTCACCAATAATGTTATTTATTTTATCTTGCAAGCACAGGTGGACTTGGTAATAAGGTGCCCTGACCAAGGACAGCCCCACCCTAAATATTTATTAATTTCCTAATGATTCCTTTGAGTACAGTTGCCTTTTTAAATAGATTCTTCTCGGTAAGCACCTGTATAAGTATGGGGTTGCTGTTTTGCAACCCCTCGGCCGCCCTGGGTTCAGGGGTGCCAGCCAGCCCCCAGCCCCACCTTGCTGATGGCTCCCCACAACCAGAATGGCCACCTTTGGGCCAGACCCAGGATATTTATACAGGGCTCTCAGCCAATCAGAAGGCTGGATGCCTGGGAGCCAATCAGGGCCTTCAAGGAAGACGCCCATTGCTTTTTTTGATTCTCGGTGGTTCAAGAAATGAGTAAAAATGTGCACCGAGGAGCAGATACCACGCTGTGAATTTTGTACCCACTTCCTGCCTGCAGGAAAAGGATTTATCACCCTTTTCCCGATTCTGCCTGCATGCTTTCAAGGCGATAGTACCCTCCGCGCTCCTGCAGCTGCCCGAATTTGAAGCCAGGTAGCCTTGAGACAACCTCACGACTACATTCACACAACCAAGTGCAAAATGCAAGACCCTGGAGTAGGTTTGTGGTAGGCATTTTTTGCACTGAAAGAGGACGGGGAGAAAGAGCTCAGTCAGTAGATCATGAGACTCTTAATCTCAGGGCTGTGGCTTCATGCCCCTAGTTGGGCGAAAGATTCCTGCATTGCAGGGGGTTGGACTAGATGACCCCCAGGGGTCCCTTCCAATTCTACAATTCTGAGATAAGGCAAACGGACAGCTTACTAAAGAAGAAAGGTTTTCAGTAGCTCTCAAGGAAGCCTCCCCTTACTTCTTGTCCCACTGGTCTCCCAGGACCAGGAGAGGCGTGAAAAGGGCAGAGGAGAGCTTGGCTGCAGGCAGGCACAGTCTCCGATTGCTTGGGGAAAGCCCTGGAGAGGAAGGGAGTTAGGCAGCTGTGGGGAGGTGGGCGCCTTCATTCTCAGCAACTGCTTCATGGGGCGAGTTGATGAGTTGCTGTGAGGTGCTGTGCTTACTAGGCCTCACAGCCCTGCGTCAATTGTGTTTTGGCTAATAAAGACTTGCACATTGTGATCTACTGCTGCCTCGCTCCTGACACTATGTAATTTTTAAAATATGCTGCAAGCAGCCTTTGGCACGGTTCTAACTTTGGAAACCACAGAACCTAGGGATGGCCGATCGGAAGGTCGGAGGTTCGAATCCCCACAACGGGGTGAGCTCCCATTGCTCGGTCCCAGCTCCTGCCCACCTAGCAGTTTGAAAGCACATCAAAATGCAAGTAGATAAATAGGTACCACTCTGGCAGGAAGGTTTTCCCAGTAGTAATGTACGGAAGTGAGAGCTGGACCATAAAGACTGATCGCCGAAGAATTGATGCTTTTGAATTATGGTGCTGGAGGAGACTCTTGAGAGTCCCATGGACTGCAAGAAGATCAAACCTATCCATTCTCAAGGAAATCGGCCCTGAGTGCTCACTAGAAGGACAGATCCTGAAGTTGAGGCTCCAGTACTTTGGCCACCTCATGAGAAGAGAAGACTCCCTGGAAAAGACCCTGATGTTAGGGAAGATGGAGGGCACAAGGAGAAGGGGACGACAGAGGATGAGATGGTTGGACAGTGTTCTTGAAGCGACTGGCATGAGTTTGGCCAAACTGCGAGAGGCAGTGAAGGATAGGCGTGCCTGGCGTGCTCTGGTCCATGGGGTCACGAAGAGTCGGACACAACTAAACGACTAAACAACAACAACTGGCAGGAAGGTAAACGGCGTTTCCGTGCGCTGCTCTGTTTCGCCAGAAGCGGCTTAGTCATGCTGGCCACATGACCCGGAAAAACTGTCTGCGGACGAACGCCGGCTCCCTCGGTCTAGAGAGCGAGATGAACACCGCAAACCCAGAGTCATCTGCAACTGGACCTAACGGACCTTTACCTTTAACTTTGGAAATACAGCATGCAAATAAAATGATTGATTGATTCAGCGCTGTCAAACCAGAGGGGTATGAGGGCCTATGTGTGCCAATATCTAAGATGCAGTGGTTAAAGGTAAAGGTAAAGGGACCCCTGACCCTTAGATCCAGTCGTGTCCAACTCTGGGGTTGCGGCACTCATCTCGCTTTATTGGCCGAGGGAGCCGGCGTACAGCTTCCGGGTCATGTGGCCGACATGACTAAGCCGCTTCTGGCGAACCAGAGCAGCGCACGGAAACGCCGTTTACCTTCCCGCCGGAGCGCCACCAGGAACATCTCTAATTTACTCCAAGGCCACCAGGAACATCTGCCACCTAGCAGCCCCCCTCACCTCGTATCCCTTGCGCTTCTTTAGCCTCTTCTTGTTGAGTTTCTTGTTGGCGTACATTTTGCCCGTGGCCTTCATCTGGCAGGCGCACACCTCCCCGAACCCCCCTTTCCCCAGCACTCGGAAGTCCATGAACCACTCTTCCGTCACGCTCTGGGCCTCCAGCCACTTGAACTGGAGGAAGCGGAAGAAGAAGAGGCTCTCCTTGTAGGGGCCGAAGGCCTTCTCCTCCAGGTGCTTCAGCAGCTGCTTCTCGGACTCCTTGAAGAGGTCCCCGTGGCTGTGCTTGCTGTCTTCCTTGACCCTCATGATGGCCTTCTCCTCTAGGAAGGGGCAGAACTCCTTCGAGGCCGAGTCGAAGTATTTGTTGATGGTCACCTGGGCGGTGGAGCCCCTCATGGCCTCCTCGGCCGTGTTGTACTCCTCGATGCTCTCCCACAGCCCCGCCGCCGCCATGAACTGAGGCGTGTCCTCCAGGAACTGCTGGAAGATCCTCTTCCCGATGGGCTGCCTCAGGCAGGTGAATTTGAAGTCCAGGTCCAGGGTGTCCTTGAGATGCTCGCACTGGGTGATGTGCGGCAACTTCAGCTTGGCCCGCATCTTCTTGTCGCGCCCCGAGGACGGGCCGCCGTCGCCCCGAGCCGACACGTAGGCCGAATTGGCCACCACCGTCTCCAGGCCTCCGATATCCATGGCGGCTTCGCGTCACCTAGCAAAGCAAGGAGAGAGGGTGAATTCCAGGCCCTCCAATTACTGGGGGACGATATATAATGAAATGAAAAGGACGTTCAACAGCCTTCAGAGGGGTGAAGGTACATGGATCCACATGTGGTGGAAGTGTAAAAAGATTATAGACCAAGGAACCTTTTTCAGCCATGGGCTGGTCCACCATCCCTCAGACCATGTGGTGGGCCAGACTATATTTGGGGGGGGGGAATGAACGAATTCCTACGCCCCACAAATAACCCAGAGGTAGATTTTAAATAAAAGGACACATTCTACTCATGTAAAAACACCAGGCAGGCTCCACAAATAACCCAGAGGTAGATTTTAAATAAAAGGACACATTCTACTCACACGCTGATTCCCGGACCATCCGTGGGCTGGATTGAGAAGGCGATTGGCCCTCATCCAGCCCGCAGGCCTTAGGTTGCCTACCCCCGTTATAGACCATTTTGGGAAATGATTTACAATGAATTGAAGAAAATGTTCCAATGTTCCTTCCCTAAAATACCCCGAAGCCTTCCTGCTAGGAATTATGGGTAATGAAATCCAAAAAAAAAAAGTTTAGGAAAATCTTCAGGTACGCTAGTAGCCGCCAGAATTTTAATTGCAAAAGGTTGGAAGGGAGAAACTGGCAAAACAAACTAAGAGAATATGTAGAATTAGCAAGGCTATCAGCAAGGATACGAGACGTCACCGGGGGGAAATTTGCCAGAGAGTGGGATATATACTGTTAAGTAGTGGGTGGACACAGCGGACGACACAGTGATTTTCAAGCAGCTCTTGTTTATTTTCTCAGACTGAAACAGAAGTGGAATGAAGGGCTCATCAGCCTGCTTATATAGAACTCAGCTACAAGCAACAGTAACAACTTTCTGTAGTTACCCAATCCCTGAACGTCACTTTCAATCCCTCATTTGCATGTCCGGACCTGAGTGAAAACTGCAGCAGAATGAACTATATACACACACCCCTGGTGTCCTAGGGTGAGAACTTCAATACATATGTAAAACAGGGGTCAGCAAACTTTTTCAGCAGGGGGCCGGTCCACTGTCCCTCAGACCTTGTGGGGGGCCGGACTATATTTTGAAAGAAAAATATGAACGCATTCCTATGCCCCACAAATAACCCAGAGATGCATTTTAAATAAAAGCACACATTCTACTCATGTAAAAACACGCTGATTCCCGGACCGTCCGTTGGCCGGATTTAGAAGGCGATTGGGCCACATTACTTGCCTAAAATGTTGTATGTCGCTTTGAGTCGCCATGGCCAGAAAAAGGGACCGATGTGTTTAATCAAAAAATAAAAAATAAAAAAAATTCCTTCCAGTAGCACCTTAGAGACCAACTAAGTTTGTTCTTGGTATGAGCTTTTGTGGGCATGCACACTTCTAACTAATAATGAGAGTAGCAATAATAAAATGCTGATGAATTTATATGAGAATTTTTTATTTTTATTTTTATTTTTATTTTTTTGCAGGAGCAGAAATGCAAGGAACTGAATTTCATATTGGGGACGTGAGAGCCCGAGAGCAGCGAAAACGGACAGCTCCTTGTCTCCTTGGCTCAGAAGCAGATTAGTGGGCGAGAGAGGGCAAAACAGGTGAGGCTATAAGGCTGCCAAGGAAGACCATAAGGAGAGGAGGGGTTAAAGGAGGTGGCAGGGGAGGGTAGGGGAACAAGCTGCTCCAGGACTTAGGAGATTGGCATATTTCCTTACGCTTCCGGGCTTCTCAAGGATACTTGCCAAGCGATGGCTGACATCCCCACTGCGCCTGCATTCCGGGGAGGGAGCTGCACCGGTTGAACCTCGGCCCATCCCGCAACTGCCAAAAGCAGCCTCGTGCATGCAGAACTCTCCCCCGAGGCCATGCTAGCACTCTCACATTGCCCTAAAAGGTCCCCCAAAATGTCCCTAAGAACCAGGGCTTAATCCCCCAACAACAACCCAGCGAGGTAGGTTAGGCTGAGAGAGGCAGTGACTGCTGCCCCGAAGTCACCCATTGAGCTTCATGGCCAAGTGGGGATTTGAATCCTGGTCGCCCAGGTCCTAACAATCTGACACTCTAACCACTATGCAACACCGCCTATTGGGAGTTGGGAAGGAAGGAAGCACAACACAACACAACACAACACAACACGGCATCCTGTTATCACAGGAACAGTCTCCCTTGGGCAGATCAGAGGCGAAGGAAGCCGCTTGGTCATTCGGGGCGGCAAACCTGGGGGCCCGGGGGCGGCGCGTGCCGCAGAGCAGCGTGCATATGCAACATAGCTCCATACAGTGCACAGAACATGCACCACTGTGCACGGTGCATGCCGCATGCGTGTCATGCCGCTACATAGCACCGCCGGGCCGCGGGCTGGAGCGGCCTCGCTCCGTGGCTTGCTCAGGGCCCGCTGGCGGGGCTCGGCTCAGGTAGGGCGGTGCGGGGCGCATGCCAAGTGTCACTCCCCTCCCCTGGAACCCAGGGCGCCCCCATCGCCCCCATCTTGCTACGCCACTGGGGCAGGTGTCGACTCTCCTTCCCTGGAGGGTCATCTGTCCGGAGTTCTTCAACTGTAATTCCTGCATCGCAGGGGGTTGGACTAGATGACCCTCCGTGTCCCTTGCAACTCTATGATTCTATGAGCCTTCTGAGACCCGCGCACAGCATAAGAGTCACAGGGTGCTTTGACCCTGGCGGCCCTTTAACTCTGCTAAGACACTGTTATTTCACAAGGAAGGAGAATGAATTTACCATCTAGCAAGGCCCACAATGTCCTCCTCAGCAAAGATCCCCTGCAACATTAGTTAGGAGCTTCCTCCTTGCATTTTCTATCCCATCTATTTATTTCTACTGGTTCTCTTGATTGCTGCTGAACACCTTCTTAATCATCCCAAAGTCAATTTATGAGGTCCATAAATGACCATACAGCATATATTCAACACAAAAACAGCGACAATTTATTGTTGACAAAGGACAGCTGGACATATAAAGGGCCCCATTACCTTCAGTAGCTTAGGGCCTCATCAAACCTAAATCTGGCCCTGGGTGCAGCTTTGATTCCCTACCACCTCACCCTCATTTTATTTTAATTCTTTTCATAGTAAAAGCATTGTTGTTTTGCGGGAAGAAATAAAACAGTCAGAAGTTTCCAGGAGAAAAAAAAAACCCAAAGGGCGGTGAGGAAGCTACTAACTAAAGGTACAGGAGGGATGAAGAGGTTCGGTAGCAATTTGCCTGAAGACACTCGACAGGGTGCCACTGGAATCAGGTCTGGAAAAAGGCAGGAAAAGAAGGTAGAAGATTCTAGAATGCAACAAGCTGGAAACAATATCAACTAGATTCGCTGGGGGGGGAGTGGATGAAGGATATTTGTTCCAGATTAAATGGCTGATGCGGAAGCAACCATTCTTGGGTGTAAAAGAGTCTCTCCGACTGATGGTTCGCCTCAAATACGGCCCCCCAATCATCTCTATCAGGCCCTCGGGACTTTCTCCAGGCCACACCCCCTCTCCCCTCCTTGAGTGTTTCTGCCTGGCTGGAATATGCATTGCTCCGCCCACACCCACCTCTGGCCCCGCCCACCACTGGCATGCGGCCCTCAGAAGCTTGCACAGAAGGCAATGCGGCCCCCGGGGTGGAAAGGGCTCCCTGCCTCTGGCACAAACAAGCATTCACACCCAAGTCGGACGTCTCCCTGATCTGGGTTTTGGAAAAAGACCATCCGCCAGGGGCTCTAACCAGCTCTTTTTGCCTCCCAGAGCTAAGCAAGGCACAAAAACATTTTCTGTCTCAGAAATAAATGTCATAGAGTTGGAAGGGACCCCGAGGGTCATCTAGTCCAACCCCCCCCCCCGCAATTCAGGAATCTTTTGCCCAAAATGGGGCTCGAACCCACAACCTGGAGATTAAGAGTCTCATTCTCTGCTAACCGAGCTCCAACAAGATTTACTCCCAAGTAAACAGGTGCAGCATTCAGCACGGGCAGAATGACATCCACTTGCTCTCGCCAACCCGGCCCCTCCAGATGTTTCGGACTACAACTCCCATCATCCTGAACGAAAGGTTTGATTTAAGCCAGCCACCCCCAAACTCGGCCCTCCAGATGTTTTGGGACTACAATTCCCATCATCCCTGACCACTGGTCCTGTTAGCTAGGGATGATGGGAGTTGTAGTCCCAAAACATCAGGAGGGCCGAGTTTCGGGGTGCCTGGTTTAAGCAGAAGCACTGGAAGTCGCAAAACGAAATGGGGCGCTATCTCCATCACACAAAACCACAGGAAGAGTTCCTTTCCTGCCCTGCGACTTCCTGAAATTCCCACACTTGTGGGGCTGAGATCCCAGGACAAAGGCTTAATTATTCCCCCCACTTCCTTGGGGAAATAGGTACAGTACTTTGGAGAATGGCTGTTAACCCAAAGGTTGGTGATTGGAGCCCACCCAGGGGCGGCTGGGGGGCAAGGTTCTTGCGGAGCGAGGGGTTGGGCTTGATGACCCCTGGGGGTCCCTTCCATCTCTGCGATTCTATAAAAGCACAGAAAGCAGGGAGATCAAACCGGGGCTGATGTGGGGAGCCAAGGACAGGGTGTGGACCACGGAGGCAATTGTGGGTTTTTACTTATCTTTTTGTTTCTGAGGGTCAAAACAATCGGTCGGGGTGGGGGGTGGGGAGGCAGTTGCCTTTGTCGAGTTGAGTTGGCACCGCTCTGTCTTGAGAGACAATGGAGTGCGCCTCCAGGGGTGAGGTCAGACTGCTGCACCAGCAGCACTGAAAGGATTTCCTCAGGTGCAAGCCTGGGCAGTGTGTGTGGAGGTCCTGGGCTGCCCAGACGACAAGACCCCCCCCCTCGGCCTCGCAGGTGTGGCCCAAATGAAACCAGAGTAAGATGCTTGGCACCAGTTTGGCTGCAGGAGTTGCCGGAAGGAGGTGTACAAGGCCTCATCCAACCGCCTTAGGGATTCTGCTCTGTGCAGGGTTTAATCCAGAGCCTTTTATTCTCCCAAACATGTCCCGCAAGGCAGCAGAGGTTTAGTGTGAGGGCCGGATTTAGGTTTGATGAGGCCCTAAGCTACTAATTTCGTGACTGCTGTCACCATCTGCAGTGATCATGGAACCCAAGAAAGTGAAATCTCTCACTGCCTCCATTTCTTCCCCTTCTATTTGTCCCATCACCTCCTGGCAAATGGAGGCAGTGAGAGATTTCACTTTCTTGGGTTCCATGATCACTGCAGATGGTGACAGCAGTCACGAAATTAGAAGACGTCTGCTTCTTGGGAGGAAAGCAATGTCAAACCTAGACAGCATCTTAAAAAGCAGAGACATCACCTTGCCGACAAAGGTCCGTATAGTTAAAGCTATGGTTTTCCCAGTAGTGATGTATGAAAGTGAGAGCTGGACCAGAAAGAAGGCTAATCGCCGAAGAATTGATGCTTTTGAATTATGGTGTTGGAGGAGACTCTGGAGAGTCCCATGGACTGCAAGAAGATCAAACCTATCCATTCTCAAAGAAATCAGCCCTGAGTGCTCACTGGAAAGATAGATCCTGAAGTTGAGGCTCCAGTACTTTGGCCACCTCATGAGAAGAGAATCATAGAATCATAGAATCATAGAGTTGGAAGAGACCACAAGGGCCATCCAGTCCAACCCCCTGCCAAGCAGGAAACACCATCAAAGCATGCCTGACAGATGGCTGTCAAGCCTCTGCTTAAAGACCTCCAAAGAAGGAGATTCCCCTACATTCCTTGGCAGCAAATCCCACTGTCGAACAGCTCTTACTGTCAGGAAGTTCTTCCTAATGTTTAGGTGGAATCTTCTTTCTTGTAGTTTGAATCCATTGCCCCGTGTCCGCTTCTCTGGAGCAGCAGAAAACAACCTTTCGCCCTCCTCTATATGACATCCTTTTATATATTTGAACATGGCTATCAGATCACCCCTTAACCTTCTCTTCTCCAGGCTAAACATACCCAGCTCCCTAAGCCGTTCCTCATAAGGCATCGTTTCCAGGCCTTGGACCATTTTGGTCGCCCTCCTCTGGACACCTTCCAGCTTGTCAGTATCCTTCTTGAACTGTGGTGCCCAGAACTGTACACAGTATTCCAGGTGAGGTCTGACCAGAGCGGAATATAGTGGTACTATTACTTCCCTTGATCTAGATGCTATACTCCTGTTGATGCAGCCCAGAATTGCATTGGCTTTTTTAGCTGCTGCATCACGCTGTTGACTCATGTCAAGTTTGTGCTCTACCAAGACTCCTAGATCCTTTTCACATGTACTGCTCTCAAGCCAGGTGTCACCCATCCTGTATTTGAGAATACTCCCTGGAAAAGACCCTGATGTTGGGAAAGATGGAGGGCACAAGGAGAAGGGGACGACAGAGGATGAGATGGTTGGACAGTGTTCTCGAAGCTACTAACATGAGTTTGGCCAAACTGCGGGAGACAGTGAAGGATAGGGGTGCCTGGCGTGCTCTGGTCCATGGGGTCACGAAGAGTCGGACACGACTGAACGACTGAACAACAACAACAACAAAGCTACTGAAGGCAATGGGGCCCTTTCTATGTCCAGCTGTCCTTTGTCAACAACAAATTGTCGCTGTTTTCTACGTTGAATATATGCTATATGGTCATTTATTGACCTCATAGGTATCTAAAGCCATTTGCAAATGGAGAATGTAGCCACCCTATATGTAGAAAGGAGCAAAGCAGTGATTTTTTAAGGGAGCAGGCTAGCAGGCAGGGCCCATGACTTACATCCTAGGAGCCTACACAACACAAAACACTGTTGCTGTATGTTGGTTTTATTTGATTTGTTTTTTATCTTATATTTTGGAAATGTACATCCGGGTTTTTCCCCCTTTAAATTTCTTGGAGCCCTCCAAGAGAGTGGGGCCCTAAGCTATAGCTTATTTAGCTTATACTGTACGTAAATCCGGCACTGGTCAGAGTTTTCCTTCTCCTAGATGGGCTCCCTTCCCAGGTGGATGAGCCCCACAAGCCCTTCTAGGAACAATTTTTTTTTTTATAAAGGGCTTCCGGTTGGTCGCAACTCCATTAAAGGATGAAAATTCCTTCGGCTGAAGGAATTCCAGTACAGTGGTACTTCGCAAGACGAAAAACTCGCTAGACGAAAGGCATTCGCTAACGAAAGGGTGACTCGGAAGACAAATTTCCCTATGGCCGCGACTCACAAAACGAAAAGGTTTTGTGGTTTGTTTGTTTTTTCGTCAAACCGCGCTTCCTCCGACCGTGCTTCGCAAGACGAAATTTCCGCTATATGACAGCACTCGCGGAATGAATTAATTTCGTCTTGCGAGGCGCCACTGTATTATAAAGGCAAGGGAGAACCACAAGGGCGCTGTGGACTCCTGGGAAAAACCCATTTTGGGGATTCGGCAGATTCCTGTTGCGACTCCCGAGAGCGAGAGGGGTTGGAGACGTGGGAACAAAGGATCAATTGCTTCTTTTGTTATGCAAAGCTCCAGGTCTTTGGGAGGCAAGAGGCAAATTCTCCAAAACAAAGAAAGCTCTGAAATCTTCAGTAATCAAGATTTGGACTTTGATCCTAGCAATTAGGACACAAAGAGATTAAAAAAACGGGGGCCGGTCTCTCTCGCTGAATAAATTGGATGGCAGTTGTAATAGAGCCGAAACCAAAAGACTGAGAAGTTAAAGGTAAAGGTAAAGGGACCCCTGACCATTAGGTCCAGTCGTGTCCGACTCCAGCGCTCATCTCACTTTACTGGCCGAGGGAGCCAGCGTACAGCTTCCGGGTCATGTGGCCAGCATGACTAAGCCGCTTCTGGTGAACCAGAGCAGTGCACGGAAACGCCGTTTACCTCCCCGCCAGAGCGGTACCTATTTATCTACTTGCACTATGACGTGCTTTTGAACTGCTAGGTGGGCAGGAGCAGGGACCGAGCCACAGGAGCTCACCCCGTCACGGGGATTTGAACCGCTGACCTTCCGATCGGCAATCCCTAGGCTCTGTGGTTTAACCCACTGTAGGGAAACTTGCCGTTTAGGCGTATATGACACAAAACCACAAACTGCCCTTATCAGAAAGACCATGCACCAACGTGTACCACACCTACTAGGCGCAGTGAAAATCGCATACACACAGGCCCATTGATTTACGTAGACATGGCATGTTGAGCTACGTAACCAGAAATAGGTCCACCCTACCCATATATGGCATTTCCATATCCTATGGCTGATGCAATGTAGTCCAAATATGATGAAATATTTCTGTATGCCTTTTTGTAACTGCCCCATAAATAAAGGCTCTTGCAGCCCTAAATTTATCAGACCCTTTGAACCCACACTGTTGCGAGACTGATCATTTCGCCCATGACGGGCTGGCTCCCGTCAACGCACAGCGCCACCTGCATCCCAAGGGCTTGCTGGTCAGAAGGTTGGCGGTTCGACTCCCCATGACGGATTAAAAAATGGGCCCTGAAAACTGTGATGGGGTGATCTTAGACACTTGCTTTTGCAAAACAAACCTGGTAAGTCTTCAGATGTTCAGGACGGCAATGCCCATCGGCTCTGGCCGGCTGAACATCTGGAGGGCTCTGAGTTGGGTGGGGGGAGGCTGTGCCGTGCCATCAACTCGGCGCAGGACTTTGGTCATTTCTGGGATGTGGGCTAATTTTTATAACAGGCCGAAAGGCACTCCTTTCAATGGGGAGCTAGAATTGGCCTTTGCTATAAACAGCCTCTAATGCAAATAGACAACCTGGGCTGGTTAAGATTAGCCTGTTTCTATTCCGTCCCCCGCGCATTAACAGGACTAACTCCTCATGGCAAAAGACCAGGGAAGATTATTTCACATCTTTGGCCCATGCCCCGACGTCTGAAGCCTGCTTAGAGATCTGGGTCCAGATCTTCTGATTTATTAATAATAATAATAAATTAAAAGAAGGTTTAAAGCGGCGACCAGAAAAACCAGTGGGACCAGAAATTCTTGAAAGATTGGAGTAAATACCAGTATACAGGTTACCTGAAAGGCAATTGTAACCAACTGACTACGCTGGTAGGAATACAAGAAGTCTTGTAAGGAGAATTATGTGAAATATTGCAGAGAAGATTTATGAGAATGGATTTTAAGCTACGGATCATTAAAAGTAACAGGATAACAAATGTAAGGTTAAGAGATGAGGTTTGAAAATCATTAGACGTGGCTGATGGAAGTCTCAAGCTAAAATAGCCAAAACGTTGTATGAGATGAGATGAGATATGTTCCGTTTGGAAAATATATGTTAAAAACTAATAAAAATGTATTTTAAAAATAAATAAATAAATGCCCATATTATGGGATGCCTGGAAGCAGGATTCGAACGCAAGATCACCCCCTCCCCTCTGCGTTTTCCAGCAACTGGTATTCAGAAGCAATCCTGCCTCCGATTGTGATGGGAGAGCGTCGCCACCTTGGCTGGGAGCCACCCATAGCCCTCTCCTCCTCCAGGAATCTCCCTGATCCTCTTTGAAAGCCAATCAAGTTGGCGGCCATCCCTGCCTCCAGTGGAAAGGAGTTCCATAGGATAGCTCTGCTCTGCGTAAAGAAGCTCTTCCTTTTACCCAGCCTGAAACTTCCAGCAAGGTATTGAAGGTTTGGAGCTACTTCCTCCAAGCACAAAAGTGTTTTGCGCAAGAGGAGGGGGAATCTAGCCAGGAATGTGGACTTCTGGGTTCTTCCAAAGGGCTAGGCTACTTTTGCGGGTCAGAGGTGATGGGCCCCCTATATGGGTTCTCTACCCCTATATTACCGAAGCGTTGCAGGAAGAGCAGGAAGGAAAAGCTGTCGGGGTTCTAGGATACACTAAAGAACATCTCCTTAAACGGTTCTAGATTTATCCTCTAATGCTTTGGCGAGCTAAGAGCTTACCTCGTGCTTAGACCGGGGTCTCTGAACGCACATATTATTGGGTTTTTTTTTTTTAAGAAACAAGGAGATGCTGAAAGTTAAATGTGTTTGGGACCTGAGAAAATGCGCTCTGCGGTCGCATGATGTGGGCGGCAATGGCTTGAGAAGCTCATTCCCCACACAGAGTAGATTATAATGGCATGATGCGCATCGGGTGGGCGAGTAACATGGGAATCAGGATGGCATGGGGGTGACATCATGCGCACAGCACCCCCCCAAAAAAGGTATCTTCACCCAGCACCACTTGCGAATGTTGGGCAATTCAGGCCAGATAAATGAATTTCTTCACGGAGCACAACTATGGAACTCCTTTCTGCAGGAGGCAGAGATGGCCACCGACCTAAACGCCTTCAGGAGAGGATTGGGCTGCTATGCTATGCCTCCACACACACACACCCTGGTTCAGCCCTCTGAACGACTGCGCTAACTGTTACACCGCACTGCCTGCGGTCTGGGCAATGTGAGAACAGGATGCTGGACTAGGTGGGCTACTGGCCAGATCCTGAAGGTTGTTCTTGTGTTCTTAATATGAAAGAACCGGGCAAATTTGGAAGCCTTTGTACCATTTTGTATCGATACCACTCTCTTTTTTCGAAATATTGCAAATATATATCTATATAAAGCTAAAGGGACCCCTGACCATTAGGTCCAGTCGTGTCCGACTCTGGGGTTGCGGCGCTCATCTCGCTTTATTGGCCGAGGGAGCCGGCGTACAGCTTCCGGGTCATGTGTCCAGCATGACTAAGCCACTTCTGGCAAACCAGAGCAGCGCACGGAAACGCCGTTTACCTTCTCGCCAGAGTGGTACCTATTTATCTACTTGCACTTTGACGTGCTTTCAAACTGCTAGGTTGGCAGGAGCAGGGACCGAGCAACGGGAGCTCACCCCGTCGCGGGGATTTGAACCGCCGACCTTCTGATCGACAAGCCCTAGGCTCTGTGGTTTAACCCACAGCGCCACCCACGTCCCTTTAGATATCTATATAAATCTACACAAATCTGTATAGCCTGAGAACATGCCCTCTGCATACAGACAACGCAGGCAGTTGCCGTTTTAGATGACGTTGCCATGGAAAAGCACGTAAAACTGCAAACCACTGGGTCACAAAAGCTCACTGTGAAAAAGCAAGAGACCCTGTACATTTCGAAGGGAGAGCATGGGGTTTGGATCCCCACTCAGCCACAGGGAGCTCACGGAGAGACCTGGGGCCGGTCACCGACTCTCTGAGCCTACCTCACAGGATTGTTGCGACAATAACACGGAGAGCTTGAGGACGGTGAGCTCTCTTGGAGAAAAGGTGGGAGCAAAGGAGCCGTCTTCCAATAACCGAAGGGCCGTTGAGTAGAAAAACCAAAGGGCTGTCAAGCAGAAGACGGAGCCAGCTTGTTTTCTCCTGCTCTGGAGGGTAGGACTCGAACCCGTGACCTCACGTTACAAGATCAGAAATTCCGACTAAACATCAAGAAGACTTTTCTGACAGTAAGAGCCGTTCAACAGTGGAACAGACTTTCTGGTCGGAAGGTGGGGGACTCTCCTTCCTTGGAGGTGGGATGGCTCTCGGCCAGGGCTGTGATTCCTGCATTGCAGGGGGTTGGACTAGAAGACCTTTGGGGTGCCCCTCAACTCTATAATTCTATGAAATGCGTGTTTTCATAGGCCTTGCTCCTTCCCTGTGTCCCTTTCCGAGCGCTGGCTGAGATGGTCACCGGTTTGCTGCCCCACCTCTCTCTCTCTCTCGTTTTCTCTGGGGGGGGCAGCTGCAGGAGACCCTCACGTGCTGATCTTGGTGCCCCATGGACAGGGGAAGGGGAGATCAAGGCCACCCCCAACTGCTTCAAGCCTCCTACACCTGAGATGGAGGTTGAGAAGGAGCTGTCCAAACCCATTATCTTACAGCCAGCAAAATGTTTGATAATCCCCACCCCATAAGCCGCTTTTGAGGCGTAAGCCTGGCTCACGCCCTCTCCGGGGGGGGGGGGTGCTACGGGACCCCCCCAGTTATGGGATTGCCTCCCTGGGCGAGGTCTCCTACTGAGTCGCTCTTGCAAAGGGTTCTGGGGGATGCCCGCCTCGAGTCGCCAGCAAGGATGGCCTGCGTCCGACAGAGACCCTCTCCTGCTTCTCTCTGTAGCCCAAGTACCGCTGCAAAGGCTTCTGGGAAACTCCCTCCTGGCTTTGCATCCCATCCTCAGTCGCTTCTGCTCTCCCTCTTTGTGGGAAGAAGGGGCTGCCCTGGAAAAGGCCGCTCTACCCAGCTCTTGATGCCCTGGAGGACTAAAGGTGTATCAGAGCAAGGCAAGAAGTGAGGCGGTTGCCCACTGGGCGGGCAGCAGGTTCTGGGTTCGAGAAAAGGTGGCACAGAGAGAGAGAGAGAAAGAGAGGAAAATGCAGATCTGGCTGTGGCCGGGCGCACACACTATCAGAGTGCTCCCTCCCTGGCCTAGTTGAAATTATTTTTCATTTATTTATTGTGGTCAAGGGTTCGAATCCCACCTTGGGCAAAAGATTCCTGCATTGTAGGGGGTTGGACTAGAGGGGATCACCAGGGTCCCTTCCAACTCTACAATCCTGTGATTCTATTGCATTTATAGTCCACCTTTTTTCAATATTAATTTTTTTTAAGGGAAATGTTTAATGCATGTTTTTCAAGCTTTGTGCATAGGTTTTTACATTAGCAGAACTTTTAAAAGTCCCTTGTAATCAGATGAATAAGGTTTAAAAATCGGGTTGTTAAGAATACAGGGTGTCATAGACGTGCGTGAATAAACAAAAAACAATGGAACCGAAAGGGGAAGTGGAGGGAAGTCCACACACATGCACACATGCATTTAAATGCATGCAAATTTAAGAAGGAGGAAAGCATTCGTTCCGAGTGACGGCTGGCAGAAGGAGGTGGCTGCCGGTTCCCTCTGTCTCCTTCCTCGTTTAGCCTTGCTGGCAACCCACCCTCCTCCTTCTCCCCCATTCCCAGCAAATATCTCTTTCTCTCCTACTCTGACCCACTCCTGTCAATGGGTGCTCAAGAAGTCTAGATGGACCCAAGGAGCTGACAGTGGCACACATGGTTCTCCTCCAAAACAACAACCCTGCAAGGCGGGCCAGGTGACACCTGGCTTGAGAGCAGTACACGTGGAAAGGATCTAGGAGTCTTGGTAGACCACAAACTTGACATGAGTCAACAGTGTGATGCAGCAGCTTAAAAAAGCCAATGCAATTCTGGGCTGCATCAATAGGAGTATAGCATCTATTCAGGCCCCGCAGCTGCTACCCAGCCTGCCAGTCCGGCCTCACAAACCGTTCTGCACAAATCTCCCCTGAGTTAGCGAGGCTCCTTTGACAGCAAAGAGAAACCAAACTTGTTGCTCCATCAGACCAGCCTTGTGGAATATGCCACCAACCGAGATCCAGCAAGCGCCTTTTAAATGCCCGGGGGGGGGGGGGAACTTTTCTGTTCTGCCAGGCAATGAAGACTTCATCTTTCCATCCTAGTGAGCTGATTTCTGATTTTAACTTTATCTCCCTATCTATCTGTATGGTTTTAGTGCAGATTTTTTTATAGAAAAAAAATTAAGACAATAAAATAACTCTGAGCAGCTTACGACATCGCTAAAATGTGACATGTATAATCCCAGACATACAGACACGCAAGGTTTCTTTCCAAGGACTCACAAGGTATGCTGGGAGTTGTAGTTCAAGAGATCCGGAGGGCGCCAGGTTGGCAAAGGCTGCCCTAGGCATTCGCTCGCACTCCTCAGAAGTCTGGTGCCTTTTTGAACTGCTGCCATCCCTTAATTTTGCTTGATTTTGCCAAAAAACACCCTTCTCCAATTCCGCAAGCCCCCCCCCCCAACTGAAAAAGAGTGGCTGGGGAAACCCAGACAGATGGGCGGGGTACAAATAATAAATTATTATTATTATTATTATTATTATTATTATTATTATTATTATTATTATTAAATTAAAATACCTGGGAATCCCCACCCCACCCCAACCTCTCACCTGACCCACACGCCCAATAACTCTACCATAATCCTCCCCCCCCAAAAAACCCCATTTCTCCCCAGTGAAAGTCCCTGCCTTTCATAGGAAATCTGCCCCCCACCCGTGACCCAAATGCACAGGTAAGGGTCTCTCCAGAGAAGAACCCGGGGGGCGGGGGTGTCTCCAGAATTGCTTACCTGTCAGGCGTTGCAGGGAGAGGAATCGGCCTCAGATGGGGAGCCCTGCGTCGCCCCCCCCAGCCCCCACCCCGGGGTGTCTCACGCTTTGATAGGTGCCGGGTCCCAAGTGTCAGGCTGCATCTCAGGAACGCCCGGCAGTCGGTCTTTGGCGGGTGGGGGCCCTTGCAATCCTCCAGGGCTAGGATTAGCTCCCCCCCACCCCACCCCACCAGCCGCTGTGCCAAGGCAAGGCTGGGAAGGAGCATGGTTTGGAGGGGGGGGGGAGGAGAGAGAGGCAGCATGAACACATCACCAACCTGTCAGGGAGCATTAAGCAAATCCACCTTTCCTTGTCAAAGAGTCAAAGGGCATTTGCTGCACAGCGGGCAGCTCTGAAATGTTCCCACAGCCCAGGGATAGAGGCCTGGATTTGGGCCTTCTCCATAGGCCTTGCCCCCACCCCCCCACTTTCCGACTTGGAAGGGACCCCCGGGGGTCATCTAGTCCAACCCCCCTTGCAATGCAGGGACTGCGGCTGAAGAATTCCCCGACAGCAGGCCGCCCGATTGCCGTCAGAAAATCTGCAGCCGAGGAGAGGTCTTCTGAGGGAGTCCGTCGAGCGGCTCTCGCCGTCGGAAAATTCTGATGTTTTCGAGGAGCTGTTGCGACTTTCCCTCGGTCTGGATTACCCTGGGCTGCACGTGCTCTGCTCAAAATACAAAGGCCGGGGAAATGCGTTTTTTAAAAACCGAGGGCCTGAGTTTGCGCGGGAGAGGCAAGCTTTTGAGTTCTTCATCGGGCAGAAAAGGAGTTCTGTGAGACTCAAAAGTCTGCATCCTGGGCACAAGAGCATGGGATTTTGCCTACATTGTCTCTCCTGAGTTTGCGGAGCAAATTCATCCATCAGAGAACAGTGGCTTAGATCAGGAACCACGAATCCCTGTGTCCCTTCCTCAGATCTTGGTGGGGGAAAAAATCCCAGTTGGTTATAGGGTTGCCAGATTTCCCCCTCTCAACCAGCTCCTGTGCCTTTATCAGCAGCAGGTCCAGTGAAGAAAAGCTCACATTCTTAGCTAGCCAGCGCTGAAATTCAAAAGCACCCAGATCTCCCCATTTCTCCCTTCCAATCTCAAAAAGCAACGTTACTTGAACCTGAAACCCATGAGTTCTTTAGACCCTCTCTGGCAACTCTCGAGTATGCAGATTTCGGCCAGGTCCAGCTATAAGAACTCACCAGACACGAGATTTTCACGCATCAATTGAAACTGTGCGCCAACCGCGAAAAGCCAGAGACTGCATGCCATTGCATGCCAACCATGAAGAGCTAGGTCCCAAATGCCATTGCATGCTGCTCACCAAAGACACGAAGTCTCCCTTGCTAGATTTCAAGCTGCGGAATGAAACGGCGTTGAGTGTCGAGGACAGAACAGGAACTATCCAGAGACTGTAGGGCTATATTTGCAAATACCTGACATTGCCATTTGCCATTTTATTCCTCTTGTTAATTACGCTCTTTTAAATGTGCCTTTTATATTTGCCTTCACTTAGCAATGGTGGGTTTAAAAAAAAAAACGCTTAAGGTTTTTTGTTTGTTAACTTTGTTTGTGTTAAATATGCATTTTGTAGTTGACCTCCTTTGTAATGTTTTATTTTGAAATATTTTAAGATAATATTTTAGTTATAGTTACAGGTAGGTAGCTGTGTTGGTCTGCCATAGTCAAAACAAAATAAAAAAATTTAAAAAATCCTTCCAGTTGCACCTTAGAGACCAACTAAATTTGTTCTTGCTTTGAAAAGTATCTGAAGAAGTGTGCATGCACACAAAAGCTCATACCAAGAACAAACTTAGTTGGTCTCTAAGGTGCTACTGGAAGGATTTTTTTAAATTTTTATTTTGTTTTAGTTATGTTATGCTTTGACCGTATACTCTACATTTGACTTTCTTGGGATTGTTTCATCGATGCTTTAATGTGCTGCAAACCGCTTTGAGATTTTTCTTGAAAATTCAAAGCGGTATAGAAATGAAATAAATAATGACAGATAATAATTCTCCCTGACATCACCCCGTCCTCTATTTATAGGGTGCCATTCCTCCTGCTCTCACCAGGGGGCATGTCGACACCCTGCAGTGACGGATAATCCTGCCTCTGCCAAGCAGCGCCTTTAGATGCTGGGCATGCAAGCGTTTGGCCGGGGAGGGGGGCAGATTTGGCCCTGGCGCCCAGCCCAGCCTGGCCCCCTTCCAGGGACAAACAGTCATCCTTAGCGAAGGCAGATGGTTACCTGGGAGCCCGGAGGAGGTTGAGTCTCCCCCGCAGCCTCCCTCCAAGCTCTAGGGAAACCCTGATTTCCCGTGGGACAGGTCCCTGCACGTCCTGTGTGGCAGGCAGAAATGCAACAGGTGCAGCGCTGAAACACCCACCTGTTGGGTTTCGGCCTGTCCTGCAGGCACCCACGCCGCGGGTGCAGATTCAGAGGAGGCCGTCGATTTTTTCCACCCTGTTCCCATGCTAGGGGCCCAGGCCCAGCCACAGAAACGACAGCCTGCATCGAAACGCAGTTAGTTGTCCTCAACCTCAGAAGAGCGAGGGAAGGAGACGGAATCGGAGAGAGAAAGAGAGAATTCTCCAGGCCTCGATAATTCTCTCCTCCGCTCCTGTCAGATGCATTTCTGAGGTCGGCTGCCCCAAAACCAGCCTGGCAGCAATCCTCAGATGAATCGAGAAGTCTGGGCAAGGCTCCATCCTGTTTCATAAGAACCTTGGAAGGTGGGGCGGCAGCGCTTTGTTCTGGTTTTTTTCCTGGGGAGCGTTCTGGAAAATGTGTTGATCTATCAACACCCCTCTCCTCTCCTGTCCTTTGGGCTGATTTTCACTTCGGGGGCCGGACCCAAGGCACAAAACCGGCCTTTGGCAACCCGGCGCCCTCTCCAGGTGTTCTGGACCGATCGAAACGCCCATCCGGTGGTCCAAAAAGATAGCAACTTCTGCTGGTTAAGTTCAGCAGCACCCCAACATTCACCGGCACCACCTACCACTTTTCAACATCTTTTTTGATCTGGGTACTTCCGGACCCAGAACCCCCCAAGCCCACCCCTTCCTTGCCCGCTGCCTTCACACACACACACACACACACACACACACACACACACACACATATATATATAAACGTATATATATATAGAGAGAGAGTATATTACTGTAACAGTTAACATTTAACCATTACAATTCCATATACGCTTACCAAATATAGATATCATCCCAATAGATACATATAATTTTTCAACCTACTGCATTTTGTATAAGTGGGTTCCAAATGTCATTATACTTGTCTCTGCATAGCCTGCGCCTGTAAGCAACCACGCCAGATGGGCGGAGTATAAATAATAAAATTATTACAATTATTATTATTAGAATTATTGAATTATTATTAAAATATTATTATTATTATTAAAATTATTATTATTATTATTAAAATTATTATTATTATTATTTGTAGGTGTCAAGTGTAGTCAGGCCTTCAATTCACTGAATAAATAGAGCTGTGCATTTATCTTTCAATGCATTTATCTGTCAGTCTTTTGGCCACAGCACGGGCACACCGAGACTCCATTCACGTTGTCCAATTCCATGCAAACTGTAGCTTTTTTTGCACCATCATATTTACATAATCCACTACCTTCTCCCCCCCTCCCACCTAAAAAAAACTTAGTATCACGTCTTATCTTCTTCTTAGAAGCCATAAAGGATAATTAACAGCATTTGTTTTCAAGCCAAACAAAGAAAGACGCTGAGATCTTTCCTACCTCTGAAGCTGTGGGGCTGTCTGGATTTACAAAAGCCCCTGCATGTGGGGAGAGAGAGCAAAGGCATCGTAAGATTTTGTGTTTGGGGAACAGATTTGACGGGACTACTGGGGCAGGGCAGAAGAAAGCCTGCGCTTCAATATTTTGTTCTATAATCAGAGGCGACATGATATAAATTCGTACAATTATGTGTGGCGCGGAGAAGATGGGGAGAGGGGCATTTTCCCTCCCTCTCTCGCAACGCTGAAATTCGGGGACATCCGTTGAAACTGAATGTCAGGGTGGATAAAATAAAATCTCCCTTCACGAGTTAAACCAGGCATAGGCCGACTCGGCCCTCCGGGTGTTTTTGGGACTACAACTCCCATCATCCCCAGCTAACAGGACCAGTGGTCAGGGATGATGGGAGTTGTAGTCCCCAAAACACCCGGAGGGCCGAGTCGGCCTGAGTTAAACTGTGGAACTTCCTGCTGGAGGAGGCAGTGGTGGCCACCAAACTAGATGGATTTAAAACAGGATTGGACAGATTCGTGGAGGAGGAGAGAGCTACCGAAGGGTAAAGGTAAAAAGACCCCTGACCATTAGGTCCAGCCGCAGACGACTCTGGGGTTGCGGCTCTCATCTCGCTTTACTGGCCGAGGGAGCCGGACTAGGCAGGGAAATCTGTTGCTGGACATTGAGACCCCCCTCAAGTTGGCTCCAAGGCCAGGTCACCTTTGAACTCCTGCCAGCCGATCTCCTTTTAAGACTTAGCAAGATAATTTTTGCACCCATCCGTTCTCTTCCCTGGCTGTTTATCCTTTAGCCAAGAGCTGGTCTCCTGACCTCTCCACCCCGGCCCCCCAGTCTCCAAGCAGATTCTGTAGACTTTGATCCAAGGAGCCTTCTTCCCTTCGAGACCCCCCCCCCACACCTCTTGAACTTTGCAACATCCACCCATTTATTGAGGCCGAACTTGTTTACTCTGAGTTGGGGCCACACGGAGAGAAGCCTATAGGCAGGATCTGAAAGGAGAAGGGGGGATCTCTTAGGGGGAATAAACAGGGAGGGACGCAGGCCCAAAATATGTTGTCTTCGCAGACACTCCTTCGTAGCGTGATGTGCAAAACCGAAGCAGGCTCTCCCCCGAGTGCGGAACTACGCTTACATATACGGTGAGAAGCAGAGAGGGCAGACGAGAAGATAGCGCCTTTATTGGGAAATGGAGTTTTTTTTTTATAATGTACCGCAAGAATAAGGGACAGGCTAATGTAAACCCATTTGTGTTACATGGAACCTGGTCGTGTTTGATTTTAGTCTGGAAATTTGTTCCGATACAGAATCCTAGAATTGTAGCGTTGGAAGGAATCTCGGCTAAAGCATCCATGTCAAACGGCTACCCATTTGCTTCTACTGTCTACTTTCATCTCGCTTGGCATCTGTTATTATGCTGGTTAGGTTATAAAGAAATATATGGCAATTTTAAAAACAAAAGACTTTCTTCGAACATTTTATGGCAGAACTGATGAAAACAGTATTCCCCAACTTTAAAGAATCAGACGAGGGAACAGTTTTGCTTCACCCAAAAGCATATAGCCTGGTTCTGATTCCTCTCAAGTTTCCCAAATCTGAGGAAATTGTGTTGGGGGGGACTATTATGGGTTCGTAAAGGTAAAGGTAAAGGGACCCCTGATCGTTAGGTCCAGTCGCGGACGACTCTGGGGTTGCGGCGCTCATCTCGCTTTACTGGCCGAGGGAGCCGGCGTACAGCTTCTGGGTCATGTGGGCAGCAGGACTAAGCCGCTTCTGGCGAACCAGAGCAGCACACGGAAACGCCGTTCACCTTCCCGCCGGAGCGATACCTATTTATCTACTTGCACTTCGTGCTTTCGAACTGCTAGGTTGGCAGGAGCAGGGACCGAGCAACGGGAGCTCACCCCGTCGTGGGGATTCGAACCGCCGACCTTCTGATCGGCAAGCCCTAGGCCCTGTGGTTTAACCCACAGCGCCACCCGCGTCCCCACAAATTCCTGCCTTGCAGTGGGTTGGACTAGATGACTCTGAAGGACCCCTTCCAACTCCGCAAAATGTTTCTCATCAAAACTCAAGCTTACAAGGGTGTGGGACCTGAAGGGTTAAAGATGAGGAGGCGGCTTTGGGGAGCTCTGGGTTCCAATCCTGACTCCCCTCCCCACCCCCAGGGAACTGCAGTCCCCAGAGGGCTTCCTGATTCCTCCGTAAGGGAGAGGAGGGAGGGAGCCAGCGTCGCAAAACGCTCGACCCAGATTCCCCTGGAAGGAAGCTCTTTCCCTCCACGTAACTGGGGAGCCTGGCTGAATGTGGGTCACCCTGTGTGCTAAATGCAGCGTCGCTCCAGGCACCCTAAGCCATTGCTCAGCTCCAAAGGCCTTTGCGAAAACAAACACCGGGAACCTTTAGGCTTTTGCAAGACAGCCGGTGTGGTTCAAGAGACCCAAATTCCAGCCTCGGATGCCTGGATTCAGATTCCTTGCGTAGGCACGTCGGCAGGCAGGATCTGGGCAAGTCCTCCTGACTGCCTCGTGCCGCACATTTCTCATACCGCTTTGAGCACTTCCCCTTAAAAAACAACAACCACATCCTGGGAACTGTAGTTTAAGGGCGCCGGGAGTTCTCCCAGAGCTACAGTTCCCAAGATTCTTTGGCGGTTTACAGTGGCATGAGAGTGTTTTGTTTATTATTGTTGCATTTATGGAATCATAGAGTTGGGGAGGGACCACGAGGGTCATCTAGTCCAGCCCCCTGCAATGCAGGAATCTATCGCCCGACTTGGGACTCGAACCCAGAACCCTGCTCAAAGGTCCAAGCTGCAGCCTTTCCCCCAAGGAGTTCTCCTCCTACTCATGTCATCCTAGCAACAACCTTGTGAGGTAGGAGAAGCTGAGCGAAGGCAACGTCTGGCTCCCAAGGTCACCCAGTGAGCTTCGTGGCCGAGTGGCGATTTGAACCCGGGTCCTAGCACGACACTCGAACCCAGCCCTTCTCAACCTTGAGTCACCGGACCTTGTGGTGTCAAAAACCCAATATTTCCTGGCCGTTGGAGTTGTGCGCAGGCAGGTTGGGGCTGATGGGAGCTTTTATTTGTGAATCTAAGCTTGGCCTCATTGAGGGGCAGTATTTCAACATGAGTAGGAAAATGAGAGTAAAAACACTTTTTAAAGAAAAACACTGATTTTTTTAAAAAAATATTTGATTTATCGAAAGATCTCGTGGCGGTTCAGAAGATAAAAACGGGTAGTACAAAGACACCTGAAGACCCTAGGGTGGGAAAGACAGCTCTAACCACTGCGACACACTGCCTCCACTAAAACCAACACCCTAGCAAGACTCCTGTGCTCGTTAATAGGTGAACCAAACAGGCATGTAGGGAGAGGAACTGAGCCAGTCTCTCCTCTCTGCCTAACCCCTATAATCAATTTTTCCAGTTGGCCTCTCTTTTCCCCATCTGCGAAATGGGTTGTAAGGAAGGACGTAGGCGGCAGAGAGATTACGACTCAAGCCGTCTGGCCCAGTGGCCTGACCTGCTTGGAGCAGGCGCCTTCCGAAACAGAGTTTCTAGGTGAGGGTGACACAATTGAGGGTTCGGAAACACACGCCTGCACACTGACTCACCTGCCACTGAAGAGTCCCTTTCGCAAGGGACACCTGTTAAAATGAAATTATTCTTTTTTTCTTCTTCTTCAAAACAAAAGACCTCGCCCATAACCCAGCAAGGATTCAGACCCACCCACCCACCCAGCATTTCACTGTTTCATTGCCAAAATAACCTTCGGCCATTGGAATATCCATCCGTCTATCTCCCTAATCTACCAACTTCCCGCCCAAAGGTGTGAAATCCACGCCTGGAGGAGAAAGACCTGCAGGTGGAATACGCCTCCTTTTTCCTAGCCGGAATGAGAAACAGCATAATAAATTTGAAATTAAATAACCCCCCCCCCCCACCGCCTTCTAATGGAATGAAATTGGCATATAAATCTTTACACTGCAATTTTATTGTTTTTTAAACTGCATGCCATTTGCCAGACACACTTAGAATAATAGAATTGGGGAGTTTAGAAAGGATCGCCCCAAACTCATTCTGTCCAACCCTCTGCAGTGCAGGTTGTTGTTGTTGTTCAGTCGTTCAGTTGTGTCCGACTCTTCGTGACCCCATGGACCAGAGCACGCCAGGCACGCCTATCCTTCACTGCCTCTCGCAGTTTGGCCAAACTCATGTTAGTAGCTTCGAGAACACTGTCCAACCATCTCATCCTCTGTCGTCCCCTTCTCCTTGTGCCCTCCATCTTTCCCAACATCAGGGTCTTTTCCAGGGAGTCTTCTCTTCTCATGAGGTGGCCAAAGTACTGGAGCCTCAACTTCAGGATCTGTCCTTCCAGTGAGCACTCAGGGCTGATTTCTTTGAGAATGGATAGGTTTGATCTTCTTGCAGTCCATGGGACTCTCAAGAGTCTCCTCCAGCACCATAATTCAAAAGCATCAATTCTTCGGCGATCAGCCTTCTTTATGGTCCAGCTCTCACTTCCATACATTACTACTGGGAAAACCATGGCTTTAACTATACGGACCTTTGTCGGCAAGGTGATGTCTTTGCTTTTTAAGATGCTGTCTAGGTTTGTCATTGCTTTTCTCCCAAGAAGCAGGCGTCTTCTAATTTCGTGACTGCTGTCACCATCTGCAGTGATCATGGAACCCAAGAAAGTGAAATCTCTCACTGCCTCCATGGCTAAAAAAACAAAAAACCCCAGACAGATGGCCATCCAACCTCACTTTCGAAACCTCCAGTGAAGGAGAAGCCACCAGCTTCTGAGGCCACAGTAACATACAATTGTAGAGTTGCGAGGGATCCCCCAAAGGTCATCCAGCCCAACCCCCTGTAGTGCAGAAATTAAATAATAATATTTATTATTAATAATAATTTATTTATTTATACCCCGCCCGTCTGGCTGGGTTTTCCCAGCCACTCTGGGCGGCTTTCAAAAAAAAGATTTTTTAAAAAATCATTAAAACAGCAGTCATTAAAAACTTCCCTCAACAAGGCTGCCTTCAGATGTCTTCTAAATGTCAGATAGCTGTTTATTTCCTTGACATCTGGTGGGAGGGTGTTCCACAGGGCGGGCACCACCACCGAGAAGGCCCTCTGCCTGGTTCCCTGTATGCTCACATCTCGCAAGGAGGGAACCGCCAGAAGGACGTCGGAGCTGGACCTCAGTGTCCGGGCTGAACGATGGGGGTGGAGATGCTCCTTCAGGTGTACTGGGCCTTTGAGGCCGTTTAGGGCTTTCAAGGTCAGCCCCAACTCTTTGATTTGTGCTCGGAAACGTACTGGGAACCTATGTAGGTCTTTCAAGACCAGTTTTATGTGGTCTCAGCGGCCATTCCCAGATCCCAGTCTAGCTGCCGCATTCTGGATTAGTTGCAGTTTCCGGGTCACCTTCAAAGGCAGCCCCATGTAGAGCGCAGGGCAGTAGTCCAAGCGGGAGATAACCAGAGCATTCGCCACTCTGGCAAAACAGTCTGCGGGCAAGGAGGGTCTCATCCTGCGTACCAGATGGAGCTGGTAGACAGCTGCCTTGGACACAGAATGGACCTGCGCCTCCATGGACAGCGGTGCGTAATGTCAAGGTTCTGTTGGGGAACATACAATGAGGACGGGAAGGTTCTTGAGAATGCTCAGAGTGCCTTTTGCTCATCGCCAGTTCACCCCTAGCTGGACCGGAGACATTTCAGGGCACACCTGCCACACATGGGGGGTGGGTGTAAGAAACTTCCCTTGCACATGGGCTGGGGTCTGTAAGCAACCAAGGATGTCAGCAGAGCCTGGCTGCCGGATCAGGCCAAAGGGGGCCCATCTAAGCCCAGCATCCTTGCTCTCCCAGTGGCCAACCAGAAGCCCCCAAGGCCGACCAGAAGCCCCCTCCGATACTGGATGTGGTACACAGCCATTGCGACTCCGCAGCCATGCATTTATCTACCGTAATTCCCTTTCGGAGCCATCTAAATGGGCAGCAGCCGTCACTTCCTCTAGTGGCAGGGAGTTCCGCAGCGCCAAGTGAAGAAATACCTGAATCTCTCATCATTCAGCTTCCGTTGGGTTTAGTCTCATGAGGGAGGGGGTAAGTTCTCTCTGTTTGCTTTCTCCACAGAGGGTGCAATTTTACAAACCGCTGTGTTTCAAAACTAAAAAAAAACCCCCCAACCCTACAGATTTTTCATAGGGGAGCTGCCTGCACCTTTTCTGCCTGTACAATATCCTTATTTTGAGGGCTAGTGGACAAGGAATATTTTGTTTATAACCCTTTGCAGAGTGTCGCTTGGGGATCTGGGGTTGGGATGGATGACCTCTGGTGTTTCCCCCTTCTTCTTCTTCCAAGCCTGTGATTCCAAGAGACCAGGAAGTAAGAGGGAAGGAATGGAAGCCTTGAAACTGGGGTGCCCAAAACTGTAACTTGGGTCACAGTTAATAGCAAGGACCAGTCTGACTGGCTTTGTATTGGAAAATATGAGGCAGGTACGATGGCTCAACGCTTAATTGGAAATAACAACCACACACCTGGAATTCTTCTAATCCCCGAGCTTCTGACTAGCTCCAGGAGAAATGAAGGCTGAAAAATGCAGGGGGCAGAACAGTCGCCAAAATTCCCGGGTCTTTCCCGGTTCTAGGAAGGGAGTTTTGTCAAAGTGTGTCTCGCACAGATTTCTTCTTAGGATAAGACATAGCAGATCATGTGGGGAACATGCATTTCCATCTCGCTCGCTGGTGTAACCCAAAAGCTTGCACACTTCTGCACCGACAGAGGCTGCTCCTTGTTAAACAACCACCCCTGCCTGTTTTGTCCAGCAGACAGGGCTGGATTTAGGTTTGATGAGGCCCTAAGCTACTGAAGGTAATGGGGCCCTGTCTGTGTCCAGCTGTCCTTTGTCGACAACAAACGGCTGCTGTTTTTTGTGCTGAATATATGATATATGGTAATTTGTGGACCTCATAGGTATCTCAAGCCATTTGCACACGCAGAATGTAGGCACCCTATATATAAATAAAGGAGCAAACCTGGGATATTTTAGGGAGCAGGCTAGCAGGCAGGGCCCATGACTGACATCACAGGAGCCTACACAACACAAAACACTGTTGCTGTAGGTAGGTTTTTATTTGATTTTTATCTTATATTTTGGAAATGTACATCCAGGTTTTCCCCCCCTTTACATTTTTCGGGGGCCCCCAAGAGAGTGGGGCCCTAAGCTATATCTTGTTTAACTTACAGTATACGCAAATCCGGCACTGCCAGCAGATCATGTTGGTCTCGAAAGACAGGAGAGGCAAGGATAATAATAATAATAATAATAATAATAATAATAATAATAATAATAATAATTTATTTATACCCCACCCATCTGGCTGGGTTTCCCCAGCCACTCTGGGCGGCTTCCAGGGGACCAGAAAAATCCAACTTTTGAACTATAATTGGTATGATTCTTCAGACGTTCGCCAGATCCTCACTGCAGGGGGTTGGACTGGATGACCCTTGGGAGCCCCTTTCCAACTCTACAATTCTCAACTCTCTCACTGGGCTGTAAATGAAAGAAGGGGTCCAGGCGTCGGAGTCCAAAGTTGCGGCTTAAACTGCAGCATAAGAGGTAAGCGAGAATCGAACCATTTTAACACCAGCGAAGTTACTCTTGATTTACAAAAGGAGGAAAGAGGACGGGAACAATTGAGTTGTAAGGAAAATAATAATAATAATAATAATAATAATAATAATAATAATAATAATAATAATATATTTATACCCCGCCACTCTGGGCGGCTTCCAACAGAATGTTAAAATACAATAATCTATTAAACATTAAGAGCTCCCTTAAAAGTACGCAATCTTTTCAGCTTCACGGGACTCTTAAAGCCAGCAGAAGAGAAACGGTTTCAGCCCGAGAAAAAGCGCTCTGTGTTCCTCAAAAGCGACATTCCTGCATCTAGGGTGGGGTGTTGTGAAAATGGGAGGGTAGGCGGCAACATTCCCAGATTTTGCATTCTGATAGCCATATGCCAAGCTATGCCAGATCCTAATCTGCCCACCCCCAGAGGGCGAAATGGGGACTTCAAAGCCCTTCTGCAAACAGACCCTCCTATAAACCTCAGGCAATGCAGATTCCAGCAGGATTGAACCCTGCCCTCTGTCAAGCAATGGGTCAGTGGAACAGTTGCCTTTGGCAGGTTGTGGACTCTCCTTTCTTGGAGGTTTTTAACCAGAGGGTGGGTGGCCACCTGTCAGGGATACTTTAGCTAAGATTCCTGCATTGCACGAGGATGGACTAGATAGCTCTGGGGGTCCCTTCCAACTCTACAATTCCAGGATTCTATGAATATCCCCTCTTCCTCCTCCCAAGGCACCTGGGATTGGGTTCGATTTCAGGTGGAGGGGTGGTGGAGGAAACTAAATGCCCAGGATTGTGTTGCAACTGAAGCAACAGGTTGTTTAAAACATTTGCAATGGTAATTTCTTTTAATGGTATCCTAGGGATGATACCAAGGCTATCAAGGCAGGCCAAACATTCAGCCTTTCAGAAAGAGAAAAATGCTTTTACCGATGTCTCACAAGAAAGAGAAAATGTGCGTGCTTTTGTAAACAAGGAAAATCTTTAATAAAAAATATTTTTTTAAAAAAATTAAATTGTTTTGTGTCTTTGGAACACATCTCAAGTACAAGGGTCTCTTTAAAACGAAGAAAGAGGGTTGTTGGGGCAGGTGAATTCACATACATAAATATATAATTTTATTTGCATGTCCCCTTTCCACAATTCAAAGCACGCTCAAGGTGCCACAAGGTGGTTCTTATTTATAATTTTATTTGCTTTGTTTTATTTGCCACCGATCACTCAAAACCGCCAGGCGCATCTCCCTGGGGACAGCGTGCCACAGACAGGGAGCCACCACTGGGAAGGCCCCGTTCTCAAGCAGTGCGGAGTTGGACTATGGAACTCCTTCCCACAGGAGGCAGCGGTGGCCACCAAGCTAGATTGTTTAAAAAGAGAAACGGGCTAAATTTATAGAGGACAGAGCTATCGGCCGCTATTAGCCAGGACGCTGCAGTCGGGGAGGCAGCAATGTTTCTGAATCCTAGTTTCTGGGAACCGCATTTCGGACTACAACGCCCATCAGCCAGCGCGACGCCCGAGGCGGACACCGATGCGAATCTCCTCCCAGGCAGTTGCAGTCAGGAGAGTCTCTCGCCCTCCTCTGTTATCAGCCAGAACTTTAGCCTCTGGACAAGGGAGCAAATTCTTTTTTTTTTCCACCATGGAAAGGGTGGGGGGGGTGGCAGTGAGGACGGATCCTGTCTGACTAGTCCTTCAGGGCTAAATACCCTCTCTGTGCGGCTGAGAGCGGACAGTCCCCTCCAGGCTGTTATCGGGCCTGTCTTTCCACACCTGCCCATTAAAGACGACCTGGCGGCTGCAGGTGAGCCTCAAAGCCCTGCTTCAGGGGGTCGCCCCCCAACCTTATCTTCAAGGGCGAGCGGAGGGCAGATCATTTGCGCAGCTCGGCTCAACCCTGCCAGCTTTGAAGGCTTGGCCACACGCAAATCTCTTCACGTGCCTTGCCCTCAGGAACCCCCCCCCCCCAGGTGGCTTTCTGTCCGCAACACCTCTCTCTTCGAAAGCGAGGAGCCGAAGGCGAAGAGTGAGGGCGCCTATGTTTTTCGCTGTTTCTTTCTCCAAAGACAAAACAAAATTAAAAATTAAAAAATTCCTTCCAGTAGCACCTTAGAAACCAACTAAGTTTGTTCTTGGTATGAGCTTTCGTGTGCATGTACACTTCTTCAGATACACACGAAAGCTCATACCAAGAACAAACTTAGTTGGTCTCTAAGCTGCTACTGGAAGGAATTTTTTTTATTTTTTATTTTGTTTTGACTATTGCAAACCAACATGGCTACCTACCTGTAACTTTCTCCAAAGAGTTCAGGGTAGTGGGAATTGGGGGGGGGGTCGTCATTCTGCTTTGCTTGCACAACGAGACAGGTAGGTAGGCCTCGGTCGACTCGGGGAGTAAGAGAAAGAGTAAAGGATAAAGGGACCCCTGACCATTAGGTTAAGGCGTGTCCTACTCTGGGGTTGCGGCGCTCATCTCGCTTTACTGGCTGAGGGAGCCGGCGTACAGCTTCCGGGTCATGTGGCCAGCATGACTAAGCCGCTTCTGGCAAACCAGAGCAGCACACAGAAATGCTGTTTACCTTCCCGCCAGAGCGGTACCTATTTATCTACTTGCACTTTGACGTGCTTTTGAACTACTAGGTCGGCAGGAGCAGGAACCGAGAATTGACGCTTTTGAATTATGGTGCTGGAGGAGACTCTTGAGAGTCCCATGGACTGCAAGAAGATCAAACCTATCCATTCTCAAGGAAATCAGCCCTGAGTGCTCACTGGAAGGACAGATCCTGAAGTTGAGGCTCCAGTACTTTGGCCACCACATGAGAAGAGAAGACTCCCTGGAAAAGACCCTGATGTTGGGAAAGATGGAGGGCACAAGGAGGAGGGGACGACAGAGGATCAGATGGTTGGACAGTGTTCTCGAAGCTACTAACATGAGTTTGGCCAAACTGCGGGAGGCAGTGAAGGATAGGCGTGCCTGGCGTGCTCTTCCATGGGGTCACGAAGAGTCGGACATGACTAAACGACTAAACAACAACAACAATTGATTCATCTGGCCGTGGACCAGCTTGGGAGTGGCTTAATACATCACCCCATCTGGCTAATAGCCCTCCACGCACCCCCAAGGTGCCCCAGTTTTCTCGGCTACCCTTTCCCGTTATCTACACCACAGATACCAGAGGCTTTTAATGGGTGGTGAAATAGCTGTTCCTCTTGATTTGCTTCGTCATCCTGCCACCCAACCTCTCCAGGTCCTTCTTGGCAGAATCCTCGGTGTCCGGCTGCCAGCTTTCCAGGTCTTGCTCATCGTCTTTGTTCAAAGATAACCAAAGAAATCCCGGAAAGGAGTGTGTGGGAGGCCATTATAGAAATCTCTCGTCCCCGTGTCGATGGCATAAGCCGGAAGAACGGGCGGAGTTTCTCCTACTCTTCCCCTGCAAGGTAGGCAGGAATGCCCTCGATTTCAATGGGTGGTTCCGTCCCAAAAGTGACCCCTGACCATTAGGTCCAGTCATGGATGACTCTGGGGTTGCGGCGCTCATCTCGCTTTACTGGCTGAGGGAGCCGGCGCACAGCTTCTGGGTCATGTGGCCAGTATGACTAAGCGGCTTCTGGCGAACCAGAGCAAAAGAAGAAGAAGAAGAGAAGAGTTTGGATTTGATATCCCGCTTTATCACTACCCGAAGGAGTCTCAAAGCGGCTCACATTCTCCTTTTCCCTTCCTTCCCCCACAACAAACACTCTGTGAGGTGAGTGGGGCTGAGAGACTCCAGAGAAGTGGGACTAGCCCAAGGTCACCCAGCAGCTGCATGTGGAGGAGTGGAGACACGAACCCGGTTCACCAGATTATGAGTCTACCGCACTTAACCACTACACCACACCGGCTCTGTGCAGCGCACGGAAACGCTGTTTACCTTCCCGCCGGAGCGGTACCTATTCATCTACTTGCACTTTGATGGGCTTTCAGACTGCTAGGTTGGCAGGAGCTGGGACCGAGCAACGGGAGCTCACCCCGTCGCGGGGATTCGAACCGCCGACCTTCTGATCGGCAAGCCCTAGGCTCTGTGGTTTAGACCACTTACCATATATTTTTTTTACTTTGCAACCCTATGGGGAAGTAAGCACCACTGAGTTTTCCTCCTTCGTGCCTCTCCATGAGACATGGCAGGGATTTGGGGGTGCCTGGAAAAGGATGGCCTCCCTCACCTGGAAGCCTTTCCTTTAAACCCGAGGTGCCTGGAGGCTGCAGTAGGATGACTGAAGGCACTCTGCACGTGCTCAGGGCGTTGTAGTACCTGCTAGCACCTTGCATTTGCCCACGTTCCGAACCTTAGCCTTGGAACAAGTCCGTCGTACTTCTTCATAGCTCAGTGGGTAGAACACGAGGCTTTTAATCTCAGGGCTGTGGGTTCGAGTCCCACCTTGGGCAAAAGAGTCCTGCATTGCAGGGGGGTTGGACTAGATGACCCTTGGGGGGTCCTTTCCAAAGCTACATTTCTAGGATTTTGTGATTCCTACTGCACGTAGAGTCACAGAATTGCAGAGTTGCAAGGGACCCCTGAGGGTCATCTAGTCCAACCCCCTGCAAGGCAGGAATCTCAGCTAAAGCATCCATGACAGAGGGCCGCCCGACCTCTGCTAAAAAACTTCCAAGGAAGGAGAGGCCACAACCTCCTGAGGGAGACCGTCCCACTGCTCTTACTGTCAGGAAGTTCTTCCTGATGATTAGTCGGAATCTCCTTTCTTATAACTCGAAGCCATGGGTTCGAGTCTTACCCTCCGGAGCAGGAGAAAACCGGCCTCCAGATGTTTTGGCTGGGGAAAGGGGTTGATCAACAGGCTGCAGGAAGTTGTGCTATTCAGCAGATCGACCTGGATCAAGACCGTGAAGAAATAAGAGACCAGGGATGTTGCAATCCCTGAAACCCGGAGCTGGTTCAGGAGAAGTGGCACGCCCAGAGCCCAGATGAACGGGACTCCACCCCAACAGCAACAGACCGTTGACCTCTCTGCTTGATGGATGTCAACTTCCTGATAGCCATCAGAAGCTTTCAGGACATCATGTTCCTATGCGCTGAAACTCAGAAGCCAGCCGCAGGGAAATGTGTGTCTGTGGCAGAGCAGATTCTGGCAACCTGGTGGTGCTCTCCAAACGGAGCGGCTCTCTTAAAAATCTGCCTTTCTTACGTTACTCTGTTTCGTCAGATTTATACCCATCTCGATCGTCCGGGGGGGGGGGGGGGTCAAAGCAGTTTGCAAAGAGAACAAAACAATGAAATTATCCGTAAAAAAAATAAAATAAAATCAACAATGAACTTTAAAAAGAGAGAGACTAAAACACACATCAGCACTGTGCATTTCTGGGTAGGTTTGTAAAGCAAGAATGTTTCCAACAGGCTCCGAAACAAGCGTTTTGAAGGCGCCGGCTTGGTATCAATTGGCAGGGAGTTCCAGAGATCGATTCCTTCACAAATGCCAAATGGGTATGGACCTGGAACAGGGCCAGTTCTGCTGCAGGTCAAAGCGGTTGACTGGGCATTTTTGGGAGTCAGGCAACAACAACAACAACAACAACAACAACAACAACAACAATTTATTTGTACCCCACCCATCTAGCTGAGTTTCCCCAGCCACTCTGGGCGGCTCCCAATCGAGTGTTAAAAACAATGCAGCATTATTGTTTTAAAAACTTCCCTAAACAGGGCTGCCTTCAGGCATCTTCTAAAAGTCAGATAGTTGTTTATTTCCTTGACATCTGGTGGGAGGGCGTTCCACAGGGCGGGTGCCACCACCGAGAAGGCCCTCTGCCTGGTTCCTTGTAGCTTTGCTTCTTGCGGGGGGGGGGACCGCTAGAAGGCCCTCGGAGCTGGACCTCAGTGTCTGGGCTGAGCGATGGGGATGGAGACGCTCCTTCAGGTATACTGGGCCGGTGCCATTTAGGGCTTTCAAGGTCAGCACCAACACTCTGAATTGTGCTCGGAAACGTACCGGCAGCCAATGTAGATCTTGTGGTAAAATGATCCCAAGACGTTTAGGGCTCTATATACTCATTGAACTTGGCCAGGTAGTAAGTTGGCAACCAGGGCAGCTTTCGCACCTTATATAAGGATTTCCAACCTGTAAGTCCAGGCAGGAAGTAAAGGGAGGCGAGAGAGAAGTGAAACCCATCAGATTCATCAAAGGATATAAGGAAGGATCTATTGACTTTCCTGCTTGCAAAATCTCCCATTTCCTCCTAGGTGAGCGTAGGCTGTACGAGAGAGCAGGTTTATTACTTCATCTTGCCGGAGATAATTATATCGTGGTTGTTCAGTCCCAAGATGCTTACAGGACCCACACTTCTATCTATCTATCTATCTATCTATCTATCTATCATCTAGTTTTTACATATATTTTCCAAACATCATTTAACATTCCTTCATATCTTAGACAATATTTTTTGGACTGCCATCAACCACATCTAAAGGTTTCCAATTTTCATATCTTAATCTTGTATTTTCATAGTTTCACTATTACTTTTAATAATTGAATTATCATCTTCCTAATTTTGTGTGTGTAATATTTCACATAGTTCTCCTTACAAAACTTCCTGCAAACCTACTAGCGTAATTTGTCGTTTACAATTGTTTTTCAAATAATTCCTCAAATTTCTTCCAGTCTTCCAAGAACCTCTGGTCCCGCCGGTTTCGAATTCTCCCTGTCATCTTGTCCAGTGCTGCGTAGTCCATTAACTTCATCTGCCATTCTTCCTTCGTCAGTAATTCTTCTTGTTTCCATTTCTGTGCCAATAGTACTCTTGCTGCCGTCGTCGAATATAAAAACGTGTTTTTTTAATCTTGTCTACTAATATCTTCACCAACAATGCCAAGTAATAAAACTTCTGGTCTTTTTATAAATGTATATTTCAACATCTTTTTCATCTCAGTATATATCATTTCCCAAAAGTTTTTCCCCACTTTCTTACATTCCCACCACATGTGATAAAACGTTCCTTCTTTTTCTTTACATTTCCAGCATTTATGACTTACTGTATTTTATACATTTTAGCAAATTTCACTGGTGTAATATACCATCTATACATCATGCTTCGAAAGGAAATATAATTAAAATGATGTATAGGACCCACACTTCTTGTGCTGGTTGCGCCACCAAAGAAAGGTCCTCTGTATATGCTCAGGAGCACCCTTTCTCTCGATATAAAAGCGTCAAACCACATAATAATGGCCTCAACGGACCAGGCCAGTGGCTCTTCTAGTCCAGCGTCCTGTTCACACAGGGGCCGGCGACCGTATGCCTCTTCTGGAAAACCCCACAAGCAGGACCCGAGTGCAAGTTTCCTGTGGTTTCCAGCAACCGGTATTCACAAGTATCTCTGCCTCCGACTGCAGAGGCAGAGCATTGCTGCTGCGGCTAGTAGCCACCGAGAGCCTTTTGAATTTGTCTCGTCCTCTTTTCAAGCCCTCTATTTCATGGCTGCCTCCTGTGGCAGGGAGTTCCATAGTTCAACTCTGCTTTCTTTCCCCTGCCCCGAATCTTCCCACATTCCGCTACAGTGAATGCTCATTACAACAGAGGGAGAAAAAAGAACTTTCCTGTCTCCACTTGCTCCATGCCAGGAGTCATTTTGATAAGCTTCTACCCCGACGCGGCCAGATTTCCTCCCAGCGGAGCGTCTCTCCATCCATCCCCGGGATCGTTTGCCCTTTTGCAAAGCATCAAAGCCCATTATGCATTCATTTAAATATTAATAAACTGCACTTCATAAATAAAAAATAACCAGGTGGCATATGACATTAAAGACAACAGAAACCCATAATCTTACCAGTATAACGTTCAGTAAAAAACAACAACGGCTCCAGGTTAGCAAAAACTGAGTGTTAAAGAAATGTCTTCTTCCCTAGGCCAAATCGTACAGGTTTCCTATTTGCCAGAACTCGGTCTTTCAGTGTGGCAGCAAAAGTTGCACTTTGGAACTCCCTGCCAATTGATATCAGGAAGACGCCTTCAACACACACTTTTCGACGCCTGATAAAAACATTGGACAAGCCTACCCAGATGTTTAGAAAGCCGATGAGAGCTTGAATCTGTTTCTTATTCTTATTTTAATCATTTTGGAAAGTTTTAGGTGATTGTCTCTTATTGATAATTTCATTGTTTTATCTTTTATTGGGGTTCCCCCACCCTTACAATCAAGCGATATATATATATGTAAAGCAGTGTGGTGCAGTGGTTAGAGTGTTGGACTAGGACCTGGGAAAGACATGGGTTCCAATCCCCTACTCAGACCCGAACATCTGTGGGTGACCTTGCGCCGGTGATTGCTTCTCTCAGCCTGACCTGCCTCACAGGGTTGCTGTGGGGGGCTAAATGAGGAAGGGGGAGAAGCATGTAGGGCAGAGGGCTATAAATGCAACTATAAAAATGTCAGCGACGTTCCTGCTTTGCAGTATAGGGCAAAGCTTTTGCAATCTGCTTCAGGGCTCAGAGAGTTTTGCCGCTAATGTAGGACCAAGAGTGAAGGGAGTACGTCCTGGCTGGGTAGGACCTTAAGGTCCTCAAATAATAACTTTTTGGAGGTCCAGAGCCATAAGGATGCTAGGTTGGCTTCAACTAGGGCCAGGGCCTTCTCAGTACTGGCCCCGACTTGGTGGAACAGTCTGGCACAAGAGACCAGGGCCCTGCGGGATTTGGCATCTTTCTGCAGGGCCTGCAAGACGGAGCTGTTCCACCTGGCCTTTGGGTAGGTTTCAGTTTAACCCTGATGTTTCATTCTTTTGGTGTGGTTGGTGGGCTACTTAAAAATGAGGCTGCAGTCTAGATTAAATTTTAAATTGTATTTTAATGTGTATTTTAATGAATTGATTTATGTTTTTGTTGTGATTTTATTGGTGTTAGCCACCCCGAGCCCGGTTTGGCGAGGAAGGGCGTGGTATAAAAAAATATTATTATTATTATTATTATTATTATTATTATTATTATTATTATTATTATTATTATTATTATTATTAGAAATCGGGTTTTTTTGTTTTTTTCCCCGGCACATCATGTGGCAGAGAGTACCACAGGCTTCTGTCCTGGATGACAAGGAGACGGCAAAGTGGAAATGAGTTTGCCCACAGCACTTCGGAAAGGTGGCAAGAAATGCCCTGCCTATTTGCAAAAGGCAATAAATTCCACGCAATGCAAATCCAGCAAATTCCACGCAATGCAAATAAAAAAGAGCGCATTTTCCCACCCGCTCTCTAATTGGGGGTTGACCAAAACCTAGCAGACCTGAGAAACTCCCCTCCCCACATACCCTTCCCTCTCCAAATGGGGCTTAGCCCAGCATCTCTTTCAATAACACCGCCCAGCACCGATGGGAAAATCCTGAATGGGGAAAAGGCGACGGAGGATGCGCCCCCCCCCGGCGTGCTTGCATATTCATGAGCAGGGGGCGGGACGGGACAGGAGGGGGGCGGGGCGAGGGCAATAAATAGGATCCCTGCCTCTCCGGCAGCCTCTTTCCCTTTGCACCAGAGGAGGAGCCGCTCTGAGCATCCTTGCAAAGAAGGCAGCCTTTTTTTGCGCCTGCCTCTCTTTCTCTCTCTCTCTCTCTCCAGGTAGCTCTCCTACTCCCTGGGCATCGTTGTGGGGAGACCTCCGAGGATCAGCCCCCTATTTCCTCACTCTGCCCCCTTTCTCTGGCTTCTTAGCCAGGATCTGACCCCCCCCCCCCTTTGAAGCCCACCCACCATGGCCGTCGAGAAGGAGAAGAAGACCTGCGGGCAACTCATGACGGAGTGGAAGGAATTTATATGGAACCCGCGCACGCATCAGTTTATGGGGCGCACCGGGAGCAGCTGGGGTGAGCCTGTCTGCCTGGTTTTTTGGGGGGGGCGGCGCACACAGGCAGGGAGTGGGGTGGGGGGGGCTGATACTGCATCTTGAGCCTGCTCGCCTCCTCTTCCTCCCCCATGGCAGGATTTAATGACAAGATAGTTCAAGGACTCCTAGCCAAGGGAGATTATTTAAAGGGGGAGATTAGTGGAGATGGGGGGGGGGAGAGCAGGGCCACGAAAGGGATTATTTTAGGGATCGGGTGGTGGGGGGGACTATGAGAGCCACAGCTGCTGAAAATAGGGGTCCCCTCCTTGGAAAGAGATTCTGAGTATTATTATTTCTGCCCCTTATTTATTTCTTTAAAAGGGGGCATCGCCCTGTAAGATTTTGTTCCTTGGAGAGGGGCGCTTTTGGGTGGGTTATGTAAGTTTTGTGATGGGAATGTGGTGGGGGGGGCGGTCTTTCCGGAGGGGAAAATGAGAAATTTCTCTAACAGATAAGAGTCCTTTTTGGGGGGGAGAGGAATTAGATAAAAAAGGAGGGAGTTGTGATGGGTGATGCGATCCTGGAAGGGGGGGGGCATGCAGTTATGGCGGACTTCTGGAGTGCCACCCCCGCCCCGAAAAGAGAAACTGCAGACCTTGGGTAAAATAGGAAATGCAAGGGGGGGGGGAATTGGGTTTCATGTGGATTTTGTTTGGGGAGTGTGATTAATATGGCAAAGGCCGTTGTGAGAGATTTCAGTAGGGGTTTATCAGGCGTCTACGTTAAAAAAAATTAAAAATAAAAATCTATACCTGTATATGTTATAGATTAGTATTTAGGGTTGAAGGAAAGCAGGGGCACTGGAATTCAAACAGGGCCCCCACTTCTAAAATAATTCTCAATTTTTGAATTTGAAGGGTTTTTTTTTTTGAGATGATCTATGTCCTTTATTAGCAGCCAAGGCTGTTCCCCAAAAAGGAAAGGGGGGGGACACATTGGGTTATTTACACCCTGGGCAAAGCACCCCCAAATAAACAACCCATCGCCACCCAGGCCATGAAGTGAAATTTTAAGATGGATAAAACTGTCTGGTGCTGCTATGGATTTCCCCTGGGATAGAGTGGAAATGGAGAGGATTTCGCCTTTGCCATGTTCTAGAAGGAGGGTTGATAAAACAGGGGGGAAGGGGTGTATCTGGTTCTTTGGTCAAAGATTGACCCCCCCCCCAAAAAAACCACACACAAACATAACGTGAAAAACCGAGAGATCCGAGACTGTTAGACATGCAGTGGTCATGAACGCAGGTGCAGAAGAAGATTAATCCTGGGGATCCAGCTGCAGTTTTTACGAATTGGGAGGGGGGACTGGCACAGCACCCCTTGGAGATGGCAGATTTGGGGGGGGGAATGTGTGTGTGTGTATGTGACAGACATTAAAAGAGCTAAAAGACCCCAGTTTGAAAGAACAGATCAGAGCGTGGAGTCTGCCCAGGAAGCAAAATCATTATCTGCTTTGAAGAAAAAAAATACTGGGGGGGCATTTGCTGTGTTTGGGGTGAGGGGGTGGGGAGGAGAAGTGGGGTGTCTAGGGAGGCAGAGGCACTGCGTCCTTGTAGATTTGAGGGGGCGATCATTTGCTCAGGATGAGAGGCGATATTAAATGTGTGGGGGAAATGTGGCAGTAATGATAGAGTGGAATAGGCCTGAAAATATATATATATGGGGGGGGGGGAGCTTATGGTCCCAGCTATCAGGTCCTTTATAGGTTCTGTGGGCAAAAAAAAAAAGAGGGCAGAGATTGTATGGGGCTTTCTGTTTCCTGATGCTCTTGTTTCTTGGGGGGGGGATGACGGTGGGCTCTCTCCTCCCCCCCCCCAATTTTTGATATTGATTGATGCATGCAAGGAAGAAGGTGGGCGGCAGCCGAGGCCGGAGCAGCAGGAAAAGTAGGTCATTATTTGCCTTCTGTGGAGTTGGCTTGCGAAGCCCCCCCCCCACCGCCTGCCCAGTCTGTCAACAAGCGCCCCCCCCCAGTCTCCTGGCACCAGAGAGAGAGGAGGGGGATTTGCCATGGCTGCAAAACAGCCTCTGTTGCTTTGTCCTGCTTTGAAAAATAACCAGGCTTGCAAAACGTTGATTAAAATGCCCCCCCCCCACCTTCCTTGGCAAAATGTGCTGGTTTCTATCATCTGTATGCCACCCCCCCAAATAAAAATCAGATGCATTTCCAAATATGTTTTGAGCAACGGACCCTCCCTTCCAATTGTGACCCCCTTGATCTGTGAGACAGTTGATTTATAGATCTCTCTCTCTCACTCCTTGCCCCCCCCCCCCGCAAGCTGACATTATGAGATTCCTTCTTCAAACCACCCCTGTAAATGTGGCCTGGCCTTTTTAGATCTCCCACCGCAGATCCTTGAACTCTGGGAATTCTCCCCTTTGCAGACTTCCTAACCCCCCCTCCAAGTCTGTGTACCTCTTGATTTCTCTGTGCCCCCCCCAATTTTACCCACCTTACTGGCACCCCAAGTTGCCCTTTTTGGGGTGGGGGCAATTGCAACAAGGTGTGGATGGCTGGGATGTTAGCTGGTGGTTCCAATTGGGAATGGGGCAGCGGAATAATTTCTGGAGGGTGAGAGGAAAGAATTTGGGGGGGGGCGGAGAAGGACTTGCCCCCCTCCCCGTTCGACAGAAGTCCAACCTTTGGGTCTGTCGCATTGCAACTCCCGAGGAACCTGGCACGCTTTCCTTCTCCCTTGGACGCCTTGTTTGCCTGTGGGAAAAATTCCTTTTCCCAAAGCTTGCAACCTCTCTGTCAGGCTCTGGGGGCCCCCATGCCCTCCCCACAAATCAGCCCCCCCTCTCTCCTTGCTTTTGTCATATCCCACAAGTCTCCTACTCTCTAAACTCCAGCTCGAATCTCTTGCAGTTTTCTGAAAATTGCAGCATCTCTGGTTCAACAGCAGCCTTTTCTGCTCTGGGTTTTTTTTTTTCTGTGGGGGGGTCCCCTTTGATTGTGAAACAAAGCTGCCTTGATAATCTGGTTCCCTTCCCCCCCCCACTGCACCCCCTCCCCCAAATGGTGGTCTTTCCCTTTTATTGCAATTTACGACTCTCTGCTTTTATGCGCTCTTGGGTGGGGGGATGTGTGGGGTGGTTTGGGGGAACCTGCTTGGCACAAGACCCCCCCCCCCTCCTGAGCCTGGCTTGCATTTCACGGATAGAACCTCACCCCGCTGCAGTAGCTGAGGAAAGGAGGCCAAGATCTGACAGCACTTTTTTTGGGGGGGGGGAGTTCCCATCTCAGTTGCCTTTGGCACCGCAGAGCGAAGACATTGGCAAGGGGGGGAGAGAGAGAGAGAGTTGGCGCAGGCTTCGCCCTGTCTAATACCGTTGGCAGAGGAGACATCGCTGGCTCGATTTCTCTCTCGATGGGGCAAAAGGCAGTCTTTGGGGGGGGGGGGACACCATTCCCAAGTGCTTCTTTGCCGATTTGAAAGCATTTTAGCGGCAGGTGAAAAGGATGCAAGCTTTGCTTGCGGGGTTTACTCTAGGGGAGAGAAACAGTTATCTCCGCAATAAGGGATCTGTTGAGGGTTAAGGAACCTCATCACAGTCAGATATGTGCCCCCCCCAGCCCCACCCCATGCCATGTCTGCGGGGGGTGGGGGTGGTGGTACCCACTGGTGCCAGGAAGCGGAGGAAACTGCAGCAGGAGGGTGAGTTTTGGTGCAGAATACGGGCAGTCGATATCGGACACCCCCCCTAATATTGGGGTGCTCCTTAGGCAAAAGATCTGGGGTGGGTGAGCCTGAAAGAGTTATGGGGTCTTCTCTAGGGTGGAAATGAGGCCTGATATTTCAGCATTGGGTGAGGGAGAGAAGACCCACACGGCAAGCAATGGGAGCTCAGGATATTAATCCGAGACAGTCAGTTTGCGATAGTGGAGGTGTCTAGTTGTGAGTGGTTTTTCGGGGTGAAAAGGATCCGGGGGGGTGGAGGTGGACGGTAGGAGGCCTGATCTGAGGGGCTCGACATTTCTGGAAGTAGAAGGAGGGCATTTGGGGGCTCGTGGCAGGATTTGGCCCAGCATGGGGAGGTTGGGGGGCGGGAGAGACAGGGCAAGGCAGGTGCTTAAATGTAGCAAAGAGAGAGAACGTGGAGGAAGGTGGTAAAAGGGGACAGCTTAGGACATGGGGGGGCTGCCTGTGGATAATTTAGAGGGGCTGTTTAGAGGGCGGGGGAAGAGACAGTGGATTCTTCGAGGGAGTAAAAAACCCATCATTTTTTGTAATCTAATTGTAATTTTGTAATCTAGTTTCTGGGAATATACAGGAATTTATTTGGGGTGTGTGGAAGTTTTTTGGGTGTCAGGCAAAGCCAAATGCCGAAAGGAGGGACAGGCACATTTCTCACAAAAATGGTCAGGAGTGGCGGGCTTGCACATTCTGCCTTATATCTTGGGTTCTACAAATGCTATAAATGCATTATAATGAAAAGCTGGGGATCTGGGGGGTTGTGTTTTTGTTTGGGGAGGGGGGGGACAGGCTCCCCCTCTGTGGATGTCCATATTTCTTCTGCTCTCCTTCTGATCTTGCTCAGCTCTGATCTGTGTGTATATATATTTGGAGAGAGAGCAAGAACTCCAGACACAGCAAACAGGATTATCTCGCAACCCTTGTCTGTCAGCTTAGCTTTGGCCTTGCAAGGCCCAGAGGTTCTGGAGTTAATTTCTTGCAAGCTGCAGGCATCACAGCTTCTCTCTCTCTCTCTCTCTCTCTCTCTGTCATTGGAGACGATGCTTCAGAAGTGCACTTTATTTCTTATTTATTGCACTGGCATCCCAACTCTCCTTCCTCCCCCTTCCTCCGGAGAGCTGGTTTTCCCCTATCCCCATTCAATTCCACAACAACCCTGCGAGGTAGGCTGGGCCCAGAATGACAATGACTGGCCCAAGGTGGCTGAGTGTGTTTGTGTGTGGGGGGGGGGATCTGAACCCTGCTCTTGCGTAGTCCGGCTCTCTAACCCAGGGGTCAGCAAACTTTTTCAGCAGGGGGCCGGTCCACTGTCCCTCAGACCTTATCTGGGGCAGGACTATATTTTTTAAAAAAATATGAACGGATTCCCATGCCCCACAAATAACCCAGAGATGCATTTTAAATAAAAGGACACATTCTACTCATGTAAAAACACGCTGATTCCCGGACCGTCCGCGGGCCGGATTGAGAAGGCGATTGGGCCGCATCCGGCCCCTGGGCCTTAGTTTGGGGACCCCTGCCCTAAACTATAGCTTGTTTAGTGTACACGTAAATCCAGCACTGGGCACAGGTGGATTTCTAGCTTTGCCATTGCAATGTCCACAGCATCCAAGGTGTGCAAAATGAGTGAAGCCTTAGTTTGGGGACCCCTGCTCTAACCACTCACCGCACTACTTGATGCCTGTGGAGGTGAAGGGAGGTCCAGTTCCAGGCTTGGTTCTTGAGTAAATTTAAGCGTTTAAAGGGTCTCTGTGTGTTGAAAAAACGCCGCAGGGTTTGTGCGAGGATGACCCCTAGACCCCGCTGCCAGGAGTTGCTTATTTTAACACTCAGCTGAGAGCGCTGGGGAGGGGGGGGGGGTTGCAGGTTGAGCTGTGGGTTCCTGATAAAAATTTGCCCTGAGATTTACTGAGTTTGGGTCTTTGAATTGCCTGGCGAATTTCAAACAAATAGGGATGTATTTGAAACAAAGCATCGGGCATCTCTGATATTATCCTAAGTGTCTCCTTGTTTTCATACACAAGTTTGAAGCTCCTGCACACAAACACAAGGTAGTTTCTGTCCCTCTTTGCCTCTATGTTTACTTTCTGACTGCCGAATTGTGTCTCTTGCCTTTGGCCCATGATGGCTCCTTCTGATAGCCTGCTTATTCCAGCTGTGTGGCCTACATTGAATGAAGGTGTTGCAACTTGGATCTGGGTCGGAGTCTCTCGCCGGGTGGAGTCTGTAGCTAATCACTTCCTCTTGGCCTCAGTTCCCCAGTCTGTGAAATGGCAACAGCGACCCACTTCAGTAAATTACATAGTAAACGGAGAGCTCCGCTGACCTGAGCTCAGAGTCATCTTTGGGATTTATGCAACTGCTTGTTTCCACAAAAGGGCCTGTGCTCTGGAGGAGCTTGCAACGTCTTAGGAGACCTAGGTGTAAACTTTGAGTAAATGCCGTGTGATTCTAGAGAACAGCTTGGATCCCTCCTGGCTTTGTAAGTCAGGCCGAAGGCTTCAGTTTGCAAGACCACAGCCTGGACTCTGGCCTTTTTTCCTTCGCTGACTGTTTTGGGAGACTCTCCTTGTCTTAAATAATGAGATAAGGAATAGTTGGAAGTTAATAAAAAAACAAACAAAACCCCTGATCATTGGCTCCAGGGGGATTTTTTAAAAAAACAGCCTGGTTACTTGAATGTTCAACCATGTTGTCAGCTAAGACTTATGCTACAAATTAGCAGAGTGCCTGTAAAGTTGGCCACCTTTTGCACTTTTCGGGGGCTTCCAACTGATTATGAATATTCCCCCCCCTTCCTCCATGCATTTGCCTAATCCCCTTTCAAAGCCCCCCTCCCAAGTTGTTGGCCATCTTGTGGCAGGGAGTTCCATAGTTCAGCTATGCACCGTGAGATTAAGGGCCCTGCCCATTGCAAACTCCTTGTGCCTCCTCGAATTTGAGTGGTGCCCCCCCCCAAACTCCTGCCACCCCACACTTTCCCCTCCCTATGGTGGAAGAACCCCGAAGATTTGAAAAACCGAATAGCTGGGAATCTGCGGATTTAGGGAGGTGAAAGTGTAGGGAAGCGGGAGGGAGGAGAACGAGGGTGAATTAAAGGAGACACAAATGGGCTCATAATCCACATTAAGCAGAAAGGTACCACTGAGGGAGAGCCCCTGGGCCGTAGTAGGAGGGTTTGCCTAGCAGTGGAGGAGAGAGCCATTTGGAGAGGAGAGGAGGGAGATGATATTAGGGGCAGGTCTGCTTTGGCTGGCGTTGGGACTTTTCAACGAAGAATATACCATATTTACTCGGATCTGGGATTTAGAAACTGAGGTTCGGGGCCTGGGGAGCGTTTGAAACGTGCCCGGCACATTTTGCCATTGGTCACTTGCGACCAAATGAAAATGTTCCTTTTTGGAGTTTCAGGCAGGGAGGGTATCTCCTAGCCGGACCGGGAGATTATTGTGGAATTGGGAACCCCGAGGGTCATCTAGCCCAACCCCCTGCCATGCTGGAGTCTTTCGTCCAACGTGGGGCTCGAACCCATGACCCTGAGATTAAGATTCTCCTGCTCTACCAACCGAGCTGTCAAGAATTGATCCTAGGGCTTTCTGCAGGCGCTCTCTCCTGTGCAACACGCATGCTAAAGGAATATCAAAGATTTTTTGGGGGGGGTTTCAGGGGTTCATTGCAGCCCCCCCCCTTTAAATTCCCTGGCCCTAAAGTCTGCCAGCCATGGATAGCCCAGCTGCCCTCCCACTGAACCTCGTGGGACTGTGCCGAGGGTGGGGGGGGGGGAGAGGAGGGCCATCTCGGGTTTCCTTTGCTTCGTCAATCATCTAATTAAATTGGCACAACGCCCTTGTGGATCTAACGAGGCAGGTGCTGCAAAGGAAAATTTCGGGATGGGCGGAAGATGCTACGATTTCGTAGGCGTTTCAAAGGCAGGGCAGATTTTCAGGCTCTTTCTGGAGCGACCTTTGTCGAACCGGCGCTCCTTTTGGACTGTGAATATTTTTCACCGGAAGTTCTTTTCATCTGGATTGTGTTATTTGACATTTGTGTGTGTGTTGAACCGCTTTGAGATTTGTTCTTTAAAATATGAAGTGGTATAGAAATGAAATATAATAACAATACTACTAACTAACTAACTAATATTCAATGAGATAACTTGCTGTGGCAACCGAAACCTAGCTATAAGGTTTGCGATTAGCTCATATATCTGAGTTTCTAATGCTGGTCGCAGTCCAAAATGGCAGTTCTGGGTGGAGGCTGGTGAGTCCCAATAGCCCTGGAGAGCGCCAGGTTGGCGAAGGCTGTTCTACAATGTTCAGGCCTATCTAAGAACAGCATCCCCTCTGGCAGGGGGGAACATGAGGTGGGGGCTGATAAGAAAACAGAATGGGGCCCAATCCTAATGGCTATAGTTTTTGGACCTCACTGCCTGACTCTCTTTCCTCAATTTAATCTATTTCCCCCCCCCCTTCCTGCCCCACCTGCAGCTCTGATCCTGTTGTTCTACCTGGTCTTCTACGGCTTCCTCACGGCCCTCTTCACCCTCACGATGTGGGTGATGTTGCAGACGGTGGACCAGTTTAACCCCAAATACCAGGACCGCCTCTCCATCCCAGGTGAGGCCTTGGATTCCAAAATTCACCTGCACTGTGCGGCCCAGGAAAGAGGATGCAGATCGCGCACAGAGTCCCCGCAGGCAGAAAGCAGATGCAACAAGGAGAGGGCATTCTCCCTGAGGTGTTAGCTTTCTGCTTGAAGGGTGGTTTTCATATGGGTGGTGCTTTGTGGAGAGGGGCATGGGTTCGCTGCAACCTCCAACGCAGTGGGTGGGTCAGGCAAAAGTCAGGGTTTTTGCATGAGGCACTGGTGTCTAAAGAAGTGCCTGGCCTTTGAAGAATCGTAGAGTTGGAAGGGACCCCGACGGTCATCTAGTCCAACCCCCTGCAATGCAGGAATCTCAGCTAAAGCACCCATGGCAGATGGCCATGCAGCTTGCCTAGGAACTGCACAAATGTGCAGAATCTGGCTAGGGTCATTCATTGAACTCTGTACATGGTCAGAGATGCGGGTGTTCTCAGGTGAAAGGTCCCCTTCTCGCCCCATGGTACCACCAAAATAGAAAAGAAGGCTAACTTCAGACTTAAAAGCTGGTTTTGAAAGTCCTTTTCAAGCCCAGCTGCTTGCTAAACTGGCTTAAATTAGGGGCTCCCCACTGGTCTTAGCTTGTCAGACATGAGGGGTTTACTGGGGCCATCTAGTCTGACCCGAAGATCTTTCCCGCCAGATGGGAGTTGTAGTCCAGAACACCTCCAGGTGGCCTAGTAGACCGCAGCTGGCTTGAAGAGGTGGCCCCCTGGTGTTGGCAACACTTTATCCATCTCTTGCCTCCTTTCCAAATAGCTGGTTTCTCCGAGGAGAGAAACAGGCAAGTTTCTGGTCCTCAGCGAGGAGTGTGGGCAGACGGAGCACCGAAACTCAACCGTTTCTCTCTTTTTCTCCCTCCCTGCCCGCTGGCGGCTTCTTGACCACCTCTCAGGCGTGATGATTCGCCCCAAGACGGACGCGCTGGACATCACTTACAACATGAGCCAGACTGAATCCTGGGAGGAATATGTGAGGATGCTAAATAAGTTTTTGGAGGGTAAGTAAAATGGGGGAAGGAGCAACACCTTTCTGCCTAATGATGCTAATTAACCACTTAATTAGGAACAGGGAAGGAATGGCTGCATGCCCCCCCCTTTTCCACGCTTTTGCAACATTCCCTGTATCCATCCTTTCTCAAACGTGCGTCGCCAGATGTTGTTGGACTACAACTCCCATCATCCCTGGTCCGGGGAGGAATGGATGATGGGAGTTGTAGTCCAACAACACCTGTGGACCCACGTTTGAGAGGGGCTGGGACAAGCGTGCGCAGCTGAAGCCCCCTAGAGGTGGCACGTGTGAAAAACGAGCTGGGCGCATTAACCGGCAGAACTCCTTGCTGGGTGAAACTCCACGATGCCCTTTGGGAAACTGCCCTAGACTCCAAGACGGTGTCCATCTAGGCCAGTGCTGTCTACACTGGCTGGCAGCAGCTTTCCAGGTTTCAGACGAGAAGCGAAACAATCAAATAGGCGCGTAGAACAATGCAGTTGCAAGTAGTTTAAAATAGCAATGTCCAGGTAAAAGGCTATCTTATTATCAAGTCTAGTTCCAGATTTGCCAGGCTTGTCTTGGAAATGACGGTTCCTCCGTATATGTCATAAAGGAATGCCAAATCTTATTAAAAGGTGTCTGGAGGTTGCAGCCCTTGTCGAAATCTCAAATTGTGTGTAATTTTCTCCGTTAGATCTGTATGCCAGAGCAACGCGAGGATAATATTTTTTTAAAGGGTCTCGCTATAAAATGCAAAGTGCTTTTTGGAGCTGGCGGCTGCAAGCATTATTTAGCCTTTTTTGATCTGTGCTTCAGTAGACATCTGGACTGTCGATTCCCATTTGTTAGTGGATGGGGAACGGCTTCAAAGACACGGTTTTTGCACCACAAACAGCCCCCACCAAACCTCATTAAGATTGAACCTGGCCTGTTTGATCTGAAGGATGATGGTTTTTAAAATTTGTTTTAGTCTGCGTTCGGTGGTGCACCTGCAGTCCTTCCAGGTGATGTTTTGTGGCCAGCCTTTATTGATTTGCCTACAAGACATTTTTTACACGGTGAGATGTGGAGGCAATCGGCCCTGTCTTGGATGTGTTTTTAAAAGGGGCTTAGGGTGGGGGAAAATATTAAATGAAGACAGTAACAACAATGGCCTACCTGGCAGGTTTATTGCGCTGATAAAAATGAAAATCCTGGGAACTGTAGTTTACCCCCTCGTAGGACTACATTTCCCAACGCCATCGGCAAACTACAGTTCCCAGGATTGGGGGGCTGTGGGCGTATGAGCTTTAAAGGAAGCTCACTGAGTGACCTTGGGCCTGTCGCTCAACTCTTGGCCTAACCTCACAGGGTTGTTGTGAAGCATAAAACTAGGCTCCTTGGAGGAAAAGTGAGATAAAAATTTTACAAGTACCCTCGCTCGGCTGCTATGCCAGAATTGTCTGCTGTGGAGTCTCAAAACGGTCTTTCCCTACCATGGAGCACCCCCGGGACTGGGTCAAGGAGATGCTCTGTCGCCGAGCTACGTTTTCCTCCTGCTGCATGGCTGGGGGTTGGACTAGATGACCCCTAGGGGTCCCTTTCAAACTCTACGATTCCTCCTTCTCTTGCAGTTTATGACAACGCCAAGCAAGTGGCCAGCAACCGGGACTGTATCCCGGGGCAGTACAACGAGCAGGTGGACAACGGGGTGCTGAACTACCCAAAGACGGCGTGCCAGTTCAACCGCACCATGCTGGGCGAATGCTCAGGCCTCAACGACACCACTTACGGGTACCGGGACGGGCGCCCCTGCATCCTCGTCAAGATGAACCGGGTAGGTGGACCCTGCGGATAAGCCCTGACTCCTCTGTCGGTTGAGGGTCTGTCAGTCTGCAGAAGGGAATAATAATGGGACGCGGGTGGCGCTGTGGTCTAAACCACAGAGCCTAGGGCTTGCCGATCAGAAGGTCGGCAGTTTGAATCCCCGCAACTGGCTGAGCTCCCGTTGCTCGGTCCCTGCTCCTGCCTACCTAGCAGCACGAAGTGCGAGTAGATAAATAGGTACCGCTCCGGCGGGAAGGTAAATGGTGTTTCCATGCGCTTCTCTGGTTCGCCAGAAGCGGCTTAGTCCTGCTGGCCACATGACCCAGAAGCTGTACGCAGACAAACGCCGGCTCCCTCGGCCTATAGAGCGAGATGAGCGCCGCAACCCCAGAGTCGTCCACGACTGGACCTAATGGTCAGGGGTACCTTTACCATTAATCATTTATTTCTTATACCCCGCCCATCTGGCCGGGCCTCCCCAGCCACTCTGGGCAGCTCCCAACAGAATATTAAAAACACGATAAAAGACTCGAGTTTTTCATTATTTCCTCCTGCTCCCCGCGGGCAGGCCTGAACCGACGGAGCCAAACGGCAAGAAAGGAGAACTAAACATTTGCAAGAGCTTTCTAAGACAGTGGAACAGACTCCCTCAAAAGGGGGCAGCCCAGGCAAGAGCTGAGAATTGCGGGCCCTCTAATGATATTTTTAAAAATTATTATTATTATTATCATCATCATCATCATCCCCACATCTGAGGATTAGAAGGATAGGTCCCAGGAGCACATAAAAAAACCTTTTCCTCTGCGGAGATGGGAGGAATTTTCTTGCCGGTTCTGTTGAATAGCAGCCTTCGCCGACCCGGTGGTTTTGAACTATAACTCCCTTGGGAGTTGTAGCGTGAAACTACCGGACGGCACTAAGTCGGTGAAGGCTGGTGTTTTCAAAGCAGAAGTGTCAGTCTTTCCCAGAGTGTGGCAAATGCTTCCCCGTCTTTTTGCAGACGGTGGTGTCCTTTCCACCAACATCCCCCACCTCAGCTCAGTTCATTTTTTGTGGGGTGGGGAGGACAGAGCGAGAGCCACTTGAAGGTCCTGAACCCTTTTCTCCCCCCCCCAATCTTGTCTCTTGGCAGGTCATCAAGTTCTACGCGGGAGACGGCAAGCCCATCAATGTCTCTTGCACGGCAAAGGTAAAAGCCACTGCTCTGCGGGTTTTCGTCTCTCCTCCTTCTCTTCTTCCTTGTTTTTTTCTTTCTTGTTCTTTTTCATTCCGTTTCATTAACGCTCCACTTTCCCCTCTCTTCCTCCTCCTTGTCTCTTTCAAAAAAAATAAAAAAATTATTCTGTGCATTCAGAAACCCCGGTCTAAGCATGAGGTAAGGTCTTAGCTCGCCAAAGCATTAGAGGATAAATCTAGAACCGTTTAGGGAGATGTTCTTTGGTGTATCCTAGAACCCCGACAGCTTTTGCTTCCTGCTCTTCCTGCAACGCTTCGGTAATATAGGGGTAGAGAACCCATATAGGGGGCCCATCACCTCTGACCCGCAAAAGTAGCCTAGCCCTTTGGAAGAACCCAGAAGTCCACATTCCTGGCTAGATTCCTAGTCTCCTCCTCTTGCGCAAAACACTTTTGTGCTTGGAGGAAGTAGCTCCAAACCTTCAATACCTTGCTGGAAGTTTCAGGCTGGGTAAAAGGAAGAACTTCTTTATGCAGAGCAGAGTTATCCTATGGAACTCCTTTCCACTGGAGGCAGGGATGGCCGCCAACTTGATTGGCTTTCAAAGAAGATCAGGCAGATTCTTGGAGGAGGAGAGGGCTATGGGTGGCTCCCAGCCAAGGTGGTGATGCTCTCCCATCACAATCGGAGGCAGGATTGCTTCTGGATACCAGTTGCTGGAAAATGCGGAGGGGAAGGGGTGATCTTGCGTTCGAATCCTGCTTCCAGGCATCCCATAATATGGGCATCTAGCTGGCCACTGTGAGAACAGGATAATGGACTAGATGGGCCAGCAAGTTTGTCTTATATCCCCCCAACTCAAACCTTTTGCGAGAATATCCCGCAAAAGTATTAACTTCTAAAGGGGAGACATTCTCCCTTGCCACTAGCTATGAATATTGTAGAATTCTGTTGAGGGTGCCTCTTTTTTCATGTTTAGCAGGGGTAAATCCATATCGGTTGGGGTTTTTTGAAAATTTATCCAAGGACACTTCACAGCCTCCTGTGAAAGAATAATCCTAAAAAATAATTGTAATCATAACGGCTTCTGGCAAAATGTAAGGAACACAACGAAACCTTCTGTTGTCATCCTGACCCCAGTAAATTCAGTGGACTTACATCTGAGCAGACGTGGCTTAGGACTGCAGCCTTAGTTTGTTAGGGCTGGGGGGTTATTTAAAAATGTTCATTTGTCAGCCTCTAAATTCATTTAACATTGCTATATAGGGGTCACAAAATCACGTATAAAACATTTATCCAGGTCAGTTCCATCATTTGGTATCCCGATAGACATCGGGATAGCTAGCCTACCAAGGGATGGCTAAAAAAAAAACCCAAAAAATCCTAAGCGATATTTAACAGCTTGGACGGTGCATTTAAATACTGCTTGTCATGAAGTTAGGAACGTGGGGAACTGCCTTGTACTGAATCAGAGCATGAATCCACCTGGTTCAGCGCTGGCAGTGGCCCCCTGGGGTTTCAGAAAAGGGCCTTTCCCCCAGCTCTACCTGCGGATCCTGTCGGAAATTGAATTCAGGACCTTTGGCATGCAAAGCAGATGTTCTCCCACTCAGCAACTTCCCTCTTGCTTCCTGCAGTAGTTTTTCCCTTTGTGAGTAATCAAGGCAAAACTAGTTAAAACTCTTGCACCAAGGGATGTTGAAATTTGCCGCGCCTTTATGTCAAGCAATGTCGAATGACTTCCTTGTTTTTGCAATATGAGGAAGAGGCGGAGAGGTAGTCCGGACTCCGAGTTTCTTTTCCTTTTCGCTATCAAATCATGGATCAGCCCCCAGCGCCCAGCTTCTGAGATTTGTCACCAGACTTGCATTCAGCTTCATCTCCAGAGCCTTTTGTTGAATTTATGAAAGCTGGAGCTTCCATATATCTTTTGTTTGAGTGTACAATTCAGATTTCCGGATGGTGCAGAATACAGTCTTTTTTCTTTTTTTAAAAAATGATGTTTTACTGATTTTTCAAAAAGAGAAGACATTTACATAAACAGTATCATTTGATTTCCCCCTCCCACCTTCCCTATCAAAACTTGAAGTTGTCCCGTCATCGTAAGGCAATAGAGATAGTGCAAGAAAAGGATCACGGTCGTGTAAAATACAGTCTTAATGGTCCTTGGTTTTGTTCGTTCCTCTTACGTTTTTTGTAAAAAATGGCTGCCTCCCTCCTCGCACGCCGTCTGTTCATTTAGCCCTTCCTTCGTTCACTTTTTTTCTTCTTTGTCTCTTCACGCGTTCACTCTGTCTTCTTCTTCTACGTTTCTGTCTTCAGAAGAAAAAAAACCCTAAGGAAGATCTCATAGTAAGGACAACGTTGGATGCGGTTTGGGAAAAGCAGGGGCAGGGGGTGGCGGCTTTGGAGGTTTTGGAGGATATATCTTAGTGGGAGGGGAGATTTTTGATAATTGAATGCACACAGCGGATGGCAGAAGAGTTGAATGGGGCAGCGAGTGAGCACCGGGAGTGGGGGGCAGAATGATCATTGGTGTAGCCAGCCAATAGGAAAGGGAGATATCATAGTTAGTGAAAGTGAGTTTGGAATAGTGAGCGTAAGGTGAATGGGGGTGGCATGTTGCTAGCCGCATGTCAGGGAGGGGGGGAGGGATAAAATATGTATTGACCCCCCCCTCTTTTCTTCTCCCACAGAAAGAGGAGGATGCCCAGAAACTGGGGGAGATAACAATGTTCCCTCCCAATGGAAACATTGACCTAATGTACTTTCCTTACTACGGCAAAAAAATTCATGTAAGTATTGCCTTGGCTCAGCACAGTCCCCAAACCCTGCGACGCTTTTTTTCCCTTCCTCTTCAACCCTAAGGTGTATTTCTTGGGGCCATCTTTTGCTATAGGGATGTACAAAGATTGGGTGGGAGGAGAAAGGCATGTCGCAGGCTTGGACTGAACATTTATTGTTCCAAAGTTGAAAGCGGAAAAGCATGAAACCCCAAAATAGGAGGAAGCGCTCCAAGTATTCAGCCATCGTATTCAACGATCCGTTTGCAATATTGTATTTCAGATGGGCTGTCGCATATCGCGTTGTTTATTTCTATAGCCCTACATACCATTTTGACTCGATTGCTCCGGCTCGCGTTGTTGCGGGATGTGTGATTTCCGTTGTGTATTTTGCCATCCCAGTGGCTCGTAAACTGCTTCGTAGATAGCAGTACAGAAAGGCTGTGTACAAATTAAAAATGAAATGGGAGCAAAGTAAAGTGATAAAGCATGGGTTGGCAAACTGAGGCCCGGGGGCCGGATCCGGCCCAATCGCCTTCTCAATCCGGCCTGCAGACGGTCCAGGAATCAGCGTGTTTTTACATGAGTAGAATGTGTCCTTTTATTTAAAATGCATCTCTGGGTTATTTGTGGGGCATAGGAATTCGTTTATTTTCATTTTCATTTTCAAAATATAGCCCGGCCCCCACAAGGTCTGAGGGACCGTGGACCGGCCCTCTGCTGAAAAAGTTTGCCGACCCCTGTGCTACAGTCTCTCAAGTATTTAGCAGCTAGGCAAGAAATATAAATCGACATGAATTCAGTTTTTCCCCCAAAAACCGGTTTGTGGTTTAGCAAGCTGGGGGTTTTTTGGTGCTGAAATTTTCCGGTAGATTTGGAAGCCCCTCGCGAGTCGGACCTCTTAACTTTTGCCAACCCGGTGCCGTCCAAATGTTTCGGGCTGCCACTTTAATCCGAGCGCAAAAGCTGCCGTGGTGTTTTTGGAGGAAGAGCGAGAGATTTGGGGGGTGCGAGAAGAGATCCGCGGGTTGGTTTAACGGCGCCTTCCCCCCCGACTGATTTTGCCCCTCGGTCTCCCCCCTTCCGCAGGTAAACTACACGCAGCCCGTCGTGGCCGTCAAATTCCTCAACCTCACGTTCAACTTCGACCACCACATCGAGTGCAAGGTCAACGCCGCCAACGTCAACACGAACGACGAGCGGGACAAGTTTGCCGGCCGAGTGGCTTTCAAGATCCGGGTCAACAAAGAATGAGGTCCCCCGCCCTCCGCAGTCCGTCCTCCCCTCCGCCCATCCCCTTGCACCCCAGCACCCTAAAAAAAAAAAGGAAAAGAAAGCTAACTTTTTTCTTCCATGCTCAGATGATTAGGGTGGTGCATTGATGTTGAAGGAAGAGCAAGGCGGTTGTGGGGTGCAGGGGGGGACACCCCACTGCTGCTCATCCTTTAGGGTTGCTAACCGTTGCTGTTAGACAATCCCCGAACCCCGAAATCGAAGGCTTTGCTTCTTCCACCTGCACCCCTTCATCTGGCCCGCATTTGTCCCCTTTACCTCTCTCGAAATATTTGGGAATGCTGCTCTGGCTTGTTCTAACAACATTTCCCGCTTTCTCCCCCTTCCTGCCCCACATATGTGGGGAGCTCAGAGGCTGTGATACCCCCAAGTCCCACGAAACTCCCCCCACCCACCCTTTCCCTTCCCGGAGATATTTCCTAATATAATAATAAATGTATATAGATATTTTTTATATATATTAAAAATTAAGGTACTGCTGAGTCCTCTGTATTTTCATCCTTTTCCAGAGCTTTTCCCCTTCCCCCTCCTCTTCACCCTCGCCTTCTTTTCTACCAGTTTCGCCCCTGCCGCGAAACCCTTGTTATGAAAATGGCTTCGGCTATGGGGAGGAGCGCAGGGCCATCTTGGTCCCTTGGGGGTCCCAATTGGGGGGAAATTGCTGTGGTTTGGGGCCTACGACTGTTGACCGCTGGGAAGCCATTTTGTCTCGGCCGCTCCGAAAGCTTCTGGCTGCCGTAACTGCGCGAAAGAACGTCAAAATATGCGTTAAACATGGGGTTTTGGGGTTGTTGTTTTTTTGCTGCGCTCTCTAAATACACTTAATGAAGGATTAAACCCAACTATTCCCTCAGAATGTTGGCCACCGAGCAAAATGGCTGCACTCTCTCTTAGTTATGCATGATGGACAAAATGGCCGCCGCTCTCTGTTTTTGGATGGCAGCCATTTTCCTGCTGGCCGGTCCTCTCAGTAAATCAGTAAACCCTTATTCCTGGTTTTAGAAAGCGCAGAATCTGGGGCAACCATCCAAAATGGCTGCAGGGGTTGAAGCATCCCTACTACTACTTTTGACTTCTGTGTGGAAATCGCTTGCCATCTCTCTCTTGACTCGCAAGCAGCTTTTTTTTTTTTAAATGGCAGACAAAAGGCTTATTTTGGGCATGGCGGCTGTTCTGATTCCCTTGCAGAGGAAACAGTCGCGGCGGCTGTGAAAAAATGCAGCTTGTCAGTCCTAATTGTCTCACCCCGCCATTCCCCTCTCTCTTTTCTCCTAAATAGGATCTACTCTGACCCTGTTCGTCCTTTAGTGTACAGTTGTTTTAATCTGTTATAATAGTGGCACACATTGCACTAAGATGATGGTAGAGAAGAAATTAAAAAAACAAAACAAAACCACTGGTTCTGCCATAGTTGAGGGGGAAATATTGACTGAACCCAATAATGCCTCTTTAGTCACTTTAATTAACCGATGGAGTTTTTTTTTAATTCTATTTTGTTTTCTCTAGAAGATTCTTGCTTGCCTCATCCTCTCACTTCCCGTTAATATTTGTTGGAAGGACAGAAGCATTGTTTTAAAACGAAATGGAACTTTTAATTTTTGGCAATGGGTGTTTTTTTTTAAACAAAAACAAAAACAAAACCTCCCTTGCTTCTTATTTTTCAATAGTTATTAAATTTCACCCCTTTACCTCTTTAAGGCTTGCATCGAAGTCGATTATTATGTGTATGAATGGAAGACATAACTTAAAAATTATTTGGCTTTTTAACTCTTTTGTTTTTATCTTTTGTTTTTATTTGCAGAATTATTTAATTGCCTGTATCAGATTTACTGTAAAGATGAGAAATAAATAAATAAATAAATAAAAACTTTAAAAACTTGGGTTGCCTTTTGGGTTGGAGTTTTTGACCGTGCATTTAGATACGTTAAATGTTGCTTGCAATGATAGGATGTGGAGCTGTGGGAAGCTTTCCCTCACCCTCCCCGGAGAATAATAATAATAATAATAATAATAATAATAATAATAATAATCTTTTTATCAGTGGTTGCTGTTATTTTGTATTAAAGCAGCTCACAAAGCGCACATATTCCTCCCTTCCTCTTCATTTAGCCTAACAACAACCCTGTGAGGTCGGTTTGGCTGGGAAAAGGAGTGAGTTGGCCCCCAAGGTCATGGAATGAGCTCTATGGCCAAGTAAGTTGGGGGATTTGAACCCGGGTCTCTCCAGGGTCCTAGTCCAACCTTGGCTCATCTTCAGAGTTGCCCACCCATAATTGGCAGCAAACGCCCCTAAGAGGCCGAGATGTATTTTGCACTTCTAATTAAAACGTGGCCTTTTCTTCCTAAATGTGCATCTGTCCTTAGAAATTAGCATATGCACAGCTCCAAATTTTGGCCTTTTTTCTGGAGGGAGGATAATGCATTTATTTTTCTTTCTTTTTTTGGTGAAAAATCAGAATATTCCAAGTGGACTGGACTAGATTGGCAATTCTGTGAAATCAGGGAAGCCCTTTCGAAGAGAGGGGCATTGATGGGGGGGTAGGGTTGCCAGGTGTCCACTATTTGAGTGGACAGTCCACTTTTTCACATTATGTTCACTATTTTTTTCACAAAATAGTGGACTTTTTTTAATTCAAAAGCTTTATGATGAAATGGTATTTTAATTTAACACCCCCCCCCCGCTTGTCCGCTATTTTTTGGAAGCAGACCTGGCAACCTTATGGGGGGGGGGAGCAAGGAAAAAGAGGGTCCTTTTTCATTGAACGCATAGCTTTTTAAAAATCTGGCCAGGTTGAAGCCAGGAGTGGCACAATAAAAAGCCCCTTGGTAATTTGGGGCTGCCCTTCTGGGGCATCCCACCCCCTAAATCACTTGGGTGAAGCTGGCACGTCATGGGGGGGAGACATTGGCAGAGGCACCCTCGTCCCCTCCGAGCCAGGCCGAATGAATAGCTTTCATTAAGGCCTTGCTGCAGCCCTTTTCTTTTCTTTTCAGTGAGCTGACGGGGGGGGGGGGGGAGCCACCGGCCTCCGAAAAAGCAGATTCCTACCCCCCCACTGCCAATGCAAAGAGAGACTGTGACAGAAACTGTGTGCGCCAAAGCAAGTGAAGGGAAGTGTGTGTGTTTTTTTAATGGGGGGGGACACCCCTCTGCTTTTTGCTAAGACAAGGGGATCTTGAGTGTGGGTGCCCTTAGCGGGAAAAGCTCGTTCTGCTGTGCAACCCCCATTGACTGTTTGCAAGGGAGTTTGCTTGCTTGCATGCATGCATGCATGCGGGGGGGGGGGGATGACAGTTCCCCACCCTATATCCACAAATATTGAAAAGCATTGAAAGCACTCGGTTATCTGAGGTTCTGCACCACCAGCTATTTATGGGCTATTATTACCTTTTAAAAGCTCAACAATTTTGGCTGCACACACACACACACACACAACAAAAATCCTGGTACAGTCATGCATGTATGTCCTGTGGGTTTTCCACTCGGGGGGGCACAGATATGTCATGAATTGGCACCTGTGGAGCGGCTATGCATGGGTACATGTGTCTTATTATTATTATTATTATTATTATTATTATTATTATTATTATTATTGATAATAATAATAATGATTAATAATTCCTCTGGGTTTCCCCCTGAAGGAGTCCTATTTAATGATGAGAAAAGCATCAGTCGTGAAGTGTCACTTTGTAATTGTAATAACAACAACAACAACAACAACAATAATAATATTTCGGCCCCGTCCATCTGGCTAGGTTTCCCCAGCCACTCTGGGCGGCTCCCAACAGAACATTAAAAACAGAATAAAACTTCAAACATTAAAAGCTGCCCTAAACAGGGCTGCTTTAAGGTGTCTTCTAAAAGTCAGATAGTTGTTTATTTCCTTGACATCTGATGGGAGGCATTCCACAGGGCGGGTGCCACCACCGAGAAGGCCCTCTGCCTGCTTCTCTCGCTAACCCATAGCCAGTTTTTTTGTGTGGCTCCATTGCTGACCTGGGCACTGGGACAGAAATCTCCAGGCATGAGGCTGGCATAAGCACGCTTGTGGATTACAAAGGATGCGAGAAATGAAACTATGAAGCAACCTGCCCCAGTCTGGTGCCCTCCGGATGTTTGGGGCGACATAGCCCACGGCTGAACACGAGGAGGGAAGTCCACGATTCTGGCGATAAACTTCTGGCTTCTCTCAGGGCAAACCGAGGAGGGTAGAACCACAGTATCATTCTGCTACTGCTAGACTAGAGCAATGAAATTATCTATCTCTTCCCCAGCACAACTAGCAATAATAAAATGTTCCTGAGAATTCCTACTTAGGGTGCAGGCTGCAGCTTTTGCAAAGTACTTCAGGGCTCAAGATTTTCTGGACTAAGACGGTCGCTCTGCAGAAATTGCTTCCCACCCCCCGCCGGCGCATCTTGTAGCAGGGAGTACCACAGGCTTCTGGCCCAGCTGATAAGGAGAAGGCTAGGTGAAAATGCATTTGCCCGCAGCAGTGAATGAGCCTGGGAGTCCACTGCCCCGAGTCAGAACATCCTTAAAGCACCTGTTTTTCGCTGTTCGTTTTGGATTACAGGGGCGAGGAGGAACACTGGGAGCAGAGTCAGGCCTCAGGACTATCTACCCTGGCTGGCAGTGACTCTCTGGGCCCACCTGGCGATGCCATGGGGGACCGAATCTGCACACACAGCAGCTGCCCAGGCCGTAATTTGTGCTGTGGGGCTGAGAGCCGGTGGCATGCAGAATTCGCTTGAGGCAGCAGCAACAGCACCTGAGACAGCTCCCCAAAGTGATGCAGTTGCCATGGCGACCGGGAGCCGCATCTCTGCAGAAGGGAGGGTTGCCGCGGTGACCGGGAGAGCTTCCCAGTTCATTGCAGAGGGAGCAAAAAATTGTTTGTTTTTCTCGAAAGACCTGCAGGTACCGCCCCCCACCCCACCCAGTGCCACTGGGAGTAACGAGCGTAAGAACAGAGCCAGTGTGGCATAGTGGTTAGAGTGCTGGACTAGGGTTCAAATCCCTGCTCGGGCACGAAGCTCACTGGGTGTGGCAAGGCAAAAATACCTCCTTGCACACCTAACCCCCCTCCTGGGGTCGACAGGAGGCAACCCCCACCAGCTGTTGGGACCCATTTCCATCATGTGAAAGCAGGAGCTGCAGTCTGTAGCTGCTAGCTTTCTTACAGCGGGGTTATCCAACGGTCTCATCTACCTGCATCCATTGCTTTCAGCACCGTGGTGGACACTTTTGTGGAGGGGGAGGGGTCGGAGAGAATATATCTTTCGCCAGCCTCCTGTCACTTTCCCCTAGTAACCTATATTTGCACAAACCCCTTCAGCTATATTAATTTATCTTCTCGCTCACCCCCCCCTTTCCCTTCTCCCGATCATTGGTCCTTTGCTTGCCTCCCCTTATCCCTCTCAAGGCCGGATCATCCTTAATCCTCCCCCCACCACACCACCCCGAGCCACGCCAGCCAGTCTTGCATCAGCTGCTGCTGCAACGAGACAGATTGTGTTCCTCTAATCTCCGCGAGTAATGCAGTATCTCCGTCTCTAGCACGACCAGCTTCTGGCGGGGCGCTCTCGGCAGCCCCAGCAAACCCAATTTTCAGGGTCCAGCATGTGAGCAGCTAGACATTATTTAGGCGCGGGGCACTCGGCGATCTGCAAGCCCCTCTGCAAAGCACTGTCTGCTTAAAAACATCTTAGATAGGTAGGTAAATAGGCAAACCCAGGAGCGAACCAGCAATAAATCACACTGTGCCAATTGGAGTTAACTCTTTATTAGCAAGAAAAGGATCTGCACAGACTTGATGGGCAGTCAGGCCTAATGAGCACAAGAACTGGCACCCCCCCCCCATGGATCAGTTGCCAAGATTATAGGTCCCCGCCTCCCCACAGCCATCTCAGTCCCCTCCTCTCCAGGGTTTCCCCCCCCAAGCATTCGGAGACTGCGCCTGCCTGCAGCCAACCTCTCCTCCGCCCTTTTCATGCCTCTTCTGGTTCTGGGAGACCAGAGGGGAGGGGAGGAGGAGACACCCGTGACTCTTCCCCAGCCAGACTCCTCTCTGCCTCCCTCCTCTCCTGCTTCGTTCTTCTGCCTCCGATTCCGGACTTCTCTCTGCCACAAACTCTCCCAGCTCACTAAGCCCAGCCACCTCTTCTGCTTCCTGCGTCTCCTCTTCCCAGTCTTCTCCCTCTGACCGCTCATCGCCATCCATGCCTTCGGCTATCTGAAGGCAGCTATCCTATCCCCTCTTAGGCCGCAGGATTGCCGCATTTCGCAAAGTGAAAATCCCAACACAACAGTTGCGGGGCTTTTCTTGGCAAAGCTGTTGAGGTTCTTCAGTTTTTACGGAAAATCAGCAAAAACGACACTGACATTTAGCTAACTTCCCAGACTTTCAGCCAATTTCCTCCCGGGCACTGAATACTGCAGTATTCTGGATATGTCTGGGAAATTCCGGACGTATGGCAATCCTGCCTGTGTCTCCTCCTGGCTGAAGACACCCCCAATCCTCTTCCAGGATATTCCATTACACCCACACACCCACACACACACACCCCGCTTCCTGCTTTCCCCTCTCCCTGCATTGGCAACAGACTGCATTCTGTGCATGCTCAGCCATCCTTTGGCCAGTCGGGGTTTCATTAGGACGCAAGGAGAGGCCTGCATCTGGATCAGGCCAACAGCACACCAGGACCAGCATCCTTTCCCCGCAATGCCCAACCAGATGCCTGTTTCGTTGGGAGTCTCCTTCCTTGGGAGTTTTCCGAGCAGAGGTTGGGTGGTCTTGGGTGCTTTAGTTGAGAGTCCTGCATCGTAGAGGGTTGGACAGGACCTTCCATCTCTACAATTCCACAAGAGTTTGGCCGGTGGCCTCCTGTGGCAGGGAGTTCCACAGTTTAACTGCACGAAGAAGGGCTTTCTTTCACCTGCCCTGAATTTCCCAACGTTCAGCTTCACCGGGTGCCCCCTTCCGAAACTCTGCCATTCTACAATCCTAGGGTGCGGGCAAGCTGGCGCAGGAGCGCTGCCCACTGCAAAATTTCGTTGCAGGCCTCGCTCGCCTGCAACCTTCCAGATTGCGAGACAGGCAGGCAGCTTGTGTGTGTGTTTGTTTGTGTGTGTGTGTTTTAATGCGGCTTGCGCTTTACCAACCAACCAGCCTCCCTCCCTCCCTGCCTGCCCCCAGCTTATATTCCCCAGGGGCTTTCAACCTGCATTTCTGTCCAACTGCCCAGCTGGCCCTTCGCCACCCTCTGCTTCTCAGCTGCGGTGCTGCTTGATGCCAGACTGGGGGGGGGGGGAAGAGGAGGAGGGGGAGGAGCTCTCTTTTTTGCTGCGGCCTCGCATGCCCTCGGCTCTGCGGAGTCATGAAATGCATTCCGGCTTGGCGCTGTGCCCTGCTGCTAGTCTCCCGTTGCCACAAGTCCCCCCCCCCTTCCTCCCCCAGATCTGTGCCACCAACATCGCTCCTGCATCAGACCCCCCCCTCCTTTGCAGTCAAAACTCCTGCCCCACCCAAACCCTGCAAAAACAAATAGAAATCTCCCCTGCCAGGGGCAGATCGATGCCAACATAAAGCGTCCTCGTTCATGAACAATTACCCGATCGATTAGGCCCCAGACTGGCTAGCAGGAGTCACCAGCTGCTATGGAGCCCATGGGAAGCGTAAGGCGGGTGGTCAACAAAAGAGGTTTAAAGACTGTCTCAAGGCAAAACTTTAAAAAAGGTATAAACTAGCAATTGGGAAACACTTGCCTGCGAGCGCTCTAATTGGAGAACAGCCTTGACCAAAGGTGTCGTGGGCTTTGAAGACACTCGAACTCAGGGCGCAAGGGAGAAACGCGCTAAGAGGAAGGCACGCTTGGCAAATCCACACCCTGATCAACTCCCGCCTGGAAACCAATGTCCCAACTGCGGAAGGACGTGCGGATCCAGAATTGGCCTCCACAGTCGCTTACGGACTCCCTGCTAAAACCGTGTTTATGGAAGACAATCTTACTCGGCTACGAGGGATCGCCAAAGAAGAAGAGGGGAGGGGGTATGTGGTGTAGGACAGCGGATCCTGGGAAGGGATTTAGGGCACCAAGCCCCAAATTCAATCTGCGATGGCCTCCCTAGGTAGGACTGGGGGAAATCACCTAAGTCTCAAAACCATGGGTAGGCAAACTAAGGCCCGGGGGCCAAATCTGGCCCAATCACCTTCTCAATACGGCCCACGGACGGTCCGGGAATCAGCATTCCGGGAATCTGGGTTATTTGTGGGGCATAGTAATTAGTCCACCCCCCCAAAAAAATAGTCCGGCCCCCCACAAGGACTGAGGGACAGTGGACCGGCCCCCTGCTGAAAAAGTTTGCTGACCCTTGCTCAAAACTGTGCAGAGCCACCCCCAGCCTGTGTAGACCTTGCCAATGGTCCACACAGGTGTCACATTATAAAAGGGGAGGGGCTTAGAGTTTGACGAGAGATGGGCCCCTGTTGCTACTGACCCCAATGGTCTGGCTCGGTGAAAGGGGTCTGCAAGGGCTGTAGATCAGGAGCCAGAGCATCCGCTTTGCGTGAAGAAGGTACCAGGTTCAACCCCCAGCAGAGATATAGGAATAGGAATAATAGGAATATATTTATTATTGGCCAAGTACATTTCCCAACATACTTGGAATTTGTTTCGGCCACATTGCAATGTAAACATACAGACACTGTTCCTCTCACAATACAAAGAAGCAAAGAAACCCCACCCGTAATTTACCTCCCCTTCAGCTATACAACTACGAATTTAACAATTTAATGGCACAAGGGTAAAAACTATTCTTGTGCCTGGCCGATTTTGTATATGAAGTCCTGTAGCGACGTCCAGATGGAAGTAAATCAAGCAGAGGATGACCGGGATGTAAAGGATCTGCTACAATTCTCTCTGCCCTCTTCCTAACTCGGGTAGCACAAATTGTCTCTATTGATGGCAAGCTAACACCAATTACCCTTAATATAATATAATTTAATTTAATATGCCAATTAAAGCTTGCAATTCCTCTGGAACCTGTCTGTTACAGTGCTGTTGCTCTGGGTCACAGAAGCACTTGGACAGGGAGGAAGAAAGCCTGGGGGTTCCAGAAGAGGTTGTCGGGTGTGGGTGGGCAGGCTTGCATTTGGACAAACTAATAATAATAATAATAATAATAATAATAATAATAATAATAATAATAATAATTTATTATTTCTAACCTGCCCACCTGGCATGGTTTCCCCAGCCACTCTGGGCAGCACCCAACAGAATATTAAAAACACGATAAACCATCAAACATTAAAAACTTCCCTAAACAGGGATGTCTTCTAAAAGTCAGGTAGTTGTTTATTTCCTTGACATCTGAAGGCAGGGAGTTCCACAGGGTGGGTGCCACCACCGAGAAGGCCCTCTGCCTGGTTCCCTGTAACTTGGCTTCTCGCAAGGAGGGAACTGCCAGAAGGCCCTCGGAGCTGGACCTCAGTGTCCGGGCTGAACGATGGGGGTGGAGACACTTTTTCAGGTATACTGGGCCTTCTGGGGCCATTTAGGGCTTTCAAGGTCAGCACCAACACTTTGAATTGTGCTCAGAAATGTACTGGGAGCCAATGTAGGTCTTTCAGGACCGGTGTTATGTGGTCTCGGCAGCCGCTCCCAGTCCCCAGTCTAGCTGCCGCATTCTGGATTAGTTGCAGTTTCCGGGTCACCTTCAAAGGTAGCCCTACGTAGAGAGCATTGCAGTAGTCCAAGCGGGAGATAACCAGAGCGTGCGCCATTCTGGCGAGTAAAGCAAGAAAGACTGTGGGTGCGCGAGTGTGCAGGGGGAATGCGAATTTTGTTAAGGCCGAAGTAGAAGCTGCAACAAAATGTTGCAGCATGGGATGACGTGATTATTGCTAGCCAGGCTTTGCCTCGTCCTGGATATCCAGCCCTCCCTCCCCTGGCTTTCCAATAATCAGAATCTCTCTCTCTCATTCCCAATACTAGGCATTCAGTGAAGCTGAACTCTGCAGGGTTCTGGGCAGACGAAAAAAGAAAGTCGTTTTTCTCACTGCCCGGAGTTAAATATTTCCTGTGCTTCTGTAAATCTCAGGGTCGTCCCCCCCCCGGTGCCTCGCCTGTATGGGGATGGCACTCTTTGGACAACGTAAATAAAAATCCTTGCAGAAAAAAATCTCTCTCCCTTTCTCTCTCTCCTGGCACCTGGCCCAGGAACCTCCAGGCTTTTGTGAATGGAAGGAGCGAGACCGCTTGGGGAGGGGGGGGGTGTTGTGGCGGAGGGGGGGGGGGTCCAAGGCTTTCGGCACAGAATGTTCCCAACTCTTTCCCCGGAGAAACAGTATAGCTATTGCCACACCGTCGCCTCTCCTGCTCCAAAGCTAACCAACAGGCTGAAACTCACCTGGTGGAGCTTTCCGTCATTGCTGCTGCTGCTATAAGCAGCACCTGTGCTGTCGATGCCTGCCCTACTGCTCCTCAAGGTATTGAGTCATATTACCAATTGTGACGGGGGTGTAAGTCGGCGAGAGATTTTTGGGATTCAGTTCTGACAGAAAGCGACAAGTCTTACCAGAGGAACTTCTGTCTGCTGTCCCAAATGAATATTTGTTGATGCATTGTCAAAATAACTGGTCTCATGGTTATCTTTTCGGCTCAAATATTAATTGCAGCTCAACCCAAAACAGCTGAAAATCGTACACTGAGCAATTGGTGCCACTCATTCTGGTACAGAGCAATAATGGAGAAAATCACACATAATTTGAGATTATGACTAGATAATAATTTGACAAGACCCTCCATCCTCCCTTTATACATTCCTTTATTACAGATATATCTGATTTGTACTATGGATGTTTGCTCTGTTCTATATACTATGTTTGTGGGTTGCTAAATTGCAAATAAATGGTTGTGGCCTTATTGACTGATTACTACTTATGCAACAGAACCATCATTTTCACACTGCCCTCGTCACGAGCCTGGCAAACCTGAAACTACATTTGACGATCAGAAAATGCCAATACTGTATTATTTTCCTGGGACATTTGTTCTATGAACCCATGAGCAACTGTACTCATGCTACATTTTACATTTTTGCTTTTCCAGAAGGACAGCTCAGTCAGTAGAAGCACAAGGCTCTTAATCTCAGGGTTATGGGTTTGAGCACCACCTTGTGCAAAAAAACAAAAAACAAACTCCATTTCAGGGGGTTAGACTAGATGACCCATGTGGCCCCTTCCAACCTGATAATGCTATGCTCTCTTAATTTCCACCTGTTATAACTGTTCTCTGCAGTGTTTTGTTTTCTGGGGGCGACGCAGGGGGACGCATACCCCTGTAACATTTTGTGAATCTAAATTTGGCCTCATTGAGAGTCAATATTTCAATATGAGCAGGAAAATGAAAGTACCCCTGAACATTTTTTTGTGGGGGGGAAGCACTGGTTCTCCTGGTATGTCCCGGGTAGGACCTTAAGGTCCTCAAATAATAATTTGTTGGAGGTCCCGAGCCACAAAGATGCTAGGTTGGCTTCAACTAGGGCCAGGGCCTTCTCAGTACTGGCCCCGACTTGGTGGAACAGGAGACCAGGGCCCTGCGGGATTTGGCATCTTTCCGCAGGGCCTGCAAGACGGAGCTGTTCCATCTAGCCTTTGGGTTGGTTTCAGTTTAACCCTGATGTTTCGTTCTTTTGGTGTGATTGGTGGGCTACTTAAAAATGAGGCTGCAGTTTAGATTTAATTTTAAATTGTATTTTAATCTGTATTTTAATGAATTGTTTTATGTTTTTGTTGTGATTTTATTGGTGTTAGCTGCCCTGAGCCCGGTTTGGGGTATAAATAAAAATTTATTATTATTATTATTATTATTATTAGAAATAAAAACATCTCTGCAAAAAGGCAAACCCACAGGGGCGCATCATGGCTGCACATGGCCCCACCACACGTGTCCCCAAACCCCCACCCCACCAAAAAAGAGAGACCCCAACCAGAATGTCCCTCTGTCCCAACCTGTGCAGCCTCCACGACCTAAAGCGTTAACTTGGACTAATCCTTCTACAAGGACAGAGGAAGAGCAGCAGCTTATGGGATTTTCCTTGGGGTGGGGTGGGATTATCTGGCCTTCGTGGAGGGAGGGGGGCTTTAGACAGCATCTCTCAAAGGCCCCCCCCCCCGCTTCCCACTGGCCTGTGGTCTCGGCAAAGAGAGGCACCATACTGTATTTATAGCGGGACTATAAATACTTCCATTGCCTCCTGCCACCTTCCGTTTTCTCCAGTGTAGCCTGGGCGGTGGGCGTTCTTGTTTTTTCCTTGGTGGGGGGCAATGAGAAGATCTGAGGATCAACTTTTGGGGGGCGGGGAAGAGGGGCAAGAAAGGAAATAAGCACCATGAAGAGCTCCGATATCGCCGGCAGTTCATTTGAAACCTGTTCCTATTTTATCCTTTTTCTTTAAAAATAATAATGCTCTTTTAACTGTTTTCACCTTAGGTTTTTCCCCCTGTTGCAAACCCATAGGACTGTGTATTAATATTAAGCTGTCTACAAATGCTTGAAAGGAGTAAACCAGCCCCCACAGCCAACCCAAGGTCTCTAGGGGTCTGAATTGTGTAGGGCTTGTTTGGTTTTTAAAAGTTGGGCGTGTGTCTGTGCGCTACAAAGTGTTGCGGCCCTTGGCGTGGCAGGATGGTTGAGAGTGCCTGGCTAGGACCTGGGAGAGACCAGGGTTCAAATCTCACACTCGACAGTCGCTGCCTCTCCCAGAGCGGCCTGCCTCTCAGGGTTGTTGTAGCGATTAAATAAGGAGCAGCAGGCGACACCTTGGAGGAAAAGATGGGCTTTAATCGCAATAAAATACACCAAACCGCAATATTTAAGGACCCTCCAGGCTGTTTTTGTATTTTGCACCAATAAGAATGTTAAATAAGGCCACTCACTTGCAAAATGGCTTTTTTTCTGACCCCATATTGCTTATTTATTGCATTCATAAAGGGTAAAGGGACCCCTGACCGTTAGGTCCAGTCGCGGACGACTCTGGGGTTGCGGCGCTCATCTCGCTTTACTGGCCGAGGGAGCCAATGTACAGCTTCCGGGTCATGTGGCCAGCATGACTAAGCCGCTTCTGGCGAACCAGAGCAGCGCACGGAAACGCCGTTTACCTTCCCGCCGGAGCGGTACCTATTTATCTACTTGCACTTTGACGTGCTTTCAAACTGCTAGGTGGGCAGGAGCAGGGACCGAGCAACGGGAGCTTACCCCGTCGCGGGGATTCGAACTGCCGACCTTCAGATCAGCAAGTCCTAGGCACAGTGGTCCACCATAGATTACAGGTAGCTCTCAGGAACAGACCAATACGGCTACCTACCTGTAACAGGAACAAAGCTTGTTCTAATGACGCCAAACTTTAATAAACTGCAGAAATTATATATAGGGAAGTTTCATTATGTTCTTATTATGTGCTGGGGCAGCCGAGCCAGATGGGCGGGGGTACCAATTGTTGTTGTTGGTTATTATTATTTTCCTCCAAAGAGCTTGACACAACAACCCTGCAAGGCGGGCCGAGCGTGTGAGAAAGAGAAGGAAACGAGATGGAATGGAATGAAACCAGGCTCGTTCCCCTCCTGTCCCTGCAAAAACCTCACCATCAGGGCTACTTCAAGGTCAAAGGAAGGGCAGGGTGCCAGACTGCTCTTTGCAGGAGGAACTTGGCAGCACCCACTCACTGGGGGATGTGGGGGGGGGACGCTTCGGGTGAGAGGAGGAGAGCCGGGCTCCGTTCCCTTTCCTCCCCACCCCCAAACGTGGCGAAGTCACCCCGCCACCGCCAACCTGGCGCCCTCCGGTTGCATTGGGCCACAGCTCCCAGGCAGCGCGGCCTAGTGGTTAGTGTGCCGGAGCCGTGAGAGCCCAGGTTCGAATCCCCACTCTGCCGCCCTGAAGCAAGCTCACTGAGCCCGCTGCCTCTCAACGCAGCCTACCTCGCAAGGTTGTTGTGGGGGTTAAATGAGGGGGAGGAGCAATAACTGTGCGTGCCCCCCCCCCACCGCCTCAAACTCCTTGCAGGAAAAAAAAGACAGCGAAGAGTATCTAGAGGGTGCCAGGTTGGCGGTTGCAGAAGACGTGTGTGGGGTCTGCTTTGCACGGAACTTAAAGGAGGGTGTGGGGTGTATTGGCTTAGCCCCCCCCCCCTTTGCATAGAAGGAAAAAACCCAATTTATTGAGGGTGGGGGGGGGTCCTCAAGACTTCTTTATGGCGGGGGAGAGCAGGGATTTGGCAGCGGCAAAGGCAAGCTGTGTCCTCTGCTTCCATTCAGGCCACGTTCTCCCCCCCTCTTTTTACAGTCCTGCATTTCCCATTCACAAGAGTCCTATTTTTGCTCTTGAATGGACGCAGCTAAAATGGTCCCCGGGAGACTCATTTCTGCCTTGTGCGACGCTGCCCCCTCCTGGCGCAGCGCGGGAACTGCAGCGCTTTTCTGGGCAACTGCTTAGCGGGCCAAGGAGCCCAGCCTTCCACAAGGCCGTTGTCGCGGCCACATCGCCACCCTCAAAAAAACAGCTGAAGGGCTGTCACGTGGGCGATGGGGCGGGGAGGACCCGATCCAGCGGATTCAGAGGGCAAGAAATGATGGGCTTTCCTCCCTTGGGAGATTTTCTAAAGAGGTCAGATGGCAGTCTCTGTCCAGGGTTTGCTTGCTGCGACTCTGGCATGGCAGGGGGGGGGGGGTTGGACTAGATGACCGTTGGGTGTCTCTTCCAACTCCACAATTCTGATTCCCCCTTGTTCAGCAGGCAGAAGTGTCTCCGTTTTGATCCTTGTGGTAGAAGAGCTGTAGTTACAAGATATTTGCAGTTACAGGTGGGTAGCAGTGTTGGTGTGCCATAGTCGAAACAAAATAAAAAAATCTTTCCAGTAGCACCTTAGAGACCAACCGAGTTTGTTCTTGGTATGAGCTTTCGTGTGCATGCACACTTCTTCAGATACACTGAAACAGAAGTCACCAGATCCTTAAATATAGTGAGGGAGTGGGGAGGGGTATTACTCAGAAGGGTGGTGGGAATGGGTGATCAGCTGATAGGGGTGGAAACTTAGTCTTGCAGGGAAAGGCAAGGGGTGAGATGGCTAAAGATAGCTTTGTTATGTATAATGAGATAAGAATCCAATGTCTTTGTTCAGACCAGGTTTCTCCATGGTTTTAAGTTTGGTGATTAGTTGCAATTCAGCCACTTCTCTTTCCAGTCTATTTCTGAAATTTCTTTGCATTGCATGCAGATATTTGCATTGCATGCAGACGGCCCCTGGTTTGGTCTCCGGCATTTCCAGGTGGCGCTGAGAAAAAGGCACAGACACCAGCTTGTTTCTGAAACATGGAACATGCAAAACATGGACCACTTATAAACGCCATCTCCAACTCCTCGAAAGATTCCATCAACGGGGTCTCCGAAAATTTTTACACATCACTTGGGAAGACAGGTGAACTAATGCCAGTGTACTGGAAGAAGCAAAGATCCCCAGTGTCGGAGCAATGTTTCTTCAACGTCAACTTCGTTGGACTGGTCATGCTGTGCGGATGCCCGGTTATCATTTTCCAAAGCAACTACTCTATTCCGATCTTAAAAATGGACAGCGTAATGCTGGTGGTTGGGTTCAGAGACTGTCTCAAGGCAAATCTTTAAAAATGTACAGTAGTATAAACACCAACAATTGGGAAACCCTGGCCTGAGAGCGCTCCAATTGGAGAACAGCCTTTACCAAAGGTGTTGCGGGCTTTGAAGACACTCGAACTCAGGACGCAAGGGAGAAACGCGCTAAGAGGAAGGTACGCTTGGCAAACCCTCACCGTGATTTGACTCCCGCCCGGAAACCAATGTCCCCACTGTGGAAGGACGTGTGGGTCCAGAACTGGCCTCCAGTCACTTACACTCACTGCTAAAAGCATGTCCATGGAAGACAATCTTACTCGGCTACGAGGGATCGCCAAAGAAATCCAGGCACAATTCTAAGCGCTGGTTGTGACCTAGAAATCCCCATCTGGCTTAGGCTCTCTGAAAGACCATATTCTCCCCCATGAATCTTCCCAGGCTCTGCCATCTTTGGGGGGAGGCCGTTCTCTGACCAACCACCCTCCCAGGAATGCTTGGCGGCGACGGTTAGACAGGGCCTTTTCAGTGCTGACTCCCTTCCTGGAGAAGTTTAGATTGGCTCCCTTCCTTGCCATCCTTTCGAGGGCAGGCGAAGACATTTTCTTCTTTCAACAGGCTTTGGGGAACTGACTGCTTTTAAAACAAAATCGAAAATTCTTTCTAGTAGCACCTTAGAGACCAACTGAGTTTGTTCCTGGTATGAGCTTTCGTGTGCATGCACACTTCTTCAGATACGACAAGTGTGCATGCACACGAAAGCTCATACCAGGAACAAACTCAGTTGGTCTCTAAGGTGCTACTAGAAAGAATTTTCGATTTTGTTTTGACTATGGCAGACCAACACGGCTACCCACCTGTAACTGACTGCTTTTAATGAACGTTTATGAGGAACGGCTTAGGGAGCTAGGTATGTTTAGCCTGGAGAAGAGAAGGTGAAGGGGTGATATGATAGCCATGTTCAAATATATCAAAGGATGTCATCTAGAGGAGAGAGAAAGGTTGTTTTCTGCTGCTCCAGAGAAGCGGACACGGGGCAATGGATTCAAACTACAAGAAAGAAGATTCCACCTAAACATTAGGAAGAACTTCCTGACAGTGAGAGCTGTTCGGCAGTGCAATTTGCTACCAAGGTGTGTGGTGGAGTCTCCTTCTTTGGAGATCTTTAAGCGGAGGCTTGACAGCCATCTGTCAGGAATGCTTTGATGGTGTTTCCTGATTGGCAGGGGGTTGGACTGGATGGCCCTTGGGGTCTCTTCCAACTCTAGGATTCTATGATTCTAACGTGGTTGGTTTCCGTTGCGGTGGTTGCCTGCTTTCGACAGTCTGGGAGTTGTAGCACAGCAAGCGGGAAGCTGGTGCGGTGCAAGAGCCGCTGCGACCTCCAGATCTGAGGCTCGCAAGGTGGTCTTGCAGGCAGAGGGGCACTCTCTTGCCTCTCCTGGCCTACCCTACCTCGCAGGGTGGTTGTGGGGAGGGACCACCCCGAGATCTTCAGGTGAAGGGCAGTCGAACCGTGTACCTCTCCCCGAGCTTGGAAGGGGAGGTGGTACATAAAAAAGGCAGAGGGGACTACGCTGTGGGGCTGCCTCCCCCCACCAGAGGTGCGTCAAACACCTACATTGCCCAGATTTCAGAGGACTCAGAAGAAACACCTCTTTCAGTGCCCCAGGTGTTATGTTTTTGGGGACCCACCTTAATTTTTGCGGCTGGAAGTTGTTTGACATTGTACTATTATTATTATTAATATTAATATTATTAAAAACCAGAATGAAAAGCAATGTTTAGCTTATGGCAAAGGGCGACCGATAAAAGAAATACAGGTGAAACTCGAAAAATTACAGTATCGTGGAAAGGTTCATTTCTTTCAGTTGTTGTTGTTCCGTCGTGTCCGACTCTTCGTGACCCCATGGACCAGAGCATGCCAGGCACGCCTATCCTTCACTGCCTCCCGCAGTTTGGCCAAACTCATGTTAGTAGCTTCGAGAACACTGTCCAACCATCTCGTCCTCTGTCGTCCCCTTCTCCTTGTGCCCTCCATCTTTCCCAACATCAGGGTCTTTTCCAGGGAGTCTTCTCTTCTCATGAGGTGGCCAAAGTACTGGAGCCTCGGCTTCAGGATCTGTCCTTCCAGTGAGCACTCAGGGCTGATTTCCTTCAGAATGGATAGGTTTGATCTTCTTGCAGTCCATGGGACTCTCAAGAGTCTCCTCCAGCACCATAATTCAAAAGCATCAATTCTTCGGCGATCAGCCTTCTTGATGGTCCAGCTCTCACTTCCATACATTACTACTGGGAAAACCATAGCTTTAACTATGCGGACCTTTGTCGGCAAGGTGATGTCTTTGCTTTTTAAGATGCTGTCTAGGTTTGTCATTGCTTTTCTCCCAAGAAGCAGGTGTCTTCTTATTTCATGACTGCTGTCACCATCTGCAGTGATCATGGAACCCAAGAAAGTGAAATCTCTCACTGCCTCCATTTCTTCCCCTTCTAATTCTTTCAGTAATTCAACTTAAAAGGTGAAACTAATATATGAGATAGCCTCATGACATGCAAAGCGAGGTATGTCAAGCCTTTGTTTGTTATAACAAAATAAAATAAAAAATTCCTTCCAGTAGCACCTTAGAGACCAACTAAGTTTGTTCTTGGTATGAACTTTCGTGTGCATGCACACTGCAGATACTTCTTCAGATTTTTTTGTTATAATTGTGATGATTACGGCGTACAGCTCATGAGAACCCCAAATTAACCATCTCAATTTTGGGGTTTTCATCAGCTGTACGCCATAACCATCACAATTATAACAAACAAAGGCTTGCCATATCTCGCTTTGCATGCCATGAGTCTATCTCATATATTAAACTCCGGTAGCTAATGAAAACAATTGCTCACATAAATGGGACTTTTCCACGATATTCTAATTTTTTGAGTTCACCTGTATTTTTACAAATATTGTGTCCCATGATCACCCAGTGCCACCTGTAAGCAGCAACAAAATAATATAAATACACACCTCTGGGGTGTACCCACCCCCCCACCCGATTTAGAGTTGAGCACGCAAATACTGCTCAGAGGGACGTCAAGAGAAAAAAAACAGGGACAGAACCAAAATCAATCTTTTATTAAAAGTACAAAAAAAGAGATTCCTACAAAAAGCCATGCAAGGAAAACCGAAGCGTATAAAATAAACTACGAAGCAATTAACCGGGGGGGGGGCGCAAGGCGGAGGAAAAAAGGGGAGGGCTATGCTAAACTTCGGGACAATTCATTGCAGGGGAAGGGCGGTATGAAAATGTTTGCTAATGCTTCAGATCACTGTAGTTTTGGGTTTTGTTTTTTGAAACCCCCTCCCCTCTCCTCCCCAGCCCAGCCACTGCCAACCTGATTCGCCTTTCCAGATGTTCTGGTGCTCAACTCCCGACAGTGATGGCCAGCACAGAGCGCTGGGAATTGTAGCACACAGCGCCCAGTGGGCGCAACAGGTTGGGGAAAGGCTGCGCTGTCAAGGAGTGTGGAGCATAGCTGGGTCTCTGCAGTCTAATACTGAACTGAATTGGGGTGGGGGGTGGGAGCCCCCCCTCTGGAAACGAGAGCTCCATTTCCCCGTTCCCGCTCCTTAGCAAGCCCTCACCCTGGGGGGAATACAGGTGGGGCAGGTTGCAGCCCTCCGCCACCCGTGTTACTAACTAAGCAGCAGCTTTTGTAAAAGAAAAATAGAAATTAAAAAAAGGAATACTGTTGAGATACAATTTTTATAAAAATGAAAAAAAAAAACCAGAGCAACAGTTTTATAGTCCTCCGTGAGGCAGTTCACGGAAAAAAACTGGCAGTTATCTGGGGCACAGCCTGCCCCAAACTATTTGACGGCAGGAGGGGCGATAGAAAGAGGTGCCCCTCCCGCAGCAGCTATCAGGGAAAGCCTGATTGGTCCAGGGAGGGTTCAGCACTGCTGTGACCTGGCCCAATCAGGCCCCTGGAGAATGGCTCAACCATAAGAACGGACTTTTTTTGGGGGAGGGGGGAATGGGGTGAGGAGTGGGGGGGGGATAAAAACAGGGGGTGGGGGGTAGGAGAAGCAGCGCCCCTATTCAGTCGTCCTTCACAAACAGAGAAATCTTCTTTTGGAGCCTAGGGGAGAGAGAGAAAGAGAGAAAGAGAGAAAGAGAGAGAGAGAGAGAGAGAGAGAGAGAGAGAGAGAAAGAAAGAAAGAGAGAGAGAGAGAGAGAGCACAGGTGTTAATCTAGGCTTGCCATATTTCAAAAAGCGACAATCTGCATAAAACACACGTATGCAAATTGTACTTTTATACCCGTTTTGAAATTGTTAATCGGTATTCTATGTTTGCCGTTTGTTGTTAAGTTTTGCAATAAAAAAAATTCATTTCTCAAGAAGAAGAAGACGACGACACTCGAACTCAGGACGCAAGGGAGAAACGCGCTAAGAGGAAGGCACGCTCGGCAAATCCACACCGTGATCAACTCCCGCCCGGGAACCGATGTCCCCACTGCGGAAGGACGTGCGGATCCAGAACTGGCCTCCACTGTCACTTACGGAACTCCCTGCTAAAACCGCGTTCGTGGAAGACAATCTTACTCGGCTACGAGGGATCACCAAAAAAGAAGATATCAGTTGCTAAGTAGCACTGCGCTAAGCCAGATACATCGGCTGGTGGCCTTCAGCTAAGCAAGCCCCCAGGCCAAACCGCGGAGCATAGAGTCCTGGGGGGCTCCCTTAAACAGCTCCGCTGGGAGGCAGGAGGGCCCCATCCCACCTGCCTGGCTGTGTTTGCCTCCTCACGAGCAAGCAGGGCGGCCAGCCGAGCAAGAGAGGAAGGAGTCCGGCCGCAGGCAGGCCAGCAGGTGGTTTGAGCTGGCAATACATCGGGGGTCCCCTGGCCACCACGATGGGCCGCCAGCTCCAAAAGTCTGAAGCCGGTATCACGATCTGGACGTCACACCGGTTTCAGGCGATAAACGGGGGGGGGGGGGGGGATCGCTCGGATCTAGTGAGAACCAGGCAGGGAAATCCGGAGGGGATTCTGGAATCGTTCCTTTCCCAACCCGCTCTCCCCCCCCCCTCCAATGGCAGAAAGGTAATTTTAAAAAAACAGCGAGATGCAAAGGTTTTGTGGCTCTCATCGCTTCACAAGACACAAATGAACCCCGAGATACTTCGTTTTCAGGACAGATACTACTTCTCTCCCCTTCTCGCTTATGCCCAGGCTTCTGCAGGCCTCTTGGGAAAGAGCGAATCTTTTTTACTCTTCACTCAAGGCGTTACCTGTATTTCAATTTGCGACTGCCACTTTGCCGTCAAAAACAGCATTTTTATATGTTCTGCCACCTCCCGTCTCCTATAATAAAACCAAGCTTTCTCAATTTCTTCGGGCGAGAGCACCCACACTCGTAACAGGAGGAGCGAGCAGCCATTATGGCGGGGGGGGGGGATCTGCAAGCTCTTAAGGCAGGGCGTAATGAGCCTCGAGCGGCTCGGGTCAGCGAGCCACGCCGCGCCCGGCAAAAGCAAGCAAGGCGAAAACCCCACCCTCCTTTCTGACCGGACTGGCGATGGACCTGGAGAGATGGGAGGACCAACTGCCCTCCCCACAAGCCGGATGGACTTTTCTGAGTGGCTGCAACCCGGGGGGTAGGACACCTGCTTGGCATGTAGAAGTCGGTGCCAGTCGACGCTTGAGATAGATGGAGTCAGGAGAAGGGCGAAGGAGGCAGTGGTTAACTACTCACATCTTTGCCTGCACCTTGTTTCGCTCCATCAGATCTTGAAACTCGATGGCCTCTTTTATTTTCTTCAGCAGCTGGTACAGCTTCCGGTCATGAGTCTGGAAAGGAAGGTGGAAATAATGTTGTTATCAATCACTCTTATCGTATTTATTCATACCTTTGCCTTTCCCCACAGACCAGGAATTGAAGCGGCTTACACAAACTTAAACAGCGCAGATTAAGATACGAAAAAGCTAAGCGGGCGGAAGACAATTATTCCAAAGTAATTAAGATGTAGGGACACGGGTGGCGCTGTGGTCTAAATCACAGAGCCTAGGGCTTGCCGATCAGAAGGTCGGCGGTTCGAATCCCTGCCACGGGGTGAGCTCCCGTTGCTCGGTCCCTGCTCCTGTCAACCTAGCAGTTCGGAAGCACGTCAAAGTGCAAGTAGATAAATAGGTACCGCTCAGGCGGGAAGGTAAACGGCATTTCCGTGCACTGCTCTGGTTCGCCAGAAGCGGCTTAGTCCTGCTGGCCACATGATCCGGAAGCTGAACGCCGGCTCCCTCAGCCAATTGTTGTAAGAATATATATATACTAGCTGACCCGGCCACGGGTTGCTGTGGGTTTTTTTTTTTTGCTTTTTAAAATTCTCCTGACCCCAAGAGTATTCTGGAAGCTCCTGTTTTCATTCTTTCCTGTCCCTTTAGAGCAGGAGTCAGCAACCTTTTTCAGCTGTGGGACGGTCCACTTTCCCTCAGACCATGTGGTGGGCCGGACTATATCTTTTTTTTGGGGGGGGGGAATGAACTAATTCCTATGCCCCACAAATAACCCAGAGATGCATTTTACATAAAAGAACACATTCTACTCATGTAAAAACACCAGGCATGCGAAGCTGCGGCAGCCATTTTAGGTGAGGGCACTGGCGACCTTAAAGAGCATTCTCCCCCACCCCAGTCCCAAAATTACCCAGTCCCAAAATCACGCACCCCATCGACACAATCCCCTCAGAGCTGGTCTTACTCAGTGCGACCTCTCGGCCATGCCTCCTGCTCCGTGTTTTTTTTCCCTCAGAGCATGCGAAGCTGCGGCAGCCATTTTAGGTGAGGGCACAGGCCTATTAAAATGCAGATAATCAAAAAGCAGTGCGGTACTAGACCATTTTCAAGCCCTTTCCTGGTTGGTTCCCAGGGGACTGTTGGAATAAAACCATCTTCACCTGCCGGCAGAAGGACGAGGGAGCCAGTCTGGCTCCTCTAAGCAGGGAGTTCCAAAGGTGTCTGGGAGCAGCCACCGAGAAGGCCCTTTTTCGTGTCCCCACCCGCGAGGGTGGCAGGACCGAGAGAAGCCACCCCACCGAAGATCTCAGAGCCTGGGCAGGTTCGTATGAGGGAAATATAGTCCTCAGGCATCCTGGGCCCAAGCCATACACAGGGCCTTCTTGGTGGTGGCTCCTCCCAGGGAACTTTGGAATTCCCTGCCTGGAGAAGCCAGACTGGCTCCCTCCTTGCTGCCGGAAGGTGAAGACCTTCTTATTCCAACATGCTTTGGGAAACTGACTGCTTTTAACGGAAAAAGTTGGCGCTGTGCTTATCTGCATGTTTCTAAGGGATCTTTTCTATTACTCTGTGTGTGTGTGTGTGTTTAATTATTTGTTTAATTATTCTGCCTCCCCCTACATTTTCAGCTGTAGGGGGAGGCAGAATAATTTTCAGGCGTGGAATAAATAAACAAATAAAACAGAAAGATGAGCAGACCATCCCCTGTCCGTCCCTGGGAACTGTAGCTCGGTGAGGTAGGGCTGGGCTCAGAGGGGGTCTCCTCAAAATCCCTGGCGCCCTTCAGAAACCACACTTCCCAGAATTCCCTGGGGGAGGGACGTCACGGCAGTTTAGAGAGGGCTTTCCGTGCGAAGGCGGCCCCACCCAGGCGGAAATCCAGTTGCACCCGTTCTCTGCCTCAGGGCACCCACCCCTGCCTTTTCCAGACCCGATGCCCAAATCTCTCCCCCTTCCTCCCCTCTCAAGGGCAGAATTTTAAGCCAGCCGCCGAACCAGGGAGCGGCCATCTTGCAGCCACCTCGCAGCCGGTGGGGGAAGACGTAAGCCGAACGGATGCAGTTCGGCGCAAACATTTACACAAGGCCCAGGCTTTCCGGCTTTCCTGGCGCCCCTGCAAAAGTCACCTGGATGGTGTAAACTCTTCCTTCGGAGCTGCTGCCGCTGGGAGCGTCCACGGTCCGCTTCTTGGAGCCTCCTGAATCGCTGCTCTGAGAGAAAGCTGTGGGAAGGGACAGGAAGAATTGTCGTTTTTATTTTATAAACGGCCTCAAAGGCTCAGTATACCTGAAGGAGCGTCTCCACCCCCCATCGTTCGGCCCGGACACTGAGGTCCAGCTCCGAGGGCCTTCTGGCGGTTCCCTCGCTGGCAGAAGCCAAATTACAGGGAACCAGGCAGAGGGCCTTCTCGGTGGTGGCGCCCGCCCTGTGGAACGCCCTCCCACCAGATGTCAAAGAGAAAAACAACTACCAGACTTTTAGGAGACATCTGAAAGCGGCCCTGTTTAGGGAAGCTTTTAACGTTTAATAGATTATTGTATTTTAACATTCTGTTGGAAGCCGCCCAGAGTGGCTGGGGAGACCCAGCCTGATGGGCGGGATATAAATAATAAATTTATTATTATTATTATTATTATTATTATTATTATTATTATTAATAATTAAATCTGTACGCCCCCCACTTCATGCGCAGCTCTCAGGGCGGTTTGCAATGGAAGAAACGCAAAATGCATTCACAACAATAAAAATCAAAGTAAACATATATAATAATAATAATAATAATTTATTATTTGTACCCCGCCCATCTGGCTGGGTCTCCCCAGCCACTCTGGGCGGCTTCCAACCAAACATTAAAATACATTTAAAATAATCTCACATGTGAATGATGTCCACCAGCCCAAGGCCTGGTTGAAGAGGAATGAATATTATACGGTGGGACCTTTGTTCCCAAACAAATTGGCTCCCAAACACCACAAACCTGGAAGTAAGTGTTCCGGTTTGCGAACGTTTTTCAGAAGCCGAACGAAGGATGAGGCTGTCGGCTATTGTTTCCGGGGTTAATCAGAAGCCGCACCTTGGTTTGTGGACATTTTGGAAGTCGAATGGACTTCCAGAACGGATTGAGTTCGGGAACCAAGGTACTACTGTATATGCGTCCCAAAAAACCCCAACCCCAACCCAACCCTAGAACAAAGGGAGAGAATTGCATTCAGAGTAGCAGGCTTGCATTTAAAAATACTTTTGTTAAAAAAAACCAGAAGCCTTTTTATTGGGTATACTGTAGTGGGTGAAGAGATACCGAGGGAAGATAAAAGACTGCGGCAAGAATTCTTTTAGCCCCCAAATGGAAAGAACAAGAAATACAGACGAAAAGGAGAGTGGCAAATGAAAATGATGGGACTTTGCAGAACTGGCGGATTTGACAAGGAAAATCCGAAACCAGCATCCGAATCAAGTATTATTCCAAAAGGACTGGAGTAACTTTTTATACGGTATCCGAAAGACTATTGTAAGCAACTAACATCACTGGCAGGGTTGTCTGAAGACTTGCAATGAGAAATTTTCTACCTTTCTATATTTATTTAAATTTCGAGTCATTTTGTCACGAGCGCAATTAGAATTGGGAAAAGGTTAATTTTGAAAGCCGTGAGGCGGGAGGGAAGGAAGGAAGTCGATAGGCTCTAGAGAGCCAGGGAGGAAAAGCGGATAATGATGATGTGAATGCATATTATTAAATGGAAAATAAATAAAAATTATATATGAGTAGCAGGCTTGCTTACACACTCCTGGGCTCCCCGACAACCAGTCTTGGGAGTCCTCCATTTCAGGCTTGGACTCTTTGGCATTCCTGCTGCCGACTTCCTGTCGACTCCGCTTGGCGTTCCCACTGCTGCTGGCGTCGGGTTGACTCCTCTTGGCGTTCCTTCCGGCAGAAGCCGTTTTCTGAAAGTTTTCCTCCTCCGTCTTGCGGTCCCGGCCCGGGCAGGCGCAGACCCGGACCTCAAAGCATCGGCGTCCAAGGAGCTGACCCCTGCGGGGAAAGGGGGCAGGAGAAGGAGACATCACTTTCCACGCACAGTAGGCGAGGGAAGCCATCTTTTTTATTTTGTAGCTCAAGGGCCGCATTCTCATCTGGAGAAGATTCTGAGGGCCGCATGCAAGCGGCAGAGGCAGAAAGGGACGAAGCAGGGAATGGGGCTTTTACCGCCGCAAACTAGGCTCTCCATGCAGGCAAAGAAGAAGAGTTTGAGGGCCGTTCTCCCAGGTCCTCACAGTGGCCCCTTGGTTCTCACACGCCTTGGTACCCAAACAACCTGGAACCCAAACACTGCAAACCCGGAAGTATTCCCGTTTGCGAATGCTTTTCGGAAGCCGAACGTGCTCCGTTTTGAGTGTTACGCTTCCTATTTGAGTGTTACGCTGCGGTCTGTCTGTTTTTGCTATTTATTTTGCGTTCTGGTTTTCGCGGCTCTTTTCGTTTTGTTCTTGTGACTGTGTGGAACCCAGTTCAGCTACTGATCGATTGTGTGACTGCAGCACATTGCTTATTGCTTTCATTTCATGGACCCATGGTCTTATTAAGAGAGTAGTAAAATTCGTGTTTAAATGGCTGTTTTAGGGGTTGTTTTTAAAAGTCTGGAACGGATCGATCCGTTTCGCGTTACTTTCTATGGGAAAGAGCGCCTTGGTTTTGGAAAACGCTTTGGTTTTGGAACGGACTTCCAGATTTGGACAGGACCCCCCCCCTCACTCTTTGCGGTTCTACAGGAACAGTACCCACCCACCGTCACCGATCTCTAGGGCCAGTGGGCACCCTTCTCCTACCCCCCAACCCTGGGGACCCACAGCTACAGCAAGGATCTAGAGCCAAGCAGCAAAGAAATCCTAACAGTGACCATCAGGTTGGTCCTGAGATCTCACGAGAAATTTGGTTCTAGAGTTAAGGGCTTGCTTCAATGCTGCCTGTGACCTCTCTATCTGCGAACAGGAGCTCCGAGCCCCATCTCCTGGCCACAGACCTGGGGCGCTGGCTCCCCTCGGGGCCATGCCCCCTCATCCTTCCCTGAGAACACAGAAGTCCTGGAACCCAGGAGACAGAGCCCCAAATTTAATCTCGAGAGCCCTCCTTGGGGGGCATGGAAGTGCCGGGGGGGAGAGAGAAGAGAGGAAGAGGATCAGAAGGGTTTTACGCACATATGGGTCTCCAGGGTGATGATTATCAAGATGGCGCGGCGGTTCATGCCCCCCTGGCAGGAGCTGTTGCACATGAAGTTGTAGAGGATCTTGGTGCTCTCTGTCCCCAGCTGAAAGGGAAAAGAGGGGGCAGCAGTTGGGGGCTAGGCACCTGTTGATCTCCCCCCAGAATATTCAAGGGGAAAGGAACGGGGGGGGGGAGTTTCTTTGCAAGGTGCAATGCAAAATTATTATTATCATCATCAGAGTGAAAGTGTGTAACTTTCTTTGAAAGCCGCATTGCATTATAATCACAATTAATATTATTACTTAAACGTGCATACTACAGCCCTTTATCCGAAGATCTCGGGCAGATCACAGCATTAAAAATACAGCGGAACCTCGGTCGTCGAAAGCTTCGGAACCCAAACGCTGACAACCCAGAAGCGAATGCATCCGTTTTCTCCATCTCTGTCAATGGGCTTTATTATTATTATTATTATTTTTTGAATTATTTGTTTATTTTGTTTGCAAATAGCTGTAGACTGTCAATGGATTTTGCCGACCGGCAGCTGCGCCTCCGTCGTCGAACGTTCCGGATCTTCCGGAACGGATTACTGTTGGAAAACCGAGGTTTCGCTGACAACACAAGATAAAAACGCTCCGCCTTGACAATTCCGGGAACTTCGGCTTGGAGCAGAACTCGGCAGCCAGATCGCTCACCGGGACAAAAGACAGCTTGACCCTATCGCACCGATCCTGGCCCGACGGCACCGACTGCCACGACAGCTGAACGCCAAGGGTAGATCTCCAGTGTGATCCAGGGATCTTTTCCCGGTCCGACCCCCCTCCCCCTCCCCCAACGCCCCAACTTCGATAACCTGGGGTGCCTCGTAGGGAACGACGACGCTGTGGCGCTTGGTGTTCAGGTCACAAAAGTACTGGGCCTGCAGGTTCCCTTCCACCCGGATCAGATGCTCGGCGGGGGCAACGCCTCCTGGAGGACACAAAACCGGATCGGGGCCGGGCGGGGGTGGGGGGGAGGAGGAGAGGGAGAAAGAGGGGGGAGAGAAAAGCGTGGGGACAGCTGCTTTACAAAAGGGACTAAGGATTGTGTGCGGACGGCACAGGAGGCATCCCAAACGGGAACGTGTGCCGCGTGATGATTTCGATGCCGTGGACTCTGAGCGCGCACAGAGGCCCCACCCCACAACAGAGGCTAACCACCCCAAAACCGCCTGCTCCACATAGCTGGGAGTAAATCTCAACCAGGAGGGTTACCAGGGAGGGGGTGCGCGCTAAGAGGCAAGGAGGTTTCAGGCAAGCGCCGGGGGACATAAACCACCCCCCGACTTAGGAAAGGTCGTTTCGCCGGATCAAGCTCATCCCGTTTCGTTGAATTAATCAAACTAGCTTCAATCAGATTCTGAACCAATGTGCAATTCATCACTCTGGTTCTGAGATTTATGGTATTATGTTTATCTCCCTTAGCGTGCTGTCTGAAACGCTCTTCCGAATAATGCTTTTTGTAAAGGCAAATGAACCCCTGACCATTAGGTCCAGTCGCGGACGACTCTGGGGTTGCGGCGCTCATCTCGCTTTACTGGCCGAGGGAGCCGGCGTACAGTTTCCAGGTCATGTGGCCAGCAGGACTAAGCGAATCAGAGCAGCACACGGAAATGCCATTTACCTTCCTGCCAGAGTGGTACCTATTTATCTACTTGCACTTTGACGTGCTTTCAAACTGCTAGGTTGGCAGGAGCAGGGACCCAGCAACGGTAGCTCACCCCGTCACAGGGATTTGAACCGCCGACCTTCCCATCGGCAAGCCCTAGGCTCTGTCGTTTAACCCACAGCGCCGCCCGCGTCCCACCCGCCACCGCGCTTTTTGCAGCGCAGGGCATCTGGTTCTCAAACTTTCCCCCCTGGGCTGCACTTTCAGTATAAAAACCTGCTCGTGCTACACCTTATTGCCGAGAAATACGTTGGAAAATGAAAACAGAGAACTGCTCCGTTCATCGTGAAGAACGCAGCTTCTTTATAATTTGATCGTATATTGTAGTGAACTAGAGAAACTGTGCATTATATCTTTGGTTCTGAATCGTGGTGAATATTGGGGAAATGGTCAGGCCGCAGCATTCTGGCAATATGCTGGGGCCCCTTAAGTGAAATGGGACTATGCTAGTTTAATTGGAAGGAGGTTACCTGATTTATATGTTAATGTGAGATCTGGTTTAGCTGTGTGAAAAGGATGTGTGTGAGTCAGCCAAAAGGCTATCTAACCCCAAGCTGGCTCTGAGTGCGAAAGGGAGTTTCCTCTTGCTATTTGCTCTGAAGAGTAATCAGCTAGCAGCTGCCTTGTTCTTTGACAAGTGGAAGATGAATGGTTATCACCTTGCCATTGGTCAATCCACAATTAAACCTTTAATTTGACTGGCTTTTCTACATGGGGATTTGGGGGATAAGAACCCAACGATCTGTAATGCTAATGGCTCTAAGCCATTGTCTGGGATGTGTCTGTCAGCTGTGGACTTTCCCTCAAGCCTTGCCTTCAGGAGAAGAAGAGTTTGGATTTGATATCCCGCTTTTCACTACCCCAAGGAGTCTCAAAGCGGCTAACATTCTCCTTTTCCCTTCTTCCCCCACAACAAACACTCTGTGAGGTGAATGGGGCTGAGAGACTTCAGAGAAGTATGACTAGCCCAAGGTCACCCAGCAGCTGCATGTGGAGGAGTGGAGACACAAACCCGGTTCACCAGATTACAAGTCTACCGCTCTTAACCACTACACCACACTGGCTCTACACACACTGGAGAGGGGTTGATACATTGCTTTGTTTTCTAAGTTCTGCTCCGTGAGTATGAGAAGCTAGTTATACTACACAATGCTTTTGTTTTATTGCTTGCAAACTTTTCTTGAGAACTGCTTACAGGTAGGTAGCAGTGTTGGCCTGCCATAGTCAAAACAAAATAAAATAAAAAATTCCTTCCAGTAGCACCTTAAAGACCAACTAAGTTTGTTCTTGGTATGAGCTTTCGTGTGCATGCACAGTACTCAAAAAATTAGAATATCGTGGAAAGGTCCATTGATGTAAGCAATTGTTTTCATTAGCTACTGGAATTTAAGATATGAGATAGACTCATGACATGCAAAGCGAGATATGTCAAGCCTTTATTTGTAATAATTGTGATGATTATGGCATACAGCTGATGAGAACCCCAAATTAACAATTTCAACTTTGGGGTTTTCATCAGCTGCATGCCATAATCATCAATCTAATCATAATCATAAGTCATAATAATCATAATTATAAGTCTAAGTTGGTTGGGGGTTTTTAAAAACCGTTTAACCACATGTTAACAAACATGGATGCATATGCTACAATGTTGTTGTTTAAGTTAAATAAATTGTTTAAATTGTTACTAAGGAAATGTTTATTTTTCTCCTTCCAATAAAGTACCGCAGAGAAGTTGTCCAAATATAAACAATAATTTCATAATTACCCGTCTTTTTATTTCTAACAGTGCAACCAAATCAGTAATTTTTTTGATATAACTGTAAAAACTACTCTGGAAATGTATTCATTCCAAAAATGAAACCTTCATCTGGTTGTAAATATTAAGATTATACCCACAAGAATTGAGTCTTTCTGTTAAAAAAAGAGAGAGATTTAAATCAAGTCTTACTGACTAGTGATTTAAATCAAGGTAGAGGTAATTGTTTAAAACATAGGTTTGATCTGCAAAGTATTAGTTTAATAATGAATGACTTAATGTCGTTTTAGTTGTGATTTTCTCTTTTCTTTATTAAGATTTAACTGCATCGGTGTATGACATTTATGTTTCTGTTTCTCTCTCCCCCCCCCCTTTTCCTCTCTTCTACTTTTTTGGTAACCTTTCTTAATTTCTTTTTCCTTTTCAAGTATGTATGTTTTGATTTGTACGCATTTGCAATAAAATTGAAAAATCTATTTTTAAAAAATATATATATACATAAACCCAAGTCTTAACTGATTAGTCATTTAAATCGTGATTTGATTCGATTTAAATCAAGCCCACCCTGACCAATTTGTACGTATTTGCAAAAAAACTGGAAAAAATTAAAAAATATAAATCCAAGTCTTACTGACTAGTCATTTAAATCGTGATGTGATTTGATTTAAATCAAGCCCACCCTGACCAATTTGTACGTATTTGCAAAAAAAACTGGAAAAAATTTAAAAATATAAATCCAAGTCTTACTGACTAGTCATTTAAATCGTGATGTGATTTGATTTAAATCAAGCCCACCCTGACCAATTTGTACGTATTTGCAAAAAAAATGAAATATATCAATCAAGTCTTACTGACTAGTCATTTAAATCGTGATTTGATTTGATTTAAATCGAGCCCACCCTGACCAATTTGTACGAATTTGCAAAAAAAAACCTGGAAAAAATTAAAATATAAATCCAAGTCTTACTGACTAGTCATTAAAATCGTGATTTGATTTGATTTAAATCAAACCCACCCTGACCAATTTGTACATATTTGCAAATAAAAAAATATGGATTTTTAAAAATTTAAAAATATATAAATCAAGTCTTACCGACTAGTCATTTAAATTGCGATTTGATTTGATTTGATTTGAATCGAAACCACCCTGAGCACAAAGCATGCATTTGGACGGGGAAGGAAAGAGGGCCGGTGTGCGCCGGGTTCGAAACCTTTATAGACAACTCCTCATGGCATCGCTCCAGCCCCCCTTGCCCCCAAAGAGCCAGCCCATTCCCTCTGCCGGAGCTCACCGCGGCTGCCCTCGCCAGTGCGCTCGTGGTGCGGGCATCGCTTGACCACCTCGGCGACGTGCTCGGACTTCTTGAAGACGGCCGTGGTGCGGACGATGGCCCAGGCAGGGGGTGGCGTGGACACCTTGAGCAGAACGGGGCATGTCTTGCCCATCTGGCAGAACAGCTTGTTGAGATCCGGCGAGTACTGTGTCGGGGCGGAGAGAGAAAGAGAGAACATCAGAACACGAAAATTATACAATTTATTATCTGAACACCCAAGCAACATTTAAAAAAACCAGCTTTAAAAGCAAGTTAAAAAGGATAACTGTGAGATGTCCAAACAGCAGATCCACCGAGGGAACCCAGGCATCCGGCCGCCCTCCTCCCCCCCCCCGGCCAACCTTGGAGTCGAATCTGTTTTAATTCCGGAGCTGTAAGCCCTACAATTCCAGGGTTGCCAGGTGTCCACTTATTTGAGTGGACAGTCCACTTTTTTCACATTATGTACATTTTATTCAAAAGCTTTATGTGTGGAAAACCAATAAAAATTTTGTAAAAAACAAAACAAAAGCTTTATGATGAAATGGTATTTTAATATGTGTTAAAATGTTTGTAAGAAAATATTTTATTTTATTTAATTTAATTTAATTTAATTTAATTTAATTTAATTTAATTTAATTTACACCCCCCCCCGCTTGTCCGCTATTTTTTGGAAGCAGACCTGAAAAACCCTATACAATTCTCTCCCCCCCCCACCATCACGACAGCTCCCCTCTTCTCTCCCCAAATGCCCAGGCATGTCCAACAGGTAGATCCATGATCTACTGGTAGATCTACTGGACGTCTGTGGTAGATCACTGGTTCTCCACAAAGCTCGGGAACTTTGGCTTCCCTTAAAAAAAGCTGAAAAACTTACACCTCAACCCCCCAAAACAGTGCTTTCCTTCCTAAAAAGCTCAACTTTGACCTGAACCCCTAAAAAACGGGGGTAGATCATTGCCAGTTTTTAACTGTGAGTAGATCGCAGCCTCTTGGGAGTTGCCCCCCCACCCACCCTAGATCTTACAGGCTTGCAGGATAATCCACCCCCCCTTCACCCTCATAGGAATGTATTAAGCCTGACCCCGACCCAAGAATTTTTAGGACCCCTCAGAAAATGCAGGAATCAATTTACACCCATCCTTTTAGTCACCCCCCCCAAACCCTGGCAGTCTGTTTGCTAGCCCTTTACTTTACATTCAACTTCCTTTCCTGGCACTTTTTGGGGGGGGAGGGAGATAGCGATCTCGACCACACAGGATTCCCCCCCCCAAAAAAAACCCACACACACCACAATCCTATTAACATGCCCAACCCCCAAAGTTCAACTAACCTTTTCGGCCATCACGGCAACAAGACCGAGGGATTTAATTTCGGAGACCAAGCAAAACACTGTCCGTCCGCCCGTTGTCCCCCCCCCCAAAAAAAACCCTACAGTTCCTCTGAGCAGCTGAACACCAGCATCGCAGGAAACTCAATGAAATGCGCAAGGAGGAGAGCAAAACAAGCCCAAACTTGCCTTGCAGAATTGTTTTTTGGGGGGGGGGGCGTGGAGAAAAGGGGTCTGGTCTCAAGTCCAGCCTCCTCAAATACCCGCCTTTAAAAAGCTGCGAGACCCGGGAAAGCGTCACAGCATGCATTCAAAGCACCACTGCCAATAGCCGGGAGTTTTTTCGCCCAAAGAATTACGGGAACTGTAGTTTTTTTAGGGTGCTCAGAGGCGAGAGGAGGCCCCCTCCCTAGTGTCCCCCCCCGAGGGATCGACAATTCCCAGAGCAGTTTAATAATCAACCACCACCCCTTTCTGGGAATTGTAGCTCTGTGAGGGGAAGAAGGGAGTCTTAAAAAACTAACTCCCAGAACTCTTTGGTGGGAGGAAGCCATGACGGGTTAAAAGTGGGAAGTAAATAATGAGAATTTTAGGAGATTATAGATTATAGAAATTGATTCAGAAATAGTCTTAGATATAAATGGTTTTAGATTTAAAAGATTTTATGTTTAAGATTGAATGGTATTTATAAAACATGTGATAAGGGTTAAATTCGGAAGTTACGTGAAATATTCTTGAGGGACGTAAATAAGGGGAAACAGGAGGAAGTCCGTAAAAGATGATAAGAAGATGGAGTTTTTTAGCATATTGATGTATTTTTTGTTGTTATTTTTGGATGTTTCTTTTTTCTTTTTTTACTGTTTTGTATTTGGTTTTTTTTGTCTTTTTTGTTAAATTTGTTGTTGATTTTGAAAATACAATAAATATTATTTGAAAAATAAAATAAAATAAAAGTGGGACGGTGCTGCTTTAAGTGTATAGCGAATATGGGGCCTTAGGAATTTCTCGACAAGTCTTCAAAGTGAATTTTTTTAAATCCCAGGGCCCATCTGCGCCATACATTTAAACTCTTTAAATGGTAAAGACTGAGAACCTCCCAATATATGTATGTATGTGTATATATATATAAGGTCTATCTATCTATCTCAGGGAAACTCGTTTATAAAGGGTGCTAGAAGCTGTCTAAATATCCCTGTTACAATGGGCAGAGTTCCCTGGGAAGAGGGATGGACTGCTAAACTACCCTGGGAATTATAGTTCTGTGAGGGGAATAGGGGGTCTCTCAGCACCTGCAACAAGCTACGGCTCCCAGAATCCTTTGGGGGGAAGCCATGATTATTTGACGTGTGGCATCACAACGCTTCAAACGCATGGCGCCAAGGCGGCCTACATCCTTCACCTGGGTGCCCCAGACCTGTTTTGAACTACAACTCCCATCGGGCGGCACGGCAGGAGTCAAGGATGGGCGCCATCCGCCCGAACTGTGTTTCCAAACATTTTGGGAAGGCCGGTCTTCCATTTGTGAAAATGAAGCGTTAATGGGGGACAGTGGGAACCCGGAGATCGGCGCCAAGAGATAAGACTTTGAAAAGCTGTTATCGCTGGACCCAAGTTCAGCTATTCCTGCATTGCAAGGGGGCAGGAAAACATGACCCTGGGGGTCCCTTCCGGCTCTGCAATTCTACGATTCTATAAATCGATTAAACTAATTAAGAATTAATTGTACAGTTACTTAATTTTGGAAGCCATGAGGCAGGAGGGATGGAAGTCGATCGGCTTCTAAAGAGCCATGGCGGTAAAGTACCGTAATTTTTCCGTGTATAAGACTAGGTTTTTTTTCCTAAAAATTGTCAAAAATTAGGGGGCATCTTATACACGGATACACCCCCCTCCCAATTTTCTTAAATCTGAGTCTTCAAAAATAGGAAGCGTCTTATGCATAGGGGCGTCTTATAGACGCAAAAATACGGTAGATAACGATGGTGTGAATGTATGTTATTTAAATGGAAAATAAATCAAAACTACGGAACCCTTCCCCCTAAACATAAGAAAGAAGGAGGTGCGCATCGATTCATTAAGCCGATTTATTAAAAAATAAATAAAAAAGTAAAAAAGATTTAATTGTAGAGTTGGAAGGGACCCGAGGGTCATCTAGTCCAACCCCTTGCAAATGCAGGAATCTTTTGCCCAACGTGGGACTCGAACCCACGGCCCTGCGATGAAGACTTTCGTGCTAGATCCGTGTTGGTTTTAGCGGGGTTTTCGAACGGGTGTGTGCCTTTCATTGTGAATGCTTTGCATTTTGCCGTGCTGTTGTGGGTCCTGCAAGCCGCTATTCGGAATCACGCTTTTAGGGAGAACTAGGGATGATTTTAGGGCACCAAGGGGGAGCACCCCTGTTCGAAATCCCCCAAGCACGTGCCCAATTACGGCCCCGTGGAGATCTCTGGGCACCAGGTTGGCGATGGACATCTCCACCTGGCTGGCTCTTCCAGCTTTCTTAAGCCGGTGAGCAGAATCGTTTATTAATTGCATTTATGTCCCACTTAATTCTCCAAGGGGTGCATGGTTCACCCCCTTGCTCAGTTAATCCCCACAACGACCCTGCGAGGTAGGCTGGGACTGACTCCAAGGTCGCCCAGCGGAGATTTGGACCCTGATCTCCCAGGTCCCAGTCCGACGCTCTCACCACTACACCCCACTGCCTTCCTAGTGTCCTTCTGCTATGGGGAAGCTGTACCAATTAACCAGGTAAATAAATTTGGGGAAAGCAAAATGCCATTTAGAGATGGATCTGGAATATTTCCGCTTGCATTTGGTTTATTCAGAATGGTTTCATATTTGTAAACACCTGCCATGGTTTCCCCAGCCACTCTGGGCGGCTCCCAACAGGATATTAAAAACACAATAAAAGATCAAACATTTAAAAAAAATCCCTAAACAGGGCTGCCTTCAGATGTCTTCTAAAAGTCTGATAGTTGTTTATTTCCTCGACATCTGGTGGGAGGGCGCCACCACCGAAAAGGCCCTCGGCTTTCGATATAGAGACAAAATTAACAATAATAATAAGTTCAACTGAAAAAATAAAATAAAGAAGTCTAGACATTCTCTTCTGGCGACCATAACCTGTTTAACGTGCCATTTCGTGATTAGCTGATTTATCTGAGTTTTGACATGCAACCAAATCTTTCCAAAACCGACATTTGACAGTGTCCCTCCAGAGACAAAAAAACAAGGAAGGCAGGTGTTTGCAGTGCCAGATTTACGTATAAGATAAACGAGCTATATATAGCTTAGAGGAGCCCCACTCTCTTGCGGGCTCCCAAAAATTTAAAGGGAAAAAAACTGTATGTACATTTCCAAAATATAAGATTAAAAACAAATAAAGACCTACATTCAGCAACCGTATTTTGTGTTGTGTAGGCTCCTAGGATGTGTAAGTCATGGGCCCTGCCTGCTAGATATCCCAGGTTTTCTCCTTTCTATATATAGGGTGCCTACAATCTGCTATTTCTAATTACAGTGGTACCTCTAGATACGAACCGGATCTGTTCCGGAGCCCGGTTCTTATCCTGCAGCGCCGCTTCTGGCCATGCGCAGGTCGCAATTCGGCGCATGCACGACCAGCCGAACCCGGAAGTAATCTGTTCCGTTACTTCCGGGTCCGGCGCGTTCGTAACCCGTGCCGTTTGCAACCCGCAGCATACGCAACACGAGGTAGAACTGCGTTAGTAGTTTGCATCCTATATTTACACCTATTATCGTTTCATGTTATACTTACAGCAAGTTTCCCAAGACGAGATTAGAAACACAGTTTGCAAAGACTCATAAAGTCAAAACAAAATTAAAAATTAAAAATTTCCTTCCAGTAGCACCTTAGAGACCAACTAAGTTTGTTCTTGGTATGAGCTTTCGTGTGCATGCACACTTCTTCAGATGCACACGAAAGCTCATACCAAGAACAAACTTAGTTCTCTAAGGTGCTACTGGAAGGAATTTTTTTATTTTTTATTTTAACTATGGCAGACCAACACAGCTACCTACCTGTAACCATGTTTCTAAATGAACTTTTGTTATAGCCAAATGCAATTGTGTTTGCATTATGGTTATGAATTTTAAAAAATCCATTTTAAGTTCCAGCTTAATTATTTCACTATTAACATACTTCTTAATTGTATTTCACTATTAACATACTTCTTAACTGTACAGTATTTCAGTTCGACAATGACTTTGATAAAATACATAGTGCATTTTGTTATGTGCAAATGGCTTTAGATACCTATGAGGTCCATAAATGACCATATAGCATATATTCAACCCAAAAAAACAGCGACAATTTGTTGCTGGCAAAGGACGGCAGGACATAGAAAGGGCCCTGTTACCTTCAGTAGCTCAGGGCCTCATCAAACCTAAATCTGGCCCTGAATGTGCCCCAGTCCATTAAAAAATAAATAAATTAGATTCCCCCCCCCGCCCCATACCCACCCACCCAGCCCCTCCCAGCTTCGTACGGTGCAGGTGACGGATTTGGCGGTGCTCGATGGCTCAAACGCCAACTCGAACCCGTGTTCGCCAGGGTAGTCTTCCGTGGAAGGGACGGAGGAGGAGGCGCCGTTGGTGGAGGAAATGGTGGCCTCGCTGCTCTGCTCGCCCGCCTGGGGGGCGATGACCTCCTCGGGGAAAGAAAGGGGGAAGGACTCCAGGGTCTTGTTCAGGTCCTGGAAGGGGTGGAGGGTGGGAAGAGAGAGAAACGAGAGAGAGAATTACGGGGCTGCAAGTTGAATGGACCTGAGCGAGACACAGCACAGCAATGTGGTCGGAGCAGGACAAGCGCCCAAACATCATCATCATCATCAGTACAGTGGTACCCTGGTTCTCAAACTTCATCCATTCCGGAAGTCCATTATTATTATTATTGTTGTTGTTGTTGTTGTTGTACCCTGGTTCTCAAAATTCATCCGTTCCGGAAGTCTATTATTATTATTATTACAGTGATACAGCAGCTGAACTGGGTTCCACACAGTCACAAAAGAAAAACAAAACAAATAGAAGCAAAACACAAAATAAATAGTGATTTCCTTTATTTATTCACAGCATTTGTAGGCCACCTTTTTCTCCAATGAGTTCAAGTGGACATAAATGGTTCCCTCTTCCTCATATAATTAATAATAATAATAATAACAACAATAATAAATTATCATTATTATTTTATTTTTTGTACCCTGCCCATACGTCTGGTTTGCCCCAGCCACAACAAACCTATGATGCAACTCAGGCTGGCCCAGGGTCACTCGGCGAGCTTCGTAGCAAGATTCGAACGCAGGTCTCTCTCGTAAATGCACTTTCTCATTATACACCCCCCCCACCTCAAGGAATGGTATGGCCCGGGCCAAAAAACCTTTTCCTGCCTGGAGGCTGAAACGTACTAAGAAGTTTCTGGCTGAGGAAGGAGACTTTAGGCCTTCCTCTTATCTGTTGTTTTTTCTTTCCTAGACTGATTGCCTGCTTAGGGTTATTTGTTTGTGCATACACAGAAAAGAATCAAATTTATTTATTTATTAGTGCAATGGTTATTATTAAAATTTATGTCCTGCTCTTCCTAATGAATAAATGGATTTTTTTAATCCCAAAATGCATTTAAGTCAGTGGTGTCCGAACTTTTTTCAAAGAGGGCCAGATTTGATGAAGTGAAGGGCCGCGAGGGCCGACCAAAGTTGTTCGCCTTTTTCACGGATTGAAGTTGAGCTTTTTTATGATTTTATTCCAAAGTTGTTGAAGTTTCTTTAGGATTGAAGTTGTTGAGGTTTTTTTAAGATTTTACCCCAGGAAATAAACTGCCACAGGGGTTAGGCCCCCAAAACGGATTTTGGACATGCCTGATTTAACTGGTGGGGATTCTGGTTTCACATGCATTGCTGCTGGAAATTTTGGATTTCATATTTTTTCCCTGTTGGCCCCAAGAAAGGCAACAAGGGAGGTGGGGAAAGGAGTGTAAGGGAAAGGGAGCAGAATTTTTCTTATGACAAAGTGTAAACTTGGATTGCATTTTGTATTTTAGTAAAAGCAGAGAAAAGGGAATAGATGAGGAGGAGAGGAGAAGACAAAACACACACACACGCACACACACTGAGGACCAGTGGCATGTTCAGTCCTGAATAAATATTTTCGAGAGATTAGCATCAGGTATAGAAGAATGCCTTAACCTTAGAGATGTGAAGGCCCAGGGGGAAACCGTTTTTTTCCTGAAGCCTTTTTTGGTTTTTTTCCGAAAAATTGAAAAAATAAAAAATATATTGTGGAATGTTTTATTTTAACATGATGAATAAAATATTTTAGGATAAGGGGTTCAAATATTTTATAAACCATTTCTAAAAAATATGTATGGCATCAGATTATTCTAATTTCTGTGAGGACAAGCAAGTCCTAGGTTACAAACTGAACTCTCCAATGAATAATTGTTACTACTGGATTTTTTTTTAAATTGTTTTTTTTGTTGTTGTTCCACATAAACTAGTAAAAACAGTTCAGGAGATTGTTGCTCCATTTGTTACAAATACAAATAAAGATTATTTTAAAAGTAAATTATGTTTGAAATAATTGTTTGGCTACACTATATTTTTAATATGCTAGCTGTGATAATTTTATGCCCATTAAAATTGTCCATAATTATATTTTATGTTTCTAAAGTAACAGAATGACTTTCAATCTGGAAAAGAAAAAAGAAGTGCTAATGTAGCATTATTTTTTTCAATTTTCCCAAAAATTTCAGTTTTTTTCCAAGCTTCAAAATTTCCGGAAATTTTACATCTCTACTTAGCCTCCTCCCCAAATACTCAACATTTTAAGCCTGCCTGGTTTGCGGGGATATGGGGAAGACATAATATTGTGTGGTGCCCACGAGTTTCTGCTCTCATGATCAGATAATTGAGTTAAGTCTGTTTCCTGTGGTCAGTATTATTTGGTAAAACTTAGTGATGTGCCAAAAAGAGTTCAGCTTAGTAGAGCCTGAGAATTTCGGAATCTGTAAGATTCTGGGAGAATCCATAGGGCCACAAGGATCTCTTCCTTGGCTTCTTGACACCTGTTTGGGGTCTTTGGGCAAGCAAAAAGGGCCGTAAGCTTTCCTGCCTTTGCCATGTTTCATTATCCTCCCCATCCAATGAGAAACGATGCGTCTAGATGCGTCTAAACATTAGGAAGAACTTCCTGACAGTGAGAGCTGTTTGGCAGTGGAATTTGCTGCCAAGGAGTGTGGTGGAGTCTCCTTCTTTGGAGGTCTTTAAGCAGAGGCTTGACAGCCATCCGTCAGGAATGCTTGGATGGTGTTTCCTGCTTGGCAGGGGGTTGGACTGGATGGCCCTTGGGGTCTCTTCCAACTCTAGGATTCTATGGTAGTACGGCGCTACCTTGGTTCTCAAACTTGATCCGTTCCGGAACTCCAAATTGATGTAGCAGAGAATTTAGCAGCTCAACACAATCTTCCATGCACACTCAAATGGATAACACTCAAAACAGAAGCATGGTGGCTTCCCAGGGAAAAGTTCCCAAACTGGAACACTTACTTCCGGGTCTGCAGTGTTTGGGTTCCAAGTTGTTTGAGTACCAAGGTGTTTGAAAACCAAGGTACCACTGTAGCTAGATATGAGCTTTCCCATAGAAAGTGTGTGGAGACCGGGAGAAGAGGGGTGTGGGGCCAGGATAGTGGTGGTTAGGCTAGGATAGGATGAAGATTAGTCAGTTATACTGAAAGAGTTAATATTTTAGATGTAACTAAGCTGATGAACTATCGAAATACGTGAAGCACGATGTTCTGAAGTAAATAAAGATTTTGTTTTTGTTGAGCCAAGAGAAAAGAGGCATTTATTTGGTCCAGCGATATATGGATGCTCATGAGGAGGTGAACTCAGGGAAAAGACAAAACTGACCTGCAGGGTGATAGTTTGTGTCTTGGAGTTTCACTCAAGGGGGGCAAAAGGGCAGAAACCTCGGTAAGGCTACACAGTTACTAAAAGGGTTTAGCTAACTGACGCAGTGGGGGGGATCTAATGAGAGAGAGCCCCGGAACTGATAGAGCTGAGAGGTATTCTTAACCCAGGAGCCCAGAGCAATATATATATATATATAACATTATTGAAAAAGTCAATAATGAAAAAGCCTGAGGCATATTTGTTAGGTTTAATAGATGAAGACATACCAAAAGGGAAGGAAAAAGTATTTTTATATGCTAGTACAGCAGCCAGGGTAGTTATAGCAGCTAAGTGGAAGGATGAAAAGGCACCATTGAAAGAGGAAAGGATCTATAAATTGAATGAGTATCTATTAATGGCAAAATTAACAGCGGTAATAAGGAATACATCAAAGCAAAATTTAAAAAAAAATGAATGGCTATGTTATGAGGAATATATGGCCAAACATTACTCAAGGGACGATGTGCTTCCATGTCTAGATTAAGAGATATGGAGATTAATAAAGGGAAAATAAAGAGATTTAAGAGGATAAGAAAATGTATTATAAAGAATGATAATACAGAATGCATATTGAGAAAAGGATTTATGACAGAAGAAATGTTGCTGGAGGGGAGTCAGAGGGGGGGAGGGGTTATGGGAGTAAGATTTGCTTGTTTTGATTAGTATGTATGTTTTTCTTGTTTTATGGATTTGTATATTTTAATTTAAAATTTCAATAGTTTCTTAAAATTTAAAAAAAAAGAAAAAAAGGGGGATTATCCTCACAGACGGACCTCAAGGATGGAGGTGGGGTGTATGGAAAAAGTGACCCTGAACACCTCAGAAGCAATACACTTGGTAACAGAGGGGTAGTTGGCAGGGAGTCAGCCTTTCGTTACCGAATGCCTTTCGTCTAGCGAGTTTTTCATTTCATCTTGCGAGGTACCACTGCATTAAGAGCTTAATTTGTTCATTTCATTGACTAGTGATTTAAACCAAGTCTTACTAACTAGTGATTTAAATCAATTCGATTTAAATCATATCTACCCTGTATTAGATCAAACCGTTTGAGGGTGCCCTCCCCAGTTAATCCAGTTGGGGTGATATGATGTGGGTTTTTCTGGTTCATCCCAGGACTACTGGGTCCTCCTTCTCACTCAACAGTGACGGTGGCGCCACCACAATAAAAAAAAATCCTGCATTGCAGGGGGGTTGGGTTGGATGACCCTTGGGGGTCCCTTTCCAACTCTCCAATTCCACTTACCTCAAAATCTTCTCTGGACTGCACGCAGCTCCACAGCTCGTTGAACGCTGCTGTGTCGGCTTCAAACAATGGCTCCAACTCATCCATCTCAAAAGCCCGGGAGCAGGAGAAACAGACAGGTGTTGCTTGAAAATAAAGATACAGATTTGTTAGATACCGGCCCCTCCGTTTCCTTAATTCAGCCTTCTCCGATCCGATGCCTTTCCGGATGTTTTGGACTACAACTCCCATCATCCTCTGCTGTGGATGATGGGAGTTGTAGTCCAAAACATCTGGAAAGGGGACCTGATTGAGGGAGGAGGACCTCGGTTCAAAACAAATTATCTCTCTCCCCCTTTTTTCTTCCTAAACAAAACTGGTCTGTAAAAAATGTTACTGGTGGGGTGGGGAAGAGAGAAAGAAAGAGAGAGAGAGAGAGAGAGAGAGAGAGTGATAGATTGCACAAACTTTTGTAAACCAAGAAAATCTTCAATAAAAATATATTAAAAAAGCAAGGAATCTGTTAATCATGGTTCTCTTTCTCCCCCTTACAACAAAGACAACCATCAAGAGGGATGCACAGAGGCCACTCGTATACATGCATTCGTTTGCAATATTTCTGCACTGCAATAGAAACACAGGATTGCGAAGCTGGAAGGGACCCCAGGGGTCATCTAGTCCAACCCCCCCAAAATGTTTACGATACACACACATATATATTAAAAGGCTCATCATCAAATAGCTGCAATCGACCAGACCAGAGAAAAAACCCACTGCAGCGACAAAATAAAGGCAGGTAGCAACTCTTCACAGCTTTCGCTAACCTGGTTCTATCTTGACGCTTTGCACTACAGTTCCCATGAGCCTGGCGCCGACGGGAGTTGTAGTCCAGAAAAATCTGGAGGGAACGAGACTGGGGAAAGCTACCATTTTCTCTGTTAATATAGTTGTTGTTTTTTTTAATTATTAAATTCAGTGCAGATGCCAAAAGTAAAACTACAAATAAGTACAACTAAACCTCAGAAAATACATATAAAAATACAAAAAAAATACATAAAAAGATATCACACCAACCCTTCCCCCATCCCACCCACTCGCTAGACAAAAGGCATTCGCTAGCGGAAGGCTGCCTCGCAAGACGGAAAAAAATATATCTTTTTTTCCCGTCAAAACCGCTATTCTCCGTTGGTGCTTCGCAAGACGAAAAATTCGCTATACGAAGACACTCGCAGAACGAATTATTTTCGTCTTGCGAGGCACCACTGTATAGTTTTCTATTTAAGTTACATTTCAGTCCAAAGGCCATTCATCAGGAAATAAGGATTTGTTTACGTTTCTTCATGTGCTAAAACTCAGTCTAAGTTTTTCTTTTTAATTGTTTATCCGCATCAATTAACAAACATGGATACCAGTTAACAAACATGGATACATGTGCTATAATGTTATTTTTTTAGTTAAATAAGTTGCTTTAAATAATAACAATTTAAGGAAATGATTCTTTTTCTCCTTCCTATAAAGTACAGCAGAAAAGTTGTCCAAATATACACAGTTAACTTATTAAACCTCACAATAATTTCATAATTATCAGTCTGTGTATTTCTAATAGCATATCCAAATCAGTAATTTTTGATACAGGTAGGTAGCCGTGTTGGTCTGCCATAGTCAAAGCAAAACAAAAAAATTAAAAAATGCTTCCAGTAGCACCTTAGAGACCAACTAACGATATATAAGGGTCTGGTGACTTCTATTTCAGTGTATCTGAAGAAGTGTGCATGCACACGAAAGCTCATACCAAGAACAAACTTAGTTGGTCCCTAAGGTGCTACTGGAAGTAATTTTTGATGTTGAACTGTAAAAAACTACTGTGAAAATTTATTATTCCAAAAATGAAACCTTCATTTGGTTGTAAATATTAAGATTATACCAGCAAGATGGATGGAGCCTACAATCGCATTGGCTCTTTTTGCTGCTGCATCACAATGCTGAGCTGATGTCTAGCCACAGTGGTACCTTGGTTTTCAAACACCTTGGTACTCAAACAACTTGGAACCCAAACACTGCAAACCAGGAAGTAAGTGTTCCAGTTTGGGAACTTTTTCCCCCGGAAGCCACCAATGCTTCTGTTTTGAGTGTTATCCATTTGAGTGTGCATGGAAGATTGTGTTGAGCTGCTAAATTCTCTGCTACATCAATTCGGAGTTCCGGAACGGATCAAGTTTGAGAACCAAGGTAGCTCAGTACTATCATAGAATCCTAGAGTTGGAAGAGACCCCAAGGGCCATCCAGTCCAACCCCCTGCCAGGCAGAAAACACCATCAAAGCATTCCTGACAGACGGCTGTCAAGCCTCCTCTTCAAGACCTCCAAAGAAGGAGACTCCACCACACTCCTTGGCAGCAAATTCCACTGCCCAACAGCTCTCACTGTCAGGAAGTTCTTCCTAATGTTTAGACGCATCTAGACGCATCGTTTCTCATTGGATGGGGAGGATAATGAAACATGGCAAAGGCAGGAAAGCTTACGGCCCTTTTCGCTTGCCCAAAGACCCCAAACAGGTGTCAAGAAGCCAAGGAAGAGATCCTTGTGGCCTTATGGATTCTCCCAGAATCTTACAGATTCCGAAATTCTCAGGCTCTACTAAGCTGAACTCTTTTTGGCACATCACTAAGTTTTACCAAATAATACTGACCACAGGAAACAGACTTAACTCAATTATCTGATCATGAGTGCAGCAACTCGTGGGCACCACGCAATATTATGTCTTTCCCATATCCCCACAAACCAGGCAGGCTTAAAATGTTGAGTATTTGGAGAGGAGGCTAAGGCATTCTTCGATACCTGATGCTAATCTCTCAAAAATATTTATTCAGGACTGAACATGCCACTGGTCCTCAGTGTGTGTGTGTGCGCGTCCGTGTGTGTTTTGTCTTTACTAAAATACAAAATGCAATCCAAGTTTGCACTTTGTTATAAAGAAAAATACTGCTCCCTTTCCCTTACACTCCTTTCCCCACCTCCCTTGTTGCCTTTCTTGGGGCCAACAGGGAAAAAATATGAAATCCAAAATTTCCAGCAGCTCTGCATTTGAAACCGGAATCCCCACCAGTTAAATCAGGCATGTCCAAAATCCGTTTCGGGGGCCTAACCCCTGTGGCAGTTTATTTCCTGGGGTAAAATCCTTTAAAAACCTCAACAACTTCGATCCTAAAGAGAGTTCAACAACTTTGGAGAAAAATCATTTAAAAAGCTCAACTTCAATCCGTAAAAAAGGCGAACAACTTTGGTCGGCCCTCGCGGCCCTTCACTTCATCAAATCTGGCCCTCTTTGAAAAAAGTTTGGACACCACTGAGTTAAATGCATTTTGGGATAAAAAATAAAAATAAATCCATTTATTCATTAGGAAGAGCAGGATATATATTTTAATAATAACCATTGCACTGATAAATAAATAAAATTGATTCTTTTCTGTGTATGGACAAACAAATAAACCTAAGCAGGCAATCAGTGCAGGAAAGGGAAAACAAAAACAGATAAGAGGAAGGCCTAAACTCTCCTTCCTCAGCCAGAAACGTTCTTAGTACGTTTCGGCCTCCAGGCAGGAAAAGGTTTTTTGGGCCGGGCCATACCATTCCTTAAGGCGGGGGGGGGTGTATAATGAGAAAGCTCGGCAACTGCGCTTCGCTCCCCATCGTGTCTCCACGCACAATCCTTTCTGCACTGCCGCATCGCTTTACACACGAAGCTCGAGTTATCAGAAGAGCCAAAAGCGCCGCACACAAATGTCTAAGGCGCCTAGCAGTTCCCCATCACCCCTCCTTGCATGGTAATGGTCCCTTCTGACACCAGGCTGGATGCCAGAGCGGACTGTACCATGTATCAGGTTTCCGGACGGAGGGGGGGGGAGGAAGAGGAGATGGTAAATCTACGGCAAGGGTTTAATTCTATTAAAGACGGGGCTTCGTTCCCACGGTGGGGGTTTTTTTGTCTGCTAGTTTAACAAGGAAATCAATGACTGGACTAGTGTTGGATTTATGTGCAAAGCAAGTAAAAGCTGCAGTTAGGACACAGAAGTCATTACTAAGTTTTGCATACCTGGTAAAATCACAATAAAGGATAGTACGCTCTGAAGCAGACGTTAAAAGTTTTCTTAAACGTTTTGCTAAGTGGGAAATCGTCCAGTATTTTCACTCAAATGAATTTCATATGCAAATAAATTTACTGCATGGAATATGTTTGTAGCCGCAGCATCCCCTCGCAGTAAACTTCTTTGCATATGAAATACCTCCGACACGGGACACACTGATAAATCAAGAATATTGCGGGGGGGGGGTGTCAGATTTTCGGGGGGGGGGAAGAGATATTACGTCGGTTCCATTTACCCTCTCACAAACACATATACACAATAGCAGTCTTTCTCAACATCTGGCGCCCTCCAGATGTGTTTTTGTTTGCATTCCAAAACAGCTGGAGGGAGCCAGGGTCTTTTTCCTTTCCAGGAGGGTGGAGCGGTCGAAAACTCCGAATTGGAAACATTTTTTAAGCAGGGAACTTCCGCGCATCTTTGCTCTCTCCCTCCCTCTTGCCTGCCCTTCCCTGCAATTTTGCACACTTCAATGAAAAATTGCATTGGGGGGCCCGGGTGGAATCGCCCCCCCCCCCGAAATAAAGCAACATTCCCCCCCCCCCTTCAAGAAAGATCTAGAAACGTTGCCTTTCCCGGGCTCAGCCTCTCCGCACCGTTTACCTGGGAGTAAGCGCCACTGAACACAATGTATCTACCTTCCAAGCAAGCACGTGGGCTCTTAGCAGTATATAAATAGTAAATAAATAAAAAACACTCGCAAGTTACAATTCCGTTTTTTGCATTCACTCGTAGGGATTCAGTGCGGCTTACTTCCCGAGTAAACGCCTGCTGGGATCGGGCCGCGAGCTACTTTTCATCTCCGAGGGACGCACAAGGACGGGGGAAGGGGGTGTAAGAGAAGGAAGCCCCGTTTTTCCAACCCTCTTTGGGGGCAAAGTGGAGTGGGGGAGAGATTCGGGAAGCGCCTCTCCTTTCTCTCTTCGTGCTAAGCGAAAGTTCCTCACCAAAGCGAGGCCTCCTCCTCCGCGTCCCCTGCACGGTCAGATCCCGGGGGCGGCCGCGCCGACGTTCGACGAGATGGAACGCCGCGGCCGCCAACGTTCCACGGAATGGAACGCGACGGCCTTCACCGTTCTGCCCTCCGAACCCTGGCGCTGGCAACGTTCGACGCCCCCGCTCCTTTTTCAATGGGGCTTATCAATGGGACGGAAGCGGCGCATCGCCCGGTGACTCATACCCGCCAGAAACAAAATAAACAATTCCGCATAACTCTCGCGCGCCCACCACGGCCTGGCCTTTACCCAGGTGGGCAGGAACTAGGTTTTCTACCCTCCCCCCCCCTCCAAAAAAGAGGAGGAAAAAGGCTGTGGCAATCTCTTTACCTGCTCCAGGTAGCGGACCCTCCACAAGCAGACCCACGCCCTCCGCCCGACTGAACTGAAAGCCGCGGCAAAATCGGATGGGATAAGGGGAGGCGTGGAAATGGCCATGCTGCGGGGATTCCCCTGTTTGGTTCCCGCGAGCGAGCTCGTCCTCGCGAGCGGAAGCCGCGGGCGCCATCTTGAGGAAGGGCACGGGGGTTGGGGCGGGGCTTAGCGAGGCGAGCCGCTGCGCGCCCCAGTCCAGGTGAAGAGAGGGGCGGGGAAGCTGTTGTCCACCCCACCGGGGTCAGTTAATTCTCTGGACACTCTCACCGGGCTTTGTGTTGAACTTGAAAATAAAAAAGGGTATCTGAAGAAGTGTGCATGCACACGAAAGCTCATACCAAGAACAAACTCAGTTGGTCTCTAAGGTGCTACTGGAAAGAATTTTCTATTTTGTTTTGAAAATAAAAGTTTCAGACACAAGAATGCAAGGCCAGTGGCTGGCCAGATGCCCACCCCCACCGCGCCCACATCCCCCAGGAAATCTACACGGAGGGAGTCCACAGCCCTCTTAATCCCTAGCATTCAGAGATAGACTGCCTCTGGCTATGGAGGATCCATTCATTTAGCTCAGGGATCTCCAAACTCGGCCCTCTAATTCAGGAGTCAGCAAACTGTTTCAGCAGGGGGCCGGTCCACTGTCCCTCAGACCTTATGGGGGGCTGGACTATATTTGGGAGGGGGATGAACGAATTCCTATGCCCCACAAATAACCCAGAGATGCATTCTACTCATGTAAAAACACCAGGCATGCCCCACAAATAACCCAGAGGTGCATTTTAAATAAAAGGACACATTCTACTCATGTAAAAACACCAGGCAGGCCCCACAAATAACCCAGAGATGCATTTTAAATAAAAGGACACATTCTACTCATGTAAAAACACCAGGCATGCCCCACAAATAACCCAGAGGTGCATTGTAAATAAAAGGACACATTCTACTCATGTAAAAACACCAGGCAGGCCCCACAAATAACCCAGAGATGCATTTTAAATAAAAGCACACATTCTACTCATGTAAAAACACCAGGCAGGCCCCACAAATAACCCAGAGATGCATTTTAAATAAAAGCACACATTCTACTCATGTAAAAACACCAGGCAGGCCCCACAAATAACCCAGAGATGCATTTTAAATAAAAGCACACATTCTACTCATGTAAAAACACCAGGCAGGCCCCACAAATAACCCAGAGATGCATTTTAAATAAAAGCACACATTCTACTCATGTAAAAACACGCTGATTCCCAGAGGGTTGGATTGAGAAGGCGATTGGGCTGCATCCGGCCCCTGGGCCTTAGTTCGCCTCTCCATGATGTTTTGGGCCTACAACTCCCATGATCCCTAGCTAGCAGGACCAGTGGCCAGGGATGATGGGAATTGTAGTGTCCAAACATCTGGAGGGCTGAGGTTGAGGAAGCCTAATTTAGCTTTATAGCCTCAGTCAAGGAGCGTGGCCACTGACTCTCCAGGCTCCGATGAAAGAGCCGGTCATCAAATCTTCTTCTCTGGCGATCCCTCATAGCCGAGTAAGATTGTCTTCCATAAACACGGTTTTAACAATGAGTCCGTAGGTGACTGTGGAGGCCAGTTCTGGATCCACACATCCTTCCACAGTGAGGACATAGGTTTCCGGGCGGAAGTTGATAACGGTGAGGGTTTGCCATTGTGCCTTCCTCTTAGCACATTTCTCCCTTGCATCCTGAGTTCCAGTGTCTTCAAAGTCCATGACACCTTTGGTAAAAGCTGTTCTCCAATTGGAGCGCTCGCAGGCCAGTGCTTCCCAGTTGTCGGTGTTTATACTAGATTTTTTTAGATTTGCCTTCAGACAGTCTTTCAACCTCTTTTGTTGACCACCAGCACTACGCTTTCCATTTTTAAGTTCGGAATAGAGTACAGTGGTACCCCGTGTTACACACACGATCTGTTGTGGATCGCGCTACATAACACGGGCGTGCTTAACACGAACGCCCCCCCCAAAAACCCAGAAGTTTGCGCGTTTTTGCGCTCCTGCGCATGCGCGAAGTGCGCAAAATGCTTCTGCACACCTGAACACACCTGCGTGTCGCGCGCGCTCCGGGGAGGACTTCTGGGTCGCGGAGATCCGTAAGTCGAACGTACGCAACACGGAGCATACGCAACTCGAGGTATGACTGTAGTCGCTTTGGAAGAACGATCATCAGGCATCCGCACAACATGACCAGTCCAACGAAGTGGATGTTGAAGAATCATTGCTTCGACACTGGTGATCTTTGCTTCTTCCAGTACCCTGGCATTAGTTCGCCTGTCTTCCCCAAGTGATGTGTAAAAATGTTCAGAGACCTTTCGAGGAGTTGGAGATGGCGTTTATACGTGGTCCATGTTTCACAGGCAGACAGTAAGGTTGGTAGTACAACAGGTTTGTAAACGAGTATTTTGGTTTCCCTGCGAATGTCCTGGTCCTCAAACACTCTGTTCTTCAATTGGGAGAAAGCTTTACTCGTAGAGCTCAGGCGATGCTGGATTTATTTTGTTTGTTGCATATGGGCTTCATCTTTCCGCCCAGGGTAGTGTGCATCGTTCTCCTCCTCCCATTTTCATAGCTGTCAACCTTCCCATTTTTTGCGGGAAATTCCCCTATCAGTACTATAGTCTATAGCAGGCACGTCCAACAGGTAGATCGTAATCTACCGGTAGATCACTGGACATCTGTGGTAGATCACTGGTAGATCACTGGCTCCCCCAAAGAAGCTCAACAACTTTGGGTCCCCTAAAAAAGCTCATTTTTTGCCCTGCACCCCCGAAAAACAGGGCTTTCCTTCTACCTAAAAAAAAAGCTCAACAACAACTTTGACCTGAATGCCTAAAAAACGGGGCTTTCCTCCTCCCCAAAAAAGCTCAACAACTTTGCCCTGAACCCCCCAAAAGGGGGTAGATCACTGCCAGTTTTTAACTCTGCAAGTAGATCACAGTCTCTTGGGAGTTGGCCACTCCTGGTCTATAGTATAGTAGTGATTGGGGAATTTCCTGCAAAAAAGGGAAGCAGGGCCGTCTTAGGCACATCGGCCGCCGTGGCGCGGCAATCCCTCCGGTGCCCCCGTGCCCCGGGGAGTAGTGGTGGTGGTGGGCTGGCGGGGGGTGGGTGGCATCCGGGGCGTCCGGTGAGAGCACGGGGTGCGGGGCAGGGAGCTCCGGTGTGCCGCCTTCGCACCTCTCCACCTCTGGGGCCGCCTTCTTCCTGCGCTGGCTGCCCCTCAGGAGGTGGGGCAGCCACCCAGCCGCCAATGGGGTGGGGGTGTGTCCATCTGGTGGCATGCAGGGAGGGGGGAGGCTGCCGCTGGGGCTGCACGGCTCCCCTGCTCGCTGCGCTCACGGGGCGCCCCTGGGGGGGCCGGCGCCCTGGCACCCTGCGCCAGTAGGGGCAATGGCTAAGACGGGGCTGAAGGGAAGGTTTGACAGCTATGCATTTTACCCTCACAACAACCCTGGGGGGTAGGCTCGCTAGAGAGCGAGCGACTGGCCCCCGGGGTCCCCCCTTTAGCTTCATGGCTTAGTGGGGGTGTCACCCACCAGGACATCCCTTGAAGCTGAACGTTGGAGGAATCGGGACAGATCAAATAAAAGCCCTTCGTGGAGCACATAGTTGGAACTATGGAACTCCCTGCCACAGCAGTCAGGACTGGGCACAAACCCGGATGGCTAAAAAAGGATTAGGAAAATTCATGGAGAAGCCATCCCAGTTTCTGATTTGATCCTAGAATGTCCCACTTTTTCTTAGGACGTCCCTATTTTCATTGGAGAAATGTTGGAGGGTACGGAGTTATCTGACCTATGAGCCATCTGAAGGCAATCCTGTATAGGGAAGTTAAAAATATTTTAAAAATATTGTTTTTATATATGTTGGAAGCTGCCCAGAGTGGCTGGGGCAACCCAGTAAGATGTGTGGGGTATGAATAATAAAAATTATCATTATGGAATGGGACGTCCCTATTTTCATCAGAAAAATGTTGCAGGATATGAGAGGATGCTGAACTAAATGGGCCATTGGTCTCTCCCAGATCCTACTCAAACGCTTTTAACCACTGTTACTTTGAGTGCTTCCTTTCACAACAATTCCCTGAAATTAAAAAAGGGGGGGGGCCTCAGAGAAAGAGGTTGTAGCCCTGCTCACCACACCCTACATTTCTACTTGCAGGGAGCTGCTTTGATTTTTAAATTGTTTTGAGGCATCTGAAAACAGCGCCTGTCACACATGCTCCAAATTGCAAAGGTTTCGTTTGGCTGTATTTCTAAACCAGTCTTAACAGCCCTCAGGTGACAAGTGAATCCCACCTATCCCAGTCGGTAAAGCACGAGACTCTTAATCCCAGGGTCGTGGGTTCGAGTCCCACTTTGGGCAAAAGATTCCTGCATTTCAGTGGGTTGGACTAGATGACCCTGCGGGTCCCTTGCAGCTCGACATGTCTATCATTCTATCACTGGGTCGGCCATCAAACTGGCCCAGGAGGGCTCATCTTACACTCTTAAGTATCCCAGCAATTGCAGATTTGCCACTTGCAGAACTATAGTTTCCAGCACCCTTTGCATACTAAAGTTCCCAGGATTATTGGCAGGAAGCCTTGAATGTATGGTTCTACGTGGTGTGAATAGGGTTCACAGAATCACAGAATTGTCAAATCCTGCACACTGCTGCAGAGCCCAAGGTGGGAAGAGGCGAGAACCGAGGCATGTCTGGATTTGCAGAAAAAGGTGAACTTTGGGCGAAGAACGGAGGCGTTTGGACCTGCTTCTGGAATTTGTGCCCAGAAGCCGTTGGGTGTCAACCAGTTTTGCCCGCACACGCAGGGATTGGCATGGGCGGGTGTAAGTGCATGTACCAAAGGGTTTACTGTATGAACCAAAAGCCATAACAATTTCATTGCAATTTGCCAAACCGCAAAACGCAACATTGCTCACAGCAAGGGCGCAAAGCAAGACATCGATAATTTAAAGAAATGCTGCCGGAATCTGTAAGTAACATCTGCTAGCAGCTCATACCTAGCTTCACTTCCGTTAGGCCTCCAAATCTCCATTTATAATTGTGATAATAATAATAATAATAATAATAATAATAATAATAATAATAATTTATTATTTATACCCCACCCATCTGGCTGGGGTTCCCCAGCCACTCTGGGCGGCTTCCAACAAAATATTAAAAACACGATAAAACATCAAACATTAAAAACTTCCCTAAATGGAACTGCCTTCAGGTGTCTTCTAAAAGTCTGGTAGAGTTGCAAGGGACCCGAGGGTCATCTAGTCCAACCCCCTTGAAGTGCAGGGATCTTTTTCCAACATTAGGGTTGCCATACGCCTGGGAAATCCTGGGCATGTCCTCTTTCGGGCGGCTGACACGCCCATCTGGGGGGACGTTTACATTTTATAGCAAATGTCCATTTTGGTGTTTTTTTTTGGGGGGGGGGGAGTCAGGTTCAGGCAACATTTTTTTCTGTCCTGATTTTTACCTCTTGAAATATAGCAACCATAGCTCTCTGTTTCCAATCTTCCTCGCAGCCAGAGCATCTAAAAAAATAATCTATTTTTAAATTATTATTATTTTTTAAAAAATCTTAAATCTACATCCTTGTTTCGCTCCATTTAACGTTTTAAAGACTTCAGCAATGGCTCCATTTACACCAGCTCTGACCCTCATCTCTGTATTGCTATGTAATTCTTGAATCAAATCCTGATTGTTTTTCCTGTGAATGATGAGGTTAGTTTGCAAGCAGTCTGGTAGAGGATCTTTTAGAAGGTGCAAAACATGGGTAGGCAACCTAAGGCCTGTGGGCCGGATCCAGCCCAATCGCCTTCTCAATCTGGCCCACAGACGGTCTGGGAATCAGCGTGTTTTTACATGAGTAGAATGTGTCCTTTTATTTAAAATGCATCTCTGGGTTATTTGTGGGGCATAGGAATTAGATCATTATTTTTTCCCCAAAAAATATAATCCAGCCCTCCACAAGGTCTGAGGGACAGTGGCCCCCTGCTGAAAAATTTTGCTGACCCCAGGCATAAAGCAAGGAGGAAATAGCTCTTTTGGGTTGAGCACAATGCTCTTAATCTCTGGGCAAACATTCCTGCATTGCTGGGAGTTGGGCTAGAACAGTAGTGATGTATGGAAGTGAGAGCTGGACCATAAAGAAGGTTGATCGCCAAAGAATTGATGCTTTTGAAATATGGTGCTGGAGGAGACTCTTGAGAGTCCCATGGACTGCAAGAAGATCAAACCTATCCATTCTGAAGGAAATCAGCCCTGAGTGCTCACTGGAAGGACAGATCCTGAAGTTGAGGCTCCAAGACTTTGGCCACCTCATGAGAAGAGAAGACTCCCTGGAAAAGACCCTGATGTTGGGAAAGATGGAGGGCACAAGGAGAAGGGGACGACAGAGGACGAGATGGTTGGACAGTGTTCTCGAAGACACCAACATGTGTCTGACCAAACTGCGGGAGGCAGTGGAAGACAGGAGTGCCTGGCATGCTCTGATCTGTGGGGTCACGAAGAGTCGGACACGACTAAACAAAGGGATGCAGGTGGCGCTGTGGGTTAAACCACAGAACCTAGGGCTTGCCAATCAGAAGGTCGGCGGTTCGAATCCCCATGACGGGGTGAGCTCCCATTGCTCGGTCCCTGCTCCTGCCCACCTAGCAGTTCAAAAGCACGTCAAAGTGCAAGTAGATAAATAGGTACCGCTCCGGCGGGAAGGTAAACGGCGTTTCCGTGCGCTGCTCTGGTTCACCAGAAGCAGCTTAGTCATGCTGGCCACATGATCCGGAAGCTGTACGCCAGTTCCTTCGGCCATTAATGCGAGATGAGCACCGCAACCCCAGAGTCGGACACGACTGGACCTAATGCTCAGGCGTTTTACCTTTAAACGACTAAACAAAAACAACAACAACAAGATGGCCCCTGTGTTCCCTTTCCATCTCTACAAATCCTTTCATGAAATATCTAGGTACAGGTAGGTAGCCGTGTTGGTCTGCCACAGTAAAAACAAAATAAAATAAAAAATTCCTTCCAGTAGCTACACCTTAGAGACCAACTAAGTTTGTTCTTGGTATGAGCTTTCATGTGCATGCACACTTCATACCAAGAACAAACTTAGTTGGTCTCTAAGGTGTAGCTACTGGAAGGAATTTTTTATTTTATTTTGTTATGAAATATCTAGCGAGCTAATTGGAGTTTGTTACGAGGGTGATACCTCCCCCCTTCTTAAAAATCTGGGGAAAGATGCTGGGTTTCCACCTCTGTGTGTTTTTGTGTTGCTGGGTGACTCATTTTTCTTCTTGCAGGTACTTTCCCAGTTTAAAAGCATAACAAAAGCCCTTTGTGCTTGATCAGGTGGCCAGCATCCTGTCTCCAGCAGAGAGAAGCTCCCAGTCATCTCCCAGCTCTGGTGTCTGGTATTCAGAATTAATCCTTTTGCTGATTTATTTACAACCAAACAGAATAACGTTACAGAATAAAGTTGTTGATTTAATTACAATAAAGTTGTTGATTTATTTACAAACAAACAGAATAAAGTTACAGAATAAAGTTCTGAAGAAGTGTGCATGCACACGAAAGCTCATACCAAGAACAAACTTAGTTGGTCTCTAAGGTGCTACTGGAATGATTTTTTTTTTGTTTGTTTAAACAGAATAAAGGTTGTATATGGCCTCCAACGACCCAGATATATAGGTGGCACTGGGTGATCATGGGACACAATATTTGTAAAAATACAGGTGAACTCAAAAAATTAGAATATTGTGGAAAAGTCCATTTATGTAAGCAATTGTTTTCATTAGCTACTGGAGTTTAATATATGAGATAGACTCATGACATGCAAAGCGAGATATGTCAAGCCTTTGTTTGTTATAATTGTGATGATTATGGTGCACAGCTGATGAAAACCCCAAAGTTGAAATTGTTAATTTGGGGTTCTCATCAGCTGTACGCCATAATCATCACAATTATAACAAACAGAGGCTTGACATATCTCACTTTGCATGTCATGAGTCTATCTCATATATTAGTTTCACCTTTTAAGTTGAATTACTGAAAAAAATGAACCTCTCCACGATATTCTAATTTTTCGAGTTTCACCTGTAAATAAAATTGTGCCAGGTAGATGTAGTCATTTGAGCTCCTGCCCTTAAGATACGCTTTTTGCTTCTGCAATATCTTTTCAAGAAGGGCAGTCTGCCAAACCCCATACCCTCCCAGCATTTCGCCAATGAAAATAGGGACAATTTAAAATCCAAATTATTTAGATCGAAAGTCTTTCAGGATTTGGAGACAGAAAGATGGAGGTTTTGAAGCTCCCCAAATCACGCTAGACTCTCCTTCCTTGGAGGTTTTTAAGTAGAAGTCAGATGGTCAGTGTAGAGACAATACTGAGCTTTTCCTTTGTTATAAAATTTCAGGTCTTCCTAGCCCGGTAATGAAAATACTCGCTTTTGGAGGGAGTATTTTCTGCATAGGTTCTTGAAGTGTGGTTTTGCTAGCTTTTCAGTCCCTGGTATTTCATCCCAGTTTAAGAGGATGAAGAGGGTCCCAGCTCATGCGTGATAGGCAGAGCAAAGACCTTGAACAATGGCAAGGTTTTACTTTTATAGTTTTTTTGGTTCCATACAGTTCAATGATACAGAAAAGGCAGGAAAGCAAGATTCTATCATAAGGTAAGTGGTGTGATTGGGTTAATGGGTACTTCTGATTGCTTATGGTGTTTTAGACAATGGGTGTTAAATTGTTGTTCTTTATTATTTGAGTTTTGATCATGATTCTGACATTCCTCTATCTACAGGAGGGAATCTGAAGCTTCTGTCAATCATGGGGTGTGAAGATTGACGTTTGCTCATCTCATTGCAAAAAGATCATCTCACTGCAAAAAAGATCAAACTTATCCATCCTTAAAGAAATCAGCCCTGAGTGCTCACTGGAAGGACAGATCCTGAAGTTGAGGCTCCAGTACTTTGGCCACCTCATGAGAAGAGAAGACTCCCTGGAAAAGACCCTGATGTTGGGAAAGATGGAGGGCACAAGGAGAAGGGGACGACGGAGGATGAGATGGTTGGACAGTGTTCTCGAAGTGACTGGCGTGAGTTTGGCCAAACTGCGAGAGGCAGTGGAGGATAGGGGTGCCTGGCGTGCTCTGATCCATGGGGTCACGAAGAGTCGGACACGACTGAACAACTAAACAACAAGGTATCAAAGGATAGTTTGTGGGTTTCTCTCTCTCTCTCCTGATGAACCACACAACTTCCTTGTCCCTTTCCCCTCTTTGGTCACAAGGTGGCACCAGACACCAGACCATAAGGACGAAAAGTAGTTTTGTTCTGAAATACTGTACAAGTGGGAACCATTGTGTTCCTTCTGGGGTGGTTTGTCCACCTTTGGTCCTCAGGCTGCACTCAAGATTTCACCTGCAGCTCCTTGACTACAGCCAAGATAGCACTTAATCTCGGGGTCCTGGGTTCGAGTCCCACGTTGGGCAAAATATTCCTGCATTGCACGGGGTTGGACTGGATGATCCTCCGGGCCCCATCCAACTCTACAGTTCTGTGATTCTACGAGAGCGGCCACACCCTGGGAACAGCTTCGAGTGGCCGGCTAAACCAGGTGAGGGGAACCGATGGGTCTCTAACCCTTGGGGAGTTAGGCACTTCATCTGCACGCGAAGACGGGGGTCAAATGGTCCAGAAGGCGGTTTCTGCACATGCCGTGGAGGGAAGTGAGGGGCAGGTGGGGCTCGTCCGCCTGGGAGGGGAGCCCATCTCGGAGAAGGAAAGCTCTGACCCTAAACTTCCGCTGCTTTGCAGGATCTGTTCCGGAGAATAAAAGTCTCAGGAGTAAACCCGGGGCGTAGCAAGGGGGGGCCGCCCCAGGTTCCATAATGGAGGGGGTGACAAATTATCAAGGAACAAATTTTTTTGAAACATTTCTTTGAATTTTTTTTTGAAAATGCCTGCTCCGAAGGTCTTATGTTACTATACTAGGGATTCTATAGCTATATATGAAATTTCATGCATATCAGTTAATATCTTGACCCTCCTCCACCAAAATATCTGTTCACTTGGCTGTTTTCCTAGAAGAAGAAGAAGAAGAAGAAGAAGAAGAAGAAGAAGAAGAAGAAGAAGAAGAAGAAGAAGAAGAAGAGTTTGGATTTGATATCCCGCTTTTCACTACCCGAAGGAGTCTCAAAGCGGCTAACATTCTCCTTTCCCTTCCTCCCCCACAACAAACACTCTGTGAGGTGAGTGGGGCTGAGAGACTTCAGAGAAGTGTGACTAGCCCAAGGTCACCCAGCAGCTGCATGTGGAGGAGCAGGGAAGCGAACCCGGTTCACCGGATTATGAGTCTGCCGCTCTTAACCACTACACCAAACTGGCTCTCCTATGTCGTGAAGGCTGAAATTTCAGTTCAGTGGAGCACTTTACTGTTCCCAACCCTAACCCTGTGGAAAGCCATCTCATTAGACTTTAATTTGATTTTGAGGTGTTTTTAGGAGGTAATTTAATTATTGTTTGATTTTATACCAATGTTATGTATCTGATGTTAGCCACCCTGAGCCCGACTTTGGCCGGGGAGGGCGGGATATAAATAAAAGTTTTTTTTAATTATTATTACTTATTATTCCTTTGTAAGAAAATATGAAATAACGTAAAACCGTTTTTGCGGGGAGGGAATCAATGGGGGGGTTGACAAGAAATTTTCTGCACTGGGTACCACCTGACCTTCCCATGCCTGGGGGGGGGGGTTTGACAAAAAAATTTTTGCCCCCAGGTACCAATTTACCTTGCTACGCCCCTGCGTCTGGGCAGCCCAGGACCTCCACACACACACAGCCCAGGCTTGCACCCCAAAGAGGTCACTTCGGTGCTGCTAACACTTGCTCAGCACTCCATTGTCTCTCGAGATAGACGGGTGCCGACAGGGGCTGGCTGCTGCAGGGGCCAACGGGAGCTGCTGTCCAACACTCGAAGGGTGCCACATTGATTCTCCCTGTGGCATGGAGTACTCCTGTTCAGGGTTCCAGCCAGGCTCCCTTCCCGTACACTCCATTCCATTCCTTCTCCCCCTCCCCCCCTTTTTAATAGTCCCTAAAACGCAATGCTCTGTGCTGAGCAAGATTGGCCCTCACCGGGCTGTTTTTGGATTACCTCCCCACCTTAGGATTTCCCCTAAGCAAGATCTAACCCCCTCCCCCCCACCATAGCTGTCAAGTCTCCCTTTTTTGCGGGAAACTCCCTTATTCCAAGCCATTTCCCGCTGCTATCCCTTATTGTTGATATCCCTTAAATTTCCCTTATTTCCAGGAAAGAGTCCGCTGACTCCTTGGGTCCCTGCATTTCTCAGCCCTGCCTGCCTACCTCACAGGACTGTTGTGGGGATTAAATGAGGACTAGGACACCAGGGGACTCCTTGGAGAAAAAGGTGGAATATGAATACCTAATAACAAACAGACAGACAGACAGACAGACAGATATATATATATATATAAAGAAGAAGATAAAATAGACGAATGTATCTCGGCAACAGGGGCTCAGATTCAGCATTGCTGCCCCTAACTGGAGGCAGAGCAGAGCCAACCTGGCCAGAAGCCATCAGTGGTCCTCTCCTCCTGCATGAATTGGCCTAATCCCTTTCTAAAGCCATCCAAGTTGGTGGCCATCGCTGCACCCTGTGGCAGGGAGTTCCAGAGGTTAACCGTGTGTTGCATGAATAAGTGCTTTCTTTTCTGTGCCCTGATTTCTCTTTCCTGGGAGCTCTTTCCTGGTGTAAATTAAGTTGTAGCCTGGGGGGATTACCGCGGCGTGGACTGTCCCCGAGAACCGTAGACGGGTGAGGGCGCTGATCCCTTATGTTCAAATCCAAAACTTGACAGCTATGCCCCCCACTCCTCAGTTCACCACAGGGAACTGGTGTGCTCAGCCCAAGCGGAGCTGAACCCCCCTCCCCCCCTCCTTCGCTCATCGGAGTGATGTTCAGTGACTGACAAGTGTGTGGATGTGTGGACTTGGTCTGCGGCCCACAGATTCCCCACCCTTGGCCTAACCCGCCTTGCAGGGTTGTTGTGACGATCAAATGGGGGGGGGGTAGAACCGTGCATGCCACCTTGAGCTGGAAAATCAGGACAGAAACGGAATTGCTAAATAAACTGCAGTCGGTTTTGTTTTCCTCCGCCTCTGCAAAAAAAAAAAAATAATCCCCTCCGCAAACCGTTCTCTTTTATCTAAACCTTCCTTCCCAGTAAAGGCAGACTTGAACTCTTGGCCTCTGCTCCAAGGTGCATCCGTCTGAAACATTGCCTCTCGCTGCTTGGAAGGCAGGTACTTGCAGACGCCTTTAACCTCAGCTGCTCAAAGGTCTCCGCTGTGTGACAGCCATCGCCCCCCCCCCCCCGTTCCTCTTTTTCTGCACAAATGCTGCCTCATCCAAGTGCTGAGAAACGCGGTTATCAAGACGGGCACCATTCCCCGTGTTGGCAGAGACGAAAGCGCTAGGTGTGGTTCCAACGCTACGATTCTATGCTTTATTTCACAAACCTCTTATGTATTGCTTGATTGTAAAGCACACACACACACAAACACACACAAACACACCCCTCGAAGCAGTTTACGAAAAGAATAAGACAATAATGTTCTCGGGACGATTGCATCTGTCTCCCATCTTTTTCTCTAAGCAGCTCAACGTACACAGCTCTCCCCCACTCCTCAATTAACCCCCCCACAACAACAACCCTGCAAGGTAGGCTAGTCTGAGAGAGGCAGCGACCGGCCCCCAAGGTCACCTAGTGAGCTTCGTGGCAGAGCAGAAATTTGAACCCAGGTCCCCCCCCCCCCTGGTCCTAGTTGCACAGTAAAAAACAGTTAAAAGCAGATACTGAAAACATTCAACATGCAGTGGTACCTTGGTTTACAAACTTAATCCGTTCCGGAAGTCCGTTCTTAAACCAAAGCGTTCTTAAACCAAGGCACGCTTTCCCATAGCAGCGGGGGACTCAATTTACAAATGGAACACACTCGACTGGAAGCGGAACATGTTCTTATTCCAAGGCAAAGTTCACAAACCATAGAATCATAGAATCCTAGAGTTGGAAGAGACCCCAAGGGCCATCCAGTCCAACCCCCTGCCAGGCAGGAAACACCATCAAAGCATTCCTGACCGACGGCTGTCAAGCCTCCGCTTAAAGACCTCCAAAGAAGGAGACTCCACCACACTCCTTGGCAGCAAATCCCACTGCCGAACAGCTCTCACTGTCAGGAAGTTCTTCCTAATGTTTAGGTGGAATCTTCTTTCTTGTAGTTTGAATCCATTGCCCCGTGTCCGCTTCTCTGGAGCAGCAGAAAACAACCTTTCACCCTCCTCTAGATGACATCCTTTTATATATTTGAACATGGCTATCATATCACCCCTTAACCTTCTCTTCTCCAGGCTAAAACACCTACTTCCAGGTTTGCAGCGTTCTTAATCCAGGTTCATAAACTAAGCTGTTCTTAAACAAGGTAAAAGGTAAAGGGACCCCTGATCATTAGGTCCAGTCGTGGACGGCTCTGGGGTTGCGGCGTTCATCTCACTTTATTGAGCAAGGGACCTGGCGTACAGCTTCTGGGTCATGTGGCCAGCATGACTAAGCTGCTCCTGGTGAACCAGAGCAGTGCACAGAAACACCGGTTACCTTCCCGCCGGATTTATCTATTTGGACTGCATGCTTTTTAACTGCTAGGTTGGCAGGAGCTGGGACCGAGCAATGGGAGCTCACCCCGTCACGGGGATTCGAACCGCCGACCTTCTGATCAGCAAGCCCTAAGCTCTGTGGTTTAACCCACATCCCTTAAACCAAGGTACAATTAACACCAAGGATAAGCTAAAAAAACCAGCCAACTTTCTCCATATTTGGGTCGGATCAGCCAAACAAGCATGTTTTTAGCAGGTGATGCACAGTGAAAGTGCCTGCGTGGTATCAATTGGCAGGGAGTTCCACAGCGCAGGTGCTGCCACACTAAAGCATTGATTTCCTACAAATGCGGAATTAGTTTTATGGTCCGGTAGGTATAAATGGGATCTTGCAGGGAAAAAAACAACAGCCATTGCCACTAGGAGCCATTTATTTGACAATCTCTGAAGATGACCCCGCCGGCTGCGAGTTGTCAGTGGAGACGCCCCCCCCCCTCGATTGCATCCACTTCTGAAAATGCTGAGTTCGGGCGGGAGTTGAATGAGGCTGTGCCTTGGACCGAACCTTTTCCTGGAGAACGGGGAGGAGCTGGCCACTGAGCCACAATTTCTCCTAACTCAGCAACTAGTTTCTCTGAGGCATATAAAAGGGAAAACGCTGCCAAGGCAAAGTTGGTTTAAATACCTGTTTGCCGATAACGTATCAGGGACAGAGGCATAATGTGCATGTAATCTGGATTATGTAATCTGGATTGTGTAAAATTATGTAAGATTTCGTAAAGGGGCGATCACCGAGTTCACACAGAGCAGAATGCCGTTGACTCGGAGACAAACAAACTCCAGCGGCATCTTGAAGACTGACATATTTTTGTGTGCGTCAGGAGAGTGTCATGGGCTTCGGCCATATTAAATGTGCTTGGCTATAAGATTGAGGGGGTTGGGTTTGCATGCAGGAAAAACCCCTGATGGCACCTGCAAGTAAACTAGGATAGCATCCGTTACAGGTAGGTAGCCGTGTTGGTCTGCCATAGTCAAAACAAAACAAAACAAAAATCTGAAGAAGTGTGCATGCACACGAAAGCTCATACCAAGAACAAACTTAGTTGGTCTCTAAGGTGCTACTGGAAGGAATGTTTTTATTTTTTATTTTGTTTTGACTAGGATAGCATGCGATTGATAACAACAACAACAATTTATTACTTATACCCTGTCCATCAGGATGGGCCTTCCCAGCCACTCTGGGCAGCTTCCAACAAAATATTAAAAACACGATCAAACATCAAACATTAAAAACTTCCCTAAATGGGGCTGCCTTCAGATGTCCAGCTCTCACTTCCATACATCACTACTGGGAATACCATAGCTTTAACTATACGGACCTTTGTCGGCAAGGTGGTGTCTCTGCTTTTTAAGATGCTGTCTAGGTCTGTCATTGCTTTTCTCCCAAGCAGTGATCATGGAACCCAAGATTGGTCAAAACAAAATTAAAAATTAAAAAAATTCCTTCCAGTAGCACCTTAGAGACCAACTAAGTTTGTTCTTGGTATGAGCTTTGGTGTGCATGCATACTTCTTCAGATACAAGATCGGTCAGTTAGAGAAGTATTTTTACTGTCTTACTTGATCTAATGGGGGTGGCGGGGGGGGCAGCTGGCGTCTTCCCCCCCCCCCATGGCTAGGCCCATGGTTGGCGCATCCCCACACAGGCTCGCATCTGGGGAGGGGGTGGCAGAAGGGCGCAACAGCCCCCCACCTCAGGGCTGGGGGTCGCTCCAGCGGCGGTGGGGGCTGCCTGCCGTTCTCCCTTTGTTCTCTACCGCTTGCCCCGCCCCCTTGCGTGGGCGGGCGCCCACTCCCCTTCCTCCCCAGGCGTCTTAGAGACGCGCTCCTGCTCCGCTGGTGTCGAAACTACCACGCTTTGCGCGGCGACTGCGGAGTCGCTCTTTCCCACCTGGCACGAATCCCAGGTGGGAAAAGGTCTCACTTTTTCATGAGAGATCCTGGAAGGCTGCGCCTGCCACGGGTGGGGTGGGGCGTATAATAAAAAGCAGCAGGTTCAGGATAACTCAAGAGGAGGCTGTGGAGACGCGCGTCGCCGGCGGAGGAAGATGGAGTGTGTCATCCGAGAAGCCACCGTCGAGGATTGCGAGCACATCATGAGCCTGATACATGTGAGTTCGGTCTTTAGTTCGAATCCCGAGGGCTGACAGGTTTCTCGCCACGTGTTTCTCGCCACTGTGAGAACAGGGTGCTGGGCAGTGCCGGATTTACGCATATAAGCTAAACAAGCTATAGCGCAGGGCCCCACTCTCTTGGGGGGGGGGATTTTGTAAAATAAAAATAATATTTATTAAAAATTTCCAATCAAACCGAATTATATATTCCAAATTATACAAATTATGGGGGCCCCAAAAATTTTTTAAAGGAAAAACAACAACTGGATGTACATTTCCAAAATGTAAGATAAAAAAACAAATAAAATAAAACCTACATGTGGCAACAGTGGTTTGTGTTGTGTAGGCTCCTATTTGTTATGTGAAAATGGCTTTAGATACCTATCAAAAAGGTAAAAGTAAAGGGACCCCTGACAGTTAAGTCCAGTCGCGGATGACTCTGGGGTTGCGGCGCTCATCTCGCTTTACTGGCTGAGGGAACCGGCGTTTATCCGCAGACAGTTTTTCCGGGTCATGTGGCCAGCATGACTAAGCCGCTTCTGGCGAACCGGAGCAGCACACGGAAACACCGTTTACCTTCCCGCCGGAGCGGTACCTATTTATCTACTTGCACTTTGACGTTCTTTCGAACTGCTATACCTTTGAGGTCCATAAATGTCCATATAGCATATATTCAACACACAAAAACAGTGACAGTTTGTTGTTGACAAAGGACAGCTGGACATATAAAGGACCCGGTTACCTTCAGTAGCTTAGGGCCTCATCCAGCCTAAATCCGTCCCTGGTGCTGGGCTCAAGTCGGTAGAGCACGAGACTCTTCACATCTCAGGGTCATGGGTTCGAGTCCCGTGTCGGGCTAAAGATTCCTGCATTGCGGGGGTGGGCTAGATGTCCCTTGGGGGTCCCTTCCAACTCTACCGTTCTATGATTCTACACCGCTCGTAGTAGATCCCTACTCTGAAGAAGTCTGGCACACAGAGTATCCCGGGCGAAGCCTGGCCCAGCGCCAGGGAGTTTTTGAACGTTGATTTGAACGCCTGCTTTCCGTTCTTTATTCCGCCCAGGAAATTGCTGACTTTCACCACTTACTGGAAGACGTGACGATCAATTCTCAAGGTAAGGCTGGGGGGTGCTGTGCTACTGGCGTGTCGGGCATGAATCCACAAGCTCTCTCCACGCCAAGAAAGAGTTCCAGGAAGTTTTGCTGCAAACTGCCTTTAAACTTGTTACCCCCCAAAAAGTTGCAAATACAAATCAACCCATTGCTCTTAAACAAGTTGCGATGCAGTCCCAAGTTTTCTTTTAAATTCTTACTCGTTAATATAGTTAACATAATGACGCCGCTGGCACAGCATACTGGGACTTTTCTGTTTCATATTTATTTATTTGATAAATTTTGTACACTTCTTGATTGTAAAACGAAAAAAAACTGCTTCCAAAAGACCCCCTGAAACAATCAAATCATCAACACGAAGGCTCGTCTTGAGTTCTTGAAACCTTCTAACCACTACACCACACTACCACAATTAGCTGACTCTGCCTCTTTCATTGGTTGCGGCTCCACCCGAACCGACGGCAAAACGGGAGAGTCCAGCTAAACATTAGCAAGAACTTTATGGTGATGAAAGCGGTTTGAAACTGGAGCGGACTCCCTTGGAAGGCGGTGGACTGTCTTTCAGAGGTTTCTAAACAGGTTTGATAGCCATCTGCCGGGGATTCTTGAATTGCGATTCCTCCATTGTAGGGGGTTGGACTAGATGACCCCCAGGGGTCCCTTCCAACTCTGCAATTCCATTTGGCCAGGTCCAGAGTGCACTCAACCTAAAACACTTTTTCCTTCCTTGTTTTCCTTCCCGGCACACAGTTCTAAAAGCGGACGGTTTTGGCAAGGACCCCTTCTTCAAATGCCTCCTGGCTGAACAGCCTGTGGAAAAGGGGTGCAAGCCAGGTAAGAGCCACTCCCACCCTAAGCTCAGCTCTTTGTTGTAAATTACTCCATGGTGTAAAGTGCTAGTAAGTTGAAGGGACAGAGCAAGAGGAAGTATTTTTCTCTCTCCTACCGCCGTTTACTCCATTGCATGAACACCTATCATTTGCTATTTTACCCAATGCACCCCCACCCTAAGCTCAGCTCCTTGGTGTAAATTACTCCAAGGTGTAAAGTGCTAGTAAGTTGAAGGGACAGAGGAAGATTTTTCTCCTACCACCGTTTACTCCGTTGCATGAAGACCTATCCTTTGTTATTTCCCCCAATGCACCCCCACCCTAAGCTCAGCTCCTTGGTGTAAATTACTCCAAGGTGTAAAGTGCTAGTAAGTTGAAGGGACAGAGGAAGTTTTTTCTCCTACCGCCGTTTACTCCATTGCATGAAGACCTTTGCTATTTTCCTTTGCTATGTTCCCCAATGCAGCTCGCCCTATTGGCCATGCCCTGTACTTCTTTGGGTACAACGTCAACCATGGGAGAATGGTGTACCTGGAAAACTTGTACGTGGTGGCAGAATTCAGAGGTACGTGAGGGCATCACCTGGGAGTGCCCGGCCAAGTTACAGCAGTGTCGGGGCTGTGACACACCTGGGGGATTCTGTCAACCAATCAAGAGCTTCCTCTCTCCTTCCTCGGAGAAGATGCAACAACTCAGCTTTCGTGCTGGGTATGTAGAATGGTAGAATGACAGTTGTGGTTCCAAATGGCCAGTGGGTTCCAGGTTGGGAAAGGCTATTTTTCTTGTGACTCATACCACTTCTCTTTCTGTCCAACTTCTCCGCCAGGCCAAGGAGTTGGGAAGCAGTTATTGAGCAAAGTAGCAGAGGTGAGTTTGAAGCCTGACATCCTGGCCATATTTTGATCATATTTTCCCCAGCTGCTCTGGGCGCATCCCAACAGAATATTAAAAACATGATAAAACATCAAACTTTCCTAAGCAGGGCTGCCTTCAGATGTCTTCTAAAAGTCAAATAGTTGTTCATTTCCTTGACATCTGGTGGAAGGGTGTTCCACAGGGCGGGCGCCACCACCAAGAAGGCCCTCTGCCTGGTTCCTTACAACCTCACTTCTCGCAGGGAGGGAATGCCAGAAGGCCTTCAGAGCTGGACCTCAGTGTCCGGGCTGAACGATGGGGGTGGAGAGGCTCCTTCAGGTATACTGGACCTTTGAGGTCGTTTAGGGCTTTCAAGATCAGCACCAACCCTTTGAATTGTGCTCGGAAACATCCTGGGAGCCAATGTAGGTCTTCCAGTGGTCTCGGCGGCCGCTCCCAGTCCACAGTCTAGCTGCCGCATTCCGGATTAGTTGCAGTTTCCGGGTCACCTTCAAAGGTAGCCCCACATAGCGTGAATGGCAGTAGTCCAAGCAGGAGATAACTAGAGCATGCGCCACTCTTGAGAGACAGTCTGCGGGCAGGGAGGGTCTCATCCTGCACACCAGATGGAGCTGGTAGACAGCTGCCCTGGACACAGAATTGACCTGCGCCTCCATGGACAGCGGTGAGTCCAAAATGACTCCCAGGCTGCGCACCTGGTCCTTCAGGCCCCATTCAGGACCAGGGAGTCCTCCACACCCGCCCGCAGACTGTCCCCCGAAAACAGCACTTCTGTCTTGTCAGGATTCAACCTCAGTCTGTTAGCCGCCACCCATCCTCCAACCGCTTCCAGACACTCACACAGGACCTTCGCAGGTTCTGATTTGAAAGAGAGGTAGAACTGGGTATCATCTGCATACTGATGAACACACCTGTCCGAGTGGCCTGGGGAGTGTTTTCAAGGCAAGGTCCTAGAATTGCCGAGTCGGAAGGGACCCTGAGAGTCATTTAGCCCAACCCCCTGCAATGTACCCAGGGCCGGATTTAGGTTTGATGAGGCCCTAAGCTACTGAAGGTAACGGGGCCCTTTAGAAGTCCAAATTGTCGCTTTTTTTTGTGTCAAATATATGCTATATGGTAATTTATGGACCTCATCGGTATCTAAAGCCATTTGCACAAAATAACCAAATATGTATTTTATCAAAGTAATTGTTGAACTGAAATGCAATTAAGAAGAAGTATATTAATAGTGAAATAATGATTAAGCTCTAACTTAAAAGGATTTTTTATTCATAACAAACTTAATAATGCAAACACATTGGCATTTGGCAATAACAAAAGCTCCTCTAGAAACACAATTTGCAAAACTCATAATCCAGTCTCTAGAAACTTACTATAACATGAAATAATAATAGGTGTAATGATGCAAACTACTAATAATTAGAAATAGCAGAATGTAGGCACCCTATATATAGAAAGGAGCAAACCCGTGATATTTTAGGGAGCAGGCTAGCAGGCGGGGGCCATGACTTACATCCTAGGAGCCTACACAACACAAAACACTATAGGTTTTATTTTATTTGTTTTTTATCTTATATTTTGGAAATGTACATCCAGTTTTCCCCCCCTTTAATTTTTTTTGGGGGCCCCCCAAAAGAGTGGGGCCCTAAGCTACAGCTTGTTTGGCTTATACGTAAATCCAGCGAACCTTTGCTTTATGTCCATTCTCTGTCCTCCTCCTCCTCCTCGGATGTAGATCGCCCTGGAAGCCGGCTGCGTGGAGATGAAGTTTGTCACCATGGAATGGAACCAGGCGGCCAAGCAGATTTACGTCCACCTGGGGGCTCACGACACCACCGAATCCGAGGATCTGCACTGCATGGTTCTGGATCGGGATGCCTTGCAGAGGTTGCAGCAAAGTGGGAAGAAGAAGAAGATCGCTCACTGAACTCCCTATTAAATGGGAAGGTCAAAGAGCGCCCCCTGCAGGGTTTATACCGTACATAAAGAGTTTATTTCACTTGCCTAACCTGGTTGGGAAGAGGGAGAGGAAGGAAGAAATTCGCAGGAGACTTTACCTTATGCAGATTTCTTCCTGTGAAACATTAGAGGATTCCATAGTGAAATACAGACTATACCTGTAAATAAAAGCCTGTAGGAGTTTTGTAAGGCTGTTTTCCTTTCGTTGGTTTTTTTTAAAAAAAAACAATCTAGAGTTTTTACAAATATCATTTCCATTCAAATATAATCAACTTTAAACATATACCGGTGAAACTCGAAAAATTAGAATATCGTGGAAAAGTCCATTTATGTAAGCAATTGTTTTCATTAGCTACTGGAGTTTAATATATGAGATAGACTCATAGCTGTCAAGTTTCGGATTTGAAAATAAGGGATCAGCACCCTCACCCGTCCCAGGGACAGTCTACGATTCTCAGGGACAGTCCACGCCGCGGTAATCCCCCCAGGCTACAAATAAATTTACACCAGGAAAGACCTCCCAGGAAAGAGAAATCAGGGCAGAGAAAAGAAAGCACTTATTCACGCATCACACGGTTAACCTCTGGAACTCCCTGCCACAGGGAGCAGCGATGGCCACCAACTTGGATGGCTTTAGAAAAGGATTAGGCAAATTCATGCAGGAAGAGAGGACCACTGATGGCTTCTGGCCAGGTTGGCTCTGCTCTGCCTCCAGTTAGGGGCAGCAATGCTTAATCTGAGCACCTGTTGCCGAGAAACATTCGTCTATTTTATCTTCTTCTTTATATATCTGTCTGTCTGTCTGTTTGTTATTAGGTATTTATATTCCACCTTTTTCTCCAAGGAGCTCCCTGGTCCTTGTCCTCATTTAATCCCCACAACAGTCCTGTGAGGCAGGCAGGCAGGCAGGGCTGAGAAATGCAGGGACCCAAGGAGTCCCCAGACTCCAACTCTTCTACCTGGAAATAAGGGAAATTCAAGGGATATCAACAATAAGGGATAGCAGTGGGAAACGGCTTGGAGTAAGGGAGTTTCCCGCCAAAAAAGGGAGACTTGTCAGCTACGGATAGACTCATGACATGCAAAGCAAGATATGTCAAGCCTTTGCTTGTTATAATTGTGATGATTATGGCATACAGCTGATGAAAACCCCAAAATTGAGATTGTTAATTTGGGGTTCTCATCAGCTGTACGCCATAATCATCACAATTATAACAAACAAAGGCTTGACATATCTCGATTGGCATATCATGAGTCTATCTCATATATTAGTTTCACCTTTTAAGTTGAATTGCTGAAAGAAATGAACCTCTCCAAGATATTCTAATTTTTCGAGTTTCACCTGTATAGGGTTCCTTGAATCCTTCGACCTCCCTCTGCCCCCTCATGGTTTCCATTGCAAATCTTTTCCTACTGCATCTTAAAAGATAAAAGGTAAAGGACCCCTGGACCATTAAGTCCAGTCAAAGGCGACTATGGGGTTGCGGCGCTCATCTCGCTTTCAGGCGGAGGGAGCCGGAGTTTGTCCACAGACAGCTTCCCGGGTCATGTGGCCAGCAGGACTAAACCGCTTCTGGCACAATGGAAGAGAAGGTTAAGGGGTGATATGATAGCCATGTTCAAATATATAAAAGGATGTCATATAGAGGAGGGTGAAAGGTTGTTTTCTGCTGTTCCAGAGCAGTGGACACGGGGCAATGGATTCAAACTACAAGAAAGAAGATTCCACCTAAACATTAGGAAGAACTTCCTGACAGTGAGAGCTGTTCGACAGTGGAATTTGCTGCCAAGGAGTGTGGTGGAGTCTCCTTCTTTGCAGGTCTTTAAGCGGAGGCTTGACAGCCGTCTGTCAGGAATGCTTTGATGGTGTTTCCTGCTTGGCAGGGGGTTGGACTGGATGGCCCTTGTGGTCTCTTCCAACTCTAGGATTCTAGGATTCTATGGTACACTGTGACGGAAACCAGAGCGCATGGAAACGCCGTTTACCTTCCCGCCGGAGCGGTACCTATTTATCTACTTGCAATCGTATGCTTTTGAACTGCTAGGTTGGCAGGAGCTGGGACCGAGCAACAGGAGCTCACCCCGTCACCGGGATTCGAACTGCCGACCTTCTGATTGGCAAGCCCAAAAGGCTCAGTGGTTTAGACCACAACTCCACCCGCCAGCTGTCTATTTTGCCCAGTGCCCTGTTCTCACAGTGGCCAACCAGGTGCTAGTGCGAAGCCCAAATACATAACTAAATGAATAGATTCATTCATCAGTCTTGGTAGACCACAGACTTGACATGAGTCAACAGTGTGATGCAGCAGCTAAAAAAGCCAATGCAATTCTGGGCTGCATCAATAGGAGTAGCGTCTAGATCAAGGGAGGCAATAGTACCACTATATTCTGCTCTGGCCAGAGCTCACCTGGAATACTGTGTCCAGTTCTGGGCACCACAGTTCAAGAAGGATACTGACAAGCTGGAACGTGTCCAGAGGAGGGCAACCAAAATGGTCAAAGGCCTGGAAACGATGCCTTATGAGGAACGGCTTAGGGAGCTGGGTATGTTTAGCCTGGAGAAGAGAAGGTTAAGGGGTGATATGATAGCCATGTTCAAATATATCAAAGGATGTCATATAGAGGAGGGAGAAAGGTTGTTTTCTGCTGCTCCAGAGAAGCAGACACAGGGCAATGGATTCAAACTACAAGAAAGAAGATTCCACCTAAACATTAGGAAGAACTTCCTGACAGTGAGAGCTGTTCAGCAGTGGAATTTGCTGCCAAGGAGTGTGGTGGAGTCTCCTTCTTTGGAGGTCTTTAAGCGGAGGCTTGACAGCCATCTGTCAGGAATGCTTTGATGGTGTTTCCTGCTTGGCAGGGGGTTGGACTGGATGGCCCTTGGGGTCTCTTCCAACTCTAGGATTCTATGATTCTATGAGTAAGCAAATAAATACTTTTTTTATTCAGGGTCTGAGTTGGTATGTGTTGGCGTGCCCACCCACGCCTAGTGGCCTTCCTGACCCACAGCCACAGAACTGTGGGAGGAATAGCCATTTCGCTCCCCCCGCTGGGAACTGTCAACAGGAATTGCAACCTTTAACAGGGATCCCTTGCTGATCGCCAGGCCCCGAGACGTTCTCCCCAGGGAAATCCATAAGGTGCTTCTGTTGGAGCCTCCAGAAGAAAAACACCCTTTGTGACCTTTTTAAAACTCCTGTCTGCTTTTTCGTACACAAGAACACCAGAGCCGGCTGCATCAGGCCAATGTCTTCACAGCGGCCAACCAGGAAACCTACAAGCGGGATTCGAACGCAAGACCAGCACTCTCGCCTCCTGGGGTTGCCAGAAACTGGGACCCGGAAGCATTAAAAGGCCACCAAACACGGGTGCCTTTAAAAAAGGATTGGTTTTAATTCATAAAGTGAGCACAGTCACAATTGCCTCCGGATACAAGTTCCTGACAGGAGGGGAGAGTGGCTCTTGGGTTCGAATCCTGACTGCGGGTTTTCCCATCGTGGTTGGCCACTGCGAGAACTGGATGCCGGGCTAGATGGGCCGCCTTTGGCCTGATCCTGCAGACTCTTACATCCACAGCAACATTTCGTTTCCTTGGCCTTGCCCCAGAGGAGACCCTCTGGAGGTGGGCTCCCCGTTCATTATGGGATGGAAGGAGGAGATGTCGTTTGGTTCCCCCCACCTCCAGCCCCGAAACACCTTGGGCCCGGTGTCCGTTAGGGACAGGATCAGACGGAATTGACAAACCCAGATGACTCTCTGGAGAACTTTCCAGCCCAGCAGTTCCTATTAGCAGAATATTAGGGTGACGGGTGGGCACGTCCGACCACCCTATGTGGCGGCACCCGTCTCTGCTTCGTCTTCCCCGCACCTCCTGACGTGCCCACGCTCTCCTTCGTCCCAGGGGGTAATTAAAACCCCTTTTACATAAAAACCACAATCAGGTTTAATCTCCATCAAGGGGAAAGGTCAGTAGAAAAGCGTTGAGATAACCCAGGCTCGTCGCACGCTTCCTTCACAGACCCAGAGGAGACCTGTGGGTTTCTGGAGGTGGAATGGGGTTCTAGAGGAGGGGGGGGAACCTCAGGTCTGCAGAATCCTAGAAGGGACCCCCAGAGGTCATCCAGCCCAGCCCCCTTGCAATGCACTAGTCTCAGCTAAAGCATCCCTGGCAGATGTCCACCCGACCTCTGCTTAAAATCCCTGAAGGAAGGAGAAGCAGCCACCGAACGGCTCTTACTGCCAGAAAGTTCTTCTTGATGTTTAGCTGGAATCTCCTTCCTCTTAACCTGAAGCCGTGGATTCGAGTCCTGCCCACTGGAGGGGTTTCTTTTAATTGTCAGAAACGTACAAGACACAGAATTATAGAGTGGTGAAAGGGTTGAGACTTGGGTAGAGAACATCATCTATGTTCCTCCAGATGTTCACAGGCTACAGCTGTTCACAGCCAGCATGATCAACGATTAGAGAGGATGAGAGTTGTATCCGGTCCTGAAAGACCTACATTGGCTGCCGGTACGTTTCCGAGCACAATTCAAAGTGTTGGTGCTAACCTTGAAAGCCCTAAACGGCCTCAAAGGCCCAGTATACCTGAAGGAGCGTCTCCACCCCCATCGTTCTGCCCGGACACTGAGATCCAGCTCCGAGGGCCTTCTGGTGGTTCCCTCCCTGCGAGAAGCAAAACTACAGGGAACCAGGCAGAGGGCCTTCTCGGTGGTGGCGCCCTCCCATCAGATGTCAAGGAAATAAGCAACTATCTGACTTTTAGAAGACAACTGAAGGCAGCCATGTTTAGGGAAGTTTTTAATGTTTGATGTTTTATCGTGTTTTAAATATTCTGTTGGGGGCCATCCTGAATGGCTGGGGAAACCCAGCCAGCTGGGTGGGGTACAAATAAAATAATAATAATAATAATAATAATAATAATAATAATAATAATAATTAATTATTATTATTATTATTATTATTATTATTATTATTATTATTATTATTATTATTATTATTATTATTATCATCATCATCCCAGAAACCTCTAGATGCCAACCAGGTTTTTGTGGGAGGTGAGGAAGGGGACTTCCATTTTGAAGGGAGAGGGTAGACTGAGAGACTGGATTCCCGGGCCCAGAGTGGAAGCGTTGGAAGGGAACCCCAGGGGTTATCTAGTCCAACTCACCTTCAATGCACCAACTGGAAACGAAGAATTACGTCTGCCTCAAAACTTTCACAAACAGAATGGATAGTGGAATCACGTCTCATCGTCCAGATCATTAATGCACAATTAAGGCAGCAGGAGAGCTCAGTTGCTTAGAGTGCGGTGCGGATAATGCCAAGGTTGCAGGTTCGATCCCTGCTAGGGACAGCTGCATATTCATGCATCGCAGGGGGTTGGACTAGATGACCACCGGGGTCCCTTCCAGCTCTATAATTCTATGATCCCTGTGTAGACTGCAAGGCAATTGGCCCTCCCCGAAATTAGCAAGAGGATAACCCCACAAAACAGCCGGAAAAATGGGTGCTTTATTGCGAATCATCAACATATTACAATATTCAAAAAAAGGGGGAGAGAGAGTTTATCTCACAAGCGGCAACAGAGGAAGAGAGAAGTTACATGGGTCCCGATTTGGACTGAGGGTGGAGGGAGGCGGGAGTCCGGGGAACACCGAACGAGCGCACTGAGTGAGCAAGGGTGCGTGTGCTGCTCCCATCGAGCGTCAGTTCAGTTTTTTCCCTTTTAGCCTGCAGGCACCAAATTCTGCAGGGCGCCAGAAGGCTAAAAGGGAAAAAAACGAGCCGGCGCTCGGTGGGAGAGGCGCACGCACCCTTGCTCACTTGGTGCAGGCCGTGGGATCTTTGCACCACGGCGCCGGATATGCTTAAGACGGCCTTGAGCACAGATTTGCTAGCACATCGCATTAAAAGCCACCCAGGAGGGGTTGGGCCAGAGGCCCCACATAGATCTGGGGAAGGTTGAAGGTTGAAGAAGAAGAAACCGAGGCAGGCAGATTTCCAAGCACAATTACCCAGTCTAACCCTAACCTGGCACACTCCAGATGTTACGGACTACAAATCCCATCGTCCCGGGTCAGCTTTGCCGACGGCCACGGACGATGGGAGTTGAATGACGATGTCTGGGGAGACCCCGAGGTTGAAGAACGCCGGCTTAGAGCGGCCTCCGTCAACCTGGCCCCTCCCGGAAAAAGAGATGGACTACAAATCCCATCATCCTGAGTCAGTTTAGCCAGTTGCCGCGGATGATGGCAATCGTAGTCCAAAACAACGAGGTCACAGAAACACACGCAGCCCTGGAGACGATTCTCTAGCAGGAGGTAAGTGTCTTCCAGTAGAAAGTCTTGCAGCCGGCTTTCCGCTCCCGGGGGGGCTGCCAGGGGGCAGGCGGGCGGGCGGAGTGGTGGGGGCCAGCGTGGTGGGCTCGCCGGAGGCCGGAGATGGCTCGCAGGACGAGGTGGTCCGAGGAGTCCTGGTTGTGTGGGAAAGGAAGCAAATTGGGGGAGATTCCCCCCCCCATAAAGACGCTATAAATTTATACATACACATTCAAGAATTTAATATACATACATTATATAAAGAACACATTATCAATATATACGTACACCCCCACTCCGATCCATGCAAGTCTGCAAATTACCCACAATGCCTGCCTGGCAGGGGGTTGGACTAGATGACCCCTGGGTCCCTTCTGACTCTACAGATCTATTATCAACCAGGTTAAAGAGGTGCATCTGCAAGCATCCTCCAGAACCTAAAAATGAAGGAAGAAGCTCCTCAGTTTAGCAGCCGCCACAGAGGCATTCGTTGGAGGGCAGTGTGGTGTAGTGGTTAGAATTTGGGGCTAAGACCTTGGAGACCAGGGTTCGAATCCCTGCTCAAGCCATGAAGCTTATTGATTACCTCCAGCCGGCCGCTCTCTCTCTCAGGCTAACCTATCTAGCAGGATTATTGTGTGGGGGTTAAAGGAGAGAGCCGGGCACCAGTCACCTTAAGCTCCTTGGTGGGGGATACAAATGAATAAATAAAAATGTGTTATTTCTACTCACCCTTCACCCTAATGTCACAGGGCAGGCTACAAAATTAAATCTGTAGGTCTTCAGAGATCTAAAGTAATCTAGCCCACAAGGTTTGGCAGCTGCCTGAAGATCACAAGTCAATTCTCTCGCCTTCCAACAGGAAAGTGTCTCACCCCATGCTAGACCGGCTTAACTCCCCTGGAAGAATTTCTACCCCAGATTTAGGACTACGACCTCATTTCCTCCAAGTCTGTCAATCTTCTCTCCCCCCCCCCCAACCAGGCAAACACACACTTGTTTCCCTGAATTTGGGAGCAAACCTAGAAATATTCTTTGTTTTCCATAATTTTCTTTCTTCTTTTTTTTAAGTTGTGGACCAGATAATGTCAAACATGCAAGCCATCCTTCACTTCTGTACCTTTCAAACATTTATATATCGCGACTCTACAATTCTATGCAATAAAATAAATAAATTAAACTCTAGGGAGGGGTGTTTATACTTCCCCTACTCCCTGTTAATAATTCTTCCCGGGGATTGTGAACGAAACGGCCCAAATTTGCATGAATTTAATTATAAAATGTGTCGTTTGCTTGGATTACAATTTAAATTCAGCTGAAGTGCATGCCCTTTCTTAAATAAAAATTCATATTAAAACACACATACCCCGATTTCCCTAGAAACTTACCATCCTGCCCTCTGATATTTGGGGAAATAAAAAAAACTCACACCTTCACAATTGCTCCCCACTCCTATTTTTGATGATCCCAAACTTAACACCCTAGTTGTCTATTTTTTTTGGGGGGGGGGCTACAAGTAGGAAGACCTCCCCCCCCTAGTTTCTCCCCAAACCTTACCTGGCTCTCAGGGGGTAGGAGTTTCAAGGGGCTGGCATGAAGGGTTGCCCTGGGCATCAAGCAAACAGCCAGCAGGAACAGACAGAGCTGGGGAGAAGACCTCATGGTTGAAGCCGCGGAGAAGTTGGCACACCTGAATGGACACCAGGTGCCCGGCAGACCCCTTTTATAAATCTCTTCCCCCTCCCCTGCAAGGAGGCAGCCAATGGAATCCCAGGGGGAGGCTGGCAGCAGCCAATGGGGAGGGCAGGAGTCGAAAACAGGACTCGTCATCCCATTTCCAAGAGATGTTCTTCCCGACGTTCAGCTGGAATCGAATCATTCTTGCAGTTTGAATCCATTGGTGGTTTGGGTCCTGCCCATCGGAACAGCGGAAAACATGCTCAATCCATCTTCCATGGGGCAGCCCGTGAGATATTTGAAGATGGCTATCCTATTCTTAAGGGACGCGGGTGGCGCTGTGGGTTAAACCACAGAGCCCTAGGGCTTGCCGATCAGAAGGTCGGCGGTTCGAATCCCCGAGACGGGGTGAGCTCCTGTTGCTCGGTCCCTGCTCCTGCCAACCTAGCAGTTCGAAAGCACGTCAAAGTGCAAGTAGATAAATAGGGACCGCTCCGGTGGGAAGGTAAACGTCATTTCCGTGTGTTGCACTGCTTCGCCAGAAGCAGCTTAGTCATGCTGGCCGCATGACCCGGAAGCTGTACGCCGGCTCCCTTGGCCAGTAAAGCGAGATGAGCGCCGCAACCCCAGAGCCGTCCATGACTGGACCTAACGGTCAGGGGTCCCTTTACCTTATCATCATCATCATCATCATGAGCTTTTTTCTATTTTAAAAAAATGTTTAGGAGTACTCTCATTTTGACTGAAGAAAACCACCATTTTGTAGTTCAAATAGGGAAAAATAAATACCAAGATTCACAAAATGTTTAGGGGTATGCGTACCCCTGCATCCCCCCAGAAAAAAGCAATTACTACTACTACTACTACTACTACTACTACTACTACTACTACAGTGGTGCCTCGTGTTACGGACAGGATCCGTTCCAGAGGCCCGTCTGTAATGTGAAAAGCCCGCAACTTGAAGTGCTGTGTCTGCGCATGTGCGAGCGGCGAAACCTGGAAGTAAACCCATTCTGGTACTTCCGGGTTGCCGCAGGTACATGAGACGAAAACACGCAACCTGAAGCGGACGCAACATGAGGTATGACTGTAATTATATTCTGCCCTTTATCCATTGATCTCAGGGCAGTTTACAACAACATCTCTTGGTCCGGCAAAACATACCCAACTTCCTCCACTGTTCCCTCCTAAGATTTGGTTTCAAGACCCTTGATCATATTCCTCTGCACACCTTCCACCTTGTCGACACCCTCCTGAAAGTGGGGTGCCCAGAACAGAACCCCAGGCAGGGTCTGATCCAAGGGAGTAAAGAGCAATACTGACTTCCCTTGCTCTGGACGCTAGATCTCTGTCGACGCAGACTGGAATCGACTTTCCTTGCACCATTCTCTCAATACTGAAGCACATTGGGCGTTTTCTGTGTTCCTGAGCGCTTAGCTGTGGAGCAAGCAGAACTTTTCCTTGCTATACCTCTCCAGAGTCACCCCAGGAGCCTATCCTCAGTGGCCGGCAAGTCTCCTTGAACAACAATTGGCTCCAACAGCCCAAAGGTGAGAAGACTTCCTTCTCAGGGACTAAAAAAAGCTCAGCTTTCATGCCGATCGAGCGGCTCTGGGGTGCTGGAGGTGGGGATCCTGCTGCAGATATACTGGTCTCTGACACCCCCATATCCAGACTGCAACACCTCTGCTTGCAATATATCCCAACTCCACTGTCTAGGCCCAACCCCAGATGAATCACTACGTCTCAGCCCCATACCTGATGGGAATAATTTACCTGCGAGATCACGGCGAGAGCTGCCAGTTCCGAAATTTGAAAAAGATCGGTCCTTTACACTTTGGAACTCCCTGCTTATTGATACCAGGCAAGAAACTTTGCTGTGCTCTTTTCAGTGCTTCCCAAACCATTCTCGTTTAGACAAGCCTACCCAGAGATGTGGAACGTTGACATGTGTTTTTTTTTTTTTTTTCAATTTCTAAACAATAATGAATATTCTGGAACACACAGCAAGGGTACAATTCATACAATTTTTCTCAAAGAGACAAGTTTGAAATCAGTTCAGTTTCAAACACTGCAGGAAATAAATTAGAAACAGGAACCTTGTAACAGGCCCAGTGTTGTAAAAATTGGCAGTTGGACCCAGCAGACTTATCTTGGATGCTTTTCAACTGGTGGTTAAAATCGGGGGGCTCCATAGTCATCAGGCATCCGCTCAATGTTATATCTGTGGTTTGATATATACATTATTGGGACTCCCGGGATCTTCCGTATTCTCCGCTTGAGGTCTCTGTCTACAGTAGCCACTATGTACCGGTAACACTTGTGCTGAGTGACCCTCTGCACCAAACAGTCATCAGCATAGGTCCCTTTGTGAGTGCAGGGCAAGCGTTCAAATCGTGGGTCTTTTGCTATCCTTAGGGCAACACGATACTTTTGCCCCAGTTTCTCAATTTCAGCCATGACACAATCTGTGATACATGGAATACACTTAGCATAGAGGCAATCCATCATTGACTGCACCAGATCCAGTTTGGCTTTAATGGAAAAATTAATGAAGTTGGTATCAACCAGGATGTAGTAGGGAGGCCCCAGTTGTGTATTATATTGGAAGAACAAACAGGAAGGATATTTAGGGACCTCTCTCTCTTTTATTGCACTGGAATCATCCTTCTTTTTCTCTTTAGGTTTTGCTCGGTCTGCCTCTTTGATGCGCTGGTCACGGAGGCTGATCATGCGTTTAATGGCAGCATATTTCTTTGCTTTCTTTTGTTTCCCCATTTTGATAGTCCCAGCCACAGCCGTTGACATGTGTTTTAATCCGGATTCCAGTTTGCTGCAGATTTCATCACTTGAATGTTTTAAAGGGTTGTTTCGACTGATAATTTCATTCACTAGGTAAACCCAAAGTAGCTAGGGGGCACCCAGTCAGATGGGTGGGGTACAAAGAATAAAATTATTATTAGGTTGTGTTTTTTGTGGGGGGGTTTTTTTACACAATCAAGTGGAGTAATGAATTTTATGAAATAAGTAAATAATCTGCTGGCAGATGCAATCTGAGCCCAGGTAACAGCTCTCCCGGTCCCCTGAGTTGGGTTCAGGGGGGCGGTTCAGCAAAAGCCCCCCCCCCCAATTAGCAGACACAAGGTGAAGTTTGACACATCTTTAATTAAATTCTGACACATAATGCACATGAACACAACACCCCACGCCCTGGGGGAAGACACTTGTGGGGTGGGGAGTTTTATGTATTTTTAAAAAATACCCATCCTTTAAAAAAACACACAGAGAGAAGGAACTTGAGGAATTCTTTAAAAATAAAAAAATAAAAATAAAACCAAGAGTTAGGGATATAAACCCAGATGTTTGATATCCCATTTCCCTCAGTTAGTGGCAATGTTGGAGGAGTGAGGAAGGGTATTTTAGTAAAATTCACCCTTTTTCTAAGCTGGTGCTGCCCTCCAGTGTTCTGGACTCCAATCCCATCAACCCTCAGCCAGCACAGCTGACTGGAGGCTGATGGGAGTTGTAGGCCAAATCATCCTGCTTGGTTAAGGCTGCTGTAATTGACGGGGGGGGGGGGGAGATGGCACATAGCTAAGACCAGCTTATAGGTTAGGGGGAGCCCTCAAGGCAGGGAAATGGTGGGGCTGGTGGTGGAGAGAAGACAGAGATGTACAGAGAGAAGACAGAGATATGCAGAGCGAAGACAGAGATATGCAGAGCGAAGACAGACACAATCCATTTCTGCTTTGAGAAATGCAGGGTCGATGTTCGAGGCCGCCAACCCGCAGAGGGGAATTGGGGGGGGGAAGAGGCAGCCAGGGCGGGACAGGAAAGTGGGGCGGCAGGGAGAGAAAGAGCATCTCAAACTGGGAGAGTTAGGGGCTTGAGATGCACTGCTGCTGCCCCCAAGACACACAGCAGGGTTTCTATGGCCAAAGGAAAAGAGGGCTGAAATGAACATCAATAAATTCATAGAACAGAAGGGTTGGAAATGCCCCAACGGGTTGTCTACCTCAACCCCCTGCAACTCAGTGATAAAGGCAGCAGGAAGTGGGGTGCAAAATGTGGTGCGGTTGAGGAGGCGGAAACCCATAGAGAAAACCAACAAGGAGACGGGGGGAGGCAGAAGCCATCAGCAGTCCGTGGTGATCTTGGAGGAGAGCTCCTGGATCCGCCGAGCGCTGCAGCTCTTGCAAAGGATGTGGCCGTCCAGCGGGTAGCAGCCTCGGCCTTCGCCCTCGGAGGAGAGGAGCAGCCCACACTCCTGGGAGGGGAGAGAGAAGAGAATTGGCGGCTGGCATCCGTCCATCTCGAGAGACCACGGAGTGCGCCTCCAGGGGTAAAGTCAAACCTCTGAATCAGCAGTGCCGAAGTGATCCCCCCGGGGCGCAAGTGTGTCTGGGGGTCCTGGGCTGCCCAAACAACCAGACCCCCCTCTCAGCCTCGCAGGTGTGGTCCAAAGGAAAGCAGAGCAAAACGTGTGGCACCACCTCAGCTGCAGGAGTTGCCCGAAGGAAGTGTACAAGGTGCCATCCAACTGCCTTAGGGACTCCACTCTGGATTTGTGTAGGATTTTCTTCTCCCGAAGATATCCCGCAAGGCGGCGGAGGTTGAGGGTCAGAGTTTGCCTCCTCCAAGACGGGCTCCCTTCCCAGGTGGAAGAGCCCCATCTGCCCCACACTTCTCTCTACAGCATGTGCAGAAACAGCCTTCTTGACCGTCGGACCCAAACTTGGTCTCGTCTGCTCACTGAGGGTTTGAGACCCATCAGCTCCTCTCACCTGGTTTAGCTGGCCAGTCAAAGCCGTTTCCCGGTATTGTGGCCACCATCCCATGCTGACGGCATCTAGGAGCCCCAGGTGAGTGCTGAGTGCAGGTGGGCACCAAAAGGGAACGAACTACCCAAGAAGGAACACATGTGTCCGCCCACCAGAGGTGCTCCTCTTCCTCCCCAACACAGCATAACGTTAACCTGTGGAACAGGACAAAGAGCCCGGGAGCCCAGCCAAAGTTGTCTCACCTCGCATTTGTAGCAGCCTATGTGAAAACTGCGGTCCAGGGCAACGATCCGCACGGTCTCCTCCTTCCCAGGCTCCGGCATGATGGCATTACCACAAACAGAGCACCGGGGGGCGAACTTCCTGCCGGGGGGGGGGGACGGGACACAAGGATTAAGGAGTTCAGAAGTGAATTTTCTCCCACTTTTAGCTCAGATATGCTACAAGAGGGAGAATATCCACAATGTCGTCAAAACTGTGGAACTCCCTGCCACAGGAGAAGGGAGATGCCCGCCAACCTGGATGGGTTTAAAAGAGGACGAGACAAACTCCTGGAAAACAGGGCAATTTGCAGGTTTTAAAAGATGCATTTCAAATTGATGTAACTTTGGACTTTAGGGAAGTGTGTGGGCAAATGAGAGTTATCATCTTCACCAAACCCCAAAGCATGCTGGGAGGGGAGAGCCAAGGGTGCCCACGAACCCCCCCCATCCCCACCCAAGTAAGTTCCATTTCGCAGAAAGCTTGTGGGGGGAAGAGAGAGATTTACCGGTGGAAGTCTTCAATGCAGTGGATTTGGCTGGTGGCATCGACTGTGAACGGGACGCCATCAAGGCAGCGATGGCAAACCACGCAGGTGAAGCACTGTGGGTGGTAGGCTTTCCCCATCGCCCGCAGGATCCGGTCCATGATGGGTTTGGAGCACATAGAACATTTTTCCAAGGTCACCTGGTGAGAGGTGGAAAAGAGGGCTTCAACCCACAGACCGTGCAGAAGGATTTCAGATGAAAATAGACCTCTCTTTATCTATGAAGGCCGGATCTTCCGGGTGCAAACTTAGAGGTGTTTTTTCTTGGTTCCACACCCAGTGCAGATATCTAGGACTTCAGAAAAGGGCTACCAGAACTACTATTTATTAGATTTAAACTGCGGAACCCTCTGCCACATGAGGCAGTGACGGCCGTCAACTTGGATGACATTAAAAGTGGATGGGGCGAATTGACCGAGGAGGTTATCAATGTCCACAAGATGCAGTGTTATTGGGGGGGGGGAGAGAAACCCTCTTCTCTCTCCACTTTCTCAATTCTACATACCTTTTTTTACAAACTTCCACTCTTACTCGCACTTTCTCGAACGTAAAAAGCCCCAAGCGCTGCAACCTTCCTTCAGAGGGGAAGCAACTTTTCAACATCGCAGAAGGTGGCGGGGTTTAAACAAGAGTTCGGGGTAGCCAGCCACCCGTCGCAGATTCTTGAGCTGCGATTCCTGCACTGCAGGGGGGGTCAGACTAGATGGCCATTGGGGGCACCCTTCTGACTCTACAGCCTTGTGATTCTAACCCAGAACCGGAGGGAAAACTGAAGGAATGAAGTTGTGTGTTTTTTTAAAAAAGGATTAGACAAAAGGCTAAACCCCAAAGCCTGGTCTCAGTAGCGAATCTGTGGAACGAGTGCAAATACCTCTGGGCATGCGCAGAGTGCCTCTGAACCTATGATCCAGGAGAAAACCGCACTAGAGGACCCAAAGACGCGTTTGCCAAACCCGGCCAGGCCAGCGGGGAGGAGCCAAGCATTGGGGCTCCCAGAACCCCCCCCCTGCACCCACCCCACCCGCCAGGACCCCCTGACCCCCCCACACTCACAATGTAGCAGGATTCGCAGAAGGAGCGCCGGTCGATGGCGTAAAACGGCTGCCCACGCAGGCGGCAGCGGCAGGTGGCACAGGTGAAGCACTCCACGTGGAAGACCTGGTCCATGGCCACGCAGCCCGTGCCGTCGCCAACCACGTTCTCCCCGCAGCGGGCGCAGCGGCCTGCCAGGGAGGAAGGAGGAGTTCAGACGCTTGGAAGAGGGTCCCTCGTCCAGCCCACACCCCCCCCCCGGGCAAATGTCCCTGCCATCAACTCTCCACAACCCAGTGTGGCGCAGCAGCCTGACTTTGGGGTAAGGGAAGAGTTCCCCTGGTTCCCGCCTGCAGATAGACTGCCCCTCGACGTGGAGGTTTCACCAGCAGCCTCTGCGGACCCCGGTTTCGAAGCCGTGCCACCAAGCGGTTGTCATCTTCCCGCCTCTTGGGATGGGAAAACGCGGCCGCAGGCTTAAGAAACCTCACCGAAATACTCGCCCGACGGAGGGTTGTTCATGTCGTACACCAGCTTCTTTGTCAGCCGGTCCAGCTCCTCTTCTGGCCGGCTGGGGGGGACCTGGTGGGTTGAGATGGAAGAAAGAAAGAACCATGAGCTCCCCCCCCTTCTCAAGCAGCCATAGCCCTCTCCCTCTCTGTGAATTTGCCCAATCCTCTTTTAAACCCACCCAGGTTGTTGCCCATTCCTGCCTCCTGTGGCATGGAGTTCCACAGTCTAACTGTGCCCCGAATCTCCCAACATCCAGCTTCACTGGTTGCCCATGAGTCCTAGAGGTATGAGAGAGAAGGAGGGAAGTTTCCCTCTTCCTCCAGGATACGGTCACTTTTATAAACCTCTAACGTGTCTCTCCTTACATGCCTTTGGTCCAAACTTAAAAAATTGCAAATGCTGCAGCCCTTTCCTCCTAGGGGGGGTTGCTCCTTCCACTCGATCCTTCTGGCTCTGCCCTTTGCAGAACCTTCCCCAACTCTACAATACTGCAAAATCACAGAGAAGGGCCCCCCAAAGGCCATCCATCCCGACCCGCCTGCAACGCAGGAATCACAGCTAAATAATTGCTAACGGGGGCCATCCAGTCTCTGCTGGAGAACCTCCAATAAAGATAAACAGATAGATAATGATGATTATTTATTAAACGGTATACTGCCCTTCACCCAAAGATCCCCAGGGCTGGTCAAATATAGACAGATAATAATAATAATAATAATAATAATAATAATAATAATAATAAAAAAAAATAAATAAATAAAATTTGTATACTGCCCTTCATCCAAAGAACCACAGGGCAGTTCAGATATAAACTGATTATTATTATTATTATTATTATTATTATTAATAATAATAATTTGTATACTGCCCTTCATCCAAAGATCTTCAAGGCAGTTCAGATACAGACAGGTAGATAATGATGGTTTCTTAAATTTGTATGCCCCCCTTCCTCTGAAGTCCCCCAGGGCGTTTCAGATACAGAAGCTTCTTGTTCCTCTAACCACCAACCACAGAAACATCCCCCCCCCCTCTTTGCAATATCCTTTTCCAGCAGAGGCGACCGGAACCCTCCTCGCTCCCCACTCGACGGGAAAACAAAATAAAACCTGCCAGAATCCCTTCTGACTCGAACGCAGGACCCCCCCCGCCCCTCCGAGAGGACGCCGTACACCTGCCCCTCCACCGCCTCCCCCCAGGGCTCTCCTTTTACCTGGTGCTGAAACCTCAGTCCTCCTCCCGCCGCCGGCACCTGTGAGGCGACCGCCATCTCCTCCTTCCCCGGTTTCGCCAACCCGGGGTGGTACTGCCCCACCGGCGCCCCCACCTTGCCGGGCCCCGGGTAGAACTCCCCTTCGGCCATCCGCCGGCCGTACGACGGCGGCTCCGGGTACCAGGGCTCGGCGTCGTGGACCCGGGGCCGGCCGCCCACCTCCGAGGCGTACTGAGGGGGCGGCTTCGCCCGGTAGCCCAGCCGGGGGGACGGCGGGCCGTATGCTTGCTCTGCCCGGCGCCGGGGCTGGTTGTAGCCGGCGACAGGCTGCGCCACCTTGACTTGGACGTTGAAGGGCGGGCCGGCGGACGAGGAAGCCGTGGCGTACGAGGCGGGCATCGGCTGGGGGTACGGTTTGGCGGCCGTGCCCGGCCGGTGGTAGCTGGCAGCGTAGGGGTCTCCGGGAACAGGGGCACTGCCATACTGGGCAGGGGCTGGCTACCCGCCGTAAGGGGCGCTCTTGGCGTAGGCGTCGAACCCCGGAGGCTTGGCGGAGAAGGTTCCGGAAGGGCCCGGTTTGTAGGCAGAGGCAGGTTTGGCAATGCCAGCCTGAGGGAGGCTGTGGGAGTAGGGAGCGGGCTCCAAGTTCTGTGGGGGAAAGAAGGGACATGGCTCAGGTACCGGGACAAAACTGGCGAACGGTACTAGCGAGGGGCGTGCTATCACAAAATACTGTATTTTTCGCTCCATAGGGCGCACCGGACCATAGGGCGTGCCTCGTTTTTAGAGGAGGAAACAAGGAAAACAATGTTTTCTGGTTTTCCTCCTCTAAAAGCCCTGTTGTTTTTTTAGGATCAGCTCAAATTTGTGCAGCTTTTTTTGCAAAGGGAAAAACCCTGGTTTTTTGAGGATCAGCTAAAAGTTTTGCAGCTTTTTTGCAAAGGGGGAAAAGCAAAGCTTCTTTTGCAAAGGGGGAAAAGCAAAGAGGAAAAGCGCCGTTTTTATGGGGTTCAACTCACATTCCTGCAGCTTCTAAAGGAAAGGGAGCCTTTTCTACAGTTTCCAGACAGATAATCTAATCAGCCAGTCCCATGTCGCTGGGGAAACAAACAACCTCCCTCTGCAGCACATTCAACAATGGAGGGCGGGGCAAGGGGGCTGAAAGGGAGCCAGGACTCTTATCTCTCTCCCGATCTCTTGCTGATCAGCTGCTGAGCGGGGTCCTTTCAACACCCCCTTTTCTCTTTGTAAAATAAAAAGCACGATCCTATTTTGGCCCCTGGGCAACTCAGCTCCAGGGGCCACCATTCGCTCCATAAGACGCACAGATATTTCCCCTTACTTTTTAGGAGGAAAACAGTGTGTCTTATGGAGCGAAAAATACGGTAAGTTGTGAAACCTCCATCGTATCGCTGCCCCTGTATCTTGACAACGACAGCCCTATGAGGTCCTGTCGAATTCCATGGTGGAGTCGACATCCGAACCCGGATCTCTGGCAGCCGCACGGCAAACTTGATTTCTGCTTTTTTTAAAAATGTAGCGGCGACGAGCCCTTGAACTTTCTTAAGTCTTCCAGCGCCGGTACCCGGGCTACAGGTAAACCCAGCTCGGTCAGGGAGCAGGAGGCTCTGAATCTCAGGGTTGCGGGTTCGAGACCCACGTTGGGCAAAAGATGCCCACCTTGCAGGGGGCAGGACTCGATGACCCTCGTGGTCCCTGCCAACCCTACGATTCTGTGAAGGTGGATAGGCACAGGGGGTAGGTACCGCGCTGACACCCCCCACCCCACCCCGAATTCCCGGACGGTATCTCTCACCTGCCTCTCGCCGCGGCGCTGCCGGGCGCTCTCCAAATCGGCCAGCATGCTGGTGAGGGAGTCTATCTGGATGTCGATGCTGGAGGGGCGGGGGGGACCTTGGTCAAGAGACGCCCCCTGCTGGCAGAAAGAGAAGAGTGGGCAAAAGGCGGGTGGGCCGCCCCCTTCCGGATAAATCCGGGGCTTCGTAGGTGGGGTGATCTCTCGGTGCCGATCGGCCGATGGGCAGTGAGAAAAACCACTTTGAAGCCTGGGAGACCCCCCCTACTCCCCCCAAAAAACTCCCACCTACTGTCGGGTTTATCTTTTAAACCAAAGATGGGGAACCTATGCTGGACTCTCACCAAACACCTTTCTCCCTTTCTGTGAGGCAGAAACGGCGGCCAAGCAAAAACACAATACTGTATTTTTCCGTGTATAAACTATATTTCCCCCACAATTTTTTGAAGTTTAAATTTTTTTGGGGGGGGTTCGTCTTATACACGGAATGCTGCAATTATTTATTTCTTAATTTCGGGCTCAAAAAATCAGGGGACGTCTTATACGTGGGGGCGTCGTACACACGGAAAAATACGGTAATTTTATAAGTTGTGTGTCCTTGTTCCCCGGTTCGATCCTTTACCCAGTTTGGTATGTTTTGTGTGTGACTTATTTTTTACTGATTGTAGCTTCACTTTGCGGTTTACTGTTATATTCTAGTGGATTGTTGAATGTCGCTTTATTTGATATCAGTTGTTTATTTTAAACAACAACCTGACTTTTAGATGACATCTGAAGGCAGCCCTGTTTAGGGAAGTTGTGTGTGTGTGTGTGTGTGTGTGTGTGTGTGTGTGTGTATAAGGTCCACCAGAGGCTGTATTTCCTGCGTCAACTTAGGAAATTTAAATTGCCCCAGGAAGTCTTGATCTGATTCTACAGAGGCATCATTGAAACTGTTCTCTGTAATTTTGTAACAGCTTGGTACGGTACAGCCTCCAAAAGAGACAAGAAAAAGGCTCCAATGAGCTGTAAGAATTGCAGAAAGGGTAATTGGTGTTAGCTTGCCTTCAATAGAGACAATTTATGCTACCCGAGTTAGGAAGAGGGCAGAGAGAATTGTAGCAGATCCTTTACATCCCGGTCATCATCTGCTTGATTTACTTCCATCTGGACGTCGCTACAGGACTTCATATACAAAATCGGCCAGGCACAAGAATAGTTTTTTCCCTTGTGCCATTAAATTGTTAAATTCGTAGTTGTATAGCTGAAGGGGAGGTAAATTACGGGTGGGGTTTCTTTGCTTCTTTGTTTTGTGAGAGGAACAGTGTCTGTATGTTTACATTGCAATGTGGCCGAAACAAATTCCAAGTATGTTGGGAAATGTACTTGGCCAATAATAAATTATTCCTATTCCTATATATATATATATATATACAGTGGTGCCCCGCTAGACGAATGCCTCGCTAGACGAAAAAGTCTATGGGGCTGCCTCGCAAGACGAATTTTTTTTCGTCTAGCGAAAACCGCGATTTGCATTGGTGCTTCGCTAGACGAAAAAATCACTAGACAAAAATACTCGCGGAACGAATTATTTTCATCTAGCGAGGCACCACTGTATATATATTCGATTAAAATCATTCCAATTAATAACAAATCCAAGCCAATCAAATCCCAATATAAATGACATTCCGAATTATATATATATATATATATATATATATATATATATATATATATATATATATATATATATTTTTCAGAGGGACTTACCATGTTCTGGGCGTTTCTCATGTTTGATCTTTTAAGATTGTGTTGTGAGCCACCCAGAGGGGCTGGGGAAACCCAGCCAGATGGGCAGGGTATAAATAAATTATTATTATTATTATTATTATTATTATTATTATTATTATTATTATTAAAGTTATTGTGACTATTCTTTACGGGGTCAGATTATTAAGTGTGTGATCTCTGCTGTCTATTTTGCTGCTTCTACAGCTTGCAAACCACCTTGCGGAGAGTAATATAGAAAGGCAGCGTACAGATTAAAATTGAAATGAAATGAAAACACCCATCTGTTTAAAAGCAGGCCTCGCTAGACATTTAAGATTGATCACACTGCTCTGGTTTGCTATTTATTTATATTCAACTGAACGTTTCTTTAGCGGCTTCTCTTGTTTCTCGCCGACGTGCTTCTCTGTCCTTTGGGTTTCGAAATTCACTGCATGTTTCCTTCCCCCCCAATTATCTTTCTTGCGTTTTACGTAAACCGTTTGGGGTTTTTTATTGTATAGGAAGCGATCGATATACAGCTATTATTCCTGCACAGTTTCTGCGCACACCGCAAGCAGATTCCGCAGCGACGGCAGACACACCTTTACCTGCCGCTCACCTGGCAGCAGGGTTGGGGCATATGGGTTAAACAGACTCAGCTGCCTCTGCTGTTGTGGGGGCATTTATTTATCTATAAAACTGTTTATATACCGCCACATCCTAAAGATATATACTTCAAAGCGGTTTGTGGCAATAAAAGAATAAAGCCACGTGCGATAAAAACCATAAAATGGGTTTAAAACACACATCAGTTAAGCCTTGCGGGCGGACGTGTTCCTAAATGCCTGCACAGGCCTGGAGGAATAGAAACGTTTTTGGCCGGCATTTAAAAGGAGGCGCCCGCCGAATCTCCAGTGGCAGAGAGTCCCACAGGACCGGGCCAATGACACAAAGGGCTTGGGTTATCGTTGTTGTCAAACGAGTCGTGCCAACTCAGGGGATGACCGACGATGTCCCTGCAGATGACGCCAGGGACCGAGCTGGGATGTGAGGGAGCAGGAGAAATATGGGCTTTAACAGAGTGGGTCGGGGCTTTCCACAACGCTGCCCTCTGTGCCAGAGCTGCACCATGTGGATTTCTGCCAGAGCTGCACCATGTGGATTTCTGCCTGGCACACGCAAATCGGTCAAGGACTCAGGAGTGCTGGCCCCTTTGCAGTACAGTGGCATCTTGGTTCTCAAACGCCTTGGTGGTTCTCAAACGCCGAAAACCCAGAAGTGAGTGTTCTGGTTTTCGAACGTTTTTCGGAAGCCGAACGTCCGATGTCGGCTATCGTTTCCGGGGCTCCTGCACCAATCAGAAGCTGCGCCTTGGTTTTCGAACATTTCGGAAGTCAGACAGACTTCAGGAACGGATTAAGTCTGGCGCTTTAGTTTTTGCTATTTATTTTGCGTTTTTGTTTTTGAGCCTTTTTCGGTTCATTTGTGGTTTTTTTGGTGACTCTGTGGAACCCAGTTCAGCCACTGATTGATTGATTGATTGATTGGGTGACTGTGGAAATGGATAAAAGCCCCTCATCCAAGCAATGACTGTCATCAGTGCAAGTAAGGAAAAAAAAATAATTTTTTAAAAAATCATCTACAATACAGTGGAACCCCGGGTTACGCACGCGATTTGTTCCGGGTCAAAAAACGTTAAAAACCTGGAAGTCGCGCAATTTGAGTGCTTCTGCACATGCGCGAAGTGCGCAGAAGCGTTCTGCGCATCCGGCGGTCGCGCGTGCTCCGGAAAACACTTCTGGGGTACGGGAGTGTGTATCCCGAACATACGCAACACGGAGCATACGCAACATGAGGTATGACTGCACTGTCTTATTTATTTTATAGTACAGTACATTGATCTTTGCTTTCATTTCATGGATCCGTGGTCTCATTAGATAGTAAAATCCATGTTAAATGGCTGTTTTAGGGGTTGTTTTTAAAAGTCTGGAACGGATTAATCCGTTTTGTGTTACTTTCTACGGGAAAGCGTGCCTTGGTTTTGGAACACGCTTTGGTTTTGGAACGGACTCCGGAACAGATTAAGTTTGAGAACCAAGGTACCACTGTAGCCAGATTTGGACAGGACCCCCCCCCCTTCCTTGCGGTTCAACAGGAGCAGTACCCACTGTCATAGATCTCTAGGGCCACTGGGCACCCTTCTCCCACCCCCCCAACCCTGGACCCATAGAGCTGGAGCAAGGATCTAGAGCCAAGCACCAAAGAAATCGTAACAGCAACCGTCAGGCAGGTCCTCAGATCTCATGAGAAATTTGGTCCTAGTGCAATGGGGTTTCGGGCGTTTGTGAATCCCAAAACCTGGTGTCACCGCACAAACCCAACTGCAAGCCCAGCTTACCTGCAGGGGATATCCAGGAGGAGAAACGCTGCCCCAGGAACCCCCGGATCCTCTCTCGTCCGCGGACGAGTAATGATGGTCAGCGGTGGGGTCGTGAATATGGGGCGGAGGGCCTGGAGAAAAGGATTTTGGGAGCGGGGGGGGGGGATTGAGAAGAAACCAAGAGGGAAGTTTGTTTTTTCAATCTATTATATTAAACTTACACACCCCTTGACTGCGTAAGAGAAGCAACAGCTCAAAGCGGTTTCGGAAAACACACAATTTGCAACAACGGTTTAAAAACATGCAAAGAAAAAAAAATAGGCCCAGAAATAGGGTCGGCTTGTCCGAACGTGAATGTTTTCAGCAGGTGCCAGAAGGAAGATGTGGGAGGCACCTGCTTGTTATCAAGAGGCAGGGAGTTCCGAAGTTTAGGACAGGATAGGATAAAGATAGGATAATCTTTATTGTCATTGTCCAATGCAGAACAACGAAATTGAACATCTACATGAAACTTACGACAACCATCAACCTGCTATCCCCACCCATCCCACCTCTGCATAGGTAAGGTAAAGGGACCCCTGACCATTAGATCTAGTCGTGTCTGACTCTGGGGTTGTGGCGCTCATCTCACGTTACTGGCCGAGGGAGCCAGCATACAGCTTCCAGGTCATGTGGCCAGCATGACTAAGCCGCTTCTGGCGAACCAGAGCAGCGCACGGAAATGCCGTTTACCTTCCCGCCGGACTGGTACCTATTTATCTACTTGCACTTTTGACGTGCTTTCGAACTGCTAGGTTGGCAGAAGCAGGGACCGAGCAACGGGAGCTCACCCTGTCGTGGGGATTCGAACCGCCGACCTTCTGATCGGCAAGCCCTAGGCTCAGTGGTTTAACCCACAGCGCCACCCGCGTCCCCTCTGCATAATTATTATCCTCTGCATAATAAGCCCCTAAAAACTCTGATACCTCCCCTAATTTACCCCTAAAACTCCGATACCCCATATCTGAGTACAGACCCTCCCTCATAGACTGCCCTTTCATTGCATTCAGAACAGAAATCGCTCTTGGATAAAAGCTGTTTCTCAGGCAGCTGGTCCTGGTCTTTATGACCCTATACCTCCTTCCAGAAGGCAGAAGCTGAAAAAGATCATTTCTGGGGTGCACACTATCCTGCACAATATCTGTTGCTTTCTTGTAGCACCTGGAGGGATAAATTTGGTCCAAAGTGGGAAGAGTGCACCCAATTATCCTCTCCGCTGTCTTTACAATCCTGGGCAGCGCTGTTCTTTTCCCAACCGTGCAACTCCCAAACCACACACACAGACCATAGGTTAGTACACTTCCCACCATACAGTGGTAAAATGCCCTCAACAGGTCCTTTGATAGATTGTTTTTTCACGGAAACAGTAGGAATAAGAGTTTTTCCAGCCAGTTAGGATCTGCTTGAACCCGACGGGACTGAGGCGAGGGGAGTGACCTCATTTTTCCAGGTAAGCCCAGGTAGGAAGCAGCTGCCTCGTGAGAGTAACCCCACCTAGTTAAGCGGGAATCCAACTGGCGTGGGACCAATCGCGAGGTCTCTGGGCGCCGGGTTGGCGATGGACATCTCCGCCCGGCTGGCCCCTCCAGCTTTCTTAAGCAGGTGAGCGGAAGAGCTTATTTCTTCCATTTATCTCCCAAATTTTTCTCCAAGGAGTACGTGGTTCACCCTCCTCCCCTCAGTAAAACGCCACAACGACCCTGCGAGGAGGGTTTCCTTGGAAGACCAGCAATTTCACATCCAAGTCCTTTAAGATGCCACATAGACCTGGAGATTTGCTGGCTAATAAGACTTAAAACAGCGGATCCCAAACTTTTCCGGATCCCAATTTTTTTGGGTGCCCTCCCTGCTCGGTCCCGTAAACTCCAGCCCAAGCGTCCCCTACCTCCCCCTGCGAGGAGCATAATTCAGAATAACAGCACAAAATTCAAAACAGTCACAACAAACTGCATATTCACTCAAAATCCAGTAAAATCTATTTAATGCAACAAAACTGATGAATTTGACCCACTGCCGCCCCCTTGATTCTTAGCACCCCCCCCCCCAGGTAATCCTGGAATTGTAGAGTTGGCAGGGACCCCCAAAGGTCATCCATCCCAGCCCGCTGCCATGCAAAGAATCCATTGGCGTTCTCCGCCGCCACCGTACCTGGCACGGGGGGTAGGTACTGCGGGGGCAGCCCCGTCACGCTCATCGTCCCGTTGGCCTCCTGAGACCCATAGTTGGGTTGGGGGGCACCTGGAGAAGAAGCAAAACTCTTCTGGGGCTTGAAGGAGGCCGGAGCAGAAACCGTGACCCCAGCCTGCCCCGGGACCCCCACCTGTTTCGGGGGAAGCCAGGTGGGGCCAGACATCACGTGGGGGAGCTAGGGATGGACAAAAAGAGAGAATTTTGCATTTTATTTTCAAAGTTTTACATATTTTAAGATCCCCACGGATCTCTGGACTTCGCCCTCTCCCCTTCCGTGGGTTCAATGGCTAAACCTTTTCTACCGCATCTTTTTTTTAACAATCCAAATTTTTATAACTCCATCGCGTCCATAGTTCTCGTTACATTACAAGCGTCACTACAGTCCTGCTAACGTTAGCAGAGAGCGTTCTCGGGGCCCAGGACTCCTGGGTCCGTTCCGCAGCGTTTGAACTCGTTGCCAGACACCCTGAAGCCCTTGGACAATCCCAGGAGGAAATATTTTGTTTTTTTATCGCATTTCTATCCCACCTTTTTCTCTAAGGAGTTACAGGTGAAGTCAGTGCTTCCTTCCCCCCTCCCAAAAAACGATGTTTAGGGGTACTCTCATTTTGACTCAAGAAAATCACCATTTTATAGTTCAAACCAGAGGGAAATAAAGTAAATGGACAAAAGTACAAAGATTCACAAAATGTTTAGGGGTATGCGTACCCCCTCCCAAGAAAAAAGCACTGGGTTCTACTCACTAATTCCCTACAACAACCCTGCGAGGCGGGATTTCAGTGGGGTTTCAACACTCATTTCAGGATAGCGAGTGGGTCAAATGTGCACCCCTTATTAGCATCATTCACCAGTTTTGGGGATTCTAGTTTAGTCACAACAGAGATGCCCCTTGAAGCTAGGAAACTAACCTTCCCAACCAAGCTGGAACCCTCCAGGTGGTTCAGACTCGTCCGAGGCTGCCTGGAGGGCGCCTGGTTGGGGAAAGGTGGCTTCAACCTCACTGCGATGTTCAGAGAATCCACACCTTCTTAAGAAGTCATCGGGCACACACCAAAAACGAGGCCAACTGCTAAAAGCCGGCGGTGCCGCCTCCCTTGCAGGGCTGTTGTGAGGATGGGAGGAGGAGAAGGGGAGAAACTCCCCGAGTTTCTCTGAAGAAAAAAGATGGCCTGCAAATGCAATAAAGAGAATTATCGAAGGAGGATGACTTCCAGGTTTCGGTAAAAAAAAATCCTGTTTCACTGGGGAGGTTTAAATGAGGAGCTTCTGGAGCAACCAAGCCGGATAGGTAAAGGTAAAGGGACCCCTGACCATTAGGTCCAGTCGCGGACGACTCTGGGGTTGCGGCGCTCATCTCGCTTTACTGGCCGAAGGAGCCGGCGTACAGCTTCCGGGCCATGTGGCCAGCATGACTAAGCCGCTTCTGGCGAACCAGAGCAGCGCACGGAAACGCCGTTTACCTTCCCGCCGGAGTGGTACCTATTTATCTACTTGCACTTTGACGTGCTTTCGAACTGCTAGGTTGGCAGGAGCAGGGACCGAGCAATGGGAGCTCACCCCGTCATTGCGGGGATTCGAACCGCCGACCTTCCGATCGGCAAGCCCTAGGCTCTGTGGTTTAGACCACAGCGACAGCCGCGTCCCATTACCAAACCGGATAGGTGGGATATAAATAAAAAAATTATTATCATTATTACTTCTGCAAATGCAGTCCGAAAAGGACTTCCGCAAGGAGATTTGGGGTGTGGGAAGGAAGGGGAACACTTGCTATTATTGCACAAATGTGGGATCTAGAAGCACCCTCAAGCCACGCAAGAGATTGGGCTAGCAGATTTTTAAGGGTGTCATAGCAACGAACCCCCTTTTTTTGGTCAAGGCGAGATCTGGCTTTCTCCCATCCCTCCCCCAAATCGCCCAGCTTCTCAGTTTCCCCCTGGAAATCATGCCAGGGTCTGCTCCGAAGCCACACCCAGACCCTCTGGAAGGCAGTTATGGGTCGGTCCCCATAGGCCAGGTTTTTAAGGCACTTTGCACATGCTCCATCCACCCGCTGGGCTCGAGGGACTGTTCTGAGCCGAGCTCCCCAGATCAGGACGAGGCCTACTACTGCACCCCCCCGCCTCCTTGCAAGAACCCGGGCGTCCCGGCTCCCAAACCCTCCGACCCCCTCGGATCCCCAAGGCTGCTGCTGCCGCCCCACAACTCTGGGCAGGAAGGAGGAGGACCCAGGCGTCCGAGCTCTCGCCCTCCATCTCCAAAGGGGCTGTCTATCGCCTCCAAAGTGGGAGCGGGGAGCCCCCATGCACGGGGTGGGGGGGGGAAGAGAAGGGATCCTGGGTGCCAGCCAACTTTCACCCTAGAGAATATGGGGAGGGAAAAGGAGGGAGGGGATCCCAGGAAAGGGAAAGGGGTTTAGGGACGCGCCCAGCTCGAAATAAGGGGCCGATTTCCCCACCCTAAAAATTGCATCAGGCTTGAATGCAATGGGTGGGGTGGGGTGGGGGGGTCTCCTCCACACACCCCCCCCCAGGGGCTCACCTGATCCCAGGAGCTGGCAGCTTGTGGGGTCGATCTTCCTGCGGCCCCAGCTCGATCCCCTCCCGCGCCGAGGCGCCGCGCTCAACTTTCTTGCAAACTTTCTTCCGTCCCAGAAAACTTTCCTTCCCTTTCTCTCTCTCTCCCTCCCCCGCCCCCCCACGCAACACTTCTTTTTTTCTTAATGGACCCCCCTGGGTGACGTCACCGCATTCCAGAGCGTCACGTGGAGCCTGGGAATTCCTGCCACTTCCGGTGGGAGGAGGGCGAGGGTGAATGGGTGGGTGGGGGGGTCTGGTAGGGGGCGGGGCGGAGGGTCCCGTCCCCCGCTTTGCCTCTCTCCGCCGTGGCCTCGGACTCCTGGGTTCCTCTTGGAAGAGGAGGTCATAGGGTTTTTAGAGTAAAGGGCTTGGGGGACCCGGACTTCTGGCTCACTTGGGGGGGGCAAGGGTGGGGGAGGGGAAGGACAGGACGCCTGGGTCCTCCAGGGACGGAGTGTGCCTCTCTCTCTAGGTGGGTCCTCTGGGAGGAAGTGTGTCAGGATTTTTTTTGGGGGGGGGAGAGAAGGTCTCCAGAGTCCTCTAAAAAGGGGGTCTGCCAGCTCAAGAGGCGTGGCAGGACTCCTGGGTCCTCTTTGTTTCATTTCAGTATGTTCAGTGTGGTTTGTCTTTTGCTTGTAGTTTAAAAATTAAAAGTTTCTTAAAATCATAATAATAAAAGTGGTGTTTTTTTCCTGGTGGGTACCAGCAGGGCAGGACTCCTGGGTCCTCTTGGGTGGGGGTGGGGGGCAGGGGAAGGTGGGGGAGGGGAGCAGGACTCCTGGGTTCCCTTCCCCAGGAAAGAAGGCCTGGTGGGAAGCCAGGATTCCTGAGGGCAGTTGGGTCTAGTGGGCGGAGGCAGGCCTAGGCACCCAGGCTTGGAAAAGGAGTGGGGGGGGCCTGGCGCTATTCCCCCCCCCCCACCTCGCCTAGGGAGCTGTGATGCAGAGTTGCGTGTCTGAGACAGGGACAGGGTGTGCCAGGATCCCGGTCGGGGGTCTGCGTGTCACGGCACGCCTGGCAGGGGAGGGGATCCTACCCTGCCTCTGCCGCTGTCTGCCTTTGGCCGCCGCTCATGTTTCCCGGTCAGAGCTCTTGCTCCAGCCTTCCAGACGCCTCGGACTACAAATCCCATCGGCGCAGCACTGGAGGGGTTTGCCAGATGACCTTTGGGTGCCAGCTCCTTAAGAAGGAGTGGGATTTCGTGGCCGTCACAAGGGGGGGTCTGAGCTCACCCTTCCCCAGCTGAGGACCCTCCAGGTGGCCTGGACTACGGTTCCCATCAGGGAAGGCCGGTGTGGACCCCCAGGAAAGACCAGGGTTGAAATCCTCGCTTGGCCATGAAGCTCACTGGGCGACCTCGGGCCTGTCGCCGCCTCTCTCGGCTGAACCTACCTCACAGGGCAGTTGTGAGGATTAAATGAGAGCCGTGTGCAGCACTTTGAGTTCCTTGGAGAAAAATGGTGGGGTTGCAAGGCAAGGGAAGGCAATTAAATGCAATTAAATTAAATGGTTGTAACTAAACTAGAATCCCAAAACTCTTTTGGTGATTCTAATGAGAGGTGCAGTGGCGCTATGGTCTAAACCACAGAGACTAGGGCTTGTCGATCAGAAGGTCGGCGGTTCGAATCCCCGTGACGGGGTGAGCTCCCGTTGTTCAGTCCCTGCTCCTGCTAACCTAGCAGTTCAAAAGCATGTCAAGAGTGCAAGGAGATAAATAGGGACCGCTCTGGCAGGAAGGTAAATGGCGTTTCCGTGCGCTGCTCTGGTTCGCCAGAAGCGGCTTAGTCATGCTGGCCACATGACCCGGAGGCTGTCTGCGGACAAACGCCGGCTCCCTCGGCCTGAAAGCGAGATGAGCGCCGCAACCCCAGAGTCGTCCGCGACTGGAATTAACTGTCAGGGGTCCCTTTACCTTTATCCTGAAATGAGAGTTGACACCTTCCCCTATTACATTTTTCACCCAAGCGCCTTGAGGGGCGATGTGTGGGGTGTTCTTGCCCCCAACCGTCCCCATTAACTTTAGAACAACAACACTGTGAGTTAGGTCCAGGCTGCGTGGGTTCAGTCCGAGGCTGCCTGATATGTTTCACGGCAGAGTCGAGATCTGAACCCGGATCTCCTAAGCCTCCTCTGGACGCTGCCTGACAAACTCGATCCTTGGTGGTTTGGTTTTTGTTCGCCATGGATTGAAATTTATGGTGGTGTCTCATTCCTACAGTATAGCTGGCGCATTGGGTCAGTGCGCCAGAAGGTTGGTGATTCGAGCCCGCCCAGGGGCGACTGGGGGCAGGATTCCTGCAACAAAGGGGGTTGGACTAGATGACCCTCGGGTCCCCTTCCCATGGGGTGATGGGAGCTGTAGTCCAAAACATCTGGAAGGCACCAGGTTGGAAAAAGAGTGCCTTAGCTAGCCAAGGAAGGTCCCCAGAGCCTATTTTCTGCTTCCAACGCCAGAACTAAGCATTTAGACGCCAGAACTAGGTATAAAGAAACCAAGGCATGTGCAGAGTGCAAAAGACCGTGACGGTAAGAGCCATTTGATAGCGGAATGGACTCCCTCATAGTGGGCTCTCCTTCCTTGGAGTTTTTTCAAGGCCGCCTGCCAGGGATTTTTTGAGCTCTGATTCCTGCATTGCAGGGGGTTGGACTGGATGACCCCTGGGTGCCCCCTCCCACTTTGCAAGTCTATGATTCACGTTCATATATACGCCTGAAGGTGATCGGGAGAGGCTTCTGAGGAAGGAGGCGGGGATTTGACCTGCTGAGCAAGCTCACACACACACGCACATACACACACACACGGGAAACGGACGTGAATCACCGTCTCGTTCGCCCTAGCACTCTCCCAACCTTATCGGGCCCCGCCGGGCCTCTTTATCAATCTTGGCCGCGGCTCAAATGCTTTAATAGACACTGGAGAGCCGGAAAGAGCAAATATTGCCGCAGTTCTGTGTGCGAGATGAATCGGGGAGGGAACGGTGGGGTGGTGCAGTGGTTAGAGCGCAGGTCGGTCCTTTCTATCAGGCCAAAGAAGCCGGGGGGGGGCGGATGGAGAGAAGGCTATAGATCAGGAAAAACAGGCATCTGGCAAAGAAAGCCCAAAGGGCGGTTCTCCAACCGGCTGCCACATTGGCACTCTGGCGGTCTGGAATGAGGCCTGCCCACAATCTTCTTCCGCCCGAGGCGAGCAAGCGTCTATTTTTAAGGCTGGGCACGCCCCCCCCCCCAACACCCCACCCTGCTGACCGCTGCAGCGTTCTGTGAAATCTGAAGTCTAAATATAATACGAATCTGCAGGAGCATCTCGGAGTCCTTTTGCTATTTCGGACCTGGGAACTTCTTCCAACAGCTCACAAAGTCTCCCGAAATTACCCAGCTGACTCCAGGACCTCATTTCTGCCTTTGCACGTTTTCCTGACACCCCCTTCCCCTCCACCCACCACACCACCCAAAAGCTGACCTGTCTTGCCCAGCGAGGGTCTTTTGCTGTTGGGTTTTTTTCGCAGGGAAGTCCATAGCACCTTTCCTGGGGTCCATTCCCATTTATTTCATCGCATTTCATCTCGGCTTTTTATCCTCCGGTTTGCTCCAAGGTGCCTACATGGTTCTCTCCCGCTTCTCGTTGAATCCCCACGACAACCCTGCGAAGTAGTTGAGGCCGAGAGAATGACTCCCATGGGTCGAGTGGGGGGAATTCGAACCCTAATCCAATGCTCTAACCACTGCAACACACTGCCTCTCAATCAAGAGGGCTGTTTATTTGCTCATTTTGTTTCAATCCGACCTTTTCCTCCCATCGAGCAGAAGGGGGGGGGTGCATGGCTCTCTTCTCTCCTCCTGACAACCTCGTGTGGTAGGCCAGGCTGAGAGACGGTAGCGGAGGCAGGATTCGAACCATGGCCTCCCAGGTCCTAGTCCAGCCCTCTAACCACTACACCGCGCTGACTGTCTTGCGGGGGAGAAAGAAGGAAAGAGAGCTTCAAGAGGGGATGATGGCATTGGGAAGAAATCCCGCGCTGCAAAAGGCAAAGTTTGGAAGAGAACTTTAAAGGGAGCCTCTGGAGCAGTGCAGAATTCGCACTCGTCTCAAGCCAGCTCTGGGATCCAGCCTGCCCATTTCACCATGGCTAAGTCTCTCCAGCGGCATGTTTTTCCGACACATTGTAGGAAGAGGACCAAGTGTGAGGATAACTCAGTCCGTGGCAGACAGCAGGGCCTTATTGGTGTTGGCACCCCAATTATGGAATTCACTTCTCTCTGGGATACGGCTAGTGACAAATTTTCGGCAGATAGACCATGGTTAGCACATAGTTAAACTGGTAGGTGAACTATGTTGAGCACATCTGGTAGGTAAACTATGGTTAGCAAATAGTTAAGCTATGGAACTCCCTGCCACAGAAGGCAGCAATGACCAGCTTGGCTGGCTTTACAGTATAATCGGACAAATTCATGGCAGAGGAGAGGGCTATTGATGACTGCTGGCCAGGGTGGCTAGCTCAAGGAAGACCTGTCTGCCACAAGAAATAGTTACCCAATTTCCGTGACCTATATTGGGATTTCCAACTGACCAATGTCCAGCAGAGGCCTTATACTTCCAGACAGATGGCTGTTCACATTGCAATCACTGAATGCTCTTCTGCACAGAACTATAACAATATCCTCTCACCTAGAAAGCTAGTCTGTCAGCAACGAGGGTGAAACCGAGTCCCCTCCCTGACACTGCAGCGGGTTGAGCTGGAGGACCCTTTGGTGTCCCCATCAAACTCTCTGGTTCTGTGATTTTATAACAGGCCTGTTTTCAGCACATGAGAACCACCCTCCTGCTAAATAACAGTCCAGACAGGGGTCAGCAAACTTTTACAGCAGGGGGCCGGTCCACTGTCTCTCAGACCTTGTGGGGGGCCAGACTATATTTTGGAAAAATATGTATGAACGAATTCCTGTGCCCCACAAATAACCCAGAGACGCATTTTAAATAAAAGCACACATTCTACTCATGTAAAAACACCAGGTAGGCCCCACAAATAAGCCAGAGACGCATTTTAAATAAAAGGACACATTCTACTCATGTAAAAACACCAGGTAGGCCCCACAAATAAGCCAGAGACGCATTTTAAATAAAAGGACACATTCTACTCATGTAAAATCACACTGATTCCCAGACCGTCTGCAGGCCGGATTGAGAAGGCGATTGGGCCGGATCCAGCCCCCGGGCCTTAGTTTGCCTACCCATGACTTTTGAGACTCAGGTGAGACTCAGGAGAGACAGGTTTGCTATCTCACCTGCTGTTTGGAAGAACTGGAACACAAGAAGAGCAGAGGTTTCAAGGAAGGAAGAGTGTCCCCAAACATACACAGAGTGCTCCCACCACCTTCATTGAGCAAGTATTGCAGAATCTGAGATTTATGGTTCAGGAATTCGAAGGCAAGAGATTAGGAGTCCACTGCGAGGGAGACGCCTGCTGTCCAATATCAGTTAGGAAAGGAGAGAGATCCGGTGATCGCAGCTCCTCTGTTTGTGCCTGGCATCAGAGGAAGCAAGCCTCTGGGTTTTGCAAAACCACTCGGGGGCAGGTGCCAGAAAAAACTATTGTGGAGATAGAGCATAGCCATGGCCTGGCCAGTAGACGTCTAGATTTGTGGCCATCACTGCTTCCTGTGGCAGGGAGTTCCGCAGATTAGCTCCGCGCCGCGCGAAGAAGTCCTCCTTCCCCCCCTTTCCTAAATCTTCCAACACTCACTGGAGTTAGGAGAGATGGGGAAATCGACTTTTCTCCGTCCACTCTGTCCATGCAGCGCACCTTTCCATTCCCAGCTGCGTGGAGGGGGTGGGGTTGAGAGAAACGCCCTCGGATAGTCCACGGCCGAGGGAACTGGGACCCCCCCCCCACTCTTCCCGCCGTCCTTTTGGCTCCGTTTGAACTCGGGACCAAAGACTCAGGAAAAGCGCGATGGTGGGGGGGGGGGGGAGAGGGGAGGAAATGGTCTCATGCAAACAGGTGCTTCCTCTCTCCGGCCTTCGCCCACCCCCCCAACAAAAAAAAAACAAAAAAAAACCTAAAAACCCCTCCAACGCACGCCCTCCGCTTTGCAAGAAATGTCACAATGTAAGGAAGCGTGAAGCAAAGTCTAGAAAAAGCCTTAGGGGTGGGGAGGGGGCTTTGAATCAGGGACATCCCCCCCCCACCCAGTGCGTTTGGCAAGATATCAAGATTTGGGGAACTGGAAGAAGGCAGCCAGGGTTTTTATTGGGGGGGGTGTCATGCTTCTATCTTTGGGGTTGTGGGGTACGGCTAAGACGCGGAGCAGAGTTTCCCTGAGTTGCAAGCGCCCCCTCTTTTTCCTGAAAGCGCTATAAATACACCCACTCCTGTCCCCCCCAGCCAAAAAAACCCCCACACAGACACACCTCTCTCTGCTTCCCAGTACAGCTGAGCCAAACTCTGAAAGGAAGGATGTGTGACTTACGCCGTTTCCTTTCCGACGTTATAAAAAGGCCATGCCGGCCCGGCGGTCCTCTGAGGCTGGTTCTCGGGGCGCCGCGGCTTCGGGGGGGTGAAAGGGGGTTCAGCTGGCTCTCTGGCCCCCTCCCCACCTGCGGGCAGGGATAGCACCTTGCAGGCGGCTCCAGGAAAGACCCTGCGGGACAGGGGGGTAAGTACCCAAAACCAGGCGTTCCCAAAAATGCGCAAAAGGGGTGAAGGGCAGGTGGGTTTTTTTTTCTTGGGGGGGGGAACGGGGTTCAAGGGGTGAAGGAGAGGCTACCCGTGGCTACCGCTAGCCCAGAGGGCTATGCTCTACGCCGTCCCCTGTCGGAGGCAGTAAATGCGTCTGGATGCCAGTTGCTGGGGAGAGATTCTCGTGCGCTCGGGTTCTGCTTGCGGGTTTCTCCATCGTGGGCACCAGCTTGCTTCACGTGAAAAGAGGGTGGTTGGGTTTAGATGAGTCCAGGGTCTTCTTAGGTTCTTAGCAGCGGGCTGGGAGGAAACGGGACCCGGGGGGGTGGTTTGGTGGGGGAGAGGCGGTCTCAGTTTCCATGGTCTCATGCGCTCGCCTTGCGCTTTTCTCCCCAAAGGCTCAGGACAATAGAGCCATATCCACATCATCGTGCAGGTAAATTATATTCCAAATATATAATTCGGAATAAAAAAATCCATTTGGAATATAAATTTATATTTGTGAAATCAAATAAAAATGATTTCAAAAAACAAAACAAAACAAAAATAAAAATCCCGGGAACTGTAGTTTACCCCTTGGGGTGCGATGATTCCAAGGACCCTTGGAGAACTACAGTTTCCATTACTCTTAAAGGGGCAGGGACATGGGCTTCGAACGCATGGGCAAATCTGAAATCCCTTTGAGGTTTAAGAACCCTGGGAACTGAAGTTTAAGCCCTTCGCAAACCTACAATTCCCAGCACCCGAGATTCTCTTGAGGAGAAGGAAATGCGCTTCGAATGTACCGTGCGTACGCACAGGACCAGGACTTGGGAGAGGCCAGGGTTCGAATCCCCATTCGGCCGTGAAGCTCCCTGGGTGCCTTGGAGCCAGTCACTGCCTCGCAGGGTTGTCGTGGGGGTGGGGGGGAAGAACCATGCGTGCCCCTTTGAGCAAATTGGAGAGAAAAAAGGTGAGATGCAAATGCAGTCGTCGACCGATCCATCAGATATTTGAAGGCGCCTCGAATCCTAACTTGGGAAGAAGGCTGGATACAAATGCATTAAATAAACACAACAAATTGGGTGCAAGGGATCGTGGGAACGAGGGACTCCCGGGAGGGTTTTCCATGACTTCTTGGAGGTGAGCTGCGTGCGGCCGCAAAAGGCAGGGCGCCAAGACCTCTGCGTTCTTCAGTAAATGAATGGAGGGAGGATCAAAGAGCCGGCTGGCAGCCAGGATTCCTGGGTTGTGCCCTCCAGCTCTGAGCTGCGTCCCTGGCCTGGGAAGACTCCCCTTTGATGGATGTTTCTAAACACAGCTCAGGTGGCCATCTGTCAGGGGTTCTTCAGCTATGATTCCTGCATTGCAGGGGGGTGGGCTAGATGGCCGCTGGGGTGCCCCCTTCCAACTCTCGAGTTCTCGATATGACTCCAGGACACCCGAGCTCAAGGCAGCTCAGTCGGCAGAGTGTGAGGCTCATTCTCTCCCTCCCTCCCTCTCTCTCTCTCTCTCCCTCATTTTCTAATTTACATTTCAAAATATTCATTTAAACAACCTTAAATCAATGACTCCCTTCCTTCTCTTTTTCCATTGTTCCGTTTTGCATGCCAAACATCCCTGCATATTTTACATGAACCAAACCGTTCAGTAAACCATTGTTACATCCATAGAAATTTATTTAACATTGCTGGATTTTTATCTCAATGCTACCAGCGTTTTTAAACGAACACAATTTTCACCCATATATTCAGTAAACGTTTTACAGTCTTCTCTAAACGTATGTTCTTCTTGTTCTCTTATTCTACAGGTGAAACTCGAAAAATTAGAATATCGTGGAATAGTCCATTTATGTAAGCGATTGTTTTCATTAGCTACTGGAGTTTAATATATGAGATAGACTCGTGACATGCAAAGCGAGATATGTCAAGCCTTTGCTTGTTATAATTGTGATGATTATGGCGTACAGCTGATGAGAACCCCAAAGCTGAGATTGTTAATTTGGGGTTCTCATCAGCTGTACGCCATAATCATCACAATTATAACAAATAAAGGCTTGACATATCTCGCTTTGCATGTCCTGAGTCTGTCTCATATATTAGTTTCACCTTTTAAGTTGAATTACTGAAAGAAATGAACCTCTCCACGATATTCTAATTTTTCGAGTTTCCTTCGGTTGGGACCTCGCTCCTTTTCCATTTTTCGGCTAACAAAACACAGGCCGCAGTAGTAGCATACATAAATAGCCTTTTTTGACACCTGGGAATTTCCATCTGAATTATCCCCAGCAAAGAGGACTCTGTGGTTTTCTTTTGGAAAGGTACTTTTAAACATTTTTTCCCCAATTCATTATATATCATTTCCCAATACTCTTTTATCCTTTTACAAGTCCATCACATGTGATAAAACTTAACCTCATTACATCTCCAGCCCTTATCCGATTCGGACATATACATTTTAGCAAGTCTACTCGGAGTTAAATACCATCTATAAATCATTTTCAGGTAGTTCTCCTTCGGTGAATAACATGCTGTGAACTTCAAATCACTCTTCCAAAGTTTTCCCCAGAGATTTAAATCTATATTTTGTGTGTGTGTGTGTGTGTGTGTGTTTCTCTCTCTTTCTCTCTCTTTCTCCCCGTGATCTTTTAGGTTTTCTTGCTTTTGGTGTAACTGTATATGCTTTTAATTTTTCTTTCTTTCTTTTCTTTTTATAGATATCTTTATTGCATTTAAAAATTCACCAAAAAAAGAAAACAAATTAATCCATGCACCCACATGTAGCAAAAAGAAAACGATACATAAAAGAAAATATATAAAAAAAGAAAAAAATACTTGTCAAGTACACAAAGTTATTTAAGGAGTACAAACCATCGTTCAAATATTCTATACACAAAGTTCATAGCAACACATCACCTTCATATTCCCTCTTTCTTTCTCCCCTTTACCATCACATTCTTCCTATTCCTTGTGTGTCAACTGACTTCCCTCTACCTGTATATATTATGTCCTGTATATCTATTGGCCAGCAGAGTGGGAGGCTCCTAATCTCAGGGCTGCGGGTTCGAGTCCCGCAACGGTGGGTTGGACTAGATGACCCTTGGTGGTCTCTGCGATTCTAAGGCTCTTCCCGCTCCCGCAGGCGCGATGGCCGGTCCACGCGACCAGAGCGACGTGCGCGAGTTCACGCGCCACTCCGGCGACGTCCTGATGAACCTGAATGAGCTCCGGAAGCGCCACATCCTCACGGACGTCACCTTGCGGGTGGGGGGGTGCCCTCTGCAGGCCCACAAAGCCGTCCTCACCGCCTGCAGGTGAGCGTCCCACCCTACTTGTGTGTGTCCGTGCCACGCGTGGCCAAGGGGATCCACAGGAGGGCAGCGGCAGCTCGTGAAAGCGTAAGAGGGAGCGCATGAGGAGCGTTTGGTTGGGAGACACGTCCAGTGAGCCCCACATGGTTCAGGGAGTGCGAGAGGCCCCAGATATGGGGCACCGGTTTTGTGGCGCACACATGGCGCTGCCAGGACACAGAGCAACCACATGGCATGTGATACAGTGCCAGATTTACGTATAAGCTAAACAAGCTATAGCTTAAACAAAATAGAAAATTCTTTCCAGTAGCACCTTAGAGACCAACTGAGTTTGTTCTTGGTATGAGCTTTCGTGTGCATGCACACTGAAAGAAAGTTATCTGAAGTAGTGTGCATGCACAGGAAAGCTCATACCAAGAACAAACTTAGTTGGTCTCTAAGGTGCCACTGGAAGGATTTTTTTTTAATTTCTAAAGCTGTTGCACAATACAGTGGTCCCTCGCTAGACGAATGCCTCGCTAGACGAAAAACTTGCTAGACGAAAGGCATTCGTTAACAAACAAACAGAATAAAGTTACAGAATAAAGTTCTGAAGAAGTGTGTATGCACACGAAAGCTCATACCAAGAACAAACTCAGTTGGTCTCTAAGGTGCTACTGGAAAGAATTTTCTATTTTGTTTCGACTATGGCAGACCAACACGGCTACCCACCTGTAACTGAAGCTATAGCTTAGGGCAGCGGTCAGCAAACATTTTCAGCAGGGGGCCGGTCCACTGTCCCTCAGACCTTGTGGGGGGCCGGATTATATTTTGGAAGAAGAAGAAAAAAAATGAACAAATTCCTATGCCCCACAAAATAACCCAGAGATGCATCTTAAACCAAAGCACACATTCTGCTGGTGTGAAAACACCCATGCAGGCCCCACAAATAGCCCAGAGATGCATTTTAAATAAAAGCACACATTCTACTCATGTAAAAATACGCTGATTCCCGGACCGTCCAGCACAATATAAAAGTATTCGTATTACAATTACGAAGTTGAACCATGTGCCGTGGGAAGACCCAGGAGCTGTGTCATCCTGGGAACAGCAAGGGTCTCGTTTTGATGTTTTATCACATTGTTGTTGTTGTTGTTGTTGTTGTTGTTGTTGTTGTTGTTGTTATGTTTGGAGCTGCCCAGAGTGGCTGGGGAAACCCAGACAGATTGGCAGGGTATAAATAAATTATTAATAATAATAATAATAATAATAATAATAATATTCACAAATCCTAACCAGGGTGCTCCAGAACCATGGTCTCCCAAAGGAAACCATGGTCTCCCAAAGGAAACCATGGTCTCCTAAAGGAAACCATGGTTTGCCCTATGTGACCTTCCCACATCCTGGCATAGAAAGTGGCTGCAGCTAGAGCATGCTGGGAACTGTGGTCCCTTCTACTTCGCTTAAGGGAGCAATGCATGCTGGGACTTGCGGTCCTCTTGCCCTGACTCCTCTCCTCCTCCTTCTTCTGTGTGCCCTTCCCAGTGGGTTTTTCTACTCCATCTTCCTGGGCCAGGGGGGCCACGAGGTCAGCGTGCTCACCTTGCCCAGCTCCATCGAGCCCGCCGGGTTCCAGGCCCTCCTCGACTTCATGTACACGTCCCGCCTGATCCTCACGCCGGGCACCGTGCCCGCGGTTCTGGCTGCCGCCTCTTACCTGCAGATGGAGCACGTGGTGGAGAGTTGCCATCGCTTCATCCAGGCCAGGTACGCGGGCGGGCGGGGAGGGCAAGAGGACGAATCGCTGAGAAATGGGTTGGAAGATTCGAGGCAGAGGAACTGCGGAACTCCCTGCCACTGGAGGCGGCGACCGCCACCAACTTGGATGGTTTTAAAAGAGGACTGGACCAATTCGAAAAGGCTGGGGGGGGGGGAGGCTATCATCCAGAACAGTCCATGGTAAGAGGCAGCAAATGCTTCTGAGTCTCAGTCGCTGGGAAACGCAGGAACGGAGTGGGCTCCTGTGTTCGAATCCTGCTTGGGGGTTTCTCATCCTGGGAATCTGGTTGGCCACTGTGAGAGCAGGACGCTGCTGGACCAAAGAAGGGCCAGTGAAATCAAACGTGGGAGGCAACGTCGGTGTAAAATTCGTCAAAATATAAGCACTCTGCCGTTCTTAAAACATACCTGGTAGGCTTGCCTAAGGAAATAAGCTTTGAGCAGGTGCTAGATGCAGACCGGCTGTCTTAAAGGCAGCCGTGGAAATTTGGGGAGATGACAACAAAGGCTCCTTCAATTCAGAAGGCCTATCCCACTTCCTCCTCCTTCTCTGCTTCTTTCTCTCGTTCAGGGCAGACAAAGCATTTTTCCCCCCACGCAGCGCAGTGGAACTCACTGCCACAGGACGGCTTGAAAAGAGGTCCAGGCAGATTCATGGAGGAGACAGCTATTGACGGCAACTGGCCAGAACGGCTAGGGACGCGGGTGGCGCTGTGGGTTAAACCACAGAGCCTAGGGCTTGCCGATCGGAAGGTCGGCGGTTCGAATCCCCGCGACGGGGTGAGCTCTTGTTGCTCGGTCCCTGCTCCTGCCAACCTAGCAGTTCGAAAGCACGTCAAAAGTGCAAGTAGATAAATAGGTACCGCTCCGGCGGGAAGGTAAACGGCGTTTCCGTGCGCTGCTCTGGTTCGCCAGAAGCGGTTTAGTCATGCTGGCCACAAGACCCAGAAGCTGTACGCCGGCTCCCTCGGCCAGTAAAGCGAGATGAGCGCCGCAACCCCAGAGTCGTCCGCGACTGGACCTAACGGTCAAGGGTCCCTTTACCTTTACCTAGCCAGAACGGCTAAGCTCTGCCACCACACAGTTGGAGGCAGCAAATGCTTCTGAATAATCCCAGTTGCTGGAAGTCAGAGGAGAAGGCTCCTGTGTTCGAATTCTGACTGTGGGTTTCCATAATGGGCTGTGAGAACGGGACGCTAGTCCTTCTTACTGTGTCCTGTTCTTATGTTCTTACGCAGCTACGACCGGGTGACCTTCTTCCTCACCCCCCCGGCGCCCACCTTCCTCCGCCACAAACCCCTGGAAGACGCCGGGGGGTCCCTCGCACCCAGTTTCCCACGGCAGGGGCAAGAGGAACCCCCCACCACCGCCTCCGGCTGCCCTCTGCCAGTTCCCTACTGCCCTAAGGACAAGGAATTGGGGTCTGCGATGTCGCCAGGGGCCGGGGACCAGTCTCCTCCGGGCCAGCCGGCCTCCCCCCGCGAGTCCAGCGGCTGCGCCCCCCCAGGCGCGGACCCCAAAGCCTGCCACTGGAAGAAGTACCGCTTCATCGTCCTCAACTCTATGCTGCGCGAGGGGAGGCCGGACCCCCCCGAATCGCACGGCCAGGCCGGCCGGGATGGAGACCCCGGGGACAGGAGCCTCCTTCACAGGTCAGGGAGCCAGTGGGGTGGGAGGGGGCTTTACAGATGGACTCCGGCCTGCATGTTGGAAAAAAAAGATGTTTAGTTTCCTTGGGGCGGGGGGTGTCAGCTGGGCTCAGTGCCAGATTTACGTATAAGCTAAACAAGCTATAGCTTAGGGCCCCACTCTCTTGGGGGGGATTTAAAGGGGAAAAGAACTGGATGTAGATTTAAAGGGGGGATTTAAGGGGAAAACAACAACTGGAAGCACATTTCCAAAATATAAGTTAAAAAACAAAATGAAATCTATATACAGCAACAGTGTTTTGTGTTGTGTAGGCTCCTAGGATGTAAGTCATGGGCCCCGCCTGCTAGCCTGCTCCCTAAAATATCCCGGGTTTGCTCCTTTCTATATATAGGGTGCCTACATTCTGCATAATGGACTGGTTGCCTGGCAGCATGGGCAAACGGCTTGAGATACCTATGAGGTCCATCAATGACCATATAGCATATATTCAACACACAAAAAACCAGTGACAATTTGTTGTTGACAAAGGACAGCTGGACATCTAAAGGGCCCCGTTATCTTCAGTAGCTTAGGGCCTCATCAAACCTAAATCCGGCCCTGGCTGGGTGTCAGAAATTCCCTGATTGTAACAATTGAGGAGGGTGCTTCTGAGCTTGTGCAGAGTGCCTTTCCTCCGCATCTTGTTGTTGCACGCACGTCTAGGAGCATAGGGATAAGCCTCTGAGTGTGTCCGGAGCGCCATTTCTCTCCCATCGCACCTTGCTCCAAACACACTCCTCAGGCGCAGCATGGTGCCGATTACGCCAAGGCTGCAGGTTCGAATCCCCGTATGGGACAGCTGCATATACCTGCATTGCAGGGGGCCAGGCTAGATGAACTTTTGGGGTCCCTTCCAACTCTGTGGTTCTCTGAAATAGCTATGGGTCTGGGTTCAACAGTTCAGAGTGTGAAAACGGGGGCATGCAAAGACAAGGAATTTTTCTCAATTTCAAGTGGGATTAGGCAAGGCTGTCTTGTGTGGTTCATGTTTGTGGGCAGTTGAATTTTGTATCTTATTTTTTTACTTCTGCCCTTTTTTTGCGGGCCAGGATGCAAAAATGTGGCTGGTGACTTGGCTGCCCTGAGAGGTTGAGTTGACGTGAGAGGGCCGATTCTGCAACTATGGAACTCCCTGTTCGTTGATGCAACATCTCTCTGTTCCCACCAACACCTTTGGTGGTGAGATGGAGGGAGGGGGGAGGACTTTTTCTGTGGCTCCCCCCAGATTGCGGAATTAGTGTCTGCCGCCGGCTCTGGAGAAAGGCGGGATAGAAACATATTAAATAACAATAATGGAATCATAGTCAAGGCCTAGCATGGATGGAAGGAAGTCATATTTTAGTTCAATTTATGTTAAAATATATTAGAAGTATATGGCAAGGTGGTGGGTGGGAAAGGGGGGGAATGGTTGGTGTGATCTGCTAATTATTATTTTTCTTTGTTAATTTCTGTACCTTTATTTGTATTCTTTGTGATTTATAACTTTATTATTATTATTATTATTATTATTATTATTATTAGTATTTATTTGTATCTTTTTGGCTTTGGGGGAAAAAAATAATCATAGTGTTGGAAGGGACCCCAAGCGTCATCTAGTCATCTAGCAATGCAAAAATCACAGTTTAAGAGTGTGATGCAGCAGCTAAAAAAGCCAATGCAATTCTGGGCTGCATCAATAGGAGTATAGCATCTAGATCAAGGGAAGTAATAGTACCACTATATTCTGCTCTGGTCAGACCTCAGCTGGAATACTGTGTCCAGTTCTGGGCACCACAGTTCAAGAAGGATACTGACAAGCTGGAACGTGTCCAGAGGAGGGCAACCAAAATGGTCCAAGGCCTGGAAACGATGCCTTATGAGGAACGGCTTAGGGAGCTGGGTATGTTTAGCCTGGAGAAGAGAAGGTGAAGGGGTGATATGATAGCCATGTTCAAAGATATCAAAGGATGTCATATAGAGGAGGGAGAAAGGTTGTTTTCTGCTGCTCCAGAGAAGCGGACACAGAGCAATGGATTCAAACTACAAGAAAGAAGATTCCACCTAAACATTAGGAAGAACTTCCTGACAGTGAGAGCTGTTTGACAGTGGAATTTGCTGCCAAGGAGTGTGGTGGAGTCTCCTTCTTTGGAGGTCTTTAAGCGGAGGCTTGACAGCCATCTGTCAGGAATGCTTTGATGGTGTTTCCTGCTTGGCAGGGGGTTGGACTGGATGGCCCTTGGGGTCTCTTCCAACTCTAGGATTCTATGATTCTATGAATCCCTGACACATGACCATCCAATCATAATACTAATAATACCCCTGCCTCAAACACTAGATATTCTTTAGTAAACGCACAAAGGCACATATTTCCCTCCTGCCTTTTGGGGATGTGCAATTATTTTTCCATCAATCAGTTGTTTGTTTTACCGGTAATTGTTTGCAATCCATCGTATTAATTGCTTTAGTCTTGTTGCTGACTGCTCTGAGACCTGGGATGAAAGGCTTGGCTATAAATAGGAAGGTACGTTTCTGCCCGGCTCTAACCTTCCTTCCTTCCTTCCTTCCGTTCTCGCCCAGGCTGCCTTCCTCTCAGCCCCACTGCTCCGCCTGCAACCAGCCAGCCCCCCTGCTTTGCTCCCACCCTCCAGAGGACGCTTCCATGGGGCAGGGAGACCCCTGCGTTTCTGGTGAGTAGGAAGGGGCTGTGGTCGCCATCGGACGCCTGCCTCCGTGTGCCCCCTCCTCGGGAGGGCCGGAGGGCTGCAACACAACACGAGGACAGCGCATTTTTGGTGGTGGCTCCCCACTTGTAGAACGCTGTCCTCAGGGAGGCTCGCCTGGCGCCATTATTAGACATCCTTAGGGCATTTCTTTTCTGCCAGGCTTTTGGCTTTGAATTATCTGCAGCCTCCTTGAGCGGGTGGGATGTTTCAAACCCTGCTTTCCCCCAAAGTGAGATAGCAGAGGGCCTTCTCGGTGGTGGCGCCCGCCCTGTGGAACTCCCTCCCACCAGATGTCAAGGAAATAAACAACTATCTGGCTTTTAGAAGACATCTGAAGGCAGCCCTGTTTAGGAAAGCTTTTAACCTGTGATATTTTAAATGTATTTGAATATCTGTTGGAGGCCGCCCAGAGTGGCTGGGGGGACCCAGCCAGATGGGCGGGGTACAAATAAATAAATAAATAAATAATAATAATAATAATAATAATAATAATAATAATAATAATAATAAAATGTTTGATGTTTTATCGTGTTTTTAATATCCTGTTGGAAGCTGCCCAACGTGGCTGGAGAGGCCCGGCCAGATGGACAGGTTATAAGTAATTTATTATTATTATTATTATTATTATTATTATTATTATTATTATTATTAGTTTTTCTTCCTTTTCCTTCTGTGCCAGTTCTAACGTATCCCTTTGTTCATTTATACGTTGCAAGTTGCTCTGAGTTCCTCTGGTTAAAAAAAGAAAGTGACTGATAGATTTAATCGATGAATAAAAATAAGTTTATCCACCTCTCCACATCAGTTCGCAATTCATTAATTTTTTTCTAAAAGGGTCTCCTGAAAACCCACCCGGGTTTTAGCGCGAATTTCTCATAACGTGCACAGGGTCGGATGGCGTTTTGCCTCGTTTTCACATTTTTGTCAATGCGATGTTGCATATCGCAACACATTTTTAACATTAATAATAAATAAATAAATAAATAAAGCTCAGTTGGTAAGCGCATGGTGCTGATAACGCCAAGGTTGCAGGTTCGAATCCTGTATGATATTCCTGCATTGCAAGGGGTTGGACTAGATGACCCCCCCCCCCCCCGGCGCCCCTTGCAACTCTACAATTCTGGGAGTCTATGAAAAAAGGGATTTCAAGCCAGAGGGTGTGTTCTTGCACAGACCAGGCAGGCCCAAACGCCTCGCGCTTGTGACTCTGCAGGGGCTGGCCCTTACGACTGCAGTGCCTGTGACTTAGGATACCTGGAGGAAGACGAAGAAGAGGGGGAAGGAGGAGGAGGAGGAGGAGGAGGAAGCAGCCCCCCAGCCTCAGGAAGCGCCCTTGAGGAGAAGCCGTACAAATGCCATTTCTGCAACTCGGCCTTCCGCTACAAAGGGAACCTCGCAAGCCACAGATCTCTGCATACCGGTGCGTGCAGGATTTGTTTTGCCTTATTTTGAACATGTCTAAACTGGGTTTTCATCCAGAACATGGGCTCCAGGCCAGTGCATATAAAACTCAAATGTAAAGGGACCGCTGACCATTAGGTCCAGTCGCGGACGACTCTGGGGTTGCGGCGCTCGTCTCGCTTTACTGGCCGAGGGAGCCGGCGTACAGCTTCCGGGTCATGTGGCCAGCATGACTAAGCCGCTTCTGGCGAACCAGAGCAGCGCACGGAAACACCATTTACCTTCCCGTCGGAGCAGTACCTATTTATGACGTGCTTTTGACGTGCTTTCAAACTGCTAGGTTGGCAGGAGCAGGGACCGAGCAACTGGAGCTCACCCCGTCACGGGGATTCGAACCGCCGACCTTCTGATCAGCAAGCCCTAGGCTCTGTGGTTTAACCCACAGCGCCACCCGCATCCCTATATATCTATATATCAAAACAAAATAAAAAATTCCTTCCAGTAGCACCTTAGAGACCAACTAAGTTTGTTCTTGGTATGAGCTTTCGTGTGCATGCACACTTCTTCAGATACCAGTTGGTCTCTATGGTGCTACTGGAAAGAATTTTTTCTTTTGTTTTGACTATGGCAGACCAACACGGCTACCCACCTGTAACTGTATCTATATATCAATATTTATAATCAAAACAATAAATTGAACCTCAACAGGGACAAATGTGAGGTTCTGCACTTAGGCAGGAAGAACCAGATGCACAAATGTCAGATGGGGGACACCTGGCTTATATGTGAAGGGGACCTGGGGGTCTCAGTGGATCACAAGCTTAACATGAGCCAGCGGTGTGATGCAGCAGCAAAAAAGGCCAATGCTATTCTAGGCTGTATCCACAGAAGTCTAGTTTCCAGATCAATGGAAAGAATAGCCTTACTCTTATCTTTCTTGGTTAGACCACACCTTGAGTCCTGTGTTCAGTTTTGGGCACCACGATTTAAGGATACTGACAAGCTGGGAGGTGTTCAGAGGAGGGCGACCAAGATGATCAAGGGTCTGGAAAGCAAGCCATATGAGGAACGGTTGAAGTAACTGGGTATGTTTAGCCAGGAGAAGAGGAGACATGAAAGCCATCTTCAAATATCTGAAGGGCTGCCCCATGGAAGAGGGAGCAAGCTTGTTTTCTCCCGCTCTGGAGGGTAGGACTCGAACCAATGGCTTCAAGTTTCAAGACAGGAGATTCCGACTAAACATCAGGGAGATCTTTCTCCCGTTTGACAGTGGAACGGACTCCCTTGGGAGGTTGTGGACTCTCCTTCCTTGAAGGTTTTTAAGCAGAGGTTGGATGGCCATCTGTCAGGGGTGCTTTAGTTGAGATGGGGTTGGACTGGATGACCTTTGGCGGTCCCTTCCAACTCTGTGATTCCAGGAGTCTATTAAGAGTGGGGCGATGGAGTCCCATATCGGTGGGCGAGGGGGGTATGCAGAACTGTGTAACTGACTGGCCCCTGAAGTCTCACCTGTGCCACTGCTACCTGTCGCGCTTAGGAGAGAAGCCGTACCACTGTGGGATTTGCGGCGCCCAGTTCAACCGCCCGGCGAATCTCAAGACTCACCTGCGTATCCACTCCGGGGAGAAGCCCTACAAGTGTGAGACCTGCGGATCTCGTTTTGTGCAGGTAAAAAAAGGGGGGTACCTGGCATTGGGCGGGAGGCAACACCCTCCTTGTGGGGGACTCCCCGGTCCCGAATGGGGTAACTGTGCCCCTGAAGGACCAGGTACGCAGCCTGGGAGTCATTTTGGACTCACTGCTGTCCGTGGAGGCGCAGGTCAATTCTGTGTCCAGGGCAGCTGTCTACGAGCTCCATCTGGTATGCAGGATGAGACCCTCCCTGCCCGCAGACTGTCTGGCCAGAGTGGCACATGCTCTGGTTATCTCCCACTTGGACTACTGCAATGCACTGTACGTGGGGCTACCTTTGAAGGTGACCCGGAAACTGCAACTAATCCAGAATGCGGCAGCTAGACTGGGGACTTGGAGCAGCCGCCGAGACCACATAACACCGGTCTTGAAAGACCTACATTGGCTCCCAGGACATTTCCAAGCACAATTCAAAGTGTTGGTGCTGACCTTGAAAGCCCTAAACGGCCTCAAAGGTCCAGTATACCTGAAGGAGCGTCTCTACCCCCATCCTTCAGCCCAGACACTGAGGTCCAGCTCCGAGGGCCTTCTGGCGGTTCCCTCCCTGCGAGAAGTGAGGTTACAGGGAACCAGGCAGAGGGCCTTCTCGGTGGTGGCGCCCTCCCACCAGAGGTCAAGGAAATAAACAACTATCTTCACTTTTAGAAGACATCTGAAGGCAGCTCTGTTTAGGGAAGTTTGAAGTTTTATTGTGTTTTTAATATTCTGTTGGGAGCCGCCCAGAGTGGCTGGGGGAAACCCAGCCAGATGTGCGGGGTATAAATTATTATTATTATTATTATTATTATTATTATTATTATTCATCATCATCATCTGAGTGGCTGCCCATGAACCACCCTCTCTATGCAGGCTTCCTCCTTATTTGCCCCAGCAAAGGGCTCCCCCACATGGTGCCTGCTGGCATTGCACCCTGGTTGAGGGCCAGTCGGGTGTCTGCCATCCAGGTTCATGTTCGGATGATTGGTCAATTCGGTTAATTCCCGCATCCGGCTTTCCGGCAGCCTGCGCTATCCTGGAGGCTGAAGGTATGCAATCGTGGAACCGCAGAGCTGAACACGGAAAGCCCTGCTCACTCCTCCTTCCTTCTCCCAGGTCGCTCACTTGAGGGCCCACGTCCTGATCCACACCGGGGAGAAGCCCTACCCGTGTGGGACGTGCGGGACTCGATTTCGGCACCTCCAGACCCTGAAGAGCCACATCCGTATCCACACGGGAGAGAAGCCTTACCACGTGAGTGGGGAGAGGGGGAGTTTTTCCACGGTGTGTTTGGTGTGGCGGACGAGAAATGGGTCTTGGTGACTCCGGGTGGCTCCTGTTCTCGCCCCGTCGCCGTGTCCTCTGGTTCCTCCAGATTTTTAGGGCACCTTTTCACTAGGGCAGCCTCCAGGGTGAACCTCGAGAGGCTGGGAGTCGGATGCAGGAGCAGGGGAAAAGCAAACGCGATTTGAAGCTGCGTCAAAAGCCTAATGTCCAAAGTCAAAGGGAAGTCATTGTCCCCCCCTCTGTTCTGCCTTGGTCGGACCCCACCTGGAGTCCTTTGTCCAGTTCTGGGCAACACAATTTAAGGAGGATGTTGACAAGTTGGGAGATGTGCGGAGGAGGGAATACAAGACCACATGACACAGGTCTTGAAAGACCTGCATTGGTTCCCAGTGCGTTTCCGAGCACAATTCAAAGTGTTGGTGATGACCTTGAAAGCCCTAAACCAGGGGTGGCCAACTCCCAAGAGACTGCGATCTACTTGCAGAGTTAAAAACTGGCAGTGATCTACCCCCCCCCCTTTTTGGGGTTTGAGTCAAAGTTGTTGAGTTTTTTCAGGGAGGAGGTAAAATGTTCAGCCTTTTTAAGGGGAGCCACAGTTGATCAGCTTCTTTGGGGGGAGCCAATGATCTACCAGTGATCTACCGCAGACGTCCAGTGATCTACCGGTAGATCACGATCTACCTGTTGGACATGCCTGCCCTAAACCATAGGTAGGCAAACTAAGGCCCAGGGGCCGGATCTGGCCTAATTGCCTTCTCAATTCAGGCCGCGGATGGACCGGGAATCTGTGTTTTTACATAAGTAAAATGTGTGCTTTTATTTAAAATGCATCTCTGGGTTATTTGTGGGGCATAGGAATTCATTCAATTCCCCCCCCAAAAAACCACAATATAGTCCAGCCCCCCACAAGGTCTGAGGGACAGTGGACCGGCCCCCTCCTGTAAAAGTTTGCTGACCACAGCTCCTAAACGGCCTTGGCCCAATATACTGAAAAGAGCATCTCCACTCCCATCGTCCAGCCTGGACACTGAGGTCCAGCTCTGAGGGCCTTCTAGCGGTTACCTCCCTGCGAGAAGTGAGGTTACAGGGAACCAGGCAGAGGGCCTTCTTGGTGGTGGCGCCCGCCCTGTGGAACACTCTCCCATCAGATGTCAAGGAAATAAACAACTACCTGACATTTAGAAGACATCTGAAGGCAGCCCTGTTTAGGGAAGTTTTATTTCATGACTGGTGTTTTAATGTATTTTTAATTTTTTGTTGGAAGCCGCCCAGAGTGGCTAGGGAAACCCAGCCAGATGATAATAATAATAATAATAATAATAATAATAATAATAATAATAATACTATAAAGGGTCTGGAAACCAAGCCTGATGAGGAACGGTTGAAGGAGTTGGGTGTGTTTAACCTGGAAAAGAGGAGACTGGGAAGGCCTGTTCAAATATCTGAAGGGCTGTCACAAGGAGGGTGGAACAAGCTTGTTTTCTGCTGCTCCGGAGGGTAGGACCCAAATCAATGGATTACAAGAAAGAAGATTCCACCTACACATTAGGAAGAAATTTCTGGCAGTGAGGGCCGTTCAGCAGAGGAACAGACTCCCTCAGAAAGCGGTGGACTGTCCTTTGGCTCCTGCCTGAGTAGGGATTCGAACTCAGGCCTCCCCAGTCTCACTTTGATACTCTAACCACTGCACCACGCTGCCTTCCCAGCGTTTCCTTTTGCCACAGAGATGTAAGGGGAGAGGCGTGCCGCTGTTTCGGAATACAACTCCCAGCACGGCCGTACGGCCCTGGGCCTGATGGGAGTTGTAGCCCGACGCGGCCGAAGGGGCGCCAGGTTGGGGGGGAAGCCGCCCCGGAGCACTTTGGGACGGAGGCGCCCGCCTTGACACCTGTCTGCTCTCCGCAGTGTGAGAAATGCGACGTCCGCTTCCGCCACAAGAGCCAGCTGCGGCTGCACCTGCGGCAGAAACACGGCGCCGTCACCAACACCAAGATCCGCTACAAAGTCCTCGAAGGCCCTTACGCCGGTCTCTGCTGAGCGGGGAGCGTATTGTGAGGGTTTTTTTCCAGATCCACAAATCCGCCAACCGGCAAATTCTGCGCTCAGGTATCAGTTTGGAATCTTCCCTGTCCTGCACCTGAGAGCTGGACCTTTTGGTGTCTGAAACTCAGAATATCCGACTCACATTCTTTTGTGGCTGCATTTTTTTCCATTATTTAAAGAGGTTCCTGCGAATAATTAAATGAAGAAACATTCAGACGCCTGCCAGATCCAAACCCCCCCAAATTTAGACAATTCGGCAAGTTTCGAATGTTTAGATTCAGAGCTGGTTATTATTCAGAATCAGGGCAGGGGAGATACTGAGCAAACATTCTTGGTTCGTGCCCCCAACTCCCAAGATATAAACCCACTAGGCCCTACTCCCCTCTTGGGGGGGGGGGTGGAGAAAAAACCCCAGAAGCCTTTGCTGATGTACGGCTCTGCAGGCAGTGCCAAAATAGTAAAAGCAGAGTTTCCAATCTCTTGCCTTTTTAGTTTATATGTTAACTTTTGTAGAGGAAGGGGTCATACCCCCTCACTTTTCCTGCCAAAGCACCGCCTGGGAAGCGGTGCAAAATTCGGTGCTCAAAAGAGGAGAGGTGCAAAAATTCGGTGCTCAAAGGAGGAGAGGTGTAAGGCATGCGCGAAAGTCCTGGGCCCACAGAGAAATCAGTGCAGGTTCTTAGGTTAGGAGCAGAAAAAGCTGTTACATCTGATATACACCTCTCGGGCTGCATAAATGCACCGTCCCTTTAAAGCACGCCCTTCCCCTCAAAGGATTCTGGGAACTGTAGTTTGCTGAGGCTGCGAGGGGTGAAAACTACGGCGCCCGGAATTATTTGGGGGAAAGAATTTGCTTCCGACGTGCTTTAGAGGTGTGGAGTGGCCTTAATACCACACGGTGTCATTTGTTAGGGGCTGCTGGGAGTTGTAGCGCGGGGAGAGGGCTCGTTAGCAATTATCAAACCCTTAACAAACTAGAGTTCCCTCCCGTAATTCACTGGAGGGAGGCCACGGCTATGGATTCCCAAGGTGCTTTGGGGGGGCGGAAGCTGTGACCGTGGATTCCCAGAATCCTCTGGGGCACATTCAGCCCAGTACTTGACTCCTTTGACCAGCAGAGTCTCTCGGGCAGACTTTCCCCTGCTCCTGAGATTTGAACCCAGAACCTTCTGCATGCAAAGCAGGGGCTAACCCCACACCCCAGCTATGGATTCTGCTCTCCTCCTCCACAGGACAAAAGCTAGCCGCATCTTTCGACAGCGGGGTGGCAAATGTTGCACGGAAACCTCTAGCCAGCCTTTCTCCTGGACCACAACTCCCATCAGCCCCCTGGCCTGCGCAGCCGCCTGCTGCTGAGGCTGCTGGGAGTATGGCTGCCCTGGGCTGCTGGGAGTTGTAGTCCAAAGCCGCCAAAAGGCGCCAAACTGGAGAAGGCCGAGTTAGAGGACTTTATTAGAATCGTTGTTTGACTTCATTTTGTTTTTTTTTAACGTTATACTTTGCTCTTTCTAAATGTGTTATTTTGCTGGCCAAATCTGTCTTGTCTGTTCCTAGTGCTCCATTGTTATTCTTGAGTATTATTATTATTATAATTATTATTGCTGCTGTTTCCTTCTTCCGACTGCGATGCTGCTTTGTTTGCCGATCTTCCCCTCAGTCTCGAAGAGATGTTGCAGGTCACGTGGGCCGCTTCCACCCTGTTCCATTAAAGCCCTGTGCGATACCACTTTAAACAGCCACGGCCCAGAGAATCATGGGAACTGTAGTTTGTTCATGATGCCGAGAGTTGCGAGGGGACCCTTCCATTCCCCCCTACAGGGCAACAGTTCCCAGAATTCCCTGGGAAGTGGGACTGACTCTCATGGGAGTCCTGGGAGCTGTAGTTTGCTAAGAGTGTTGAGGGGAGACCCCCCCATCTGCCCCACGTAGAACTATAGTTCCAGAGTGCTTTAACCATCAACCCCTCTTCCCAGGGGATTCTGGGAATTGTGCCTCTGGGCAGGAGGATAAGATAGGGTTTATAACACATATTTCAAGAAGTAAAAACCCGGACACATAAAGTTGTTGAGTTTTCTTAAAGGAAAGTTGTTGAGCCCCAGATTTCCCCCAGACACTAATTCCGTCATTGGAATCCCGGGAAAATCCGGGTTTATGGCCTCGGGTGTCAGTTCCCATAATGCCTTGGGGGAAGCGCTGGCCGTTTAAAGTGGAATCAAAGCACTTTTAAAGGATGGTGTGAACGAAGGCATGTTCAGAGAACCTTATCCGGAACTGGGCCTGGCAGGAGCAGAAAGAAAGTAGGGAACGGGGACACGGAGAGGTCTGGAACTTCAGCCGCTCCGGAGGTTGCAACGGAGGGGGCCTAAGAACTTTCCAGAAGTTTCTAGAAGAGGTCTGGAACCTCAGAAACAGAGGAAAAAGCTAATGGAACAACAGGAGACACCTTGAGGGAGCACCAGCCTGCCTCCTCCAGATTCCACTTTCTTTTTTAAAACTTTTTCTTTGCATAAGTTTTCAGGAAATGAGATGATTTCCCTTTTCAAACGGAGGTGTTAGGAAAAGGCCTCCCCTCCGGTGAGACAGGAAGGAAGGAAGGTTCTGCGTTGGCATGGGGCCGAAGGCGGCACCCCCAAGTGGAAAACGAATGTCCCCAAAGACCTGGGTTCGAAAGGTGCGCCTTTCGAAGGTGTCCCTGGTGTGTCTGGCAAACGGGGAAAGCGGCATGTCGTGGAATTGTGGCTTTCAGTGCCAGGAATTGGATCAATCGGGCTGGTTCCCTTTTGGTCTGGGTAAAGTTTGGAGGGGGGCAGAAAGATACAGGTATATTTATTCATGCACGCCTGCAACAAAACAATCTCTTTGTAAGGTCGCCAAACTGTATATCCTTGCATTGTTTCAATAAAGCTAAAGTTGTCCGGCGATTATTCGTCGTTTCTCGAACATCTTGAATGGGGACTTTAAAATAATTTTTTTAAAAAAACCTGTCTTGTTGGGTAGGCCAGTAATTTACTGCTAAGGATTTGCTGCTCGGCTTCCACCGGGTTGAGGCTGGGGAAAGGCTTGAAGCAAGAGCACGTCTCCCTATTTGGAGACAGCTGATTTAAAGAGGAAATAAAAACGATTATTATGAATTAGGCATCGTTATGAATTAAAATGCCGTTACACATACCCGAGTCTCTGAGCGGGGAGGGACTCTGGCCCCATCTGCGCTACACATTTAAAAGGGTATTATACCACTTTAAATAGGCATGGTTCCCCCCCCCGAAGAATCCTGGGAATTGTAGTTTTTTTTAAAGGGTGCTGAGATCTCCCCTATGGGCTACCACTTCCAGAGTTTCCTAGGAGGAAAGATGGACCACTCTGGGAGTCGTAGCTCCGCGAGAGGGAGCAGGGATCTGGTAAGAATTCTCAGCGCCCATAAACTACAGCTCCCAGGATGCTTTGGGGGGGGGGACCATAACTGTTTAAATGATACTGCATGCCACACTCCAGTTCCCGAATGGTGAGTGATTCAGAAGTTTCAACGCTTCCTCGTGGTTGAGTTTCCTTGGAATGGACATCAGCAGAGACCGTGGTGTCTTTAAGATCTACGGTTTTATTTACACATCTCTGCAACCGCAGATCTTGCTCCTCCGTCAGTCACAAATTTGAACCCAGGGCTGAGCTGTGTTTCCAGCTCCCAGCCTGATTCCGGCTCTGATCACACCCCAAACTCTGACTATTGTTCCCTTACCTAAAAGCTAGGTGAGTGGGTCGGGGGAAAGGCCCACCCATTTCTTAAGAGAGCCCCATTGTCTAGTTCCAGCTCTTGAAACCAAACTCATTTTTGTGGGGATGTCAATGAGGCTACTTGAGCGGCCAGCTAAATCCATTTTCTTGCCAAGAAACTTTTCGGACTGGTTCTCTCTTAGATGCTGGGTTAGAACATATGTAAGAGCCTGCTGGATCAGGCCCACGGCCTCAATGAGAGACCCGCAAGCAGAATCCGAACACAAGAGCCCTCTCTCCTTCCTGCGGTTTCCAGCGCCTGGCACGGTGAAGCGATCCTTTCCCCCAACTGCGGAGGCCGAGCCATCGTTAGCCCTCTCCTCCGTCAATTTGCCCAATCCTCTTAGGCAAATCTTAGGTTGCCGGCGCTCCCTGCCTCCAGTGGCAGCGAGTTCCGCAGCTGACCTTGGAGCTCTCGGGCTGCAAGAATGGGAAGGGAACCCAGGGCATCATCCAGACTGACCCGTTCCCCACTGCTGTAAAAAAAAAATCTGGCCCCTTTTCCCTTACGGGGTACAGAAGAGCCCTTGTAGAGTCCTCCATCGGTAGGAGAATATAACAGATGCCAACCAGAGAAAATTGAGAAGCAAAGTCTTTATTGAACTGTTGCAACAGGGCCCTTCCACTCACAAAGGAGAACAAAGAAGGAAGCCAGAAAAAAGGGGTGTCCGCTCTTATATAGACATTTGAAATTGCCCCCGCTGGAGTTCAAGACCACCCCACCCCCAGAAGCATCATGCATACACAGAAAAGGGTGGTCTGCAACAGAAATCTGAGAACTTGGTTTATCCCCTACCTGCCAGCCTGCCAGGCTACCTGATAATGCCTTCTCTGATTGCCTTTCCTGGTATGTCCAGCCTTTCCTGGTATGGTAATCATTTTAATTCCTGAGACAATGGGAAGGTTCTCTCACCCCCTCCTTCCTTGCAGTGAAACAGTTTGTCAGATTGGGAGTCAAAAATGGTTTCAGGGCTTTTTTTCCTGTGCTGCTTCAGACATGTGGCCTTTTTGCTTGGGTTACAGGTAGGTAGCTGTGTTGCTCTGCCATAGTCAAAACAAAATAAAATAAAAAATTCCTTCCAGTAGCACCTTAGAGACCAACTAAGTTTGTTCTTGGTATGAGCTTTCGTGTGCATGCACACTTCTTCAGATACACTGAAACAGAAGTCACCAGATCCTTATATAGATATTTCTGTTTCAGTGTATCTGAAGAAGTGTGCATGCACACGAAAGCTCATACCAAGAACAAACTTAGTTGGTCTCTAAGGTGCTACTGGAAGGAATTTTTTTTTGTTTTTGTTTTGACTTTTTGCTTGGCACACTTATGGACATTTATTATATATAAAAGACCTTAATATTTTTATTACACCACAAAACCCACAACAGTATAACACAGGCAGTGCCTGCTTTGTCAGCAGCTGGTGTTCCCAGTAGGGCGTTCCTGCATGCACCAGTAGCCAAACACACACACACACACACACACACAAACTCAGCAGCGCCCAGCTGCAGCCCAGCTTTCTGCCCAACCGAAAGACTTCTGCTTTCTCCGAAAAAAAGAATGGTTAAGGGGACCCACCCTGGCTCCGTTTCCTGGCCTAACAAAGCCTCCCAGGGCAGCTGCATCCTGATGATGAATCTTGTTAACGGAGAAATCTGAGGGTTCCCTTGGACTAAAAAAAAAACAACAACCAAGGACACCAGCCAGGAATACCAGAGCAAAACAGCGCACCCAGTAGGCTTGGTCTTCATCGAAGACGGTCGCGACAGGTCTCCCACCTGCTCCGAGATGGAACAAGATGGAAGCCCTGCACAAAGGGAGACCCCAACTTTTATTCGTTCCTAATCCCCATGCTAGGACGCGGGTGGCGCTGTGGGTTAAACCACAGAGCCTAGGGCTTGCTGATCAGAAGGTCGGCGGTTCGAATCCCCGCGACGGGGTGAGCTCCCGCTGCTCGGTCCCTGCTGCTGCCAACCTAGCAGTTCGAAAGCATGTCAAAGTGCAAGTAGATAAATAGGTATCACTGCGGCAGGAAGGTAAACGGCGTTTCCATGCGCTGCTCTGGTTCGCCAGAAGCCGCTTAGTCATGCCGGCCACATGACCTGGAAGCTGTATGCCAGCTCCCTTGGCCAGTAAAGCGAGATGAGCACCACAACCCCAGAATCGTCCGCGACTGGACCGAACGGCCAGGAGTCCATTACCTTTAATCCCCATGTTACACCCCCAAAAAAACTACATCACTAATACATTATGGTTACATCATGAAAGGGGAGGTCTGGCGGGAGTGACCTGAGCATCCTGGACCCTGCCCCCTGCCGCCTCTTGCCCTCCACCAAACACCCATCAAGTGAAACAAAAGAGATATTTACATTTCCTCTGTTTCCCAGCCAAGTTAATCACACCCTTTTGTCTTCATCCAGGTTTGCTATTTCTGGAATGGCTACCTGTTCTCAGGTATCAGGATGCCGGGGATTATCACTCAGGCAGAGGAGCTGCTGGGTAGCTGAGCTCACGTGTCTATACGGATTTCTGAAGTTTTCCCAGTGAGCCGGGACATAGATGCATTTATCAGCGAATTGTTACATTTGGCATTGTGCAGCAGTGGCCCTTGGAACAGATAGGAAGAAATACGGATGAAGTGTTTTTTGGGGGGGGAATAAAAAAAGTCACAAAAGTGATTGTGCTGATTTTGATAGTGGGCTGCATGTGCATGATATCTGCTGGAGGGGCAACCCCCCCCCATCCCTATACATAAATTCCTGCAACAATCTGTACCGCCGCCTCGTGCGCCAAACAAACCCGATTTTCCTCCCTTGGGGGAGCTGCACATGGATGGATTGGGAGCTGCATTTGCAAGGCCCGAGTCTCATATCCGGAACATCCCTCTGCCCTTTTCCTTTCCAGAGGGTAGGCAGGGGGTTTCGAAGTCAGAATTTGCTCATCCTTCACAGGAAGGCGACTCCCCCCCCCCCCGTTGCCCTTTTTCAACTCAAAGGTGCAGGCATTAAGCAAACTTTTTTACTACGGATACCAGGAGTCTATCCTGTTTTGGTCGAGGTTTTCCTGGTGCTGGGTTCTCCCTCCACCAGGGACGGATGTGTGCATTACGTGTTTTCTCCCGGAGAGTCTCCGCACAGGGACAAATAAGGATTACAAACTTTACTCCGGAACGGCTGCGAAGTTCCGGAGGGGTTTTGCTAGGTTACCTTTTGGAGAGGCAGGTCTGGGGAGAGAGTTTCTGCAGGCAGAAAATTGTGGGTCAGGCTGGGGGTTTCTCCCAAGCAAGTCTCATGGAAACAGGCAGGAGGTCTGGGTAATCGATCGCCTGGCTTTTCTGTCTCCGACGTGGAAAGATCTTGACTTTGGTCTTGCCACGGCGCTGATCGCAGTCTTATAACCCCTACAAGAGATATGAAAAAGAAGAAAAAAACATTGCCTTTGGTGTTGGAAATGGTCGTTTTTGATACACAAATGTGTGCAGCACCACACTCCTTGGCAGCAAATTCCACTGTCAAACAGCTCTTACTGTCAGGAGGTTCTTCCTAATGTTTAGGTGGAATCTTCTTTCTTGTAGTTTGAATCCATTGCCCCGTGTCCGCTTCTCTGGAGCAGCAGAAAACAACCTTTCTCCCTCCTCTATATGACATCCTTTGATATATTTGAACATGGCTATCATATCCCCCCTTAACCTTCTCTTCTCCAGGCTAAACATACCCAGTTCCCTAAGCCGTTCCTCATAAGGCATCATTTCCAGGCCTTGGACCATTTTGGTTGCCCTCCTCTGGACACGTTCCAGCTTGTCAGTATCCTTCTTGAACTGTGGTGCCCAGAACCGTGGCAAGAAGCTGGGTCCCACACTCCCAGAAAAAAGCCCCGTGGAGCCCCAATCCGCCCCCCAGCACCCCACACCAGATGCCATTCAACTCTAGGTTCAGTCCTCTCTCCTGCGCCCCACACATTCTGCTCCCGACAGTCCTCCTATTGTTCCTGAACCCACCACACCCGGCTTGGGAGGAAAGTCGGCTGAGTCACTGGCTCAGAAGTGGCTCTTGGCTTTCCAAAAGGTGCTCCAGCCGGCTTGTGTGAGGGATTCGCACTCGAAGCACTATGACGCCCCTTTAAACAGCTGCAGCTCTTCTCCCCCCAGAGAATTCTGGGATATGTAGTTTGTTGAAGGTGCTGAGAGTTGATGGGATACCCCCGTATTCCTAGGGTTGGCATTTCCCCAAGAGTGAAAATCTGGACAAATCCTCCCGGATGTGAAATGACAAGCCCGATTCCTAGACATGTCCGGGAAAACCCAGGCATACAGCAGCCCTACTATTCGATCCAGGCCCGGATTTAGGTTTGATGAGGCCCTGAGCTACTGAAGGTAATGGGGCCCTTTATATGTCCAGCTGTCCTTTGTCAACAACAAATTGTCGTTTGTTTTTTCGTGCTGAATATATGCTACAGTATATGATAATTTTTGGACCTAATAGGTATCCAAAAGCCATTTGCACATGACAAAATATGTACTTTATCAAAGTAATTGTTGAACTTGAACACAATTAAGAAGTATATTAATAGTGAAATACAATTAAGAAGAAGTATATTCATAGTGAAATAATGATTATGCTCTAACTTAAAATGATTTTTTATGCATAACAAACGTCATAATGCAAACACATTGGCCTTTGGCAATAACAACAGTTCCTTTAGAAACACAATTTACAAAGTCTCATAATCTAGCCTATAGAAACTTGCTATAACGTGAAATAATAACAGCAAACGAGGCATATTTTAGGGAGCAGGCGAGCAGGAGGGGCCCATGACTTACATCCTAGGAGCCTACACAACAGGAAGCACCGTTGCTGTGTGTAGGTTTTGTTTTATTGGTTTTTTATCTTATATTTTGGAAATGTACATCCAGTTTTTTTCCCCTTTAAATTTTTTTGGGGCCCCCAAGAGAGTGGGGCCCTAAGCTATCGATTGTTTAGCTTATATGTAAATCCATCACCGATTCGACCCCACGGAGCAACAGCTCCCAGCATTCCCTGAGAGACGGGATCGATTGTTAAACCACTCTGGGAATTGTAGCTCTGGGCGGAGAACGGGTGCGTGCTCCTAACAAGTCCCGCCGCCCTTCACAAACCACATACCCCAGAGTTATTTTTGTGTGTGTGTGTGACTGTTCAGAGCAGCACCATAGTTTGCTTGAGTCTGAGGGAAATGGAGGGCTCTACTCACAACTTTTGGCACCCTCAACAAACTACAACTCCCAGAATTTCGGGTGCGGGGGGGGGAACCAAGACTGCTTATAAACTGGCATCAAAGTGCTTTAAAAGTATGGTGTGGACGCGGCCACAGGCTGCCTTGGGCTGCTGGGAGTTGTAGTTCGAGGGCACCCGGATGGCGAAGGCTGGATTAAGGCCTCGAATGGGGCCTCCTGGCCTTTTTGCCGCTACAGCACCGCTGTCTCTTGCTTCCACCCACGCGGCGCAGGAGGTCTGAGGCAAGGGAAGCAGCCGCTGACCCTTTTGTTCAGATTCCTCTCGGACGCCTGCAGTCACTTTTCCTGCTGGGGTATTTTTAGCGCCGCGCCGCACCAACCCACTTCCTGCGGAGAAAGGATTTGGAAGGGGGGGAGCGCGGAAAGGATGAGGTCCCGATCCGTTATCCTCCTAGCCTTGTGACACACAACGACAGCGCAGGCACCAAAATCACAACATTGGCACATCATTTTTAATATATATATATATATATATATATATATATATATATATATATATATCATTTTTATTAAACTCTCTGTTTCACAATTTGAAATATCCATTTAAACATCCTTAAAACATCAATGACTTCCCTTCTTCTCTTTCCGTGGTTCATTTTGCATAACCTAAATCCCTGCATATTTTATATAAACTAAACCATTCAGCATTCCGTTATTGCATCCATCAAAACTTATTTACACTGTTGAATTTATCTTAATGCTGCCAGTGTTTTCAAGTGTACACAGTTCCCCCCCACCTTATATTCAGTAAACGTTTTCCAGTCTTCTCTAAACATATGTACTTCTTGTCCTCATATTCTGTATTTTAAGTCCGCAAGCTGCGCATATTCCGTCAGTTTAAGTTGGCATTCTCCTTCGGTTGGGACCTTGCTTGTTTTCCATTTTGGGGCTAACGAAAGGCACAAATACAGGATGGGTGACACCTGGCTTGAGAGCAGTACATGTGAAAAGGATGTAGGAGTCTTGGTGGACCACAAACTTGACATGAGTCAACAGTGTGATGCAGCAGCTAAAAAAGCCAATGCAATTCTGGGCTGCATCAATAGGAGTATAGCATCTAGATCAAGGGAAGTAATAGTACCACTGTATTCCGCTCTGGTCAGACCTCACCTGGAGTACTGTGTCCTGTTCTGGGCACCACAGTTCAAGAAGGATACTGACAAGCTGGAACGTGTCCAGAGGAGGGCAACCAAAATGGTCAAAGGCCTGGAAACGATGCCTTATGAGGAACGGCTTAGGGAGCTGGGTATGTTTAGCCTGGAGAAGAGAAGGTTAAGGGGGGATATGATAGCCATGTTCAAATATATCAAAGGATGTCATCTAGAGGAGGGAGAAAGGTTGTTTTCTGCTGCTCCAGAGAAGCGGACACGGGGCAATGGATTCAAACTACAAGAAAGAAGATTCCACCTAAACATTAGGAAGAACTTCCTGACAGTGAGAGCTGTTCAACAGGGGGATTTGCTGCCAAGGAGTGTGGTGGAGTCTCCTTCTTTGGAGGTCTTTAAGCAGAGGCTTGACAGCCATCTGTCAGGAATGCTTTGATGGTGTTTCCTGCTTGGCAGGGGGTTGGACTGGATGGCCCTTGGGGTCTCTTCCAACTCTAGGATTCTAGGATTCTATGAAACATGGGCCGCAGTAGTGGCGTACATAACAGACAGCAGCTTGTTCACGGAGCCTGTGGCGTCCTTGGGATATATAGTTTTATTTATGCATGTGCGCAACCTGAGCAGAGGAGGGAGAGGCTCGTGGCATCGACACCCCGACAGATCTTGCTTCCCCATTTAGTTGCAAATTTGAACCCAGCACAGAGCAAGCAGGTTTCTGTGTCTCCACCTTTCAGCCTGTTTTCCGGCTTAGCTCACAACCCAAATTTTGCCTCTTGCTCCCATGCCTAGCAGGCAGCTGACGGGAAGGCCATTTAGTTGATGGCACAGAGCAACTTACAGTGGTACCTTGGTTCTCAAACTGAATCCGTTCCGGAAGTCCGTTCCAAAACCAAAGCGTTCCAAAACCCAAGGCGCTCTTTCCCATGGAAAGTAATGGGAAACGGATTAATTCCATGGAAAGTAATGCAAAACGGATTAATCCCATAGAAAGTACTGCAAAACGGATTAATCCGTTCCAGACTTTTAAAAACAACCCCTAAAACAGCAAATTTAACATGAATTTTACTCTCCAACGAGACCATGGATCCATGAAATGAAAGCAATAAACAATGTACTGCAGTAACATAATCAACCTGACAGTAGCTGAACTGGGTTCCACACAGTCACAAAAACAAAACTAAAAAGAGCCGCGAAAACAAAAAACAAATAGCAAATACAGACAGACCTCAGTGGAGCATATTGGGCTTCCGGAAAAAAGTTCACAAACCGGAACACTTACTTCCGGGTTTGCAGCGTTTGGGTTACAAGTCGTTTGAGTACCAAGGCGTTTGAGAACCAAGGGACCACTGTATTTTGGTTATGCTAATCGTGGCGCTTAACTGGTCAGCCAAAGAGCTCACCTAGACACAAGGATGGGACGCGGGTGGCGCTGTGGGTTAAACCACAGAACCTAGGGCTTGCCGATCAGAAGGTCAGTGGTTCGAATCCCCGCGACGGGGTGAGCTCCCATTGCTCGGTCCCTGCTCCTGCCAACCTAGCAGTTTGAAAGCACGTCAGAGTGCAAGTAGATAAGTGCATGACTAAGCCCAGTGGCGGAGGAAGCCTCTTCGCTGCGTGGGCAGCGGAGCGGAGGCACACCCCTGGGGGCGCTGACATCACGACGCATGTGTCGGCACTGCGCATGCCTGGAATTTCCAGGCATGCGTAGTGCATCCCTGCCGTTGTTGCTGCTCCCGCGACGAGTGGGCAAGTGAGCGGTGGGTTGTGGGGCTGCCCCGGCTGTACTGCTTTACGGACAGGGCAGCCCCACAAGCCGGTGAGCGAGTGGCTGTAAAGAGGCACGGACAGGGTGGCAGGCAGCGGGGCAGTGGCGGGATGGGCCGAGGAGTGTCACCCTCTTCCCCTGGAACCTGGGGCACCCCGCCCCCTACGCCCCACCCTTCCTACGCCACTGACTAAGCCGCTTCTGGTGAACCAGAGCAGCGCACGGAAACGCCATTTACCTTCCCGCCGGAGCGGTACCTATTTATCTGCTTGCACTTTGATGTGCTTTCGAACTGCTAGGTGGGCAGGAGCAGGGACCGAGCAACGGGAGCTCACCCCGTCGCGGGGATTCAAACCGCCGACCTTCCGATCGGCAAGCCCTAAGCTCTGTGGTTTAGACCACAGCGCCACCCGCGTCCCATAAGTATATTAATAGTGAAATACAATTAAGAAGAAGCATATTTTGGGGGCTCTAAGCTATAGCTTGTTCCACTGCTTTGAAATGATTCGCACCTTGACGTGACTTCTGTGTCTGGAAACCTTTTCTGCAAAAGGTGGTTTTCGTCCGCCTTGACGAAACCGCAACGGCCCTCCGTCCTTACACAGAGCGAGCGAGATGAACAGGAAGGGAAAGGGCCTGGTGCCAGGGTGACGACGGGCCGTTCTGCCCTGGGATGACTCACCGGCGGAGGAGGCGGTTCTGCTGGCTTGGAGAGAGGCCTGGGCACCTGTTTCCTGTGGCTGCGGGCCTCAAGGAAGGAGCTCGAGGCGTGTGTGCTTGTGTGTGTTTGGGCAAGGTCTCGTCGTCCCCCCCCCGCCCGACTTGCCTCAAACGTCCAGAGGAACTGGGCTCCAGCCAGGCTGATCTAGGAAGGAAGCCAACTGACCTCCTGGTACAGCGGCCGCTAAAAATGTGCCAGTGTGCTAGGTGCTGTACAGAACGTGACGCATGGATAGGGTTGCCGGGTCATGAGCATCCCAGACCCTGAGGTTTCAGGGGCCCAGTGCCGAGACCTGGGGGCTGCCAGGATGCTCTCAGCGGCTCCCGGCTGGTTGCCCAGGAAAGTATAAAGACAAGCGAAGAAGAAGAAGAAGAAGAAGAAGAAGAAGAAGAAGAAGAAGAAGGAGAAGAAGAGTTTGGATTTGATATTCCACTTTATCATTACCCGAAGGAGTCTCAAAGCGGCTAACATTCTCCTTTCCCTTCCACCCCCCACAACAAACACTCTGTGAGGTGAGTGGGGCCGAGAGACTTCAGAGAAGTGTGACTAGCCCAAGGTCACCCAGCAGCTGCATGTGGAGGAGAGGGGAAGTGAACCCGGTTCACCAGATTATGAGTCCACCGCTCTTAACCACTACACCACACTGGCTCTCCGAAGGTTTCTTACGCTGAGGCATAGGAAGGCGCTCAGGCAGCCGGAGCAGCAAACACATCATGCACCCGGGGGCGGGGAGTCGCTACATAGTGCGCATGCACAGCGTCGCTACGTAGAGGGCTGCTGGCAGCAGCGGCAAACCGCGAGCAAGCCGTGGAACGAGGCTTTTTACTGGGCGGCTTGGGAGCCGGCGGGGCCCCTCGCCTCCACCCGCAACCCGGGCAGCAAGAAGGAAGAAAAGCGCCAAGCAGGTGAGCAGGCAAACTGCGGAGCGAGGCTTTTTACCGGGTGACGGATCAACGGCACCCCCCCCCCCACCTCCCAAGCCTATAGCGAGCCTGGGGAAAGGGGGAGAACTTTGCTGTTTTGCCGGTGGCCCAGACGGGATGTCATGGCCGTCACTCGCTGTAGGCTTGGGAGTCGGGGGGGGGGTGCACCGAGTGTCCCCCCCCGGGTGGAACATGGGGCAGACCGCCCCCAACGCACCCCTTTGCTCCGCCCCTGTTCTTATGGTCCTTTTTTATTCAATATTTACAGAAAGAGGCTATAGGACCCAGCTTCTTGGATAATGGTGTTGTCCTGAGTGAATCTCTGCCATGACCACCCACTCCTTCATTCATCAGTTCTATGGGTGCGGCTATGTGCCCTCTGTCTTTGTGCTCTTTGCTCTCCTGGTTTCATTCACACACACACACACACACACACACACACACACACACACACATTTATATATATCAGATTGAATAATAACAAGTAATAATAATAATAAACTTTTATTTATATCCCGCCCTCCCCGGCCGAAGTCAGGCTCAGGGTGCTTAACATCAGATACGTAACATTGGTATGAAATCAAACAATAATCAAATTACCTCCTAAAAACATTTCAGAATCAAATTAAAGTCTAATTAGATGGCTTTCCACAGGGTTAGGGTTGGGAACAGTAAGTGCTGAAACAGGTTTTCCACACCCATCAGCCAATCCCCCGTTCCCACCGCCCTTCTGAGTAATACCCCTCCCCACCCTCTCACTATATATAAGGGTCTGGTGACTTCTGTTTCAGTGTATCTGAAGAAGTGTGCATGCACACGAAAGCTCATACCAAGAACAAACTTAGTTGGTCTCTAAGGTGCTACTGGAAGAAATTTTTATTTTATTTTATTTTATTTAGATGAAAGGTTTCATGGCAAGGAAAAGTTGGGCTGGGGAAAAACCGCACCTGTTGAATTTCTGGCTGACACGCAACGAAGGCGTCCTAAAGTTACAGGCGCCTACTTGCACCTCAACCAAAGTTGCAGCCTTTGAAATATGTAAACCCTCCATCCATCCTGTTAAATTGAAACAAGTTTCCTTCCAGCATCTCGTAGTGTTATGCCTCCCTCTGTTGGTCAGAAATGACGTTGCCAGGATTTGCAAATAGGGCTATGAGACAAGACCCACACGCCCCACTGGCAGCTGCTCTTTGGGTCAAGAGTTGTGGGAGAAAAGACTCTGCCCACCATTCCTCTAAGTCTGTGTTGAGCTTCCACTTGCTTTTCCTCTGGCTTCCTCTACCTGCGTAGGGTTCTGGTCGCCTCTCCCCGAAAAGGATATTTTAGAGTTGGAAAAAAAAAGGTTCAGAAAAGGGGAAGCCAAAACGATCGAAAGGGATGGAGCCAGGGGCGTAGCAAGGGGGGGCCTAGGGGGTGGACCGCCCCACGTTCCATAATGGAGGGGGTGACAAATGATCAAGGAACAATTACTGCCCTACTAGGGCGGTGTATAAAAAAAACTTTTTTTTTTTTAAAAAAATGCCTGCTCCAAAGGTCTTATCTTACTATACTAGGGATGATATAGCTATATATGAAATTTCATGCGTATCGGTTAATATCTTGACCCTACTCCACCAAAAAAGCTGTTTCCTTGGCTGTTTTCTTATGTCGCAAAGGCTGAAATTTCAGTTCAGTGGAGCACTTACTGTTCCCAATCCTAACCCTGTGGAAAGCCATCTAATTAGACTTTGATTAGATTTTGAGATGTTTCTGGGAGGTAATTTAATTATTGTTTGACTTTATACCAATGTTATGTATCTGATGTTAGCCACCCTGAGCCTGACTTTGGCCGGGGAGGGCAGGATATAAAGAAAAGTATTTTTTTTAATTATTCCTTTGTAAGAAAATATGAAATAACGTAAAACCATTTTTGCGGGGGGGGGGGATCAATGGGGGGGGTTGACAATAAATTTTCTGCACTGGGTACCACCTGACCTTCCCATGCCTCTGGGTGGAGCTCTTGTTTTCTGTGTTCTTCTCCTTCCGCTCTTGCAAATTAGATAAAGAACGCCTTGTTCTGCACGAGGTTAGGCGTTAGGGTTTATCTCAACTTTGCAACACCAGGGTGCTGCTGCCTCTGCCCAGGACTAACATTGTACCCACATTATCCTCCTGGCTCCAGTTTGCAGCCAGGACTTTAGGCAGAAGAAACGGAGAGCAGGCTTTAATGCAAAAGGGGAGGGATTGGGGTGGGGGGCAGTGGCAAAGAAGATTTTTTTAAAATGGTCCAAACCTCCCTTTTAAAACCTTTGGGCATCTTCCCTTTAGCTGCAGGAAGAATCATGGAATCATAGAATGGTAGAGTTGGAAGGGACACCTGCAGGGGCGTAGCAAGGGGGGCGGTGGCCCCGGGGCAGCGCCTTGCTGGGGGTGACACTTCAGGTGGTGCCCCCGCCCCCTGGCCTTTTTTAAAGGCTATTTTCGGCACTACCGGGGTGGAGCCGCAGGGGCGGCCAGCCAGGAGGGGTGTCACTCCCCCTCGCTGGCCGCCCCTGCGGTTCTGCCCCGGCAGCACGAAAAATAGTCCCCCCTTCCTGCGGCTTTTTTTTGCCGCAGCTTGGAAGCCAGCGAGGAGGGGTGCCACCCGTCTGGCCCGTCCCTCTCCCTGCCCCGACTTGCGCTCCGCCAAGGGAGCCCGGGCGACGGCTTAGGGTGTCTTTGCGGGCTGCAGAGACTCCTGAATCTGCCGCCCGGCACCCCTGGGGGTGGGGCGTCGCGTCGCATGCGTCCTGACGTCATGACGCACGCACGAACCACGATGCCCCCCCCCAGGGGTGCCTCTTGGCTTCCTGCCCTGGGCAGCCAAGGGGCTAGAAACACCCCAGGACCCCTGAAAGTCATCTAGTCCAACCGCCTGCAATGCAGGAATTTCAGCTAAATAAACCCTGATAAACAGCCATAGAACCTCTGCTTAAAAACCTCAAAAGATGGAGAGTCCACAACCTCCTGAGGGACACCGCTCCACTGTCGAACAGCTCTTACTCTCAGAAAATTGAATTATCCACAGTCTCCTTGAGCGGGTGGGATGTTTCAAACCCTGCTTTCTGCCAAAGTGAGATAGCAGACGGCCTTCTCGGTGGTGGTGCCCGCCCTGTGGAACGCCCTCCCACCAGATGTCAAGGAAATAAACAACTATCTGACTTTTAGAAGACGTCTGAAGGCAGCCCTGTTTAGGGAAGCTTTTAATGTTTGATGGATTATTGTGTTTTAACATTTTGTTGGAAGCCGCCCAGAGTGGCTGGGGAAACCCAACCAGATGGGCGGGGTATAAATAATAAATTATTATTATTATTATTATCATCATTATCATTGTTATTATCGAGGTACGTTGTTTTTGTTTGTCGTTATTTAACGTATTATTGTGTTTTTATATTGTAAACCGCCCTGTGATCCTTGGATCTGTGCTCTAGGGCAGCCTAGAAATTTAATAATAATAATAATAATAATAATAATAAGAAGAAGAAGAAGAAGAAGAAGAAGAAGAAGAAGAAGAAGAAGATCTGGAAACCAAGCCTTAGGCCTGGAAAAGAGGAGACTGAGAGATCTGACAACCGTCTTCAAATATCTGAAGGGCTGACTCATAGAAGACGGAGCATGCCTCTTTTCTCCTGTTGTGGAGAGTAGGACTCGAACCAATGGCTTCAAGTTTCAAGAAAAGAGATTCCGGCTAAATATATGCGGAAACGGTGAGAGCTGTTCACCAGTGGAACCGTGGACTCCCTTGGAAAGTGGCTGGCTCTCTTTTGTTTGATATTTCTAAACAGTTGGATGGTTGACTACATGAGACTTGGAGGTAGCAGGGGGTTGGACTAGATGGGCCTTGGAGCAGGGGCGTAGCAAGGTAAATTGGTACCCAGGGGCAAAAAATTTTTTGTCAACCCCCCCAAGAGGCATAGGAAGGTCAGGTGGTACCCGGTGCAGAAAATTTCTTGTCAACCCCCCCACATTGACACCCCCCGCCACAAAAATGGTTTTACGTTATTTCATATTTTCTTACAAAGCAATAATAACAAATACGTAACATTGGCATAAAATCAAACAATAATTAAATTACCTCCCAAAAACATCTCAAAATCAAATTAAAGTCTAATTAGATGGCTTTCCACAGGGTTAGGGTTGGGAACAGTAAGTGCTCCACTGAACTGAAATTTCAGCCTTCACGACATAGGAAAACAGCCAAGGGAACAGCTATTTTGGGGGAGGAGGGTCAAGATATTAACCAATATGCATGAAATTTCATATATAGCTATATAATCCCCAGTATAGTAAGATAAGACCTTCGGAGCAGGCATTAAAAAAAAATCCAAAATATTCCAAAAAAAAAAAAATTCAAAATCCCCCCTAAAATTGTTCCTTGATAGTTTGTCACCCCCTCCATTATGGAACCCGGGGCGGCCTGCCCCCGCCCCCCTTTGCTGCGCCCCTGCCTTGGAGACCCCTTTTCAATTCCATTCCTTTTCATTTATTGCCTTAGGGCCCCCCCCCCCCCCCCGCTTTGTACAGTACTTATCTTTGTTTTCTACAAAGCCATTCCAGCAACTTGATTTTGTTTATCCTTTTCTTCAGCGTCTTGTTGTATTGCAATACGATCTCCCGGTGGTGTTGCCCCCCTGAAGTTTTAAAAATGATAATAATAATATCCCCCAAACCAGCAGCAAATCGGACATTCTCCAATTCTGCGGTGACTTCAGCCGCTTGGCTTTGGAGTTAGGAGACCCGGCTGGAGCGGCGAATGATCTCTCCTGGGCAGCGGCTGTTTAAGCCACAGGGAGCCTGGTGTCCTGGGTCTGTATTTGGTGCAAGAGTTGGGAAGGGACCCCAGGGGTCATCTAGTCCAACCCCCTCCAATGCAGGAAGGCTTACAGAGCCAGGGTCACCGGCATGGCGCGGCAAGTCAGGGGTGAGCCATAAATAACACTGATGGCTTCTTGCATGCCTGAAAAAACAAGACAGCGCAGATTATCAAAACATCAAATTCAGAAGAATGCTAAATTGCTGTAGTCGGGAGGAGGGGAGAGAACAACATCAGCAGCGTTCTGCCTGCAGGCTTACAAGCTAAATAAACGGGCCCTGGATGAAAAGAGGGAGAATTGGGGGCACCAGAGAGGAGACAAACTGGATCAAAATACAGAGGTACCTTGGTTCTGAAGTGCCATGGTACTCAAACCACTTGGAACCCAAACACTGGAAACCCGTAAATAAGTGTTTCGGTTTGCGAACTTTTTTCGGAAGCCGAATGTGTTCCGTTTTGAGTGCCACACTTCCGTTTTGAATTATGCTGAGGCCTGTCTGTTTTTGCAATTTATTTTGTGTTTCTTTTTGTGTTTGTGTGTGTGACTGTGTGGAACCCAGTTCAGCTACTGATTGATTGATTGATTGATTGATTGTGTGACCGCAGTACATTGTTCGATGCTTTCAGTTTATGGATCAATGGTCTCACCAGACAGTAAAATTCATGTTAAATTGCTGTGGGTTTTTTTAAGGGGTTGTTTTTCAAAGTCTGGAACGGATTAAAACAAAATAAAAAATTCTTTCCAGTAGCACCTTAGAGACCAACTAAGTTTGTTCTTGGTATGAGCTTTCGTGTGCATGCACACTTCTTCAGATACACTGAAACAGAAGTCACCAGATCCTTAAATATAGTGAGGGAGTGGGGAGGGGTATTACTCAGAGGGTGGTGGGAATGGGTGATCAGCTGATAGGTGTGGAAAAACTGGAACGGATTAATCTGCTTTGCATTACTTTCTATGGGAAAGAGCACCTTGGTTTTGGAACGCTTTGGTTTTGGAACAGACTTCCAGAATGGATGAAGTTTGAGAACCAAGGTACCGCTGTATCGCCATTAGCAGAAACATAAGAAGCTGTCTTATGTAGGAAGATTCAGGAAAGACGAAAGAAAAGTTATTTTTCGCGCGATGCAGAATGTGAACTATGGAACTCCCTGCCACAGTAGGCCGTGATGGTCACAACACCAGACCCCATAAACACAGCAACCACCCCAACTAAAGAACTAAAGCAACGGGCTTGCTAGAAAAGCGAACCAATAAACTGAAAACTGACATGGGGACAAATAGAAGAGGACACCTTCATACCCAGTATCACATACACAGCCCAAGAAGGCAATAAGAATCCACCATATGACTCAATCCAGCTTTCCTGACCCACCTCACAAATGCAAACAAGCTCCACTGCAGCCAAGCACACCACGATCCCTTCTCACAACCAAGGAAATGTAATAAACGAATAGAAAGTGACCCCAAAAAGGAATATAATGTTTAAGCCTCACCACCTCAAGCCCTCCTCTGCTTCCCCAACACTAAGGTCTCACAACAAATGCAACTGATTTGTAAGGAAGACTGTACAACCTGAAAAGAGAGAGAGACAAAGCAGGTACTCTTGTAAACCAAGAAAATCTTTAATAAAAAAGAATATTTAAAAAAACAAAAATAAAAGAGGATTAGACAAATTCACGGAGGGGGAGAGGGCTATCGGTGGCGGCTATGCTCGGCTTCCACGGGGCAGTGATGTTTTCTGAATGTCAGTTGCTGGAAAGCACAGGAGGGGAAAGTGGCTCTTGAGTTCGAATCCTGATTGCGGGGTTTCCCCACAGGCATAGCCCTGGCCCAACAGACTCTGTTATTAATTTTGTCTTTTAACTCCAAACCTGCCTTGGGACCTTAGGGTGAAAGGTGGGTTAATAATAATAATAATAATAATAATAGCTGCATCACTCTCCTAAGCAGCACAAGAATGCAGAATCACAGAATTGTATGAGTTGGAAAGGACCACGAGGATCATCTAGTCCAACCCTCTGCAATGCAGGAATCTACCCAAGAGGCCTGATCCAGGCAGGGCTGCTTTCTAGCGCAGCATCCCCTTTCCGACGTGGGCATCCGGAATGGGCATCCCGCAGCAGCACTCCCTCGGAAACTGGCCTTCCGGGGTAGACTGCGCCTGGCCTTGGAGGCTCGCCCTCCCGGCCGCCACCACAGGTTTAGATCCCGTCTCAAGCCGAGGATCGCTCTGCGCCTTGCTCCGCGCGGGGTTGCACCCGAACCGATGCGCGCCCCGCGCAGATGCTCAGTCAGCCGGCGGCGGGATCAACCTGCCCTCCGCCGTCGCCACTGCGCCTGCGCGCCCTCACCCCCACCCCCTCAACCAACACCTCCATAGCGAAGCCCTTTCGGAGCGGGAGGAGAGAGGCGGGGGCGTGGCTTCCCGCCCCGGGCCCCGCCCCTTTCGAATCCTGCAACATTGTAGCCGCTCACGCGGAGGCTCCTGCGTGCGCGGCTCTCCCGGCTCCCCCCTACCCCGGTAGGAAAGAAACGGCGGTGGGGGGGGGAAATGGGGGTGTTCCCTAGGAGGGGGGGGAGCCCCCAAAAGAATATCATCCAATGTTTCATTTATTTAATTTAAATTGGGCGGAGGGGGAGGGGGGACACCCCCAGGTGGCCATATATGAATCGGGATTGGGGGGGGGGGATTCCAGCAGTTGCTTGCGGGGGGGGGGTGTGATCAGGAATTCTTCAGGGGGGAAGGGAAGTTCCAGGAGGCCTGTAAGCCCCCCCTACTAAAAAACCCTGGGTGTTCTTATGCGATTTCACGTAATTTTGTTTCCATATGCCCCCCCCCCCCGGGAAAACGTTTATTTAGAGGTCATGCTTTTCTGCAAGGCGCATGGCTCTCCAAGTCCCCCCCCCCCCCCGTTAGCGGAGACACTGTTGGGAATTAAGACCCCTATTATTATCCTTATTATTATTAATCTTGCACTAATTTATCAGCTCTCTCTCACACTCTCTGTGTGTCTTTTTGCAAATATGTTTCTGTGGTTTCCCCATCTCTCTTCCCCCATCACTTCCTCTCCTCTCTCTTCACCTTGAAAGCTCTTTCTAAAAGCCCCCCCCCTCTCCAGATCCCTGGCACCTCCCTCTATGATCCAGGGTGCCCCTCCATGGCCCACCTGTTTGAAGAAGGCCGAAAAGAGGTTTTCTGGGAGCTGACTGAGGGGTGAGTAGCTCCCAGGGGGGATGCAGGAAAGCGATGGCATGGAGGAAATCGGTTTGGGGGCATTTCCACTTTCTCCTTCCATTGGCAGGTGGATCTGCAGAACCCCACGGGGTTTGCAGGGGGAATGAGGAGGAGGAGAGAAACCCAGCAGTGTTAGGGCCTCAGTGCCGTCTGGAATTCTGTTGGTGGGTGGCAGCAGACTCTGCACGTGCTCAGAGGTACCCTTGTTTTGGCATATTTATTTATTTAGTGGCAGGCATGGTTTTCGCTGCTCTCCGTTTGATCCTCACAACAACCCTGTGAGGTAGGCTGGGCCGAGAGACAGCGGTTGGCCCAAGATCATCCTTGGGGAGGATTTGAATTCTGGTCTTCCTGGCCCTAGTCCAGTGGTGGCGAACCTTTTGGAGACCGAGTGCCCAAAATCTACTAATTTATCGCAAAGTGCCAACACGGCAATTTAATATGGGATAATAATTAATATACTGTAATAAAATGAGTGGGAGGACTGCCCTGAGTTGTTGAGGTGGGGGCTTGGAACACAGTTGTTGTTTTTTTGGGTGGGGAGAAAAACACTCACACGCCTTATAAACGTTTCCTACGGCACGCGGAGCAGAAATAACACATAGAGTTTTGGGGGACATTTCCAGAGGTTTTTTTTGGGGGGGGGTAGCCAAGACTTTATTGAGGGGCTTGGATCACAGTAGTTTTTTTGGTGGGGAGAAAAACACTCACACGCATTATAAACGCGGAGCAGAAACAACACATAGAGCTTGGAGGGGGGCATTGCCCAGAGTTTTTTGGGGGGAGCGGGTTGGCAAGACTAGCAGAGCTTTTAGGGGGGGGGGCTTGGATCACAATTGTTTTTTGGGGGGGAGAAGAACACTCACACAAATTATAAACACTTCCTATGGCACAAGGAGCAGATACAACACATAGTCTCAAGGATCGCAGGCAGCAACCAATCAACGAAAACCCTTGACAAAGCCACCAATCACATGAACTACAGCCTGCTGGCTGTAAAAAAAATCCCACCAATGGCGGGGGCGGGGGGGCGCGGAGGCAGGAATATAGCTGCTTTGGGGAGATAAACTGCCTCTAAGATGCTGCCGCCGGGTGGGAGCAGTTTACTGATAAGGAGGTGGGGGGAAGCTGCTGGCCAATTTGAAAACCCCAAACAACGGCACTGCTGGCGTGATGGCGCGTGCCAACAGAGAGGGCTCTGCGTGCCCACTCTGGCACCCGTGCCATAGGTTCGCCACCACTGCCCTAGTCTGACACACCAAACCCAGATGGGATTACCTACTGGGTGCTAAGAGGCATGGCGGGATGGTCTCAGTGGATCAAGTTAATCAGCTTTGTTCAGTTAAACTAAATAGCTCCAACAGGACTGGAATAGATATGCAATTAATTGTGTGTTGTTTTGGAGTTTATTGTATTTTATTGTGCTGTTATCTTCCTTAGTGGGTCAAGCAAGCCACTGTTCTGAATAATGCTTTTTTGTAGGGTAGGGGGCACTGGGGATGAATTTATGGAACCAAGGGGGCGGTGGCCCCCAAAAGTTTGGAAACCACTGCTCTAACCACCGCACCACATTGCCTCTCTTGCATGTGGGAATCTAGAGACCAGGTGCTTCCCAATCCTTCTATTGATGCTTGGGGGGGCAGAAAATAATTTAATTTCGTGCCAGGAGAAAGTTGGATGGATGTTATTAGAAGAAGCTGTTTGAGCAAAAATTAGGAAATCTAAGCTTCAGTCATATCTAGGGTTTTCTTTCCCCCAGACCTTCTCCCTCGCTCCCCAAGCAGGATCCATGCTGGGCCCGGTCGTGGTTCACCCCGAAGCCCCGGACGGAGGCTGGGGGTGGATTATCGTCCTCTCGGCCTTCCTCCAATCCGCACTGGTCTTTGGCGTGATCCGTTCCTTCGGGGTCTTCTTTGTGGAGTTTGTGACGTACTTTGACGAGCTGTCCGGACGGATCTCCTGGATCACCTCGATTGGGATCGCGGTGCAACAGTTTGCGAGTGAGTGGAGTGGCGTGTGTGTGTGTGTGTGTGGGACACACACTATGTGCTGCCTGCCTATGCTCGGTGGTGCGAAATCATTGCCCCACATGCCCTGGGAAACTGCCTTCCTCGTCCTTCCTCGCCATTGGCCGTGGTGCTGTGATGTCATGGAAGCGCTCGCAAACATTCTGCAGCTCAGGGAGGATGGGCATGGAGACAAAACGTTGTCCAAGGATGGGGTGACCTTCTCTGGAAGAACTGAAAGATCAGAAACTGGTCTTAATATATTTATTATAAATAAATATTGTAATAATTAATACACGGTGCTATGGGGGGGCCTGCTCCAAATTTCCGTATTGCAATGGGGTTGGACCAGATGACCCTTTGGGTCCCACCCCTTCCAACCCTGCAATTGTATGATTCTAATAGCCCATAGCAGCGCCTGGTGCGAATTCCTGTTCAGAACTTAGGAAGGGTGATTCTGTTCCTTGCAGCAGCAATTCTGTGACCGGCATCCCTTTCTCCTCCTTGGCAGGTCCAGTGGGCAGTGCTTTGAGCTCTCGCTATGGCGCCCGCCCTGTTGTTATGGCCGGCGGGTTTTTCTCAGGCCTGGGGTTCCTGCTGGCCTCGTTTGCCACCTGCCTGGCTCACCTGTACCTCTGCATCGGACTCCTCTCAGGTGGGTTGAAACTGTGTGACCTGCGTTGCTGTCGTTTGCAAGAAACCAATCTTTCAGTGTGTGAACTTTGGAACTCCCTGCCTATTGACATCAGGCAAGGTCCCTTCAAAGTCCTCTATTTGGCACCTGCTAAAAACACCTCCAGTGGAGCAATGGGTCATTGTCTCTGGCTGTTAACCTTGAGCCCACCCAAGGATGGCTGGGGGGCAGGATTCCTGCATTGCAGGGGGTTGGACTAGATGACCCTCAGGGTTCCCTTCCAACTCTACATTTCTATGAGTCTTGCTTAGGCAAGGCCCGTCCCCGATACTTACAAAGCTGATGCAATTTTTAATCTGTTTTTAGCCTTTTTATAACTTTTTTCAAAAGTCACGAATTTTTCCTATTGGTAAATTTATTGTTTTATCATTTTTGTAAACCACCTTGGGGTCTTTTTTTAAAAAAACCCCAGATAAAACAGCATATAAATATTATGAAATAACAAATAACCACTGTACAAATCTGCTTGCCCCCCAAACTACCCACTCTTATGGGGTTTTACCCTGATGTGTTAGTTTTCCATCTTTTTGCTTGATGGGCATAATTATTATTTGCTTCTAAGATCTCAATATATTTATTTAGCGGTCTTTTTTTTTTAGCAAAGGCTGAGGCGGCAGAGAGATGAGGGGAGGAGAGCGTTGGTGAGAGAGAGCCAGTCTTTGAAGAAAATGGCAGCCATTTTTTAAAGGCTGCCTCCTCCAAGCCAGTGGTTTCGGACTACAACAGATCCCCTCCAGATGTTATTGGTCCAAAATGTTTCTGCCCGAAACATCTGGAGGGCACCAGCACAGAGAAGGAGAAGCCATATATCCAAGGGGACGCTTGGATATCTGAGGAAGAAGCAAAGTCAGGCTCTAGTTCAAGATGGCTGCCGTCCCCCCGAGGAACTCTCCCTGAGAAGATAGCCATGATACACAATGGGTTGTTTGTTCATTTTAGATTTATGTGTTGGTTTTGCAAACTTCAGCAAACGTGGACATTGTTTGAGTTGAAATTCCTGTGGGCGCCTAACTGAGGGAAGGGCTAGGCCTCATTTCTCCCCTCATGGAAGGCCGCCATCTTGAAAAAGCCATCTGCCTATGGCCGCCATCTTGAAAAAGCCTATGGCGACGGCTGGGTGCGAGGATGGAGAAGGAGCTCCCAGCTTATGGCCGCCTCACCGGGGAATCCGGTGGGGCACCATGACAACAGGATGCTGAGCTAGACAGGCGCCATTTGGGCTTGATCCCGGCAGCCATTTTTGGCCTGATCCTTGCGTTCTTTGGGGGATGCCAGTGCCTCCCCTTCTGTGTTTTGTTCTGGTCGCCTCGCCTCAAAAAGGGTATCGAGTCGAGTTGGGGAAAGGAAGGTTCCAGAAATGGGCCGCCGAAATGGATCAAGGGGACGTCCCCCCCCTACGGAAAAAAGGCTGCGGTGTTTGCACCTTTTCAGCAAGGGCAAAAGGAAAGCGAGAGGCAACGCAAGAAAAGTTTATAAAAAGGATGGAGATTGCAGCTAGAGAAAAGCTTTTCCCCCAGCAGGCTCTTTATTGATTTATTTGATTTGATTTGTATACTGCCCTTCATCTGTAGATCTCAGGGCAGTTCAATAAAACATAAAAACCCAAAATGCATGATAAAAAAAAGAACAGGAAACACAAGCCAATAAACCTCCCACAAACACGTTTTAAAAAGGATATAAGATGTTAACCAGCCCAAGGCCTCGTTGAAGAGGAAATGTTTTTGCATGGTGCCAAAGGTCTATAATGAAGGCGCCAGGCGAGCCTCCCTGGGAGGAGCATCGCACAAACGGGGAGCCACCACCGAAAAGGCCTGTTCTCGTGTTGCCACCCTCCTGTGAAAGAGGCACACAAAGATGGCCCTTGGGTGCGGATCGCAGGGTCCGGGCCGGTTCATAGGTCCTTGAGGCGGTCCTTGAGGTATTGGGGTAGTTCCCTTTGGGGGGGAGCATGAGGCTCTTCATCTCAGGGCCGCGGGTTCGAATCCCATGCTGGGCGAAACGATTCCCGCGTTGCAGGGTGTTGCGCTAGATGACCCTCGGGGGTCCCTTCCAACTCCACGATTTCGTTTAAGGCTCCGTAGGCCAAAACCAGCACTTTGGGACGTTCTCGTTCTCTCGGCAGGTTTCGGCTGGGCCCTGGTCTTCACGCCCTCTCTGGCGTCGGTCGCCCGGTACTTCAAGCGCCGCCGGACGCTGGCCACGAGCCTGGCCTTGACGGGCGTGGGCCTCTCGTCCTTCGCCTTCTCGCCGCTCTTCCAGCTCCTGGTGGACACCTACGCCTGGCGAGGAGCCCTCCTCATCGTGGCGGGCATGTCCTTCAACCTGGTGGTCTGCGGGGCCCTCATCCGCCCCATCACCCTCAAGGAGGATCTCCCAGGTCCGGTGGGCCGTGGCGCGAGGGGGACGTCGTGCTGGGCGCGCTTCTCCTCCCTCTTCGGCCTCCACCTCCTGGGCCACTTCGCCTTCATGAGGTTCGTCCTGGCCGTCACGCTGGTCAACACGGGCTACTTCGTCCCCTACGTCCACCTCGTGGCCCGCGCCAGGGAGCTGGGCTTCGACGAGTACCAGGCGGCCTTCCTCATGTCGCTGGCGGCCGCGGCCGACCTGTGCGGCCGCCTCTTCTCCGGCTGGCTGGCCAACTGCCGCGGATGCCGCCTCGCCCGCATCCTGGTGGCCTGGACCTTCCTGACCGGCGGGGCCTTGGTGGCCATCCCGTGGGGCCGCGACTACCCGCTGCTGGTGGCCATTAGCCTCTGCTACGGGTTCTGCTCGGGGGCCCTGACGCCCGTCGTCTTCTCCATCATCCCCGAGATCGTGGGCATCGCCAACATCTTCAGCTCCATGGGGCTGCTGCAGATGATCGAGAGCATCGGGGGGCTGCTGGGGGCGCCTCTTTCTGGTAGGTGGTGCCATTTGTCACATTTATTTACCTGTGGCGTTTATTTCCCAGCTTCTCTCTTGAGAAAAGCAGGTTTGCAGCTTCCGGAATTGGAACTGGGTTAAGGGGTGTGGCTGAACATGTTCCAGATAAATTTCTGTCTCCTTAGGGGGGCGAAACGGGTTTCCTACGCAGTTGCGTTTGGTTCCCAGCTCAAGGAGCGAGATTAGGAACACAGGAATGGCCCTCTGTCAGGGGGTCCGTTTACCTCAGTGCGGCATGCGCCAGCGGGTAGCCAACACGGTTCCCTCCAGGGGCCGTCGTACTGCAACTCCCATCATCCACGAGAAATCAGCTGAGCTGACTCAGGATGATGGGAGTTGTAGTCCAACAACGTCTAGGTGGGGGGGCATCGGGACTGAAGGACTTTGCAATAGAGCCGCCTTTCCCAAACTTGAGTCCCCAGACGTCATTGGACTACAACTCCCATCTTCCTTGACCACTGACCCTTCTGGCAGGGGCTGATGAGAGTTGTAGTCCAACCAAATCTGGAGGGCTCCATGACTAGCAGCGGTTCACCAGGAGTCTCTCCAAAGCCTACCTTGATATGCCATTGGGGACTGAACCTGGGAATATCTGCCTCTAAACTACCTCTAAACAGCCCTTTCTGGACAAGGAAACCAAGCACATAATCTCCCTACCACAGCTAGGTCCACACCTTCTAGACAGCATAGCTGCATCAGAAGTGACAGCACTGCCAGTTATTATGTTCTAGGTGTGTCTTGAGGCTTATGTTCTAGACCACCCTTCCCCAATCTCATACCTTTCAGGTGTTTGGGACCTCATCTCTTCCCATCTGTGACCACTGGCTGGGGTTGACAGGAACTATAGTGCAAAACATCTGGAGGGCACTAGGTTGGCACAGACTGTTCTAGGTTGTTCCAGGTCGCTCTTCTTTTCTCTTCCAGGTTGGCTGAGGGACGCAACGGGTGACTACGTTGCTTCTTTCTTAGCGGCCGGGTCGTTCATGTTCGCCGGAAGCCTCGTCCTGATGACCCTGCCCAACTTCTCCAGCTGCCTTGCCCCTCCGTCTGTGCCAGAACCCAGTGCCAAAATGGAGGCTGGCGAAGGCACTCTCTTGGCATCTGCAACTGCTCCTGTGGGGGTCCTCTCTCCCCACGACTGCCACCCTTACAAGGTCATGCCTGAGACAGAGGAGCCGCTGACCAAGAGCTGATCACCCAAGGCCAGCCTTTCCCAACCAGATGTTGCTAGACTACAACGCCCATCATCCTTGGCTGTTGGCTAAGCTGGCTGTGGGTGGTGGGAGTTGTCGTCCAACATCTGGGTGGGGGGCAAAGGTTAAAGAACAGGAATGGGGAACCTGAGGCCCTCCATACATTGCTAGACTACAGCTCCCATCATCCCTGGCTGTTAACCGTGGATGATGGGAGTTGTAGTCCAACAAACATTGGCTACTCCAGTACTAGAGAGAATAATCTTGTTGGGACCGGCGTGGGGTGGGAATGTTTGGGTGGCATCCACACACCGTGAATTTAAAGCACACGGCCTCCCCCACCAAAATAATAATCCTGGGAGCTGTAGTTTGTTAAGGGTGCTGGGAACTGTAGTTTTGTGCGGTGTGCAGGTGCGCCCTTGAAGAGGAGCGGGTTTTCTTGTTGTGGAAGCTGGTATTTCCCTTGCCTGTGCCTTAACTAATGCACCTCTGAGCCACCCGCAAAGGTTCGACCAGGTGCATGAAAACAGACTCACTCCGGCAACATGGAGGCGAACTTTGGACCGCCGATTTCCCCAGAGGAAAGCCTGCTGTAAATTTTTACGAGGCTCCTCACTGATGCCCATGAAAGTGACTCAGTACCCCCCCCCCCCGGAAAAGACCCTTGTAGCATTTGGACATTACAGGACGCTCGTAGTGGAACGACTTCAGCATCCCATAACCCGCTCAATCCGCAGACCTCTGAAATAGTCAACGCCGACCCCTTAACACCTTCTGTTTGGCTAGCACAACCGCCGTCTCTCTCTCGTAGCGTCCGCCCCTCTCCCTTCACGCAATCGTGGGACCAATTTTGCAACTTTCCGCAAGGGAGGAAGGGTCAGAGAGCGTCCACTGTAAACTCTTAAATGTGGCTCCTTCCCCCACCCCGTTAAATTTAGGATTAAAAATGTGACGTTTTGATGGAACTGTTTTCTGCAGTCTGCGGCCGTATTTATTCTTAATTTATTAATTTGATAATTCCGGCCGTTTGTGAAAATAAAATTGCAAAAGATCCACGGCGAAAATGGCTTGAGCTGTTCATCTGATCACCTCTTGCGCGGAGTGGGTGGCTAATCTTTTTTCCAGATGTTCTCAAACTCTCATCTGTGGCCACATGCTGGCTGGGTCTGGGGGGGGGTTCAGGGTCCAACATCTGGAGGTTCTGCAAATTAGCCACCCGTTTTTACAAGTGTTTGTGGGGAGTGTGGTTAGTGAATCACCCTTGAACCATTTCACTTTGTTTGGGAAACATAGTTCAGGAAATGTAGCATTTGGTACAGAACCTGGCACCTTCCGATGGTTGCAAACCACAGATCCCATTAGCCCTCACCCGTTGCAGCTGTACAAAACATCAGGTTGGCAGAGTGCCCGAAATACATTATTTTATTGTATTTATTTATTTAAAAAATAAATAAATATAGGCCACTATTTCATTTAAAAATAACAAAGTGGTTTACAACAGAAATGTATTGCAAGGGGTTGGGTCCCCTCCCAACAATACAATTCTAGGAAAACCATACAGTAAAGACACACATTATGTATAAAGTAAAAAAACAGGCACCAGTCTGTTAACCCTTTTGGAAAGTATTCTTCATTGCCTGCATAGGCCTGGTCAAGTTTTCAGCAGGCATTTAAAAGCTGAATCAGCGCTGCTTGAATCTAGTGGCAGAGAGTTCCACAGGACCCAAAGTCTCCATTCAGTTCTCAAAGGAGCGTCGCCAACTCTTGTTTCTGAATATGTAGAGTTGGAAGAGTCTCAAAGGGTCCCCCAGCCCAATCCCAGCAATGGAAGAGTTTGGAAGAGTTTGGATTTGATATCCCGCTTTATCACTACCCGAAGGAGTCTCAAAGCGGCTAAGGGAGTCTGGCTCTCAGGCAGGGGAGCCCTTGGCCTTCCAGTTGTTGATGCTGCCGCCATCTCTGCCCATTGGCCAGGCTCCCTGGGGAACATGGGATATGTAGTCCGTCGATTCTGGGAGGGTGGCAGGTTCCCAACCTCTGCTCTAGAGAGCTGGAAGAGGGAAGGCAGGGATGATCTCAGGCAAGTTCGGCAGGCAGCCGACCTCGAAGCCACCGAGTGGACTTTGAGGCCTTCGCGTGTGTTGGGCCCCTCGCCACGGGCCAGAATCTCACCCTTTGGAACTTGTTTCCCCCCCTCTGCAATAAAATCATTATCCTTTAAGCCAGAAAGTTTGCAGCCGGTGTGGGGAGAGGAATTGGGCTGGCTCAACACTTTCACCCATAAATTTCCCGGTCCTAAATTTGCATGGAAAATCTTGAGAGGAAAAAGTGAAAGGAAACAAAAGAAAACAAAAAAAGGCATTTATTTACTTATTTATTGCTTTTCTATCCCACCTTTTGTCTATAAGGAACTCAAAAGTGTCAGGTACATGGTTCTCCCCACCGCCCTCATTTATTCCCCACAACGACCCTGCGAGGCAGGCCAGGCTGAGAGCCTAAAGGCACCCAGGGAGCTTCGTGGGGAATTTAAACCCTGGTCTCTCCCAGGTTCCACTCTAACCACTGCACCACACTGACTACATGTAGGCATGGAATGAGCCCAATGGGACTCAGAATGGTGCAGATGGAAGGGACCCCCAAGGGTCATCCAGCCCACCCCGGCAAGGCAGGAACCACTGGTAAGTGGGACTTGTCACTAAATATGGATGCTGTAAGTCTTTTAATACCAAGGGTGGGAAGGAAAGTGTATTTCAGCCCGAGGGCCGTTATCCATTATGGGGAGCCTTCTGAGGGCCGGGTGCCAGCGGTGGGCGTGGCCAGAGGCGAAAGTGGGTGGAGCAACTGGTGCAAATTTACCTTTGTGCATGAGGCTAGTTTTATGCGTATAAACATGATTGACTGTATAGTAACAATCGCAATGTTATTTACTAGAGATTACTTCTCAAAATTTAGATTAGATTAGATTTATTTATTGTCATTGTCCGTATATACACAGTATACACAACAACGAAAATCAAACACCCAAAGACCGGATTTACCATACACATTTGCACATATCTCCAACACTCTCATCCTTATTAAAACATAATCTATTAAAACATAACATAATCCAAAGTATAACATAACCTATTAAAAGCATAGCATAACCTAAAAGCCTGTCTCATTCCTTACTACTCACTGCTTACTATTACTTACTATATAGATACAGCTTCTCATAATGTCAAAATCAACATGGTGACATAATATATTAAAATGTAGCTTTTTCAGTTGACCACCAAGTCCAGTGTGTACAAAATACAAATCCTATTTTGTTAAATAGGATTAAACAGTAACTGTTAAACAGTAACTGTTACTGTTACTATCCGGGCCTATTACGTTTACGTGTTTTGTCAACTGGATTTGCGTAACATAGGCATTCTGGTAGTTTTGATTTTTATGCATAGACACTGCTCTCTGTCCTCCGTATAGGCAGGAGGCGTGATCAGAAGAAAAGGGTCACATCCAAGCCAGCTGAAAACATTTGAGGTGTGTGTGAAGCAAGGGGTGTCACCTGGGGGGAGGATTTCGAGGGCCAGAAAGAGCTGGAGGGCCACACACACTCCCTGGGACTGAAGTTCACGGCACCAGTTTTATTCGCTCTCTTGCAAGACTCAACCGGCCTGTGGCTCTTTTTGCAAATTCTCCATGGGTAACTTTCCAAGGGGTGGCAGCTGACCTCTTGCAAAGCTTACCTTGCATAGCTGGCTTGCTGAAGACATCACTTATGGGGAAATGAACAGACTCTCTGGTTTCTTGGCAAAATCTGCAGGCCAAGGCTGGGGGGCAAATGCCATCCTGAAGTGGGAGAGAGGGTGTTAAAAGTCTGGATTCTGGGAAGCTAAGGTCATTGTGCTTTTTGAAGCCTAAAATGGCTGACGCACACACTTTGGACAAAAGATATCTTTAGTCCAATCTCCAGCGGCAGAGTATAATAACCCGTGTCCTCGACTGACTCACTCTCCTCCGTTCCTCTGAACAGAAAGACAGCCACACCGCTCTCTGGCGAAGGACGGTACTGGTTATTTCAGCACCACGGCTCACAATTCGCTGCCTCTAGCTAACTATGTTATTTGTTTTTATTAAATTGGTATACCACCTTCCATCCGTAGAGCTCCGGGCGGTTTGCAGCGTGAAAAGACAAAATAAAAAGGCAAAGAACAAGCTAACCAACCAATAACCTGCCCCCCTGCAGTCAAAACCACATTTAAAAGGACATCCCTACATTGCAGGAGGTTGGACTAGATGACTCTCAGGGTCCCTTCTTAAAATTCTATGACTCTATGATAGAATTAATCTGCCAAAGGCCTGGCTGAAGAGGAATGTGTAGCATGTATTCTATAAAGCCTTCAGATAAAACAGCTGTTGGTGGTGAAATTTGGTGCCCTGCTGTCAACTTTCCAGGTTTCTAGACCTCAAGGGGGCAGGACCTGGGCAAGTCCTGAGATTAGCACACAAAACTTAGACGACAGATTCAGGCGATTGAGACTATGGCCTCCTAGGTGAACATTTCCTCGATGCTGCTTCCTGAGTTATTTGAAAGCCAAATGAAAGATGACGCAGGAATACTGTGATTGGTGTTTTCTTTCTCAAAAAGCAGCTGCAGAGATGCGCATAATCTACACACACAACTGTGTGTAGAGGAAAACATAGGCTAAGGGTTGGAAAAGCCTTTGCCAACCTGTCAGCCTACGGACATTTTGGACTGCAATTCACATCATTTGCCCCCACCCCCGCCCTGCACAATAAGACCCAGATTCTCAACATTTTCATATTATTATTTTTTAAATAAAAGCAAGTTTTTAGCTTCTGTAGAACCTGAGCTAGAAGGCAAAATCTGCAGGTACTATTTAAAAAAGAAATTCTGCTGAGAAATTGGGCTGCTCCCTCCTTTCAGTGTCTTATTCACTTCCCCCTCTCCTGGGAAAAATTCCTGCAGCTGACATCTATTTGTGAAGACAGCCATCTAAAAAAATACCCAATGGGCTGTCGCGAGGAAGATGGAGCAAGGTTGTTTTCAAAATTGTAAGAAAGGCCCATCCGACTTAACATCAGGAAGAGTTTTCTGACAGTAGGAGATGTTTGACAGTGGAAAAGACTCCCTACAAGAGGTAGTGGACCCTCTCCTTCCCTGGAGGTTTTTAAGCAGAGGTTGGATGGCCATCTGTCAGGGATGCTTTAGCTGTGATCCCTGCATTGAAGGGGGTTGAGCTAGATGGCCCTTGGGGGTCCCTTGAAACTACAATTTCTATGATTCTATGACCCTGGAAGATGATGGTCTCTCCTTTTCTGGAGGATTTTAAACAGAGGTTAGATGACCATCTGCCAGGGAATCTTTAAGCCACTGTCTAAACCATGGGTAGGCAACCTAAGGCCCGGGGGCCAGATGCAGCCCAATCGCCTTCTCAATCCGGCCCGCGGACGGTCCGGGAATCAGTGCGTTTTTACATGAGTAGAAGGTGTCCTTTTATTTAAAATGCATCTCTGGGTTATTTGTGGGGCCTGCCTGGTGTTTTTACATGAGTAGAAGGTGTGCTTTTATTTAAAATGCATCTCTGGGTTATTTGTGGGGCATAGGAATTCGTTCATATTTTTTCCCCCTTCAAAATATAGTCCGGCCCCCAACAAGGTCTGGGGGACGGTGGACTGGCCCACAGCTGAAAAGGGTTGCTGACCCCTGGTCTTCTAAACCTATCTAATGTGTACATCAAATAATATTATTTAAAGCTGGTTTTTTATTTAAAAAAACACAAAAGCATTTATTTTCCACCAAAGAGGTTCCAAGAATTTTAAATGCTTGCAGCACTTTTTATTTCTAATTGTGTGAGTAATCATTGCATTAACAAAATACTTAATGTTGAGGAATTCCAAAACCACGTATGTTTTTTCTCTCCCTTTTCCCTTGATTTTTAGACACTTGTCCTTATCTTGCGTTTTTCTATTCTTTCTTTCTTACATTGTAAGCTTCTAATGCCAAATACTGTGTGGATGGATTCATTTTAACTCAATAAAGATTGACAATAATAATAATAATAATAATAATAATAATAATAATAATAATAACAACAACAACAACAACAACAACAACAATACAGGTAAATAATCCTTGGGCTCCCAAGCATCAAAGTGCATAGTTAATCTGTGGAACTCCCTGCCACAGGAGGCAGTGATGGCCACCACTCTAGAATGCTTTAAAAGAGGACTGGACAAATCCCAAGCAGGTCCGAGTCTCGGATTTGGACGCAGCCCAAGTCCGTCCACCCAAACCGCTCAGATTCCAGCGCACAGACGCAGGCAACCTCATCAATTGTGGCGTCTGGAAAAGCAGAGTTGCACAAATGGAAAAAGTCTATTGGGTGAGGAGTGAAGATGATTTAAGGACACAGGCGGAGGAGACTTTGTCCTGGCCGAGACGGTGCCTCTGGGGTGAAGCCCAGAGTCTCCGCCAGACACTCGAAAGCCCCAGATTTCTTGGAAGCGTGAAGACAGAAAAAACTCCAGTCCACAATTTCATCCCCTGCGGCTGTGCTGGCCGGGACAACGCCTCCTGGTGGAAGGGTGAGTCCCATCTCTCAAATGGGTGTGAAGAAGAGAGGGGTGGGCTCTCTGACGGCGGCGTGTGGGGCAGGGGGAGAATTGATGCATCAAAGCTATATTTCCACTCCTGGAGGAGCAGGAGGGAAGAAGTACAGCTGGAGCCCTGGAGGGATCAGCTGCGTGGTTAATTTTATCAGGTGCATAGTTCGATTTCTGTGCTTTTTTGGTGGTGGGGAGCATGTATTAGTGGACTTTCTGGTTCTTTTCTGCAAGGGTACTACAGCAATAGAAGTGCATTATCAACAGATCTATGCTGGACATGTCATTCTACTTTATTAGCTGTTCTGCAATGAGAGGCAGTGTGGCACAGTGGTTAGAGCATCAGACTAGGGCTGGGGTCGGCAAGGTTTACCTCGCCTGGGCCAGTTCACTCCAGCAGAGATCCCTCCGTGGGCCGGATCGCACCCATGATTTCCGGCGTTTGCACAGAGCAATTTCCGGCACTGCGGAAGTGAGTCCCTGCGCCGCGCTGCGCCACTTTAGTGCAGCACATGGGGACATGCTGAGTGGGTGGCTCAGTTCGGAGGCGGTTCGTGGGCTGGTTAAATGACCCCCGTGGGACTAGGGCCTCGGAGACCTGGGTTCAAATCCCCACTTTGCCCATGAAACTGACTGACATTTCAGGTCAAGTGCTGCTTCTCTGCCTAATCTAACTCACAGGGATTAAGCGAGGAGGGGAGAGCCAGGCATTTGAGCCCCTCCTTGGAGGGGAAAAAGGTGGCACATAAATGCAATGAATAATTGCAATAAATTAAAATAATTTCCCCTAGAGAAAAGGTGAGTAAGAAGTGACACTACTGAAGTTTATAAAACAATGCATGGCATTGTGAAAGTGGATAGAGGGGTGGTGGGAATTATCCCTCTCTCCTAATGCTAGAACTCATGGACGTCCCACGTAGCTCCCTGTCGGCAGATTCAGGAAAGATAAAAGAAAGTCCTTCACGCAGTGCATAGTTAATCTGTGGAACTCCTTGCCACGGGAGGTAGCGATGGTCACCACTCTAGAAGGCTTTAAAAGAAGATTTGAAAAATTCATGTAGGAGAATCGTAGAACTGTAGAATTAGAAGAGTCCAACCCTCTGCAATACAGGAATATGCAGTCTGGATTGAACCCACAACCTCGGCATCATCAGCCCCACACTCTAATCAACTGAGCTACCCAGGGAGCCATTGATGGGTATTACCCAGAATGGCTACGCTCTGCCTCCATGGTTGGAGGAAGTAAAGCTTTTGAATCCCAGTTGCTGGAGAATCGCTCTTGTGTTCGAATCCTGCTTGTCAGCGTCCCACGAAGAGCATCTGGGTGGACAGGATGCCAGATCCAGCGGCCAAGTTCTGCTATTCTTATGCAGAGCCGGATTTAGGTTTGATGAGGCCCTAAGATACTGAAGGTAATGGGGCCCTTTAATATGTCCAGCTGTCCTCTGTCAACAACAAATTGTCACTTTTTTCTGTTGAATATATGCCATATGGTAATTTCTGGACCTCATAGGTATCCAAAGCCATTTTCACAGAACAGAATAGGAGCCTACACAACACAAAACACTGTTGCTGTATGTAGGTTTTATTTTATTTGTTTTTTATCTTATATTTTGGAAATGTACGTCGAGGTTATTTTTCCTTTAATTTTTTGGGGGAGCCCCAAGAGAGTGGGGCCCTAAACTATAGCTTGTTTAGCTTATATGTAAATCCGGCACTGTTCTTATGCATGGTAAAGGTAAAGGTAAAGGGACCCCTGGCCATTAGGTCCAGTCGCGGACGACTCTGGGGTTGCGGCACTCATCTCGCTTTACTGGCCGAGGGAGCCGGCGTACAGCTTCCGGGTCATGTGGCCAGCATGACTAAGCCGCTTCTGGTGAACCAGAGCAGCACACGGAAATGCCGTTTACCTTTCCGCCAGACCGGTACCTAAATATCTACTTGCACTTTTGACGTGCTTTTGAATTGCTAGGTTGGCAGGAGCAGGGACCGAGCAACGGGAGCTCACCCCGTCACGGGGATTCGAACTGCCGACCTTCTGATCGGCAAGCCCTAGGCTCTGTGGTTTAACCCACAGCGCCACCCGCGTCCCATTTAGCTTATACATAAATCCGGCACTGTTCTTATGCACAGTAACTCACCACCAATATAATTCTCTCTCTGTTCTCTCACTTCTTTTCTTTTTAAAGAACCCTCACCTCTGCAAAGGAAGAGGACTCCATGGCCCCTCGCTCGCATCCTGACAGCAGCTGGGGATGGATGGTAGTACTGGCAGGTTTCGTACAAACAGCCCTGGTCTTTGGGGTGATCCGCTCCTTCGGGGTATTCTTTGTCGAATTTGTGGCTCACTTCAAGGAATCCTCCAGCACCGTATCCTGGGCCCTGTCTCTTGGGGTTGCCGTCCTGCAGTTTGCAAGTAAGGGGCATTTTCCAGCGTGGAGATTTGAGTGCCGGCTCTGGGACGGCCGAGTCCTCTCCACTCTTCTAACCCCAGGCACAGAGGCAGGGGGGAATTGGAAAGCGGCCAGGTTATTTCCCACGTTTCTTTCGATGCACAGCCAGTGCCATAAAAGTTAAACAGTAATTTGGATACATCTGCCTATGCTTGCCGATCAGAAGGTCGGCGGTTCGAATCCCCGCAACGGGGTGAGCTCCCGTTGCTCGGTCCCTGCTCCTGCCCACCTAGCAGTTTGAAAGCACGTCAAAGTGCAAGGAGATAAATGTGGGAATGTTTAGTAGGAGTGTGGATGAGTATATATTATTTTATATATATCATCCCAGCTTGTGTGAGCAAGCTCCAAACTTAGCAGAGTCACATTCCCTTTTAAAACACAGCAGAAAACGGTTGCATAGGCTTGCTAAAGCCTCTATAAGAAATATATATTCCTGGTATATTCTCCTTCTTCCCTCTTAAAATCAAAGACACTATACAGTACTGATTATTAGATATAACAGAGTTTACTTACAGTCATCTGTGAGTCATAGTAGAGGCTCAAAGAGGCAGATAAGCTTAGATAAATCTATTTACATGTGGTGAAGCTGCTTCCATAGGGGAACAGGCTTCACCTCTGCTTCTCTCAGCTGCAAGCTGAGAGAGAGCATCCTGCTAGTTCAAACGCCGAGGCAAAATGATGGGGAGTCTTCTTTGGGTTCTTGTTCCCAGGTAAGACCACACCTACGTCTGGTTCCTGTAACTCAGTCCAGGTAAACAGGAAGTTAAGCCTGGAGGACTGAGTTACCTTCATGTCCACTCTAGCAGTGTTGGGTTTGGCTGCTCTGTGTTTACATCCCACAATAAATAGGTACCGCTCCAGCGGGAAGATAAACGGCATTTCTGTGCGCTGCTCTGGTTCGCCAGAAGCGGCTTAGTCATGCTGGCCACATGACCCGGAAACTGTATGCCGGCTCCCTTGGCCAGTAAAGCAAGATGAGCACCACAACCCCAGAGTCGTCCGTGACTGGACCTAACGGTCAGGTGTCCCTTTACCTTTACCTTTACCTGCCTATGCTGTGCGGGGAGGAAACGGCTCTTTGCGTACCAGGGATGGGGAACCTGTTGATGGACTCCAGTGTGCATCGGGAAGTGGTCATGGCTCAGTGCCAGAGCACCAAACTGCTTGTGAAAAAAGATTGAAGGCTCTTAAAGGTAAAGGGACCCCTGACCATTAGGTCCAGTCGCGGACAACTCTAGGGCTGCGGCGCTCATCTTGCTCTATAGGCCGAGGGAGCCGGCGTACAGCTTCCTGGTCATGTGGCCAGCATGACTAAGCCGCTTCTGGCGAACCAGAGCAGTGTCCGGAAATGCCGTTTACCTTCCCGCTGGAGCGGTACCTATTTATTTACTTACACTTTTGACGTGCTTTCGAACTGCTAGGTGGGCAGGAGCCGGGACCAAGCAACAGGAGCTCGCCCCATCGCGGGGATTCGAACCACCAACCTTCTGATCGGCAAGCCCTAGGCTCCGTGGTTTAGACCACAGCGCCACCGCAATCTGAACATGAGTCCGTCGTGTGATGCAGCAGCAGCAAAAAAAAAAACAGCTAGCGCTATTCTAGGCTACATCAACAGAAGTCTAGTATCCAGAACAAGGAAACTCAGAGTCCTGCTCTATACAGCCTTGGTCTGACCACACCTGGAAGATGGTGTCCAGTTCTGGGTGCCACAATTTATGAAGGATATCGACAAGCTGGAATGTATGCAGAGGAAGGTGACCAAGGTGGACAGGAGCCAGGAAACCACGCCTTATGAGGAATGGTTGAAGGAGCTGGGTATGTTTAGCCTGGAAAAGAGGAGAAGAGAGGAGATATGATACCATCTTCAAGTCTCTGAAGGTGTATCACATGGAAGAGGGGGAAAGCTTGTTTTCTCCTTCTCCGGAGGGTAGGACTCGAACCCATGGCTTCAAATTGCAAGGAGATTCCGATTAAACATTAGGAAGAGCTTTTGGAGGGTAAGAGCTGCTTGACAGTGGAACGGACGCCCTCAGGAGGTGGTGGACTCTCTTTCCTTGGAGGTTTTTAAGCAGAGGTTGGACGGCCATCTGTCATGTATGATCTAGTTGAGATTCCTGCATCGCAGGGGGTTGGACTAGATGACCCTTGGGAGGGAGAGCCCCCCACCTCTTGTGGGAATCTGTTCCACTGTCCAACAGTTCTTACTGTCAAATAAAGTATGTTAATTAATGTATCTGGGGCACCGATCGCTTTTTAGGAACTGCGGCAGCTCAGCTCCTGCAAAGCACACCTCACGTTAATTAGCAGACATTAATCACATGGGATTGCATAACCTGCAGCCGAGGGAGCTGAATGTTTGCATTGATCCAGCAGCTCAGCTCCTTTGCATTGATCTAGCAAGCTCAGCTCCTGCCGACTTTAAGAGGACCTTCCCACTTATGCGTGTGCTGCCCCCTACAGGCCCGATGGGGAGCGCCCTCAGCGCCCGGTACGGGGCACGCCCAGTGGTGATGGCCGGAGGCCTCCTCGCTAGCCTAGGTTTGCTGCTGGCTTCGTTCTCCGTCAAGATCTCTCACCTTTACCTGAGCATCGGCCTCATCTCAGGTGCGCCTTCTTCTAAGCCGGCTGGGGTGCAGGGTGCAGGACCCTTTTCCTGCTTGAGGGCCGCATTCTCAAATGGGCAGCCTTTCGAGGGCCGCATGGGCAGGGCCAGGGTGAAAAGTGGGCAGGGCAATGGATGTAAATGCTCACCTTTGTACAGTAGGTATAAGGGGTGTTAGGGGAGGGGTAGGACCTCTGGGGGGGGGATGTTCTGTTCCTTCTGGGATAGTTTGGCCACCTTTCGTCGCCACCCGCACTCAGCTCTCCCTGTGGCTCCTAGAAGCTGTCACCGTGTGACAACAGCCACAGTCCTGGGAACGGCTTCGACTGGCTGGCTAATAATAATAATAATAATAATAATAATAATAATAATAATAATTTGTCATTTATACCCCGCCCATCTGGTTGGATTCCCCAGCCGCTCTGGGCAGCTTCCAACAAAATATTCAAAGCACAATCAAACATCAAACATTAAAAACGTCCCTAAACAGGGCTGCCTTCAGATGTCTTCTAAAAGTCAGAGAGTTGTTTATTTCCTTGACATCTGGTGGGAGGGAGTTCCAAAGGACAGGCACCACCACCGAGAAGGCCCTCTGCCTGGTTCCCTGTAACCTCACTTCTCACAGGGAGGGAACCGCCAGAAGGCCCTCGGAGCTGGACCTCAGTGTCCGGGCTGAACGCTGGGGGTGGAGATGCCCCTTCAGGGATACTGGGCCAAGGCTGTTTAAACCAGGTATGGGGAGCCGATGGGTCTCAAACACTCGGTGAGTTAGGGACTTCCTCTGCATGCGAAGACACACTCTGGCCGATGGGGTCAGACTAGAAGACCCACGGGGGTCCCCTTTCCAACCCTGCAATTCTGCGATCCACCACCTGATCTCAACGCCTGCTTTTCTCTCCCCCCCCCTTCAACCTCAGGGCTTGGCTGGGCCTTGGTGTTCACCCCTTCCATGGCCGCCGTCTCCGATTACTTCGAGAAGCGTCGGGCTCTGGCCATGGGCCTAGCGGTCTCTGGCGCCGGCGTCTCCTCGCTGGTCTTCTCCCCGCTCTTCCAGCACCTGGCGGACTCGTACGGGTGGCGAGGGGCGCTGTTTGTGGTCTCGGCGATGTCCCTCAACCTGGTGGTGTCCGCCGCGCTTCTGAGGCCCTTGACCGGGGTGGGAGATGGCGACCCGGACCACCAGCCCCAGGATTCAAAATGGCGGAGGACATTGGCTTCCCTCTTCGCCCTGGAGCTACTCCGCCGCGGACCCTTTCTGCGCTACGTCTCGGCCTTCGTCCTAGTCGACGCCGGCTACTTCGTCCCCTATGCCCACCTGGTGGCCCACGCGAGGGAAGAGGGCTGCGACGAATACCAAGCGGCCTTTATCATGGCCGCCGCCGCCGTGGCAGACATGTTTGGCCGGATTTGGGCTGGCTGGCTGGCAGATACCGCCGTCTTCTGCCGCCTCGTCCACCACCTAACCCTCTGGACAGTGCTGACGGGGGTCTCGCTCGCTCTGGTGCCCCTGGGCCATGGCTTTGCCGCCCTGGTGTCCCTCGGCCTCTGCTACGGGTTCTTCGCCGGCGCCCTCGTCCCTCTCCAGTTCACCAGCCTGGCGGAGATCGTGGGTGCCGACTCGGTGCTGGGGGGGATCGGCCTCATGCACATGTTGGAGAGCGTGGGGGCTCTGGTGGGGACCCCTCTCTCAGGTAAAGGGCTCCTGTTTATTCCCCTTGTTCACAGGCTTCCGAGGGCTCTTTTGTGGACGGTTCTGGTCGCCTCGCCTCAAAAAGGTTACTGAAAAGAGCTGGAGAAGGTTCGGAGAAGGGCAATCGGAACAATTCAGGGGGTGGAGTGGGTCAACTGCGTTGTTTAAAAAATCTGCTCCTTTTGTCTCCAAGAGCTCGTAGAGAGTCCTTTAGTGGGTTCCCTATCGGCAGGAGAAAATAACAGAGTCCAACCAGAGAATATTGAGAAGCAAAGCGGCTAGTAAGCCTGATCTTTATTCAAGGAACTGTTGCAACAGGGTCCCCCACTCCCCACACGCAGGAGGGAGGAAAACCCAGAAGAATGGTGTGCACAGGGCCGTCTTAGGTAGATCGGCCGCTGTGGTGCGGCGATCCCTACGGCGCCCCTGTGTGCCGCCTCTCCGCCTCTGGGGCCACCTCCCTCCTGCGCTGGCCGCCCCTCGGGCGTGGCGCTGGATCTGCGGGCCCTTCCAGCGCTCCAGCTGGGGCTCCCCGTGCGGGTTGGGAGGCGAGGGCGGCCGGGTCACAGCCCGCCCGGGAGCGGCATGGGCGGCAGCGGCTGCTCCGGTGGCACGCGAGCGCCTGTCCGCCCGCCCGTGGGGGTGGGGACAGGTTGGGGAGGAGGTGCACGGTATGCCGGCGGGCTCGCGGGGGTAGCCCCTATGGATAAGATGGGGCTGGGTGTGCAATCCCTTATATAGACTTTTGAAATTGCCCACCCTGTAAGACCACCCCCAAAACATCATACATGCATCAGAGAAGGAGGCATCTACAGCAGAAATCCTGCCTGCCAGGATACCTGATAATGGTCACTGGTTGCTTTACCTGGCCAGTTTTATGGTCCAGCTCTCACTTCCACACATCACTACTGGGGAAACCATAGCTTTAACTATACGGACCTTTGTCGGCAAGGAGGCACCAATCTAGGTGACATTAAAAGAGGTGAGATTTGTGGTGGAGAGGGCTATCGGTGGCTCCAAGCACAGTCAGAGGCAGCGATGCTTCCAAATGCCACTTGCCGGAAACCCCAGGACAGGAGAGCGGGTCTTGTGTTCGAATTCTGCTTGCTGGGTTTTCCCACTACACGGGCCATTTGGCCTGAGCCAGCAGCAGCGGGGCTCTTCCTGTGATCTTTTACCGGAGGCTGGATGGCAATAAGCTTAAAAGCTAAGACAACCCTTTTACCTTCCAGGCTGGCTGAGAGATATCACGGGGAATTACACGGCCTCCTTCCTCACGGCTGGAGCGTTCCTCCTGGCGGGGAGCGTGACCCTTCTCACCTTGCCGGACTACTTCTCCCGCTCCCGGCCATCGCGGACCAAGGCGGAGACCCCAGCAGGACCTCCCGACCACCAGGCCTTTGAATTAAGGGGTCTGCCCCAACCAGACAGAGCGTGAGGCGGTGACAGGTTAGCCGATCAAGACCCTCTCCCCGCAGGGAGTCTTCAGCAGCACCTCAAGACAAGGAAAAAGCCTACCATCTTGGGTGCAAGACTGCCGCTTTGGCTTGGGAGTGGCAAAAGGCAGGAAGTGAGAAATTTGCTCAAAATCTGGCATAGCTTTCCGCCCCTTCTGGATAAGTGGTTGCAAAGATCCCCACAGGTATATGCTGTAAATGGAAATGTGGGGAAAGGGGGCTTGCCTTGGTGAGATTTGAGGAGGACAGGGCCCTGAACATCGCATGCCAAACTGCAGCCATTGCCTCTAATCTCATAAAAATCGATGGCGCAGAGAAACTGCCTTGGAAAGGGGTCAGCAAACTTTTTCAGCAGGGGGCCGGTCCACTGTCCCTCAGACCTTGTCGGGGGCTGGACTGTATTTTGAAAAAATAAAATAAAATAAACGAATCAAGGGAGGTAATAGTACCACTATATTCCGCTCTGGTCAGACCTCACCTGGAATACTGTGTCCAGTTGTGGGCACCACAGTTCAAGAAGGATACTGACAAGCTGGAACGTGTCCAGAAGACGGCAACCAAAATGGTCCAAGGCCTGGAAACGATGCCTTATGAGGAACGGCTTAGGGAGCTGGGTATGTTTAGCCTGGAGAAGAGAAGGTTAAGGGGGGATATGATAGCCATGTTCAAATATATCAAAGGATGTCATATAGAGGAGGGAGAAAGGTTGTTTTCTGCTGCTCCAGAGAAGTGGACACGGGGCAATGGATTCAAGCTACAAGAAAGAAGATTCCACCTAAACATTAGGAAGAACTTCCTGACAGTGAGAGCTGTTGGACAGTGGGATTTGCTGCCAAGGAGTGTGGTGGAGTCTCCTTCTTTGGAGGTCTTGAAGCGGAGGCTTGACAGCCATCTATCAGGAATGCTTTGATGGTGTTTCCTGCTTGGCAGGGGGTTGGACTGGATGGCCCTTGTGGTATCTTCCAACTCTAGGATTCTATGATTCTATGAATTCCTATGCCCCACAAATAACCCAGAGATGCATTTTAAATAAAAGGACACATTCTACTCATGTGAAAACACGCTGATTCCCGGACCATCCGTGGGCCAGATTTAGAAGGCGATTGGACCGCATCCTGCCCCCGGGCCTTAGGTTGTGTTACGGAAATTACCGGGTCGAGAAGGCTCAGCTCCCGGTCCTACGGAGGAAGCCCGTGGTTCGCTGCGGAGGCAATGGAGACCAGCCGGAGATTGGAGCAAAAGCAAAGGAGTTTATTGCGCAACAAGGTTCAGGAGGATCCGAACCCCGAACAAAGGGTGTCCTGGACTTTTAAAAGTTCCCGCGATAGCCCAGAATACATAGCGAAATACATCACAGAAACGTCAGAGATGGGAGGGGAGAGAGGAGGTTACAGTAAAATTTACATAGGGGAAAAACAAGTTTTGCATATCAGGAAGGATGGCAGGAACCGGTGAATGGATCCAGGGTGGGTGCAATACACATTGAAGGTTTCTTCTGCGTCAGGACAATAGAAAGCTCCTAGGAGGATGTCTGCTGCCATGGTAGCTGATGGATGGGTGCTTGACTGGATTATCGGGAGGGGGCATCTCCTCCTGCGGACGTGACTCTCTGCTTAGGGGATTATGAAAGCCACTGAGTGGAGAGTCCAAAAATTATGCAGTCTCGAAATAATATACTTCTGATGATCGGAGGATGGCGGGGACCGAGGGGTTGGAAAGGTTATTTTACAAGGAGCAAATAGACACCCGAACCAGGCAAATCGGACACTGCGTTCAGGAGTTGTGGATTTTTACAATAATAAATATTTCGAGCTGTCAAAATTGGGCCACCCAGCGTCTAAATTGTCCATTTGATACATTGTTGCAAGTTATAATTAATAGTTTCCTCAACTGGTTACATTTTGGTTTCGATTCCATTGTTCTCCCAGCAGGGAGCCTGTCAAAACCCACTTAGTGTTCAGTCAAGCGTGAAGGTGATGATTGAATCATAGTAGCTGACCTGAACGTTCCATTTTGCAGGCTGAGCTGGATGCATGCTCCTGATTGGTGGGTTTCCCGTTCATTGAGAAAATGGAGACCAGCGGAGCGCTGTTTGACAGAAGCGCTTTTCCAGGGGCTTTTCGGAACGCAGATTGGGATTTTGGGGAACCCTTCATCGCGAGGGTTTTATGTGGTGCTTGTGTGACTTGGAAAGTGGAGGGGAATGGCCGGAAAAGGGGGGAGAAAGAATGCCCGCTCATCGTCGGGCTTTTAGCGATTTTTACGAGTCCCGCACTCGCTACCGGGAAGGCATAGCGGTGGGGGAAGGTGATGGCTGGTAAATTTCCCTATCAGTCCCGCACTTGGAGATAAGATTTGTAATCTGGTTCGCAGAACCACAAATCCTTTTCTCCACACCTACACCTCCGTAACTTGGTACTCACCTTCCCCCAGGTGTCTTAATTGGACGTATTCAGGGAAGGTGGGCTGGCCATGATAGTAAGCCCGGAGGGGAAACATGGAGGAGGAAGGTGGGTTTAAAGGACAGCGGGTCAAAGAACAGCATGGGGTCCAGCAACGAGAGATACAACAAAGCACTAACATGCACAACACTATCACTATGATGACCAGAAAAATACCCTTTAAAAGTTGTTTTGCCCACCCCAGGTTGGGCAACCAGCTCCAAAGATCAAAGTCTGACATTCCTTCATGTTGAATGTCGTGCAAAGTGGAGGTCAGGCGGTGGATGTTGTTCAAATGTCCTGTAATGTTCAGGGTTTGATCTGTCACATATGTGCAACACTCGGAGCCAATCAGAGCACAAGTCCCGCCCTCCGCTGATAATAAAAAGTCCGTAGCAATTCGGTTTTGAATTCCAAGTTGTCTCACCTGTGAGAGTTCGGTGGTCAGTGAATCCGTGATTTGCTCGGCCTCCCGCATGAATTTGAGGAGGACATCGGTGAGCCTCAGGATATCAACGTGGTTTGAACCGGCGCCGTATGCTGGGAATAGGGCTCTTCCCCAGGTCTCCCCATTTGCAGCCACATCAGACAGGTCGGAGAGGGCCTGCTCCTCCCGCTTATTTCGCAGTCTCCCAGTAGGTAGATCTTGGGTGACGCGTACCCCTGGGACTATGTACCCTAGGTAGCAGGAGCCAGACATGTGGGGGCTTACCCATCGGTAGGCACGGTGGGCACAGATCCACCACAGTCCGGCTAGGTCAGTCCCGAGTCTGCCAGAGGCAAAGCTGTGGAGGAAGGCGATGTTGGGGCGCGAGGTCTGGTCCACTGGATTGGCACCTACTGCCAGCGCCCAGGCTGATGGAAGGTCAGTAGCCAAATGTGATTTTGATTGGGTACTAACAGTCACTTGTCCATTCTCGTGGATTTCCAGAGAGGTGTCGCAGGAACTAGTCCCCACTGAGGCACCACCTCCAGAGAAAACACGGCAGAGGGGTCCGTGGGTAGGACCAGTGAGATACAGATACTGGTGGGTGAGGTTTAAGGCAGTGAGGTTCCACGAAGCCACGTTTCCTAGGCGGAGCTGTTCCAGGGTGACTGCAAAAGGAACCAGGGGAAGTCCTTGCCGGAGGTGGCTTGGGGCATGGGCACAAATCCAGCAGTTCGGGTATTCTGTCTCCTTGGCCACCTTGCCAAGGAGTTGGATGAAGGAGTTTTGATCCCATGATGAGAGGAAGTCTGGCTCAGGGATAGAAGGGTCGGCAGCCAGGCGACGTGGAGCAGTTCCAACCGGGTGAAGGGGATCAGTGGTGTTTAAAAGGGAGGTTGTCTTGGCAATTCCTCCACATCGCAGGGGTCCGGTGTGATCCCAAACTGGTGGGTCTGAGGGTAGGATGGGATGATACCAGCCCTCCAGGTAGTCAGAGCCCCTCCAGTCTTCGGTGGGACCCAGGTCCCATAAGCAACAGAAACGTCTCAGGCAGATACCTTGGATCAGGGGTCTGGAAGGCGGTGGCACCAGGCGGGTACATTGAAACCCAAAAATGAGGTTTTGCGTGGGGGGAGAGGAAGTGTCAGTAAAAGTGTGGGAGCCCCCACCTTGCTGCACTTCAGTCCAATTAGGGCTCTTGGATACCTCTCCATGGCTAAAGAGGAGGTATGAGCCATTGGCACAGGTAAGGCGATACCTCCCTTGATCTAGAATGACGGAGGCTGAGCCCAGCCTCCTATAGTCCTTGGAGCGTACAAACAGTTCCCACTGCTGTGTCCCATTCATCTTGGGGACCAGTGAGTGGCGTAACAGGGTCCTGCTTTCAGGGAGACAGAAATCAAAATCCCCAATCCGGTCCGGATTTTGCTTGCCGCCCTGTTCCAAAAGGTGAAAGTCCAGGTATTGGTGGTCAGTCATTATTCCAGGGCAGTGTTCAGAGGTCCAAGCGAGGGGACTGCCCAGGAAAGGGAAAAGGAAGAGTACCGTGATGGAGTTCATCTTTAAGGAGAAGCTGTCAAAGTAAGCTTTCGAAGGCGAGCTGTCAAAAAGGCAGCAAGTTTGGAAACAAACACAGGGAACTGTCAAATAGCTGTCAAAAGCTGTCAATAGCTGTCAATAGAGGCAAGTCCTGAAAACACGGAGAGCTGTCAAACAGTTGTCAAAAGCTGTCAATAGCGGCAAGTCCGAAAACCCGGAGGGCTGTCAAACAGCTGTCAAAAGCTGTCAATAGCGGCAAGTCCGAAAACCCGGAGGGCTGTCAAACAGCTGTCAAAAGCTGGCAATAGCGGCAAGTCCGAAAACCCGGAGGGCTGTCAAACAGCTGTCAAAAGCTGTCAATAGCGGCAAGTCCGAAAACCCGGAGGGCTGTCAAACAGCTGTCAAAAGCTGTCAATAGCGGCAAGTCCGAAAACCCGGAGGGCTGTCAAACAGCTGTCAAAAGCTGTCAATAGCGGCAAGTCCGAAAACACAAGCAGGAACGATGCCTGAAGACCTGGGAACGGTGACACAGGGACTGGGGCGCGGTAGACAGGATCTGGGGTACAACGAACGGGAACTGGGGTACGACGAACAGGAACTGGGGTACGACGAACAGGAACTGGGGTGCGATGCTGGGGTGCGGTGAACAGGAACTGGGGTGCGTTGAGCTATCAATTGCGTTTCAAGCGCAGTCGGATGCCGTCTGGTACGAGCTCTGATGTCCACTCGGTGGCGTCGGGGTCCGGTCCAGGCTGTAGAGCCCGATCCAGTGGCTCCGAAGCAGGTCCGGTCTGTAGAGCCCGATCCTGTGGCTCCGAATCAGGTCCGGTCTGTAGAGCCCGATCCTGTGGCTCCGAATCAGGTCCGGTCTGTAGAGCCCGATCCTGTGGCTCCGAATCAGGTCCGGTCTGTAGAGCCCGATCCTGTGGCTCCGAATCAGGTCCGGTCTGTAGTTCTTCGGGATCTTGGTCGTCGATGTAGGAGTCTGGAGCAGAAGGGGGTTTATCAAATGTATAGTCCTCCCCCCCACTCTCAAAATTGTCCGGGGGGGGTTGGGTTAGCTTGCATCGAGTATGATGTAGCCAGGAGTTCTTCTCCCCAATTTTAACAGCCGTGGGTGAGATGAGGAGCACTTGAAAGGGGCCCTCCCAGGTGGGCTTCAGGGGCACTTTTGGGTATACCTTGGTGAGGATCCAATCCCCAGGTTGGAAAGAGTGTACTGCCATATCAGCTGGTAAGTTTTGGCCCTCTATAGCCGCATACTGGTGGAGGCGGTGTAATTGTTGTTGGAATTGAATCACATAAGTGGTAAGTTCAGCTTCTCCTAGGTCAAGTTCGGAGAGGGGAAACTGAGTGTTGTACACAGGAGGGGGCCTACCAAACAATAGTTCGAAAGGAGAGAGCTTTAGGGGTCCTGTAGGGGCACTCCTTATGTTGTGGAGCACCAAGGGCAGCGCATTCACCCATTTGAGTCCAGTACTGTTGCATACCTTTCCAAGCTGTACCTTTACCTCCTGGTTCATGCGCTCCACCTGTCCTGATGACGCTGGATGGTAAGGAGTATGTAGCTCCCACTTGATTCCCAAAGCCTTGGCAATCTGTTGGACTACTTCTGCAGTGAAGTGGGTCCCCCTGTCGCTGTCCAGCCTGCGTGGGACCCCAAACCTCGGGATGATCTCCTGCAAAAGGGCCCTTGCCACGACTGTAGCGGTGGCTCTTTTAGCCGGATACCCTTCTACCCAAGAGGAAAATTGATCTACTACGATGAGGGCATACTTGTACCCCTGGCATGGGGGTAGTTCGATAAAATCGAGCTGCAGACTCTCAAAAGGGACAAAAGCCCATGGTCTAGCCCCTGGTGGACGTTTTGGTTCCCTCTTGGGGTTGAAGGACTGACATGTGAGGCAATTTTTGGTTGCTGCAGTAGCGGCCATGGCAGTTCCTGGGGCATACCAGCACCTTTGGACGTAGTCTATGAGCCTGGTCTTTCCCCAATGGGTTTGTTGATGTAGGATCCTGACAAATTTAGGGGTCCAAGCCTTAGGAATAACGATTCTTCCATCAGGCAGGGACCATACCCCATTGGTTAGCTTTGCCCCGATGGATGCCCACATGTCCCGTTCCTGTTCCCCTGCACCATCGTACATTAGGCTGAAATCAATTTCGGCAGGCAGTTGAATACATTGGAACTGGGTGCTTCCGCTTATGGGCTGAAGGGCAGCTGTCTGGGCGGCCTGATCAGCCCGTCTGTTTCCTTTTGAGACGGGATCCCTTCCTTTAGTGTGTGCCTTGCAATGGACCACGGCTATAGCTTTTGGTAAGTGGATAGCATTTAGGAGTCTCTCCACTAAGGCAGCATGGGAGATTTGGGAGCCTGAGGCGGTGAGAAAGCCTCGCTGAAGCCAAATTTGTCCGGTGGTATGGACTAGACCAAAGCAGTACTTGCTGTCGGTGTAGATTGTCACTCGCTGTCCCTCTGCTAGCTCGCAAGCCCTGATGAGTGCAATTAACTCGGCAGCTTGAGCACTATACTGGGGGTTTACTGGCTCTGCCTCCACCACTTCGAAATCAGACACCACAGAGTACCCTGTCTTCCGTTCCCCTTCTACGATCTTTGAGCTCCCATCGGTATATAGGATGAGGTCTGGGTTTTGCAGGGGTAGATGGTCCAAGTCCTCACGGGGTTTCTCTGCCTGCCGGACTATTTGGGTACAATCGTGATGTGGGGTGCCGTCCTCGGGTAGTGGGAGAAGGGTAGCTGGGTTTAAAGAGTTAACCCTTTTTATGGTTACATTCGACGGGGCTAAAAGGAGAGCTTCGTACCGGTTTTGGCGGGGATTTGAGAAATGATGTGTTCCTTTGAGGGTCAGCAGGGTGGCTACTGCATGTGGGACGTGTACAATGATTTCATGTCCTAGTACAGTATCTTGCGCCTTCTGGAGGAGAATGGCAGCAGCAGCAATTGCCCTTAGACAGCTAATGGATCCCTTTGCAGTGGTGTCCAATTGGAGACTGTAATACGCTATAGGTCTCTGTCGGTCCCGGAACGATTGGGTTAGGACCCCAGAAGCTACTCCCTCTTGCTCATGGACGAATAGATTAAAGGGCAACCGATAGTCTGGTAGCCCTAGAGCAGGGGCGGAGCGGAGCTCTCTTTTCAGCCGTTCAAATTGGGCAAAGGCTTCCTCTGACCATTGCAGTTTATCTGGGTGGTCTTGGCGTGTCATTGCAGAGAGGGGCTTGGTAATTTGGCTGTATCCTACGATGAAATCTCTGCAGAACCCACACATTCCTAGAAACCCCCTCAACTGTCTCTTAGTCTGGGGTAAGGGTATCTTGGCGACAGCTTCCACGCGATCGGTAGCCAGGCTTCTGGTTCCAATCCCAAGGATGTGCCCAAGGTACTTGACTTCCTGTTTGCAGAATTGAAGTTTCTTGGGGGACACCTTATGCCCTTTAAAGGCTAGCTGTATAAGGAGGTATTTAGTGTCTCTCCTACACGCCTCCTCACTATTAGAACAAATGAGTATATCATCTACATATAACAAGTAGGAGGAGCCTGCAGGGAGATTGACATCCTGGAGGTCACGGTGCAAGGTTGCTGAAAAGATGGCCGGTGATTCCACATATCCTTGGGGTAATCTGGTCCAGGTTAATTGGCCAGGTCCCCAAGTAAATGCGAAAAGGAATTGGCTCTCCGGGGCAACAGGTATGCTGAAGAATGCAGAACACAAGTCAGCTACACTGTACCATGTGGTATCTGGTGGAACTGCATTTAGGAGGGAGTTTGGATTTCCCACCACCGGATGCCGGGGTATTACAAATTGGTTTATTAACCGAAGGTCCTGTACAAAGCGGTAGCGCACAGGGGCTCCTTCACCTCCCGATTTTTTAATGGGGAGTATCGGAGAATTGCAAGGGGAGGCACAGGGAACCAATATTCCTTGTTCCAAAAAGTCCTGTATCATAGGTGTCAGTCCTTCAATGGCTTCTGGGGGTATGGGGTATTGTTTTGCGCACGGGTATGGTTGGTCAGCCTTGAAGGAGATTCGCACTGGGGTTGCTGATTTTAAAAGCCCCACGGAGGTAGACTCGGTCCCCCACAACCAGGGTGGCATTTCCTGCTCCAATTCCAAAGGAAGGTCGGGGAATTGGCGCTCCTCTCTAGCCTCTTGCAAGATCCCCTGGAAAGATGCCACTGACTCATCTGGCATATGTAAGTAGATGCCATCAGGGGAACAGGTGATGGTGGCATTTAGTTTGCACAGGAGGTCTCGCCCCAACAGGTTAACTGGGCTAGAGGTAAGGAGGAAAGTATGTTCGGCCAATAAGGGTCCCAAAGTAACCTTTGCTGGTTGTGACAGAGGGCAGGTGCGGGGTATCCCATCCAAACCCATTACTTTCCTCGTCTCTTCTCCGGGTCTTAGGTGGCTACTGGTTAAAGTTGAATAAGTAGCCCCGGTGTCCAAGAGACAGGTGTAGGGGTGTCCGTCTATCTCAATAGTACAGACGGGATCTTCAGGAGATAGAGCTAACACGGGACAGATGGCTTGGGCTTGGGTGAGATCCCCTGTTGATTGTCAATATGGGTTAGCTGGGTTCCTTCTAGCTTCGGAAGCAAGGGTTTGGGCAGGTTGGGGTGTTGGTTGGACTGGCAGAGGAGCACTGAAGGGTGCTGATGGTTGTGATCCAGTAGTTGGCTGGATGGTTGGGCCCTGGGCACTTTGCGGAGGCCAGTTTCCTGGTGGAGGGGGTTGCACCATCTGTTGGTTGATGTACCCTTGGTGCCTAGGTGGGTGCTGAGGAAAGGCTGCATAGGGCGGATTTCCTTCAGGGGCTGGGCGAGTGGTGGCTTCAACCCAAGGGCTCCCCGGGTACAAATATGGGCAATTTCGTTTTATGTGCCCTGGCTGGGAGCATAGATAGCAAAGGCCAGTAGAGGGGCCCCAAGGTCGTGGCATTGCTGGATTTGCGGTTGGTCCCCCTCCTCTTCCTCTTCCTCTTACTCGCCCTCTTGCCGGGAATCCTGGGGTTGGGAAGTAAGGGGGTTCCATGCTGAGAGCAAGCACTGCCTCATCCTCAGCCTTGGTGTCTTTCTTTTTCTTTTCGTCCCGGTTATTAAAGACGGACTTGGCGATGGACAATATTTCGCTAAAAGTTTTTCCGTCGTAGCCAACCAGGAGATTTAAGGCTTTCCGTATATCTGGCGTCGCTTGGTCTTTAAAAAAGCCTTTTACTATTATATCATGGTGCGGATTCTCGGGGTCTATTCCGCCCCAGGTTTTAATAGCCGCCACCAACCTCGAATAATAGTCCGACGGGTGTTCATTGGGACCCTGGATCACAGTCTGAACTTTAGTCCAGTTTATGGAGCGCTGCCCTGAAGCTTTAATACCGTCTAAGATGGCCTTTTTAAACAGGTTCAGGCACCAGACGCCATTAGGGGTATTGAAGTCCCAAGCAGGGTTGGGTTCAATACGGAGATCCCTAGGTGTCAGGGCCTCCACCCCTTGAGGTCTTCCTTCTTGATAGTTTTCCTGGTTTAGGGCTTCTTCAGCCTTACTGAGAATGTCAGCCTTCTCAGCCTCATTGAATAGGGCATTTAAGAGTACGTGGACATCCGTCCAAGAAGGGTGATGGGAGGAGAAGATTGTAGCGATTTGCCGGTGGCACTTGTCAGGGTCATCCCTCAAAGAGGGCATCACGTTTGCCCAGTTTACTAAGTCTGCAGTCCGGAAGGGCTGGTGAGTGTAAATCATCCGCGGGGCCCCATCCGGAGTTGCAGGAGGGATGGGGAAGGCACGCAGGGGCATCTGGTAGGAGGTCGCCTGGTGATTGATTCCCCCACTCCCTTTAGCCTTTCCCTTTACTGGCTGCCGGGAAGCAGATGGCGAAAAGGCACCCTGGATGCGGATGGCAAGGTCCTTAGCAGTCTGCACCATAGAGCGGGTGGTCATGCCCTCCACGTTCTCAAGAAGATTGGAGTGGGGCGACAGAGTATAAGCAGCGTGGTCACTGACTGGCGTTAAGACCGGGTCAGGTTCCATTTGGTCGTTGGATACTGTGGCTATCTCTTCCTGGTCCATGGGTTGGACTATTAGCTGCCCGCCTTGAGCTCCTGCCTGATTGTTCGGGTCTGCATCATTTTCAGGTCCCGGGAGATTATTTTGCCCAGGGACATCATTCTGTGCAGGGGGAGCTGTGGGTGCTTGTCTGGGTCTATTATAGTATAGCGCCATGGCCTGATCCATAGAATCATCGTCCGATGGATCCTCATAAGGGGGCGGTGCAGGACCTCCCTTGGGTTTCCTAGAGGCTTTCTTAGGAGGTTTTATCATAGGCATCTGGAGAGCCGGGGAATCCTTCAGAGTAGTGAGGATTTGATATACGACCTCAAAAGCTTTTAGGTAGTCCAATTGGCGGGGTCTTTCCTCTAGTAAGTGCTTCTTTAGAGCATTCAAACGATCCTGGTTGAAGGATCCCTCCGGTGGCCAGCGGAGTTCAGATGTCATTTTATCAGTAAAAGATGGCCAGGTGTTTTCGCAGAGTTCTTGCAACTTCTGCCTGGATAATAACTCTGAGCCCGGAATCTCTTTCCAGTGATCTAGTACAAACTCGAGGGGGGAGTCGGGTTCCGGCTGGGCAAAAGAAGGCTTACAAGAAGCCTTCTTCCCAGCGGAAGTACGACCGGGCTTCGAAGCCTTGGCGCCCATTGTTCCTTGGTTTTTTAAGAGGAACCTGGGGTTTTGGAAAGAGGGAGGGGAGAGATATCTCAGTAAAACGGGAATTTCACAAAGGGGAGTGGGACAGAGGGGTTTTCTAACAGCAAATAATACACAACGTTGCAATAATCTAGCCTGGTCCCTTGCGTTCACTAGATCGGCTAGCGGGGCGGCTGACCAGGGGGATCTACACTAAACTACCTCTTTCCTTTCCTCTCTTTTTCTGGAGCTCCCTTCCTCTTCCTTTCTCTTCCGTATTCTTCTTTTCACTATTTCTTCTCACTATTCCTATTTCTCATTTCCCATTTCCACCCGTGCAAAATAACCCCACGCCTGGCAACCTCCTACCTATCATCAACAGCTAAGGAAGGGAGCCCTACTGGACGCCTGCCACTGCAGTGCCAGATCGGGCAGCCCTTTGGATAGAGTTTAAACGGTCCGGAAAAACCTCCCTTGCGTTCGGAAGCGGGCTCACGCACGACCAGCGTGTTTTACATGGCCCGACCGGGGCGGCTGAGGTCTGGGATAGTGCAGAGAAGTCCTTTGCCCCTTGGCAGCTGGCAAAGTAGAAAAAGAGCCCAGTCCCTTGCGTTCGTTAGACCAGCTAACGGGGCGGCTGACTGGGTATTGTAGGAAAAGAGATAGAGCTCAGAACTCCCCTTTTCGAGTCGAGCAGTGGTCCACTGGACAGACCAAGAAACAGTCAAGAAGTGATAGGTAAGAAAGCAGAGTTGCGGTTGCCAGGTTTTCCTCCCCCCTTCCCACATGCACCAGTGCACTGGATTTATACTTACGCGTCTTCCACTGCGATCCGCTGGATCGTTGAAGACGAAGCCGGCTGAGCTTTGCCTTTGCTCCCCGGTTGGCTCCCCTTGGGACCTGCAATTACCGCCCGGAGGATGGCCGGAGGTCCGATGGGGTCTCCACGGGAGAAGAGGGTCCCGATGCCGGCTGAAGACTCGATGGGGTCCCCGGCCACCACGGGAGAACGCAGATCCCGGGTTTCGGCACCAAGACTGTTACGGAAATTACCGGGTCGAGAAGGCTCAGCTCCCGGTCCTACGGAGGAAGCCCGTGGTTCGCTGCGGAGGCAATGGAGACCAGCCGGAGATTGGAGCAAAAGCAAAGGAGTTTATTGCGCAACAAGGTTCAGGAGGATCCGAACCCCGAACAAAGGGTGTCCTGGACTTTTAAAAGTTCCCGCGATAGCCCAGAATACATAGCGAAATACATCACAGAAACGTCAGAGATGGGAGGGGAGAGAGGAGGTTACAGTAAAATTTACATAGGGGAAAAACAAGTTTTGCATATCAGGAAGGATGGCAGGAACCGGTGAATGGATCCAGGGTGGGTGCAATACACATTGAAGGTTTCTTCTGCGTCAGGACAATAGAAAGCTCCTAGGAGGATGTCTGCTGCCATGGTAGCTGATGGATGGGTGCTTGACTGGATTATCGGGAGGGGGCATCTCCTCCTGCGGACGTGACTCTCTGCTTAGGGGATTATGAAAGCCACTGAGTGGAGAGTCCAAAAATTATGCAGTCTCGAAATAATATACTTCTGATGATCGGAGGATGGCGGGGACCGAGGGGTTGGAAAGGTTATTTTACAAGGAGCAAATAGACACCCGAACCAGGCAAATCGGACACTGCGTTCAGGAGTTGTGGATTTTTACAATAATAAATATTTCGAGCTGTCAAAATTGGGCCACCCAGCGTCTAAATTGTCCATTTGATACATTGTTGCAAGTTATAATTAATAGTTTCCTCAACTGGTTACATTTTGGTTTCGATTCCATTGTTCTCCCAGCAGGGAGCCTGTCAAAACCCACTTAGTGTTCAGTCAAGCGTGAAGGTGATGATTGAATCATAGTAGCTGACCTGAACGTTCCATTTTGCAGGCTGAGCTGGATGCATGCTCCTGATTGGTGGGTTTCCCGTTCATTGAGAAAATGGAGACCAGCGGAGCGCTGTTTGACAGAAGCGCTTTTCCAGGGGCTTTTCGGAACGCAGATTGGGATTTTGGGGAACCCTTCATCGCGAGGGTTTTATGTGGTGCTTGTGTGACTTGGAAAGTGGAGGGGAATGGCCGGAAAAGGGGGGAGAAAGAATGCCCGCTCATCGTCGGGCTTTTAGCGATTTTTACGAGTCCCGCACTCGCTACCGGGAAGGCATAGCGGTGGGGGAAGGTGATGGCTGGTAAATTTCCCTATCAGTTGCTTACCCCTGGCCTAAGCCGTTGAAATTTACTCCGTCCGACAAATTGCCTGGACTGCTGAGGTCTAGTCAGTTTCACTTCTAAGGAAAACAATCCTATTGCTTTGAGCAGTAAAGATTTCTTATTTTCTAAGGCAAATAAGGTGTTCTGGAACAGAGGTGGGCAGACCTGTCTAGACCTTTGAAATTTACTCGTTGAAATTGACTGGACCTCTGAGGTCTAATCAGTTTCACTTCAAAGGAAGATAACCGGGGTGACCTTATGGATTTGAGCAATGAAGATCCAGCACAAAAATTTCTAAGGAAAACTATGTGTTATTGAATTGGAGGGGGAGAAGTAGCGTGTATGTTTCTTTCCGGGGCCTAAATCTACATATGTGTACTGACTCTTGAACCGAATTTCAGAGAAATTAAAAACGTTTGAGCATCCTTCAAAAACTGCTCCAAGGCATTGGTGGGGGAAGAGGGGGAGTCACCTGTTATACGTCACAGGCGCTAGCCAATAGGTGCTGGTACCACCCTCAGGTAAAACATTATGCAACCCTATCATTGATTGCAGCCCAGGCAGTCATTTAACTGGGAGCTGCTATCAGCCTCTCCCCTCTTGTGATTTCCAGCATTCAGAAGCATTGCTGTCTTCTACCATGGAAGCAGAGCACAGCCATTCTGGCTAGTAGCAACCGATTGCCCCCTCTTCCTCCATAAATTGGTCTAATCCTCTTTTCACGCCATTGAGGTTGGTGCTCATAATTCCCTCCAGTGGGAGGGAGTTCCGCAGTTTAACTCTGTGCTGTGCGAAGGCAGACTTGCTTTTATCTGTCCCAAGTCTTTCAATATACACAGCTCAGTCAGTGGAGCCTAAGGCCCAGGGCCACCGAGCAGGTTTGCGAGCAGGCTGCGGGGCGAGCCCGCTCCGGCCCACGCCCCGTCCGGGGCCCGCTGGCAGGGCAGGGCAAGGCGGGCCCAAGTGTCACCCCCCTCCCCTGGAACCCGGGGTGGACCGCCCCCTACATCCCCCCTCGCTCCGCCCCTGTCTCTATGGCAGGCAGGTGGAGTGCTCCTGCGTTCGAATCCTGCTTGCGGGTTTCCCTGCAGGCAACTGGCCAGCCACTGCGAGAACAGGGTGCTGGGCTAGATAATCCGGCAGGGCTCTTCTTGCATTGCCGGGGGTTGGACTAGACGGCCCTTGAGGGTCCCTCCCATCTCTGCAATCGTATGATTCTGCCCCGCGATTCCCTTTGCGTTGCCTTCCTGCCAATTCTGGCATTCAGGAGCAGGCTGACAGGGACACACCTCCGCTCAGACTTCGGCCCCGGATTTTACGACAGGCCATCAAACGCAGGCAATCTTCGGGTGGTCGCCTGTGACAAAGAGGGAACTTCTGCAACGTTGGCATGCCTTGAAAGAGGCGGCAAGGGGGCGGGTGGGGTGGGGTGGGGGTCAGGTGATTTGATTGCATCTTAAAATATTTCTGCTAATCCCATAGGAAAATACTGTAGAGCCATTTCTGCAGGAAAAGTCTGACACTTGTATTTATCCTCTGCTGATCAGAATGCAGCCGCTTCTGGGGCAGAGCCCACAAGGAGCAAAACTGGGGCACTGCTCTGCGCTGGTGGCTTTGACTTCACGGGTCTCCTGTACTGAAACGACATGAGCCCCCAGGTATATTCCGAGCCCCCAGATGGGGGCTGGGGCTGGGTGATCGCACTGGCGTGTTTCATGCAATCTGTCCTGGTTTTTGGGGTCACACGCCTTTTGGGCATCTTCTTTGTGGAGTTCATGGCCTATTTCCAGGAGCCGTCCGGCGCCACGTCCTGGATCTCGTCTGTCTCCTTGGCCACGATGATGTTCACCAGTGAGTACACCGATTCCGATCCGTTTCCGGGATCCGAGAGCTTGATTTCCAAATGCGGTTGCAAACCTAGCCTTGCTCGCTCCTTTGAGCGGGTCAAATCCTGATCCGATAGCCTGTTTAATTTGCCACCTGTCTTTTAGCGGCTACTAGCTAGTAGACGTTGTCAAACGCTCCCAAAGTCTGATTGCAAACCAGTCGCTGCTCGGGGACAAAGTCATCACAGCATCCTTTTTCTGGAATCGAAGGTGCAGCTGGGCAAGGAATAAGTGCAAAAAAGGCACTATTTGTTTTTAAACAACAGTGGAAAGGCAAATACGTTTTATGCAATTCACTCTTATTCTTCAAATTACTCATTCGCTGCTGTGGTTTTATTTCTTCCTCTGAGAACATCATTTTTGAAAAACCAAAACACACGATTTTTAATAAAATGGGTTGAAGCAGAGAGCTTCGGATAAATGTTCATTTGCTTTGTGTGCAACTTGATTCTGTTTCTGCAAAAGCAATAGGGGGCAGGGAAAATCAGGGACTTAGTGAGTCTAGGCAACTGCCAGTAAAATAACCCTTTTTACACTTCTGTTAATTGCAGCCAGAATTTGCTTGTTTGCCCACAGTCCAGGCAAGGGGAGCCGAAGGGGGCGGTCCTCCCCAAGTTCCATAATGGAGGGGGTGACAAATTATCAAGGAACAATTACTGCCCTACTAGGGCGGTTCATAAAAAAACTTTTTTTTAAATGCCTGCTCCGAAGGTCTTATCTTACTGTACTAGGCATTATATAGCCATATATGAAATTTCATGCATATCGGTTAATATCTTGACCCTCCTCCACCAAAATAGCTGCTCACTTGGCTGTTTCCCTATGTCGTGAAGGCTGAAATTTCAGTTCAGTGGAGCACTTACTGTTCCCAACCCTAACCCTGTGGAAAGCCATCTCATTAGACTTTAATTTGATTTTGAGATGTTTTTGGGAGGTAATTTGATTATTGTTTGATTTTTATACCAATGTTATGTATCTGATGTTAGCCACCCTGAGCCCGACTTCGGCCGGGGAGGGCGGGATATAAATAAAAGTTTTTATTTTTATTATTATTACTTGTTATTATTCCTTTGTAAGAAAATACGAAATGACGTAAAACCATTTTTGCGGGGGGGGGGGATCAATGGGGGGGGCACAAGAAATTTTTTCGCACCGGGTACCACCTGACCTTCCTACGCCTCTGCCACAGTCCAACTGCACTCCTCTATGCCCCCCCTCCACCCCTTTCACTTATTTTCTTGGGTTGAATTGCTACTGGACGCAATGGCTGGGAGGCAGCAGTGCTTCTGACGAAAAGTTTGCTGGAAGCCGCAGGACGGAGACAGCAGGACTCTCGCGCCCGGACGCTGTTTGCGTGTGTTCTCCATGGGACCATCGGGATACTCACTCCATTGACCCACCGGCCTGATCCAGCAGGCTGTTCTTGTGGTGAATTGCAAATTCTTCGCACGGCTGCGGGTTGGGACAGATGACACCTTAGGCCTAGCTGTCAACTTTCCCCCTTTCTTACGAGGAATCCTATTTGGAATAAGGGAATTTCCTTTAAAAAAAGGAAAAAGTTGACAGCTATGCTCTCTTCCAACTCTCCAATTCCATGATCTGTTCTCCTCCTGCGCTTTCCAGCAACTGGTATCCGGACCGCAGGTGCGCAGTGACACACCTCTGCGCAGACTTTGGCCCCGGGGTTTACGACGGGCAACCTTTCGAACGCGGGTCACATCGAGAGCAGGCGATCTTAAGGGGGTTCAGCGGTGGCAAAGAGAGCACTTTCTCGACGCTGACGTGGTTTGGAAGAGGAGGAGAGGGGACCTGGTGGTTTAGTTCTCTTTTTAAAAAGAAGAAGAAAGCTTTCTGCTGATCCTATAGGAAAGTCGACACTTCAGAGGGCGGGGGGGGGGGAGAAGTCGCCTATATAATGCTCCATTACTCAGAATGCAGCCACTTCTGGGGCAGAGTCCACAAAGAGCAAAACAGCCGCATAGGGACGCTGCTCTGTGCTGGAGGTGAATTCATGCGGCTCCTGTACTGAAACGGCATGAGCCCCCGGGTATATTCCGAGCCCCCAGATGGGGGCTGGGGCTGGGCGATCGCCCTGGCGTGCTTCATGCAGTCCGCCCTGGTCTTTGGGGTCACGCGGCCTTTCGGCATCTTCTTTGTGGAGTTCATGGCCTACTTCCAGGAGCCGTCGAGTGCCACGTCCTGGATCTCGTCCATCACCGTGGCCACGTCGAAATTCACCAGTGAGTACCCGATTCCGACCCGTTTCCGGGATCCGGCGACCGAGCGAGCGACTGGTTTCCGGACGCGATTGTAAGCTTAGTCATGTCGAGAAGGCGGTTTCTGCACGTGCTGTAGAGGGGAAATGGTGGTAACGATGGTTGTCATTTATTAAATTTGTATACCCGCAGGTCTCAGGGTGCTTCGCAACATAAAATCACAATATAAAAACCGAGGGGCAGGTGGGGCTCATCCAACTGGGAAGGGAGCCTATCTAGGAGAAGGAAAACTCTGGTCCTCAGCCTCCGCTGCCTTGTGGGGTATCTTTAGGACACCCTACACAAATCTGGAGTGTTGTCCCTATAGCCATTGGATGAAGCCTTGTATGCCTCCTTCCGTCAACTCCTGCAGCCAAGGTGCTGCCAAAGCAATCTTGCTCTGCTTGGAGAGCCAGTGTGGTGTAGTGGTTAAGAGCGGTGGACTCGTAATCTGGGGAACCGGGTTCGCTTCCCCGCTCCTCCACATGCAGCTGCTGGGTGACCTTGGGCTAGTCACACTTCTCTGAAGTCTCTCAGCCCCACTCACCTCACAGAGTGTTTGTTGGCAGGGAGGAAGGGAAAGGAGAATGTTAGCCGCTTTGAGACTCCTTCGGGTAGTGATAAAGCGGGATATCAAATACAAACTATTCTTCTTCTTCTTCTTCTTCTTCTTCTTCTTCTTACCACAATGGCAAGGCTGAGGGGGGCGGGTCTTGTCGTCTGGGCAGCCCAGGACCCAACTTCTAGAAGCCGTGATCCCTTCGCCGCCCCCCCAGTAAAATACAGCGGTACCTCGGTTTTCAAACGTCTCCGTTGACGAACGTTTCGGAACTCGAATGCCGCAAAACCGGAAGTAACTGCTTCAATCTCCGAACGTGCCTTGGAAGTCAAACGCTGAGCGTATATGTTATTTTTCTCAGTTCTCTCTATTGAATTGGCAGGCCGCCCTTTGCGCCTCGGTTTTCGAACGTTTCGGAACTCGAACGTTCTTCCGGAACAGATTACATTCGAAAACCGAGGTACCACTGTATTTGAGGGGGTTTGCAACCCCCCCCCCCAGTTGATGGGCATTGCCTTTCAAATGAGTGTTCCTGAGTCGTGTCTTGTGAACAATTGTGCGAGGCAGGCCCCGATAATATTTTATTCAAGTGGGCACCCTTGAATAGGGAAATATTTTTTAATTGTTATTTTCATTCCTATCCGCACCTTTAACCCAGACTGGGACTTAAAGCAGTTTACTCAGATTAAAGCAAAAGGGATTAATTGCAGAAGGCTGCAAAGTCTCAAAGTCATTAGCAGAGCCCAAGCAATATAAAGACAGGTGTGTACAGATAGCAACAACAACAACAACAACAAAAGGATGGCAGTCCGTTCCCAAAGGCCGGTAGCTATAAAAGCATCTTTACCTGTTTGGCAGAAGGACAGGAAGTGGGGAGCCGGTCTGGCTTCTCTAAGCAGCGAGTTCCAAAGTTGCCTGGGAGGAGCCAACACCGAAAAGGTCCTGTCCCGTGTCCCCACCGAGCAGGCCTGGGAGGGTGGCAGGACTGAGAGAAGGGCCTCCTCCAGAGATCTCAGATCCTGGGCAGATCCGTAGGGGAGAATGAGATCTTTTGGGTAGCCTCAGCCTCAGGCGTGAGGATCCAGATCAGCCCCTCTGTTTATCTTCTATATTTACAGGCCCTCTGGCAGGCGCACTGGCCACTCAGTACGGAGAGCGTCCCGTCGCCATCGCAGGGGGGCTCCTTTCGGGCCTCGGCTATTTCCTCGCCTCCTTCGCCACCAGCCTGGCACAGCTCTATATATTTATTGGCGTGTTCACAGGTAAGGAATGTCCGAAGTCAAGCCAGAGTCTCTCTTACTGGGAAGGGCTCTTCCTCCGCAGTAAAGACACATGCCGGAAAGGTTCATTAATTGGATTTGCTTGCCACATTATACACACACAGAGAGAAAGAACTACATCCCTTAGGTTCTCCCTTGCTACTTCCAAATCCCTATAAATCAATATTGCCATTGATATAAAATGTCTTTTACAAATGGATAACACGCATGCATGTTATCCCAGAGTTGGGAGGGACCCCCGAGGATCTAGTCCAACCCACAGCAATGCAGGAATCTTTTGCCAATGTGGGACTCGAACCCACAACCCTGAGATTCAGAGTCTGGTGCTCCGCCAACAGAGCTATCCCAGCTTACAGAGCTATTTATACATAATTTCACGTCTGTAATCATTATGCTATACTGTCGTACTTTGGTTCTCGAACTTAATCCATTCCAGGGGTCCGTTCGACTCCCGAAACCGTTCGAAAACCAAAGCATGGCTTCCGATTGGCTGCAGGAGTTTCCTGCACTCAATCGGAAGCCGTGGAAGCCATGTCAGATGTTTGGCTTCCCAAAAAAAAAGATCGGAAACCGGAACACTCACTTCTGGGTTTGCGGCGTTCAGGAGCCAAAATGTACAAGGCGTTCAAGAACCAAGTTATGACTGTACGTATACAGACACACACACACACACACACACACACACACACACACACATTAACACAGCTTTGTTAATCTATCCGGAAACGTTTATCTGAGCATATGCTATTCTTTTATTTTAATTCTCGTTTCCCATAACCTTCGCACGTCTAAATGTAATAAATGAAACTATTTTAAAAACTGCATGCCCTGCTCGTGAAAGAACTCAATAAAACATTTGTGTGGCAAGGAGGTTGGACTAGATGACGCTTGACGTCCCTTCCAGCTGTACGATTCTAAAACCGTCGAGTTGGAAGGGACCCCCAGGGGTCATCTAGCCCAACCCGCTCTCTTGACCACTTCAGTCTCAGAAGGTGTCATGAGCTGGACTGAGGAGGAATGGTGGGGGCTGCCCCCTCTTCTCCTGAACCTTCCCGAGAACAGGAGGACAGTATAGATTAAGAACAGTGGTTTGCAGAAGGTTCAGAGGCTGCGGAGGGGAGAAGCTGGGAAATATTGGGAGGGGAGCAGGAGGAGGAGGAGGAAGGAGAAGCACCAGGGGAGAGACAGCGGACAGACTCGGTGTCTTTGGAAAGCTTGCCAGGACCCCGCCTCCCAGGTCCCAGCGGGCATTGAGAGTAGGGGAACAGAAAACTCAGAGGCAGAAATCTCAGATGAGCTGGCGTAAGGATGACGTACAACAGGAGAGGCGGAGGGGGTGGGACTTTAGTGGGAGCAACGCCATTATCAGAGAGGCGGCATGATACGCCTCTCTCTCTCTTTGAATATTGAATAAAATACCAGGGTGAGAACTCCTTTGTTTTATCTGCTTCTTGGCTGCTGCCGTGGGAGGGATAGGATTCCCAGAAACCTGGCAGAAGGGCAAGGAGGTACAGTCGGACCTTGGTTCTCGAATTTAATCCGTTCCGGGAGGCCGTTCGACTCCCAAAACGGTTCGAGAACCAAGGCACGGCTTCCGATTGGTTGCCGGAGCTTCCCGCAGCCAATTGGAAGCCGTGCCAGACGTTCGGCTTCCGAAAAACGGTCAGAAACCGGGACGGTCGCTTCCGGTTTCCGATCCTTCGGGAGGCGAAACGTTCAAGTTGAAAGACGTTCGGCTTCCAAGGTAGAAGAAGAGTTTGGATTTGATATCCCGCTTTATCACTACCCGAAGGAGTCTCAAAGCGGCTAACATTCTCCTTTTCCCTTCCTCCCCCACAACAAACACTCTGTGGGGCGAGTGGGGCTGAGAGACTTCAGAGAAGTGGGACTAGCCCAAGGTCACCCAGCAGCTGCATGTGGAAGAGCGGGGAAGCGAACCCGGTTCACCAGATTACGAGTCCACCGCTCTTAACCACTACACCACACTGGCTGTAGTTACAGGTACGACTGTGACTGCCACCCTTCGCTGCACTGACGCCCCTTCCTGTCTTCCCCACTCAGGAATCGGAGGAACCTTTGCCCTCTGGCCTTCCCTGGCCTTGCTGTCGCGGTACTTCGAGCGCCGCCGCCCCCTGGCCACCTCCCTGGCCCTCTCGGGCGCCGGCGTGGCCTCCCTGGCCCTCTCGCCCTTCTTCCAATTCCTGGTGGACCTCTACGGCTGGCGCGGGGCTCTCCTGGTGGTGTCAGGGATGGTCTTCCACCTGCTGCCGTGCGGAGCCCTGCTTCGCCCCCTCACCTTGCCCGAGAACGACGCCCTGGCAGCGCCCCCGGGGCAGGAGGAGACGTGGCGCCGGAGGCTCTCGTCCCTCTTCGGACTCTCTCTGCTCCGCCACCGAGGTTTCGTGACGTACACCTGCTGCGGGGTGCTGAACGCGGCCGGGTTCTTCGTCCCCCTGGTCCACCTCGTGCCCCACGCCCGGGAGATGGGCTTCGACGAGTACCAAGCAGCCTTCCTCGCCTCCGCCGTGGGCGTGGCCGACATCGGGGGCCGAGTCGCCTGCACCTGGCTGGTCACCTGCGGCCCCCTCCGCCTCTGCCACCACCTCACCCTTTGGACCTTCCTGACAGGTGTTTCCGTCCTGGCTGTGCCCCTGGGGCGCAGCTATGGGGCCGTGCTTGCCATCAGCGCCTGCTACGGGTTTCTGGCGGGCGCTGTTCTCCCGCTCAGGGTCTCCACCCTGGTGGAAATCGTGGGTCCCAGCCGGATCATGGGAGCCATTGGGCTCATCAACCTGATGGAAAGTGTCGGGGCGCTTTCGGGGCCCCCCCTCTCAGGTAAGGAAGACACAGTCCAGGCAGCGGCGGAGGAAGTCTCTTCATTGTCTGGGGCGGCAGCGCGGAGGCACCACGACGCGTCGGATGCACTGTGCATGCCAGGAATTTCCAGGCATGCGTAGTGTATTCGGCTGGCGCTGCCGGAGCTGCAGAGGTGAGGGGCGGGCCAGCGAGGAGGGGCGTCACGCCAGGCCAGCAACAAGCGTGACGCCCCTCCTCGCTGGTCTGCCCCTTGGCTCCGCACCGAGGCAGCCGAGCGCTAAAAAGCCCTTAAAAATAAAAAACAGGAAAAGAAAGCAGCCGCTTGCTTACTCGGCTGGCGGCTGCTTTCCTTTCCTGTTTTTTTTTTTTTAAAGAAGGGCTTTTTTAGTGTTTGGGTGCTGCGGCACGGAGCCGAGGGGCAGGCCAGCGAGGAGGGGCGTTGTGGCAGCTGTGCGCTGAAAAAAGCCGTTTATATTTTTTAAAAAGGGAAAGCAGGTGCGGGCGGCTGGCCAGGCTTTCCGATCGTGGGGGTGGGGCCCCGCCACGAGTGTCACCCCCCCGGGCAGTACCCAGGGCGACCCGCCCCCCCGCTCTGCCCCTGGGTCCAGGCCTGGCGGTTGTCCGGTCAGTCTCCAAGCACCCCGATTTTCCAGGGACGGTCCCAGATTTACAGAAGCCGTCCCGGTTTCTGATTTGATCCTGGAAAGTCTCGCTTTTCCTTAGGACGTCACGTCCCTGTTTTCATCGGAGAAATGTTGGAGGCAGTGCTATTTTTCTTTAAAAAAAATGTTAGGGGTACTCTCATTTTCCTACATATTGTATTTTTCCGTGCATAACACGCCCCCGTGTATAAGACTACCCCCCTTTTAACATTATTTTTTAGTAAAAAAAAACAACCCTAGTCTTATACACGCAAAAGTACCTTGACTTATGAATTACTCGACATATGAATTTTTCGACTTACGAATGGACATCCGTTGGCCGTTTTAGATGGGGTTTACTCGACTTACGAATTTTTCGTTTCCAATGCATTCCTATGGGGAAATCGCTTTTTTCGACTTACGAATTTTTCGACCTACGAATGTGCATTCGGAACGGATAAAATTCGTAAGTCGAGGCACCACTGTATATTGAAATACTGTCCCTCAATGAGGCCAAACTTAGATTCACAAAATGTTTAGGGGTATGCGTGCCCCTGCGTCCACCCCCCCCCCAGAAAAAAGCACTGTTGGAGGGTATGGTAAGACGTCCCTATTTTCATAGGAGGGTATGGAATTACACAACCCCAGAGCCAAGGAGATAGGTAACTCTACAATATTCAGAAGACATCTGAAGGCAGCCCTGAAAAGGGACGTTTTTTAATTTTTAAAGTTGTATTATGTTTGAATATATGTTGGAAGCTACCAAGAGTGGCTGGTATATTGTTGTTAACGTTATTACCGGTAATATAATAACAATATTGTTATTTATTGTTAATAAATAATAACAATAATAAGGACATCCCTATTTTCACCAGGCCATCTCCCATCCCCAAGGCTGGATCAAGACCTTTAGAGTTGCTAAATATTTACAAGATTTCGGTGCCTCCCCCCCCCCAATATATCTAATTCAAAACATAAACCACAATAAACTGTAAAATGAAATTTTATTTTTTCGAAACGAAACTTACAGTAAGATGGAAAAGAATGTTTATTTTTGTACAGGTATACTTCCACTTCATTCATATCTGAAACATTTCCTCCAACTTTTTTCTGATTGCGAAGCCTTTGGTCGGATCCTCAGAACTGATCTCGACGTTCCCCCCGAGACCACACCCACCTGTCCATCGGGTGCTGTCACCCCAATAGGCGAGTGACGTAAGCAAATTGAGATGAGGGGTGCCGTAGAGATTTGTAAAAAGCACAGAGGAAGCTGCTTTTTTGTTCTTTAGCTTCCTGTCAACTCAGCTTTAGTCATTTAAATTAACAACTTAGATCTCTCTCTCTCTCTCTCTCTCTCTCTCTCTCTCCATTGCCTCCATTTTTTGCCCGAGACTGGAGGGCTTATCCCCCAGCTTATCCCCTCCGTTTAACGCACTAGCCACGAAATTCAGGACAGATCAAAGAAAGGACTTCTTTGTGCTGCGCAGAGTTAAACAGCGGAACTCACTGCCACAGGAGGCAGTGATGCCCACCAAACGATATGGCTTTAATAGAGGTTTGGATGAATTCATGGAGGAGGAAGAGGAGGAGGAGGAGGATCAGGCTATCGATCAGGCTATGTACATCCCCAAGATGAATAATTCCACTCACGACTTGGACCTTCCCTCTGTTCCAGGTTGGATCCGGGACTTGAGCGGAAGCTACACGGCCTCCTTCCTGACAGGGGGCTCCTTCCTCGTCGCTGGAAGCCTGGGACTTTTGCTCTTGCCCGGCTATTTCTGCCTCCATACCCCCAGCCCCCCTACGCAGAACCAGGAAGGGGGGAAACCGGAAGATCCCTGGAATCCAAGCCAGCAAAATGGAGTTTGTCTAGCCTGACGGAGATCAACCCCAGACTGTTTTGTTTTGGAAAAGGGACCAGTCTCTCCAATAGCCTTTGCTGGCCTGGGACATGTCATATTCCTGATGTTTGGGGCAGGAAGGCGGGAGGGTGGGGGGGGAGCAGGCTGCTTTTTATGCTCTGTCTTGCAAGGCCCCCCCCCGATAGGAAGGGACAGGAGCAAAATATACATCAGTCTGGTCCAAATTAGATACAGTGTTCCCTTGGTTCTCAAACTTAATCCGTTCTGGAAGTCCGTTCCAAAACCAAAGCGTGTTCCAAAACCAAGGCGCCCTTTCCCATAGAAAGGAACGCAAAACGGATTAATCTGTTCCAGACTTTTAAGAACAACCCCTAAAATAGCAATTTCACATGAATTTTACCATCTAACGAGACCAATAAACATTGTACTGCAGTCACACAGTCAATCAATCAGTGGCTGAACTGGGTTCCACGCGGTCACAAAAACAGAGCCGCGAAAACAAGAACGCAAAATAAATAGCAAAAACAGAATGACCTCAGCGTAGCACTCGAAACGGAAGTGCGGCACTCAAAACGGAGCACGTTTGGCTTCCAAATAAAGTTCGCAAACCGCAACACTTACTTCCAGGTTTGCAGTGTTTGGGTTCCAAGTTGTTTGGATACCAAAGCGTTTGAGAACCAAGGTACCACTGTATACACCTCGAGAGTAAACTCTAAATACATCACTTCTGGCAAATGAGACACCCTAGCCTCTAGAGGGCCATGAAATTTTGCGTCCCGGGCTTTTGAGACCCATGTGCTATCCGAAACCAAAGCAGCACATTAGTTGTCAGATGTGAAATATATTTGGCATTGCTTTCAGTTCTCCTACTCCAGGCATGTCCAACAGGTAGATCATGATCTACCGATTTACCGGTAGATCACCGGACGTCTGCGGTAGATCACTGGTAGATCACTGGCTCCCCCCGAAAGAAGCTGAACTGTGGCTCCCCTAAAAAAGCTCAACATTTTTATCTCCTCCCTGAAAAAAACTCAACAACTTTGACCTGACCCCCCCCAAAAAATGGGCCTAAAAAAAGTTGAATTTGACCTGAACCCCCCCCCAAAGGGGTAGATCACTGCCAGTTTTTAACTCTGTGAGTAGATCGCAGTCTCTTGGGAGTTGGCCACCCCTGTCCTACTCTACTACTTTGAACTACAAACCCCATCAGCCGCTGCCAGTACGATGGTGCACGATTTTAGGGCTGAACATCTGAAACGTGCCAATTTGGGTAGAAAGCTGCTGTTCTCGAGAGGTCTAGACCAAGCAGCTCTCAAATTCTTTTTTTGCACACCCCTCGACAATTGCTCGGTGACTGAGAAGAGCATTTAATAAGCTTTAAAGGTAAAGAGACCCCTGACCATTAGGTCCAGTCGCGGACGACTCTGGGGTTGTGGCGCTCATCTCACTTTACTGACCGAGGGAGCCGGCGTACAGCTTCCGGGTCATGTGGCCAGCATGACTAAGCCGCTTCTGGCGAACCAGAGCAGCACACGGAAATGCCATTTACCTTCCCGCAGGAGCGGTACCTATTTATCTACTTGCACTTTGACGTGCTTTCAAACTGCTATGTTGGCAGGAGCTGGGACCGAACAACAGGAGCTCACCCTGTCACAGGGATTTGAACCGCCGACCTTCTGATCGGCAAGCCCTAGGCTCTGTGGTTTAACCCACGGCGCCACCCGCGTACCTTAATAAGCTTTATCATTTGTGTGTTTTAATGACGGCACATACGTAACTCATAATTTAATAAAATATGTATATATCTGTTCTTCTGCAGTGTGGGCATCATTGATAAAAGCAACCTCTTCCTACGCGAGTTATTGATCCCTTGAAATGAAATTTTAAGGGAGGAATGATTAGGCAGACACAGTCTTGCGGAAACGGCAGGCTTATTTGATAATCCAGCCTTCGAACTCCAGCATTGATAAAACCATCATCATCATCTGCATGGGCAAAACAGATATTCTCAAATCTTCGGAAACTTTTCCAGTTTGTGGATTACCGCCTGAGAAACAGCCTTTCCCCCAGATTTAAGACATGTGGCAACTCTGCCAACTTTTTGGCCTCTGCGGTGGAAAACAGGCGCTCACGATGGAAGTTGAATTGTTATGTCAACGCTTGGGAAGCGAAGATGTGCTTCTTTTCATTTCTTTCTTCATACCTGCGAACATTTGCTCGTGAGGGGAGAAGGCAGCAGAGGGGGGACCGAGTCAAGTGTTCCTCGGGCCCTGGGATCGGCATCGTCCTTGCAGCAGCCGGGGCAGAAGGAGGGGAGGGCAGCAAAAACCCCACTGGCGCAGAGAACGAAGGACCCTCCGACCAGGAACGAAGCGGTGAAGTCTCCCGTCAGGTCCCTCAGGAAACCTGGAGAGGGAGAGGGAGATGGTAGGAGGCCGCCAGATCTTGCTTTCGCCAGAACTCAGAGACCTTTGAAGGCAAGCAGGAGTCCTGGACCAAACAGAACCTCCATATCCAAGAGCAGTGTTATGAGGGGAGGAAAAACCTGCTCCTTTTCCCTTATGGGGTACCCAAGAGCCCGTATAGAGTCCTTTGGTAGGTTCTCTATCGGTAGGAGAAAATAACAGAGGCCAACCAGAGGATATTGAGAAGCAAGCCTGATCTTTATAAAAACTAGTTACAGGTAGGTAGCCGTGTTGGTCTGCCATAGTCAAAACAAAATAAAAAATAAAATAAAAATTCCTTCCAGTAGCACCTTAGAGACCAACTAAGTTTGACTCTTGAGAGTCCCATGGACTGCAAGAAGATCAAACTTATCCATCTTTAAAGAAATCAGCCCTGAGTGCTCACTGGAAGGACAGATCCTGAAGTTGAGGCTCCAGTACTTTGGCCACCTCATGAGAAGAGAAGACTCCCTAGAAAAGACCCTGATGTTGGGAAAGATGGAGGGCACAAGGAGAAGGGGACGACAGAGGAGGAGATGGTTGGCCAGTGTTCTCGAAGCGACTAACATGAGTCTGACCAAACTGCGGGAGGCGGTGGAAGACAGGAGTGCCTGGCGTGCTCTGATCCATGGGGTCACGAAGAGTCGGACACGACTGAACGACTGAACAACAGCAAAGTTTGTTCTTGGTATGAGCTTTGGTGTGTATCTGAAGAAGTGTGCATGCACACGAAAGCTCATACCAAGAACAAACTTAGTTGGTCTCCAAGGTGCTACTGGAAGGATTTTTATTTTATTTTTTACTTTATTAAACTGTTGCAACAGGGTGCTTCCTCCCCCCCCCCACACACACAGGAGGGGGTGGGGAGGGATCCCGAGCCATGTGTGCAAGCCCTTATATAGACATTTTAAACTGCCCACCCTGGCGTCCAAGACCACCCCCAGAAACATCAAACATACACCACAGAAAAGGAGGTCTACAACAGAAATCTGAGTGTGTTGTTTTTATCCTGTCTGCCAGGTTTCCTGATCCTGGCCACTCTTTTGTTACGATAACTTCTCAATCCCTGAATCCAGGTCACAGGCTCACACCCTATTCATATCTTAAATGTGCCCTTGAGACAGGATTTGTGAGCAAAGAGACAATGGGGAGGCTCCCCAGTTCCTTCCACCTTGCAGTCGAATGGTAGGATTGCAGAGTTGGAAGGGACAAGGAGGGTCATCTGGTCCAACCCCCTGCAATACAGCCATCTTTTGCCCAATGTGCGGCTCGAACCCGCAGCTCTGAGGTTAAGAGTCTCATGATGTACCGTGCTTGGAGTGCCGGAATAGAACCTGAGAGGCTGGGGTTCGAATCCCCGCTCGGCCTCAAAGCTCCCCAGGCAAGATCTCGGGGGCCAGCCCCTGAGTCTCTCTGCCTAGCCTACCTCGCAGGGCCGCTGTGGGGATTAAACACAAGGACAGAACCACGTACGCCACTTTGGAGGGAAAAAATGGTTTGAGCCTATTACACCGATTCTGTTCCGACTCCACTGGCTGTCAATTACTTTCTGGGCCCAATTCAAAGTGCTGGTTTTGACCTATAAAGCCTTAAACAGCTCAGGACAGCAAGACCTCAAGGACCGCCTCTTTCCATATGAACCGACCCGGACCCTGAGATCATCTTCTGAGGCCCTCCTTCGTATGCCTCCTCCTGGAGAGGTCCGGAGGGTGGCAACACGAGAACGGGGCCTTCTCTGCAGTGGCTCCCTGTCTGTGGCGTGCTCTCCCCAGGGAAGTTCGCCTGGCGCTTTCATCACACACCTTTAGGCGCCAGGCAAAAAGGCTCCTTTTTAACCAGGCCTTTGGTTGATCTGTTTGACATCCTATACCAGGGGTGGCCAACTTCCAAGAAACTGTGATCTACTCACAGAGTTAAAAATTGACAGTGATCTACCCCCTTTTTTGGGGGGGGGGGTTCAGGTCAAAGTTGTTGAGCTTCTTTAGGGAGGAGGAAAGCAACATTGAGCTTTTTTAGGAAGGAAAGCCTTGTTTTTGCTGGTTTAGGTCATTTTAGGGGTGCAGGGCAAAGATGTTGAGTTTTTTAGGGGTGACACAGTTTTTTAGCTTCTTTGGGGGAGCCACTGATCTACCGGTGATCTACCACAGGCGTCCAGTGATATACCGGTAGATCACGATCTACCTATTGGACATGCCTGTCCTATACCATCTTGGGGGGGGGGGTTATTGGGTTGTTGTTTTAATTCTGATTATATACAGGTGAAACTGGAAAAATTAGAATATCGTGGAAAGGTTCGTTTCTTTCAGTAATTCAGCTTAAAAGGTGAAACTAATATATGAGATAGACTCATGACATGCAAAGCGAGATACCGTGTTTCTCCAAAAATAAGACACTGTCTTATATTTATTTTACTTAAGAAAATAAGCCTATGGCTTATTTTCGGGGGTGTCTTATTTTTTTATTAAGTACTGTATAGTTCTGGGCACCTGCCTCCTCCTGCCGCGGCCGGCATTGCTGCTGCTTGGTCCAGCTGTCTCCGGGCACGCGGCCCTGCTTGGCGCCGATCCGGCAGGCCACCTCCTCTTCCTGCTGGCTCCCGGAGGCTCGGGGCGGTGGGCGCCGACCTGGCAAGCCTCCTCCTCTTCCTGCTGCGGCTTGGCGCCTGGAACTGGCTGTTGCTGCTGCTGCTGAAGTACTGACAAAGTGCCCAGCAGCGCCGCACGGAGCACCCCGAGTCACAGCAGCAGGAGGAGGAGGCTTGCCAGGTCGGCTTCCAGCAGCGCTGCGCTGAGCGCCCCGGGCCTCCGGAAGCCAACAGGAGGAGGAGGCGGCTCTTGCTGGGTCCCGCTGGCTCGTGGCTCCAGGTGGCACGCGCTGCGGCTCTTGCTGGGTTGCTGGGCGTTTTGACGGGGCTGCACCAGCAGCAACATCCGGGTCTGGGTGCCAACCCGACAGGCCTCTTCCTCTTCTTTGGCGCCCTCTAGAACTGCGCCCAGCACTACGGCTTATTTTTGGGGTATGTCTTATATTTTGTGAATGCTTGAAAATCCTGCCATGGCTTATTTTATAGACACGTCTTATTTTATGAGAAACAGGGTATGTCAAGCCTTTATTTGTTATAATTGTGATGATTATGGCGTACAGCTGATGAGAACCCCAAATTAACAATTTCAACTTTGGGGTTTTCATCAGCTGTGTGCCATAATCATCACAATTATAACAAACAAAGGCTTGACATATCTCGCTTTGCATGTCATGAGTCTATCTCATATATTAAACTCCAGTAGCTAATGAAAACAATCACTTACATCAATGGACTATTCCACAATATTCTAATTTTTCTGAGTTTCACCTGTATGCTGTGATCTTTTCTGTGAACCCCCCGAGACCTCCTATTGTAATAATAATAATAATAATAATAATAATAATAATAATAATAATAAAGATGTCCCTTACCAGAGAGAGGCGGCCCCAGCAGCCCCCCGACGCTCATGGCCATCATGCACAGCCCCGTGGCGTTGACCACACGTGACACGCCGACGATCTCGGGCAGGACCCCAAAGGCCACCGTGGCAAAACCCCCCGCACTTGTGCCGTAGAGCAGGGCCAGTCCGAGGGCATCTGCGAAGGACGAGGCGAGCGGGAAGAGGAGGAGGCTGCAGGCGGTCAGGGCACTGCAGAGGACGAGGAGGCGGACCGGGGACAGAAGACGCCGGTCAGCCAGGCAGCCGGCCAGCAGCCGGGCCAGAGCGTCCGAGAGGGAGGCGGCCGACACGACAGCTGCGGCTTCGTAGGGTCCAAGGCCCATCGCCCGCCCGTAGGGCTCCAGGTGGACGTAAGGCGTGAAGTAGCCGGCGGCCAGCAGGGCGGCGCCGAGGGAGAAGGCCGCGAAGCCCCTCTCGGCGAACAGGCCCAGGTCGAAGCGCGACCCCGAGTGCGGGAGGTCGCCTCGCAGGCTCAGCGGGCGCAGGAGGGCCCCGCAGACCAAGAGGTGGAGGCCCAGGGCGGAGGTGGCAAGCAGAGCCCCCCGCCACGCCAGGGAGTCAGCCAGGAGCCTCAGCAGCGGGGAGAAGGCGAAGGAGGAGAGGCCGTTGCCCATGAGCGCCAGGCCCATCGCCAGGGAGCGCCGAGACGAGAAGTAGCGCGAGAGGGTGCCCATGACGGGGGCGAAGGCCAGCGCCCAGCCGAAACCTGCGAGGGGAGAGAGGCTTTGGGTGGGAGAAGGAAACAGCAGGCCCCTGGGGTGTTGTTGTCAACAATAAATCCCTCTTTCTTCAAAGATCTGCTCAGGACTGCCAGGCCTAATGAGCACAGCAACTCAAGGGCAGTTGTGGGGACTGAAGGTGCCCACCTCCCCACAGCTTCCTAAGTCCCCTCCTCTCCAGGGTTTTCCCCCAAGGAATCGGAGACTGTGCCTCCCTGCAGCCAACCGCTCCTCCACCCTTTTCATGCCTCTTCTGGTCCCTGGGGAGACCAAGGGAGAGAGGAGTGGGTCGCAGCAGGAGATGGATACATTACTACTACTACTACTAAAGGTAAAGGGACCCCTGACCATTAGGTCCAGTCATGTCCGACTCTGGGGTTGCAGCGCTCATCTCACTTTACTGGCCAAGGGAGCCGGCGTACAGCTTCCGGGTCATGTGGCCAGCATGACTAAGCCGCTTCTGGCGAACCAGAGCAGAGCACGGAAACGCCATTTACCTTCCCGCCGGAGCGGTACCTATTTATCTACTTGCACTTTGACGTGCTTTTGAACTGCTAGCTTGGCAGGAGCAGGGACCGAGCAATGGGAGCTCACCCCGTTGCAGGGATTCGAACCGCCGACCTTCTGATCGGCAAGCCCTAGGCTCAGTGGTTTAACCCACAGCGCCACTTGCGTCCCATTACTACTACTACTACTACTACTACTACTACTACTACTTTAATAATAATAATTTTATTATTTGTACCCCGCCCATCCGGCCGGGTCTCCCCAGCCACTCTGGGCGACTCCCAACAGAGAACTAAAAACAGAATAAAACTTCAAACATTAAAAACTTCCCTAAACAGGGCTAAACATCCCTAAACAACCGCATGCCCTTCTGGCTTGCCCTCTTTATAAAGACTTGAGGAATGAGATGATCACCCCTGTTTTATTGTCCGTTCCGGGTCACCCAGCCACTGCCACAGTAGCCTTTCTCTTGGCAGATCAAGATGAGCGCATGACAGCAAAGGTTACAAGGTTTTTAGCCGGGGCAATCAGAAGAAGTCCCACTATTTGACTATCGATTCAAAACCCTAAAACGTGTTTTATAGAATTGACTTTTTGTTTCTGTTCTTTGCATATCGTATTGTTGGTTTTATTGCAATGGGCGATGGCTGGCGCAAATAAAGATTTGTTCATTCATTCCCTAAACATCTGTGACTCTTCCCCAACCGGACTTCTCTCCTGCTTCAACCTCTGCCTCCGATTCTGGACTTCTCTCTGCCGCAGACTCTCCCAGCTCACTAAGACCTGTTGCCTCCTCTGTTGCTTGCCTCTCCTGGGTCTTCTCCCTGTGACCACTCACCGTCGTCCCAGACCTCTCCTACTTCCCCACACGGAAAAACAATTCCCAGAGTTCCCTGGAGATTGTTAAACCCTTCTGGGAGTTGCAGCTCTGGTATTGGGGAACGTGGGGCTTTCGCACCTCTCCGGCCGTAATAATATCGTAAATATTATTATTAATTTGGTCATTCATATGCAGTTTAGTCGGGGTAATCTCCCGGCAGCGTACAGGAGACTCGGTGATGATGCAAAGGAGCAGGCGCTATAAAATCAGAATTCAGCCGGCTGGGATTTTTAAAGAGAGTTTCCAGTAGGCGCCAGAAGTTCAACAGGGAGAGAGGCCTGTCCGCCCTCAACCGGAAAGGAGTTCTAAAGAACTGGACCCACAGAACCAGCAAACTGGGCAGGTAGGCTCTGGGAGGCCGGAGCAAGCTTTTGCGGGCTGGAGATAAAAGCGGAACTGTCCACGTACGTTAGACAAGTTCGTGGAGAGAGCGCTATCGATGCCTGTTGGCCACGGTGCTTATGTTCTGCCTCCTCCTTCATGCACTGTGTGGTTAGACTGTGGAACTCCCTGCCACAGGAGGCAGCGATGGCCGCCAGCTCGGGTGGCATCAGCAGAGGACCGGACAAGTTCGTGGGGCTTATCTCGCGATGCTTCTGAATCCCAGTTCCGGGGGGGGGAGGGGAGCAGGAGGGGAAGGTGGACCCCCATGCTCACTCACCTGTCAGAAACCCCAAGGTGAGATACAACTGGAGCAAGCTGGTGCTGAAGGAAGCCCAGAAGATGCCCAGAGAGGAGAGGAGGCCTCCTAACATGACCACCGGACGAGCTCCGAACCGCATGCTAGCAGCCGTACCAACGGGACCTGGGTGGAAAACGGGTGGAAGATGGTTGCAAAGGGTTAGGGCAGCCTCTTGGGGTTGTTTTTTGTTTTTTTTTGGACTACAAGTCCCATCTTCCTAAGTCAGCTTAACCAATATTTGTAGATGATGGGAGTTGTAGTCCGACAACTTTTGGGGAGCCAAGGTTGAAGAACATTGCCTTTTGGCAATATGGTGCCTTCCAGATTATTTTTTTTTTGGGACCACAACTCCCATCATCCTGAGTCAGCTTAACCAATTTTCATGGATGATGGGAGTTGTAGTTCCGTCAACTTCTGGGGAGCCAAGGATGGAGAACACTGGCTTTTGGCAATCTGATTAGTTCCCTGACGTCTTCTAGAGATTTGTTTGTTTGGTTTTATGTTAAACTGAAGATTAAGCCAAAGATTGAACAAGTGGCATATTCTGCATGCAAATCACACCCTGCTAGCCCCTTCCCAGATTTGCTCTCAACCCCCGCCCCCTTTAATTTCATTTTATTAAGTTAGAATATAATTAAAACATAACAGTGATGTGAGATTAACAATAAATGAGGAGCATTGGGAGATTTTCTCCATTAGAAATAAGCTCAGATAGCATCCTAGAGTTGGAAGGGACCCCAAGAGTCATCTAGCCCACCCCTTGCAATGCAGGAATCTCAGATAAATGTGTTGCCTGAGCTCCGGAGGCAGACCAGCTGATTCACTCAAAAATGAAGAGTAACAACAGCCCTCTTTGTCTGGACAGACTTTGTACGGCTTACTGTAATTATTTACCATTTCACCTATGTGAATCCAGCACAGTTTTTGAGTTGCGTTCCAATACAGTTAAAAGGTTTGTTGTTGATAAATATATATAATATTATTCTGTACGTGGCTGTGGCATCACTGATACAAAACTGGGATCCGGAGCAAAGGCGTAAACAGGCGTGGCCTTCTTGGTGGTGGCCCCACCTGGAAAACTTACTAGCCAGCTGCTTTGTTGCCAAGGCGATGGATGTCACCCAGGAGACCTGGGCAGCGCTGGCGTCGAAAGCTTCCACCAGTTCTTCAAAGAGGATGCCCAGAGATCTCAAGACCCCGTAAGTGAGGGAGTTGACCAGGAATCCGGAAAGGACGATCAGCCAACCCCAGCCCCCATCTGGAGGGTTTTCCAGAGGCAGAGACATCTCTCAGGGTGGGATTCCTAGAAGAGTCGAAGGAGAGAAGAGAGCGTTTGCGCAAAACACGGCCGTGACCCACTGCTCTTTATAACTTCCACAAGACTGTCTAATTTATTTTATAGTACAGTACATTATAGGGACACGGGTGGCGCTGTGGTCTAAACCACTGAGCCTAGGGCTTGCCAATCGGAAGGTCGGCGTCAAAGTGCAAGGAGATAAGTAGGTCCCGCTCCAGCGGGAAGGTAAACGGCATTTCCGTGCGCTACTCTGTTTCGCCAACATCAGCTCCGCAACCCCAGAGTCGTTCGCAACTGGGTCCCTGTACCTTTACCTTTACAGTACATTATTATTGCTTTCATTTTATGGATCAATAGTCTCGTTAAAGAGCAAAATTCATGTTAAATTGCTGTTTTGGGGGTTGTTTTTAAAAGTCTGGAACGGATTGATCCATTTATGGGAAAGTGCGCCTTGGTTTTGGAACGCTATGGTTTTGGAACGGACTTCTGGAACGGATTAAGTTTGAGAACTAAGGTACCACTGCATATGGATTTATTTACAGGTAGGTAGCTATGGTTTTCCCAGTAGTAATGTACGGAAGTGAGAGCTGGACCATGAAGAAGGCTGATCGCCAAAGAATTGATGCTTTTGAATTATGGTGCTGGAGGAGACTCTTGAGAGTCCCATGGACTGCAAGAAGCCCAAACCTATCCATTCTCAAAGAAATCAGCCCTGAATGCTCACTAGAAGGACAGATCCTGAAGTTGAGGCTCCAGTATTTTGGCCACCTCATGAGAAGAGAAGACTCCCTGGAAAAGACCCTGATGTTGGGAAAGATGGAGGGCACAGGGAGAAGGGGACGACAGAGGATGAGATGGTTGGACAGTGTTCACGAAGCTAACATGAGTTTGGCCAAACTGTGAGAGGCAGTGGATAGGCGTGCCTGGCATGCTCTGGTCCATGGGGTCAGCAAGAGTCGGACACGACTGAACGACTGAACAACAACAAAGCTGTGTTGGTCTGCCATAGTCAAAACAAAATAAAATACAAAATTCCTTCCAGTAGCACCTTAGAGACCAACTAAGTTTGTTCTTGGTATGAGCTTTCGTGTGCATGCAGACTTCTGCACACGAAAGCTCATATGGATTTATTTACGCATATTACAACCCGAGCATGAGATGGAGCTGCTCACAGAATTAACACCTGGACAGATCTCGCTTCCCTATTATAGTCTCATCTTGGCCTGCAGCGACGCATCAGGAGCTGGGTGCGCCCCCTGCTGGAAGGAACTGGCGAGGCAGGGAATCTGCCCCCCCCCCCTCCCCAAACGCCCACCTGGTTGAATTCTCCAAACCAGCGTTTCCCACGGCGCAAGTGGGTCGCGCAGGCTTCGCACGGGAGCCCCATAAAATCCCCTGTGATCAGGCGGCGTGCTTGCATTCGCGTGAGCAAAATCGCGAATGGGGGACTTTGAAAGTACTATAAATATTTCACCAAATGGCACATTAAATAGGGACGCTTCGCTCGGCTGCCCCGTGTAATGGGCACGAAACAGGCAAAGTTGCAGTTCGGAGGCACGAAATCGGCAGCTGCCAAAAACACACACAGAGAGAGGTCCAGAATTCACGGGGCAATAAATTGATGGGGTCAGCATATCAAAGGATATCCATAGAGCAAAAAACCTGGGAACCATAGTTCTATATGCTGCGCACAGCACCCAGTGTGGCCACAATTCTCCTATAGAGCACCCTCGGGGGGGGTGCAGTGGGATTACTTGAGGGGCGCTAAGAGGTATGGGGGGGCGCAGGAGATGGAAATGACTATCAGGCTTTCAAAAGCTGGCATCATTGGACCAATTACAGGTAGGTAGCCGTGTTGGTCTGCCATAGTCAAAACAAAATAAAATAATTCCTTCCAGTAGCACCTTAGAGACCAACTAAGTTAGTTCTTGTTATGAGCTGAAGAAGTGTGCATGCACACGAAAGCTCATACCAAGAACAAACTTAGTTGGTCTCTAAGGTGCTACTGGATGGAATTTTTTATTTTATTTTGTTATGATCATTGGACCAAGTTCATCCGTTTTGTGGAATTAATGGAAACAAATAGTTTTAATGGGATTTGGAATAAATGCGCAATTAATTGTTATATGTTTTGAAGTTCGATGTGTCCTTCCCTTCCTTGAGAGGGTCGTGCAAAATTATATTCTGAATAGTGCGTTTTTACAGGGGAGGGGGCACTGGAAATGAATTTATGGCACCGAGTTGCGGGGGGAGGGGGCGCGCGAAAAAGTGTGGGACCTTCTGCGGTATAGTATTCATGTGGGGACTCCCCTATCAAAACCTGCATTTGTCAAAATCAACACAAACCCCCCTCCCCGGTCTTAAGCCAAATACCCCCCCCCCAAAAAAAAACGCTGCTCACTTATTATACAAGGCAGTGCTTAAATCTTTAATCCGGAGACTCAAGGGGCAATTTGGAACTGGTTGGTCCAGGTTTATTGTAACCCAACTCTCCTGGGAAACCTAATTTTTGTTTGTTTGTTAAGGGAGGGGGGGAGTTGATGTGTGGTGGCTGAGAAGAGAGGAGCCTTCTGGGCTGGATAAACTGGGGTGGGGGGCAAATCTCAGGACAGGGAAATGAGCACGGGAGAGAATATAAAGTTTTGTAGGGGACCTAGGGGTCGCCAAGACGCAGAAGAGGGGGGGGGGAGCCCATGAGGGGTTTGCAAACAAGAAGGGGGGTGGGTGGGATGCAAGATCCCCATTTTAACAGGGACGGAGGGGTGTGTGTGTGTGTGTTTGTGTAAGAGGGCAGCTTTTGAAGAAAACCACCCCCCCCAAAAAAAAACTGGTGGGATTTTTGTGGGGCATTTTCTGCGATGTGTGCTATAGGTGCAACAACAGCGCATTAGAGATGAATTCATTCTGATCGGTCCACACACACATCATTATTATTGGGCTTGCGGGAGGGGTCACTCTTATCCTAGAAGCGCAGCAAAAGTCAAAAGTGGGACACCGCCCCCCGCCCCCCATTCCCGGAACATTTGCGGTGCGAAAAGTTGCAGGATACCCGCAAGGAAGACCAGCGCCGATTGGAAATGAAGCAGTTGTGTCCACATTGTACATTTCTGAAACAGTGTCCAAAGCGGGATTTACGTGTAACCACCCCGATAGCATCATTAACGCCTTTTTTTTTTTTTAAAGGACGTCTGGAGGGGCCCTGAAATTATGGGATGGGGCTGGAGGGGGGTGTCATGAGTCAGGCGCCAACGGGAGCTCTCCTCTCCATCACATCTGAGGTCTCTGCTGGTTTCCTGATCCTGCCCCCACCCCCTCTTCCTTATCCAAGTTATTTTACCTGTGAAAGGTGGGAGAGGATGCTGCTGTGGGAAGGATGCTGCGACAACGGCCAGCCCCAGAGGTCTCCTGAGCCGTGAGAAGGTTCCCCCTCTTTTCCCCGTGGAGAAGCTGGGACGGCCGCCTTTAAAAGGTGCCAGCCACGGATGGGCATGACTCTGGCTGGAGGCGAAGCGAAGGCGGATCCTGTTCCCGCCCCCCAAGGGAGTTTGTTGCTACCTTGCGCTTGCCAAACAAAGATACTCCTAAGCATTTCTCAGCTGCCCAAGAGGCAGGCTTCTCTCTCTCCTTGCAATCCCCATGTCCTGCGGGGAGGCTACACCTGTTGGGCGCCTGCCTGTTGCTTCCCCGGAAAAGGCAAAAAACCTTTCTGTTCTTTTCTTATAAAATTAGAATATCGTGGAAAAGTCCATTTATGTAAGCAATTGTTTTCATTAGCTACTGGAGTTTAATATATGAGATAGACTCATGACATGCAAAGCGAGATATGTCAAGCCTTTGCTTGTTATAATTGTGATGATTATGGCGCACAGCTGATGAAAACCCCAAAGCTGAGATTGTGAATTTGGGGTTCTCATCAGCTGTACGCCATAATCACCACAATTATAACAAATAAAGGCTTGACATACCTTGCTTTGCATGTCATGAGTCTATCACATATATTTGCTTCACCTTTTAAGTTGAATTACTGAAAGAAATGGACCTTTCCACGATATTCTAATTTTTCGAGTTTCACCTGTACCTTTCAGGTTTATACACTTCATTAATTTTGCAATCATTTTAACCTTTCAAAACTTGACCTCCACCCCCCTCTTTCAGGGCCTCCATAAATTAATTTTTAATACCTTCTGCGTATCCAGATTCAATTAATTTGCTCCTTTATTCGTCTACTTTAAATATATACTCTCCTTAAACTGCAGGGTGTTACAATAATCCTGTCAATGTTCTTATCTGTTTACAATTTATCTGTAAATATTCAATAAGCCACTTCCATTCTGTTATATATGAAAAAGTTTATCTTGATTTCTTATTCTTCCAAAACAAAACAAAAAATAAAAAAAAATCCTTCCAGTAGCACCTTAGAGACCAACTAAGTTTGTTCTTGGAATGAGCTTTCGTGTGCATGCACACTTCTTCAGATACATCTTATTCTTCCAGTAAGTTTCGCCATTTCTGCATATTCCATAAGTTTTTGTATCCATTCTTCCTTTGCTGGGACTTCTGCTCCATTCCACTTTGGGGTGAGTAACATTCTTGGGTGCCTACCTGTTGCCTGTTCTGAATTGCAGGGATGCCAAAGGCCTGAGATTGGAAACTTACCCATATTTTTCGCTCCATAATCCCCGCAATGACGGGGTGAGCTCCCGTTGCTCTGTCCCTGCTCCTGCCAACCTAGCAGTTCGAAAGCACGTCAAAGTGCAAGTAGATAAATAGGTACCGCTCCGGCGGGAAGGTAAATGGCGTTTCCGTGCGCTGCTCTGGTTCGCCAGAAGTGGCTTAGTCATGCCGGCCACATGACCCGGAAGCTGTACACCGGCTCCCTCTGCCAGTAACGTGAGATGAGCGCCGCAACCCCAGAGTCGGACGCGACTGGACCTAAGTGTCAGTGGTCCCTTTACCTTAAGGTGCTACTGGAAGGAATTTTTACATTTTTATTTTGTTTCAATCTATTTTTAGTTTGTCGTTATTTTAACTTTTCGCAAGTTTGACGTTTTTGCTGTTCCCAAAACCATCAGCAAGGAAAATGTCATTATTTGTTTTGCAAATCACTTTGAGGCTTCCCCCCTTCCCAACACTCAAGCGGTGTATAGATTTTATGAAATAAACAAACCCCAGTCCTTTGAAAAACAAACAAGAACACACATACACACAAATATGTAAGAGGCAGAAAATTAAAACACAGAAAAGACCACACTGGTTGCCTTTAGCTTGGTCATTTGGGGGTGGTTTGGCACAGAGATGCCAGTTTATTTAAAATGTCCATACCGCAATTTAAATTAAAGGAAAAAGGAAGTTCCATGTACGTTGAGCTAATTACGAATGAAATAAACAGGGGCAAACCGTGAGGCAGGTTCGCTCTATCTGCAAAATTAGATTTCAACCTCAGGGGGAAAAAACGCCGGTTCCAACCACCTGAGAATTTCAACACACACAGAGATGAAACACACCATTTCCCAAATTCCAGGGAGCTCTTCCTACGCAGCCTTTCCTCGAACCCAAATCCCTTCCCTCCCTCAAGGAGTATCTCCCTCTTCAAGGCACAGGGAAGAAAATAAAACTACTGCAATCTGGTTTTCAAGAGGTGGGAGGGAGGGAAAACAATCTGTAATTTTATCTCTGTGTCCATCAAGGGCCAAGCAACGTGGTACAGCTTTTTACGTCCTCGTCCGTCAGCAATAAATAAAAGACAGGAGTTGTGGAGGGCAAAGAAAACTGGGGAAATCGGTTCTCCGTTCCCCGCGATCTTCCACGAAAAGCCTTTCTTTTTGCCCAACTCCACAGAGTCACCGAAAACACCTTGAGGCTGAAAGGAGAGTCAGGCTCCTACTGGACGGTCCTCCGTTTCCGACTCGAGTGTCACACCAGGAATCTGCACGTGACGTAAGCCCTCTTGTTCCCGTCTCCCTCCTCCTTCGGCGGTTGGGGGGGGCAACGTCGCCGCCCCCGCCAGGCTCACATCGTCGTCAGCTTCAGATCGTAGCTCCGCCGGGTCAGCTTCTCCGGATCGTTGGACGCCATGAGGGAGAAGTCCTGGAAGATGTCGAGGTACGTTTCGTCTCCTGGAAGAGCGGGAAGAATCAGGGGGGAATAATAATAATAATAATAATAATAATAATAATAATAATAATATATTAATTATGCCCCGTCCATCTGGCTTCCCCACCCACTCTGGGCGGTTTCCCACAAAAGATTTAAAATACATTAAAACATCAGTCATTAAAAACTTCCCTAAGCAGGGCTGCCTTCAGATGTCTTCCTAAAGTCAGAGAGTTGTTTATTTCCTTGACAACTGATGGGAGGGCGCCACCACCGAGAAGGCCCTCTGCTTGGTTCCCTGCAACCTCACTTCTCGCAGGGAAGGAACCGCCAGAAGGCCCTCAGAGCTGGACCTCAGAGTCCGGGCAGAACGATGGGGGTGGAGACGCTCCTTCAGGTATACTGGGCCTTTGAGGCCAACACTTTGAATTGTGCTCAGAAGCGTCCTGGGAGCCAATGTAGGTCTTTCAAGACCAGTTTTATGTGGTCTTGGCGGCCGCTCCCAGTCCCCAGTCTAGCTGCTGCATTCTGGATTAGTTGCAGTTTCCGGGTCACCTTCAAAGGTAGCCCCACGTACAGCACATGGCAGCAGTCCAAGCGGGAGATAACCAGAGCATGTGCCACTCTGGCAAAACAGTCTGTAGGCAGGGAGGGTCTCATCCTGCGTACCAGATGGAGCTGGTAGACAGCTGCCCTGGACACAGAATTGACCTGCGCCTCCATGGACAGCGGTGAGTCCAAAATGACTCCCAGGCTGCGCACCTGGTCCTTCAGGGGCACAGTTGCCCCATTCAGGACCAGGGAGGGAGACCCCAAAGCTCACCTAGTCCAACCCCCTCCAATGCAAGAACCACAGCTAAGAGTCTGCAATGGCCCTGGGCAGGGAGCATCGGAAATCTGTTTGCGTCCTGGAAGGAAGACCCCAGATCGCCACCTCAGCCTGCCCTGAACCGCACCAGCCACTCTCTGACATCGAAGCAGGATTTGCACCCGCACTCCCTGCATCTACAGGTGAAACTCAAAAAATTAGAATATCGTGGAAAAGTCCATTTATGTCAGCAATTGTTTTCATTAGCTACTGGAGTTTAATATATGAGATAGACTCATGACGTGCAAAGCGAGATATGTCAGGCATTTGCTTGTTATAATTGTGATGATTATGGCATCCAGCTGATGAAAACCCCAAAGATGAGATTGTGAATTTGGGGTTCTCATCAGCTGTACGCCATAATCATCACAATTATAACAAAGGCTTGACATATCTCGCTTTGCATGTCACGAGTCTATCTCATATATTAGTTTCACCTTTTAAGTTGAATTACTGAAAGAAATGAACCTCCCCACGATATTCTAATTCTTCGAGTTTCACCTGTAACTGGTCATGTTGGGGGAACGTCTGCCAAGGAGCTAATGGATACCAAATGAAGGCGAATGGTGGCAGATTCGGGACAGATAACAGAAAGCGCTTCTTCACGCTTAGTTAAAACTGTGGAACCCCCTCCCACAGGATGCAGAGAATTTGCTGGACAAAATGTCCAGAGCTGGGTCTCCTCAATGTTTTCACAAGAGACAATATTAACTTGCAGCTTAAACCTTCAATTAAGTTCTCTCCTATTTATCAGCCAGGCTCATAATAATAGTGAGATATTGGAAGCACTGAGGGGTGTGAGAGACAGAGAGAGAAAGAGAGAAAGAGAGAAAGAGAGAAAGAGAGAAAGAGAGAGAGAGAGAGAGAGAGAGAGAGTTCTCTGACAAATCGGTACAGCAAAATCTGGCCAAACTGTACTTGTCGAAAAATAGAATGATAAAAGAAAATTGGCTCAAGTCTTGAAGGACAAAGGCTCCTTGGCACAAGTTGGCTAAAAAAATTAAAACAGGGGACTCCCCCCAACATTATAAAGCCTTTTGATTAACTTTCTATAAAAAATAGTAGCCTGGGATAAAAACTTATTATCATACAGAATCGTCAAGTTGGAAGGGACCACGAGGCTCATCTAGTCTGACCCCCTGCAATGCAGGAATATTTTTGCCCTCCTTGGGCCTCGAACCCATGACCCTGAGATTCAGAGCCACATGCTCAGCCGACTGAGCTATCTCAGTTATTTGGTTGTTAATTTTGCACCTGTTGCCTAAACACCAGCTTCTGGGTTAGGGTCGGCCGTTCTGCTACTTATCTGTAACATCAATTTTTTAGCAGTTGTTATGTCCGGGTGTGTAAACACCAAACACCCATCGCTTGTCTGTCCAGCTGTTAGCCATCATTGCCAGATTGTTCCCATTTTACAGATGGAGCAAATGAGGACTGAGAGTGCATGGGAAACTTATTCTGGAAGATTTCCGAGGAGATAGAGCGAATTCTGATGTTCTGATGTGGAATTGTGCTTCCCCCCCCCCACAGGTAAGGGGAAGTGTGGGGTTGAAGACCCCCCTCCATCTTTCCACCTTCACATTACAAGCCTCCATCGCCTCTTACATCCAGCGCCCAAACGGGGTGAGACTCACCTGATTGGCCGAGGGCAAGCTCAGATTCACGCATCTTGGCCAATCGCAATCTTTGAAAGAGGGAAGGGGGGGGCGAAAAAGAGTCATGTGACACAACAGAAAAAAATGAATTTCAGCCCTTTCTCACCTCCCCCCCATCCTACCCCAATCCTCTACCAGTCACAGACCCAATTGTTCCATTTGATTATATATTTCGTAAAATTTATACATACCGCTTGATTGTAAAAAAAAACACCCCCCAAAAAAATCTCAAAGCAGTTTACAAAAAGAATAAAATTATCAGTAAAAGCAATTTAGGAACAGCTATTTAAAAGGTTGAAAGAACAATCGACAAGGAGTTGAAACCAGATATGGGCTGGATCTACACAGGTGTAAAAAAACACTGTGGAAAAAAACGTTGTAAAAGCTCACAATGGAAATGATAACTGACTTGCAATTTCAGCTCGACAGCGCCACCTGGTGCCACAGTGTTATAACACATTTATAGACCAAAAGGCCTGAGGAGAGGCCAAGATTCAAGATGGCCGACGTCCCGCCAACTTCCTCCCAGAATCCCTCTCTTCCCTTTCAACCTCTGAAGAGCTGCAGAATTCACACCCAAGAGCTCACGGGGGGGGGGGGTGTTATTTGGCACCCAAGGGAGACGGTGTTAGGCGGGGGGGGGGAGAATCTCCCTTACAAGGTGACGATATCCGCGTTGGCTGAATCTATGGCGATGCTGAGGGGGTCCTTCCCTTCCCCATCGACGGCATTCATGTTGGCCCCGCGCTTGAGGAAGAGGCAGGCCAGCCTAGGAAAAGGAAGACACATATTCCATGTTCTCACAGGACAAGCATCTCTAACAGCCTCATACATAAATAGATAATGATCCGCTATCAGAAAAAATCCTTTTACAATATTAAGGTTATTCGAACGAATTAATTCACACCAACCAGTTCACTGAAGCAACTGTCCATAAGGAATAGCTCAGTTGCCTGCGTTAGGGAAATTTCGAGGTTCTTCCACACCTTCCTTCCCCGCCATTCTGTTGCCATGCTGGAGTTGGCGCTGGCTGCAGCGAACTGCAACGTGACGACAGCCTTCCATTTCTATTTATATAGGAAGATACATATAGTATAGATACAGATATAGATATATCTACCCGGTGTGACCCAAGATGGTAGCGTGATGAAGGGGGCCTCTGCCTCTGCTGTCTGGCTGGTTGACGCTGGCTCCGTTTTGAAGCAGGAATTCGCAGGCCAGCAGGGAATTCTGGGTAGAGAGAGATAAAGAAGGTTAAGTGGGGGAACGAGGGAAGAGGGTTGGCGTTTGAAGAAGAAGAAGAGAAGAGTTTGGATTTGATATCCCGCTTTATCACTACCCGAAGGAGTCTCAAAGCGGCTCACAATCTCCTTTCCCTTCCTCCCCACAACAAACACTCTGTGAGGTGAGTGGGGCTGAGAGACTCCAGAGAAAGAAGTGGGACTAGCCCAAGGTCACCCAGCAGCTGCATGTGGAGGAGAGGAGACGCGAACCCGGTTCACCAGATTACGAGTCTACCACTCTTAACCACTACACCACAATGGCTCTCAGTTTGAGAGCGTCAAGGGTACCGGGCACCACACATACTCACCGCGGCGACGGCCTGCAGCAAAGGGGTCCGGCTCTCGTGGTTGGCGTTCACCCAGTTGACGTCGGCGCCGTGAGCCAGGGCGTCCGCCATGGTGGGCAGGCTTGGGGGCGCAGCGGCAGCTCGATAGAGCAAGGCTCCTGGGTGCAAGCTGGGCGTGTTGTCTGTAGGAGGTGTGGGGCTTGGAGAGGCCCCTTCCCTTGCCCCTAAAAAGGAGGCGAAATTTACAACAGCACTTTGAAGCATACAAACTAAAATGGCCTCTCTACTTCCCTTTGCATCTGCGTAGGCCTGTCGGAAAAAGGATGTTTTTAGCAGGCGCTGAAAGGAGTCAAGCGAAGGCACCTGCTTGTTCTCAAGCGGCAGGGAGTCCCAAAGTGTCGGTGGCGCCAGTTCCGCCGCTCAAACCAGCCAAGTGGACCAAAGCAGCAGGGTAAGGAGATCTCATAGGTAAACTGGTCCCCAGGTTTTTAATGGCTTTGTATACTGATAATAGTGGGATGCAGGTGGCACTTGTGGTCTAAACCACTGAGCCTCTTGGGCTTGCTGATCAGAAGGTCGGAGGTTCGAATCCCCGCGACGGGGTGAGCTCCCGTTGCTCGGTCCCTGCTCCTGCCCACCTAGCAGTTCGAAAGCACGTCAAAGTGCAAGTAGATAAATAGGTACTGCTCCGGCGGGAAGGTAAATGGTGTTTCTGTGCACTGCTCTGGTTCGCCAGAAGCGGCTTAGTCATGCTGGCCACGTGACCCGGAAGCTGTACGCCGGCTCCCTCGGCCAGTAAAGCGAGATCTAACTGGATCTAATGGTCAGGGGTCCCTTTACCTTTATACTAATAATAACGCCTTGGACTCAGCCCAGATTGGCAAACAGTGCAGACACCTGACTGCCGACAAGAGCAAGGCTCCTCTGCTCAGAGACCTAACATTTTTGTTTAGGCAAGCCTACCCAGTCACTTAGGAACCCGCTGCGAGTTCTAATCTGTTCCTATTCCGTTGTCGTTTTCACTTTTCATTGTTGCTCGTTGCTCTTATTGATTATTTTATTGCTTTTGTAATCTGCTTTGATCGCCAAAGAATGGACGCTTTTGAATTATGGTGCTGGAGGAGACTCTTGAGAGTCCCATGGACTGCAAGAAGATCAAACCTATCCATTCTTAAGGAAATCAGCCCTGAGTGCTCACTGGAAGGACAGATCCTGAAGCTGAGGCTCCAAGACTTTGGCCACCTCATGAGAAGAGAAGACTCCCTGGAAAAGACCCTGATGTTGGGAAAGATGGAGGGCGCACGGAGAAGGGGACAGAGGATGAGATGGTTGGACAGTGTTCTCGAAGCAACTGGCATGAGTTTGGCCAAACTGCGGGAGGCAGTGGAGGATAGGGGTGCCTGGCGTGCTCTGGTCCATGGGGTCACCAAGAGTCGGACACGACTGAATGACTGAACAACAACAATCTGCTTTGAGCTTTGTTTTTTTTCTACAACGAAGCTGCGAATCCTGCAACGCTGGGGGTTGGACTATACGACTCTTGGGGTCCCCCTTCCGACTCTGCAATTCAGTGATTCTATAAGCGGTGTGTGAATTTTAGGAGATAAATGCGTCCTTGCATTCTGGGCTTAGGACTGAACAGCACCTGGGAAGATGGGGGGGGGGGGCTCTCATCTTCCATGTGCGTCCCCACCCTTCCTAAACTGAGCTCAAAAACGAACCTCCAACACCTTTCAAAGTATACCTGGCTTTGAGGAATACATACCTGGGTTTGGGCTTCCTCGGATTGGACTACTTCCTGTAGGAGTAAAAAAAAGGGAAGTGGTAAGAAACGGTATATTCTTTCAGCGTTTGGGTAAAACCAATTGGTTTCCTTTTCGGCACTGCATTACGCAATGCCGACTTCACACCTAGGCTGCAAGGAGGCGGAGGAGATGAGGTAAAAGGTAAAAGGTAACCATAAAGAAGACTGATTGCCAAAGAATGGATGCTTTTGAATTATGGTGCTGGAGGAGACTCTTGAGAGTCCCATGGACTGCAAGAAGATCAAACCTATCCATTCTCAAGGAAATCAGCCCTGAGTGCTCACTGGAAGGACAGATCCTGAAGCTGAGGCTCCAGTACTTTGGCCACCTCATGAGAAGAGAAGACTCCCTGGAAAAGACCATGATGTTGGGAAAGATGGAGGGCACAAGGAGGAGGGGACGACAGAGGATGAGGTGGTTGGACAGTGTTCTCGAAGCTACTAACATGAGTTTGGCCAAACTGCAGGAAGCTCTGGTCCATGGGGTCACAAAGAGTCGGACACAACTGAACGACTGAACAACAACAACAAAAGGTAACAGACCCCTGGACAGTTAAGTCCAGTCAAAGGTGACTCTGGGGTTGCGGCGCTCATCTCGCTTTCAGGCCGAGGGAGCCGGCGTTCGTCCGCAGACAGCTTTCCGGGTCATGTGGCCGGCAGGACTAAACCGCTTCTGGGGCAACGGGACCCCGTGACGGAAACCAGAGTGCACGGAAACGCCGTTCACCTTCCCGCTGCAGCGGTATCTATTTATCTACTTGCACTCATATGCTTTCAAACTGCTAGGTTGGCAGGAGCTGGGACAGAGCAACGGGAGCTCACTCCGTCATGGGGATTCGAACCGCCGACCTTCCGATCCGCAAGCTCAAGAGGCTCAGTGGTTTAACCCACAGCGCCACCCGCGTCCCTACTTAAGGGTGTTGGATCAGGACCTGGGAGGGACCAGGGTTCAAATCCTAATTTGGCCACACGAAACTCACAGGGGGAGGGCAGCTTGGGGAGGCAGCCACTGCCGCTCTCAGCCTAACCAACCTCAATGGGTTGTTGTGGGAATGAAACAGGGTAGAGAACCGTGTACACCATGGGAAGGCAAACTAAGGCCCGGGGGACAGATCCGGCCCAATCACCTTCTCAATCTGGCCCGCGGACGGTCCATGAATCAGCGTGTTTTTACATGAGTAGAATGTGTCCTTTTATTTAAAATGCATCTCTGGGGCATAGGAATTCCTTCATATATCCGCCCTCAAAAATATATATATTCCGGCCCCCCACAAGGTCTGAGGGACAGTGGACCGGCCCCCTGCTGAAAAGGTTTGCTGACCCCTGGTGTATACCATCGCCCCCCCCTTGGAGAAAAAAGTGGGTAATTCAATGCAATAAACAAAATAATATATAATATATAATAATAATAATAATAATAATAATAATAATAATAATTTATTTATACCCCGCCCATCTGGCTGGGTTTCCTCAGCCACTCTGGGCAGCTCCCAACCAAATATTAAAAACACAATAATAAGTTTGCTCAGAGCAGGTCTATTAAAAACAACAGACCTGGCTTAAGGATACATTCGGACAGCACTTTTCCCTGATGATTCCTGATCATTTCCATGTTTTAGGAGACCTTTCGCATCGACATGAAAACCGCTTCTGGAAAACCATCAGGACCTGGCTCCTTACTTCCGTCTCTTAACCCCGCAAATCTCCCGAAAACCGACAGCTATCTTATATCCCCTGCGCTAAGGGCGGGGGTGGGGGGGTGGGGAGGAAGAGAGCCTCTCTCCCTACCTGCGCCCCCTCGGATCTGCCCCGGAGGTTTGGGTTTGGGGAACGGTTTGGGCTTCTCGAGCCCCCGGACATCTCCGCCTCGATGCAGCCGCGCCCCGGCCTTCGGGAACTGGGTGATGAACTTCTTTTCCACGTATTTGGCCCTGATCCAGGCCTCCTTCTCCAACCTTGGCACAGAGAAACGAAAGAAGATTTAATTTAATTTAATTTAATTTAATTTATATAATAATGACAGGTACCAAAGGTGAATTTTGCACATGTTCAGAGACTCCACAACGTTCCTGCACAGAATAGACAAGCAAAGGGGGAGGAGCCAAAGTTTCCTGGTGCATGCTGGGAGTGGCTCTTTTATCTCTGCCCCCCCCCCCATTTAGAGAGTGAGGGGTGGTGCAAATCAATTGTACCTCTGGCACAGTCCTATGCAACAGCACCATCCACTGGGCGACCAATTGGAGGTGCTTTCTGGCCACCATGCTATCAGCCAACCAAGTTGCAGGTACCTGTACACTCCTCCTCCCTCCCCATCCCTCTTTCCTTTTGTGCCGTGTCTACCGGAATGCGTCAGCCCCTGGGACAGGGACCGCCTTATCTTTTAAAACACAGGGAGCGCTTTGAAATTTTCAGGTGCATTATAAAGTACTGAATAAAAAGGTAGGGAATCAAATGTGTAGACAAATCTCTCTCCTTCTGTGCCTGAGCCTTCCTCAGAGGGAAGGTGGGATAGAAATGTAGATAATAATAATTCTTTTTTTTAGGGTGTTTGTAGCAGGCGGGGTGGCGCTGTGGGTTAAACCACAGAGCCTAGGGCTTGCCGATCAGAAGGTCGGCGGTTCGAATCCCCACGACAGGGTGAGCTCCGGTTGCTCGGTCCCTGCTCCTGTCAACCTAGCAGTTCGAAAGCACGAAGTGCAAGTAGATAAATAGGTACCGCTCCGGCGGGAAGGTAAACGCCGTTTCCGTGCGCTGCTCTGGTTCGCCAGAAGCGGCTTAGTCATGCTGGCCACATGACCCGGAAGCTGTACGCCGGCTCCCTCGGCCAGTAAAGCGGATGAGCGCTGCAACCCCAGAGTCATCCGCGACTGGACCTAATGGTCAGGGGTCCCTTTACCTTTACCTGGCGGGGGCTGGGGGGAGGGAAGGAGGAGGAGATGTGGGGTGCTTCAAGGAAGGGGACATCCTCACCGCGAACAGCCCGGCTGGGGGCGCTTCATGTTCATCTCTTCCACCCGCGCCTCGTAAATCTGGTTGATGACTCGGTTCCCCAGTTCGCACATCAGCTGCAGGGGGGGGAGGGAGAGGAGAGGCTCTCAGAAGCTGCACCTTAGCGCCCCCCCCCCCGGGGCACGACAACCCCCTGACCCATCTCCGTTAGGCACCGAGCGGTGAACTTTCAGCCTTCCGGCTTTTGCGAGGCTACAACTCCCATCATTCACTGGCGGAGGAAGGGGAGGTGCGGTGGGGGGCGGTCCACCCCGTGTGCCATCAATGAGGGGGGGGGTGACAAAATGCAACTCGTACCCTGAGCCGCCGGGAGAAGGCAGGGAGCTTTGCCAGCGGCCTCCCCCCCCTTCTCCCTTCCTTTTGTCGGCTGGGGGTAGGCTTAGGAGTCACGGGGGAGGGGGCGGCGAGCTTTTGCCCCCTGCGCTCCTGCGCTGCAGGAGAAGAGGAGGGCATGGCTTTCTTTGATGGGGGGTGGAGGGAGGGAAGAGGAATTTCTTTTTTTTTTTTTTAACAGAAACTTTATTGGTTTTCCACATTAAACAGAAGAAATACAACTAAAAACAACATATAATGACAATCATTCAAAAAGAAAAAAACAAATACACCAACAACATCAATAACATAAAAAGAAAAACAAATACAAACCTTACAAACCGGAACACACCAACCATTAATTATAATCTTGTTCCGAATCTTGTTTGGGGGACTTCCCCCGTTCTCTCTCCTACGTTCAGTTCTAATTTACTTTAGTAACTTTTCTAGTTATTCTATTCACCATCATTATTATTCTTTATCTTAACCTCACATCTCATTTAAATTCTAAATCAAAATGCCACCTCATATTACAAATCTTAATTTCTTATAACCTTTTCTTTTCTTAGTTCCATAAAACTGCTGCTCTTGTTGCTTCTAATTCATACCTTATAAAGTCTTAAACCAGTACTATATCATAAAAAACCTAAGTATTTCTTCACAATTCCAAATCCTTCAATGGGGGGGGGGGGGTTGACAAAATAAATTCTGCACCGGGCACCACCTGACCTTGTTACGCCACTGCCAACATTCCCAACCACTGGCGACCGATGGGGAGTTCAGAGCCCCCCCCCCAACTAGCCCCCCCCATTTACCTTGACTAGCTCAGGTTCCCAGGAGTCGAGCGTCAGCGAGCGGACCTTGGAGAAATGGACGCCAAGACTCCTAATTTGGAGACAGACAGGGAGGGAGAGATCAGGCAAAGGGCACTTCCTGCTCCATGCAGGGCACGGTTAAACTGTGGAACTCCCTGCCACAGGAGGCAGCGGTGGCCAACGACCCGGAGGGTTTTAAAAGAGGATGAGGCAAATCCATGAAGGGCTATCAAATGACATTAGCCACGGTGGCTGGGCTGAGAAATATTTCCCGAATCCCAGTTGCTGGAAGCCGCAGAGGTGGGAAAGGGCTCTTGGGTTCAGATCCTGCTTGCGGGTTTCCCATAATAGTCATTTGGTCGGCCACTGTGAGAGCAGATAAGCCTCTGGGCCTGATCCAGCAGGCTCTGCTTAAGTTCCTAGCCGAGGGGGAAACCTTCAAGATGGGGTGGGAGAAATGGCAGCCCCTCTCCTTGGATTGTACCCAAGCCCCACCCTCTCTTCCCTGGCTCCTCCCATCTATGTCAAGCACCTCCCCACATCATCACAAGCCCCGCCCACTTCCCCAGCCCTGGTGTGCAAGCCCCGCCCCTTCCCTTCACAGGCTCCTCCCGCACCCTCAGCCCCGCCGCTAGCTTACTAAGATAAGATTTCAAAACCCCACCCTTTTCTGCCTCTCTTCCCTGGCTCCTCCCATCTATGTCAAGCACCTCCCCACATTGTCACAAGCCCCACCCACTCCCCAGCCCTGGTGTGCAAGCCCTGGCTCCTCCCATCTATGTCAAGCACCTCCCCACATCGTCGCAAGCCCCACCCACTCCCCAGCCCTGGTGTGCAAGCCCCGCCCCTTCCCTTCACAGGCTCCTCCCACCTCCCTCAAGCCCCGCCTCTTAAGAGCAGGAAAGGGAGCAGCAGAGAAAACCAGGAACTGGAATCCGCGCCCTAAGCGGAGTTTGCCAGCTCACCTGTGGATTCCGGAGCACTCGATGCAAAGCGTGATGCCCAGGTTGATACTTGCCCACTCGGGCGCCGGCTCCCGGCAGTCGCAACACTGGGCGTTGCCCTCTAATCTCTGCACCTGGTCTATGACTTGCTTGTCCACCCCGGCCCGCAGCTTCCGGCTGGAGGGGGACTGCAGTTTTGCGGCAGAAAGGGACGCCGTCCGCTCCAGGGGCTGCAGAGGAGTGGGACAAAAAAGGCTCACATTTATTCCCCACCCCACCCGCTTTCCAGGTTCAGAAATTGGCACCAGGGCGTGAGAATCTCAATCCTCCTTTTGAAATGGCAGCCACCAGAAAACCAAGTTGCTAGTCCTCAATACAGGCTGGGAAGGCAATGACTGCGTAAGCCTCAGGGACTTCAGGGCACAAGAAAGTTTCGAAGGGATGGATTGGCAGGACGGTAAGCAGAGTTGTGCAACGAAAACAGGATTTTTAATATATATTTTTTAAAAATATCCTCAGTCCGGACCTCCCCAGAGTGCCACCTGCGACAATATTTTGGATATTTTAAAGGCGCAGCACCAGAGGCAGGTCAAGAAATTATGACCTTAGTGAAAAACAGCGACAAAAATAGAAATCTGCAACAACGGGAGAGGGTTAAAAAAAGGTAAAGGACCCCCGGACGGTTAAGTCCAGTCAAAGGCGACTATGGGGTTGCGGCGCTCATCTCGCTTTCCGGCCAAGGGAGCCGGCGTTTGTCCACAGGCAGCTTTCTGGGTCATGTGGCCAGCAGGACTAAACCGCTTCTGGCACACAAAGACTTGGTTTTTGGAAGAGGCGTTAAAATTTTCCTTTCCCGTGTATGGCAGACTCTGCACAAAAGTTCTGTACTGTGGCGTACTTTAAGCACGCTTCTATAAGCTGCCTTCATCGCATTTATAGTCAACACACCAATATTCAGTTGCCAAAACTATTATTATAAGCACAATTTATGCAGCTCAAGTCACTTATGTAACACACGCACAAATTACGCACCCATTAATTCCTATGCAAATCCAGCCCCCTCCAGTGAGCTTTATTTTCTACACGTTGCAGAAAATAGGGCTCGGCTGCAGGTGGGAAGCCTCCGGCCCGAAGCTCCTGTGTGGCCGACGCAGCGCAGTCGGTGGCAAGGATTAGCCAGGAGAATCCGACCTGGGCGGATCCACAAGCTTTGCATGCAGGATTCCCAGGTTCGATTCACAACTCCTGCTCAGAGGATCTCAGGCATCGGGGGACAAGGAAAGGCCAACCTCTCTCTTGGCCTGAGATTGTGGAGAGCTGCAAAGGGCTGCTCTCCCAGTCCTCCTCCCGAGGAGGACCTCTCTCCCTGCCCTCCTCGTGAGCAGGACCTCCACCCAGCTCTTCCTCTCGAGTAGTCCTCCTGTCCCCCTCCTCCTCGAGAGGAGGATCTCTCTCCCCTCGCTCCTCACAAGGAATACCTTTGCCCCAGCTCTCCTCCCGAGTAGGACCTCTCCTCGCCCTCTCCTCGCGAGGAGCCGGGCAATCCCTGGCGCATATTGTCTTATCTATATGATGTTAACCACTCTGAGTCCAGCTTTGGCCAGGGAGTGCAGGATACAAATAAAATAAAATAATAATAATAATAATAATAATAATAATAATAATAATAATATCTATTAAAAATGTAATTAACGGAAGGAGTGAAATGTAAATGGGAAAATGTATACCGGTAAATGCTGTGAAGTAATAATGAACTATGGAAACCATGATACAGGAGGGAGGGAATTCGAAGCTCCACTGAGCGAATACGTAAAGAGTATAATAAGGACCTGTTTAAATGTGATGAAATGAAAACTGAGTAAAAATATTATTTTAAAAAAAGAGATTGTGGGGAGCTTGGCTGCTTTGGTCTAGGTGGGCAAAACCCAGCCCAGAGCACAGAGAAGAGGGCATTTTGGAGGACGGCGCTGCAAAACTGAGAGGAGTGCACATTTCAAAGGACACAGCTGGGATTTCATTTCAGGACGTGCGACTTAGGGAGGTTGACCTTAAACGACACACCAAATTTGTCCCCCCCACCAGCCCAATCGCAGGGAAGTCCAGCTAAACGCAATAAGCAAAACGTTGTGGGTGTCTTCCGTTTAGGGCGACGGCTTGGGACCGGAATACTGTGAATTTGCTAACTCTTCCGGTGTTTGGCCACCCCCTACCTGCCCCCGGGGTTCCAGATGCTCCTCGTTGTAAGCAGAGGCGATGCTGTTTTGAACGGCACAAACCCAAGCTTGCTGGTGCCTCTCCGAATCTGCCTGGAGGAAGCAGCTCCTGCCAGGGAAAAACAGAAGGGCAGCAAAGGCTCAAAGAGGGAGAACACAGAATCACAGAACTGTAGAGATGGGAGGGACCCCCAAGGGTCATCTAGCCCAACCCCAACCCCCCCGAGATGCAGGAATCACCGCTAAAGGATCCCTGACAGGCGGTCATCCGACCTCCGTTGGAAAACCTCCAAGGAAGGAGAGTCCATTCTGAGGGAGTCCGTTCCACTGGCCAACAGATCTTACCGTCAGAAAGTTCCTCCTAATATTTAATCAGCATCTCCTTCATTGTCATTTGAATCCCCAGGTTCAGGTCCTGTCCACCAGAGCAGATGAAAACAGGCTTTCTCTTGACAATGGCTGCCTCTCAGTTTCCTCCTCTCCTGGCTAAATTCTTCCATTGCTTGGTTTCCAGTCTTGGTTGCCCTCCTCTGCACACCTTCCAGCTTGCCAATATCCTTCTTTCCCAGTTCAAAGTGTTGGTGCTGACCTTGAAAGCCCTAAATGGCCTCAAAGGATCCAGTATACCTGAAGGAGCGTCTCCATCCCCATCGTTCAGCCCGGACACGGAGGTCCAGCTCCGAGGGCCTTCTGGTTGCAGGGAACCAGGCAGAGGGCCTTCTCGGTGGTGGCGCCCTCCCATCAGATGTCAAGGAAATAAGCAACTATCTGACTTTTAGAAGACGTCTGAAGGCAGCCCTGTTTAGGGAAGTATTATTTAATGACTGATGTTTTAATGTATTTTTAATCGTTTGTTGGAAGCCGCCCAGAGTGGCTGGGGAAACTCAGCCAGATGGGTGGGGTAATAATAATAATAATAATAATAATAATAATAATAATAATAATAATAAATTGTGGCTCCCAGAACTGGACACAGGACTCCAGGTGTGGTCTGATCAAGGCAGAATAGAGTGAGATTATGACTTCCCTTGACCTGGACACCAGACTTCTGCTGATGCAGCCGAGAATCGCATTGGCCTTTTTTGCTGCTGTATCACACAGTGGGTCCATGTTCAGCTTGTGGTCCATCGAGACCCCTGGATCCTTTTCACATGTATCACTGGCAAGCCAGATTTCTCCCACTCTATATATGCTCATGAGTCTTGGATGCCAGACCCTTTTATCGTCTTGGTCACGCATTCCAGCTTCTCCATATTACCATATCTGAAACCTCCCATTCCCCTCTCCCTCCCCCATGGAGATCTGACAAAGTGAATACGTCCCTGTGCAACATGACATCTCGCCGTGCAAAAAGCCACCTTTTGGGGTGGGACAGGCTTGCTGTGGCCCAGTAATAAATTATTATTATTATTATTATTATTATTATTATTATTATTATTATTATTAATACCCCATCCATCTGGCTGGGTTTCCCCAGCCACTCCGGGTGGCCTCCAACGAACGATTAAAAATACATTAAAACACCAGTCATTCAAAACTTCCCTAAACAGGCCTGCCTTCAGGTATCTTCTAAAAGTCAAATAGTTGTTTATTTCCTTGACATCTGGTGGGAGGGCGTTCCACAGGGCGGGCACCACCACCGAGAAGGCCCTCTGCCTGGTTCCCTGTAACCTCACTTCTCGCAGGGAGGGAACTGCCAGAAGGCCCTCGGAGCTGGACCTCCGTGTCCAGGCTGAACGATGGGGGTGGAGACGCTCCTTCAGGTCTACTGGGCCTTAGAGGCCGTTTAGGGCTTTCAATCAAGGTCACTACCAAAGCTTTGAATTGTGCTTGGAAATGTCCTGGGAGCCAGTGTAGGTCTTTCAGGACCGGTGTTACGTGGTGTCGGAGGCCGCTCCCAGTCCCCAGTCTAGCTGCCGTGTAAATATATATATATTTGAGGGCTTAACAGGGAAGAGAAAACTCACTTGGTGGGAGACACCACCTCGAAGCAGAAACGGCGTTCGTGGTCCGGGCAAGGCTTGACCGTGCACAAGCGAAGATCCTCCACAACCACCGTCACGACATCCTGCGCTCAGGAAGGAAAGGGGCAGGATTTGGGCCTGGCACACTCAGCCCCCTGCCTCTCCCTCTTCAGACGCCACCTTCATTCTTTCCATCCATGCCCTGCCCTCATCCCCGGTATTAATCCATCTGAACTCTCCTCCACCCCAGGGATAGAATTAATCTTACACTCACACACACACACCCTTGCGGGTTAGCAGATAAGTCTGCCAAACCTGTTCAGGCTCCTAATTCTTCATTCAACAAAGCAAATTGAAGTGTGTGACAGGGGGAGGAACGTGCTGGTTCTGTTTGGGTGCAAGCGAGCTTTGCAGAAGGCAGGGTTGAAAAGCAAAGAACCGATTTCTCATCTCTCAACGTCAGCCCACGGCTGCGCTGCCAATTCCCAGGAAGCCTTGAATCTTAATGATTTGGATCGCCAGCATTCAAGGGTTTGGGCAAATGACCCTTCTGGAAAAGGAATCTCATAAACTGAAAGTATTCAGAGCTCAAATGACCGTTTTTTCCTTTTTCTTTCAGGGGATGCGGGCGGTGCTGTGGGTTAAACCACTGAGCCTAGGGCTTGCCGATCAGAATGTCGGCGGTTTGAATCCCTGCGACGGGGTGAGCTCCCGTTGCTTGGTCCCAGCTCCTGCCCACCTAGCAGTTCGAAAGCACGTCAAAGTCCAAGTAGATAAATAGGTACCGCTCCGGCGGGAAGGTAAATGGCGTTTCTGTGCGCTGCTCTGGTTCGCCAGAAGCGGCTTAGTCATGCTGGCCACATGAACCGGAAGATGTACGCCAGTTCCCTCGGCCAGTAACGCGAAATGAGCGTCGCAACCCCAGAGTCGGACACGACTGGACCTAATGGTCAGGGGTCCCTTTACCTTTACCTTTATGGCATAATTTTATTTCTTATACAAACATGGAGGCACGGGGTCACTCAGCGGCGCCAGTAAACAGAAACTCATGGCCCATTTAAGACTACAGAAAACCCTTATTCTCAACAATAATGGAACTCACAGGTGGATAATGCTTTTATTTTTAGAAATATTTGCAAAGGGAATCTCTGTATGGATTAATAATGTACGGCCCCTTTGGAACTGCGCTGTTGTCTTTGTAACTTTGTCCTTCGGGGCTGCGGCGCTTTATATTTTAAATTCTTTGTTTTCTTACTTTTTGTTGCTAACAAATCACTAAAATTAAAAGAAGAAGGGTTTGCATGGGGACAGAAGAAGAAGAAGAAGAAGAGTTTGGATTTGATATCCCGCTTTTCACTACCCGAAGGAGTCTCAAAGCGGCTAACATTCTCCTTTCCCTTCCTCCCCCACAACAAACACTCTGTGAGGTGAGTGGGGCTGAGAGACTTCAAAGAAGTGTGACTAGCCCAAGGTCACCCAGCAGCTGCATGTGGAGGAGTGGAGACACGAACCCGGTTCCCCAGATTACGAGTCTACCACTCTTAACCACTACACCACACTGGCTCTCCATGCAGATTCCCAGACTACCCCTGGGCCTATGACTTCCTAGCCGACTTCTCTATCTCTTTCATGTTTAGACTGATACTCTAATGTCTAATACACTTTCAAAGCCATCCAAGTTGTATAATCACTGCCTCCTGTGGCGGGGAGTTCCGTGGTTTAATTTTGCAGTGTGTAAATATTTTAGTTTATCTGTCCTAAACCTTCCAACGTCCAGCTTTATGGAGTGTCCCTGAGTTCTTGTGTTTGACAGAGGAAGAGAAGCTTTTCTCTATCCCCCTTTTGGCAGCTTCAATCCTGCCTTTTCTCCAAACTAAAAAGGCCAAAAAACGCTGCAAACTTTTCTTCCTAGGGGAGTTGCGCTCCCCCGCTCCCCCTCGGTCTTTTCGGCGGCCCCCAAAATTCACACGCATCTCAAAGGCTCACAAATAAATCCATTTCCTATTCCTCACCTTGGCTTTCTTCTGATACACCAGCTGGTTGCTCTGGATGGAAAACCAGCGTCTGCAATTGAGAAAATATACATGATGAGTGCTCACAGCGAGGAATCGGAAAGGAAATAAAACACCGGACAGTAACTGAGTGGCAAAATAAGTTTGTTGAATACGAGGAAACAGCAAAATTGACAGCAGCCATTAGAGGACAATCAAAACGAAGTTTGTTCAAGAGCTGGGAATGCGTGAAGGAATATATAATGAAACAGATGCAGAAATCATGATATGCATATGATGAAGTTTGTAAGGGGGAAAGGAATAAAATAAAGAAAAATTAAAGGTATCTATAAAACGAAACGTAACAGGTAAGTTATATTTCATGTGAGATTTTGGTATTGTACACCGTATAAGGTTAGGGGGAGAAGGGAGTTGGGGAAGAGAAAGGGGGTAGCAGATTTTCCTTCTTTAACATGGTATATGTGCCCAAGTTAAAGATGCTCGACTCGGAATCTCATAGGGCCGTGTCCCAAAGCTCCACCAATCGCAAGGGTCAGGAAAACCCCCTCCCCACGGCTGGTAGCGTCGCAGGAGCGTTTGCAGTACAGGGAACCTCCTCCGTTGTTTACCAGTTTGTCATCCCCCTCCTCAGCCGGAAGCGACCATTCCTCTAGTGGGGAGGGGGAGTTAGAGGCAGGAAGTCGGCGCAGGGGCTCTGAAGGGATCGCAGAGCCTGAGCACCAATGGGAAAGCAGGGAACGGGGTCAGGTTCCCACGCCCCGAGTTCACAGACAGGGAAGACGTGGAAGGGGGAGGCGGGGGTTCAGAATCCCATGCCTCTTTTGCTGGACAAAGGACCGGAAGGGTTCATTCCTGGACTCTGCGGAGGGATGAGATAGACGTTTGTACTTTTGCTCCACTGTAAATATTCGCACAATAAAGAACTTAGTTTTTAGAAGTTCTGCCTTCGGCTGATTTCTCATGAGCAACCACTGAACGTCCTTACAGCAAGCTTCTTCCAGCTCAGAAATCCCACCCACCTCTGGAGCTGATTGAGGCTGAGGAGAGGGTGGTTTGTTTAACATTTCTGGGGGCTTATGGGAGCTGTAGTCCAAAACATCTGGAAGCCAACCAGGTGCACAAAGGCTGAGCCAGACCTAAGGAAATGTAAAGTTGTTCTGGAAACGTAAAGTTGTTCTCGAACTGAGGGTGAGTGGGCAGAGCTGTCCGGACCTTTGAAATTTATTCGGGAGAAACCGACTGGACCTTCGAGGGAAATAACGGTGGCTTTGAGCAATAAAGATTCGGCAGCAATATTTTCAAGGAAAACAAGGCGTTCTTGATTCGGGGGTGGGTCTAGCTCGGACGGGGGGGTGGGGGCGGTAACCTGTGCTTTTTTTTCCAAAGCCTAAAAGTACAGGTGCGTTGTGACCCTTGCAAATACTTTCAGAATAATGAGAGGCTGCAAAAACTGCTCCAGGTATTGGAAGGAGCGGGGAGATTATACGCCTCGGGCACTGACCAATAGGTGCTGATCCTGCACTCAGATAACGTGTATCGATTGCACCACAGACAGTCACGTTGCTGGGGGGCCGGTTATTGCTTGGAGGGCTGTGAAAATCGGCAAATCCTGTTTGGCCACAGGCCACTGAGTTTGCAGGGGAGGGGAGGGACGGCGGCGGAACGTGTGTAACAGGAGCAGTTGGCAACTCAGGCTGCATCCAGCTCATGAGGAATGTAGGGAGGACCTTGCAGGTGGGCAAAGTGCAACGAGACACTCTCTGTTTGCAATTTCCAGCAATCTAACTCGGTCAGAATACAGCAATGCCTTGTAGGTGGAGCTGTCTCTGAAGGTGGTTCGGAAACGGCAGCTGGCGCAGAATTCAGAGGCCAGGTTGCTCATCCGAGCAAGATGGTTTGAGTATTAGAATGACTGCAATGGCTACCATAGAATCCTAGAGTTGGAATAGACCCCCAAGGGCTATCCAGTCCAACCCCCTGCCAAGCAGGAAACACCATCAAAGCATTCCTGACAGACAAGCCTCCGCTTCAAGACCTCCAAAGAAGGAGACTCCACCACACTCCTTGGCAGCAAATTCCACTGTCCAACAGCTCTCACTGTCAGGAAGTTCTTCCTAATGTTTAGGTGGAATCTTCTTTCTTGTAGTTTGAATCCATTGCCCCGTGTCCGCTTCTCTGGAGCAGCAGAAAACAACCTTTCTCCCTCCTCTAGATGACATCCTTTGATATATTTGAACATGGCTATCATATCACCCCTTAACCTTCTCTTCTCCAGGCTAAACATACCCAGCTCCCTAAGCCGTTCCTCATAAGGCATCGTTTCCAGGCCTTTGACCATTTTGGTTGCCCTCCTCTGGACACGTTCCAGCTTGTCAGTATCCTTCTTGAACTGTGGTGCCCAGAACTGGACACAGTATTCCAGGTGAGGTCTGACCAGAGCGGAATACAGTGGTCCTATTACTTCCCTTGATCTAGATGCTATACTCCTATTGATGCAGCCCAGAATTGCATTGGCTTTTTTAGCTGCTGCATCACACTGTTGACCATAGCTGTCAAGTTTTAGCTTTTCTCACGAGGAAGCCTATTCGGCATAATGGAATTTCCCTTAAAATAAGGGAGAACTTGACAGCTATGCTGTTGACTCATGTCAAGTTTGTGGTCTACCAAGACTCCTAGATCCTTTTCACATCTACTGCTCTCAAGCCAGGTGTCACCCATCCTGTATTTGTGCCTTTCATTTTTTTTGCCCAAGTGTAGTACTTTACATTTCTCCCTGTTAAAATTCATCTTGTTTGCTTTGGCCCAGTTCTCTAATCTACCAATTAGTTTCCAGGCTCAAAGTGCCGGTTTTTGACCTATAAAGCCCAAAATGGCTCAGGACCCCAATACCTCAAGGTATTGCCTCTCCCCTTACGAACTGTCCCGGACCCTGCGTTTGCCCCCTTCTTCTTGCCCAGATGACGGCAACACGAGAACGGGGCCTTTTTAGTGATGGCCTGTGGAATGCTGAAGTGGTGGCTGAACAATACTGCAGCGCTAAGACCGCCCGATGCTCTTAGCTGAAATTGCAGCTAGGATTTTTGTAAATGGCTTTAGGCGTTTTAAACTGTGGACGATCAAGACAGAGTCTGTTAAAGAACTGGGAATGTGTGAAGGAATATATAACGAAACATTGCTCAGATACAGAAATATGCATATGATAAAGTTTGTTAAGGGGAAAAGGAGTAAAATAAAAATAAACAATATCTATAAAACAAAACGTAACAACACAAAAATAAAGATAAGAATGTAAAACAAGGTCTAGCATGGATGGAAGGAAGTCATATTTTAGTTCAATTTATGTTGAAATATGTTAGAAGTATATGGCAATGTGGTGGGTGGGAAAGGGGGGAAAAGGTTGGTGTGATCTGTTAATTATTATTTTTCTTTGTTATTTCCGTACCTTTATTTGTGATTTATACCTTTTATTATTAGTAGTAGTAGTAGTAGTAGTAGTAGTATTTTTTGGTATCTTTTTGGCTTTTGGAAAATAAAACTTAAAAAAATAAAATTAAAATTAAAAAAAAAATTTTTTAACCTGTTTTAGAATGCTTTCGGTTGCAAACCGTGTTACCTCTGTGAAGGAAGTGCGGGAGATAAACTCAATAAACCGTGCCCTCGAGCCTCGCCCGTCCCGCTAGAGAGGGTGGGAAACAGGAGCGCCCCGAGCTCCGCGCAGGAGAGGGGCAGCCCCGCTCACCTGCTCCAGGTCTTGAAGGCATTGCTGGCCCTTTTGTACAGGTAGCCTTCCATCACCACCCCTCCGGGCTCCGTACGGACCTCGGGAACCACGTCTTCCTGGGACAGGTCCTGGGAAAGAGTGGGAGGGGGGCAGACCCACATAATTACAGAAAGAAAAGACGCCCACCCACATGCTCAGAAACTCAAAGTGAGTTTTAACCTACTGCTACGATTCTATTCTTCTTCTGATTTTGACTCCTCCCACCCACCCACCAAGCCCCGCCCTGTGCTGTTCCGCCCACTGCCACAAGCCCCACCCCTTCGCCCGCAAGCTCCGCCCAAGCCTCAGACGCTCCCCTGCCAAGCCCAGCCGACTGCATTTCGAAACCCCTCCCCGCCCTCCAAGGCTCCTCCCACCTGTCCCAAGCCCCGCCCCTTAGAACTTCCCCCAAAGCGGAAGCTCCGCCTCCCCGAGGCTCCTCCCTTCCCTGGGCGGCTCCCGTAAGGTAAAACTGAGGCACACACACACACACGCACACCCCACAGTGCTCAAACCTTCTGCTTTATCACAGTGTGCCTCTGTTCCATGTCCCGCTTCTCTCGGGCCGACTCCAGGACCAACTGATCGAGCTGGAGGAAGAGAGGGAGGGGAATTGAGGCCGGACGCCTGGGTCCCTTTCTCTGAGAGGAACACGAATGTTTGCCTGGCATTCCCCGCCCCGCCTCCCTTCCGGCACACTGGACTGGGGAGGGAGGCCCATTCCAGCCAAAACAACAGATCTGGGGTCACCCTGCCAATACATTTTGTCGCTTCCGCCAGGAAGACGGTGGGGAGAGAGATTTTAACTCGGAAAAACCATAACTGGGGATGGAAACAGATTTGAAATGAGTTTAAGGGAGGAGGATGGAAGGGTGAAAGGATGAAGGGAGTCAAGACGAATGAAGATCGCCGGTTCGCCAATCTCCACATGTACTACAACTCCCATCATCCTGAGTCAGCTCAGCCGATTGCCCTGGGTGATGGGAGCTGCAGTCCAACGGCGTCAGGCAACCCAAGGCCAAAGGACGCTGGCTCAGAGCAGCCTTCGCCAACCTGGCGCCCTCCAGATGTTTGGGCTGCGCTGGAGCATGGGACTTGTAGTCCAGCATCGGGAGGCTGCAACGGCCTTCTGGAGGGCTCCCCTGAAATAATCCACACGGTGCCTGCGGGAGTCACTTGCCACTAACCCTTACAGCTGCACCGCCGGCTATGTCAGGGTCCTAGTCCTCATGATGGCTTGGAGAACCCAGAATCAGAAACCCCCGATTGCAGCATTTTCTTCCCCACCGGCATCCTAATCGTTTCCACCCGCCTCCAAGCTTTCCCTCTCGCTCGCTGGTCTCGCGATCATGTGCATTCTGCAAAGCATCTCCTACCGGCCAAGCCGCCTACCTCGAAAAGCCAGAAGCGGAGCTCAGAGGTTGCTGCATCACGGCAGCCGGCGTGGAATCTGAATTCCTGCATCCTGTTTTTATCCGATTCTTTTCTTCTTTGCTGACAGGGCTGGTTCCCCCGGCCTCCCCCCCCCCCCGCCCCAGCCAGCTTCCTCCCTCTCCCTCTAGCAGTTGCTGGGAGGGAGGCAGGAGAAGATCATCATAGCGAGAAGCTTGCTGGATCAGGCCAGCGGCCCATCTAGCCCAGCATCCGCTCTCTTCTCACAGCCAGATGCCCCAGATACAAGCGGAATTCGAACTCAAGAGCAATTCTCCTGCCCTGCGGTTTCCAGCAAACTACACCCAGAAGCTTTTACTGCTTCTGACAGCGTGGGCATTGAGGCTGGTAAACATCCATAGCTCTCGCTGCTCCTCCTCCTCCTCCTCCGTGAATTTATCCAATAAAGCCATTCAGGTTGGTCGCCACCGCTGCCTCCTGTGGCAGGGGGTTCCGCAGTTTAACTAGGTATCTGTCCTAAATCTTCCAACACTCAGCTTTGTCACTTTTGTCCTCGAGTTCCAGCGTTATTGAGAGAGGAAGGAGAACTTATATCTTTCCTGCCCACCTATCTCCCCGCTGTTTCCTCCACTTCCTTCGAACCCTGCTCCTTCCCTGGACTCCTCCGGGTGCTCACCTGAGCCGCCAGGTCCTTCCGATACTGCTCCAGCCACTTCGCCGCCTGGAACCCCTGCTCCAGGTAGAACGACTGAGCCTCCATGAACGTCAACATCTGGGAAAACAGGAAGCAGCTGCTTTTTTAATATTTAAAATTTAACTTTATTATAATTATTAAAATACAAATAAATACAAATGAAGAACAATAATGCAGAACAATAGCAACAACCAAACCCAAACGAAAAAAATATATTCCATAACTTATGTAACTTATAAAAATTTGTAAAAGTTTTCCAGTTAACGAAGAGGAAAGGGAAACAGGGTGGATTAAGAGAAAGAAAAAGGGGGAGAAATGTAGAAAAATATAAGAAAGGAAAAGGAAAGAAAGAAAGAAGAAGGAAAAAAAGAAAGAAGTGAAAAGGGAGGGAGGGAGGAAAAAAGGAGAGGGAAAGAGGAAAAAGAAAGCATACTTATTCTTCCAAATGTACTTCCAGTGCTTATACAACGATTCATTTTCTAATTTCTACATCATTCCATCTGTCATTTTTAAACTATCAACATTCATTATATACAAAATTTCAGGTCTCTTCCGAACCTTCTCATATTTATTTAAACTTATTCTAAACATAACCAAAATCTCTCTTTCACTCCTTGTTTACTCAAGTAATCATTGAGATATTTCCATTGATTTTTTATTATATTTTTTGGCTTATGTCTGATGGTATCTGTCAGCTTTGCGACAGCTGCTTAAGTTATGAGCGTTTGAACCCAGCTCTTTGGCTGAAAAGAGCGTTGTGCTACTATACGGTCGGTTAAAATGAGACATCCCCGACGGCAGGCTTGTTATCTTAAACAAAGAAAAGCACGACACACAAGGAAAGGGGGATAGGGAGGGAAGAGGGGGGAAGCAAACTCAGGCACAGATACCTAAATAGTTTTTTTTAATCATAATCAGCAGGCGTAGAAAACAGTTCAGGGGTAGGAGCCGGTCTGTTGGCAAAGCAGCAGCTATGATTTTAAAAGAAAAAGGTCCGGGGGTCCGGGGTTGCCTAGAAGCCGCCGTTTTTGACTAGGAAAGCCTAGACAAGTGGGAGATGGCTACAGCTGGTTGCCGCGGGGCGGGGGGAACTCTGGGTGTGCTCAGAGATACCCTCATTTCTACATGTGCTTCAGTCCTAAGCCTGAAAATAGGTATGTGATGCTAGAATATGGAGTGTTGGCAGGGAAACAGTTAAACAGGTGACCCAATCGGAACCCAGAGGGAGGCGGAAGGTGGAGTCAGAGCAGGGGCGTAGCAAGGTGAATTGGTACCCGGGGCAAAAAAAAAAAATGTCACACACACACCCCACGAGGCATGGGAAGGTCAGGTGGTACCCGGTGCGGAAAATTTCTTGTCAACCCCCCCATTGATTTCCCTCCCTGCAAAAATGGTTTTACGTTATTTCATATTTACTTACAAAGGAATAATAATAATAATAATAATAATAATAATAATAATAATGAACTTTTATTTATATCCCGCCCTCCCCGGCCGAAGTCGGGCTCAGGGTGGCTAACGTCAGATACGTAACATTGGTATAAAATCAAACAATAATCAAATGACCTCCTAAAAACATCTCAAAATCAAATCAAAGTCTAATGAGATGGCTTTCCACAGGGTTAGGGTTGGGAACAGTAAGTGCTCCACTGAACGGAAATTTCAGCATTCACGACATAGGAAAACAGCCAAGGAAACAGCTATTTTGGTGGAGGAGGGTCAAGATATTAACCGATATGCATGAAATTTCATATATAGCTATAGAATCCCTAGTATAGTAAGATAAGACCTTCGGAGCAGGCATTTTCAAAAAAAAAAAAATCGAATTATTTTTTTTCCAAATAAAATTGTTCCTTGATAATTTGTCACCCCCTCCATTATGGAACCCGGGGCAGCCCGCCCCCCCTTGCTACACCCCTGAGTCAGAGGCACTATAAAACCCACTCTGGGGGAGTTCATTGGGGGGGAGAAGTTGAGATTGGGAGGTTGAGGTGGAGGTTGGAGGGTTGGGAGGCAGGAACAGTTAGGAACGAAGGAGACAAGTAAATAACTGTAATTGGCTGTGAAGGTTTGGAAACCACACACTTGTTAAACTGCACTAAATAAACATAAGTTTCATGTTTCAATTAAACCCTGACTGGACTCGGTATTTTACCAGGTAGGGCCTGGTTGGTGGCAGCGGAGAGAGAGCGTGGTGGCACAGAAGAAGAAGAAGAAGAAGAGTTTGGATTTGATATCCCGCTTTTCACTACCCGAAGGAGTCTCTGAGCGGCTCACATTCTCCTTTTCCCTTCCTCCCCCACAACAAACACTCTGTGAGGTGAGTGGGGCTGAGAGACTTCAGAGAAGTGTGACTAGCCCAAGGTCACCCAGCAGCTGCATGTGGAGGAGCGGGGAAGCGAACCCGGTTCCCCAGATTACGAGTCTACCGCTCTTAACCATTACACCACACTGGCACAGGGATCAATGGGCGGTGAAACGTCCGGGGACCCTGTGTGGTCGCCACAACGGGCCGAGGCTGAATGGAGGGCAGGTGACCCAGTCTTTGCACCTGCCAGCTCCCCACACAGAACAGGTGCACAGCCAAAGAACCAGGATTTAACCCCCTGGCTGGCTGGGGTTGCAGTCCAAGGCTGGCCTACGCTGAAACACAAACCATCAGGTACTCACAAACTTCAGGATCTCAAACTTCTTCTTCGACTGGATCACGTTGATCTGAAAGACATAGAAGCCCGTTCCGTCGCTTCGGTCCTTCATACTTTGCTTCCAACGCCAAGCGTGGGGTTCGGCCAGAGACCCCTCCCAACATTCATTTTATCCTTTTCCAAAAATTTCTTGCATATGTACCCTTGCCTTTCCTCTAAGGACCTCCAGGTGACACACGTGATTTTTTTGGCCTGTCTTTTCTCCGCACAACCACCCTGCAGGGCAGGGCCGAGAAGTGGCGACCGAAGCCTAGGGTCGCCCAGCGAGCTTCAGGGCTGAGTGAGGGTTTTGAACCTGGGTCTTAGGGCCAGGAAATCTTCAAATCCTGGGTCCTAGGGCCAGAGAATATACGGTCTGGGTGTGCAAATGTGGTTCTTCATACCTCTCTGCTTGGCCCTCAGGACTCTCGAGCCCCTTTTAGGTGGCCCTCAGCAACATTTGACGCCTCCCATCCCTTGAGCTGGGAAGTTGGGGGGCTCTAGGACTCTACCAGAGCCTTGTGCCTCCAAGGGCTGGGGGAGCCCCCTCAAATTTTGTCCCGCAGCAAGGCAGTGTGTCACCCACACTGGGACACCCAGGGCTAGCCCATTGAGCAAAAGGGGAAACCACGCCCCTTTGCCACGACCACTTTGCACCTGGCCCCGTCCCCCAAAACGCCACCCCAGTGAGGTTGACCTGAAGGGAACACCCTCCTTGGATTGAGAAAGGCCCTCCAAGCCCCAGACCAAATCAGAAAGGAGAGGGAATCCACTCGATCCTGCCGCCCTTCCCCAGAGCAGAGAAGAGAACCCAGGAGTTCGAGCTGCCCGCTGGCGGCCCACCTGCAGCACGTAGTCGAGGGCTCGAGCCCGGAAGGTTTTGCGGGCGGCTTTCAGGGCGACCATGGCCTCCTCGGCCTCGTGGTGGCGCCGCCGCGGCACTTCGGCATTGTGGTGCAGGGCGCTGGCGAGGGTTTCGCTGCTGCGTTCGAATTCCTTCCGGGTCTCCTTGAACTGCTTCATGTCCCTGAAACACACGTTTTCGTCGTTTTCGTCATGATGCAAAACGGCAAGGAGCCATACAGGATCAAAAAAAACCGCCCTTTCTGGAGACGTGAGGGGGGTTGGACTGGATGACCTTGGGGGGCCCTGCCAGCTATACAATTCCACATGGTTGATTTACATCGGCGGTTATACCCCTCAACTTTTGTAGCTACCCAGAGTGGCTGGGGCAACCCAATCAGATGGGTGGGGTACAAATTATTATTACTACTATTATTAATAATAATAATAATAATTAGCAATGTAAGCGGAGGCCCATGCTCTCCTCTTTCGCACCGTACGTAATAAAAGTATGCCAATCTACCAAAAATGTTTACTAAAATCTATGGGACAATTAGCTGAAAGGTTTCAGCTCTCGGGAACTCCTGGAATCGACGCTGGCGGCTGCCGAAACCGCGACTGCCCACAAAATCTAAAGCTTTACAAGGCTTGCAATTTTCTCTTTCATGGTGAAGGGCTGCAGAAAGAGTCAGCTGGTTGTTTTCAGCAGCTGCAGAAAGCGGAGCTTACAAGTGATCTGCGGAACTCACAGCCACAGGATGTGGGGGTCCGCCCTCGAAGGCCAAATACAGCATGGGACATACAAGAAAGGTTCGACACCCTCCCCTTTGAAACGCAAAACTGCCCCCCACCTGGTCGACCTGTAGCTGCCTTCTTCTGGTACCCCCACCCCCCACCCCACAAAAAACCGACCCTTCGGAGCGGGTGCCCCAATCACAATACGTACTCTTTCACCAGACTCTGCAGCTGATGTTTGAGGGACTGTTGCGTTGTATCCAGAAGCTCCTACGGAAAAGAAAGGGCCGCAGTTCACCTCCAAGTCGGGCTGCTGCCAGTCCGTGTAGGGAATATTGAGCTGACAGATCAGCATAAGGCAAGCTTCCTCTGCTGGGGTGGGAACAGAGCTTACGGATCTCTGCCTCCTTTGCACACGGAAAAGTCCCGGTCCAACCCCTGCTATCGCCAGCCAGGTTGGAATCTCCCTTGCCCGAGAGCTGCTGCCGGCCAGTGCAGGCAATACAGAGCTAGATGGACCGATGGTCTTGGCTCCTTCCTAGGTTCTCACCCTCTCCCCACCCACACTTGGGAGGGTGACAGAGCGGCACCCTTTGGGAAAGAGGAAGGTGCAGGAGGAGGGCGACGGGGGCAAGGGGGGGGGACGGAAAGACGGGTGACGCCACTCACCTCGTGGCCGTCAATCATCTTCTTCAAGCTGTCGGAAAACTTTCAAGGCACTCCTGGAAAACAAGGGGAATCGCAGGGTTGGAAGGAAGGGCCCCCCAAGGGTCATCCAGTCCAACCCCCCTGCAACGCGGGTGCAAATCAAGTAAGGAAGAGAGGCGTTTGGGAGAGGGCACAGAGTCTGGGATCTCCTGGAGCCCCTGCTTGCGATCTGGGGAAGATCTATCCCTGGAGCAGAGATAGAGCTGGAATCTGCAACGCTTTCTCCCCTAACCCCAAAATTTTAAAAAACAACCCAAGTTTCTAGATCTCATTCCCCCCCCCCAAAGTAATTTTATTTAGAGCTCGTTGTGGCTGCAGAAATATCCAAGGAGGCTCCAAATTTAGAGACTGACCTGAGCCCGCGGGCGCCCCCACCTCACCCCAGGCTTAAGCATTTCCCGTTCGCACGCCACAAACAGTCCTCACGTTTGCACATAGGAAGTGCGGTGCCCTGCTCTGAGCCTCGAAACCACAACTTCTAATGCAGAGACCCTTCCGCTCCGGCCATCATGGCAAGTGGCGGGGAGAGCAATGTGCCATCACATAAACAACCCCCCCCCCCCGCAACACGCAGCGGAAAGTGCATGTCAGTAAGGTTCTGGCACACAACTTCCCCCCTCCCGAAAAGGAACCCTGGGAGCTGTAGTTTGCTGCTGCGGGAGCTGGGAGTTATAGTTCCGCGAAGGTGAGAACTACGGTTCCCAAGATTCCTCTCGGGGAAGTCATGTGGTTTAAGTGCACAATGTGCACACAGCCTGTTTCCCATGCTCCTGCTTCAGGATGTCGCTCTGCAGTAGACACATGCCTGGCATGCAGAAGGTCTCGGGTTCCATCCCAACAGCACAGCCAGGGAGGCTGGCAAAGACTTGAAATCTTAAGAGAGTTGCTGCTAGCTAAATGTAACAAAACATGTTTCCATCTCTTTTTATTTCAGCGCTGATTTTACAGTTTTGATTCGGACATTATTAAAAAACTGTTTTAAACAGCTTTTACTGATAGTTCTAATTTCAGGTAGGGAGTCCGGGCTGGTTCTGATGCGGTCGAAATAAAATTTAAAAAAATAACATAAAAATATTGTCCAGTGGCACCTTAGAGAACCAACTAATTTTGTTCTGGTATAACTTCCGTATCTGAAGACGGTGTGCATAGCCACCACGAAAGTTTATAATACCAAAGCAAACTTAGTTGGTCTCTGAGGTGCTATTGGACAATTTTTTATTTTATTTTTTATTTTGATAGTTCTATTGTTTCATAAATTGCTTTGTGGGTTGTTGGTTTTTTTAAAAAAACAACAACACTCAAGCAGCGTGTAAATTTTACAGAGTAAAGTAAGTGCCGTATTTTTCTGTCTATAAGATGCCGACCCCCCATGTATAAGACGCCCCATATTTTGGGGGGACTCAGATTTAAGAAAATGGGGGGGAGATGTATCCGTGTATCAGGCGCCCCCTAATTTTTGACATTATTTTTAGGGGGGGAACCTAGTCTTATACACAGAAAAATACGGTAAATAAGAAACGCCGCGTTAGACAGAACCTGAGAGAAGGGGCTTCCCTAGGCCCCCGGCACTCGCCAGCGAAGGGCACTCTGCACATGCTCAGAGGCATTGCCTTGGCACAGCTAAGCCCCGTCTGTGAAAACAGGTTCTAAGGGGCGGAGAACCGGCTTCAGGTCACCCAGTCGCCTTGCGCTCAAATAAAATGGCGCAATTAGGTGATTAAGGATGTTTACCTGCACCCGGTCACCTCACCACTAAGCCACCGCTCCCCCCTTCCAAAAAAAAAAGGTGTGCCCAAACATCGCAGCTCCCCAGCCTCCTGTCGTGACCCCCCCCAGGCCTCGGCAAAACCCGTCTTTCAAGCCCAGTGGCTCGGCACACGCCAGGCAGGCTAGCCAAGGCAACAAAAGACAAGGATCTGGCCACGGGGGGGGGGGGGCAAGCCGATTTCCCCTTCTCCACCCCACATCCGAACGAGGTGCCCCTCCACCCCAGTATCTGGGCCGCACACCTTTCCTCCCTCCTCCTCCGCCCCTCCTCCAGGCACGGCCGTCCTTCCCCAGAGCAAACTTACGTTCGTCATGGTGTCCGCCGGGGAATTCTGGGACAGCTCCTGGACCCGGAGACGAAATTCTTGCTGTGGGCGCAGTATTGCCTCCCCGAATCCAGCATCGTGGTGCACAGCTTGAGGAGCTGGGGGGGCAGGAGAGGGGGGCAATGAACAAGAAGGTCCGGCAACGCGAGAGGCGGCCAACTCAGCCCACTTTACGGGAAGGGCAGACCCACACACACACCCATGGGGAAATATCAGCTTTCCCTCCTCCCATCTGATTTTTACTGCAAATCCATCGGCCGGACCCCATCGCTCATGATCCATATAGAAAAATAGGCCCACGCATGTATCAGCAGCCCCCAGTGGCTGCAGACATCCCATAAACTAAGGTAACATCTCTTCGCCCAGGCATTCTCTGTCCCGTAAGATCGGACCCTGTTGCTACGAATTTCTGTTTTTGACGTTCAAGTAAGCCACAAGCTTTCACAGCCGTAAACGAGCAATGGTGGTATTTTGTTTATTCGTGGAATGTGCACCCGCCTTTTCCTCCGGGGAGCTCAAGACGGCAGTACGTGGCCCTCCCACCTCCCAATTTATTCCGCACAACAACCTTGCGAGGAAGGCCGCGGGAGGCAGTAAGGCGACACGGAACAGATCGCGTGCGTAACCCCGGGGTTCCACTGTGCAGCGGTACCCCGGAAGCTGAAAGGAATCCGTTCCAGAAGTCCGTTCGACTTCCAAAACTTTCGGAAACCAAGGCGCGGCTTCCGATTGGCTGCAGGAAGCACCTCCTGCAGCCAATCGGAACCCACGGAACCCGCGTCGGACGTTCGGGTTCCAAAGAACATTCACAAACCGGAACACTCACTTCCGGGTTTGTGGCGTTCGGGAGCGAAAACGTTCGACTGGCAAGACGTTCGGGATCCAAGGTATGGCTGTATTTTAAAATCAGGGATGAGAACAAATACAGAGTACTCCCTGTTCCACCACCCCCACTTAATTTCTATTCTGCGCATGCGCAAAGCACAGTTTAGCATTCCTGCGCATGTGCGAGCGCCGAAACGCAGAAGTAACCCATTCCGGTACTCCCGGTTCGGCGCGTTCGTATCCCGCCGCGAATGCAACCCGAGGTATGATTGTATTACCATTTCAAACGATAGTTGTTTTCGCCTTCCAGGGCCTGCACGGTGTGGGCCCCAGATAGCTTAAGGATGCTTCATCCCATCTGACCCCAAAGGCCCGCCCGCTCTGGGTTTTTACAGTCGTGTCAACAAGGTTTTCTGCTCCAGCTTGTGGGGAAGAATTTGCCGCTTCCCCAAGCGAAGGAGCGAGCCCTTTGCAAGGTTTCCCACCGCCCAGCTCGGCTCCCTTGCCAGCAGATCGCCGCTTCCTCACCTTTTCCAGCTGAGACTCCAAGGCGGAGACCTCCGTTTCCACCGTCTCAATGGCAGCCCTGAGGTTGGGGGGGGGCGAGGGAAATAAGAGGGAGGAGGGAAATATCAGCACAGGTGCATAACCAGGATTTAACACAGGTTTCAAGGTCTGCATCAGCCACAGACTCCACTTACCTGGCCTGGGGGAAGCCATCCATCTGCCTCCATTTCCCGCTTGTACGTCTACCAGTGGCTGGAAACTGCAGAAGGCAGAGAGTGCTCTCGCACTCAGGTCCTGCTTGCCAGCTTCTCTATGAGGCAAGTGTTTAGCCACCAGAACATCACGCCGTTCACTTACAATCACAGAATCCTAGAGTTGGAAGAGACCCCAAGGGCCATCCAGTCCAACCCCCTGCCAAGCAGGAAACACCATCAAAGCATTCCTGACAGATGGCTATCAAGCCTCCGCTTAAAGACCTCCAAAGAAGGAGACTCCACACACTCCTCCTGGCAGCAAATTCCACTGTCCAACAGCTCTCACTGTCAGGAAGTTCTTCCTAATGTTTAGGTGGAATCTTCTTTCTTGTAGTTTGAATCCATTGCCCCGTGTCCGCTTCTCTGGAGCAGCAGAAAACAACCTTTCTCCCTCCTCTAGATGACATCCTTTGATATTTGAACATGGCTATCACATCACCCCTTAACCTTCTCTTCCACTCTTTTACATGAGTGGAATGTGTCCTTTTATTTAAAATGCATCTCTGGGTTATTTGTGGGGCATAGGAATTCATTCCTTTCCCCCAAAAAAATATAGTCCAGGCCCCCACAAGGTTTGAGGGACAATGGACCGGCCCCCTGCTGAAAAACTTTGCTGACCCCTGGACTAAATTGTTCAGGAGGTGAAATAAGAATAGCAGAATGGAGAACACAAGACGGTTAACAGGTCTCATACTTCCTCTCGAGAGCTAGATAAGCAAGCGGGTGGTGGGAGACGTTCTGTTGCAGTTTGTTACCGCCAGGTCTTCAAAAGAGTTAAAAGGGACCCCGACGGTCCTCTAGACTGACCCCCTGCAATGCAGGAACCACAGCTACAGACGCTACCTCCATCCAGCTCAGTATTGCCTACACGGATCGGCAGCAGCGGCTCTCCAGGATTTCTGGCCGGGAATCTTCCCCAGCCCTAGCTGGAGATGCCGCTGGGGGCCCTTCTGCATGCAAAGCAGGTGCTCCGAGCTACGGCCCTTCCTTGCCGAGTCAGCTAGCCAAGCTGGCCGCCACAAGGGGTAGCAGGACAGGAACTTGCAAGAAAAGACCGTCTGTACCGGTGCTGGGAAGGGGAGCCCAGGAGCCAAGCTTAGGGGCTGAGTAACATTGTAGAAGCACCTCCGTTCTTCGCTGCCACCCCTGAAAGCTGCCTTGCGGTCGCTTCGCAAGCTTCCTGCCTCAGCCCGGGTTGCAACCACTTCCTGCCAGTTGCCTGGAAACCTTTCCAACCCAGAGCGAACTGGTTTTGCCGCACACGCAAACCTCCAAAGAGACGTTCTCAGAGCGGCAAACGGGTATTATTATTATTAAATTTGCATGACGCCCTATACCCGTAGATCTCAGGGCGGATCAAAACACAAATCATAACTTTAAAGAAAAATGTGTTGTTGTTTTTAAAAAGCGCAATATAAAAGGCCCCATCTGCACCGTGGTTTCCTCCCCCAGGGAATCCTGGGAACTGTAGTTTGCTAAAGGGTGCCGAGGGTTGTCACGGTTTTCAGAACCCACCCGAGTCTTGCGATCGTTGCTCTGTTTTCAATGCTGCGCTTTAACATGATATGAGGGACGCGGGTAGCGCTGTGGGTTAAACCACAGAGCCTAGGGCTTGCCGATCGGAAGGTTGGCGGTTCAAATCCCCGTGACGGGGTGAGCTTCCGTTGCTCGGTCCCTGCTTCTGCCAACATAGCAGTTCGAAAGCAAGTCAAAGTAGATAAATAGGTACCACTCCGGCGGGAAGGTAAACGGTGTTTCCGTGCGCTGCTCTGGTTCGCCAGAAGCGGCTTTGTCATGCTGGCCACATGACCCGGAAGCTGTACGCCGGCTCCCTCGGCCAGTAAAGCGAGATGAGCGCCGCAATCCCAGAGTCGTCCACGACTAGGACCTAACGCTCAGGGGTCCCTTTACCTTTACCTAACATGATATATGAAAATTTTGGGGTTGGCTTTTACAGCCCAACTCTCCATCCAGGGGTTCGTGTCTCCTAAATCCACAATCGGCTAGAGAAGAATGAGTGGAGGCAACCCCTAATTTTCCGTATGACAAATGCTATGACCCGCCCTGGCACCTTGGGGTGAAGGGAAGGTAATAAATAAATAAGTAAATGAGGAACGACCCCCATGCATAGCAGGGGGTTGGGCTAGATGACCCTACGGGTCCCTTTGAACTCTATAATTCTACTATTCAACTCCCAAAGTGGTTCAACAATCAATCCCCTCCTCCCAGGGAACTGTAGATCTGTGAAGGGGAATAGGGAGGACTCCCAACTATTCCCAGCGCCCATAACAAACTAGAGTTCCCAAGATTCTTGGGGGGGGGGGAGAAAAACCTGGCTGCTTTAAATCTTTAGTGCCTATGGGTGCGACTACAATTTCTATTCCATTCTCAAGGAAATCAGCCCTGAGTGCTCACTAGAGGGACAGATCCTGAAGTTGAGGCTCCACTACTTTGGCCCCCTCATGAGAAGAGAAGACTCCCTGGAAAAGACCCTGATGTTGGGAAAGATGGAGGGCACAAGGAGAAGGGGGCGGCAGAGGATGAGATGGTTGGACAGTGTTCTCAAAGCTACCAACATGAGTCTGACCAAAATGCGGGAGGCAGTGATCCATGGGGTCACGAAGAGTCGGACACGACTGAACGACTGAACAACAACAACAACAATTTCTATGTTGCAAGGACAAGGACCGCTGGAAAGAGTCGGGAATAAACTCTTCCAGGTGACGTCTTAAAATTGCAAATGAGCCACTGAGCTATCACAAATATTGGCAAGTTGTCGCTTTTTTAAAGAAACTGCCAAATCTTCCTTGGAACGGGCAACTCTGGATTAAACAGAGGAAGTATACAGCCTGGCATTTTGGTGACAGAGGCATTGTACGGAGGCTGCAAAAAGCCTGCATGGGTGAGGAGCACCCATCCCATAATAAGACACCCACCCTAAGCAGCACACTCATGCGTGGGGTCTGGTAGGCCGGAAGGCAGGGAGGCCGACAGGAGGCCTGATTCCCAAATTTTGCCTGGTTTCTGGCTTTTACTTGAGTTACCTAGATTGGAGGTGCTCTGTAAGTACCTCCAAACTGGGTTAACTACTGGGGGGGGATGAGACAGTGCCCCTTCTCTCTGGGGGGGACGGGACACCTGCCCTGGCTCTTCCCAACGAGGCAAAGCCGCCCCCCGTTTCAGCTGCTCAACACGGCCACCGAACTCAGGCCATTTCAAGATGGCCGACAGGCGCACATCTCCCACAATGCACCGGGACTATGGCTCAAAACGGAGCGGAAGAAACTCAGAAGTGGCTCAGACCAGGAGGGAAGTGTGGCAAAACCACAGGAAGCCAGGAGAAAAAGCAGCAAGACGGACCGGCATCAAACGCAAAACACGAGTTTGACGACGCTGCGACACACCCAAAAACTGTGTGTGTGTGTTTTCATGGAAAGAGAGTGAGACGGCCCAGCCTTTCTCAGCCGGGGAAAGAGAAGGGTTTTTAAAACCACCCACTGGGCTTCCCACCAGAGGAAAGTTGTGGCACGAACATCCTACAAGTGGAAATCGGTGACGCCTGGAAACAGTATCTCATGCCCCAGCCACACACAGCTGGGGAATGGAAACCATGAGGACACCGTCTGTGACTCTCGGGGCCATGTTCACGTTCAAAGCGATACCACTCTGGGAAGGCGTCGCTTCCCCTAAAGAGTCCTGTAGTTTGGTTAAGGGCGCCAAGAGCCATTGGGAGACCCCTATCCCCCCTCCCCATTCCCAGAGTTCCCTGGGAAGTGGGACTGATGTCAAACTGCTGCATGGCTTCCCCAAGGAATCCTGGGAGCTGTAGTTTGGTTAAGGGCGCCGAGAGTGTTGCCAGGAGACCCCATATTTCCCCTCCGAGAGCTACAATTCCCAGAGCTCCCTGAGAAGAGATGTGACTGCTAAACCGTTCTGGGAAGAGTAGATCCGTGAGGAGAAATAAAGGTCTCTCCTAACAACTCTCGGCAGCCTTAAATCCCAGCTCCCAGAATTCTCTGGGGGAAGCCATGACAGTTTGAAGTGTTATCCTATAAAGCAGGATCAGACCACTTTACGCAGTCATGGCTTCCCCCCAAAGAATTATGGGAGCTGAGAGTCGTTTTGCGATAGTTCCCAGAGTTCCCCGGTTGAACTATCATGGCTTCCCCCAAGGAATTCTGGGAGCTGCAGTTCGGTTAAGGGTGGTGAGCGTTGTCAGGTGAGCCCCACTCACAGAGCTACAATTCCCAGAGTGGTTTAATAGACAGTCCCTCTTTCCCAGGGAACTCTGGGAGTTGCAGTTCTGTGCCTAACAACTCTGAGCACCCTTATCAAACTACAGTTCCCAGGATTCCTTGGGTGGGTGAGTGGGTGGAGGGAACCATGACTTTTTTAAAGCAACATGATACTGCTGGTGGGGCCTGGCCAAAGGATTTTGAGTCCCCAAAAAAGCTCTGAAAAATATGCAGCCAACGTCGTCATCCTCTGTGCCAGGAGAAGACCCTGGGAGTTGGGGTTCCCCTCCAGCTGCCCAGCCCAGTGGATTCACCCCTCAAAATGTCACAGCCCCACACGGGCGTTTGGGGCCAGGCCTGAACCGCAATGCTTCAGGGCCGGGTGTGTTTCTCTGCAGAAAGCAGCCCCGAATTTCACATGCATACACCCCAGGCACAGAATATGGGGCAATGATGACTGCCTCACCCTGAAACGTGCCGGCTCAGGGGGCTTTTCGGGCCCAAGCAACAACAGGAACACTTTCTAGCCTTGGCCCAGTTATCACATCCCTCTCGCCCCAGCGTGCTGCCATGTGTGTAGGCCCAAGCCGGAAACTCCTGCTAGTGGGGTTGGGGGGGGGGAAGAGAAGGGGGCACTGCCAAAACCTCACTACTGGAGAAGAAACAGCCCACAGTCTTACACCTGCTCTGACAGATTCTCAAGCGTTGAGTGTGGCACCACCTTCTCCATTATAGTTTACAAAGCCTTAGAACAGCAGCCTCGCTTGCAGCCCTTACAACTGGGGTTGCCAACTTACCGCCCCTCACCACAAAATAACCCCCCTCCACAAGCCTAGCCTGCTCCTGCGCCATTAAGGGCAGGTGGGCAAGCAGCAAGGAACAGGCGGATCCTGCAGCGCTAATTGCTGATAAAGACACAGGAGCAGAGAGCTGGCTGAAAAGTTGGCAACCCCACTGGCAGCTCACTCCTCTTCACACTATCATCTCCCCTGTCCCCCCTCCCCCAATTTAGTAGTATTTTACACACACACCTTTCCTGCCACTTCCTGTACTGCCGGACTCCTTTTGTAGCCTGGTGCAAAGGAGAGAAGTGGGGAGCAAGGGGCCCCAGAAAGGGAGGCAAAACCAGCCACCCCCCCCAAGGCAGATCTCCTCTTATCATGAGATTCCTGCATGGCAGGGGGTTGGACTAGATGACCATCGGGGTCCCTTCCAACTACTGTATATGATTCTATGATTGGATAAATCCGCCTCCTACCCCGCCTTCGGAAAAACGAGAAAGAGCGATTGATTCCCTTTCATTCCTTAATATTTCTCCCATCATTTAGGGTTCGCCACCGAAACCCCAACACCTCTCCCTCTTCCGGACCCCGCCAGTTGGGTCTTTAGCCGCCCCCTCTGCTGTCACCACTAGAGGACACTTCCTTCTTACTTCTCCAACAACGCAGCCCAGCCCTCCCTCCCCAAACGAAAACTCTCTTTCTGAGTTTGTTTGAAAGAAAGGCAGGTCCGGGATGTCATCTCTCCAAGGCCGAAGAAACTGCCGGCTCGTTTCCAACCAGTGGAGGAGGGAGGCGGCGGGCAGCGGAGCCGTGCGCGGAGCGAGCGGGAGCGCCGTCTCTGCAAGGCGCGCCGTCGGGGCAGCTGCGTGGCGGCGGAACAGCCCGCCTGCCTCCGCCTGGCACCGGCCGGAGCGCGATGCGTAAAGGCGCGCCAGCTGCATGGCCAAGAGCGCACGGCGCGGCGCGCCAAGCGGACCCACCTGAAGCGCGGCGAGTCCTTCAGGCACTCCTCGAAGTCCACCTTGACCGTCATCGCGGCGCCGTTTCTCCGGGACGCTCCGGGGAGCAGCAAAGGGCGCCCTGGCCGGAGGTAGAGGCGGCGGCGGCGCTGATACCTGGACCAGACCTGTGAGCAGCCGCGCAGAGGCAAGACGAGCCAGGGGCGCGCGGAGGAGCAAGGAGGCGCCGCCGGCAGCGGCTCCTGCTCCGCCCCGGGGCGGGGTGCGCGGCTGCGGGCGACGCCCGGCGGAGGAGCCATCCTCGCGGCGCCCGGGAGAGGGCAGTAGGGCCCCCCCCTTGGTCTGCGGGACGACCCGGAGCCACGCACGGGCGGCAGGTCCGCGAAGCCGAGCGCGCAGCGCCGCCTGCAGCAAGTCCCCGGCAGCTCCGCCCGGCGGGACGACGCCAGCGCGCAGGGAGGTGGAGGAGGAGGAGGAGGAGGCGGGTTGGCTGGGAAGTGGGAAGATTCCCGGGACGAGCCGGCCTTAATCGGGAGGAGCAGGAGGAGTGGAGGGAGGAGGAGCCGGCTAGATACTTGTAAACCGCTTTGAGCGTCTCTGCAGAGTAAGCAGCAGCATATCCGTTTGGTCCGATGCAAAACGAGCAATCGGATCTGGAGCCTGTCTGGATTTATATGATACATAAACTTTATACTGTATGCCGCTTGATTGTTAAAAAAAAAATCTCGGAAAGGTTTGCAAAAAACAAACAAACAAAAGTAGATAAAAACAACCATATACAGAAGTTGTTGGTAAACTTTCTCAAAGGGGGGTCACAGGCCCCTTGGTTCCATAACTTCATCCCCAGTGCCCCCTTACTCTATGAAAAGCATTATTCAGAATGGTGGTTTGCAGGACAAGCTGAGGAAGATAATAGCGCAGGAAAAATTCCAAACAGGAGCAGTAATCGCACATTATTCAAAATCCACTTTAAACCATTTATTTTAATGAATTGAACAGTGGTGATGTTGGTGGTGGTGTCTGTCTTTGGAGACAGCAGAGGAATGTGTCTCTGGGGTGAGGTCAAGCTGTTGGACAGTTGCAGCGCCAGCTGTGGCTGTAGTGAGACCGATAGGGGAGAGACATGTTTTGTTGCAGCTGGGGCCATAGCTGTCAACTTTTCCCTTTTCTTGCGAGGAATCCTATTGGAATAAGGGAATTTCCCTTAAAAAGGGGGAAAGTTGACAGCTATGGCTGGGGCAGTGGAAGGCGTCCGGTTGGGCTGCTACAATGATATCTGGTGATGCAGTCAAACCTCAGTTGTCGAACATAATCTGTTCCAGGAGACCGTTCGACTTCCGAAACATTCGACAACCAAAAACTGAAAGCGGAAGCCTCAATACATAGGGAAACTCAAAACAGAAGCCGTGTAGCACCAGGTTCAGCTTCCGAAAATCATTCAAAAACTGGAGCAGTTACTTCCAGGTTTTTGGTGTTTGGGAGCCGAAATGTTCCAAAACGGAGGCGTTCAGGAACTGAGGTTGGACTGTGCCAGAATTTAATGCCTGATTGTCATTGACACCTCCCACATCTCTCTACTGTCCCCTTGCCTCTTACCATCCCCCCCCCACACCCCAAGTAATCCCACAGCACACTCCAGGGGGTGGTAGTGCCCACTTTGGGAACAACTGGCTTACAGCTTCTCCATGGAGTAAGCAGTATATAAAAGGTAAAGGTAAAGGGACCCCTGACCATTAGGTCCAGTCCGGACGACTCTGGGGTTGCGGCACTCATCTCGCTTTACTGGCCGAGGGTGCCGGCGTACAGCTTCTGGGTCATGTGGCCAGCAGGACTAAGCTGCTTCTGGCGAACCAGAGCAGCGCACGGAAACCGTTTACCTTCCCACCGGAGCAGTACCTATTTATCTACTTGCACTTTTGATGTGCTTTCAAACTGCTAGGTTGGCAGGAGCTGGGACCGAGCAACGGGAGCTCACCCCGTCGCGGGGATTCGAACCACCGACCTTCTGGTCAACAAGCCCTAGGCTCTGTGGTTTAACCCACAGCGCCACCCACATTTTGTTAAATGCAAAGTAAGAAGTACCTCTGGAATCCTCCCGGATGTTTTATTCCAAAAAAGCTCAAAGAAAAAATCTCAAGACGAATAAAACGACAATTTAAAACTTTTAAAATTTAAAATGCCGCTGGTGTTGCTGTTATGTAACACATGCAATTATTTCCCATCTTTATGGTTACAGCCAAGGGACTGCCTCGTGGATCCATGATATCTTCTTTTTGGGTGATTCCTCGTAGCCGGGTAAGATTGTCTTCCATAAACCTGGTTTTAACAATGAGTCCGTACTGTGTGGAGGCCAGTTCTGGATCTACAAGTCCTTCCTCAGTGGGGACATTGAATATGAACAGCTGTGTTACACCCAAGTGGCCATTGGGTGGCGCTGCAGCACTTTTGTTTCTTGCCAGATGGTGCAATTCAGCTTGCAAGTTAAGAGTCTCCACTTGTGCGGGTGTCTAGCGTTCCCTAGGAAAGCAGCCAGCTTCTGGATTACTCCATTGTCCTGGGTAATAATTATTTTAATTTGTTTACTTCCAAGCATTGTTCTACACTTGCTGGGTTTTTTTTGAACCACAGCATGCAATCCTGTCAATTCGGTTTAAAGTTAAGTCTAGTCGAGAACGACTCTGGGGTTGCGGCGCTCATCTCGCTCGATAGGCCGAGGGAGCCGGCGTACAGCTTCTGGGTCACATGGCCAGCATGACTAAGCGCTTCTGGCGAAGGCAGAGCAGCACACGGAAACGCCGTTTACCTTCCCGCCGGAGCGGTACCTATTTATCTACTTGCACTTTGACGTGCTTTCGAACTGCTAGGTTGGCAGGAGCAGGGACCGAGCAACAGGAGCTCACCCCGTCGCGGGGATTCGAACCGCCGACCTTCCGATCGGCAAGTCCAAGTGGCACCGTGGTTTAAACCACAGCGCCACCCGCGTCCCATCAGTTCGGTTTAAAGAACATTTAAAACATTGCTTCTCACAAGGTATGGCAGGAGAGGATCACAACTGCGACAGATAGACTCCAGGACAATCGAAGAAACATTTGAACATTTTAAGGTATACTGTAGCATCAAAATAATAGGTTCTGGATATACAACCAGAAACAGCCTCCACACCTCTCTTAATTTATTGGCTATTTGTCTGCAGTTCTCTCTGCAACATATTGTTGTGAACAAACATGAAAGATCAAAAAAAGAGAACGGGTTATTTGTGTGATGAGGAGATAAAATAAAATATAATAAAATAATAATAATAATAATAATAAATAATAATAATTTATTGTCTATATCCAGCCCATCTGGCTGTTTCCCCAGCCACTCTGGGCGGCTCCCAACCAAACATTAAAAACACAATACAGCATTAAACATTAAAAACTTCCCTAAACAGGGCTGCCTTCAGATGTCTTCTAAAAGACAGATAGTTGTTTATTTCCTTGACATCTGATGGGAGGGCGCCACCACCGAGAAGGCCTTCTGCCCGGTTCCCTGCAACCTCACTTCTCGCAGGGAGGGAACCGCCAGAAGGCCCTCGGAGCTGGACCTCAGTGTCCGGGCAGAACGATGGGGGTGGAGATGTTCCTTCAGGTAAGAGTTTGTCTCAAATTATAGACCAATATAAATTAGATTACCTGGCAAAAGCAAGCTTACACCTTTCATAACAGTTTGTTTAAGAGGCATGTTCATAATTATATTTTGGGAACGATTCATGTTCCTATGCCGCTGCCTTAGTTTTATACTGTCCCACGGTCATATTATAAAGTAGTTGTGTTTTATGTTTTAAATCAAGCACTGTGTTATAAGTCAAGTTGTTTTTCTTCGTATCTCTTATCAATTAAAAAATCTGGTGTGGCATGAGCATTTTTTCTTCTGATAGTGTGGCCCAGAGAAAAAGTTTGAGAACCACTGATTTAAAACAAGGCAAGGAAAATATCCAAATCTATGCAATGGGCCTGTGGCAAAGTAGTATCCCTTCATCTATGGAACATAACACATAGAATCATAGAGTTGGAAGGGTCCCCTAGGGGTCATCTAGTCCAACCCCATGCAATGCAGGAATGTTTTTGCCCAAAGTGGGACTCAAACCCACAACCTGAGATTAAGAGTCTCATGCTCTGTTGACTGAGCTATTCAGATGGTATAGGAAGTGCCTGGCTGCTGGATCAGGCCACAGGGAACCCATCTAGAACATCACAGCAGCCACCAAGCAGATGCCCTCACAAACTTCGCAAGTTCATAACCTTCCCCTTCATTTCCGGTGCCTGGCACTTTCAGGTATACTGCCTCTGCAACTGAGGCTCTCTTTAGGTATTGGGGCAGCCAGAAGGCCTGCCCACCCCCTCCAGGTCTTCGCCTCATCCCCATGTGAGGCCACAAGACTGCTGGGATTTGCGCTTTGATAGTCTCAGAGAGAGATTGGGAACCTTTTCCAGGCCGAGGGCCACATTTACTTTTGGGCAACCTTTCGAGGGCCACGTGGCAGAGGGAAGCAGGGCCGGAGGCGAAAAGGGAGCAGATTCTTGCCTGTGTGCGCCAGGATACGTTCCAGCCATGAAGAAGCCCAAGTTAAAAACCCCTTTGCCCTTTCGCAACACCTGACAAACCTGGCAGATCCACAAAATTAAGACTACTGAAATTTCAGTAAAATTCAATTAGAAATAAGTATGGGAAACATCTATAGATTTTTTGTAGTTTGTGTAACTTTTTGCAAATGACACGACTTTATGGTAGAACTCTTGCCAAAAAATAAATCTGCTGCTAGCAATAGAATTAAAGATACTTGTGGGTTCAGTTTTGAATGTTTCACCAAAATTACAACTGCAGCCATATGTATTTTCACTTAAAGTAAATATTGTTGAGTTCTGTGAGACTTGCTTACATGTTTAGGGCCAGGCTGTTGGGATATGTGTGTTTTCTACAAATAAAAACAATTGCTGTTGTTTAGTTGTTTAGTCTGGGACCCAGGTGGCGCTGTGGGTTAAACCACAGAGTCTAGGGCTTGCCGATCAGAAGGTCGGCGGTTCGAATCCCTGCCACGGGGTGAGCTCCCGTTGCTCGGTCCCAGCTCCTGCCCACCTAGCAGTTCGAAAGCACGTCAAAGTGCAAGTACCGGTAGATAAATAGGGACCGCTCCAGCGGGAAGGTAAACGGCGTTTCCGTGCGCTGCTCTGGTTCTCCAGAAGCGGCTTTGTCATGCTGGCCACATGACCCGGAAGTTGTCTGCGGACAAACGCCGGCCTCCCTATAGAGCGAGATGAGCGCCGCAACCCCAGAGTCGGACACGACTGGACCTGGTGCTCAGGGGTCCATTTACCTTTACCTTTACCTAGTTGTTTAGTCGTGTCCAACTCTTCATGACCCCATGGACCAGAGCACACCAGGCACTCCTGTCTTCCACTGCCTCCCGCAGTTTGGTCAGACTCATGTTGGTAGCTTCGAGAACACTGTCCCACCATCTCGTCCTCTGTCGTCCCCTTCTCCTTGTGCTCTCCATCTTTCCCAAGTTCACCAGGGTCTTTTCCAGGGAGTCTTCTCTTCTCATGAGGTGGCCAAAGTCTTGGAGCCTCAGCTTCAGGATCTGTCCTTCCAGTGAGTACTCAGGGCTGATATCCTTCAGAATGGATCGGTTTGGCCTTTTTGCAGTCCATGGGACTCTTGTCAAGAGTCTCCTCAGCACCTTAATTCAAAAGCATCAATTCTCTGGCAATCAGCCTTCTTTATGGTCCAGCTCTAACTTCCATACATCACTACTGGGAAAGCCATAGCTTTAACTATACAGACCTTTGTCGGCAAGGTGATGTCTCTGCTTTTTAAGATGCTGTCTAGGTTTGCCATTGCTTTTCTCCCAAGAAGCAGGCGTCTTTTAATTTCGTGACTGCTGTCACCATCTGCAGTGATCATGGAACCCAAGAAAGTAAAATCTCTCTGCTGCCTCCATTTCTTCCCCTTCTGTTTGCCAGGAGGTGATGGGACCAGTGGCCATACTTGTCATAAAAAATTTTTAATATGCATAAAATGTAGTGTTTGTATGCATTTGCATTTGAAACATTTTACAAACAGAAGTTTTCATTAGGCAGACAGAAGGTTTGACTGCAGCAAAGACACAGAATCCTAGAGTTGGAAGAGACCCCAAGGGCCATCCAGTCCAACCCCCTGCCAAGCAGGAAACACCATCAAAGCATTCCTGACAGACGGCTGTCAAGCCTCCGCTTCAAGACCTCCAAAGAAGGAGACTCCACCACACTCCTTGGCAGCAAATTCCACTGTCCAACAGCTCTTACTGTCAGGAAGTTCTTCCTAATGTTTAGGTGGAATCTTCTTTCTTGTAGTTTGAATCCATTGCTCTGTGTCCGCTTCTCTGGAGCACCAGAAAACAACCTTTCTCTCTCCTCTATATGAGATCCTTTGATATATTTGAACATGGCATCACCCCTTAACCTTCTCTTCTCTAGGCTAAACATACCCAGCTCCCTAAGCCGTTCCACCTTTGATCATTCTGGGCTCATCCCCAAAGCCCAAGCAGCCATCTCACCCAGTGGAGATGAAACCTGGCGACTCAGTTCAGTGTTGCTGAACAAGCAAGTTGTTTAGGTTCATTCTCTGGGACCAGACGCAAGGATAGTTCTTGGACATTATTAAGGGACTTACAAGAAGAATAGACCACATTTCCGGTTGGTTTAAGAGCAATGAGCTGCTTTGTATTTTGCAACATTTATTTTGTAACTTGTTTAAGACTGTTTGAATACGAGAATGGTTGTGCAATATCATGTCTCTTTGGCTATACCGAATACAAAAATTAGGAGGAATTCATGCTAAAAGGCCGGTGAATTTTCATGAGGACTGGCACCCAAAACACGAGTCAAACGGAGGCCCGCTTTTGTCCAAAACATTCTTGTTTATTATGTACAAAAAATATCAATTCCCAGCAACACAAAGACAATTAACAATAAAAAATATGCACACGCACGCACACAACCTTAAGGAGTCGTAGTGCTTTAAATAAGGCCACATTTTAAAATCTGGGAATACCTCCTTTCCTGAAGACCGGCAATATTTTCCCTCCCCTTTTCCCATGCAATTAAAAAGCAAGTATTTAAAATCTATTAAAGCGAGCAAATATCTCAAAGTATAGAAAAGTTTTCGACACACAATTTCGGGGGCGCTTACTGGGAAGTTTTTAGCGGTGGGGGTAAAGTGAAGGGTTGAAATTAACAGGCCCCAAATTAGAATGCCCATTAATATCGGCAATAGGAAATAGGCAAACAGGTTTTTTCCAAAGGGCTCTGAATTGAAGGAGAGTATCCTATCTTTGTAGGTTGGCGTCAAATGTTTTCACCAGAACCCTAGCAAATTTACGGGGTGGTTTGTGTTTGTGTGTGTGTATGTGTGATCGCGGTTATTTGCGCACAAAAAGACTCACCAGTGATTTTCGGAGCAAAGCGAACCTTCACACTTGCCTCCAATGCCGCAGGAAGCAATTAGGGTCTAATCCTGCCACCCTCAATCCCTCAACGCTTCTCACCATGCAGAACAGCCTTCCTAATATAAACCGTTTCTGCTCCCCCCAAAGTGAATGCTCTATATATTTACACACAGTTACAGATATCACTCAGGACTCTCCATTCATTCTCCCCCCCCCAAAAAAAAATATAAATGCTTGGACAACAGATAGATGTAAACACCCCAAGGAGAAACAAGCCATTTTAAAGCTCAATTTGCTGGTGTTAAACGACCCAATACAGAAGCACAGTTAAGTGCTGAATTCCCCAGTCTTCCCAGTTCAGGAGTTGCTTTCAAACAAACTTAAGGGAACCTGGTCCTGTGTTTTAGGTCTGTCGCAACTGTTTGTGTGTGTTGGTGTGTGTGTCCCTGAGTAATCTTTTTTAAAAATTGTATTAATTTGGGAGTCTGCAGGGGTGGTAAGGTGGAGAAGAGAGTTCAATTAACAAATTATCTGTGTGTCTCCCCCCCCCCCCACCGCCGATCCAATAAGTCGGCGTGGAAGTGTTGTTGGGTGTGTTTACATCAGGCATAGGCAAACTCCAGATGTTTTGGGACTACAACTCCCATCATCCCTAGCTAACAGGACCAGTGGTCATGGATGATGGGAGTTGTAGTCCCAAAAAACACCTGGAGGGCCAAGTTTGGGGGCTGCCTGGTTTACACCATCTTAAGTTAATCACTTATGATCATTCCTATCCGTTAGCAAAAGAATTAACACAGGGAAATCGCAAGCTAAAAAATATTTAGTATAAAAAAAGAAAGCTGGTGTGAAATCAGGAAACATTTAAAAACGCCTCTCTCGGATGGGGGGGGGGGGAAAGGAGTTGGTGAGGTCGTCCCGAAGAGTTCAGGGTGGTCCTTCCCTCCCACGCCTCTGGGTTAGGGGCATGGGGGGGGCAGTCCAGTGGTATTCTAGGCGTGGGGAAAGCGTGAAGGAACTGTCAATCAGGAGCGCTAGACATATTCTTTGGAGCTTGGAGGTTTGGAGATGGGTTTCCCCTGAGGGTACTGGCGCCCTCTGTAGGCGGCCCCCCGGGCAGGAGCAGGAGAGGAGACCGCCCCCCAGCAGCAGCAAGGCAGAGCCGGCCCAGCCAATGAAAATGGCGTATCCGAATTCGTACCTGCAAGGTGGAGAAAGGTGAATCATGAAGATGCTCCAGTTGATGCACGCATTTCTAAAGCTCTAGTTACAGGTAGGTAGCTGTGTTGGTCTGCCATAGTCGAAACAAAATAAAAAAAAAATCCTTCCAGTAGCACCTTAGAGACCAACTAAGTTTGTTCTTGGTATGAGCTTTCGTGTGCATGCACACTGAAAGAAAGTATCTGAGTAAGTGTGCATGCACACGAAAGCTCATACCAAGAACAAACTCAGTTGGTCGCTAAGGTGCTACTGGAAAGAATTTTCTATTTTGTTTCGCAAGACGAAGTTTCCTATGGCCGTGACTCGCAAAACGAAAACGTTTTGCGGTGTTTCTCCCCCCGTCAAACCGCGATTCCCCCAACCGTGCTTCGCAAGACGAAATTTCCGCTATACGACAACACTCGCGGAACGAATTAATTTCGTCTTGCGAGGCACCACTGTATAGTGGTTCCTTGGTTCACACAAACACCTTGGTACTCAAACAACTTGGAACCCAAACGCTGCAAACCCGGAAGTAAGTGTTCCGGTATGCGAACGTTTTCCGGAAGCCGAATGTGCTCCGTTTTGAGTGCTACCACACTGAGGTCTGTCTGTTTTGCTATTTATTTTTGCATTTTGTTTTTCGGCTTTTTTTTTTTGTTTTTTCTTGCGACTGTGCGCAACCCAGTTCGGCTACCGATTGATTGAGCAGCACATCTTGTTTGTTGCTTTCATTTTATGGATCAGTGTGGATCTCGTTAGATAGTAAAATCCATGTTAAACTGCGGTTTTAGGGGTCGTTATTAGAAGTCTGGAACGGATTGATCCATTTTGCATTACTTTCTATAGGAAAGCGTGCCTTGGTTTTGGAACGGACTTCCGGAACGGATTAAATTTGAGAACCAAGGTACCACTGTAGGACCAAAAGACAAGCCTTGCAGGGGTCACGCCAGTGGCTCCATCTAGACCCGCACCCTGTTCTCACGGAGGCCAAGCAGATGCCCAAAAGGGGAACCAGGATCTGAGCATAAGAGCCCTCTCTCCCCCTCCTGTGGCTCCCAGAAGCATTGACTGCCCCCAGAGCGCAGCTATCCCGGAAACCCAGCCAGATGGGCGGGGTAGAATAAATTATTATTATTATTATTATTATTATTAGCCACCGATAGAACCTCTCCTCCTCCACGAATTTGCCCAACCCTCATTTAAAACCATCCAAGTTGGTGGCCGCCGTCGCCGCCTACTGTGGCAGGGAGTTCCACAGCTTAACTCGGAGCGAAGGAGGGCTTTCTTTCATCGGCACCGAAGATTCCCACATTCAGCTTCATTCGTTACCCCTACAAGTTCCAGCGTTACGGGGGAGGGTTGGGGGAGCTTCTCCCTGCAACACTTTCTTCCAGCAACATCTGGATCTGGCCAACGTCCCATCAGCCTGGATAGCTTAGCTGGTTAGAGCACAGAGCTGACAATGCCAGTTCTACGATTCTACTAGAAACCACTGGGGGTGGGATTGCTTTTTGTGCCTGAATCCTGCTTGCCTGTTTTCCACTGGGGCATCTGGTTGGCCACAGTGAGAAAAGGATGCTGGACCAGGGTGGATAAAAATTAAAAAATTAAAAAAACAACCCGTTTTGTTTTTTTTAATTTAAATCGGATTTTTAAAATAAAATGCTTTTGGAGGGAAAAAACCTTTCTAAAGAGACTTTTCTATTTAAGTCACATTATAGTCCAAAGGCTATTCATCAGGGAATAAGGATTTGTTGGAAGTTTTTTCATGTGTGCTAAAACTCAGTCTAAGTTTCTTTTTGGGGGGTGGGGGGGGGTGGAATCGTTTAACCACATCGGTTAACAAACACGGATACATATGCGACAATGCTATTGTTTCAGTAAAATAAAAACTGATTAAATTGCCATTAAGGAAATGATCCGTTTCTCTCCTTCCGATAAAGTACAGCAGAAAAGTTGTCCAAATATAAACAATAACTTTCAAAATCATCTATGTATTTCTGATAGCATAACCAAATCGGTAATTACAGACATAACTGTAAAAGCTACTCGTGAGAATTCATTATTCCAAAAATGAAACCTCCACCTGGTTGTAAATACTAAGAGGATGCCAGCAAGGCTGAACCTTTGTGTAAAAATAAATGATTTAAATCAAGTCTTACTGACTAGTGATCTAAATTGTGATTTAAATAGATTTGATTTAATTCAAACCCACCCTGTGCTGGACTATTTAGCACAGGGATGGGGGGTGGGCTGGGTTTCAATGAGGCGAAGAAATCGGAGAAGCCCAGATCTTGTGGGGTTTGGGGGCCTACAAGCACCGGATGAGGCAGCCCTTGCGTTCATTCCTCTCTCTCTCTCCCCCACCCCACCCTGCTTCAACCAGAAAACTCACTTTGCATTTGTCGCCACCATAGTGCTGTAGAAATCCGTCACAGTCTGGTGGCCGATCCACGAGCAAGCAACGAGTGCACAGCCCTGGGGGAAAGAGGGAGAAGGAAGGGCGGGGGGGGGGGAAGAGAAAAAAAATAGTTTATATAACAGCTTCTTTCTCCTCCGTGGTGTTCAAGGAACAGCCTGGAAAACTCACAGTCCCATGCTCAACTTCGACATGCTACTTAATAAATAATAATAATATAATATAATAATAATATAATAATAATAATAATAATAATAATAATAATTTATTTATACCCCACGCATCTGGCTGGGTTTCCTCAGCCACTCTGGGCAGCTTCCAACAGAATGTTAAAATACAACAATCTATTAAACATTAAAAGCTTCCCTAAACAGGGCTGCCTTCAGGTGTCTTCTAAAAGTCAGGTAGTTGTTTTTCTCTTTGACATCTGGTGGGAGGGCGCTAAAAAGGAAGCCGTTTCAGTTCGAAACCCGTCATCTGTTATGGATGCTTTAAGTAGAGATTCCTGCATCGCGGGGGGGGGGGGGTTGGACTAGATGACCCTCGGGTCCCTTCCCACTCTACAATTCTACGATCCCTTTGCTAGTTCAATTCATAAAGAACATGAGAAGAGACTTGCTAGATCAGGCCACTTGCCCATCTAGTCCGCATCCTGTTCTCACAGTGGCCAACCAGATGACTATTATGGAAAACCCACAAGCAGGATTCGAACGCAAGAGCCCTCTCCCCTCCTGCGGTTTCCAGAAACCAGCATCACTTTCCTCTGACTGTGCAGGTAGGGCACATCCTGGCTAGTTGCCATCGATCACCCTTTCCTCCTCCATGAATTTGCCCAATCCTCTTTTAAATCCATCCAAGTTGGGGGCTGTCCCTGCCTCCTGTGGCAGGGAGTTCCACGGTTTAATTACGACTTTATAGACTCTTTGAGCCCTTTAGGCTCAAAGATCGTAATTGTTTGCGGGGGGGGGGGGCTCAGGTGTGTGTATGTCTTCTTATGCCCCATTCATATCACTCAGTTGTTGTGTTCAGTCATTTAGTTGTGTCCGACTCTTTGTGACCCCACGGATAAGAGCACACCAGGCACTCCTGTCTTCCACTGCCTCCCGCAGTTTGGCCAAACTCATGCCAGTCGCTTCGAGAACACTGTCCAACCACCTCATCCTCGTCGTCCCCTTCTCCTTGTGCCCTCCATCTTTCCCAACATCAGGGTCTTTTCTAGGGAGTCTTCTCTTCTCCGAGGTGGCCAAAGTCTTGGAGCCTCAGCTTCAGGATCTGTCCTTCCAGTGAGCACTCAGGGCTGATTTCTTTAAGAATGGATAAGTTTGATCTTTTTGCAGTCCATGGGACTCTCAAGAGTCTCCTCCAGCACCATAATTCAAAAGCATCATTCTTCGGCGATCAGCCTTCTTTATGGTCCAGCTCTCACTTCCATACATCACTACTGGGAAAACTATACGGACCTTTGTTGGCAAGGTGGTGTCTCTGCTTTTTAAGATGCTGTCTGGGTTTGTCACCACACAGTAGAAGCCAATAAGTGTGCATGCACACGAAAGCTCATACCAAGAACAAACTTAGTTGGTCTCTAAGGTGCTACTGGAAGGATTTTTTAATTTTTTATTTTGTTTCCACTTTAAACAGTCGTGGCTTCCCCCAAAAGAATCCAGGGATGTTAAGGGTGCTGAGATTTGCCTTGTAGAGCTACAGTTCCCAGAGTCTGGCCACTTTGGGAACTGTTCTAGTCTGCCTTGGCCAGACTCCATGTGGAGTCCTGTGTCCAGTTCTGGACTCCCCATTTTAAGGAGGAGGTTGACAAGCTGGAACATGTGCAGAGAGGGCAACCAACATGATCAAGGGTCTGGAAACCAAGCCTTATAAGGAACGGTGAAGGGAGTTGGGCAAGAGATAAGATAGCCATCTTCAAATATCTGAAGGTTGCTTCCTGTTGCTCCAGGGGGTAGGAACGGGCGGCGCCATGGTCTAAACCACAGAGCCTCTTGGGCTTGTCGATCGGAGGTCGGCGGTTCGAATCCCTGCGACGGGCGAGCTCCCGCTGCTCTGTCCCAGCTCCTGCCAACCTAGCAGCTCAAAAGCACGCCAGTGCGATAAATAGGAAGGTAAACGGTGTTTCCCAGCGCTCTGGTTTCCGTCACGGGGTCCCATTGCACCAGAAGCGGTTTAGTCATGTTGGCCGCATGACTCAGAAAGCTGTGCAGACAGACGCCAGCTCCCTCAGCCTGAAAGCAAGACGAGCGCCGCAACCCCATAGTCGCCTTTGACTGGACTTAACCATCCAGGAGTCCTTTGAGATTCCTTAGCTGTGATCCCTGCATTGCATGGACTTGGACTAAATAGTAATAATTGTTGCTGTTGTTGTTATTTATTTGTACCCCACCCATCCAGCTGGGTTTCCCCAGCTGCTCTGGGCAGCTCCCAACAATATTAAAAAAATGATAAAACATCAAGCTTCCCTAAACAGAGCTGCCTTCAGATTCTTCTAAAAGTGAAGATATTATTTATTTCCTTGACATCTGATGGGAGGGCGCCACCACCGAGAAGGCCCTCTGCCTAGTTGCCTGTCACCTCACGTCTCACAGGGAGGGAACCGCCAGAAGGCCCTCGGAGCTGGACCTCCGTGTCGGGCTGGATGATGGGGGTGGAGACGCTCCTTCAGGTATACTGGGCCTTTGAGGCCGTTTAGGGCTTTCAAGGTCAGCACCAACACTTTGAATTGTGCTCAGAAACGTACTGGGAGCCAATGTAGGTTTTTCAGGACCGGTGTTACGTGGTGTCGGAGGCCGCTCCCAGTCCCCAGTCTAGCTGCCGCATTCTGGATTAATTGCAGTTTCCAGGTCACTTTCAAAGGTAGCCCCACGTAGAGCGCAGGGCAGTAGCCCAAGCGGGAGATAACAGAGCATGCACCACTCTGGCCAGACAAGGCTTCTTCCCATTGCGCAATTCTACGAAAAAGATCACCAGCGACTAGGCCAGCTAAACCTAACACCCCTTTCAGCATTTTCCGTCAGCTGCCTAATCCTGAACAGCTCTTCCTAGAAAGGACCGTAGCCTCTTCTGAACAGGTTCATTCCTATCAGAAATTAGAAATCAGCCGGGCTCCAGGTGTGTTTTGCGACCGGCGTGGCTCCAATTGCAACCGCATGGAGATCTCTGGGCGCCAGGTTGGGACAGACATCTTGGCCTGGCTGGCCCCTCCAGCTTTCTTAAGCAGTTGAGCTGTTCTTTTATTTACTCATTTTGTTTATATCCCACCTTTTTCTCCAAGGAGCACATGGTTCACACACACACACACACTCAGTTAATCCCCACAACAACCCTGCGAGGTAGGTGAAGAGGCTGTACGACTCCAAGGTCACCCAGTGGAGATTTGGACCCTGATCTCTCACTACTACACCCCACTGCCTTCCTAGAGTCCTTCTGCTATGGGAAAGCTGTATCAATTAACTAGGTAAATAAACACATTTGCAGAAAGCAAAATACCGCTTAGAGAAAAATATGAAACATTTCCTCTGAAGCTTGCATCTGTTTTATTCCAGGTGGTTTTATTTGATGTTTTAATGTGTTGAAAACCACCTTGAGATGATTTCTTAAAATATAAAGCGGTGTAAGAATGAAATTAATAGTTATAATGATACATTTCATTTTAGAGAGGGGAAAGGTGTCTAGACATTCCACTGTGGTGCCCCTGGCGCAGGTTCAAGGTGCCATTGGGCGATTAGCTTATATATCTGAGTTTCTAACACTGATTCCTATCGCACCGCTTGCTGCAGACTCCTCTGGGATGGGCACGGTATTCTCCCCTGTATGACAACATCGCTACTTCTGCAAAGCCAAAACAAACAGCCTCTCCCCATTCCACAGATCCAATTTGCAGCCTCCCTTCAATAGATGCTTTCCCTGAGGGAACGGCAAGAGCGCTTGCAGAGCTCAACCCTCCTTTTCACCAGGCCAACTGATGCTTTCCCTGAAGCTACCTGAAGCTACCTTGGAAGGTGGGATGCGGGTGGCACTGTGGGTTAAACCACAGAGCCTAGGGCTTGCCGATCAGAAGGTCGGCGGTTCGAATCCCTGCGACGGGGTGAGCTCCCGTTGCTCGGTCCCAGCTCCTGCAAACCTAGCAGTTCAAAAGCACGTCAAAGTGCAAGTAGATAAATAGGTACCTCTCCGGCGGGAAGGTAAACGGCGTTTCCGTGCGCTGCTCTGGTTCGCCAGGAGCGGCTTAGTCATGCTGGCCACATGAGCCGGAAGCTGTACTCCGGCTCCCTCAGCCAGTAACGCAAGATGAGCGCCGCAACCCCAGAGTCGGACATGACTGGACCTAATGGTCAGGGGTCCCTTTACCTTTACCTATGTATTGACTGACAAGATTTATGTGCTGCTTGGTTGTCGTGAAACGGTCAGGGGTCCCTTTACCTTGGAAGTGACCTGAAAACTACCACTAATCCAGAATGCAGCGGCTAGATTGGAGACTGGGAGCGGCCGCCGAGACCACATAACACCGGTCTTGAAAGACCTACATTGGCTCCCAGTACGTTTCCGAGCACAATTCAAAGTGTTGGTGCTGACCTTGAAAGCCCTAAACGGCCTCAAAGGCCCAGTATACCTGAAGGAGCATCTCCACCCCCATCGCTCGGCCCGGACACTGAGGTCCAGCTCCGAGGGCCTTCTGGCGGTACCCTCACTGCGAGGAGCGAGTTGCAGAAAACCAGGCAGAGGGCCTTCTCGGTGGTGGCACCCGCCCTGTGGAACTCCCTCCCACCAGAAGTCAAGGAAATAAACAACTACCTGACTTTTAGAACACATCTGAAGGCAGCCCTGTTTAGGGAAGTTTTTAATGTTTTATCGTGTTTTTAATATTCTGTTGGAAGCCATCTAGAGTGGCTGGAGAAGCCTAGCCAGATGGGCGGAGTATTATTATTATTATTATTAATAATAATAATAATAATATAACAACAGCAGCAGCAGCAGCAGCAGCAGCTTTGGGGTCAATTCCCTGATGGTACCTCCAAGCAGGCAACGAGTATGAAACCCTGTAGAGCTGCCGCCACTCGGCATGGACATGACTGAGCAGGATGGGACAAGTGAAGAATATCTGATTATCAACCAGATTAAGTTGCTGAGGCAGTGCAGCATCGTGTTTAGACGCAGTCATGGCCAAATTCGGCCCTTCAGCTGTTTTGGGACTACAACTCCCATCATCCCTAGCTAGCAGGACCAGTGGTCAGGGATGATGGGAATTGTAGTCCCAAAACATCTGGAGGGCCAGGTTTGGGGGTAGCCTGCCCTAGAGACAGTATCTCGTATAGCCCCAGAACTCGTGGACATGGCATGAAGACGGACGCTGGAAAATTCAGGACAGATAAAAAAGTCCTTCACGCAGCGCAGGGTTAAACTATGGAACTCCCTGCCACAGGAGGCAGTGACAGCCACCAACCTGGATGGATTTAAAAGAGGACTGATAAAACTAATAAAAGAATTAATCAATTAAAACCACAAAGCTGGTGTGGAGCTCAGGTCATGGCTTCCTCTGCCGACGCCATCTTCCCAGCCAAACTGAAGGTAGTTAGATCTCTGGCCTGCTATTCGAGTGACCTGATAAACCCTACGCTAAGAAGGGCCCGATGATTTCATCCCATCCCCACAGCATTATTACAGGGTGTTATTTTCCATTATTCCTCTGGCTCTTCGACTCTGCCCACGCAACAAGGGAAAGATAGAGGGCCTTATTCATTTTTTTTCTTCTACTGCCCAATATATGTCTCAGGCTTTCCCTTTTAATCCCACCGATCGCCGCCCGGGACGATGACCGCATGAAATACTTACTGGTGGATGCCAAACCACTGAGATAACGTGGGGTGGCCATCTACATATTACAGGCCCTGAAACTCAGGGCCACCTTTTTTGGCTAACTTTTTTGGCTAACTTACCTCAGCCCTTTTTTGGCTAACTTACCTCAGCCCTAGTCCTACGTAACTTTTTTGGCTAACTTACCTCAGCCCTTTTTTGGCTAACTTACCTCAGCCCTTTTTTGGCTAACTTACCTCAGCCCTTTTTTGGCTAACTTACCTCAGCCCTAGTCCTACGTAACTTTTTGGCTAACTTACCTCAGCCCTTTTTTGGCTAACTTACCTCAGCCCTAGTCCTACGTAACTTTTTGGCTAACTTACCTCAGCCCTTTTTGGCTAACTTACCTCAGCCCTAGTCCTACGTAACTTTTTTGGCTAACTTACCTCAGCCCTAGTCCTACGTAACTTTTTTGGCTAACTTACCTCAGCCCTTTTTTGGCTAACTTACCTCAGCCCTAGTCCTACGTAACTTTTTGGCTAACTTACCTCAGCCCTAGTCCTACGTAACTCCCTGACGTAGACACAGTCGCATTGCCCTGTTACTGCTCTTTACCTCACCTGTACCACTCAGCATGATTTTACACTCAATGTTCTAGCTGCATTCGCAGGTATTCTATGTATAATCGCGACAGGTCGCTTGCCTGGTCTCTCGCAATGTGCTCTGGCCATATGGCTAATGCAGCGGTGGCGAACCTATGGCACGCAGAGCCCTCACTGCTGGCACGTGCGCCATTGGTTCACCTGTGCTGTTGTTTCCCCCTCCCCATTTGTTCTCCCACTCCCCCCCCCCACGCTACAGGTTGCGTCTGCTGTTGAAACCCAGAATCTTTTTTTTTTTCTTCTGCTGGCCGCCAGAGATTGTGTTATGCGATTGGTCTGTTTTTCAATTTTCTGCGTCAGTGGCTGTTTCTGATTGGGCATAGCAGCGTTCTTTTTTAACCTTTATTGTGCTGGGGGGGGGGGGTTGGGGCGCTTTGGCAGACGATATCAGTGCTGCGTGTTATTTCCAGTGAAGGTATTATTTGTCATTTATTTCTGTTCTCTCTCCCCCCCCCCCAAAAAAGCTCAGCAGCTTTGGGGCATCCCCCCCAAAAAGCAAAGCAACTTTTGTGTGACCCCCCCCCCAAAAAAAACCTCAACAACTTTGGGAAGCCTCCCCCCCCCAAAAAAAAAACCTCAATGAAAAGCTCAACAACTCTGGGCACTTCGCGATAAATAAGTGGGTTTCGGTTTGCAGTTTGGGCACTCGGTCTCTAAAAGGTTCGCCGCCACTGGGCTAACGCAATAAATAAACTGAATTGAATAAAAGAGGACTGGACAAATTATGAACGGAGGACAGGGCTATTGGTGGCTCGTAGTCACAGATGCTTCTGAATCCCAGTTCTAAACGGCAGGAAGGGAGAGGGGGCTCTTGCGCTCGGATACTGCTTGTGGGGTTTCCCCCCTTGGGGCTGGCTGAGAAGGGACCCCCCCCCCTTCGTACTGATCCAGCGGCCACTGTTGTTCTAGGCCCACAGAGCAGAAAAACGGGCTTTTCCTTGGATGACCCACCTGCAACCATGAAGATGATGCCTCCCGTCATGGCAATGCGAGCCTTCGTCACCTTGTCTTCGCTCCCGCAATTGGTGCATTTCATGCCCATGGTGCCAATGCCCATGCCAATCACCCCCAGTACAAGGGAGACCACCATCAGCGCCCGGGTGGCTTGGCGAGAGGCTGCAGAGATAAAACGGGGAGATTCAGAAAACGAAAAGGCAAGACTTCTCTGCAATAGAATCCTAGAGTTGGAAGAGACCCCAAGGGCCATCCAGTCCAACCCCCTGCCAAGCAGGAAACACCATCAAGCATTCCTGACAGACGGCTGTCAAGCCTCCGCTTAAAGACCTCCAAAGAAGGAGACTCCACCACACTCCTTGGCAGCAAATCCACTGTCCAACAGCTCTCACTGTCAGGAAGTTCTTCCTAATGTTTAGGTGGAATCTTCTTTCTTGTAGTTTGAATCCATTGCCCCGTGTCCGCTTCTCTGGAGCAGCAGAAAACAACCTTTCTCCCTCCTCTAGATGACATCCTTTGATATATTTGAACATGGCTATCATATCACCCCTTAACCTTCTCTTCTCCAGGCTAAACATACCCAGCTCCCTAAGCCGTTCCTCATAAGGCATCGTTTCCAGGCCTTGGACCATTTTGGTTGCCCTCCTCTGGACACGTTCCAGCTTGTCAGTCTCCTTCTTGAACTGTGGTGCCCAGAACTGGACACAGTATTCCAGGTGAGGTCTGACCAGAGCGGAATACAGTGGTACTATTACTTCCCTTGATCTAACTATACTCCTATTGATGCAGCCCAGAATTGCATTGGCTTTTTTAGCTGCTGCATCACACTGTTGACTCATGTCAGTTTATGGTCTACCAAGACTCCTAGATCCTTTTCACATGTACTGCTCTCAAGCCAATAAGGCTACAATTAACCGTTTCCCTGAAGTCTGGCAAAGGATTTCAAGTTCATTCCCCCCCCCCCCGCCCCCATCCAGGGTCCATTTGCTTGCTTTTTAAAGGTACCGATTTAATTTGCAGCAAACACTTTCATTTTTCTCTTTTAAGCACCGGCGCACAAATATTTCACTATTAAAAAGGAAAAAAAACTGGGTTGTATCGCAAACGTTTGCCGTTTTCAAAATAGAGACATTTAGGGATGTGCGACTCACTGGGCTCTGTCGATTTCTGGAGCGAAAAAACTTAGCTGGAGACAGTATTAGAACAAATAGGTTAAAAACCACAAATTCATTCTGGTTCTTAATACCGCAATCTTCACTGGCAGACTTACCAATTATTAAATGTGTTAACACGGATAGAACTTAAGGATATTGCAGCTGTTGTATAAGGAATCGTTATTACGATTGGAATGTAATGGGATTAAATAAGGGTTTGGGAGCTGAATTAAAGTAAATTATCAAACCTTCAATTCTAGCACGCGGGGGGGGCACTTAAATTATGCAACTGGGTATTTGACTGATTTATATTGAAATTGATAGTATAATATGGTATTGATACAATGAGGCGTATATTGGATTATTGTTACTGAAAACTAATAAAAACTATTTTTTAAAAACCTACAAATTTAAAAGGTGTGGCTCATTTGTTTCAGGGCTGGAATGGCACCAGTAGTGAGGGCAAGAGGAATCACCCCAAATATTCCCACTCGACTGCTTTAATCTGCGGAACCGGAACTGTCACTGGCGCAACACAATCCACACTTGCAAGTAATCAATCTTTAAGTGTGGCAGCACCTGCCCTCGAACTCGGGTCCTGCTTTCGGGCTTCCCACAGGCATCTGGTTGGCCGCTGTGGGAACTGGATGAGGCCCTTGGCAGAGTTCTTCGGATGTCCTTAAGCCCCACTGAACATCCATCGGAGAGGATAAATTGCAGCCCGGCCCTTTTCCTGCTACCGGTTTGAATATTTGAAACCGGAGAGTTTACTCACGGCCTGTACCTTCCCCAGGTGAATACCAGCCGTGCAAGTTTCAAGAAGTTAAACAAAGCAACGAAACGCCTTTGCGGCGATTTAAAGGCATGACTCCGGTCTGTGAGTCACCGTGGGTCACTTTCCTGCTTCCTGTCCCAGTGCCAGGAAGCTGTCTGAATACCTCCCAGGGTCAGTGGCGTCTAATCTTGCCCCTTTCTGAAATTTATTTCTCAGTGTGTGGTTTTCTTTTTTGCAAATCTGCCAAAGAATAAAATAAGACTGCGATGAAGGGGTTTTTCTCGGGACGGCGGAGGCCGTGTCCCGTTGGTGAAGTGGTGGCGGCACTCGGCCTTCTTCTGTCGGGAAATGTTGGGGGGGGCAGTGGCGTAGCATGGGCTGCCGGTGCCCGGGGCAAGCCACCGTGCAGGAAACAGACGGAGCACATATGCACATTCGGCGCAGGAGGTCGCAGCCGCAGAGATAAGAAAAGAAGAGACATTCCACCGTCTGGAGAGAGGTCACTTCCTGGTTCGTGCCATGGAGAAGCCATTTTCAACAGAGCCCAGCGACGGAAGCAAGCAAATGTATCGAGGTAGCACTGGGCGTCGAAATTTTGCTCTGCTGAGAATTTGCCCCCCCATGCTACGCCTGCTCAGGGAGACAAGAAATGGGGGTCAAGGAGGGTCAGTTGGGGGAGTGAGAAATGTCTGTGTTTTTCATCGGAGGAATGTTGGAAGCTCTGCAGACACAACCCTGGCCCGGGAAGGCGCTTCCAGCCTTCAATTTTGCCCTGAATCCCATGAAAGACGTTATTCTTTGCTAAACCCATTGACTGGCGCCTGACTGGGGGCGTAGAGGATTCTGAGGTTGACAGTGCAGGGTTCCTAGGGGTCACAAACCCTCTATTGCGGTTAAACTCTACAGTGCTGGAGGGAGGGGGGCAGAGTGACCAGGACCACCCTTCCACAAACCTGGTGCCCCCCAACCAGGGGCGTAGCAAGGTAAATTGGTACCCAGGGGCAAAAAAAAAATTGTCACCCACCCCCAGAGGCGTAGGAAGGTCAGGTGGTACCCAGTGCGGAAAATTTCTTGTCACCCCCCCCATTGATTTCCCCCCCCTTGCAAAAATGGTTTTACGTTATTTCATATTTTATCAAAGGAATAATAACAAGTAATAATAATAATAATAATAACTTTTATTTATATCCCGCCCTCCCCGGCCGAAGTCGGGCTCAGGGTGGCTAACGTCAGATACATAACATTGGTATAAAAAAAACAATAATTAAATTACCTCCTAAAAACACCTCAAAATCAAATTAAAGTCTAATTAGACGGCTTTCCACAGGGTTAGGGTTGGGAACAGTAAGTGCTCCACTGAAATGAAATTTCAGCCTTCACGGCATAGGAAAACAGCCAAGTGAACAGCTATTTTGGTGGAGGAGGGTCAAGATATTAACCGATATGCATGAAATTTCATATATAGCTATATCATCCCTAGTATGGTAAGATAAGACCTTTGGAGCAGGCATTTAAAAAAAAGTTTTTTATGAACTGCCCTAGTAGGGCAGTAATTGTTCCTTGATAATTTGTCACCCCTCCATTATGGAACATGGGGCGGACCGCCCCCTACGCCCTGCCGCTTCGGATTGCAGCCGCTGGGGGGCACCAGGATCTGGAGCCAGGCCCCGATTTTAGTTCCCGCCTTTGGCATCCTGCCAAGGAACAACCTGGCCAGATTTTAAAAAAAGAGAGAAATGGATTCAAAGTCTAAGAGAGCCATTTGCTAGCAGGATCTATAAAGCCACACCTTGTTTAACGCTTCACGGATTCAGCAAGCGAGCTTCCATGAAGTAGGAGTCGCAGCAGGACTCCTGGGTTCACGGAGAGAGCCCAGAGGAGGAATCGAGGGCCTCCGCCTGCCACCACACGACGCCCAGCCACCCGACCAAAAAACCCCTGCCCCGTTTTGTGGCTCAGTGGGGCGATGGCATCTAAAGGGAAGAAGGGGAGAGTCTCAACCGGCTCCTCTCCCCGCCCCGCCAAAAATATATATAAATCTATCAGGTGATTTGAGGCAGATCACACAATCACTGCAATGTCGCTACTGGCAGTGCTAAAGGTGCCTATCTGCACTTGTAAGGACCCAGTCTTTTAGTGTGGCGTGGCAGTAAACTTTGGAACTCCCTGCCTATTGATATCAGAAAGGTGCCTATGCTGTTCGCTTTTCGGCGCCTGCTAAAAACAGGCCTCAGGTGTTTAGAAAGTTGGTGTGAGTTTTAATCTGTTTTTAGCCTGTTGTTGTTTCGTAAGCCTTAAATTAGTGCTCTTAATTCTAATTACTGATATTTTAAATCTTTTTTGTAAACTGCGTTGTTGTTTTTACAGTCAATCAGTGTATAAATTTTGTGAAATGAGATAAAGCAAGCAAAAAACATGGTTATAATTCTTTCCATCCTGAAGTAAACCATAAGTCGGCATTAACTCAATTGAATCCCTTCTAATATTTGAAACTGTTTGTGTCTGAATAGGTTAGCAAGGCTTCCCCAACCTGGCGCTCTCCAGCTCTTTTGGACTACAACTCCCATCAGCCCCAGCCGGCTGGGGCTGATGGGAGTTGTAGTCCAAAAGGGCTGGAGTGTGACAGGCTGTGAATTACCGACAATGGAGGAATGGCAGACAAATTAATGGACTATGCAGAAATAGATGACAGAAAGAATTCAAAACCGGCGGGACCAGGAATTCCTGAAGGATTGGACTAAGTTTGAGAAATATTTGAAAGACAATTGTAAACAACAAATCACGCTAATAGGCTTGCAAGAAGTTTTGTAAGGTTAAATTTAGGAAATACTATGAAATATATTGGATGGTAATAATTGTTGTGATAAAATAATAGTGAAGTTGGAAATACAATAAGAAATGATAAAAATTGAAAATCCTGAGAAGCGGTTGAGGGAAGTCAAAAATATGTCTAAGAGATGAATAAGAATGGATGTTTAAAAGATGTATGTAAAATTCAATAAAAAAATATTTTAAGAAAAAAGGTTGTGGCAGGTGAGGGGATGCTGCTGCCACGAATTTGGAGACATTTGCATCTGCTTAAATTCCCTACAGAAATTGTATTTACCAATGATGAGCTGTCTGGGACTGAATCCTCAAGCTGTGCGAATAATAATCAGAGTTAACAATATTTATATACAGCCTGATTATTACTATTATTTTTTTAAAAAAAACCACAACCACCTCTAAGCGGTTTACAAAGATCATAAATGCAACATGAAAATTCTCGATGAGAAACAGGTTGTTTAAAAGCATTCCAAAGGTGGTTTAAACAAACACTAGCTCAAAAGAAAGCAAGAAAGAAATCTAACAGTTGCGACTTTGGCACGTTTGGACTGGCTTGCCTCAAGCAAAGCATATTTCAATGAGGCACTAAAAAGAGGAGAGCAAAGGTTGTCCGCCTGATGGCAACCTCTCCATGAAAATGCTGGGAGGGGTCACCCGGAGTTTTGCAGGATATTGTTAGAAATATTCTGCAGACACACAGCTCTGCTTCTCCTTTGCATCTGCAGGTGTGGGAGTGGATGTGCTGGACTGATGTCTTGCCTCAGTAATGGACTGGAGGAGAGCCAATAAACTGAAGCTCCATCCAGACTGAGGTACTATAAGGGGGCCGTTTAGTCTAACATCTGTTGTCTATACAAAATTAAAAAATCCTTCCAGTAGCACCTTAGAGACCAACTAAGTTTGTTCTTGGTATGAGCTTTCGCGTGCATGGAAGGAATTTTTTTATTTTATTTTGTTTTGACTATGGCAGACCAACACGGCTACCTACCTGTATTCTGTTGTCTATGCTCTGCTCACCTTTAGGTTAAAAGGTAAAGGTAAAGGGATCCCTGACCGTTAGGTCCAGTCGTGTCGGACTCTGGGGTTGTGGCACTCATCTTGCTTTACAGGCCGAGGGAGCTGGCGTCCAGCTTCCGGGTCATGTGGCCAGCATGACTAAGCCGCTTCTGGCGAACCAGAGCAGCACACAGAAACACCGTTTACCTTCCTGCCAGAGCGGTACCTATTTATCTAATTGCACTTTGATGTGCTTTCGAACTGCTAGGTGGGCAGGAGCAGGGACCGAGCAACGGGAGCTCACCCTGTTGTGGGGATTCGAACCGCCAACCTTCCTGATCGGCAAGCCCTAGCTGTGGTTTAGACCACAGCACCACCCACGTCCCACCTTTAGGTTACATGACTGTAATGGGTTACACATAGGGCTGCCTCTGTATTAGGTCTGGAAACATCAGCTGCTGCAGGATTCAGTACACGTCAAACAAAATATGTGGTTTACCTTACTCGATGTCCATGTAATTTATTATACATAGGTTCCACCTCATACCAAGAACAAACTTAGTTGGTCTCTAAGGTGCTACTGGAAGGAATTTTTTAATTTCATTTCTTTTGACTACGGCAGACCAACACGGCTACCTACCTGTAATTGGGGAACATCGTTCCCGCATACGAAATGCCATTATGGAGGCACCTTTGGTCAAACATTTTATTTTCCATAAACGTTTGGACACAGATTTATTATTTACGGCATTATGGGCAAATCCAAAGAAATTCGGGATTAGGCAAGATTTTGAACGGCGGCTACGTGAAAACCCGTTTCGTTTTTCCGTTCAAATCAATTCATCCGGGGGGACTAAATTCTGAAGTTGGCTTTGCCTATCTAGCAAGCACTGATCCTTAGCGTAAATCTTACTTACACATTCTGTTGAAAAATATCAGGTATGTGCCTTTTTATATATAAATATTGTTTTGTATACTCTGCTTTATTATACAATGTGTATGCAGGTAAGCGCAGTTTGCTTAAAATTCATCGGTTGTATGCCTTGTATCTTATTTCCAGCTGATGAAGACTATTACAAACTTAGTTTCATTCTGGAGACACTGTCCTTTTGAGGCTTATGAAACTTCTTCCATTGAAACTTTTGAAAGACTATTGAGAGACTTTACTTTTGAAACTTTTCAGACGTATTCTGTTGTAAACTTTTGAAAGCTATTGCGAGACTGTCCTTAAACACAGTATTTAAACACCCTGTGAAACTGGCCAAAATATACCATGGTCAAAGTAACAAATGCTGGAAATGTAAACAAGCGAAGGAACCTTCTTCCATATGTGGTGGACGTGCCCTAAGTGAAAGACTTCTGGAAAAGATATATACGAAATGAAAAAAGTGTTGAAAACCACATTTACGAAGAAACCAGAGGCCTTTTTCCGGGGCATCCTAGGCCAGGACATTGTTCAAAACGATAGAAATTTGTTTTGTGGTGCCACAACAGCAGCTAGAGTTTTGATAGCTAAGAACTGGAAGACAGAACAATTACTAATGATAGAAGAATGGCAGATGAAAATGATGGGATATAGAGCTTGCAGAAATGACCGGGAAAATCCGCGAACAGAGGGACGATGCAGTGGAAGAAAATGGGGAAAATTTAAACTGTATTTAAAATGAGCATTATATGATTGAAAATTAGATATATTCTGAGGATAAGATGGCTGTAGAATTGAAATTAGTTGATTTTGAGATAAGATTATAAGGTTAGGATAAGAGATAGATTGTAGTAATTTGAAAATGTTTATAAGTTAGAGATAGAAGATACTAATGGATAAGTTTTGTAAGAAATTACATAGACTTATAAGATTTCGGAGTTACGAAAAAGGTATTTACAAGGGACGCAGGAGGAAGACAAGTGAAGATTGAGGAATATCTAGTTTGTTAAAAGAATAGTAAGTAGTTGTTTTTTGTTGTTTTTGATGTTGTTATTGTTGTTATGTTCTTTTCGTTTTGGTTTGTGAAATTTTTTAATAAATATATATTTTAAAAAAATTTAAGACATCTGTTTTGAACACCACGAGCTTGCCGGTCCTCGCTACCACTCTGTTATATTGTACATTTGAACTTTATTGGCTTATTTCCTACAATTTGAATGGTATCATTGTTTTCTATTATCTATTCTCCACTAACTATTAGCCTACGTTTTGCGTTTGTATTGTGTGATTGGGGCAGGATTCAGAGCAAGATGGTTTTGAGACTGTAACGCCAATCCTGGCCCAACTGCACTGACTGCCTATTCGTTTCTGGGACCAACGCAAAGTGCTGTTTTGATGTATAAAGCCAACCAAACACAATAACAGCTGAGGACCACCTCTCCCCATATGAATCAACCCAGATTTCCCTCTGAAGCCCTCCCTCGTGTACCCACCCCCTCCATCATAATAATATTTTTTTAAAAAAACATATTATTTATACCCCACCCATCTGGCTGGGTTTCCCCAGAAACTCTGGGAGGCTCCCAACAGTATATTAAACATGATTAAACGTCAAACATTCAAAACTTCCCTAAACAGGGCTGGTTTCAGATGTCTTGAAAAGACAGATAGTTGTTTATTTCCTTGACATCTGGTGGAAGGGAGTTCCACAGGGAGGGTGCCACCACCGAGAAGGCCTGGTTCCCTGTAAACTCACTTCTCGCAGGGAGGGAGCTGCCAGAAGGCCCTCGGAGCTGGACCTCAGTGTCCGGGCTGAATGATGGGGTGGAAACGCCCCTTCATGGGAGATCTGGAGGTGGCAACACAAGAATGGGCCTTTTCGCTGGTGGCCCCCTGCTTAAGGAACTGCCTCCCTTTTTAAGCTTTACACTTAAAATATTCTAAGTCGCTCTGAGTTGCCGCGTCAAAAAAAGGAAAGTAAAGGAAAACGGCCCATCGGTTTAGTTTAGAAAAATAACAGGCAGGGAGTTCCAAAGTTTAGGGGCTGCTGCACGAAAAGGCCACCAGATTCCTTCTGACCGAGAGACGAGTGTTATGTGCCACCCGTCACAGCGATGGTTTTCAACTGCACTGCCATTTCAGTCCTTCTCTAGGGGAAATGGAGGCAGTGGAAGAGAGAGAGAGAGAACAGGAAGACTTGGAGAACTTGAGTGTTTTGGAAACCGACTTGCCCTTTCATGGCAAAGTTGATACAGGGATTGATCGGAATCCAGCTCTGCTTCGCCGCACCCTTTCCCTTTCATCTCTCCTGCCTCCCTCCCCGCCGGACGAGGGAGGTGACATCACCCCTCCCTCAGGACAGGTGCGCACGCAGACCTGTCCAGGTGCCACGGACGACGACGACACACACCAGCCAACCAGCAGGCAAAACAAAGGGTTTCATTGAAACCAGCGCAGGTGGACAGAGTTCAGGGAAAGGGGTGGGGTGGGTAGGCAGGAGCTAGCGGCTGAAGCAGGCTTTCTACGGGGAGGGGGGAAGGTTAGGCCTGGAACCAGGAACACTGGCTGTTGTTGCTTCGCTGGGGGAGCCCCTTCAGCCTCCCCCCAAAAAGCCGAGCAGAGTTTCTTGCTCTTGGTCCCCTTCTTCTGAATCCCATGCTGGGAACCACAGGAGGGGAGAACGCTTTTGAGCTCGGATCTTGCTTGTGGGATGCCCAATTGGGGTGGGCGTGCTTGGCCACTGGGAGAACAGGATGGGCCCCCTTTGGCCTGATCCAGCTATAGGGCACCCCTAAAGTAGATACCGCCCTGCAGCCTCTAAATCCCATTTCCTCAACTTTTTCTGCCTAACTGCACACCCAAGTTGTTAAGAGACCCCATAATCCTCTTCGCCTTTCCCCGCCGATCAACTGGGAAAGCTTTTTCTCCCAGATCTAGTTCTCAAGGCTTCCTTTCTGGAAAGTCTGGCGGTTCCAAGTCCTCTGCCTTACGCAAAGGGGTCTGTGAAATGGGCACAAAAAACCAGCGGCCTCCCCCGGGACGGAGACTCAGCCAGTTACAAAACAGATTTCCAGATCCCTGCCGCCACCACTTCTTCCCGTGACCCCTGCGGTTGCGTGAGCAAAGCAAGTTTGTTTTCTCAAACAATGAAGGACGATAAGATTATCAGGCACCCTTGGCGCTGAGGTCTGGGTTTTATAAACAGAGGCCGGCGCGACTCCGGTAGAAGCCAAAGCAGATCGCCCTGGTTGTGGAACCCACTGCACCCCAAATCCCAGAGATGATGTCATAAACCACACCCAAAACCTGCGCCTTCCAGGTGCTTGGGGCTACAACTCCCAAACACCACTTTTTCGGGAGTGGGGGTGGGGCACAGATGTGAACTGTAGTCCAAAACTTCCCGGGTCAAATGGGCTTCAAATCTAGAATCCTGGTTTCTAGAGCCTTCCTCTAAACTAACCAGGTCAGCTTTCCTTCTTATACATAAGAAGAGTCCAGTCTGGAAGGTGGCAACACGAGAACGGGGCCTTTTCTATGGTGGCTCCCCGTTTTATGGGATGCTCTCCCCAGGGAGGGCCACCTAGCGCATCCTTTAAGCACCAGGCGAAAACGTTCCCCTTCAACCAGGCCTTGGGCTGATTGGCATCCGATGCACTTTTAAATGTGTTTTTCATTGGGTTGTCTTCATTCTGGTTTCTATTATGTATTTTGCGTTTTCTTTATATTGCAATGTTATGTCACGAAGCGCCTTGAGATCTAAGACTATAAGGCGGCATACAAATTTAATAAATAATATTTAGAAGAAGAGGAAGAAGAGCTGTGCTGGATTTTTGGCCCATGATGACGGGAAACCCTCAGGAGCAAGAGCCCTCTCCTCATTGGCTATTGGGAGCTGGAATCCTGAAATATCTGGAAGGTCACAGGTCCCTCAGCCTTGCCCTAAAGATCCCAGGTGCCTCCAACGCCTGCTTTCCTCACCATCCTGGAAGGTATGTTAGGCCTGGCGTCGCTGGTCCTACGCGCGAAGACCCAAAACCACTGGCTTTCCTACTGCGGCGCACGTAATCGGCGTTCGAAATTAGCCAGGCGCATTTTGCACCAAGCTACGGGCCAAGTGAAGATGCCCCGGGCGCCATCCTGACGTCTCCACCATCCGGGGATCTGGACTGTTTCTACACACTAGCAACATATCCTCCTCTGTCATGTTTTATCTGCACAATCAGCCGCATTGATAAATACGACTTTCGAGCCTTCCGACCCCAAAGCGGCAACTGGGCGTTCTGTTTTGGCGACTGCAACCCTGGTTTAAGAAACCATTTGGGGCCTAGCTTGTGCGCTGTGGTCTAAACCGCTGAGCCTCTTGGGCTTGCCGATCGGAAGGTCGGCGGTTCGAATCCCCGCAATGACGGGGTGAGCTCCCGTCGCTCGGTCCCTGCTCCTGCCAACCTAGCAGTTCGAAAGCACGTCAAAGTGCAAGTAGATAAATAGGTACCGCTCCGGCGGGAAGGTAAATGGCGTTTCCGTGCTGCCCTGGTTCGCCAGAAGCGGCTTAGTCATGCTGGCCACATGACCCGGAAAAACTGTCTGCGGCTCCCTCGGGCTGTAAAGCGAGATGAGCGCCGCAACCCCAGAGTCGTCCGCGACTGGACTTAACGGTCAGGGGTCCCTTTACCTAAGTTTCTAACACTGCAGGTAATGAGATGTTTCAGGTGCCCGGCTTCAGATATCTGCCAAGGTACCCCCTGGCTCCCTCTTCAAAAGCGAAAAGGAGGCCGCACCCTGCTCCTCTCAGTCAACTGGTAGAGCAGGGGTCAGCAACCTTTTTCAGCCATGGGCCGGTCCCCGTCCCTCAGACCATGTGGTGGGCCAGACTATATTTTGGAAAAAAATAATGAACAAATTCCTATGCCCCACAAATACCCAGAGATGCATTTTAAATAAAGGACACATTCTACTCATGTAAAACACGCAGATTCCTGGACCGTCCGCGGGCTGCATTTAGAAGGCGATTGGGCCGGATCCAGCCCACGGGCCTCAGGTTGCCTACCCCTGTGGTAGAGCATGAGACTCTTAACCTTGGGGTCGTGGGTTCTAGCCCCACGTTGGGCGAAAGATTCTTGCGCGGCAGGGGGGTGGACTGGATGACCCTGGTGGTCCCTTCTGACTCTACAAGTCTATAATTCCATGCCAATCTTTGAACAATAACGGAAACAATGGTTTCACCCAAGAGGACCGGGTGCCGGTAACCATGAATTCTGAATGCGAGCACTCCTAAAAGCAGTGGCACCCTCCAGATGTTCTGGACCACGACTCCCATGAGCCTCAGCTAGCGCGTTCTGGGGCTGATGGGAGGGCGGACGTGCTGACAGGGGCTGATGGGAGTTGCGGTCTCCAGGGTAAACCGGTATGAAAGAGGCTCCCCCCAAGAACAGACAGGAACGAGATGGGGTGGGTGTGATGTGATGTGTGGGAGGGCCAGCTCCAGCAGGCAGGAGGGAACCGGGGCCAGAGTGCAATCTCGACTCCGATACGGAAGCCATTTTGAGCCGGGAAATGTTCAGCCCTGAATCACACGGAGCTGTTGACTTCCAGGGAGATTCAAAGCGCAAGGCGTCTCTCGCCAGAATCGTTTCCCAACCAGATCCCAAGGGAGAGGAGGAGGAAGAAGACCATGAAAGCCAGCAGGCGGGAGCCATTCCCCCTCCAAAATCTCTCTTTAAAAGGGAAAATAAAATCACCCTGTGTCCATACACTATAGCTTTAAAACACAACCTTTCCCTCAAAGAATTCTGGGAACTGTAGTTTTCCCCTCGCAGGGTTATAATTCTCAGCGGCCCCTGAAACCACAGGGCCCAGAATCGTTTGAGGGGCAGAAATGAGATTCAAATACGCTTTATTTAAAAGTATTGTGGTTCAAATTTGCCCCTTGTTTATAGAATATTTCATCGCCGCCGTCAGCATTTCCTCCTTCTAAACTCCCTGCTCTGCTTCTCGGCTATAGTCACAGTTTATGCCAGATTCAGAATCTCTGCGTATATTCATTATATCATAAAATTGTAGGGTTGGAAAGGACTCCCGGCGGTCATCTAGCCCAACCCCCTGCAATCTCAGCTAAAGCACCCGTGACAGATGGCCATTCATCCTCGTGAATGGAATATCTATTATATTCTACTACGTCCTCAGAAATCTGGACATAAAAACCCTCGCTCTGACTTCTATAGGGCGTTCGGCACAGAAGGAAAGCCTCTCCCTCCCAACCTGTTTTAAAATTGTAAGCGCCTCGAGGGCAGAGACCTCTCTGGTTTTCCCTATCAAACTCCGAAAGGCAGCCATAGATACTGACCATAAAATAAATTTCCCCTTTCCTGCTCCACCTCTCTTTTTTTTACTTGTGGCGGTTCGCTCCACCTGCACAGGTCCCCCAGACGTTTAACGGTCCGTTGATACCTGCACTCACCACTTTATTAACCGCTGCCACCAACCAGTTTGTCTGGTATTTACTTCACTCAGTTCAGTCAAGGAGAATATTGGAACAAAACTGTTTTATTTGAAGTTTAGTACATAAGCATGTGGTTTCTGAATAAACAGTACTTTCTTGGTTGTGTTCTTGTTAACAACAGTGCCCAACAAATTCTCCCACCCCTGCTCCTACTCCTTCCCTTGCCACCCTTCTACCAGGCTCTCAATACCCACAACAAGCCCCCTAGCTAAAGACCAACGACAAGCCTCAAGGCTAAAGAACCAAAGACCCAACGAACCCCAGACCAAAAGAACTAAGAACCAACCAACCTTCCCCGGGAGGGGTTTATATAGCCAACATAACTCCGCCCCCTCAAGGTTCTTACTGGTTATTTCCTTTTAACACCTTCTATGCCAATCCGAAGTGTGGGTGAACGCCACATACCTCCCCCCTTTAGAAAGTTTGATTCAGGAGGGTTCACTTTGCCAAGTGACCTCCTGATCAACTGTCAGTTGCTACACATAAACATACCTCATTATTCATGGATGTCCACCCCCCAAACAACTATATACAATTTTACTACGGTTATTTTCAGTAGTTCACTCTTCTTCTTCCATTTCCGGTCTCCTGGATAGGGCATCGGCAACGATGTTAAGGGAACTTTCACACTCCTTAGTGTCCTTAAACGCTGTAAGAAGAATCTTTCTCTGGCACCAGTCTTTTCTCTGCCGTATGACACAGTCCACCTCCGATCCCTGCACTCGATGCATCTGTTACGATTGTGGATTCCAAGCTGTGTAAAATCCTTGTTTCTCAGGGTCAAAAGCTCTCTTGGACCAACTTCTCCCTCCTTCAGGATCTCTGTTAAGGGTTCAAGCTCGAGGCCTTGTACACACATCTCCATGTCCTCAACAGCTGCATACGAACTGGTTGTCTGGCTTTTAAATGTACTGGGAACTGTTTTCATAAGTTTATGGATAGCTTCTTTTCTTTAGTCAGCTTGCTGAAGCTTTCTATACAAGCGTGATCACTCAATGAAAGTAGGCTAAAAAGCTCTGATTGCTTATTGCTCATAGCAATCTCCCTTGCTGTCAGTCCATCTTTGGTCTGTATTGATTTATCAGTTCCCACTTTGAGCAATTTGAAGACTACTTTTTATGCCTTTGCTGTGGTGGCCACATTAACGCTGTGTAACCACGTCTATCTTGGACATTTATTTGTGTTGCATAAGCAGCAGGGTTCTTATCTTCCCACCACACAATCTCTAGTGTAGGAAACACTTTCACTTTCATAGAAAGTTGATGGGACACCATGCCAGCTATAACTTCCAGGACGTTTTTCTTTCTATATTTCCAATTGCTGAATGGTTTATCATAAATATGACTAGTTGTTCTAACTGATCTCACAGATAGGTCACTGATCACATTGCAGGTATACCCTCCTTTACCAATTTCACGGGCTTTTTTAACAACATGACTACTATAGTCTAGATTGGGTTGAAGGTTTAGTGACTTGACTGACTTTGATGCATTCAGTTGGACACTACGGATTTCATCGTCCATCCTGAATGTCAGGTATTTTGTGCTATTAATCCCCATGGGTGCACTAAAACACTGCTGTGTGCGTTTTGCAGGATCTTGCCCCTATATTCAGTCGGAACCACCAATGTGGTTGTATCTCACCACCACCCCTTGCTGGAGTGATAAGGACTTCTTTATATAATGAGCCTTGGTCCAACCTAAATCGTTCTGGACTCTCAGGAGTTAAGGTTTTATTTACCTCTGCCGCCTCAAAATAGGGTTTTAATTCTAAATCCACCTTTTGTTTTTCCATAAAGCTTGAGGCTTGACTATTAGTCAGGGAAAATAAAGAAGTGTCTCTTGTTTCCATAAACACCCTTCCCCCCAGCTGCTCTCCTTCCTTAGTTGTTACAGCAACTGTATCATTTTGTTCAGGCCTGGGCAACAATAACTTCCCTTGTGCTCTGGTGACTATAAAAGCACTTCGCACATGTTCTACTAAATCCCAACCAATAAGAATTGCGGTGGAAATCTCTTCAGAGATCGCTACTTCCCACTGCCCTGACCAACTCAGATATCCAATATCAACTTTTGCCATCGGTAGTACCTCAGGAGGTTTGAAAATTCCCTTTATTCTTATAGTCTTCCCGGGAATGATGGCCTCCGATTTTACTATATCGGGGTGAAGGATTGTGATTTGTGAGCCCATATCCTTCAGCCCACGGTATTTTTTCCCCTCTACCCAAATGTTTTCCCCAGCACTTTGTAATAAGTGTCCATCATGTTGGATTGTATTACAATGTAGCACCTTGGCCTCAGCTACCTCCTTAGGCCCCTGCTCAACTGTATTCCAGTTGGTTGCCATGACAACCGAGTCAGTTGGGCCCTGCTCTACAGCCTGGACACAAAATGTCTTCTTTGTAGTTGTGGGACTTTTTATTTTCTCTTTTCCTTGCCAACATTCATCCCTCCGATGTCCCTTTTTCCCACATTTCCCACAAAAGATTTCAGGAGGATCTGTCTTGTTGGGTTCATTAACTTTTCCCTCAGCACTCCCTGATTGTAGGGATGTCTTTTCATTGGGCCCCTTCTCTGAGGAGTAATTTCCCTTAGTGGAGTCTGAGGTAAATTTTCCTCGATTTTGTTCAGTTTTATTTTTATTGTTCTCCCAATTCCTCCCCCCATATATGGGTCCATCATACACATAGTCTCGGATTTCATTAATTTCATCTCCTAACCGTGGAGCTACTGCAATGCTTGTGGGGTATCTATCTTTATATTCTGGGAAACGTGTTAACTCTATTTTCACAAGTGTTTGCCCATTGGTGTTGTTACTATTATTCCTATTTTCCAAACTCGCTAATTCCAACCATCTCATCTCTAACTGAAATTGCATTTCTTTTTCCCTCATTCGCTCCTCTTTTCTGCTTCTAATTTTTTCCTTTCCTGCTCAGCTTTTAATTTTTCTTTTTCCTGCTCAGCTTTTAATTTAATTTCCATCTCTCTCAATTTATATTCCTGCTCTAGTTTCCACTTTTCAAAACTCTCAGAGATTTTAGGACTCTCTCCCGCAGGTGTGGTTTCAATAGAGCCTGGTTCCCCTTGCAGGTCCCCATTTTCCTCTTCAGCACTTTCTATAGGTGATTCCCTCACCGGGTTCTTAGTCTTTTTGGGTGGCATTTTCTTAAAAATAGGAGTTCAAACAGTCTATTAAAGAAAAGAACGTTTTTCTCTGTCTGTTTTCTGGGCTAGGTTCTCCAAGACTATGGTCTCAAAGTCACGCCTAAGGTTCTTTCTCTAACCTATTCCAGCGTACTTTGCCCCGACCACAACTTAAACCTTTCTGCCAGAATAATTTTTGAGATCACCAGTTCTTAATTCTTTCTCAGCCTCACGGTGATCAAGAGTCTCCACAATTACACCCTAGGACGGGATAATATCCTTTCTAGATTTATCCTCTCCCCCTTCCAGGTGTATTGCTCCTCTCTTTCCAGTCACTGGACTTTTTGATCCCACCGCTGAGCCACCACTTGTGGCGGTTCGCTCCACCTGCACAGGTCCCCCAGACGTTTAACGGTCCGTTGATACCTGCACTCACCACTTTATTAATTAACCGCTGCCACCAACCAGTTTGTCTGGTATTTACTTCACTCAGTTCAGTCAAGGAGAATATTGGAACAAAACTGTTTTATTTGAAGTTTAGTACATAAGCATGTGGTTTCTGAATAAACAGTACTTTCTTGGTTGTGTTCTTGTTAACAACAGTGCCCAACAAATTCTCCCACCCCTGCTCCTACTCCTTCCCTTGCCACCCTTCTACCAGGCTCTCAATACCCACAACAAGCCCCCTAGCTAAAGACCAACGACAAGCCTCAAGGCTAAAGAACCAAAGACCCAACGAACCCCAGACCAAAAGAACTAAGAACCAACCAACCTTCCCCGGGAGGGGTTTATATAGCCAACATAACTCCGCCCCCTCAAGGTTCTTACTGGTTATTTCCTTTTAACACCTTCTATGCCAATCCGAAGTGTGGGTGAACGCCACAGATACTGACCATAAAATAAATTTCCCCTTTCCTGCTCCACCTCTCTTTTTTTATTTTTAAAAACAAGGTCAAAGAGATCTGGGAGGGCCCCCGAAGCGGCAGGTGGTGACAAGAGAACTGGCCTTTGTCATTCTTCACCCGAAGGTGTGGCGTGAGAGAGAGAAAAAAGCCCAGAAAAGTGACCCAACCAGTCCAGGTGGTTTCAGGAAGCGAATTTCGGCAGAAAAGGAGGAAATACGTGAAGGGGAGAGTTTTGCGGTGGGTGGGTTTTTGAAGAAGAAGAGGGAAAGCAACCGATTTGCAAAAAGAGGGCACACAGAAAAAGGAGAAAAGGAAGAAAACTATTTAGCGTTGGTGTTTTCTAACACACAATTTTTAAAAATAAATAAATCACAAGACGTGGAGATCTCCACCCTCTTTCTGTTTGGAGAAGGAGGGGTGGTGCGATCATTGTGGCCCAGTTGTCTAAACAAGAGATTCAACAACTTCTTCCCCCTCTCGCTAGCTTCCTTTTTTCCATGTCCGCCCATAAACTGCATTTAATCCCAGTTTAAGACGATTCATAGTCCCACGGGGCTTAGCGGGGCTGTAAGATCAGGTAAGGCTGAAAATCCATCCCTTCCCAGCTGGGAAAGACACACCAATTACTAATTTAGGGATTCCAAGATATAAACCGGAGGATTTGGCTGGAAGTGGTGGAAACGAAAACGTATGGGGGGGGGTCCAAAATTGGCCTTGTGGGTGTTCCTTGCTTTTTCTAATCTTTACTACACGTTGCACAAAAAAGGGGTGGTAAAGTTTTGGGGTCTTAAGGACCCTATTTAGTGGCCATATATAAAAGGCTTAATTTGAATCCAGAGCCTGGGCCCCAAGACCATTTTGAATGTGAAAGGAGAAATCAGTTCCTGCTTGTCAAACACAACTAATCGACAAGGATTATAGAAAGGGCTTTTCAGAGGATGAGGCGCCCACTGAGCAAATAATTTCCTAAAAGCCTGTAAAAGCCACACAAACATCCGAATTGAAGGGAGGAATTTAAAACAGTATGCTTTTCTCGCTGTCTTCTGTCTCCCTCCTTGGGGGTTGGGGGGCTGTTTCTTTTGCTCTCGCCAACCCCCTCACCCCAAATCTTCCTTTCGCAACAACAACTAAACGGAAAGACAAGCAGAAAGGTCTGCATTTCTGGCTGGCGTGGAGAAAATTTCTGGCTATGGAGGGGGGAAAGGGTCCGAAGGAACAGAGAACATTTGCAAATGTGGGCAGGGACCCCCAAAGGGGCAAAGGAGATGCTTGGGGGGGGGTTGTGGCTGGAGGGAGGGTCACAACCCACGCTCCAAATCTCTAAAGAAAAGGAGCGAGGGGAGTTTCCAGACAAGGCCAAAATTATTTCTCTGTGTGTGTTTCTCGAGGGGAGCGTTGGTTCCTGGCCTGTGTGTGCAGGTTGGGGCTCCCTGTTCCCTGAAGTGTGGGATGGAGAAGACGACAGTTTGAGTTAATCAGTAGCCAAGGGGGCAAAAGGGCAGTGAAGAATCCGGCAGGTAAAATGCACTTTTTTTTGCAGTTAGAAAATGGACGCCTCTTGCTCCCAATCTCTTCCCCCTCCAAGCACCGAATTAAAACTTCTCAAGCTGCAAACTGCCCTGAGATCTTGCGACGATATTAAAATAAAACACCCTTCAAGGTTTGGGGAGTGGCCACAAAATGTAATTTTGTGGAGAGCTATTCTATTGCCCCAAAGACTTTCTTCCTCCACCTGGGTCACCCCAACTTGACCCCCCCTTGCCCCACCCTCCTTCCTGCCCTTCAAAACCCCACTGCAAACTGCCCCCTCCTTTTCTGCCCAAGGCCAAACCGCCCCACGCCTGACCCACAACGGCGCCCTGCCCGCTAATCTCACAACCTTGCGCTTTCCTTGTTGTTAAGAAAACCCACATTCCCTAAAAACGTATCCCTTCCCATCAACTGCTCCTTGGCCCCCCCAGCTACCCCCTCCCAAAAAACCCCCATCTCCCCATAGCTGGATTTACAAACTCCGCTTTTCATTGGTGTGACACCCCCCAAAAACCCACTCCCTTCCTGACACTCCAGCCCAAGAAAAAACACCACCTGGGTCTCCTCTCTCCTCCCCAGTCTCAGCCCCCAATTTCCTTTTGCTAACCCGACTACTTGTAAGCAAGTCGTTTTTCATCGTGGTTTTTCGTTTTAACGCCGCAAGACCCTCTCCCCGGGACCTCAGGGATACAGAAATAACGAAACCAGCGTTGCGCAATGATTAGAGCGCCGGATCTGGGTTCGAATCCCGAGCACTAGCATGAAGCGGGGGCGAAGACCTGGTGGGTGGCGGGGCGGGGGGGGGGACGATGACCGGGGAGCGGGCACCTCCCTCTCTCAGCCTCATCTCCTTCACAGGGCGGCTGTTAGGGGGATTGCAATGGGGAGGAAGAACCGCGCGCACCGCCCGCCTGGCGCGCCTTGGAAAGAAAGGCGCATCAGGAAACAAGGGAGAATAATTATCTCCTCCTTTACTATTTAATAAATACATTTATCCCCCCCCCCTCCTGAACAAGGTCCTGATCTGAAGTGGAGGGCAGGACCCTCAGCTTCTCCCTTTCCAAAACCCCACCCCTCTCCCCAACAAAAAACAAAATGTAATCCGCCTGCTACTCACAGTCGAGGCTGAGGATGGAGTCGTAGTCTTGCATTGCATTTGGCCCGTGCTCTGGTAGACGCACTCCATCCAGAGGCCCCTGTAGAAGGGCTTGCGCGGTGATGATGTCATCCGGAGAACGAGGACATTTGCCACTGGGGCATGCAGGTGGCCGCCAGCGCGGCGATCCAGCCCAGCAGCGACAACGCGAAGCCCAGAAGCTGCAAGCCCGAGTTGGCCATGGCGCAGGTGGGAGAGAGACGGAGAGAGTAGGAAGCCCGAGGGAGGAATCCGGATCCGGCGGGAGGGAGAGCGAGCGAACAAACAAGCGGCCAGGAGCGTACCTGCGCGCCAGGTGAGCGCACCTGCATTTATGCCCTAGAGCCGCCACCTTCCCCTCCCCCTTCCTCCGGGTGGGGGAGGGGCGCGTGACATCAGGGGAGGGGAGGGGTGTCCGCAGAAACCGACACCCAAGGCCACCCTCGCCCTTTTCCTGGAGAGAGAGGGGGGGGGGGAACGACGACTTTTTCCTTCCTGTAAAAAAAATAGTTTTTGTTGTCTTGTTGTGCAAACAAACAAAAGTACATATGGCGTCACCACTTTCAATTCATAGTCATTTTCGCGATTCGTTTGCATTCAGTCTCTTTCTCTCTCACTTGGCTGAGTTTCGGCGCAGGCAGGAATCCGTCAGGTAAAGTCACCAATGCAGTTCCCCCCCCACACACACACCTCTAAATATACATTCGGATGTGCACCCTGCCCTGAGGAAGATCAGTTCTGAGAGCAACATGCAAAGTGCTCACTATTATGACTTTCTGAGTTGCAGCGCAGGTAGAAATCCAGCAGGTGAAGCCGCATCCTTGCCAGCAGCAGAATCACTCGCAGATACAGTTCTCATCCATCCATGCGATTTTATTTATTCTTAAATGCTTACAGAGGTTCATCGGTCAAAAAGGTCCGTCTTATGAGGATTCTGGCCGTAGTGAGAACTTCTTTGGCCCTGAAAAACAGAAGACACGACCTCTCGCTGTGGGGTAGAAGAAAGGCAGTGTGGGGTAGTGGTTAGTGGGTCAGACTTGGACCTGGGAGACTCCATGGAAGCTCCATGTAGACCCCTCCTCAGAACTGTTTTTCCGCAATGACAATTTTCAAGGTAACAGGAAGTTGACTGAAAAAAAATCATTTTCAGGGGGTTCGTGGACCCCCAGAAGCCCATCCCTTAGCTTAGACCCACTTAGGGGTCAACAGACCCAAACATCAAGGATGGGTGAACAGGAAATCAATAGAGGTAGGTAGCCGTGTTGGTCTGCCATAGTCAAAACAAAATAAAAAATTCCTTCCAGTAGCACCTTAGAGACCAGCTAAGTTTGTTCTTGGTATGAGCTTTGGTGTGCATGCACACTTCTTCAGGAAATCAATAGTATTGTAATAATAATAATAATAATAATAATAATAATAATAATAATAATAATAATTTATTTGTACCCCGCCCATCTGGCTGGGTCTCCCTATTGTAGAATAGGATGATAATTACAGAGTGTTAAAATGTGATTTTGAATCTTGAAACCAATAAAGCATTAATATATGTATAAGATACTGGTAAGCTTTGCCCTCAATCACCCTTGGACACCCGGTCTTAACAAGGGAACTTGCAACGCCCGGTAATAATAATAATAATTTATTATTTGTACCCTGCCCATCTGACTGGGTGTATAATGAGAACAGAGTGTGCATCTGAGCATGCACAGAGCGTGTTTCTCTGCAGGTGCTGCTGGCTTCTTTACACTGGTGGTTTTTTATTTTTTTAAAAAAAACAGTTGGTTGTGTTTGTGCTTTCACGAGAGCCGCGTAGGAAAGCACTTTGGACAAACTGGCGATGAGGCAGTGAGTCACGTTTATAGGGACACTCTTGTCAGCTCATGACGACGGAGACCGGATTTGAAACCAGCCTTTCAACTGGTCACACCGACTTACTTTAAAAGAAAAACCATGCATTGCGGGGCTGAGTCAGTTGTTGCGAAAGCAGGTTCTCTAAAGTTACTGGATATTTTGATGATACCCAGGAAGCTGAACTGTCAAAAGAACTGGTCTTGTATAGGATCCCGGCAGCTCAGATAATAATTGCAACTCAATGGGAAACAATCCAAAATAATACACTGGACGTTTGGTACCACTCGCTCCAGAAATGAGCTGTAAGGGAGAATATTAGGCATAATTTGAGATTTCAGCTAGAGCCTCCAGACGCTTTTTGCATGATTTGTCAATCTTTTATTACGGAACCGTCGTTTGCGAGACAAGCCTGGGGAAATCTGGAACGAGACCTGACAATCAGATAACGCTGACATTCTTTATTTGGACTTCAACTGTATTTTAGTTTTGCTTTCCACCTTTTAATTTTGTCTGTGGCCATGACAGTTCTCTCTTTTCACAGAATCATAGAATTGGGAGGGACCCCAGGAGGTCATCCAGCCCAACCCCCCTGCAATGCCGGAATCACGACAGATGGACAACATATATATATATATGTTATAAAATGAAATGAAAAATATTTATCCAAACAAACAAACCCAAAAGCAGGTTCTGTGTGTTAACTGGCGGCGACAGGCCCTCTTCGTATGCTCAGAGTTACTCTCACTTAGCGGTGCCTCACTGTAGCCGCCACAGGAACCCTCTCCAATAAAAAAAGTGTTTGAGTTTTCAGGCGCACAGGTCCGCCAGAATCACACCCAAGTTTCCATGCGCTTTCTGCCAGGTTATCCTGGTGCCGTTATTGTCGCCCATAAATCTTTGCCTCTCAGCGATGCACACAGAGAGCACCTGCTGGTCCCTTGCCCAGTCTTGCCCGTATATGGGCAAACGTTCCTGCCGCTCCCTGCGTTGCGGGCCAGGAGCAAAAGAGACTCTGGAAAGCGTCGTCGTCTCTGCTAAGAGGCACACCCTCTCTGACTCCCTCCTTGCTTCTAGATAGCCAAAGTCACTTTATGGCTGAATTTATGCCCAAGGCGAAACTGGTAGCAGGTCACGCCAAGCTGATGTTTCAACTGAGAAGCAGGCGGCGAAATGGTGTAAACCAGGAAACGCGACCCAGTCAGAGGGCTGGGGTACAACCACTGCCGGATTTACGTATAAGCTAAACAAGCTATAGCTGAGGGCCCCACTCTCTTGGGGGCCCCCAAAAAAAATTAAGGGGAAAAAACCTGGATGTACATTTCCAAAATATATTCCCAAAAGACTGGAGTAAATTTATATGATATTTGAAAGATCATTGTAAGCAATTAACATCACTAGCAGGGTTGGCTGTAAGACTTGCAATGAGAAATTTTCTACCTTTCTGAATTTACAGTCATACCTCTGGTTGTGTTTGCTGAGGGTTGCGTTCGCTACGGGTTGTGAACACACCGAACCCAGAAGTACCGGAACAGGTTACTTCTGGGTTTATGCACAGAAGCACTAAATTGCGCTTTGTGCATGCACAGAAGTGCCGAATCGCGCCGCGCACATGAGCAGATATAGCGCTTCAGGTTGCGCTCTTTTCATGTTGTGAACGGGCCTCCGGAACGGATCCCGTTTGCAACCAGAGGTAACACTGTATTTAAATTTTGAGTCATTTTGTAATGAGTGCAATTAGAATCGGAAAGGGAGGAGACTCTTGAGGGTCCCACGGACTGCAGGAAGATCAAACCTATCCATTCTGAAGGAAATCTGCCCTGAGTGCTCACTGGAAGGACAGACCCTGAAGCTGAGGCTCCAGTACTTTGGCCACCTCATGAGAAGAGAAGACCCCCTGGAAAAGACCCTGATGTTGGGAAAGATGGAGGGCACAAGGAGAAGGGGACGACAGAGGACGAGATGGTTGGACAGTGTTCTTGAAGCTAACATGAGTTTGGCCAAACTGCGAGAGGCAGTGAAGGATAGGCGTGCCTGGCGTGCTCTGGTCCATGGGGTCACGAAGAGTCGGACACGACTGAACGACTGAACAACAACAACAACACTTCCATACATTACTACTGGGAAAACCATAGCTTTAACTATTCGGACCTTTGTCAGGAAGGTGATGTCTCTGCTTTTTAAGATGCTGTCTAGGTTTGTCATTGCTTTCCTTCCAAGAAGCAGGCGTCTTTTACTTTCGTGACTGCTGTCGCCATCTGCAGTGATCATGGAACCCAAGAAAGTGAAAGATATAAAGGTTAATTTTGAAAGCCGTGAGGCCGGAGGGAAGGAAGTCGATAGGCTCTAGATCAGGCCTCCTCAACCTCGGCCCGCCATGTGTTTTGGGACTACAACTCCCATGATCCCTAGCTAGCAGGACCAGTGGTCAGGGATGCTGGGAATTGTAGTCTCAAAACATCGGGAGGGGCCGAGGTTGAGGAAGCCTGCTCTAGAGAGCCAGGGAGGTAAAGTGGATAATGATGATGTGAATGTATATAATTAAATGGAAAATAAATAAAAATTGTATATATATATATAAAAGAAAGAAAGAAAGAAAGAAAGAAAAGTTCTTCCTGATGTTGAGTTAGAATCTCCTTTCTTGCAAGTTCTTAGCAGCAAACTCCATTTCATTTCCTGTGATGCTGCTGTTGACTTGATGTAATTTAACATGCAAAACTGAACATGCTCAATGTATTGTTTTTCTTAATCTGGTTTGGCAAACGGCTTCCTATTGGACTTGCTCTCTCTAGCATAACAGGGATGTAGGGACGCTGCAATGCATGGAATAGTGACGTAGGGGCGAGGAGAGGGAAATGTTAAGTTTATTTACCTAAATGCACCTATTCCGCCGAAGGCTTGAATACTGCCTTTTCTTAGCACTCAAAACCACATTTTACACGTGCCATTACGCCGCCAGGTCGCTCAGGCAGCGATAAATGCACCCGCTGGTGTGAGTTTGGGGAAGGATTCCAACCCGGGATTTCCAGGCGACCCACTCACCTGCGCCCAAGGCGCCGCTTTCACAAGGGCGGGGCAGCATCGAAGAAAACCCGGCCTGGATCTCGGCCAGAATCCCGGCGACATATTCAGCCAGAAAAGGTGCGATTCTCCAACAAGGCCAGTAGATGGCGCCCTTGCCGCAGCCAAGCGCTGGGCAGGAGACGCCCCCTGTCGGAGGTTTCACAATATTTTTGGCAATATTTGCAACCAGAGGGGGCGCTGCTGTATTTGTGGATGGCGAACCTGATAGGATCGGGCGCACTTCAACAAGCTGAGAGTGAAAGCATTTTAATGACCCAGTGCCGGATTTACATATTAGCTAAACAAACTATAGCTTAGGGACCCACTCTCTTGGGGGCCCCAAAAAAATTAAAGGGAAAAAACAACTATGTACATTTCCAAAATATAAGATAAAAAACAAATAAAATAAAACCTACATTGTTTTGTGTTGTGTAGGCTCCTATGATGTAAGTCATGGCCCCCGCCTGCTAGCCAGCTCCCTAAAATATCACTGGCTTGCTCCTTTCTATATATAGGGTGCCTACATTCTGCTATTTGTAATTATTAGAAGTTTGCATCATATATTTACACCTATTATAATTTCATGTTATAGCAAGTTTCCCGAGACTAGATTATGAGTCCTTGTAAATTGTGTTTCTAAAGGAACTTTTGTTATCGCCAAATGCCAATGTGTTTGCATTATTAAGTTTGCTATGAATAAAAAATCATTTTAAGTTACAGCTTAATACTTGTTGCTGTTGTTCAGTCGTTCAGTCGTGTCTGACTCTTCGTGACCCCATGGACCAGAGCACGCCAGGCACGCCTATCCTTCACTGCCTCTCGCAGTTTGGTCAAAATACTTATTGGCTTAATACTTATTTCACTATTATACTTCTTCTTAATTGTAGTTACTATCAAACTTATCCATCCTTAAAGAAATCAGCCCTGAGTGCTCACTGGAAGGACAGATCCTGAAGTTGAGGCTCCAGTACTTTGGCCACCTCATGAGAAGGGAAGACTCCCTGGAAAAGACCCTGATGAACTTGGGAAAGATGGAGGGCACAAGGAGAAGGGGATGACAGAGGATGAGATGGTTGGACAGTGTTCTCGAAATGACTGGCATGAGTTTGGCCAAACTGTGGGAGGCAGTGGAGGATAGGGGTGCCTGGCGTGCTCTGGGCCATGGGGTCACGAAGAGTCGGACACGACTGAACGACTGAACAACAACAACAAATGAATATGCTTCTTAATTGTATTTCAGTTCAACAATTACTTTGATAAAATGCATATTTTGTTATGTGCAAATGGCTTTAGATACCTAAGAGGTCCATAAATTGCCATACAGCATATATTCAACACAAAAAAAACAGTGACAATTTGTTGTTGGCAAAGGACAGCTGGACATTGTGTTGTTCAGTCGTTCAGTCGTGTCCGACTCTTCGTGACCCCATAGACCAGAGCACGCCAGGCACGCCTATCCTTCACTGCCTCCCGCAGTTTGGCCAAACTCATGTTAGTAGCTACAAGAACACTGTCCAACCATCTCATCCTCCGCCGTCCCCTCCTCCTTGTGCCCTCCATCTTTCCCAACATCAGGGTCTTTTCCAGGGAGTCTTCTGTTCTCATGAGGTGGCCAAAGTCTTGGAGCCTCGGCTTCAGGATCTGTCCTTCCAGTGAGCACTCAGGGCTGATTTCTTTAAGGATGGATAAGTTTGATCTTTTTGCAGTCCATGGGACTCTCAAGAGTCTCCTCCAGCACCATAATTCAAAAGCATCAATTCTTTGGCCCCATTACCTTCAGCAGCTCAGGGCTTCATCAAACCCAAATCCGGCCCTATAATGACCCCATAAGTACCATCCTTATAGGGTTTTTTTGCCAGCCGTATTGAATGAGGCTTCCAGGATCTCAGCAGCAGAAGCCCGTAGGTGCCTACTGAAAAACATAGAATTGTAGAGTCTTGTAGAGTCCACTAGGACTTGGTGCACTTTGAAAGTGAGCAGAAATCGGATGCAGGCGTCCGGGGCGTGTGTATATTTTGAGACAAGGGATCTGGAGTTGAGGCACACGAGACAGAGACTCTCTTGCACATGGGACGCACATGTGTTGTTGTAGCCCAGCCCTTTGCGATGGTGCCACCCCCCTTCCTCTGAAGCTGGAGGATAGCAGAGGCACCTGTTCCAGCTACATCCAAGGATGGGAGCTGGTGGATTACGACTTCAGGGTCATTCAAGGATTCCCGAAGTAGCAAAACAGAGCAATTGGAAATAAAATTAAGAATGGGTTCAAAATGTTACGGCCGGGCATTTTTTTTTTCTTTTCTTTTGACAACATCCGGAGCCCGTAGCTCAGCTGCAGAGCGTCTGCTTGGCGTGCAGAAGGCGGCAAATTTGACCCCCCACGACGACTCCAAATAGGGCTGGGAGAGATTCCTGCTCCGAAATCCTGGGCTGCCCCTGCCAGTCAGTGTAGACAGAACTGAGCTGGAAGAAGAACCCCGATGCTCTGACTTTGCACAAGGCCTACAGGATTGTGATTATCGTTAAAAGGTAAATAAACTCAAATTAAAATGATATTTAAAAAGCCAAATCTGCTAAAATGCAGACGATAGAATTGAAACAGCGTATAATAAAACCTCTTCCTTTTCGCCTTCTGCGAACCTTACCCTAATCCACAAGAGCAGACCAACTGAATTACTGAAATTGATTGCGTCCTTCCAGTCCAGGGTTGTACTCTTTCCCAAAGGTTGCAGGATGAATCCTAGTTACAGGTAGGTAGCCGTATTGGTCTGCCATAGTCGAAACAAAATTTAAAAAAATTTCCTCCTGTTTAGGGAAGCTTTTAATGTTTAATTATTGTATTTTAACATTCTGTTGGAAGCCGCCCAGAGTGGCTGGGGAAACCCAGCCAGATGGGCAGGGTATAAATAATATATTTTATTATTATTATTATTATTATTATTATTATTATTACACCTTAGAGACCAAAAAAACCAAGCTATGGTTTTCCAGTAGTAATGTACGGAAGTGAGAGCTGGACCATCAAGAAGGCTGATCGCCGAAGAATTGATGCTTTTGAATTCTGGTGCTGGAGGAGACTCTTGAGAGTCCCATGGACTGCAAGAAGACCAAACCTATCCATTCTGAAGGAAATCAGCCCTGAGTGCTCACTGGAAGGACAGACCCGGACGCTGAGGCTCCAAGACTTTGGCCACCTCATGAGAAGAGAAGACTCCCTAGAAAAGACCCTGATGTTGGGAAAGATGGAGGGCACAAGGAGAAGGGGACGACAGAGGATGAGATGGTTGGACAGTGTTCTCGAAGCTACCAACATGAGTTTGGCCAAACTGCGAGAGGCAGTGAAGGATAGGCGTGCCTGGCGTGCTCTGGTCCATGGGGTCACGAAGAGTCGGACACAACTGAACGACTGAACAACAACAAAGAGACCAATTAAATTTGTTATTGGTACAGTATGAGCTTTCGTGTACATGCACACTTCTTCAGATAAAATAGAAAATTCTTTCCAGTAGCACCTTAGAGACCAACTGAGTTTGTTCTTGGTGTGAGCTTTCGTGTGCATGTATCTGAAGAAGTGTGCATGCACACGAAAGCTCATACCAAGAACAAACTCAGTTGGTCTCTAAGGTGCTACTGGAAAGAATTTTCTATTTTGTTTCGACTATGGCAGACCAATACGACTACCCACCTGTAACTGGAACTTCTTCAGATATCTGAAGAAGTGTGCATGCACACGAAAGCTCATACCAGTAACAAACTTAGTTGGTCTCTTTTTTTATTTTGTTTCGAGTTTGAAGCCTGCCGTCTTGGCGGCTCAGACCGCCCGCCCACCTGCCCATGCCGCCCTGCGGGAAAGACTTCCCAAAGGGGTTGTGCCAATCACGAGGGCCACCGTGTTCCCAGAGAAAGGTAAGCGGCCGGCTGACCCTTCAGACACAGAGGCCACGAGATCCCACATGCCTCCAGCCGAGTTCTTGACATTTGACGGCTCTGATGGATGATCGCGGTCTAAAAATACAGGCTCTGGGCACCGGTGCAACCTCGTGCGGCCAGTATCACTCCCCTCCCTCTGGCACAAGAGGCCCTTTTGCTGCCTGCTACTCCTCTGAACCAGCCTGCAGCCATTCATTCTGTCTCCCAAATCATAGAATGGTTGGGAGGGACACCTGAGGGTCATCTAGCCCAACCCCTGCAATGCAGGAATCTTTTGCCCAATATGGTGCTCAAACCCAGAACCCTGAGATTCCATGTTCTACCAACTGAGCTCTGTGATGAACATCTCATCGTTTTATTAAAGGGAAAAGGGACCCCTGACCATTAGGTCCAGTTGTGTCCGACTCTGGGGTTGCAGCGCTCATCTCGCTTTACTGGCCGAAGGAGCCGGCGTACAGCTTCTGGGTCATGTGGCCAGCATGACTAAGCCGCTTCTGGTGAACCAGAGCAGCGCATGGAAACGCCGTTTACCTTCCCGCTGGAGCGGTACCTATTTATCTACTTGCTTTCGAACTGCTAGGTTGGCAGGAGCAGGGACCGAGCAACAGGAGCTCACCCCGTTGCGGGGATTCGAACCGCCAACCTTCTGATCGGCAAGCCTAGGCTCTGTGGTTTAACCCGCAGCGCCACCCGCGTCCTGCGTTTTATCATCCGTCTATTAAATCTGTCCCTCGCTTTACCTCGCCCAAGGAAACCAAAGCGACTTACAGGTGAAAATTGAAAAATTAGAATATCGTGGAAAAGTCCATTTATGTATGGAATTTTTTTATTAGCTACTGGAGTTTAATATATGAGATAGACTCAAGACATGCAAAGCAAGATATGTCAAGCCTTCGCTTGTTATAATTGTGATGATTATGGCGTACAGCTGATGAAAACCCCAAAGTTGAAATTGTTAATTTGGGGTTCTCATCAGCGGTATGCCATAATCATCACAATTATAACAAATAAAGGCTTGATGTATCTCACTTTGCATGTGAGTCTATCTCATATATTAGTTTCACCTTTTAAGTTGAATTACTGAAAGAAATGAACTTTTCCACGATATTCTAATTTTTCGAGTTTAACCTGTACAGTGGTAGAATCAAACAATTGCTCTTTTTTTTTTGCTGCTGGTTTTCCTCCCCACCTTGCAAAAATAAACCTGTTTGAATAAAAACTTAAGAAGGTAGGAAGAGCTTGCTGGATCAAGTGAGCCCATCTGGTCCAGCATCCTTTCTCACACTGGCTAGCCCAGATGCCAAGGGAAACCTGCAAGCAGGATTCGAACACAAGACAAGAGCCCTCTCCCCATCCTCTGCCTCCAAGTGGGAAGGCAGAGCATAGTAGACATCCCACAGTCCTCTCCTTCCACGAATTTGCCCAACCCACTTTTTTTAAATAAGAATTTATTAAGTTTTGAAAATAAACACAAAATACAAATAAACACTACAAAATTACCAAAAAAACCCAAAATGCAAATACCAAAAATGCAAAAAGAAACAAAATTAGAATTTTCAACAAAAACACAAACACTTATTTAATTATCCTTATAATTACCTAACATTATTAGAGGACCTCCTCACACCCTCTCTTTCTACATTCATTGCTAATCCTCTTTAGTAATTTCATAACATCGTGTAATCATCATTCTCATCTGATCTTAATCCTTATAAACAAAATACGAATATCAATTCTTATCTCCTAACTTAAACTAACTAATTTCACAACTGTAACCTTGTATGTCCTGTGATTTCATCCTCAAATAATCTTTTCATGCTGTTTCAAATAGTCTTTAAATTTCTTCCAATCCTCCTGCACCGCTTCTTCCCTCTGGTCTCGGAGTTTCCCGGTCAGTTCTGCGAGTTCCACATATTCCATCATCTTCATCTGCCAATCTTCCACTGTTGGTAATTCTTCAGTTTTCCAGTTTTTAGCTAATAGAATCCTAGCAGCTGTTGTGGCATACATAAAAAATGTTCTGTCCTTGTTGGGGATTTCATAGTTGGTCATGCCCAGCAGAAAGGCCTCTGGTTTTTTTTTACTAAATGTGTTCTTCAACACCTTTTTAAGTTCATTATATATCTTCTCCAGAAGTCCTTTAACCTTTGTTGCCCAAACCACTTTTAAAGCTGTTGGGATTAGTGTCCCGTCCCCCCACTGGCTCCTGGGGAGGGAGTTCCACGGTTTAACTCGTGAAGAAAGTACCTGCCCTGATCTTCCAAGCACCAGGAAGATTCAAAACCAGGGCCTGGGGGGGAATGTCAAGGAGACTGTGCCTCTGAGCACATGCAGAGATCCAGCAGCTTCTGGATTCAAGGCCTGGGGCAGGGGCAGCCGTCACGGTGTCCTCCTGCAGCCGCTATCAGCCTCAGCCAGCCTAGCCTATAGTCAGGGATAATGGGAATTGTAGTTCTTGAGGCCTGGCGGGCACCTTGTTGGCTAAGCCTGACCAGGGGAGCCGAATTTTATGTTCTGGTTTTACCCATTTCTCGCCAGCAGAGGGAGCTCACATCCCAAGGGACCCGGTGACCTTGGGAGGCAGATCTTTTCAGAATCGTAAAATTGGAGGAGACCTAAAGGGTCATCCAGTCCAACCCCGTCTTACCGGCCACGGGAGAAAAGCTATCCCTGTCCGGAGGTTAGCTGGGTATTGTCCCCAGCTGGAATCACGGTTTGGCCTTGCATACCTCACACATTTGAACCCATCCCTTGACTAGAGAATCAGCTGGGCGCAATGGGAACTGTAGTCCAAGGCAGTTAGAGGGCACCCCGTTGGGGAAGGTTGGTGCGCAAGTTTTTAACTGGGGAAAGGTGTCCTTTCCCAGCTCTACCAGGAGATGCCGAGGGACTAGAACTCGGCTCTTCAGCACTCAAAGCAGGTGTCCTGTTGGTTTTTTGTATTTACTTCATTATATATATGCTCTCCCCAGGGAAGTTCGCCTGGCGCCTTCATTACACACCTTTAGGCGCCAGGGAAAAAACGTTCCTTTCTAACCAGGACTTTGGTTGATCTGATTTACACCCTATGCCCTTTAAAAATGTTTTTTTTTTTTTGCGGGGGGGGGAGCTATTGGGTTGTTGTTTTTATTTTTATTATGTATTTTGTGGTTTATATCTTGATTTTATTCTGTGAACCGCCCTGAGACCTCCCAGGTATAGGGCGGTTTACAAATTCTAATAATAATAATAATAATAATAATAATGTATGCTGCTTGGTTGCAGGAAACTTCGACGGAGTTTACAAAAAGACTAAAACCGTTCTAATTATTAATTTAAAAACCTGAGCGTTCAGGAAATTTAAACCCGCAATAAACTGAAAACACGTCAGCGTTCCACGTACCTAGGCAGGGTTGTCTCAACAAAAGTGTTTTTATTATTACGTATTTTATTCATTTCTTACATTTCTGTGACACCTTTATCTGTCATTTTGCCTTCACGACAACCCTGTGAGGCAGGTTAGGCTAAGAGATTTGACTCCGAGGCCACCCAGCGAGCTTCCTGGCTGAGCGGGGAAGATTCGAACCCTGCTCTTCCCAGGTCCCAGTTCGAAACTCTAACCATTGCTCCACACTGCCTCTTTCCATGTATGGGGTAAGGCAATCTCGCAGGTAAGACTTGTCCCAAGGTAATAAGTGCTTTGTATGCTAATAGTAACACCTCGAACCTGGACAGGTAACAAATCGGAACCCAGTGCTGATCTCTGAGCAAAGGTGCTCTATGCCGACAGGGTCAGCAATAATAATATGATCATAATTATTATTTATACCCTTCCCATCTGGGGGGTTCTACAGCACTCTGGGCGGCTTCCCAAAGAATATTAAAATGCAATGTCTATTAAACATTAAAAAGCTTCCCGAAACAGAGCTGCCTTCAGATGTCTTCTAAAAGTCTGGTAGTTGTTTTTCTCTGGACATCTGGTGGCAGGGAGTTCCACAGGGCGGGCGCCACCACGAGAAGGCCCTCTGCCTGGTTCCCTGTACTTGGCTTCTCGCAAGGAGGGAACACCAGAAGGCCCTCGGAGCTGGAACTCAGTGTCTGGGCACAACGATGGGGGGTGGAGACTCCTTCGGGTATCCTGGCCTTTGAGGCGTTTAGGGCTTTCAGGTCAGCACCAACCCTTTGAATTGTGCTCGCAATCGTGCTGCAGCTTCTGTGCTAACTTCCGGATCGGGTGCCAGAGAAGCCCCACACAAAGGCCGCACTGCAGTAGTCCAGTCTCGAGGGCCCATTGCATGGACTGGCAGCTGTGCCAGAGGCGAAGTTGCCCAAAAGTCCTAGAAGTGACCTAGGAAAATTTTCACAAACGCCACATTTAATTTCAGGACGTTGAGCAAAAGATTCCTCGTCACAAGGGGGGCTGGAACTGAACGCTGTCCCGTGGTCCCTCCCCGTTTCTACAATCCCGTAAGGAGATCCTTCGCTAAAAGGGTATCCATTTCAAATCCCTTTGGGAATCCCAGAGGTGGTGGATAGCTGCCCATATACACAGAGGTTCGGGTCCAAGAGAATGCCAGCGTGGCTGAACAGTAGAGTTAAGCCCATTTCCCTCCCCCTCCCTGGCAGAGAAACTCCCCTTTCCCCATCCTGGCTCCCAATCTCCCCCTCTTGAAACCCACGCACAATCCAGCGCCCACTTTCCCCTCCTATGCGCTGGGGAAGCTTGCCAGAACCCGGGAGCTGTAGGTTGGTGGACTATTTTCGGAGAAGTTGAGCCGGGTGCCCAGCAGTGTGTGACTGGAGGTCTGCTGGGGGGGGGGAGCGTCCCTGGGGAGGGGAGGGGTGTCTGAAGGGCACCTAGGCTACTCGAAAGGCCACACAAGGGAACAGCTGACACGAGACTTGGGGGGAGGCAGGGGAAAACCCTCCCCCCCCCCCCCCCGCAACTTTCTCTTCTGGCTTTGAATTCAAATATCAGGTGCTTCTCACCCAGGAGAGGAGAGAGAGAGAGGCCTGAGGATTGTTGTGATGTCAAAAAAACCCCAGGCAGTAATATCTTTACGAGCTCCGGCAAAATGTCCCAAAGGGGCAGAGAAGAAGGAGGTTTTGCGCATCTTAAGTGTGAGTTTAAGCTAAACAAGATATAGCTTAGGACTCTGGGGCCCCCAAAAAAATTAAAGGAAAAAAACAACCTGATGTACATTCAAAATTTAAGATAAAAAACAAATAAAATGAAAACTAGCATACAGCAACAGTGTTTGTGTTGTGTAGGCTCCTAGGATGTAAGTCATTGGGCCCCACCTGATAGCCTGCTCCCTAAAATATCACGGGTTTGATCCTTTCTATATATAGGGTGCCTACATTCTGCATGGACTGGTGCACGGCAACATGCGCAAATGGCTTTTAGGTACTATGAGGTCCATAAATTACCATACAGCGTATTCAACGCAAAAAAAAAAACAGCGACATTTGTTGTTGACAAAGGACAGCTGGACATCTAAAGGGCCCCATACTCAGAGCTCAGGGCCTCATCAGACTAAATCCGGCCCTGATTGGCAGGGGGCTGGGCTAGATGCCTTTGGGAGCCCTTCCGCCTCCGCAGTTCTGCGGCAAAGGCGGAGAGGAAGAGGTAGGAAGAGAAGGAAGGAAAAATGGGGGGGTCCTCAGGGGGTTTGATTTTCCGTGCCACCCCCCACCTCCCCAAAAAAGTCTGAAGTTTGTAGCACTTCAGGAGTTGCAAGCAAAACAGCTTGCGAGTCTTGTTATCAACAGAGATGGAGGTTAATTTTTGGTTAATTTTAGGTGGTGCATTAGGTCAGTTGAGGGAATGGGCTGTTGCCTAGTGGGTAAGGTAAAGGTAAAGGGACATGCCCATTAGGTCCAGTCGCGGACGACTCGGGTTGCGGCGCTCATCTCGCATTACTGCAGGGAGCCAGCGTACAGCTTCCGAGTGTTATAAAAATCTGAACTGGGTCCGTCTCCAGAAGGGAGTCCATAACCCCGGGAAGGTGCTATAATTTAAGAGCCCCTTCTCGACAACGCAGCACAAAGACAAATGCCGAGTCTCCCAAAGCAAGGCCATGTTTTTAGAAACTGCTGCAGCAGGGTGTTTTGCAAGCAAAAAGACCTTGAACAATGGAGCGCACGCTCCTTATAGACTTTTGAAATTGCCCCCCCCTCCAGCTCAGACCACCCCTTCCATACATCATACATACATCAGAATTACATCACAAATTGGGAGGGTCAGAGGAGGTAACTTTGGGAATTTCCCAAACCTGTGCCATCTCTCCTTGACCCTTCCCAGACAACCATTTCTGCAAAACAAAGTTTCCTCCCTGGCCGGTAGACTACTGGCTGTTCCTTTGTGATGGGAAATGGCCCACCCTCGGCAGAGACTTCTCACCCCCCTCCCTGCAGATGAAAACACTTGGCCAGCTAGGAGTCAAATGGAGTGAGGCCTGTCTTTCGTGCTGTTTTCAGACATGTGGCCTGATTTGTTTTTGGTACATTAATAACAATTATTATTATATAAATAAAATACCTTAAAATTATGAAAACAGGTCATGTGGCCAGCATGACTAAGCCGCTTCTGGCGAACCAGAGCAGCGCATGGAAACGCCGTTTACCTTCCCGCTGGAGTGGTACCTATTTATCTACTTGCACTTTGACGTGCTTTCGAACTGCTAGGTTGGCAGGAGCAGGGACCGAGCAACGGGAGCTCACCCCGTCATCGCGGGGATTTGAACTGCCGACCTTCTGATTGGCAAGCCCTAGGCTCTGTGGTTTAACCCACAGCGCCACCCCACGTCCCTTGCCTAGTGGGTAGGGGGCAACTAATACCTCCCCCGCCCTCCTTGGGCATGCCTTGGTCAACAAGCAGATGTCTGGGACTACAACTCCCATCAGCCATAGCCCACCTCCCCTTTCGCAGCCCAGCCAACCTCGCAGAGGGACCAGAGCTGAGCTTCACCTTTTTGTGTTGAATATAATATGCTATATGGTAATTTATGGACCTAATAGGCATCTAAAGCCATTTGCACATAACAAAGTATTGTCAAATTTTGTCAAAGTAATTGTTGAACTGATATACTGTACAATTAAGAAGAAGTATATTATTAGTCGAAACAAAATAGAAAATTCTTTCAGTAGCATGCACACGAAAGCTCATACCAAGAACAAACACAGTTGGTCTCTAAGGTGCTACTGAAAAGAATTTTCTATTTTGTTTCGACTATGGCAGACCAACACGGCTACCCACCTGTAACTTATATTATTAGTGAAAAAATTATTAAGCTCCAACTTAAAATGATTTTTTTAATTCAAAACAAACTTCATAATGCAAACACAGGTTTTATTTGTTTTTTATCTTATATTTTGGAAATGTACTTCCAGGTTTTTCCCCCCTTTAATTTTTTTGGGGGCCCCAGGAGAGCAGGGCCTCTAAGCTATAGCTTGTTTAGCTTATACGTAAATCCGGGCAGCACACACCACGCTGCCTCTAAAAATATTTTTAAAAAGGGATCGGAGACAGAAGACGCAAAGCGCTTTCCTGGGAGCGACTCTTCCACCGAGGAGCAGGCAAATAAATTGTTTCTCCCCGGAGAAAAGCACTTGCCCCTTAGAACCGGGGAGCCAAGAGGACATCTAGTCCAACCCCCTGCAAAGACGGTGGGCTTCCTTTGCGCCCATTTTACGGAGAGGGACCACCGAGGCGCGTCCCTCGACCTCCCCCCCTTTCGCGACCCCGTCCGGGGAGCCAGCCAGGGTTTGCCCGCCCTGCCGGGCCTGATGCCGGCCGAGCCCGCCAGCCAATGGGAGCGGGGGGGGGCGGGCGGGGCGGGGGGCGTGCTGTTTGCTTTGCCCCTGCCCAGCCCAGCCCAGCCCTGGCCAAACTGCGGACCTGCCAGCCGGCCGGGAGCTCTTTCCACGAGGGTCTCTCTCGCCCAGTCCTCCTTCCTCGCGGCTTTCTCCTTCCCCTCTTCTCTACATCTCTCTCCTCCTCACCCCGATTTCCTTGCTCTTTGAAGACCCTCAACTTTCTTTCTTTCTTTCTTTCTTTCTTTCTTTCTTTCTCTCTCTCTCTCCTCTCTCTCTCTCTCTCTCTGCCCGCCTCTCCTCTCCTTCCCTCTTTCCCTTCTTTGGAATTATTCCTCTAGCTCACAATTTCACCTTTCCTCTGCTTCCTTCACACTCCCTCTCTCCCCCCCCCCCTGTTCATTCTTTCTTTCCTTCCCTCCACCCGTCTGTCCTTCACTCCCTCTCCCCCCCTTGTTCATTCTTTCTTCTTCCCTCCACCCGTTTGTCCTTCACTCTCCTCTCTTTCCACCCGTTCTTCATTCTTTCTTCCTTCCCTTCATCTGTCTCTTATTCCATCAACCCCCCCCCTCTTTTTTAACCTGTTTCTCGCTGACTCTTGTCACCTGTTCCTCCCTCTCTCTCTCCACCTGTTTTTCCCCTTCTCTCTCTCTCTCTCCCTCCCTCCTTTCACCTGTTCCCCTCTTCCCTACTCCCCTCCCTTCAGGACATTTCTGGACTCCCCTTGGTTTTTGTTTTCAATTATTAGTATTATTATCATCATCATAATCATTCCCACACCTTCAATCCCCGCCTTGACCTTGACTTTGGATTTAAAATCATTTCCCCAAAAGAAGAAGGGCGAGCCTTTAGCGAAAGAGAAGACGGCTCTCTGCGTCATCTCAAGCAGGATTTTGAACTCGCCACAGCCCCAGGCGCCGGAGAGATGCCAGCTGGTTTCCAGCAGATGCGGAGAGAGGACGAGGACGAGGTAAATGTTGGGGTGGGGTGGGGTGGGGGGCTGGAGGAAGAGAAGACAGGTCTGTACAGGGGTGGGGAGGGGTGCTGCGCGGGTGCTGAGACCCAAAGCTCAAGGAGACCATAGATTTTGGAGCCCATTTTGGGTGTGTCCTTGCTTCTTCTGGGGTTCCTCAGAATATTCCGTTGCCAGCAAACATATCTTTAAATGCCCCCGAGTTGTGACTTGAAATTAAGACTTGGGTTTCATGTCAGATCATGCAGCAACTATTTATACCCCTTCAGTTCAGGGTGTCCCTGTGACTGTGAAACGAGGGTCATGTTTACTCAGAGGTTAAGCCGCGCTGCCTTCCAGCGGGGCGTCTCCCCAAGTCGCTTTTCACCCAATTGCGGCTCTCAGACGCTTCCAGAATAGGTGCTGACTGCATTCTGTTGCAGGGGGGTTTGGAATGGATGACCCTCAGGGTCCCTTTCCGACGCCACAGCTCTATAATTCTATAATTGTAGGGCGAGTGGTCCCTCACACAAGCAAGTTCTTTGCAGTGCCTGGGTTAATTTACCGATATGTCTGTTTAGCTTCCCCTGTTCTGCTTTTGCCCACCCAACGACCCCCCCCTGCAAGGCGGGCCTCTAAGCTGGGAAGAGAGACATTCTTAGTTTCCAACCAGAGAGGAGGCAGCAACGAAATTCGGCCCTCATTTCCCGTCTAGGGATTTTTGAGCTTCTATATCCTTCCCCTCTCCCTGCGCCTGAGAATATTGCCTCTGAGCATCTGCAAGTGCCTTTCGAGCCAAGCCTTGTTCTCCGCAGAATAACCACGCCCGGCAGAGGCAGAAGAATGACAGAGCTTGTGGGTTCCCGGGATGGGTGAGCCCCATGGGAGGGAGGGCGGAACATGGGCCTCTTCTTGCAAAGGATCCAATGCATTTTTCATGTTTTCAAAATGGAGGGTTTCTAGATCTCATGGAATTTCAGGAATCAAGCCACCGGGCCATGTTTACTAGCAAAGTTTTTAATGCTCAGTGAAGAAACTGGATTATCTTCTTTGAGGCGCACCCATTGTGACCCATTGTGGCCTGGAAGGAATTTTTAAAAAATATCTTAGAGTCGTAAGGGACCCAAGGGTCATCTAGTCCAACCCCCTGCAACGCAGGAATCCCGGGAATGCTTCCTTTTGTTTGGGGACAGTCTCTGTGCTCGGATGCCAGGTTGCAAGGAGCTGTGTCCGGCCCAGCTCCTTTGGAGATGATTCCCTGAGTGGATTTCATTTTGCATGCTCGGGGTCTGAGTGCGAATAGCGCCCGTTCGTCACTACAGGCCGGATCCCTTGATTGCGAGGAGGGAGCGCAGGAAGCTGCCTTAGACTGCTCCAGGCCATTGGTCTGCCTTCCCCCGGAGGATTTCCGCCTGTCAGAGTCCTGCCACCTAGGAGCATTTAAGCAGAGATGCCCAGGATCGAACCTGGGACTTTCAGAGCAGGACCTGCGAGCAGCACTCTGATTCCTTGCAAAAGGCGTTGAGAGGGATTATTTAGCTGCAATTCCCACATTGCAGGGGGCTAGACTGGATGTCCTTTGGGGAGCCCCTTCCAACTCCACACCTTCTGTGATTCTTCTGCTGTCTCTGAGGATACAGCCATCGTGGCTCCAAGGCATTCGTAACCTTACCTTCTTTTAATGCTATCCAAGTCGATGCCATCGCTACATCTCACGGGAGCGAATGCCACAGCTGAGCTATGCGCTGCATGTAGCTTGGCTCGCTTACTCGAGTAACGCAGGGAAACAAAAAAGCTGATGTGTACTGAGTTGGATCCCGGGTCCATCTATCTCAGTATTGCCTGCGCTGACTGGCAGCAATTCTCCAGGGTTTGGGGCAGGGGGATAATGGCGGGTGCTCTGTCACTGAGCTGTAGTCAGACCCGCTGAAAATAAAGCAAGATTCTAGTCCTCATATTTCTGAGTGAAAGGCTGAAGGTCGATAGGAACGCAGGAAAATGATATTCCATTCCCTTTTGCCCTTGAAAGCCCTGCGGCTCCCTCTCTGCCCTATGTTATCTCACCTATTCCCCCAGCTCTGCAGGAATCTTTTTGCCCAGCGTGGGATTCGAACCCACGACCCCGAGATTCAGAGTCTACCAACTGAGCTGTTTTCGTCTATCGTTCCTTAGACTTTTCAAAAGTTTTTGTCGTTCCACCCCCCCCCCCCGGGCTAAGTTTATCGTTTTGCCTTTTTCTCGTAAGCCATTCTGACCATCAAGGGTTGTATACATTTTAATAAATGCATGCATCCGTGTGGGCAAACGATGCATTATTTGCATAATTAAAACCGTTCCCAAACCGCTGGATTTCTGCAGCGTTCTCCCCCCCCCCCCGCTTGCCCAATTATGCCGCTCTGTTGAGAGAAACGCCATCAAGCAACCGTGGCAATTATAATCCCTAAACCAACCTGAGTAGCTAGTTAGGAATTTTAATGACTGTGGGTGTCCTTATGGGGAGGAAGCGTGACTGAACCCATCCCATACGTTACATTTTCTGCTGCAATTCTTAGATCAAGCCGCAACACAACCCTCAGCTCGCCTCCATTACTAACTTGCAAAAACTGACCTTCAAACGACCCTGTGGAGTAGGCTGCTCCTGCGCCCACTTTGCAGATAGAAGGACTGAGGCTCAGAGAGAGAGAGAGAGAGAGAGAGAAAGAGACTTGCCCTGAGTTGCACAGGCTCAACCCTCTTTTCCCCTTCTAGGCCAGGTGCCTTTGGTGTGCAGGGCTAGAGACCAAAACAGGCAGGAGAACGAATATTACCTTTATACAGTTTTCTGAATTCTATCCACCATCCAGGAACCATGATCAGACCTCAAGGGCACATCTCAGCTGCAAGTCGATTAATAATAATAATTTTTATTGTATCCCGCCCTCCCTGGCCAAAATCTGACCTTCAAACGACCCTTTGTAGGCCGCTCTTACGCCCACTTTGCAGATAGAAGGACTGAGGCTCAGAGACAGAGAGAGAGACAGAGAGAGAGAGACTTGCCCTAAGTTGCACAGGCTCAGAGCAGCTAACAACAGGTAGAAATCGCACAGTGTACATAAAATCGCACAGTCAATTAATTAAAATGCATTCTAATAATAATATCGGTAAATACTGGGGGGTGTCAACCAGAGAATATAAGCAGGGTCAGGGGTTCAGCTTGGAGAGCGGGGAGCTGGTTTTGGAAATGGTTAAAATTGGATTGATTTGGCTATGATTTGGAATAACTTGGAAAATCAATAGAAGTACTGTAATTGGCAAAAAAAAACTTAGCCGCCTTTTCTGCCTTGTTGCTAGATGACCTTGGGGGACCCCTTGCAAGCCTACAGTTCTATAATTCTGTGACCCCCAGCATGGAGAAAAAACATTAAAGGAAGTTAGGGCTTGGGAGAGATGTTTGCGGGAGAGTGCGTAGCCTTGGGACAGTCTTGAGGGCCGGTTAGAAAGTTTTGGAGGGCCGCCGTTGAGGTTTTCCGTCCCTGCTCTCGACGTTGATGCAGCAGCAAACAGTGCCCCATATCTACCTTTCTTTCTGTTCTGTTGCGTGTGCAAAGTGGAGCTACCTTCTGCGACATCACGGAAAGCACACGCATGTAGCAAGCGTGACTTGCAGCAAGCGCAAAACCCACAGGGGTGGTTGGAGATGCATTGCTAAATTCATGTTACGTGGCCGTGCGATGGGCGCATCGCATCCGGCGATTGGCACTCTGCTACCTAGCAGGGGGGGAAGGATCGCACCTGCGTCACCTCTGTCACCTCGCACCGATCTTTTACCGCGTGTGTGTCCCGCTGAGTTGATCAGAGCACAAAGAAATCCTGCAATATTTAGCCTTGCCGTATTGCATCCTGGAATATTTTAGTGTGCGGCTCAAGGTCCTGCTTATAAACATTATTTTTATTTATTAAATCGCAGAAAGGTTTGCAATATAAAAACACAAAAAACGCTTAACAAAGTAACAAACCGAAACAATACATCCACATCCACACCGGTTGGTTTAAATGTCCATAGATTGAATTAGCCAAAGGCCTAGGAGAAGAGGAACATTTTGGCCTGTATATTGAAGGCACCAGGCAAACTTCCCTGGGGAGAGCATCCCGCAGACCGGGGAGCCACTGCACACAAGGCCCTGTTCTTGCGCCGCCACCCTCTGGACTCTCATGGAGGAGGCACACGAAGGAGGTCCTCGGGAGACGATTGCAGGGTCCCGGTTGTTTCAAATGGGGGTGAGGCGGGTCCTGAGTCGTTTAAGGCTTGATAGGTCAAAAGCAGCCCTTTGAATTGGGCCCAGAAATTAATTGGAAGCCAGCGCAATCGGGCCAGGATTGGCGTTATAGGCTCAAGCCATCCTAGGCCAGTGAGAAACCTGGCTGCTGAATTCTGCACCAGGTGATGTTTTCCAAACCATCTTCAGAGGCAACCCTATGTATAACACATTGCAGTAATGAAATACACTCGGAGTCAAGTGTGGATTTCATGCCCTTTATTCAGCTCATAGTAGCGAGGAATGGAAGTTTCCCCCAAAAGTCTGCTTTATATACATTATTTACACAATGGGCCCCACGTGATTGGCTAATTCCGGGATACTCCTGTATGCCAATCAGGTTGCGGATTCACTTCCGCCTGGAGCTGGATTGGGTGGCTCCTGCGGACCAATCAGACTGCTGCATTCTGGATCCTATTGTTCTAGGACCAATCAGACTGCTGCATTCTGGATCCTATTGTTCTAGGACCAATCAGACTGCTGCGTTCTGGATCCTATTGTTCTAGGACCAATCAGACGGCTGCATTCTGGATCCTATTCTAGGGCCAATCAGACTGCTGCATTCTGGATCCTATTGTTCTAGGGCCAATCAGACTGCTGTATTCTGGATCCTATTGTTCTAGGACCAATCAGACTGCTGCATTCTGGATCCTATTGTTCTAGGACCAATCAGACTGCTGCATTCTGGATCCTATTGTTCTAGGGCCAATCAGACTGCTGCATTCTGGATCCTATTGTTCTAGGACCAATCAGACTGCTGCATTCTGGATCCTATTGTTCTAGGACCAATCAGACTGCTGCGTTCTGGATCCTATTGTTCTAGGACCAATCAGACTGCTGCATTCTGGATCCTATTGTTCTAGGACCAATCAGACTGCTGCGTTCTGGATCCTATTGTTCTAGGACCAATCAGACGGCTGCATTCTGGATCCTATTCTAGGGCCAATCAGACTGCTGCATTCTGGATCCTATTGTTCTAGGGCCAATCAGACTGCTGTATTCTGGATCCTATTGTTCTAGGACCAATCAGACTGCTGCATTCTGGATCCTATTGTTCTAGGACCAATCAGACTGCTGCATTCTGGATCCTATTGTTCTAGGGCCAATCAGACTGCTGCATTCTGGATCCTATTGTTCTAGGACCAATCAGACTGCTGCATTCTGGATCCTATTGTTCTAGGACCAATCAGACTGCTGCATTCTGGATCCTATTGTTCCAGGACCAATCAGACTCCTGCATTCTGGATCCTATTGTTCTAGGGCCAATCAGACTGCTGCATTCTGGATCCTATTGTTCTAGGGCCAATCAGACTGCTGCATTTTGGATCCTATTCAACTCAGTACATAACAAGTAATCTAACCTAAAGGATACCAGAGCGTAGACAACAGAAGTTAGACTAACCCAGTCCAGATAGGGGTGCAGCTGTGTGCTTGTGAAACATGGGCCACGTATAAACTCCTCAAAAGATTCCATCAGTGAACATTTTTACACATCACTTGGGGAAGACAGGCGAACTAATGCCAGGGTACTGGAAGAAGCAAAGATCCCCAGTGTCGAAGCAATGATTCTTCAACGTCAACTTCGTTGGACTGGTCATGTTGTGCGGATGCCTGATAATGATCGTCTTCCAAAGCGACTACTCTATTCCGAACTTCAAGATGGAAAGCATAATGCTGGTGGTCAACAAAAGAGGCTTAAAGATTGTCTCAAGGCAATAAATAAAAAAAAAAGTAGTATAATCACCGACAACTGGGAAACACTGGTCTGCGAGCTTTGAAGACACTCGAACTCAGGACGCAAGGGAGAAACGTGCTAAGAGGAAGGCACGCTTGGCAAACCCTCACCGTGATTTGACTCCCGCCCGGAAACCAATGTCCCCACTGTGGATGGACGTGTGGATCCAGAATTGGCCTCCACAGTCACCTACGGACTCATTGTTAAAACTGTGTTTATGGAAGACAATCTTACTCGGCTACAAGTGATCTCCGAAGGAGAAGGAGAAGGAGGAGCTGTCGTGGACACTACAGAAGTCCCCCAATTTGCGTACTTGCTCCTTCAGAAGGTGTATAACCCTCCTCAAGAGCAGGCCAACTCGCAGCAATACAGGCTTAGGCCCTTATGTTTACAGTCATACCTCTGGTTTAGTTCGTCACGGGTTACGAATGCGCCAAACCCGGAAGTACTAGAACGGGTTACTTCCAGATTTTGGCGCATGCACAGAAACACTAAATTGCACTTTGCGCATGTGCAGAAGGGCTGCATCGCACCGCGCACATGCGCAGATACAGCGCTTCAGGTTGCGCTCTTTTCATGTTGCGAACGGGCCTCCGGAATGGATCCCGTTCCCAACCAGAGGTGCCACTGCATTTTGGATTTTCCTTTCGGCTGGGAGAGCATCCATTTCTCAGATGAGACTCCACCAGGCTAAAGAGTCTCTCATCCGGAAGCTTTGGTCCCTAAACCTGCTCTTGTAGGGCGATGCTGAGCTTTACTTGCTGGTGAGAGACGTTCGTCCACTCTGCACATGCTCAGAGGAACCATCTCTTAAATAAATAAAAAGCTCATTTCTTGCATTTATACCCCGCCTTTTTTTCTCCAAGGAGCGCAAAGTGGTTTGCATGTTTCTCCTCCCGCTCCTCATTTAAACCCCACAACAACCCTGCGAGGTAGGATAGCCTGAGTAAAGGCAGTGACTGGCCCAAGGCCAGTGAATTTTAATAATAATAATAATAATAATAATAATAATAATAATAATAATAATAATAATAATAATAATAATAAATTTATTATTGGCTCAGGGGACTTGAACCCTGGTCTCTCCCAGGAGACTCAGGCCAAAAAGTAGACCTGAGTTAGGCATGTCCATTAATTTCAATTAATGGTTCCCTCGGTGCTCCATACAGCACAGAATTCACCATAATTAAACACAATTAAACATGACAAGAAAATATTGGGTTGTGACTGCTGGCAAATTGTAGACACAATCACTTCTCTTTCTTTCTTTCTTTCTCTCTCTCTTTTCTTAAAAAACCTTAATTTTATTTTACTTAATAATACAGTATGCACGAACATACAACACAAAGCATTAGGTTCAAAATCAAAACCGTATTATTGTTATTATTTCCCTTTAATTCTATACACAGAGATTCTATTAAATCCTCAATGAATCACTTTACATAGACAAGGATATAAATATTTTACAACCTTTCATAAGATCGGCATAAATATAATCAAACATTTGCCACGAAAAGGTGTAAAATAATTACAGATTAAGCTTTTAGCAAATAATTCCAGATTATCCTTGCTCTCATTTTTGGTGGTGGTGGTTGTTTTTTTTAAAATAAAATCATTTTATAACATATATAGAACATTATATACATATAACAAAAGACGGAAATTAAAAGCTGGAAAACCAAACTATTAAATAGGCAGAGTACAGTCGCACCTGGGTTAAGATAACAAAACCCAAGTGAAGAATATCCGATTATCAGTGAGATTAAGTTGCTGAGGCAGTGCAGCATAGTGGTTAGAAGCAGTGATGGTCGAACTCGGCCCTCCAGCTGTTTTGGGACTACAACTCCCATCATCCCTAGCTAACCGGACCAGTGGTCAGGGATGATGGGAATTGTGGTCCCAGAACATCTGGCGGGCCGAGTTTGGCCATCGCTGGTAGAGTGTCTACCTAGAACCTGGATGAGACCTGGGTTCAAATCACCCTGATCCAGCCATGAAGCTCACTGGGTGACCTTGGGCCCAGTCAGCCTGCCCTACCTCGCAGGGTTGTTGTGGGGGTTAAATGAAGAAGCGCCAGAAGAGAGCCCCATTCAAGACTCTGAGCTCCTTGGAGAAAAAGTCAAGATAGAAATGCAATCATTGATGATAGCAATATAATATAACTGACGGCCTCTTTTCGAAATCCCTGTGGCTTTTTTCTTCCTGTCTTAGTTTAGCTGGCAGTGCCATCCATCCCTAGCTTTGCCTACTCGGAAGCAAGCCCCTTTGAATTCCAAGGGGGCTTGCTCTCAGGGTAAGGGGGGGGGGCCTTACTCTGCAAGTCAATACTGCTGCAAGCTGAGCTTTAGCAGCAGCGATTGCCAACAGACTGGAGACCCTCCAAGTGCCCCTATTTTCCCGGGACAGTCCCGGATCGACAGAAGCAGGGCCGGATTCGGGTGTGATGCGGCCCTGAGCTACTGAAGGTAACGGGGCCCTTGATATGTCCAGCTGTGCTGTGTCGACAACAAATTGTCACTGTTTTTTGTGTTGAATATATGCTGTATGGTCATTTATGGACCTCATTTGCACATAACAAAATATGCATCTTATCAAAGTAATTGTTGAACTGAAATACAATTAGGAAGGAACATATTGATAGTAAAATACAATTAAGAAGGAGTATATTAATAGTGAAATAGTATTAAGCTGTAACTTTAAAAAATGTTGCCGCTGCCTTTTGCGTTGAATATATGCTATATGGCAGGGGTCAGCCAACATTTTCAGCAGGGGGCCGGACCACTGTCCCTCAGACCTTGTGGGGGGCCGGACTATATTTTGGGGTGGGGGGAGAACGAATCCCTATGCCCCACAAATAACCCAGAGATACATTTTAAATAAAAGGACACATTCTACTCATGTAAAAACGCAATCCGCGGGCCGGATTGAGAAGGCGATTGGGCCAGATCCGGCCCCAGGGCCTTAGTTTGCCTACCCATGCTATAGGATAATTTATAGACCTACTAGGTCCATACACAACACAAAACACTGTTGTTGCTGTATGTAGGTTTTATTTTATTTGGTTTTTTATCTTATATTTTGGAAATGTACATCCAGTTTTGTTTTTTTAATTTCCTTTAAATCTTTTTGGGGGGCCCCCAAGAGAGTGGGGCACTAAGCTAGAGCTTGTTTAGCTTACATGTAAATCCGGCACTGGAAAGAAACCACCCCGGTTTCTGATTTGATCCGGCAATGTCCTGCTTGCCCTTTCGGGTGTCCTACCGAGAAACGTTGTGGCTTGCTTTTTAATTAATTTATTTTTAAAAAAGAAAGCCGTTCTTCCAGGCCTGGAGGCAGGAACGAACCTCGGCTGCTGGAGAGAGGGGAGGAGGAAAAAAAAAACCATATTTGGCTTCTTCCATCCAGATCAGGCCTGTCTCCCATTACGCTGAGTAATGGAGGCAGGGCGCATGTCTCTGCGTCTTTTTAAAAAAAAATTAAATTACACTTCCCTCCCTCTGCAGCCGAACAGGTGCTGGGTGCCAGGCCAGCCGCTGATTGACAGGGCTCAGGGGTTGTCAAGACACCGGCAGAAGCCCACCCACCCACCCCCTTTCCATTTTGGGAAGGATGGAGGGGGCAGCGAGAAGCCATGGGTAGCTTTCAAAGCAGATCCGGTTTCCCAACCTGAACTTCAGAGCCAAAGATGCTGCTGTCATTTTGGGGGGGGGGTTGGGGGAAAGAAAATGGGGGGGGGCCACACACACACACACAAGGACGTTGGGGGGGGTCCCTGCGTCCGCGAGTAACTGGACTCTCTCCCACACGGTGGCATTTCGTCACCTGCCACTCAGATGCATCTCGTGCCCCCCAGCCCCCCCCCCCCAAAACAAGAGGATGAAATCCTATCCGGCTCTTGGAAGCTTTCCCATCTCGACAGCAGACGAAACCTTGCTTTCCCCAGAGACTTGGGAGAGGGATTGAATGTTGAGGACGGGTGGGGGACGGCGAGGCCAAATAAAGAGGAGGTATTAAAAGGGGGGAGGATTGAGGGCCGGGCTCCTTTCTGGGGGGGGGTGTCTCCAGAGAAAGGCGGGTAGACGGAAATTCTTACTGCGTATTTCTGTTCCCGGAGGGCAGTCCTGGGATGGCATGGATCCTTCTCTCACACAGGTAGGTAGGGTCCAATTCTAATAATAATAATAATAATAATAATAATAATAATAATAATAATAATAATAATAATAAATAGAGAGCCAGTGTGGTGTAGTGGTTAAGAGTGGTAGACTCGTAATCTGGGGAACCGGGTTCGTGTCTCCCCTCCTCCACATGCAGCTGCTGGGTGACCTTGGGCTAGTCACACTTCTCTGAAGTCTCTCAGCCCCACTCACCTCACAGAGTGTTTCTAGTGGGGGAGGAAGGGAAAGGAGAATGTTAGCCGCTTGGAGACTCCTTCGGGTAGTGATAAAGCGGGATATCAAATCCAAACTCTAATAATAATAATAATAATAATAATAATAATAATAATAATAATAATTTGAATCCTCCCACCCTTTGGAACTCCCTGCTGATTGACATCCATCAGTGCCTTCGCTTGATTCTTTTTGAAGCCCCCCCCCTGTAAACGTCCTTGTTTAGACAAGCCTACCCAGGCTAATAATAATAATAATAATAATAATAATAATAATAATAATAATAATAATTTTATTATTTGTACCCCGCCCATCTGCCTGGGCTTCCCCAGCCACCCTGGGCAGCTTCCAACAAATGTTAAAATACATTTAAAAGTATAGAAAGTTGGTTTTAATCTTCCTTCTTCTTCTTCTTCTTCTTCTTCTTCTTCTTCTTCTTCTTCTTCTTCTTCCGCCCTTCATCCGTAGATCCGTTCACAACTTTTCAGTACATTTCAAAGCATCGTAAACGCCCCCCCCCCCCCAATTTCCCCGTTTTATCTTTCCATATACCACTTGGAGGTTTTTTCCGTTTTAACGATTGGGCGGTGCCTAATTTTTAGGAAATAAACACGCACTCAGTTTCCCCCACCCACCCACCCCAAATATTCCACCGTGACCTTGAATGACCCCGGGTAACTTCATAAGGAGAGCCTGCCTGCCTGATCAGGCCAAAGGCCTTTTGCATTCCTAGAAGACTTGTAGAGACCTCAGGGACCCCCAGCGGTCATCTAGCCCAACCCCCACCCTCCGATGCAGGAATATGCAGGTGTCTCTTATGGGGATCGAACCGGCAACCTTGGGGTTATCTGCAACTGAGCTACACTGTCAGTGGCTTTCCTCAGCGAGAGCTAAATGGAGCCCCCATGTCCGGACGCAGTCTACCTTTGAACCCTGGCAACTGAGGAGGAGGGTAAATGGCAGGGGGTGTTTTTGGCCACACCTGGGCTGGCACAGCCGGACACCGGATGATGGAGCAGGTGGGCCTTTTGTCCAGAAACACCAGGGCTCTCTGTTTTTCTCTCTCCTCTTTAATGTTCATTTATTATCTTTGCGCCGGCCGGACCTAAACCGGCTCCTGAAATGGGGATTTGTGAGCAAACCGACCGTGTGCCGAGTTTCCTCCTCCTTTGAAGCTCTCGAAAAAAGTTTTGATCTCACAATGGACCTGGCGGCGCTTATTTATAGCATTCTCAGAAGCCAGGCGGGGTTAGATCCGTCCGCAGAGGAGGGGAAGTGGCACGCCACCCTTTAGACGCGGCCGCATGTTCATGCACGTACGCGTTGCAGCGTCCTTTGCCAAGCGGGCGCCCTCCCGGCGCCTTGAGCTACGACTCCCAAGACACCTGGAGGGCGCCGCGTTGGAGACGGCCTCCCCTCATGCCAAGACTTCTAGAGGCCGGCAGGAGAATTGTTGTTGTGAACTGGGGAAGGAAAAAGAAATTCATGGTGTCTCTTCTACATTTCCCCCAAAGCCAGAATAAAAGGGGGGGGGGGCAGCCATTGAATTAGATGTGCATAAGGCGTGGGGAATGATGGTTTTAAAATATGTTATATTCCACTTTCTTGCATTCAAACAAACATCCAAGATGACTAAGTAAAAAGGAATTATCGAAGATAATAAAGGCAGTTGGAGCCTCTGCCAGACATCTCCTTACCTTCTCAGTAATAGGTACAGGGGATCGAGCCCCTACGCTGCCCTGCTCTTCCTCGCTCCCTTGTGCCACTGCAACATCCTTTGTCGCAGCCGCTCAAACAAATGCAGGGAACTCTGCACGCGCTCAGAGGCCCCCCGCCACCCTTTGTTCGCAGGAGCCAATTGTCGTTCGGCAAAATTTAATATGCTGCTAGGTTGCCAAAAAATATAAATAAATAAAAAAGACCCTTTAAGGTTTGCTGGAAATGACTTGAGCATTGTTGCCAGTTAACCCTTGCCGTCCCTCCTCCTCCCTTTTCTTGGGGTCAAGAAGCCCTCTGAGTGTTTACATTTCTGAAGCTTCCTGGCTCCAGCGCCATCCCCTAATATGGTCCTCTCTTGTGCTGGTGTCTGTCAGGACGCCCTCCCCTGGGTGCCTTGGGTGGGAGGCCCGTCCCAGATTGCAGGGAAACAGATGCACTAATAAAAAAACACACACACACACACATACACACACGCCACTAACCTTAGTCACAGTGCTGTCTCTCTCCTCTCCAGCAGAGCACAAACCCTCAGGGCCTCGAGACAGCCATCCTTAAAGCCCGCCTTTCCTCCTCCAGCTCACCACCGGCTTCCAGAAAAAACGAAAACCCACAATTTCCCCCCTCAAAAGGAGCTCCCAGTAGCACCCCTCTCCACTCTGACCCACACAAACCGGCAGCGTTCGCCTTAAAACTCAAGCGGCAGGCAGAAATCCAACAGGTGAAGCGCCCCAACAAAGCTCCACGTGTTGGATTTCCCCCCTTCAAAAGGAGCTCCCAGCCCCTCTCCACTCTGACCCACAAGCCAGCAGCAATCGCCTTAAAACTCAAGGCGCAGGCAGAAATCCAACAGGTGAAGCGCCCCAGCAAAGCTCCACGTGTTGGATTCCCCCCTTCAAAAGGAGCTCCTAGCACCCCTCTCCACTCTGACCCACAAGCCGGCAGCATTCGCCTTAAAACTCAAGCGGCAGGCAGAAATCCAACAGGTGAAGCGCCCCAACAAAGCTCCACGTGTTGGATTTCCCCCCTTCAAAAGGAGCTCCCAGCCCCTCTCCACTCTGACCCACAAGCCAGCAGCAATCGCCTTAAAACTCAAGGCGCAGGCAGAAATCCAACAGGTGAAGCGCCCCAACAAAGCTCCACGTGTTGGATTTCCCCCCTTCAAAAGGAGCTCCCAGCCCCTCTCCACTCTGACCCACAAGCCAGCAGCGTTCGCCTTAAAACTCAAGCGGCAGGCAGAAATCCAACAGGTGAAGCGCCCCAACAAAGCTCCACGTGTTGGATTCCCCCCTCAAAAGGAGCTCCTAGCACCCCTCTCCACTCTGACCCACAAGTCGGCAGCGTTCGCCTTCAAACTCAAGCGGCAGGCAGAAATCCAACAGGTGAAGCGCCCCAACAAAGCTCCACGTGTTGGATTTCTGCCTGCCTGCTCGGGGGGGGGGGGGAGGAAACACGAGGAAGCGTGCCAGGAAATAATAACTTTGCAAGGGAGCTTTGCTTCGCCCGCTAGGCCGCACAGCCTGCTGCAGGCTGCAGGGTTCCCCCCCCCCACCTCACCTCCTTCCTGGCCGTCTGGCTGCCCCTCCCTGCCGCCCAGTGCTATGGAAACGGGCCTCGCCCCGAATACCAGACCCAGAGGAAGAGGGAGGGGACAGGCCTCCAGCAACTGCAGCAGCGAGGAGGAGGAGGCGTGAGTCACTTGGAGGACAGCCTCTGGTAGCCGGCTCAGGATGGTCCCCCGGAGGAAGGTATGTGTGGCATCCCCTTTGCAGCCCCCCTCCCAGCCCCAAATGCTCCTTCCAGACCCCAGTGAGGAGGCTGCTGCTAGCCACAAGGTTCGAGGTAGCCAGTGCCGCCCAAACCAGTCGCCGGAAGAAGCCACCAGAGGGGAGAGTGGCTCTCGAACTCGGATCCTGCTTGCGGGCTCCCCAATAGGCATCTATCCGGTTGGCCCCTGAGAGGGAGAGGATGCTGGGCTAGCAGAACCACCGGCCTGATTCTGATGGTCTTAAGGCAGCTGCCTCGTGCCGTCTGTTTTGTGCCGGAATGAGCAACCCCTGCCATCTCTAACCGAAAAGGCAGCCAGCTCTGGGGTGGAGGACAGCATTGATGATGCGGGCAGAGTCTGAAGAGGGGTGTGCGCCTGGTGATCGTATGGGGCTGTGGCGGCGGCAGCAGGGATCCTTGGTTTACGAGGGGCAAGGCAGGCAGGGGCATGTGGAAGGCATTCCGCCGGAGGCCGAAAACTCAGATGTTTCAGGAGGGCAGAACCGCATTTTCAGTGTGGCAGAGAAGGAGAGCGCAAGATAATCCTTTGCCAGGGAGCTGGTGGCAAAACTCGCGAGGAAATGGGCACAGAGGAGAAACCCACAAGGGGCACGAGAGCAGAGGCGAGCCCTCTAGCTTTGGACGGGCATCGCTGAGTCCTCGCACGCCTAAATAGCCTCGGCGTGAGTGTGGTGCAAAGGCGGCAGGCGGGCACCTTTCTGCGCCTCTCCCCGGCGGAGAAATAACTTTTGCCCTTGAGGCTGTGCGCCCTGGCGTGCCATCCCGGGGTTACGTGCGGTACATGGGGTTACAGGAAGCTCTCGTCCGCCGGCGCGTCACTGAAGAGCTCTGTGTTACAACACGCTTGCTGTCTGTCTGCCGGCAGGCGGGCCTTCGATGGTGCAATATGTGGGAGACGAAATGCCCCCCAGGTCCGGGGTCCTGTTCTCCCGGTGGCCGACCTGATGCCCGGGGGAAATGAGCGCAACGGTGGCTTTCTCCTCGCTTCTGAATCCCAGCAAGGGAGGAACATAGCCACTGTGGCTGTTCGCCATTGATCTTCCAGTTTGGAACCAGTATGAAATTGGGTGCCTTCCACGTTTCCGAGACCATTTCAGCGTGGCTGCACCTGAACTTTGGAACTCCCCGCCTATTGATGTCAGGAAGGCACCCTTCAACTTTACATTTTCCCTGCTTTTCCTTTTATTGTTAGTTTAACTTTTCGGAACGTCTTCAATGGCTGGTTGTTAATCCTGATAAATTTGCTGCGTTTTCCTTTCGGAAAGAACGTCAATAAATAAATTGGCCTGATCCCTCTTCTCCAAGACGAAATTAAAAATTGAAAAATTCCTTCCAGTAGCACCTTAGAGACCAACTAAAGTTTGTTCTTGGTTAGTTGGTGTCTAAGGTGCTACTGGAAGGGTTTTTTTAATTTTTAATTTTGTTTTGACTATGGCAGACCAACACGGCTCCCTACCTGTAACTGGAACTCTTTTCCGAGGCCATTGAAACGGGTGGCCATCGCCGTCTTGCACAAGGGCAAATCCTGTGCTTGAACTGTGCGGCGGCTGAAGGACAATTTCCTTTGCTGCGAGGTCCTGCGGCAAAAGTTTTTCCACAAGGCCAAAAACAGTCGAGTGTGTGTGTGTGTGTGTGTGTCCCTCTTTCCGGTACACCCCCCCCTCCACAGATGTGATCCTTGGGGGCTGTTCTCCGAGGTGATGGGTCACTTGGCTGAGCTTGTCGCTGTTGGTGAGGGGAGACGATGATCGTAGATAATATAATCACTGATGTCAAATATTGACATTTCTCCTGCCAACCCTCGCTGGGCAAGGCTGGCCTCGCCCTAGTTCCTGGGAACTGGGAAGAGATGGCAATTTGCAACATCCTTGGTTTCCAAAGCTCATTTCCTCTCTCCTTTTGGTGCCACACACTGGAGGGGCTGCAGCTGCCGTGTCACAGGAAATAAGGAATTATTTGTTCTCTCTTCAACAAGGCCAGTAATAAGTAGGTTAAAAATCCAGGATGCCTGGGAACGGAAAAATGAGTTGGTTTGGTGTCTCAGGTGGAAAATTCAAACATCTACCCCCAATGCACATTTGAATAGCATCATGATTGCTATTATTCCTTACATAATCATTATGTGTAAGGTAAAGGTAAAGGGACCCCTGACCGTTAGGTCCAGTCGCGGACAACTCTGGGGTTGCGGCGCTCATCTCGCCCTGTTTAGGGAAGTTTTTAATCTGTGATATTTTAAATACATTTAAATATTTTAAATGTATTTTAATATTTGATGGAAGCCACCCAGAGTGGCTGGGGAGACCCAGCCAGATGGGCGGGGTATAAATATTAAATTATTATTATTATTATTATTATTATTATTATTATTATTATTATTATTACTACTACTACTACTACTACTACTACAGGCCGAGGGAGCCGGCGTTTGTCCGCAGACAGTTTTTCCGGGTCATGAGGAAGGGCTTAGGGAGCTGGGTATGTTTAGCCTGGAGAAGAGAAGGTGAAGGGGTGATATGATAGCCATGTTCAAATATATCAAAGGATGTCATCTAGAGGAGGGAGAAAGGTTGTTTTCTGCTGCTCCAGAGAAGCGGACACGAGGCAATGGATTCAAACTACAAGAAAGAAGATTCCACCTAAACACTAGGAAGAACTTCCTGACAGTGAGAGCTGTTCGGCAGTGGGATTTGCTGCCAAGGAGTGTGGTGGAGTCTCCTTCTTTGGAGGTCTTTAAACGGAGGCTTGACAGCCATCTGTCAGGAATGCTTTGATGGTGTTTCCTGCTTGGCAGGGGGTTGGACTGGATGGCCCTTGGGGTCTCTTCCAACTCTAGGATTCTATGATTCTATGCGGGCAGCATGCCAAGCCGCTTCTGGCGAAACCAGAGCAGTGCACGGAAATGCCGTTTACCTTCCCGCCGGAGCAGTACCTATTTATCTACTTGCGCTTTGACATGCTTTCAAACTGCTAGGTGGGCAGGAGCAGGGACCGAGCAACGGGAGCTCACCCCATCGCGGGGAATCGAACCGCCGACCTTCTGATCAGCAAGCCCTAGGCTCTGTGGTTTAACTCACAGCGCCACCTGCGTCCCTCAATCATTATATGTACGTCCACTGAATTCAATATGTTTTGTTATGTCCTTTACGTTTTGTTGAAAGCTGCCCAGAGTGGCTGTGGGTAACCCAGTCAGATGGGCAGGGTACAATATTATTATTATTATTATTATTATTATTATTATTATTATTACTACTATTATTACCTCCAATACACATGTGTCTCAAGGCAATCTGCAAAATGCAATAAGAACAGTTCGAAAGCAGCACTGAACATGACATCAGATAAGTTTCGAGGCATGTGGACTAGGGTTTACTCCCTAGGCGTGGAGTTCCATAGATTAACTATGTGTTACATAAAAGAAGCGCTTTCTTTTCTCTGCCCTAAATCTGCCAACATTCAGCTTCACTGGTGTGCTAATATTATGAGAGAGGAAAACCTTTCTCTATCCATCCCGCCGTCCCCGGGCATTGCATAATTTTATAATTTTCTGTAGGGAAATATAATAATTTTATAATTTCCTATCACCTCTTCCTCACCTTTTCTCTTAAGCTAAAAAGTCCCTGGCGCTTGAAACCCTTTCTGCCGAGGGGGTACCGCTCCATCCCCTCGATCATTTTGGTACTCCTTTCCCCGAACCTTTTCCAGCTTGGCTTTACCGTTTCCGAGGTTGAGGGCAATCAGACAGAGGTTTCTCGTTCTGGTTTAACTAGTCCCGAGAGAAGAAGAGCTCCATTTTTCTCTCGGTTTGAAGGTGACCTCTCACCTTCAGGTCCAGAGAGCGAGAGAAAGGTGAGAAGTATCTGTCTCTAAACAACAAAGAGATGGAGGGAGAATTGAGAATTCATCATAAAGGTACAACGGTCCCTTGGTTCTCAAACTTAATCAGTTCCGGAAGTCCGTTCCAAAACCAAAGCGTTCCAAAACCAAGGCGCGCTTTCCGATAGAAAGTAACGCAAAACGGATCGGTTCCAGACTTTAAAAAACAACCCCTAAAACAGCCATCTAACATGAATTTTACTACAAAATAAAATAAAAAAATTCCTTCCAGTAGCACCTTAGAGACCAACTAAGTTTGTTCTTGGTATGAGCTTTCGTGTGCATGCACACTTCTTCATGCACACAAAAGCTCAAGAACAAACTTAGTTGGTCTCTAAGACGCTACTGGAAGGAATTTTTATTTTATTTTGTTTTGACTATGGCAGACCAACACGGCTACCTACCTGCAAATGAATTTTACTATCTAACGAGACCATGGATCCATAAAACGAAAGCAATAATCAATGTTCCATGCTATAAAATAAATGACAGTATCGTCAATGATAACAATTAAAATTACATTATTATTTTTTTACCTGCACTGATGATAGTCATTGTTTGGATGGGGGGGGGGGCTTTATCCATTTCCGCAGTCGTGCAATCGATCAATCCATCAGTATCTGTACTGGGTTCCACACGGTCACAAAAAAACTAATTAACAGAAAAAGCCTCGAAAACGCAAAATAAATAGCAAGAACAAAAGCGCCAAACTCAATCCGTTCCGGAAGTCCGCTTGACTTCCGAAATATTCGGAAACCAAGGCGCGGCTTCTGATTGGTGCAGGCGCCCCGGAAAAAATAGCCGACAGCCGCATCAGATGTTCGGCTTCCGAAAAAACGCTTGAAATCCGGAACACTTACAGTTGAAACTTGAAAAATTAGAATATCGTGGAAAAGTCCATTTACGCAAGCAATTGTTTTCATTAGCTACTGGAGTTTAATATATGAGATACGACTCATGGCATGCAAAGGGAGATATGTCAAGCCTTTGCTTGTTATAATTGTGATGATTATGGCGTCCAGCTGATGAAATTGTGAATTTGGGGTTCTCATCAGCTGTACACCATAATCATCCCAATTATAACAAATAAAGGCTTGACATATCTCGCTTTGCATGCCATGAGTCTATCTCATATATTAATTTCACCTTTTAAGTTGAATTACTGAAAGAAATGAACCTTTCCACGATATTCTAATTTTTTGAGTTTCACCTGTACATCCGGGTTTTCGGCGTTTGGGAACCAAGATACCAACGTATAGGGATAACCTGGGACTACGGAGTTCCTTAACTCCATCTCTGTGAACTGTCTTCTGCACACAAAGTTTCCAACACGGGTGGTGGGTGCTTTTTGAGTGCAGATTTGGGGTGCCACGGAGAGCGGGGCTAAGCAGCTCTGGGTGGCAGCCGGGATCCAGCTGCGATCTGAGAAAAGGGATCCATCGCCCATGCTATTTTTTCTCTCCCTGTGTTTTCCCAGGAAGGAGAGGAAGATGCTGGCAGTGGGATAACCTTCACCTTAATCTTGTCCGTCTTCACGGCCGTGTTGGGGTCCCTGCAGTTTGGATACAACATCGGAGTCATCAACGCACCGCAAGAGGTTTGTGGGGTTTGTGTGTGTGTTCCCCTGGAAAGAGAGAAGGTCAGACCCCAAGGCTGGCTGGGGAGAAAAGAGAGGGGTCGTCCCAAACATCTGAGGGGGGTGGGGGCACCAGGTTGGGGAAGACTGGAAGATAATTTTGTTTTTTTTAAGTACAGTATATTATTGGGTATGAAAGGACAGCAAATTACAGAGCGAATCAATACTGTGTTGCTATTATTATTAATTTCTAGGAACTGTACAAATATATTTTTTAAAAATCAAAGCTGCCCCATTTTGTGTGTCTCGGCATCCCAACAATTCGGAAGCCGAACGCCGAAATCCAGAAGTAACTGTTCCGGTTTTCGAATGATTTTCGGAAGCCGAACATGCTACACAGCTTCTGTTTTCAGTTTCCCTATTGTATTGAGGCTTCCGCTTTCGGTTTTCGGACGTTCGGAAGTCAAACGTTTGAAAACCGATAACGTTTGAAAACCGAGGCTTCCGAATGTTTTTAAATGCCTGTTTCGGCCTGCCTTTTTATCGACAATTTTAATTTGTAATTTTTGTAAGCAACTTAGGTTGTGGGTTTTTTTGTACAATCGAGCGGTATATGGATTATGAAAAAATGAACGATTTTTTTCTGAAATGAAATGAAAAAACACAATTCGGAACAGAAGGCAAGGCCCTCTACAGAGTCAGACCAGTAGTCCACCAAACCCAGTATTGTCCACACCAGCCTCTCTCAACCTTGGGGACCCCAGGTATTGATGGACTACAACTCCCATCATCCACTGACCCTGCTAGCTAAGGGATGATGGAGTTGTAGTTCAGCGACGCCTAGGGACCCGAGGCTGAGAAAGGCAGCTCCACACTGACTGGCCCGCGTCTCTCCAGTGTTTCAGAAAAGGGGGCGTTCCCAACTCTAAATCCCAAGGATCTAAACCCGAGATGTTCTGCATGCCAAGCAGCTGCTCTGTCCACGAACTATTATAGTAATCACTGCACATTATTGATATGGTTTGCTTTGCTCTGATAAACTTAATAAATGAAAAGCCAGGCCCTGCCTCATACTCGCAATTTAAGATACATCAGGGTATTTTAAACGCATCTTCCTTTTTTGAAAAACAAATTGTGGAACTGTTCTTATGATAATAATTTATATACTGGCAAAGTTAGCATGTTTGATTAGAGAAAACTCATCTCTGACATTTGTTGAGGATTGGAATTTTCTCTCTTTTTGCACGAGAGAGAAAATGAAACCTGTGATATCGGGGTTTGAAGATTGAAAAAATACTGGTTTATAGAAGATAGAATGGTTGAAGGAATGAAGTTGCAGGACAGAGAGCAGAAAGTATTTTACTCTGTCTTTCTGTAGTTTTTCCTTCCTTTCCCTTCTCTCTCCCCTTTCTCTTTAGGAATCTCCTTTTCTTGTTTTTTCCCCATCTTCCTTTAGACTAAGTGGCTATCTTACCTTAGTACAGGCACGTCCAACAGGTAGATTGTGATCTACCGGTAGATCACTGGACGTCTGTGGTAGATCACTGGTAGATCACTGGCTCCCCCCAAAGAAGCTCAAAGACTAAAAAAATGCTCACCCCCCCAGAAAACAGGGCTTTCCTCCCGCCTCAGAAAATCTCAACAACTTTGACCTGAACCCCTTAAATGGGGCTTTCTCCTCCCTAAAAAAAGCTTAACAACTTTGACCAGAAAGGGATAGTTCACTGCCCTTTTTAACTCTGTGAGTAGATCGCAGTCTCTTCCAGAGTTGGCCACACCTGCCTTAGTATACCGGTATTATACAAGGATACTTTTTGTAATGGGTGGATATTTTTGTCTATCTATGAATGATAAATAAATAAGTTGTTACTAATATCAACGGTAATTAAAAAGAAGGAAGATTCTCTTCCGCCCTCCGTCCGGAGACCGCAGATCGGTTTGCGATATAAGAGGGGCTTCTCCCTACTGACCCTGTTTCCTTCCCGCTTCGCTCAGATCATCGAACAAAACTACAATGCTACCTGGCTACATCGCAACGGGGAGCACATCGACCCCAACACCCTCAAAACGCTCTGGTCCCTGTCGGTCGCCATCTTTTCCATCGGCGGCATGATCTCTTCCTTCATGGTGGGCGTTGTCTCGGAATGGCTCGGCAGGTAAGCCCGCGCTGTGCAAAGTAGAGGGGTCCTATGAGCATGCGCAGAGAGCCTCATCCCCGGGCAAACTACAACCAGGGCGGATTTGATTTAAATCGCAATTTAAATCCCTAGTCAGTAAGACTCGATTTAAATCACTAATCGGTTAAGACTGGTTTAATCATTTTTTTTACAGAAAGTTTCAACCTTGCTGGCATCCTCTTAATATTTATGAACCAGATGCAGCTGCAGCCATGCCTGTGGGTATTGCGCTCGCTGCAGGTCACGCTCCCTAAATGCGTGTGCTTTCTGTGATGTCACGGAATGTAGTTATGCTTTGCACACGCAGCAGGACGACGGACAATTGCTCCAGGGCCCCGAGTGATGCTCTGCACAAGAGAACGTGCAGAGTTCTGCAGATGCAGAGTGGATCTGATTTAAATCAATCAATTTAAATCATGATTTTAAATCACAAGTCAGTGATTTACTTATTTTTTTAAACAGAAAGGCTCATTCTTGCGGGTATAATCTTAATATTTACCAACCAGATGAAGGTTTCGTTTTTGGAATAATAATCTTCAGAGTAGTTTTTACAGTTATATCAAAAATTACAGATGTAGTTATCCTATTAGAAATACATTGACAGATAATGATGAAATTATGGTGAGGTTTAATAAGTGAACTGTTTCTATTTGCAGTTACAGGTAGGTAGCCGTGTTGGTCTGCCATAGTCAAAACGAAATAAAAAAATAAAAATTCCTTCCAGTAGCACCTTAGAGACCAACTAAGTTTGTTCTTGGTATGAGCTTTGGTGTGAAGTGTGCATGCACACAAAAGCTCATACCAAGAACAAACTTAGTTCGTCTCTAAGGTGCTACTGGAAGGAATTTTTTATTTTTTATTTTGTTTTGTTTAGATTTGAACAACTTTTCTGCTGTACTTTACTGGAAGGAGAAAAATAATCATTTCCTTAATAACAATTTAAACAATTTATTTCACTGAAACAATAACATTATAGCATAGGTATCCATGTTTGTTAACTGATGTGGTTAAACAATTAAAAAAAAAACTTAGACTGAGTTTTAGCACACACGAAAACTTAAAACAAATCCTTATTTCCTGATGAATAGCCTTTGGACTCTAATGTAACTTAAATAGAAAACTATCTTGAGAAAGTTTTTTCCTCCGAAAGCTTTTTATTTTAAACAATCCAATTGTAAAATTTTAAAAATCTGATTTTTTTTTAAAAAAAACAACAACATTGATTTTTGTCTACCCTGACTACAACCAATCACTCCAAATTTATCAAGGATTGGGCAGATTGCTAATATTTCACCCCCATAGTGTTTGTGAGCGTGTAATAACCGTATGACTGGCAGTAATTCAACAGGTGGAGCTCCGGTTGTCAATGCTTGCCTAAGTTGGAAGAGACGGCACCTGTTGAGTTGCTGTCTGCTATAGAGCAACACAGGTGCCAGCCAGAAAATAAGAAGGAAGTAGTCCTAATAGTGATTGCAAGGTCACCTTACCATAAATGCACGCTTGTCCGCTTTGATACTGCAGAAATGGCACTCTTACAGGTGCCACATAATATTTGTTCTGTTCTTGCAAGAAATCAGGTATTTTAGTGTCGCAGCGCCCAGACTTTGGAACTCCCTGCCTCTTGATGCCAGTCAACACCTTTGCTGTACCCTTCGCTGGCACCTGCTTAAAACCTTTTCGCTTAGATAAACCTTTCCAGAAATGTACGCTGAAGTGTTTTGATCACTTTTTGTCTTACTGTTGTAAACTGTATTTCCCCCCCTTAATTGATCATTTTAATTTGTAAACCTGCTTTGATGTTTCAGGACAACCCAGCGGTATATAAAATTTGCCAGAAAATAACCAGCAAATAGCTAAGAAGTCTTCTCAGAAAAATGGGATTTATGTACTGCTGCATTATCCTAAAACCTCTAAGCGGTTGACAATAATACGAAAATTTTATTTAATTTTTTTTTCCGGTAGCCTTAATACTTCTTGTAACCTGCTTAGAGGTTTCACGACAACCAAGCAGCACGTAAATCTTGTCAGTCAATACATAGGTAAAGGTAAAGGGACCCCTGACTGTTAGGTCCAGTCACGGACGACTCTGGGGTTGCTACGCTCATCTCAGCTTTAGTGGCCGAGGGAGCCGGCGTACAGCTTCTGGGTCATATGGCCAGCATGACTAAGCCGCTTCTGGCGAACCAGAGTAGCGCACGGAAACGCCGTTTACCTTCCCGCCGGAGCGGGTACCTATTTATCTACTTGCACTTTTGACATGCTTTCGAACTGGTAGGTGGGCAGGAGCAGGGACCGAGCAACGGGAGCTCACCCCGTGGCAGGGATTCGAACCGCCGGCCTTCTGATCGGCAAGCCCTAGGCTCTGTGGTTTAACCCACAGCGCCACCCACGTCCCTCAGTCAATAGATAAATAGGAATTATTATCAGAAAACGCATTTGTATTCCGATTGGCCTCTATAAATATGAAAGCTATAAATAAAAACGGTGAAAACCGTTTAAATGATAAATTTAAACAACGGCAGGCTGAAGAGAGATTAAAACAGACCAACGTTGACGTGTCCAGATTGGCTTGCCTGAACAAAAAAAAGCTTTCAGCAAGCGGGTTAAGACCTGTATAAACTTAACTTGATTTTTACGCTCCTGCATGTTCTGCCCCTCAGAGACTATTTGCAAGCCGCAACTTGGACCCGGGATTTTAATCCCTCGTTTCTTGCAGCGAACGGGTAATCGTTTTCTCTACAGCAGAGGAGCCTCGCCTGCTGTGCGTGGGCCGGATCCAGCCTCGCCTGCTGTGGCGTAGGGCCGGATCCCAGCCCGGCACGCTGTTGGGAAAAAGACTTGCCAGCCTTCGCGCTTTATCTCAACGATCGGAATGTTGGGGAGGGATGTCTAAAGGGCAAGATTATCTCCCCGGCACTGATATACGGAGATAAAATATTGCTCGGTGGATCTTTAGAGATCCTCTCTAGGCAGCGGACTTGAGGATCGGGGGGGTGGGGGGCAGATAAAAGAAAGCCCTTCTTCACACAGCGCAGAATTAACCCGTGGAACTCCCAGCCCAGGAGGCAGCGATGGCCACCAATTTGGATGCCTTTAAAAGAGGACTGGGCAAATTCATGGAAGAGGGGGAGGGATCTCGATATCTACTAGGCAATATGGCTGAGCTCCAACTCAATGGTGTAACGTTGGAAAATGTCATCACTTCTCCTACCTGGGCAGTTTGTTAGGATATTGGTACAGACCGATCCGCAAAGGCAGCAGCGAGCCTGGTAGGCTTGTGTTTTTCCCATGAGAAAGACGGCTGTTTTGTCTGCTTTCTCAACCATGTGATGTTACTGTACATCTTTACTTCCACTTTCAGTTCTGGCTCAAGAGATGCTAGATGCGTTATGCACAGCTCTGACTTACTGAGTTAGCAAGCAGAGACATGCTCTGCGTCTACCTACAATAAAACAGTTTAGCCTTAATGGCTTTTGTGTGTTGTTCTTCACGCTAGGGAACAATCGCATATCCATTGATGCCCAATTCCAGCATCACCTGAGCTCTGCGAGTGAGGCTTTCTCCGATTGAAGGGCAGAGGTTGAGGACGGGACTTTCGGTGGGAAACCAAAATGCTTGTTTACAAACTATTGTACTACTAACCTTGCTGTCTACTTGTGAAACATGGACCACTTATAAACGCCATCTCCAATCTCCAAAGATTCCTTTTTTTAAAAAATACGAATTATTAATTTTTAAAAAATGAAAATTAAACATACAAAATAAACAAACACTACCACAAACTACAATACAACCAAAATACAACACAAAATACAAAAAACAAGACCTAACAAACAAACACTCATTCATCTATACTTATCTTATTTATATCCTTATTTTGGGACTTCCTCACGTCCTCTCTTCTGCGTTCATTTCAAATATACTATAGTAACTTTATAACATTTTTTTAAATTCTTCTTTCTCATCTATTCTCAATCCTTATCTATCATCATTTATCTATAATCTTATTCCTAACAAAAATAAACCTAACACAATTCTAACTTCTTATATCCTATTTTAGCCTAACTTTTTATTACTGTCGCCTATAATGTCCACTGATTTCAATTTCAGATATCTAACTTTTCACGTTGTTTCAAGTATTCTTAAATTTCTTCCACTCTTCTTGCACTTCTCCTCCCTCTGGTCTCGGAGTTTCGCGGTCAGCTCTGCGAGTTCCATATACTCAATCAACTTCATCTGCCATATACTCAATCAACTTCATCTTCGACTGTTGGTAGCTCTTCAGTTTTCCATCTTTTAGCAATTAAAATCCTAACGGCTGTTGTGGCATACATAAAAAATATTCTGTCTTGTTGGGAATTTCCTGGTTGATCATGCCTAGCAGAAAGGCCTCTGGTTTCTTAGTAAATGTGTTTTTCAACACTTTTTAAAGTTCATTATAAATTTTCTCCCAGAAGTCCTTTACTTTTGGGCAAATCCACCACATATGATAGAAGGTACCTTCTACTTGTTTACACTTCCAACATTCATTACTCATACCATGATACATCTTAGCTAACTTTACTGGGATTAATACCATCTATAAATCATTTTCATCATGTTTTCCTTCAACACATTGCATGCTGTAAACTTAGTACCTTCCCTCCAAAGTCTCTCCCAATCCTCCAACATTATGTTATGTCCCACATCTTTAGCCCAATCAATCATTACTGATTTAACCATTTCATCTTTTGTATGCCACTCTAGCAACAAATTGTACATTCTGGAAAGATTCTTAGCACTCGGTTCAATTAGCTCTGACTAAATTGGATTTCTCTGACTGAAAGCCTTGTTTCTTATCTAACAACTTCTCCAAAGATTCCATCAACGGAGTCTCCAAAAATTTTTACACATCATTTGGGAAGACAGGCGAACTAATGCCAGGGTACTGGAAGAAGCAAAGATCCCCAGTGTCGAAGCAATGTTTCTTCAACATCAACTTCGTTGGACTGGTCATGTTGTGCGGATGCCTGATGATCGTTCTTCCAAAGCAGCTACTCTATTCCAAACTTAAACATGGAAAGCGTAATATTGGTGGTCAACAAAAGAGGTTGAAAGATTCTCAAGGCAAATCTAAAAAAAAAAAAATGTGGTATAAACACCGACAACTGGGAAACACTGGCCTGCGAGCGCTGCAGTTGGAGAACAGCCTTGACCAAAGGTGTTGTGGGCTTTGAAGACACTCGAACTCAGGACAAAAGGGAGAAACGTGCTAAGAGGAAGGCAGAATGGCAAACCCTCACCGTTATCAACTCCCGCCCGGAAACCAATGTCCCCACTGTGGAAGGACGTGTGGATCCAGAATTGGCCTCCACAGTGACTTACGGACTCATTGTTAAAACCGTGTTTATGGAAGACAATCTTACTTGGCTACGAGGGATCGCCAGAGAAGAAAAAGCTCTGCCTCCACAAGATGCCTCTGACAGTGGTGACGGAACATAGCCGTTGTAGCCTCCGTGAATTTGCCCAATTCTCTTTTAAACCCACCCAGGTTGGCAGCCATTGCTGCCTCCTGTGGCAAGGAGTTCTGCAAGTTAACGCCACGCTCTGTGAAGAAGACTTTCTTTTATCTGAATCTTCCAACGTCCAGCTTTGTTGAATCCCAGATGGCTTCCTGGGTCTCCCTGATTTTCGTCATCTCCTCCTTCATGCCTTCATAGTTTTTCTTACAGTCCTTACAGTCCTCCACATGTTTTTTCAAAGTTTCTTCCTGCTTGTTTAATCTAGATGTCATAGTTTGGGATTCCTTCTCCATTTCCTTATTCTTCCCGGATAGTTCTGTAAATTGCTTGTTCAGGTCTACTATCGCTTTCGAATTCTGCTCTATCATTTTTAAATTCTGTTCAATCCTATTCCCCATTTTGTCCATTTTATCATTCAGAGAGTCCATTTTCTCATTTATCTCTGTTTTCATTCCTAAAATCAATTCTCTAATGTCCATAGACTCTATTTCCACATTTGAGGTTCGTCTATTAGAGCTTGTTGATGTTCCATTAGCTTGACCTTTGAATTTTCTATTTTCCATTGTGGCTATCTTCTTAACTAAAGCTATGTTCTTCCACACAAAAAATGAAAAAGAAAATTTTTAATTAATTTATTTTTGAGACAGATCTGTTACTTAAATAAGGGGGGGGAAGGATTGATCTTCACTTAGCCAGCCATTATGATTTTACTGTCTTCTCTTTACAATAGATTCACTCCTGGAAAGGTGCTTTATGTTTAAAGCAAAGTCTCAGCTCTTGCTTTTCACAAATGTTCCACTGGGTGTCGCTAGTTGCTTTATATTTAAGGCAGAGACTCAGTTCTTGCTTTTCACAAGTATTCCACTGGGTGTCGCCTTGGTGCTTTATGTTTAAGACCGAGTCTCAGCTCTTGCTTTTCACAAATGTTCCACTGGGTGTCGCCTTGGTGCTTTATGTTTAAGACCGAGTCTCAGTTCTTGCTTTTCACAAATATTCCACTAGGTACTTTATGTTTAAGGCAAAGTCTCAGTTCTTGCTTTTCACAAGTATTCCACTGGGTGTTGCCTAAGTGCTTTATATTTAAGGCAAAGTCTCAGTTCTTACTTTCACAAATATTCCACTGGGTATTGCCTAGGTGTTTTATATTAAGACAAAAACTCAGTTCTTACTTTTCACAAATATTCCACTGGATGTTGCCTAGATGTTTATGTTTAAGGCAAAGACTCAGTTCTTGCTTTTCACAAATATTCCACTGGGTGTTGCCTAGGTACTTTATGTTTAAGGCAAATCTCAGTTCTTGCTTTTCAGAAATATTCCACTGGTTCTTGCTTTTCAGAAATATTCCACTGGGTATTACCTAGGTGCTTTATGTTTAAGGCAAAGACTCAGTTCTTGCTTTTCACAAATATTCCACTAGGTCCTTTATGTTTAAGGCAAAATCTCAGTTCTTGCTTTTCACAAGTATTCCACTGGGTGTCGCTAGATGCTTTTAGTCCTTTTAGTCCTCCCCTCTTAATTCCCTTTTAATCTTTTCCTTGCCTTTCGTTTCCTGCTTCTTGTTCCTCTGCCCTTCCACTCTGCCGTGATTCAGCAACCCACCGACGCCATTGTCCTTCCTCCACCCTTCTGGCTCCTTTTTCTAACAGACCTTCACCACCTCCACGTATTTTCTCTGTTCTTATAGTAATTTCTTATGCTAAACTCTTCTTTTATTAAGTTGGGACCCCCCTTCCTTTTCCCCTTTACTCACTCAGTCCCCGGACGCTCCTTTCAAGACTCTCCAGCGCTCTTTGCCCTGTCCTTTCCCTGCAAATGCAGACGCAGGTACCTCCAGACCGGGCTTGGCTTCTTTATTTCCACTGAGTGAGTTCTTTATATCTGCTCCACACAGTATTTTGTAGCCTCACCGACTTTGAATCCACTCCGTCCTCTCTACTCTCGAAGCGTTTCTCACCTCGTCCTTTCCCCTTTTTGTGGGTACTTCCAGACCAGGTGCAATACAAGAGAAGGGGGGGGGGTCCGTTCTTTTCTTGAAGCTTTCCTTGGAGCCGTAAGTATTTTTATCAGTTTTCTGTATCGCTTTATAGCAGCCGCTAGTTCTCCGAGATTATCAGCAAGCTCCTTTTGTCCACCAAATGTTTCCGATACCTTCAACAATTTAAAATTAATAGCTAAAGCTCCGGTAAGAATAAATAAAACTATTCGAGTACGTAGTTAGCTCCGCTCTAGGTTATCTTGCTATGTAGAGTTATCGGTCGCTTTTCTGTGGCTTGTCTTGAGGCATCCCATAGTGGGGTCGTTTTTATAAAGCGCCTGGGCTCTTTTCCCAACACATTATGTCTTCTGAGGTATCTCACAGCCCTCTTTTTTGCGCCGCTATCTTCAGAGCTTAGAAAATTTCCTTCTTAAGCTTAGGGTTCTCGTTGCCTTCGATACCCTTTCCCCTTCCACTATGGCTAAACCGACTTGAGATCACCACTCTATCGGTTTACGACTCGGCACCAGTAGCGACCAATCCGGACGCCACGCGTAATTTTTAGAAACATCTAATCTCGTCGCCTCTGCCTCGCCTTTCCTCTGTAAACTAAAATAAATAAAATTCTTCAACGCTGCAACCTTTCTTCATTAGCAGAGTTGCCCCATCTCTAAGGGGTTTTGAGTCGTAAGTCAGCGTAGTGGTTAGTGTGTCAGGCTGGGCTCTGCGGGACCAGGGTTCGAATCCTCACTCAGCCACGAAAGTTCTCGGGTGACCTTGAGATTCAGTCGCTGCCTCCCGGCCTAATCTACCTCGCAAGGTTGTCGTGAGATGGAATCGAGAGGGTGGAGTAGAACTCCTCGGAGAGAAGGTGTGGGGGATATGATTGTAATAAATAAATACAGTGGTACCCCGCAAGACGAATGCCTCGCACAACGAAAAACTCACAAACGAAGGGTTTTACGAGTTTTTAGTTGACTCGCAAGACGAATTCGTCTATGGCTGTTTTTCGCAAGACGAATTCGTCTGGCGAGGTACCACTGTAAGCCGACACCGGACCGCGCCGCTCCGCGTTTTAAAGCTGCAGCGAGCGAACAGCAGTGCTGCTGTTCGCCCGCTGCAGCCTTAAAACACGGCGCGGCGCGGTCCGGTGCCGGTTGGAAGGGGTGTCGGCCCGATCGCGCCCGCCATCTTGGGTGGACATGCGCAGTTTTAAAACGCGGCGCGGCGCCATAGCTGTAAAGTCTTACCTTTTGGCTCCGGTCGGAAGGGGTGCCGTCCGATCGTGTCCGCCATCTTGGGTCGACTGCACATGTCCACCCAAGATGGCAGGTGCGATCGGCCGGCGCCCCTTCCGACCGGCGCCCCCGGACTTTTTCCCCCATTGTTGTTGTTCAGTCGTTCAGTCGTGTCCGCCTCTTCGTGACCCCATGGACCAGAGCACGCCAGGCACTCCTGTCTTCCACTGCCTCCCGCAGTTTGGTCAGACTCATGTTAGTCGCTTCGAGAACACTGTCCAACCATCTCGTCCTCTGTCGTCCCCTCCTCCTTGTGCCCTCCATCTTTCCCAGCATCAGGGTCTTTTCCAGGGAGTCTTCTCTTCTCATGAGGTGGCCAAAGTACTGGAGCCTCAACTTCAGGATCTGTCCTTCCAGTGAGCACTCAGGGCTGATTTCCTTGAGAATGGATAGGTTTGATCTTCTTGCAGTCCATGGGACTCTCAAGAGTCTCCTCCAGCACCAGAATTCAAAAGCATCAATTCTCCGGCGATCAGCCTTCTTTATGGTCCAGCTCTCACTTCCGTACATTACTACTGGGAAAGCCATAGCTTTAACTATACGGACCTTTGTCGGCAAGGTGATGTCTTTGCTTTTTAAGATGCTGTCTAGGTTTGTCATTGCTTTTCTCCCAAGAACGCATTAATTAAATTTTAATGTGTTCCTATGGGAAACGGTACCTCGCAAGACGAAGTTTCCGCAAGACAAAAAGTCTTGCGGAACGAATTAATTTCGTCTTGCGAGGCACCACTGTAAATGAAATGTCGTATTAAATTCTTCGAAACGAAACCAGCCGAACAACAACAGCAGACGCTTTCGTTTCTTCTGCGGTTTTAGGAAGAGGGCGATGATTGTGAACAATGGTTTGGCCTTCCTTGGCGGCGGTTTCATGGGCCTGGCCAAACTCGGCAAGTCCTACGAGATGATGATCATCGGACGATTCCTGATTGGGGCTTTCTCAGGTAAGGAAGCGGGTTGGGCTTGATGACCCTTAGGGGTCCCCTACAATTCTATGAAAAGACACACAGGTTTTTGAACCAGTGATGCTACTGGGAATAGAGAAGGAAACCTGGATATATTTTTGTCGGTGGGGCCTCAGTTAAGTGCCAGGCGAAAATCTTTCTCTGTAACCTGGCTGATTATTCTTTTAAATTTGTTTGTGGAAGGGGGGTCGGGTTATTGGTTTGTTTTTGATTTAAATCAGTAGTCAGTAAGACTTGATTTAAATCATATATTTTTTTACAGAAAGACTCATTCTTGCTGGTATAATCCCAATATTTACAACCAGATGAAGGTTTCATTCTTGGAATAATAAATTTCCAGAGTAGTTTTTACAGTTATATCAAAAATTACTGATTTGGTTATACTGTTAGAAATAGATAGGCAGATAATGATGAAAGTATGGTGAGGTTTAATAAGTGAACTGCTTATATTTGGACAACTTTTCTGCTGTACTTTATTGGAAGGAGAAAAAGAACAATTTCCTTAATAACAATTTAAACAATTTGTTTAACTAAAGCAATAGCATTATAGCATCTGTATCCATGTTTGCTGACTGATGTGGTTAAACATTTTAAAAAACAAAAAACTTAGACTGAGTTTTAGCACACATGAAAAACTTAAAACAGATCCTTATTTCCTGATGAATTTTGGACCAGGGCTCAGCAAACTTTTTCAGCAGGGGGCCGGTCCACTGTCCCTCAGACCTTGTGGGGGGCCGGACTATATTTTTGGGGAAAAAATGAACGAATTCCTATGCCCCACAAGTAAACCAGAGATGCATTTTAAATAAAAGGACACATTCTACTCATGTAAAAACACACTGATTCGCGGGCCGCATTTAGAAAGCGATTGGGCCGCATCCAGCCCCCGGGCCTTAGTTCGGGGACCCCTGCTTTGGACGATAATGTAATTAAATAGAAAACTATCTTTAGAAATATTTTTCCCCTGAAAGCATTTTATTTTAAAAATCCTATTGAAATAATAATAAAAAAATCTGATTTATATTTTAAAAAATCTAATTTAAATTTTTAAAAATCTGATTTTTTGATTTAAAAACAAACAAACATTGATTTTTGTCCACCCTGGACTGGAGCATCATTTGTTTCATGGTAGACCCACCCTGGGAGAGATTAGCCTACATGAAAGGCACAAATACAGGATGGGTGACACCTGACTTGAGAGCAGTACATGTGAAAAGGATCTAGGAGTCTTGGTAGACCATCAACTTGACATGAGTCAACAGTGTGATGCAGCGGCTAAAAAAGCCAATGCAATTCTGGGCTGCATCAATAGGAGTATAGCATCTAGATCAAGGGAAGTAATAGTACCACTGTATTCCGCTCTGGTCAGACCTCACCTGGAATACTGTGTCCAGTTCTGGGCACCCCAGTTCAAGAAGGATACTGACAAGCTGGAACGTGTCCAGAGGAGGGCAACCAAAATGGTCCAAGGCCTGGAAACGATGCCTTATGAGGAACGGCTTAGGGAGCTGGGTATGTTTAGCCTGGAGAAGAGAAGGTTAAGGGGTGATATGATAGCTATGTTCAAATATATCAAAGGATGTCATATAGAGGAGGGAGAAAGGTTGTTTTCTGCTGCTCCATAGAAGCGGACACGGGGCAATGGATTCAAACTACAAGAAAGAAGATTCCACCTAAACATTAGGAAGAACTTCCTGACAGTGAGACCTGTTGGACAGTGGAATTTGCTGCCAAGGAGTGTGGTGGAGTCTCCTTCTTTGGAGGTCTTTAAGCGGAGGCTTGACAGCCATCTGTCAGGAATGCTTTGATGGTGTTTCCTGCTTGGCAGGGGGTTGGACTGGATGGCCCTTGGGGGTCTCTTCCAACTCTAGGATTCTAGGATTCTATAAAAGTCTACAATTAAGTTTGCCCCGCCCCCTTTTGACTCTGGCTCCGCCCACCGTGGCTCCCTGGGGCGAGAAAAACCTTCGCCAAGGCTACTGCTGGTTTTTTCCCCTGTGTGTGACTCAGCCGGAGATCATCCTCTGTGGCGTGACAAACTCCCAGGCTCAGAGAGGGAACATTTGAGTAACGGCCGCAGCAGACGGAGATTCTTGGGTGAACCTTTGGACTGGAGAGTCATCGCTGCTATCCGTCAGCAAGGCTGGGTGCGTGCCCAGGGGCACGGTGCCAAGGCAGGACTGCGTCTTGTGAAGAATAAAAAGGGGGTGGGTCCTTTCCCACCCTGCTTTGGGGCTTCCTGGAGTCGTCTGCAGAAGGAAGCCGGTCTCATTTAGCAAGGGGGAGGAAAGGCAATTCCGTTTACTGTTTTCATGCCCTTTCTGCCTTTCCAGATGCCACCACTGAACAGCTCTAGTTGCGGCTCCTTTGTGGCAGAGGGTTGGGCTTTCCAGTAGAGCTGGGCAGGGGCCCCATGGGTCATCTAGCCCAACCCCCCTGCAACACAGAAATCTCAGATAAATGTCCATGATAGATGGCCACCCAACCTGGGTCAGGAAACTTTTTCAGCAGGGGGACGGTCCACTGTCCCTGAGACCTTGTGGGGGGCCGGACTGTATTTTGAAAAAAATATATGAACGAATTCCTATGCCCCACAAATAACCCAGAGATGCATTTTAAATAAAAGGACACATTCTACTCATGTAAAAACTCGCTGATTCCCGGACCGTCCGCGGGCCAGATTTAGAAGGCGATTGGGCCGCATCCGGCCCCCAGGCCTTAGTTTGGGGACCCCTGGCTTAAAGGAAGGAGAGTCCGCTCTTACCACTAGAAAGTTATTCCTAATAATAATAATTTATTCATACCCCGCCCATCCGGCCGGGTTTCCCCAGCCACTGTAGGCAGCTTCCAGCAAGATATTAAAATGCAATAATTCATCAAATATTAAAAGCTTCCCTAAACAGGGCTGCCTTCAGATGTCTTCTAAATAATTGATTATTTCCTTGACATCTGCTGGGAGGGCGTTCCACAGGGCGGGCGCCACCACCAAGAAGGCCCTCTGCCTGGTTCCCTGTAAGCTCACTTCTCTCAGGGAGAGAACCGCCAGAAGGCCCTCGGAGCTGGACCTCAGTGTCTGGGCTGAACAATAGGGGTGGAGACGCTCCTTCAGGTATACTGGGCCGGGGCTTTAAAGGTCAGCACCAACACTTTGAATTGTGCTCGGAAACGTACTGGGAGCCAATGTAGGTCTTTCAAGACCAGTATTATGTGGTCTCAGTGGCCGCTCCCCGTCCCCAGTCTAGCTGCCGCATTCTGGATTAGTTGTAGTTTCCGGGTCACCTTCAAAGGTAGCCCCACATAGAGCGCATTGCAATAGTCCAAGCGGGAGATAACTACAGCATGCACCACTCTGGCGAGACAGTCTAAGGGCAGGGAGGGTCTCATCCTGCGTACCAGATGGAGCTGGTAGACAGCTGCCATGGACACAGAATTGACCTGTGACTCCATGGACAGCGGTGAGTACAAAATGACTCCCAGGCTGCGCACCTGGTCCTTCAGGGGCACAGCTGCCCCATTCAGGACCAGGGAGTCCTCCACACCTGCCCGCCCCCTTCCCCCCCCAAATAGTATGGTACTTCTGTCTTGTCAGGATTCAACCTCAATCTGTTAGCCGCCATCCATCCTCCACACGCCTCCAGACATTCAGAATCTCCGAGTGATGCTTAGTCAGAATCTCCTTCCTTGTAACTTGAAGCCGCGGGTTCGAATCCTACCCTCCAGAGCGGAAGAAAACAAGCTTGCTCTCTCTTCCGTGGGACAGCCCTTCAGATATTTGAAGGTGGCTCTCATATCTCCTCTCAGTCTCCTCTTTTCCAGGCTAAACATGCCCAAATTCCTTCAACCGTTCCTCATCAGGCTTGGCTTCTAGGCCCTTGGTTATCCTCCGCACCTGTTCCGGCTTGTCAACCTCCTCCTTAAAATGGGGCGCCCAGAACTGGACGCAGTATTCCAGTTCTGTGATTCTTCCGACAGCAGCTCCTCTTTTGTCACGTTCATCTGGCTGTTTCCCAGACTGATCCTTTTTTTTCTTCCCATGCCAGGATTTGCTTCGGGTCTCGTTCCCATGTACGTGGGCGAAATCTCCCCCACCAACCTGCGCGGGGCGCTGGGCACACTGAATCAGCTGGCCATTGTCATCGGAATCCTCATTGCCCAGGTAAAGAACAATTCCCCCCTCTCTTCTCTCTCTCTCTCTCTCACACACACACACAGCGTAGAATCCTAGGACTGTCGAGCGGGAAGGGACCCCCAGGGGTCATCTAGCCCAACCCGCTACAATGAGGGAACCACCATTGGCCAGCTTCTAGGGAAATGAGAGGGCTCTGTTAATGGGATTAGCAGGTAAGTCCTGATTGCGGTATGAAGCGGTTTGGGCTGTGGTGCGAAGACAGTATATGGGTCTTTTCCAAAAGAAATTGCATGCGGTGTAACTGGAGCGGGAGGCTTGGAGAAGCTACTTCTGCCAACTTCCTCGGTAAATTAATGGAGATGAGGGCTATCGAGGGCTACCAGCCACAATGGCTGGAATACTGTGTCCAGTTCTGGGCACCACAGTTCAAGAAGGATACTGACAAGCTGGAACGTGTCCAGAGGAGGGCAACCAAAATGGTCAAAGGCCTGGAAACGATGCCTTATGAGGAACGGCTTAGGGAGCTGGGAATGTTTAGCCTGGAGAAGAGAAGGTTAAGGGGTGATATGATAGCCATGTTCAAATATATCAAAGGATGTCATATAGAGGAGGGAGAAAGGTTGTTTTCTGCTGCTCCAGAGAAGCTGACACGGGGCAATGGATTCAAACTACAAGAAAGAAGATTCCACCTAAACATTAGGAAGAACTTCCTGACAGTAAGAGCTGTTGGACAGTGGGATTTGCTGCAAAGGAGTATGGTGGAGTCTCCTTCTTTGGAGGTCTTTAAGCAGAGGCTTGACAGCCGTCTGTCAGGAATGCTTTGATACTTTGCAGGGTGTTGGACTGGATGGCCCTTGTGGTCTCTTCCAACTCTATGATTCTAAAATGAAAGCAAGAAACCATGTACTGAAGTCCACAATCAATCAGTCAGTAGCTGAACTGGGTTCCACACGGTCACAAAAACAGAGCTGCAAAAACGAAAACGCAAAATAAATAGCAAAAACAGTGTAACACTCAAAACGGAGCGCGTTCGGCTTCTGGAAAAAGTTCGCAAACCGGAACACTTACTTCCTGGTTTGCAGTGTTTGGGTTCCAAGCTGTTTGAGTACCAAGGCGTTTGAGAACCAAGGGACCACTGAAATCTCTTTGTTGAGTTTTCTGATGCAGCGACAGACCATACAGGGCTTTCTGATGTCCGGTGATGGGGCAGACCCCAATATGAGGGTCAAGGGACTGCATGACCGCTGTCCCGTTTTTCCCAACCTACGTTGGGTGACAGGCTGTCCCCCAGGCAATCGGAGCACAAGTCGTGCCGGACAGGGGGCCTGTGAAAACCTTTTAAGGAAGTTGCGGGGAGACGGCCGGACAGCTCCAGAGAGGGATTTGGGGAAGTGGCCAGCTCCCCGGTGGTTGTCACTGGGACTTCCCCGCAGTGGCTGCCAGACAACCTATTTCTGCCCTGTGTTTGGAGAACTTGGCAGAAGGCGCTGCCTGTCTCATTCGGGCCAAAGGAAGAGACCAGGCCTCTCTCCATGCCTGCCTGGCGTGGCATTCAAAACAGAAAGGGGCATCTCAGTTTTTGCAATCCGCCCCAAGTCATTGGAATAGGGTGGGTTAGAAAATGTATTATGTATCTGCTCATAGCTCAGAACTGAAAAAAGCCTGGGGCATTTAAGAATATGAGAAGATCCCTGCTGGATCAGTCCAATGGCCTTAATAATAATAATAATAATAATAAAAAATTCCACAGAGGCATAAGTATAGCCATCCTTGCGGGTAGCCACCGATAGCCTTCTCCTCCTCCATGAAGTTGTCCAGTCCTCTCTTAAAGCTGTCCATATTGGTGGACATCACTGCTTCCAGTGTGGTGTAGTGGTTAAGAGTGGTGGACTCGTTATCTGGTGAACCGGGTTCGATTCCCTGCTCCTCCACATGCAGCTGCTGGGTGACCTTGGGCTAGTCACACTTCTCTGAAGTCTCTCAGCTCCACTCACCTCACAAAGTGTTTGTTGTGGGGGAGGAAGGGAAAGGAGAATGTGAGCCGCTTTGAGACTCCTTCGGGTAGTGATAAAGCAGGATGTCCAATCCAAACTCCTCCTCCTCCTCCAACTCCTCCTCCTCTTCTTCTTCTTCTTCTTCCTGTGGGAGGGAGTTCCGCAGTTTATCTATACAGTCGTATCTCGGATCTCAAATGCCTTGGCTCCCGAACAAGTTGGCTCCCGAATGATCGAAACCAGGAAGTGAGTGTTCCCGTTCCCGAAGGAATTTCGGAAGCCGAATGTCCGGCGCGGCTTCCGATTGGCTTGCAGGAGCTTCTTGCAGCCAATCAGAAGCCGCGCTTTGGTTTCCGAACGTTTTGGAAGTCAAGCGGACTTCCGGAAGGGATTCCATTCGACTTCCGAGGTACGACTGTATATCTGTGTGGCCGCAAAAAGTATGGGGTATAGCATTATTGGGGGAAATTGTGCTAAGGAAATGAAGGCTCTAGCTCAGGGGTCAGCAGAGTTTTTCAGCAGGGGGCCGGTCCACTGTCCCTCAGACCTTGTGGGGGGCCGGACTGTATTTTGAAGGGAAAAAATGAACGAATTCCTATGCCCCACAAATAACCCAGAGATGCATTTTAAATAACAGGACACATTCTACTCATGTAAAAGCACACTGATTCCCGGACCATCCGCGGGCCGGATTTAGAAGGCGATTGGTCTGGATCTGGCCCCCGGGCCTTATTTTGTCTACCCATGCTCTAGCTGATGGCTTTGTGGAAATCTGGTACCCTGACGTTCTCTGTTGAAAATTCAAATGTTTGGCATCGTCTGGAATCATGTTTACAACTATGGCCGAAAGCGTCCTTCCTGTATTTTCTGTTCTATCCAGAACGGGGAGGGCATGTTCACTGGAATCTGCAAAATTTGTATTGAAAAAATTAAAAGAAACGAGAAATGTGTCAGGTGCCTAACTGGCTTTTTTCGTGCAACAGGTGTTTGGTCTGGACAGTCTTCTGGGCACAAGTGAGCTGTGGCCCCTCTTGCTGGGTATCTCGGTGGTCCCTTCCATCCTCCAGCTCCTGATGTTCCCCTTCTGTCCGGAGAGCCCCCGATACCTCTACATCATCCGCAACAAGGAGTCCAAGGCCAAAGAAAGTGAGATCTCCCCCTCTCCATTCATAGAATTGTAGAATCGGGTGGCGCTGTGGGTTAAACCACAGAGCCTAGGGGTTGCCGATCAGAAGGTCGGCGGTTCAAATCCCCGCGACGGGGTGAGCTCCTGTTGCTCAGTCCCAGCTCCTGCCAACCTAGCAGTTCGAAAGCACGTCAAAAGTGCAAGTAGATAAATAGGGACCGCTCCGGCGGGAAGGTAAACGGCGTTTCCATGTGCTGCTCTGGTTCGCCAGAAGTGGCTTTGTCATGCTGGCCACATGACCCGGAAGCTGTCTGCGGACAAACACCGGCTCCCTCGGCCTATAGAGCAAGATGAGCGCCACAACCCCAGAGTCGTTCGCGACTGGACCTGATGGTCAGGGGCCCCATTTACCATTTAAGGTGCTACTGGAAGGAATTTATTTTTTATTTTGTTTCGACTACGGCAGACCGACCCGGCTACCTACCTGTGGCTTGTAATCATATATCGAAATAAAGTTCCATAGTCTTTTTTTTCTCATTGTTTAGCCATCAGTCCCAGCAGCAAGAGTTCTGGTTTCAGCCGACCAACTCTACAATATCCTTTACGAGGAGAGGCGAACAGAACTGCACACACAGTGGTCCAAATACAGCCGCGCCGTACATTCGCGTCACGCCATTATTCGATATTGGCAGCTTTGCGTTCGATCCCTCGCACGGAATCTGCCTTTCTTCACGTCTGCCGAGCCTCCTATCTCTCCCGCTTCCTGTTCAACCTCCCCCCCCCCGAAACACACGGTAACGCTCCCTCTTGTTTCCCCCTCCAGGTCTCAAGCGGCTGACGGGCCAGGCGGACGTGACCGCGGCTCTGACGGAGATGAAGGAGGAGAAGCGGCGCATGGACTTGGAGCGCAAAGTCTCCATCGCGCAGCTCTTCCGCTGCCGCATCTACCGCCAGCCCCTGTTGATCGCCGTGGTCTTGCAGCTCTCGCAGCAGCTCTCCGGCGTCAACGCGGTGAGTTTGCTGCAGGGGGAGGGAGGGAGGAAGAGTAACAGAACTGTAGAGTTCGAAGGGACCCCGAGGTGTCATCTAGTCCAATGCTGGAATCTCAGCCAAAGAATCCCACACAACCTCTGCTTAAAATCCTCCAACCAAGGAGAGCCCAGCACCCTCCGAGGGAGTCCGTTCCACCACCAAACGGCTCTTACTGTGAGACGGACACGGGTGGCGCTGTGGTCTAAACCACTGAGCCTCTTGGGCTTGCCGATCGGAAGGTCGGCGGTTCGAATCCACGCGACGGGGTGAGCTCCTGTTGCTCGGTCCCTGCTCCTGCCAACCTAGCAGTTCAAAAGCACACCAGTGCAAGTAGATAAATAGGTGCCGCTGCGGCGGGAAGGTAAATGGCATTTCCATGTGCTCTGGTTTCCGTCACAGTGTCCTGTTGCGCCAGAAGTGGTTTAGTCATGCTGGTCACATGACCCGGAAAGCTGTCTGCGGACAAACGCCGGCTCCCTCGGCCTCAAAGCGAGATGAGCGCCACAACCCCGTAGTCGCCTTTGACTGGACTTAACCATCCAGGGGACCTCTACCTTTTTTACCATGAGAACGTTCTTCCTGAGGTTTAGTCAGGATCTCCTTTCTCACGATTTCAATCCGCTGGTTCAGATCCTACCTTCTGGAGCAGGAGAAAACAAGTTGGCTTCCTTCCTCAAAGAGGGGGACGTTTGCCCGCCTCCTGTCTGCAGGGACCTCCCCTGTTCTCCAAGAAATCTCAGGGATTATAGACAGAGGCTCTGAGATGACACCCGAAAGCTCCTCTGCCACCCTTGGGTGCAGCTCATCAGTCCCTGGAGATTTAAAGCAGCTATTCCTTTAGCATCTCTTTTCCTGTCTTGGGCCGTAGCTCCCTCCCTGCACCACTCTATTCCAGACTGCTTACATTTTTGGGTGGAAATATTAAGTAAAACAGAAACATCATCACCCCACCTCTTTCCCCCTTTTCTTCCTAATGTCTCAACAAACGAAACTGATCTGTAAAAAGGTTACATGGAAAAAATGCGAGAGAGACATTGCACATACCTTTGTAAATCAAGAAAATCTTTAATAATAATAATAAAAAGAGGGAAAGTAGGTGTTGAGAGGTTAAGAAGATGTTGAACCGGAGCAGGAGAGGGAGTGGGGTTTTTTGTGAAGGGGGCAGAGCCGGTCCACCCATGAGAAAAGATGTCTTGGGCCAGCCCTGCTGGGGGACACTATCCTTTGACCACTCTCTCTGTCCTCTTAGATATTCTATTACTCAACCGACATCTTCAAAAAGGCTGGCTTGGACAAACCCATTTTCGCCACCATCGGAGCTGGCGCGGTGAACACGGTGTTCACCGTCGTTTCGGTAAGAACCTCCCGCCGCTGTATCCGTGCCCGGCAAATCTTTATAGGCATTTAATTAAAAGTAATAATGGCAGGAAGAAAATGAACGAATTCCTATGCCCCACAAATAACCCAGAGATGCATTTTAAATAAAAGGACACACTCTACTCATGTAAAAACACACTGATTCCCGGACCATCCGTGGGGCCGGAATGAGAAGGCGATTGGGCTGATATCTGGCCCCTGGGCCTTAGTTTGCCTACCGATGGGTTAAATTCATCTATGGGGCTGTTAAAGTGGCTGAACAGGATTTCACAGAAATTGTTGTTGTTATCCTCATCTTATATCTTGCCCATCTGACTGGGCTGCCCCAGCCACTCTGGACACCTTCCAAAAGAATATAAACGAACCCAACAAAACACAGAATGTTAAAAACCTCCCGATACTATACAGGGCTGCCTTCAGATGTTTGCGAAAATTCATATAATTGTTTATTTCCTTGACATCTGACGGGAGGGCGTTCCACAGGGCGGGTGCCACCACCGAGAAGGCCCTCTGCCTGGTTCCCTGCAACCTCACTCCTCGCAGGGAGGGAACCGCCAGAAGGCCCTCGGAGCTGGACCTCAGTGTCTGGGCTGAGCGATGGGGGTGGAGACGCTCCTTCAGGTGTACTGGGCCGAGGCCGTTTAGTTGGAAAAGTCCCAGAGGGTCATTGGTTCGCAACCTATGGGGCTACCGTGATACCTCTCCTCCTCTCTGGACCAATGTGGTTGTCTCCCAGATGTTGCTTGCTGGACCACAACTCCCATCATTCCTGGCCATTGGGCCATGCTGCCTGCTGGGAGTTGGAGTCCATTGGTTGCCTCTTTGACTCCCTGAACCCCTCTCTCCTTCCTTTTTTTCTGTTGTCCCCTTGGTCTTCTTCTCTACCTCTTTCTCACAACCTTCTTCATCTTTTCTTCTATGCCGCAGGTGTTCCTGGTGGAGCGAGCCGGGAGGCGGACCTTGCATATGGTGGGATTGGCTGGGATGGCCGTGTGTGCCATCCTTATGACAGTTGCCCAGGGCTTGACGGTGAGTAACTGGGCAGAGGATGTCGCCCATCATCGGCCTAGGACAGCCTTCACCTGCCTGGCGACCTCCAGCTACTTTGGACTACAATTCCCATCAGCCATAGCCAGCATCGCGCTTCCTCTGGATGTTGGGATTTGTAGTCCAAATATCCTAGAGAGCACCGGGATGCCCTAGGCCTATCCAATGTTGATTTGACCAAACTTCTGTTGGGGCTATTTCATCTGTGGGTCATCGTTTCAGCTCTCGCATGCAGGGCCGGATTTAGGTTTGATGAAGGTAACGGGGCCCTTTCTATGTCTAGCTGTCCTTTGTCAACAACGAATTGTCGCTTTTTGTGTCGAATATATGCTGTATGCTCATTTATGGACCTCATAGGGATCTCAAGCCATTTGCGCATAACAAAATATGTATTTTATCAAAGTAATTGTTACAACCAGTCCATATAGAATGTGTTGTTGTTGTTCAGTCGTTCAGTCATGTCCGACTCTTCGTGACCCCATGGACCAGAGCACGCCAGGCACCCCAGAATGTAGGCACCCTATATATAGAAAGGAGCAAACCCGTGATATTTTAGGGAGCAGGCTAGCAGGCGGGGCCCATGACTTACATCCTAGGAGACTACACAACACAAAACACTGTTGCTGTATGTAAATTTTATTTTATTTGTTTTTTTATCTTACATTTTGGAAATATACATCCAGTTGTTTTCCCCCTTTACATTTTTTGGGGGCCCCCAAGAGAGTGGAGCCCTAAGCTACAGCTTGTTTAGCTTATACGTAAATCTGGCACTGCTCGCATATGCCTTGGACATAAAAGCAAGATACTAGGGCGAAGAGGGTATCCCTGGCTTTTGTCATTGATTTCATCTCCCTTATGTCAAAACAAAATAATAATACAGTATATTCTGGCGTATAAGACTACTTTTTAACCCAGGAAAATCTTCTCAAAAGTTGGGGGTCGTCTTATACACAGGGTGGAAAAATCTGTGGTCGAGTATATCTCAAACTCTATATTTTAACTGGAAAAGTTGGGGGTCGTCTTATACGCCCAGTCGTCTTATACGCCGGAATATACGGTAATAATAAATCCTTCCAGTAGCACCTTAGAGACCAACTAAGTTTGTTCTTGGTATGAGCTTTTGTGTGCATGCACACTTCTTCAGATACACTGGAACAGAAGTCACCAGACCCTTATATATAGTGAGGGAGTGGGGAGGGGTATTACTCAGAAGGGTGGCGGGAATGGGTGATCGGCTGATAGGTGTGGAAAACCTGTTGACTGTTAATGACTGCAATTGGTCTACAGGAAAAAGCAAGGGGTGAGATTGCTAAAGATAGCTTTGTCATGTATAATGAGATAAGAATCCAATGTCTTTGTTCAGACCAGGTTTCTTCATGGTTTTAAGTTTGGTGATTAGTTGCAATTCAGCCACTTCTCTTTCCAGTCTATTTCTGAAATTCCTTTGTAGTAAGACAGCTACTTTGAGATCTTGTAGTATAGAATGTCCTGGGAGACTGAAGTGTTCTCCTACTGGTTTCTCTGTCTTGTGATTCCTGGTTTCAGATTTATGTCCATTTATCCTTTGCCGTAGGGTTTGGCCTGTTTGTCCAATATAGAGAGCTGAAGGGCACTGTTGGCATGCACACAAAAGCTCATACCAAGAACAAACTTAGTTGGTCTCTAAGGTGCTACTGGAAGGAATTATTATTATTATTATTTGACTATGGCAGACCAACACGGCTACCTACCTGTAATCTCCATTGTGTGTTTCCTAGTTTTAAAGTAGAATATTTTACATATGTATATGGCACATTTGGTTGACGCAGCGCCTCTCGTTTCTTTCCACGCACCGCAGGAACGTGTGCCGGCAATGAGCTACCTCAGCATGGTGGCCACCTTTGGCTTCGTGGCGTTCTTTGAGATCGGTCCGGGTCCCATTCCCTGGTTCATTGTGGCGGAGCTCTTCAGCCAGGGTCCCCGGCCGGCCGCAATGGCTGTGGCCGGCTTCGCCAACTGGACTTGCAACTTCATCATTGGGATGAGCTTCCCCTCGATTGAGGTGAGTTTCAGCTGCTAGCTAGCCCGCCTCACAATCACAGAACCGTAGAGGGTTTTTTTGTAGGTACTTTTATACATAATATAGCAGGGTTAAATGTTTCCTTATTTGAATTTACACAGCAGCAAGTGGATTGCTGATTCGTTTGAGTCCTTATTTAATAATTCTATCTTCTACCTTCCTGCCTTCTTGGCTGTTAATCCCTTTTGTCCTTCTTAAAAGAAAAATACACATGAGTCTGAATGACAACAATATAAACTAGTTTACTGTCAGATTCATTGAGTACATACTTAGGTTGCAAAAGATATAAATTAAATATTAGATATTAGTGAGTCCTGCAAAGACTCCATCAGAGCATTTGCTACTTAACACTTCTATCAGCAGCAGCCTAACCGACCAACGGACCAAACTGACTGTCACATAGACGCAGTTAGTCATAGAATCATAGAGTTGGAAGAGACCCCAAGGGCCATCCAGTCCAACCCCCTGCCAAGCAGGAAACACCATCAAAGCATTCCTGACAGATGGCTGTCAAGCCTCTGCTTAAAGACCTCCAAAGAAGGAGACTCCACCACACTCCTTGGCAGCAAATTCCACTGTCCAACAGCTCTCACTGTCAGGAAGTTCTTCCTAATGTTTAGGTGGAATCTTCTTTCTTGTAGTTTGAATCCATTGCCCCGTGTCCGCTTCTCTGGAGCAGCAGAAAACAACCTTTCTCCCTCCTCTATATGACATCCTTTGATATATTTGAACATGGCTATCATATCACCCCTTAACCTTCTCTTCTCCAGGCTAAACATACCCAGCTCCCTAAGCCGTTCTTCATAAGGCATTGTTTCCAGGCCTTTGACCTCTCTTAGAATGTTGGATTTGACTGACATATCCCACATTTTTGGGGGGGACCCCAGGGGTCATCTAGTCCAACCCCCAGGTGTTCATGAGTGGGATGGCACATTGCCTGGTGCCTGAAAGCAGAGCTGGGCATCGAATGGAAAGGAATGTGGCACCCAGAAGTCAGAGGATCTTCATTCCATTGAGGACCACAAACTCAGGCACCCCCAAACTCGGCCCTCCAGGTGTTTCGGGACTACAATTCCCATCATCCCTGACCACTGGTCCTGTTAGCTAGGGATGATGGGAGTTGTAGTCCCAAAACATCCGGAGGGCCAAGTTTGGGGGTGCCTGACATAGCTCAATGGGGAAGTGCTTTCTTTCTGTGTTGACGGTCTAGGGGGATTCTCAACTCGGCGACTCGGAGACCTCCGTGTGTCCGAAACAACATTAAATTTGTACACCGCCCTTCACCCAGAGATTCACGGCATAAAAATACAAAGCTCAATTCAGATCACATGTAGCCTCTTGTTTTAAAACAGCTGCGCCGGTTGCCGGTTCAACTCCGGGCCCAATCCAAGGGGCTCTCGTTGGTGTTTATAACCCCCAAATATCTGAAAGACAGCCTCCTTCCCTGCAGGCCCTCTGGGGTGCCCAGATCGGCAGAGGGGACACTCTGGGTTTGTTATGAGAAAAAACTGCTCCCTTTCCCCCTTATGGGGTATTCCAGAGCCCGTATAGAGTCCTTAAGTGGGTTCCCTATTGGTAGGAGAAAATAACAGAGGCCAACCAGAGAATATTGAGAAGCAAGGCAGCTAGTAAGCCTGGTCTTTATTCAAGGAACTGTTGCAACAGGGTCCCCCACTCCCCACACGCAGGAGGGAGGAGAGAACCCAGAACAATGGTGCGCAAGCGGGGCGGGGGTGGAACAATGAGAGGAAAAGGAGGTGGAGGCAGGAAAATGGCAGCGGCGACCGTGTCGGTGGCGGCGTTAATGGCGCCAGGAGGAGGAGGCGGCGGCTGCAGTCCGAGGCTCTCGGCTTGTCCCAGGTTTCAGCTGTGGAAGTATACACACCAGCAGAACTCTCTGTGGAGAATGGGACAGAAACGAAGCTTCCATGCAGCTTTTCATCCTCAGAGGTGATCAGCAGTGCCGCTACTGTTACCTGGAGCTTTCAACCCGAGGGATCAACTACTACTGTGTCGTTCTTCTGTTATTTCCATGGCGAATCATATCTTGGGAAGGATACACAATTTAAGAACAGAAGCAGCTGGGCAGGTGACCTTAACAAGAAAGATGCATCTATCAGTATATCCAACATGCAGTTCCGGGACAGTGGTACTTTCATCTGTGATGTCAAGAACCCTCCCGATATAGTTGTCACAACTGGTGAAATCAAAGTCAGAGTTGTGGGAAAAGATAATTTACCGGTAGTCCTGAGGCTGGAGCATGCCGAGGGGCAGGTTGAGCAACTGGCACGGGGATTGCAGTCACTGGAGCTCTCAGCAGGTGCAGCACAGCGCATGATGGAGGAACAAGTGGACCAACCTCACCCACAGAATCGAAGCACTGGAGCAGGTCATGCAACATTGCCCCATGCAGCCGTGACACTGATTCTTTTGTTTTAAATAGAAATAGAAATACTTTATTGTCACTGTATCACATGTCTGGACCCAGGTGGCGCTGTGGGTTAAACCACAGAGTCTAGGGCTTGCCGATCAGAAGGTTGGCGGTTCGAATCCCCGTGACAGAGTGAGTTCCCATTGTTCGGTCCCTGCTCCTGCCCACCTAGCAGTTCGAAAGCACGTCAAAGTGCAAGTAGATAAATAGGTACCACTCCGGCGGGAAGGTAAACGGCGTTTCCGTGCACTGCTCTGGTTTGCCAGAAGCGGCTTTGTCATGCTGGCCACATGACCCGGAAGCTGTCTGCGGACAAACGCCGGCTCCCTCGGCCTATAGAGCGAGATGAGCGCCGCAACCCCAGAGTCGGACACGACTGGACCTGATGGTCAGGGGTCCCTTAACCTTTACCTTTATCACATGTTTACAGTGAGAATAAATGAGCCCCCCCTCCCCCGACAATCTCTCAGTCCTTGTCACACTCTGTGTGTACCACCAACCCCAAACATCAGCTGCAATGTTGCTGTCTTTCATTCAGCAGCCTCACGGCCCATGGGTACAAACTGTTCTTTAACCTGTTGGTGTGGCTTATCATGTTTCTATATCTCCTGCCCGAGGGCAGGAGATTAAAAAGGTGCTAGCCAGGTTTGAGCCTTCCTTGGTTTTTGTAATGTTCCTCTACCTTCCTGCCTTGCAATTTCACCTGTTGTTTATTATACTTTTGCGATTTTTTTTATACTCCTGCTTAGTGGTTTGCACAAATGGTGGCAGCAAGCCTAATTGCCCCCCCCCCAGTCCTTAATACATTCCACCATGTTTGCCTTTGTTTTTCACCTGACTTTTGAATTAATTTCCTTCTTTTTTAATATTGTACTTTAATGCTGTGTAAAGCCATACTGTGGTGCGAAGCTTGAATCCATGGGTTTCTCTGTCATGCTTTTATCTTTGCTGTGTATCCACTGTAAGCATTTTGTTTAGAGGGAGTATTATTTGAATGTCAATTAGTATAGCATCATATCACTATGTTAGTATTACTTTAAGAAAGTGCCTTTTTGTCAATGTACCAATGAAAAGACCAACTGTTGGCTTTTTGAGCATCTGCGAAAATAAACCTAAGAATTTCTTTAAAGCCAAAAAAAACACAAAAAAACAATGGTGCGCAAGCCCTTATATAGGCTCTTGAAATTGCCCACCCTGTAGCCCAAGACCACCCCCAAAACATCATACATAAATCACAGAAGGAGGCAGTCTTCAGCAGAAATCCTGTCTGCCAGGATAATAATAATAATATAATAATAAATTTTTATTTATACCCCGCCCTTCCCAGCCTGAAACCGGGCTCAGGGCAGCTAACACTAATTAAAATCACAGCAAAAACATGAAAACAATCAATTTAAAATACAGATTAAAATACAAATTCAAAATTCAAACTGCAGTCTCATTTTCAAATAGCCCACCAATAAAAGAATGAAGCATAAGTATCAAACAGAAACCCACCCAAAGGCCAGGTGGAACAGCTCCGTCTTGCAGGCCCTGCGGAAAGATGCCAAATCCCGCAGGGCCCTGGTCTCTTGTGATAGACTGTTCCACCAAGTCGGGGCCAGTACTGAGAAGGCCCTGGCCCTAGTTGAGGCCAACCTAGCATCTTTGTTGCTCAGGACCTCCAAAAGATTATTATTTGAGGACCTTAAGGTCCTACACGGGACATACCAGGAGACGCTGTCCCTTAGGTACGAGGGTCCTAAGCCTACCTGATAATGGTCACTGATTGCATTGCCTGGGCAGCCTGGCCATTCTTTTCTGATGGTTAATACTTTAGTTTCTGAGTCCAGGTCACAGGCTTACTGTGTTGTGGTTGTTCAGTCGTTCAGTCGTGTCCGACTCTTCGTGACCCCATGGACCAGAGCACGCCAGGCACGCCTATCCTTCACTGCCTCTCGCAGTTTGGCCAAACTCATGTTAGTAGCTTCGAGAACACTGTCCAACCATCTCATCCTCTGCCGTCCCCTTCTCCTTGTGCCCTCCATCTTTCCCAACATCAGGTTCTTTTCTAGGGTGTCTTCTCTTCTCATGAGGTGGCCAAAGTACTGGAGCCTCAACTTCAGGATCTGTCCTTCCAGTGAGCACTCAGGGCTGATTTCTGTAAGGATGGATAGGTTTGATCTTCTTGCAGTCCATGGGACTCTCAAGAGTCTCCTCCAGCACCATAATTAAAAAGCATCAATTCTTCAGCAATCAGCCTTCTTTATGGTCCAGCTCTCACTTCCGTATATTACTACAGGGAAAACCATAGCTTTAACTATACGGATCTTTGTCGGCAGGGTGATGTCTCTGCTTTTTAAGATGCTGTCTAGGTTTGTCATTGCTTTTCTCCCAAGAAGCAGGCGTCTTCTAATTTCGTGACTGCTGTCACCATCTGCAGTGATCGTGGAACCCAAGAAAGTGAAATCTCTCACTGCCTCCATTTCAGGCTTACTGTATTCATACCCAAATACGCCCTTCAGACAGGATTTGCAAGCAAAAAGGCAATGGGATGGCTTTCCCCATTTGCCTCCCTTACTGCAGAGGAATATCTGAGGTCAAAATGGCTTCAGGATTGCTCTCCTGTACTATTTCAGAGACGTGGTTTATATACTTATGCATGTGTTTGCCTTGTACATTTATGAACATTTATTTTATATTTGAGACCTTAGAATTCTTATAACAGGGTTGTTTCCCCGTCCTCGGAGGCTCAGGGGGTGACGGGTCCCAGAACAGGGCCTTCTCTGTGGCGGCCCCTGAGCTGCGGCACTTTTGAGGTCCTGCGAGATCTGGCAGGGCCACAGTCGCTCACGCTCTCCTTCTTCCTCCTCCTCGCAGGGAGCTCTCCACTCGTACGTCTTCCTCATCTTCGCAGCCCTCCTCTTCGTCTTCTTGATCTTCACCTACATCAAGGTGCCTGAGACGCGAGGGCGGACCTTTGACCAGATCGCCGCTACATTCCGACGGACGCCATCATTGCTAGAACGAGAGGTCAAGCCGTACACGGAACTGGACGAACTGAGCCCGGAAGCCCATGGGGGTGTGGGGGTGGGCTTTTGGGCAGGCGACGAACCCTAGCGCCCATAATACACCTCAAATGTGGACCGTGGTGTTCGGGGTGGCTGGCAAGAGGTACCAGGACCTGCCTAGCACTTTAATGGTGCCACAAGCCTTATTGGCGTGTGGTCAGCAGAGTTGAACCCAATTTATTTCTTCGTTTCTTTGTTTTTATTAGGTCAGTTTTTAGCCTGGATGCGTTTTTAATTTCTTTCCCTTTTTTTTTTAAAGAAAGAAAGGAAAAACATTAATAAAAAGCAGGGTGGGCATTGTGTGTGGGGGGGGGAGAGACACAAGGCCCCTCGCCCCGCTTTCTTTGTTCCGGAGGACAAGAAGTTTGTTGCGTCGAGCCAGGAGCCACGAGTTCCGATTCTGTAAATAAAGGATCGTGGGGGATTGGCACAGAGAGCGGATGCCCCCGGGGGCCGGCGTGCTATCGAGATCCAGGAAATGCGTTCTCCCCAAAAGCAAAGTTCAAAGGCAGAGTCTGAAAAGGGGACGGTGTGGTGGAAGTAATTCCGAGGACAGGCGACTCAATTAATCTTCTCTCCGATATTCGGGTTATTTATATGTCGACTGCCATTTTCCCATCGAGCCAGGGCTCAGCCCTGACTTACATAAGCAGTTGTTGTAGCCGAGAAGAGTGCCCCAGAGCATGTGCTGAGTTCTTTTCCGCTCACACCCTAAGGAGCCATGCTCGGGCCTGTCCCATCACCCACTTTTGGGGTGTGGGGAGGAGTCGGGGCTTTTAGGCCTGGGGGCTGACCCATCTCCTACTAGAAATTAAGAACTGGAGGGTGGGTATGAATAAAAACATCATTGGATGCTCATGGAGAGGTAATACGAGGGAGAGGTAATATGGTCAGTAGTGACGTTGCTGGGGTCTCAAGCCCCAAACCCCCTTTTTTGGCCTGCACAGTGGTTGCCTAGCAACAGCATCAATGGCCGCCCTGGCTGTGCTTAGCGACCACCGTGTGTGTTGCCTAAACACTCCTCCGTGGAGTTGTCTGTGGCGGGGTGAAGTAGGGCAGGGGGGTCAGAATACAGCTCAGAGAGGGAAGTAAGGGTGCAGACCGAAACCCCGTTCCCTCCATGCACTTTAATCAGCGTTGGTTATGGGAACTGTAGTTCGGTAATGGTGCTGAGTCCTTGGAAGACCTCCCCCCTGGCCAGGTCCATTCCCAGAGTGGTTTAACAATCAATTCCTCTTCATGGGGGACTCTGGGAATTGTAGTTCCAGGACAGGGACTAGGGTGTGTGTCTCCTAACGACACTCAGCATCTGTTACAAACTACAGTTCCCAGGATTCTTTTGGGACAGCCGTGACTGTTTAAATTGGTATCACTTGTGTTTTCAACAAGAGTGGGTGCAGAGAGGAGGATGTCACCCGTTCTCCAGCTTTGAATGTCAAGGCCATCTCGACGGATGCGCCCAGCAGCTTATTCTGTGGTTGTGGAACTCCCTCCCGCGAGGAATATTAAACCACCGGCAAGGCCACTTTGCGGAGGATGTCACAGCAATTGCTTCCCCCCAGGACACCCCGGGAATTAAGTTTTCTAGCGGTGTCGAGTTTTCTTTGGCAGAGCGGCCTGGTCTCATGGTTACTTTGGTTAGCGTGTCGGCGCAGAGGCGCAAAGAAATGCAACCGGGGGCACGCCATGAATAAACCAAGAGGTCTCACTATGGGCAGAATCTCAAGTTACATGGGTGGACTTCCTCTTGTGCAACGGGATTTCACCTCCCTCCATCTACTCCAGAGGGTCCTGCAAACCTTCCAGAGCAGATTATGAGGAAGCAGGGAGAAGATGGAAGCCTGTTGCTCTTGAGAGCGCATGGACAGCGCATAGAACCCTGTGGTTTATAGGTCTCTATGGATGGTCCATAGCAGTTCTAAAAGGCTTCTCGTGTGAAGGGAAGCTGTGGCAAGGATTTCCCCTTTATTTCAGTGTGGCTTGTTTTTAGGGTCACATATTTTTTTAAAAAATTCCTTCCAGTAGCACATTAGAGCATCGCTGTCAACTTTCCCTTTTTTTGCATGAAATTCCCTTAATCCAGCACCGTTTCCCACTGCAAAAAAAAGGGAAGGCTGACAGCTATGCCTTAGAGAACAAATAAGTTTGTTATTGGTATGGGCTTTTATTTTAAAAACAAACAAACAATCTTAGGTGATTGAGTCAGGGTGTGGTTCATCCTTTATTACCGTCACCTGATCAATGTTATCAGTTTGATTCCAAATGTATAGCTTGGTCTTCTGGGAGGTGAAAAGGTGATTTGCTTGCAAAACAAAAACGGAAGAGAGAAATCCAGGAAGGCCTCTTGGTCCATTGCAACCCGAGCTGGTGGGAAGTTGTAGTCCAAATTATCCGAAGGGCACCAGGTTGAGAAAGGCTGGCGCACGTGTCCATTCTCTTAAAATGGCAACAGCGCCCACGTGAGAGGTGCCGGAACTGAGTTTCAAAGCCCAACCCCACACCCTACCTTAAGGGCAATACTTGGGAAGGTGAAATGACAGGTTCTCTTCTAGACAGAACAGCTGCAAGGATATGTATTTATATCATTTGGCATTAATCCTAAATGGCAAGCATTAAACCACAGGCTAACCCAGTTGTTTTCAGGTATCGCCAACCTGGTTTGAAACCATTGGTGGTTTTCACCCTAAGCCTCGCAAGGACGTCTTTGAACAGATGCCGAGCATGGGAACACAGGGTTTCTTGGCTGGGAGCGATGGAAATTATGAAGGGATTTTAATTTTGTAGAACAGGCCCCCGTGAAGCTGTGCCATCGGAGTCCACGCCATCTTACAAATCCAGACTTGAACACGTGTAGTGAACTTTCTAGTGGTTTGAGCTTTGCGCCGATTCTTCAGCACTTTTTACCATGGCACTTACACCCCAAGAGGGCTAGGACTAAGGTGGGCTTTTAAAACAAGAGCAAATGGACTGCATCACTCCATAGGCTACGTTAGCCGCCCAGCACTCAAAATACTAAATGGAAGCAAGAAAGGGGAGGGCAAAAGGACACCCACTTTGTAAAAAAGGGTTTCCCTTGGGACTGTGCAAAGGATTCTGTTTTCTGCGTATTTAATCGGAGGAAGAGACTGTCGAGATTACAGGCATGTTTGTGTGTGCGTGCGCATGTTAATGTTTGTATTTCCAAGGAAAAGAAATATTTGTATATAAAGAATAGACTCTTACACGGCTGTTGCTTGCTTTACATTAGTTCTGTCCAGTTCTAAATATTTAATGCATAAGCAATCTGTTCAAAAAAGTAAAAGGAACAGGATTGTTCAAAATACCAGACAGATAATATGGGGAGTCGAGTCTGTGCTGATTGTGCAGCTACTTCTTAATATTTTCCTTCTCCAAAGTGAATCCGGTAGCTGGAAAGAAGGGCCTTCTACCTGCCGCTGCTTTTCTGGAAAGGATCCTAACAATGCCACAAGCTTCTTTGGCGATTGATCACTTGATCACTGTGACCTGTTCCTCAACTTTCAAGGAATATTTTACCCCATGTTGCACAACTCCCATTTTGCTCAAGCCCAGGGGTCAGTAAACTTTTTCAGCAGGGGGCCAGTCCACTGTCGCTCACACCTTGTGGGGGGCCGGACTATATTTGGGGAGGGGGGGTGAACAAACTCCTATGCCCCACAAATAAGGTAACCCAGTGATGCATTTTAAATAAAAGACATTCTACTCATGTAAAAACACATTGATTCCCGGACCATCCATGAGCCAGATTTAGAAGGTGATTGGGCCGGATCCAGCTGCCGGGCCTTAGTTTGCCTACCCATTGCTGGACGTCTTTTTGCATATGAGCAGATAAACTGGCTGTACTCTCTCCCACCCTCTAAAGAGTCAGTTTTTGCTAAGGAAAGAGCAACTGGGGCTGCTTAATTTTGCTGGGCCTTTACAATACATGTATTAGCTTGAGCCATGTCACCGGCCCATGTACTCTAGCGGTGCCTACTTGAATTAACGGCAGCTCCCATGTCTTTTAACTGGAGATTGAACCCGAGACTTCCTGCATCCAAACAGCACCCTCTACTCCTGAGCTAAGGGGCCCCTTCCCAGCGACTTAAAATTGAGATTATCCCAGCAAAAAAATGATGTTTCAGTTATATTGGACCCCACAATGTCTTTACAGGAAGGCAATATTTATTACTGGTAGATGCTGGAAGTGCAATGCTGCAAATGCCATGTTGAGGCATATGGTGTGGGCATGTCCAGTGAGATCTTCAAGGCGTGGACAATGACATAAGATCAGACCAAAGACCCATGAAATCTAATATTCCGTTCCCACGATGAGCAGAAGTCAGCTGCTTCTGGGAAGTATGCAAGCAGGACCCAAATGGAATAGCACTCCTGTCCTCAAAAATTGGTATTCAAGAGTACAGTGACTCTAATAAAATATACAGCCATCACAGCTAGTAGACACAGCTAGTAGATTTTGTCTTAATTCCCTTTTAAAGCCACCCAACTGTGCTCACACTATAGATTTGTGGTTTTAACTATGCACTGTTGGAAAACAGTACTGTAGTTCCTTTTGCCTGTCCCAACATTCAGGTTCCTTGGTTAACCTTCTTTGGGTTCTGGAAAAGGAGACAAACCTTTTCACATTCCCCAAGCCAAACATAATTTTTTTACATCTCTATCATGTCAACTCTTGCACACTTTTCCAAATTAAAAGCCCCAAATGTTCCAGCCTTTCCTGTTCCTTCCACAATGCCGTTTCCGAGATGCAGAGACTAGAACTGTACAGAGTGTTCCAAGCATTAACACACCGTAGATTTAAGGAATTACAATATTGGCTGTTTTATTTTTGATCTTTTGCCTAATGCTCCCTAACATATGTGTTTATCTGAAGCTGAATTCTTTTTTTGCCCCAATGTGCATTACTTTTATCATAATCAATTTATTAATTGCTTTCTAAACCACCGTCTCAAATTGATGCATACTAAATTAAAAAATAGTTCATAGAGATCCTTTTGAAGCACTTCACAATCCCTTCATTTTTTTAAACTTTGATTTATTTGCATTGGATTCTGCTGACCACTTAACTCCAGATCTATGAATGTTAAAAAGCACAAATCCAAATTCAGATCCTTGGGGCACCCCACTTCTTACAGCCCTCCATTGGCAGAACTGCCCATTTAATTCTACTCCTTCTGTAGCTTTAAGAGGACCTGTTATCCGATCCCATGGCTGTGAAATTTGGTGAGGAGTCTTTTGGACTTCCAAAAACTTTTGACAAGTGCACAACAGGTGGCATTCAGCCAAGTCCTCAGAGGAAAGCCACTGAAATTAATGAACCTAAGATAGTAATGTCCATTAATGACACCTTTGCAGAAGTGATGCCGATTCTTTTTCAGCAAGACTTCTGTTTCCTTGAAAATTTCGTCTTTAATCGAAACATACATTAAGTTTCCCAGAACACACATTAAGCAAAGTGGCCTGTAATATCCTGGGCTACCTTTTGTTAAAAAAAAAAAAACCCCACTTGTGTTACAGTGGTCACTTTCCTGTTTCCAGGTTCCAAGGCCAAACTTAAGAGACAAGTTACATATTTGGTGGCAGACCATAAATTTCACATTTGAGTTCTTCTAGAACTCTGGGGTAGGATATGATTTGGACCAAGTGGTTTTTTTTACCAACCATGGTAAAACACACTGGACTTGGGCTACGCTCCAGGAAAATGATTTTTGACACTACCAGTGGTTACTTAGGTCTGATGCTTTCCTGCTCACCACATTAGCAGGAAGAGCAACTTCCTTTTTGCAAAAACACTCCCTTGGGAAGCAGTAAGTTAAGCAAATGTAAAGTCCTTTTATAGGCTGAAGGAGAGTCCTGCTACTACAATAACCACTACATTATTGTCTGCACTTGAGGAAGTTAGGTGCCACCTTTCTAATAATTTAGCAGCCTAGTGCTCCCTATGGCATTCTCCCTACTCCTGGAGACTCTCTGACCTATCCATCCAAATGTCGGTTGCGGCCCCTCTGCATAGTACTCAGCAACACTTTGGTGCCAGGCCCTATTCTCCACTTCCTCTATGTTATTTTTTAAGGATTACGGGGTAGGTTTTAGGATTCCTTAAGATCAAGATGCTCCACAAATGCCCTCACCAAGAGCTGTGGGGTAAAGGACAAAGCAGCACCCTAAGGTAAAGTTTATTTCCTTGGAGTGAGGGAAAGAAAACACAAGGGACACGAAGTCTGTGCAAATTTTTTTTTTACTGACGCCCAAACTGCACACAATGGTTCACACAGGGTGTTCTTCAACAATGGGGGAGAAAAAAGTAACTGAAGATTCAACAGCCAGTTTATTTTTCTCAAACTGGCAAAGCTGTGGGAGAGGGAAGACAAACCCCTCAGAAGGTTTTTAAAGCAAAGCGAGTTATCTTTTTGGTCAAATTCCCCCCCTCGGGTTTACTATTTTTTTTTTTTCACATTCAGGGCTTCAACAGCAGCAAAGGGGGTATTGGTGAAGTTTGGGGTCTCTTCAAGTGCAGGATGAGGTAACTTGGGTTGTAGGCACATTGAGGACACCTGTGGAGGGGGAAAGATGTGGTCAGAGGGAGAAGGAGAAGCTGGAAGCAGCAGCCTTCAGGGAACAGAAGTTGTGGGGATCCATTTGCAGAATAGGACAGAGGGGTGCTATTCCCACAAGGTAAATAACAAGCTCTGGCAGAAGTACAGAAGTTATGGGGGCATAGTTCAGACTGCAGGAATGCAAGTTTTAAGCATCAATGTTTCCCATAAAAAAAACCTTCAAAATTGTAGTTTATGGTGAGAAACAAAAGCCAATCTGAATTTTCAGCAAGAAGAAGTGTTAATCCCTCTTCTCAGATATAACCCCTCAAGCCTCTCAAAGTGTCTTCTTGTGCCTTTGAGAGCTTAGAAGTAATTCAGGAGGTGTGACTTCTCGTTCCTTTGCCATGCAGTTCTTAAATGCCATACAGCTCCCTTTCAGAAGAGGCTGACAACCAGAGGCAGGGCCCAGCACATCATGCCATCTTTACTTATCCTTCACTTCTGAAATCATATGCCCAGTGAAGCGTTATGCCACAACAGTAGTGGAACCCAAAGGAAGGGGAAGAAAAACTAGCTTGCTTCGGGGATTTAGGAGTTTCCATTCAGACTGTTTCCTAGCAGATGTAAGGCGCACAAGTGCATCAAATCTGGAAACCTTGGCAGACTACTAACCTTTAAAGTCTCATCCAGCTATTAGCAGGCCTTGAGCCAATTCCTCTGGCTAACCCACTTCACAGGGTTGCTGTGAGGAGACCACTTATGCACTGCCTGGGTTCCTCGGATGGCACAATACAAATGTATGTATGAGATCAACAGCATCTCTTTCAATTTTAGCATTCCTGCCCAGCCGTCCTTACCAGATCACAGCTCTTGGCATCCCCTCACCGTGTGCAGGTTCATCACGCCAGTAGGGCTGGGGCCAGCTCTCCCCCAGGCTCAGGTGTTGAGATCTGCAAAGGGGGAAAAAAGCCCTGCTGACAAGCCTGTCCCTTTCTGTACTAATAACTTTACTTCTCTGAAGTTAACTCACGGAGGACACCATGTGGCAAAGGAAAACACGACAGATTGCCAGAAAGACATAATGGCTCTTAGCCATATGCAGCATAGCATTTCGGGTTCCATATTCAGTGGTACCTCGGGTTAAGAACTTAATTCGTTCCGGAGGTCCGTTCTTAACCTGAAACTGTTCTTAACCTGAGGTACCACTTTAGCTAATGGGGCCTCCCGCTGCGCCATTTCTGTTCTCATCCTGAAGCAAAGTTCTTAACCTGAGGTACTATTTCTGGGTTAGCGGAGTCTGTAACCTGAAGCGTCTGTAACCCAACCAGAATTCATGCACCTTGGTTTACAACAGCGAGAGGCAAAACCTGTGCGTCCCCGTCCCCCCCGCCATGCCGTAGGACTTCAACTCCCTGCAGCCCCCGTTCAGGAACATGTCTGGTTACAATAGGGCTTGCTTGCTTGTGTGAATCTGTCCTGGGAACGGAGTACTCTAAGGGAGCTAAGGGCCTTTCACTGCCAGCATCTACTTACATCCACAAGCTGTTGCTGGATCTCCGGCAGTGGCTGGGAGGGACTCTCCTGGGCTGGGGAAGCAGGCTTGCTGGCTTCCACCACTGCTTCTTGAGCCATCGCAGGTGTGCTAGTGGCAGGGGTGTCTCCACCAGCAGCAGCAGAGCTCGGAGCAGGCTGCTCTTTGGTAGCTGTGGTAGCCTTAGGCAGGGAAAAAAAGCGGGGTTAGGTTTCTGACTAGAGGTCGGCATTGACACGCAGGCCATTTTTATGTTCAGTAGTTGAATGCGCATGCAGAGTGCGTAGTTCCTCTGGGTCTACAGAAACCTAGCTCAGTTTATGGATGCCCCTCACCTTTGTCAAAGTAAGGCACAAGATCTTGCCCATCGCACAGCCCTTCTAAACAGTGAGTGGGAGATTTGGATACTGAGAAAGAACAAGGCAGCTTTGCCACATCAGCAGGCAGAGAGGTTTCTTTCTTTAACAGAACCCTGTTTGCATTGTTTACATTTCTTGCGAAGGTTGAGCATAGGAGCCATGGGTATAAATCTAGCAAATGACAGGGGCAGCTCCCCACCTCAGTAAAAAAGGAAAAAGAGAGGGAATTGGAAGTGAAGGAAATTAGTTTTGTCTCCCTGCTTTGTAATATCCCACAGTTGGGACAATCAAATTTGTAAGTAAGCACTGGCTATATTTTACCTCTTTTTCAATTTACAATATCGCGCTTCTGCGCAGACTGCTTCTGTGCATGCGCAGACCGCGCAAACATGCTCAGAAGCTTCCACGCTCTGTGTTGCACTTCCGGGTTAGCAGAGTACGCAACCCGAACGTATGCAACCCGGAGCGTGCGCAACCCGGGGTATGACTGTACTTCCATTTAGGAGAGCAGACTATAACTAGCCAGTTTCAAATCCCACTGCTTTAAGAAGTTTAACCCATGTTTACAGTCAAAACAAAATAAATAAAAAAAATCCTTCCAGCAGCACCTTAGACACCAACTAAGTTTGTTATTGGTATGAGCTTTCGTGTGCATGCACACTTCTTCATGTTTACAGTGTACAGAACACATTGCTTTGTACATCTTTTAAGCCAATGGTTGCAGAATTATCTGGAGAGCTTTGGTGAGCAAGGCTCCTCCTGTTCAGAGCATTTGATGAACACTTGGGGTTAAGAACAAAATAAAAAAATAAAAAAATTCCTTCCAGTAGCACCGTAGAGACCAACTAAGTTTGTTCTTGGTATGAGCTTTCGTGTGCATGCACAATTCTTCGGATACACTGAAACAGAAGTCACCAGACCCTTATATATAGTGAGAGAGTGGGGAGGGGTATGACTCAGAAGGGTGGTGGGAATAGGCGATTGGCTGATAGGTGTGGAAAACCTGCTTCAGTGTATCTGAAGAAGTATGCATGCACACGAAAGCTCATACCAAGAACTAACTTAGTTGGTCTCTAAGGTGCTGCTGGAAGGAATTTTTTTATTTTTTTATTTTGTTTTAAAAATAAATAGATAAGACTTCCCATTTATCTCAGCCATTGAACTTTTAACAAATGCACTGAACAAGGCCGTGTTCTAGAGCTTCCAAAATGACCGAGATGGAAGAACAGAGGCTGGTATTGGTGACCCATCCTATCCATCAGCAGGATCAATCAGTAGTCCCGGGATCTCACCTCAGTTGCAGTCTGGCGGGCGGCAGCTGTTTGCTGGCGCCTGCGCTGGAAGTAAGGTCGGTTGCGCTGGCGCTGGGGCTCAGGACGGATGCCGTCCGCCGGGGCTTGTGCCGCCTTTGTCTCGCCGTCTCCTCCCTCAGTGGTGGGCTGCTGCGGTGGGCGGGGGCGGAAAGGTCTGGAAAAGCAAAGGATAGTCACACTCTGCTTATGGAGCTGCCTCCTCCCAGATGAAATCAGGTCACCCGTCTGGCTATGTTCAGGCATAATTTGAAAACTCACCTGTGCGTTCAGGTCTTTGGAGTATGGTTGGTCCCAGGGCTGTATTACCTGCTGCTGCTTTTATTGACGAAGATCAGTTTGTGGTTTAAAAGTTATTTATGATTAACATATTGTTTTAAGTTGTTAGCCAACCCATTCTCCCTTCTGGGACAAAGGGCAGGATATAAAGAATATAATTAACACATTAAAGAAAGACTTAGAAGCAGGTGGTTATTTAGCAACATGGCTTAAGAACTTAAATAGCAAACTCCTTGTAAACAGTAGCTCCTCAAATGGGAGGTGGGGGAGAAAAGCAATCGGAGGAGGCTGCAGATTTCAGAGCTGAATATGCATCTCCTCTTTAAACTGTTTATGAAATATTAGCAGAGTAGACCCTTTCCCATCCCTTTCAAAAATGCACCTTGCAGAGAGCCGTCGTTTCCATACTGGAAAAGCAGAGGAGCTGCCATATACCTTGGTTTTCAAACAGCTTAGTTCTCAAACGTTTTGGCTCCTGAACGCCACAAACTGTTCTGGTTTGTGAACTATTTTTGGAAGCCAAACGTCCGACGGGGCTTCCGATTGGCTGCAGGAGCTTCCTGCAGCCAATCAGAAGCTGCGCTTTGGTTTCCATATCTTTTGGAACGGACTTCCAGAATGGATTCCGTTTCACTTCCAAGGTACGACTGTACTCCCCTTATTCCTTTAAACACTATGCTGTTCCTTAAAGAGTAGGGGAGGTTCTCCTGTACATCAAGCATGTGAACAGCATGCAAAGAGGACACCTGCCTAATTAACCCTACTCTTTGCTTTGATCATGTGGGTGTAGGTCCCCAGAAGGGATGTTGTGAAAGGAATGATGGTTTGTAACTGAAATACCACCCTTGGTGTTACTGGTTGAAGTCACAGGCGTGGCGGTGCTGCCTGCAGCTTTACCTGCGGTATCTGGGACGGAAGCGAGGGGCTGGGGCTCTCTCACCAGCCTGGATCTGCTGTTGCTGATCTCCCTCAGGCTGGGTGGCATCTTTGGGTTCTGTGCTTTCACTGCCCTGAGGGAGAAATATCACAATGCCTTCAGTTCCTCAGGGTATTATCCCAAACTGCTCTTACCCCGAGGCCAGAAGAGCCACTTAGAACCATTGGTACAATACACCTACAGCAAAGGATGGCAGGTGAACTAATGCCAGGGTACTGGAAGAGGCAAAGACCACCAGCGTTGAAGCAATGATTCTTCAACATCAACTTCACTGGACTGGTCATGTACAGATGTCTGATTATCGTCTTCCAAAGCAACTACTCTATTCTAAACTTAAATATGGATAGTGTAATGCTGGTGGTCAACAAAAGAGGTTCAAAGACTCTCTCAAGCCAAATCTATTTAAAAAAAAATAATTATAAACACTAGCCAATGAGTGCTCCAATTGGAGAACAGCCTTTACCAAAAGTGTCATGGGCTTTCAAGATGTTCAAACTCAGGATGAAAGGGAGAAATGTGCTAAGAGGAAGGCATGCTTGGTAAACCCTCACCGTGGTTGACTCCTGCCCGGAAACCTATGTCCCCACTGTGGAAGGACATGTGGATCCAGAATTGGCCTCCACGGTCTGTGTTAAGACTGTGTTCAAGGAAGACCATCTTACTCAGCTACAAGTGATCGCCAAATAAGCTCATGGCTCAATGATGAAGGCCATTTGCCACAACGACGTTCTATACAAATTCACTTATGTGTAGGGCTGTGTTTTGTGTGCGAGTGAGAGATCACAAAGTGTTACTCCCACAGTGGCTGAATAAAGACTAGATACTCTGCTTCTCCCACCTCTCAACAGGTTCTCTAGAGAATTCCAGCCCCACAGAGGACTCACTTCTGCTGGCTGGGCCTGCTGCTGCTGGGCTTGAGCCCTAGGCCCCCGCACAAATCTCCGGCGGAAGAAAAATGGTGGGGGGCGCCTCCTTCGGGGGCGCTGCTGTACAGCATCATCAGCCCTCTCCCCCTCGCTGACCGTCTCTGCGGCCCCTTCTGTCCGGGTGGCATCCTGTGGCTGTTGGGCCTGCCGGGGCCTGGGGATGAACCTGCGAAAGCGGCGGCGGTTGGGAGCATAGCGGCTGCCCTTCACAGGAACGCCGCCTGGGCCAGTCACATTGGCTGCCTCAGCCCCCTGCAAAAGAAAACAAGGAACACGGAGTGAGGAGAGGCTCTTCCATCACAGTCTTCAACAGCTGGAAGGCTAGCGCCACAGTCCTCTTACCTGCTCTCCTTCCACAACTTACCTTCTCTCCTTCCACAACATCAAACTCCACCGTTTCCCCGTCTCCAACACTTCGGAGGAATTTACGGGGGTTGTTCCTCTTAATTGCTGTCTAGTGAAGTGCAGAGAAGACAACATGAACTTTTCAGGAAGGCGATGTAACTCATGCTACATTATTCTCAAGTTTTTACCAATTCCTGAGTTAAATCGAGAGTGAGACCCTTTTGTAAGCACCAACAACAAAACATACTGGCTACACCCAGGGCCGGCACGTCCATTTAGGTGAACTAGGCAATCGCCTAGGGCGCCAAAATGGAGGGGGCGCTGGCCAGGCTTGGGCGGGGGTGTGGGACGGGCTACCAGCAGCTTCTCCACTGTAGCGGAGAGGTGCAGCTTGCCCCCTACACCACCCCCGGCTCCCGCTAAAGCAGGCTTTGGCGGGGGCGGGGCGGGCGAGCAGCGGCTTCTCTGCTACAACGGAGAAACCGCTGCTTGCCTGTCCACCCCCCCCCCCCCGCTCCCGCTAAAGCAGGCTTTGGCAGGGGGCAGGGGGGGCACCAGAAGATTGGTCCTGGCTAGCACGGGTCCTGGCTACACCTAGTTTCTGGATGCAGCATCGCTCTTCGCTGAGAAGTGGGGAACAAAGCAAATACCTTATTCCCATCAAAGTTACAGAGAAGGCACAAGAACTATATGCTAACTGAATTAACAAACTCTCAAACAATTGGAGATAGCTCTTTTCAATGTTCTTTTATAACGACCAGCGATTAGGAATGCAGGCTTATTTGGCTACTGACGCAAGTTTTAAGAATGGAACATTCTCCCTATACGTAGACAGTAGTCCAAGAAGAACCATGTTGCTTGGGGTTTACAGGAATAATAACTTGTAGCAACTGAAGTTCTTCTAAAGCTTTATCTGGATGGCAATGCTAACCTACCTTAAAAGAGGTAGCTCCTAATCTACAAAAGAGTTGCACATCTATTTAATAAGTTACCCATCCAGTTCAGTAATACAAGCTTCGCATCCTTAAAGCTTAGTGCCCATCTAATGGACATCTGATCACCTAAAGAGAAGGATTTGGGGGGTCTGTCTTTAATTCAAACAATGATTCCCACATCTAGGAAATTTCCTCAAGGAAATCCAGCAGATCGCCATAATTCAGATTTCTGTTTGCTAACTCTTATTACCACATGGAATGAGCTTGTGATTGAGACACAAGCCTACAGTGTAACAGAGAAGAGGGCAAAGAGAATGAACTTTAGGGCGTTTCTTACCTGGTGCACAAACACATCCTCCTTGGTATCATTCCTGTATTGAGGGAAGGAGAGGGAGACAAAACTCAGAATACTGGGAGGGCGAGAGTTCTGGATTTCATGTACGCCAAATGAGGGCTCAAATTAGGGAGTGGGGAGGTATGAGGTCTACAATCCTCTCCCAATTTTAGCCAGATCCCATCTCCCACAGCTTGGAGGCAGGGAATTAACAAAAGGTTTGTGGGGGGTAATACTCCACCTGACCCTGCTGCAATTTGAGTAACGTGCACAGCACCCACAACACAACTTTAACGTGTCTACTCCTATACCAGCCTACAGTCACGGTCACTACCACCGTTCCCACTTGGTACCTCTTCAACTGGGACAGGCACCTAGCTAACCTAGTCTGAGGAAGCCGAGAGAAATGAGACACAGGCATTGTTTTCCACAAGCATAGAAGGAGAACCTTAACTGACCAGGTGATGGTGCATGTGATTGCTGTCTAAGTTTCTGCTGTATGTTATAAGAAGTTTGACTTTAATAAAATACAGAAATTCCCAGTTACAGGTAGGTAGCCGTGTTGGTCTGCCATAGTCAAAACAAACAAACAAAAAAATCCTTCCAGTAGCACCTTAGAGACCAACTAAGTTTGTTCTTGGTATGAGCTTTCGTGTGCATGCACACTTCTTCAGTCAATGGTACTGGAAGGATTTTTTAATTTTTAATTTTGTTTTGACAGAAATTCCCAATTTGACAACAGATCTCGTTTAAGTTAAGCACTGCTGTTACACACACACACCATCTGAATGTTGCTAGCTCTCTGCTCTATCACCTTCACCAGAAATCCATGTCATTGGCACATACTAACAGTGGCTTTCTGCTAGCGTAGCCAGTTCCTTTTACATACAGCCACCCAAAGAGGGCATCATAGCACCAAAACACAGCATGGATAAGCAATCCCAAGTCCTTGGCTGGCTTGCTGGGAGTGTCACAGCTCCGCTTCTTGGCTTAATCAGCTGTTTGTATTAGCCACGCCACACACAGCCATCTGGCAGATTAGTCCAACCAAGCAGCCCAGATTTATAAAATCACACACGAACAAACACAGTGTTCCATTTTTAAGGGGATTCAGTCAAATGCACAAAGGTCCAAGGAAGCCTCTTCTGAGTATTCACATATAGACCTGTTAAGGAGTTCTTGTGTTTCAGTACAATCGTTATACAAGGATGTACTGCAAATCTTGCTCAGGTATGCTCAAGTCTTTCACTAGAGTTATCTTGGGTGGGGCACAGGAATTTTTCTGCGAAAGAGCAGACCAGCTGACAATTTCTGGGTTAGTCTTTGCTCCTGTGACTCAGAGGCTCTCTAGGAGAAATTAAGGAACTGAGAAGCAGCTCTGTTTTGTGGTGCTAGGCTTAATTTCAGGCTCAGTTCACTTAAGAGAAAGTTCATTTTGTTGACGTGCAGTTCTCTTCATTGCTAATTCACAGCTAACATTCAAAACGAACTGAAGACATAGCTACTAGTCAGGGCTGTCTTAAGCATATGCGGCGCCGGGGTGCAAAAATCTGCCCGGTGGGCCCCCCCCCCTTTGCCGCCTCAGCATCTCACTGGCTCAGTTGCCCCCGAACTTGCGGTGCAGATCCGCCCGCAACAGAAGACTCAACTCTCGGGCCCCGGACTCTCGGCCTGGCACCCCTGAGAGCCCAGCGCCCTGCACCCCTAGTGCCTATGGGTAAGACGGCCCTGCTACTAGTCAAGCCTGGCCTCCTTTACATCTCCCTTTTTTACCATCAGCCACCGAAGTGGGAATCTACTGAAGGGGACTTTCTTGTTAAGATTGAATGGTACTGTACTCAGGTCCTGCTTGCACCCTTCCGATAGGCATCTGGCTGGTCACTAGAAGAACGGGATGCTGGACCAGATGGGTCACTGGTCTGATCCAGCAGGGTTCTTTTCTTATGTAATCATTGTCAATTTATTATTTAAGTCAATAAATTTCAATAGATTAAACTACAGTTGAGTTCCTTAAAAGTTTGGTTGTAAAACTCAAGTTTTGCATTTTGTTGATCGGGAGTTAACAGAACTCCAGCTGGTTCTGACCTCCCTAGATGAAGAGTCCATTGCAACCAAGGCTGTTCCTCCTTAGGGAGGAAGGATGAAATGTAAATCATATTTATAAATTATTAAGCATGTAAAATAAAAGGCCCCAGAGTTTCGTGCATCTTCCAAGCCTTTGGGGAGGTAAACAAGGGAGGCTCACCTGTTTATAAATCCATAGCCATTGCGGACGTTGAACCATTTCACAGTGCCCTGCACCTGGGTGGCTGCAAGTCGTTGGCAAGAAAGAAAGAAAGAAAATTAACATGTTCAGAGGCAGATACACTTCTACCCACCTGGTGAAACATCTTTCCCTTCTAAGCACACCTCTGAGCCACTTCCATACCCCAATAATACTCTGCAAGTATTAAGTGTTTGGGTTCAGGTCAGGAGTTCCAAAACAAGCTAAGATTTGCCCCTAAGGCTACCTAATTTTTATTTCAACCCACTACAACTACGCAATTATATACTTCTTTGTTGTATGACCTTGGGGGGGGGGGTTGTGAGTGGTTTAAAGAGGGCAGCATAGAAATGTTTTAAAACAGAATCTAGCGGACACAGTCCTCCTTTCAGGGAATTCTTAAGGACACCCAGCTTGGCAATATACAGTGTCAGCTTCTCTAGGCTTTAAAAAAAGCAGTACACACTTTTAAGTCAGTGGTCAATTCCCTCAATAGACTTTCAGGAGGCAGAATTCTCATGGCTCCAACTTCAATTGCATCGGTTTCAACTGCCAGAGGTCTAAGCCAATGTGGCATAGTGGTTAGAGTGCCAGACCAGTACCTGGGAAACCAGGGTAAAAAAAATCCCCACTCAGCTATGAAACTCACTGGGTAACCTTGGTTCAGACACTGCCTCTCAACCTAACCTACCTCACAGGGTTGTTGTGAGGATTAAATGAGGAGGGGAATAAACATGTATGACACCCTGAGATTTAACAATAAAAGTAAACTAATGGGGGATTTTAGCTCTCTATAAGGCCAGGAAATTTAAGCAAAAACAACTTTTCTCTGAAGCAAGCAACCCCATACCTATTTCTCCCATGAAATGCTAGACACGCCCCCTCTCACCAGCCCCAAGTCAAGAACACTTATCCCGTAAAAGGCTAAAGCACACCATTCGGACATCTCTATGATGGGGGAATAAGAGAGGTGGCACAGTTTAAACTATTTCCAAGGCAAAGGGGTCATATTCCTCTGCCAGCAAGGGAGGAGCCATAGCTTCACCAATGGGCAACATGCATTGCACACCGGTCCCAGGTTCACACCCTAATATCTCCTAATTAAAATTAATTAACACTTGCATTTATATCCCACTTTCAATGAGCTCAAGGTGGCATGTGTGGTGAGGTCCTTCCCCTCTTAAAAGAACCAGGTACGTGCATGGGCATAGCGAGGGGGGGCACAGGGAGCTGTTGCCCCCCCATCAAGAAAAAAACGTTTAGCTGACCAATCACGTCACAGATAGTTCTGCCCCACCCCCACCAAAGCCTGGCTACACCCAAGGGTACATGGAAAGCTATTTCCCAGGACTAGAGAAATGTATCCCAAAGTGTAGCATGTATACCCCTGTGTATTCAAAAGGGTTTCAAAATGTAGAGGGCAAAAAAAACCCTGCAGAATGCAATTCAAACACAAAACAGTATTAGTTAAAACTTTCCCCAAATTATTTCTGCCCAAGAAGTAGTATGCTGGTAAGACTAAAACACTCAAAAGGGGTACACTATTATTGTAAGTTTGGGAACCTAGAACAACAAATTTAGCCAATTGAGGATCTAGGCAATTAAGCCCCAATCCCTTGGGGTAATGGCCCCCACCCCCTCTGGTGTCTAGCCCTTCTGCCCCGCCCGCAAGCCCTTAAGTTACCCCCTGCCCCACACCTCAGTCAAGAGTTTGTTTAAAAGGACTCCCAAAGTAAACTTAGCCAAGTTAGTGTTTTGTCAAATGAGCCACAACCCCTGGGGGGTGGGGGTGGCCGCCATTGCCTAGCCCCATCTCTTCACCCAAATGACTCTGCTCACAGACCCTTAAGACGCCCCTGTTCTCAGGACCTCAAAACCTGCTCTGCCATAATTTAGTCCTCACTTTAAAAAAAAGTGTTGCTATTTAGGGCAGTTAGTGTTTTTTGCCACAGCACTGCCCCTTACCTCAAAGCCTGACCTATATAGCACTTTTCATTTTAAAAAGTGCTCCTAATGCAAACTATCAAGTTGCCCCCCAAAAAACAAGCTGTAACGTTTTGGGGACGTGGCTCCCACCCTCCCAGGACCGCCTCTGCCCAAGTGACCCCACCCACAATCCTTCAAGCCACACCCTTGCCCCAAACCTCGGAGCTTGAGTTTCTCTTAAGCACTTTTTTCATTTAAAAAGGGTTCCTAAAAACTTTGCAAATTTAGTGGGTTCCCCCCCCAAAAAAAGCCCTTGGGAACCTGCCCCACTAGCCCCGCCCCCAACCCCTTAAGCCACACCCCTGCCCCACACATCAGAGCCTGACCCAATAAACACTTTATATTAAAAAAAAAAACTGCTCCTGCCACAAACTTGGCCAAGTTAAGCTTTTTTTCGCCCCAACATTTTTGGGGACCTGCCTTCAGCCTCCCTGACTCATAGCCCCGCCTCTGCCCAAGCGACCCCGCCCACAACCTCTTAAGCCACACCCCTGCCCCACACCTCAGAGCCTGAGTGTCTCTAAAACACTTTTCTCTAAAGCACTCCTACTGCAAACGTTGCCAAGTTAGTGGGGTTCCCCCCCCCAAAAAAACCCACAAACCCTGGGGCACCTGCCCCACTAGCCCCGCCCCCAAATGACCCCGCCCCTAACCTCTTAAGCCACACCCCTGTCCCACACACCAGAGCCTGACCCAATAAACACTTTATATTTTAAAAAAACTGCTCCTGCCACAAATTTGGCCAAGTTAAGCTTTTTTTCGCCTCAACATTTTTAGGGACCTGCCTTCAGCCTCCCTGACTCATAGCCCCGCCTCTGCCCAAGCGACCCCGCCCACAACCTCTTAAGCCACACCCCTGCCCCACTAGCCCCGCCCCTAACCTCTTAAGCCACACCCCTGTACCACACACCAGAGCCTGACCAAATAATCACTTTTTTTAAAAAAAAAACTGCTCCTGCCACAAACTTTGCCAAGTTAAGTGTTTTTTTTTCGCCTTAACGTTTTTGGGGACCTGCACCCCCCCCCCAGATTGCCTGACGCCTAGCCCCGCCCCTCCCCGGTGACCCCGCCCACCGCGCCCCTCCCTCCCCCCGCTCCAGAGCTCCGCGCTGGCCCCGCCCACCCCTCCAAGCCCCTCCCCTCGGGGGCTCGCGGGGCAAACGGTTCCCTCGCAGGGTCTCCTCCCTCCCTCCGCGCCCCCGCCCCCTCCCCCTCCCCTCCTCTCACCTAAGACGCGCTTGGCCGCCTGGCTCCGAGCCGCTCCGCCTGCCGCGGGTGCCGCGGGTAAGGTCGCCGCGGGCGGCGCGGGTTTGGCCACCCCGGCCGCGGGCTCCCCCGCGGGGCTCTCCCCGGGGCCGGTAACGGCTCCTCCGCCGCTCTCCGCTTCGCTCAGCATCCCCGCCGGCTGCGTCCGCCTCTCCGCCTTCTCCTCCTCCTCCTCCGCCTCCTCCTCCTCCTCCACCTGTTGGCTGCCTGCCTGCCTCCCTCCCGCCTGGCAGTCCCGTCCGTTGGTGCCGCCGCGGCCGCCGCCGAAGCGCCCCCTCCTCCTCCTCCTCTCCGCGCGCCCGCCCGCCTGCCTCTGCCTCTGCCTCTGCCCGCCTCGCGCCCACGGACACACCCTCGCCCCTCGCGGCGCCCAACGCCCAATCAGCAACGGCCGCCGTTCGCTCGCACGCCCGCGCGCCCTCCGGCCAATCAGCACCCCGCACCTGCCTACCGGCCGCGCTGACCCCCCCCCCTTTCCCCTTTTATATACAGATAAGGCGAGGGCGGTGCGTGCGGGGGGCACGCCCACGCTCCACGCCCACGCCCCGCGCTCCCATTGGGCGAGAGGGTCCCGCTCAGGTGCTCCGCGGCCACGTGGGGGGGCCGGAGTGGGATGAAGGTATGCGAAGCAACCCAACAGGAGGAGGAGGAGGAGAATAAAGCGCCCGCGCGGCTGAGATTGCGAGGAGATTAATTGCTTTGCGCGCGCGGGGGGTGTGTGTTAGTGTCTCCTGCCGCGCGTAATCAGCTGCGATCCGGCGCGCGCGCTCAGGTTCTCTGCAAAAGTTTTGCACTCTGCTTGGGGAGTTTTGCACTCCGTGCCGGGCTGGAGGAAAAGCCTCCTCCGCTGCAAATCAGTGGGATTTGCTTCCGCGTAGTCCGGGCTGCCTGCCTGCACAACTTTGGTTTCCAGTAATTGCGCAGCAAGAGGGGTGGGCCGCCGCAGTCAGCTCTTTCGCTTTCTGACGCCTCCGCAAACGCAGGACCTTCTTGTCATGTACTGTGTTGCAACTTGCGAAAGTGAAATGCAATCTCTGCATCACAGATGCATTGCCTTCGGGTCAGTTTTGCTCCTGGTCAAGGTTTGCAAAAGCTACAACCCACGCTGTTGGTTCCAGAGCCTGCTTGTTACCGTATTAGCTGCCATCTCTGCATCTTTTGGCAAGCACGAACCATGCAGGTCTTTGCATTTTGTGCGTGCTTCTTAGTCACTTGCTGTCTTACATTCACATTCGTGTGTGTGCATATATTATATATGTATTCTGTATACAATTTAACACGTATATCCGCCTATTTTTATTATTTATTCTTACCCTACCCTTCATCCGAGAATCGCAGTGCGGTTTACAATATAAGCACACATATAAAATAAACGAGAATCGACTGACACGCATATAGGTGTGCATTGGCTTTATCCTTTTGGGCTTGCATGCATGCTATGTCCATCTTTATCTAGAACTATCATATACATGATGCAGATACCTAACTGATTTGCACCTGTGATTCCTCAGAAGTAAGTGGGTGATCTGCAGTTGCAAAACAGTTTTAAACTCTTTCTTCTGTACCAGTCCTGAAAAATCTGTGCATTCAGTTCTGTAGCTGTTGCTTACTTGGGAGCAAGTCCCAAGTGATGCTTGGCTTCCGAGTAAACATGCAGAGGGGATGTCTGCTTGTTTGTAGGCTACTACTATTTGTACCTGAAGATAAGATTCAGCCACTTCGGATGAGACAGAATCATCTCTTCATCCAGGAACTGGATAAAGGTCTCTCACCTGGCAGTCTCTCACCTGGTCTCTCACCTTTGTAACCTACAATTTCCCCCCCTCTCTCTCAGGGTCAACTTGATTATTCAATTTTCATCCTCTTTTCGATTTCTGATTTCTTCCCTCTCTGCACCACCCTCGTCGCAATCAGTGTGCATTCTAATCTCCTTCTCTCTCTCTCTTTTTGTTATCAAGGCAAGGTAAAAGTCCAACAACCCCATTTCCTTGTATAACCATTAACTAAAAATAAGGTGTTCTGCTGCTTTGCAAGAAACTCTGCAAAGCTGCGGCTCTCAATGTAATCAGACGCCAGGTCAGCCGGGGACAGATCTTGAAAGAACTTTGTTGGGACAGTGTAACAAAAAGGTTACTCTTATTTTTCCTCTGTGCCGCCTCTTGGCGCCTGTCATAGGAAGTACAGTATCGGTTTTCCCTTCGAATTGCCTCCTGGGCCTTTTTAAAAATCAAGTTTTAATTAAATATTTTACCGCGATAAGAAACAAACAAATAAACAAGGAAAATTACACATTGCGTCCCCCGTTTTCGATTCATACAGTCTTTTTCACAGTTCACAGACACTACTGTCAGACATCCTGCAGTTTGGGGAAGAGAAAGGGGGATGGAGAGAGGGGGTTAATGTTCTTTTATCCTATTGCATAGTGTTAGTGTAGAGGGTTTGTGTCAGCAACACGTGGGTAGGTCATTTATTGTTACAGTATATATTTGTATTTGTACTGGCATTGCAAGAAATTAGGAGATCCAGAGCTTAATTGGTTTTTAAGGTGAATTATGCTGGGAGAGGTTAGGCTGCTGTGGTTCATCACCCCACCCTGAGCTGGTATTAAACCAGCATATCTGCTTAAACTGGCTGTGGGAGAGCCGTGCATGCCTGAATTAAGCTAGCGGAAGTTACACTGGTGTATATTATTGAGTATTTTATACACAAAAATTAAACAATCTACAAACTACAAACTAACAAACACAAACTAACCAATACAAATCACACAAAATAAACACATATATCTACCTCTTATCAAATACTCCTTCCTCACATTGTAGTGGGGCTTCCTCCTATCTCCTCTCCCTCCATCCCTTGTCTAATATTCTTTAGTAACTTCTAAACTTCTTGAATTTCTAAGCTTTGTTTATAATTTCTAAACATGTTATATATCTAAACATATTAATCACTTTTTAAAAACATAATTACCTAATTATTTAATCTTATCTATTTCTCTTAAACTTACACATCATCTAACTTAACTTAATCACCTATCATTTACTCTGTAGTCGTCATAGATGCTGGGTGGCGCGACGCGCCAGGGCGCCGGGCCCCCCAGGGGCGCCCCCGCGAGCCCGCCGGCATACCGGGCACCCCCTCCCCAACCCGCCGCTGCCCCCACGGGCGGTCCGGCTGCAAGCCGGCCGCCCTCCGGAGCCCCAGCTGGACCGCTGGGAAGGGCACGCAAAGCCCCGCGCCGCTCCAGCGCCACGCCCTCGTCCCCCGCTCACCCACCCCACCTCCTGAGGGGCGGCCAGCGCGGGAGGGAGGCGGGCGGAGAGGCGGCACGCGGGGGGCGCCGAGGGATCGTTGCGCCACAGTGGCTGATCCCTTTAAGATGGCCCTGCTCTGTACCCTATCTTTCCTTCTAGCTGGCAAAGGATGTGGGGCACAACATCATGTTGGAAGATTGGGAAAAATTATGGAAATCAGATATAAAGTTTTCAGCATGTAGTTTGTTAAGAGAGAATATAATGAAGATGATGTATAGGTGAAATTGGCAAAAATGTATCATGGACAAAGTAACAAATGCTGGAAATGTAAACAAACAGAAGGAACCTTCTTCCATATGTGGTGGACGTGCCCTAAGGTAAAAGACTTCTGGGAAAAGATATATCATGAAATGAAAAAAGTGTTGAAAAACACATTTAAGAAGAAACCAGAAGCCTTTTTACTGGGCATCCTAGGCCAAGACATTTCTAAAAGTGATAGAACCTTATTTTTGTATGCCACAACAGCAGCTAGAATTTTGATAGCTAAGAACTGGAAGACAGAAAAATTACCATCGATAGAAGAATGGCAGATGAAAATGATGGACTATATGGAGCTTGCAGAAATGACCGGGAAACTCCGTGACCAGAGGGACGACGCAGTGGAAGAAGAATGGACGAAATTTAAATTGTATTTTAAAAAAGCATTGTATGATTGAAAGTCAGATCTAACTACACTGGTGTAAACTATGCAAGCAATTAAAAACACATCCTTCCACACTGGTTAATTGACTTTTTTTAAAAAATGGTTTTGTTGTGCAGCTTTATGCTTTTATCGCTGTAAACGACTTTGATTTTTTTGAATGACACGGCGGCATACCATATATTTATTTACAAATAAAATAAGTAAAAAGGGCAAATGGAGGTGGTCAAGGGTGCAGAAAGAGATAGCCAAAGTTATCCTAACTCCTTTAATTCATTGGCCCAGCCCACATAGCCTGGTGAAACTTACCCCCCCCCAAAAAAAAACAGCAACAGCACGCAGGTGTAACTAAATTCAATGGAAAGGCAGAAAATGAAGATTTATGGTTTACACCCTGTCTAGCCACCCCCCTGGCCAGGAGCAATCAGGAAGCAGCTTAAGTTACACAAGAGGTAGGCTTGCCTTTGCCAGCTTAGAACTGCTGTGCCCGAGTACTGTAATTGCTTTCCTGGGAGTAATCTCCATTTAACACAGTGGGATTTACCTCCAAGTAAATAGGCACAGGATTGGACTGCCTACAATGGCTTGTTGACAAAAAATGGCCTTCGTTCACATGAAAGCTCATACCAAGAACAAACTTAGTTGGTCTCTAAGGTGCTACTGGAAGGATTTTTATTATTATTTATTTTTATTTTGTTTTGACTGGCAGACCAACACGGCTACCTACCTGTAAAAATAAAATAAAAGTAGCCTTCCACTTGCTCCAATGTTTCTTTCCTCAGCTGTGGTGGAGAACCTTTCCTGCTGAGTGAATATTCCCCTTTGGGTCTGAAGTGTGATTTCTTTCTCATTTTAATTTTTCAGTGTTTTCTCTCTAGGAAGCTCCAGCAGAGTCTTGATGACAAAAGACTTCAGGGAAACAAGACTTAGGAGTGTGATTTCAGCCCATGGCATCAACCCCTGTCCATATATCCAGGGGTCAGCAACCTTTTTCGGCCATGAGGGGCCAGACTATATTTTTTGGGGGGAAATGAACGAATTCCTGTGCCCCACAAATAACCCAGAGATGCATTTTAAACAAAATAACACATTCTACTCATGTAAAAAAACCAGGCAGGCCCCACAAATAACCCAGAGATGCCTTTTAAATAAAAGGACACATTCGACTCATGTAAAAACACGCTGATTCCCGGAACGTCCGTGGGCCGGATTGAGAAGGCGATTGGGCTGCATCCGGCCCACGGGCCTTAGGTTGCCTACCGCTGGATGCCTTCGTTTAGCCTCGGTGTCCCAGTCAGTAAAATGGGAAGCATCTAGCCCCCTCCTTCCCTGTGCTGTCATGAGGCTCAGCAGGCTGCAAGCATAAACTTGCTTTGTGCGGAAGCAAGTGAAATGAAATGAAATGTTGTGCCTTGAATAAATGTAAAATTGAAATAGGTCAATATGTAAAAATGTAAAATTGAAATAGGTCAATATGTAGGGGGAGGAGCAAGGACATTCAAGACGTTCCAGTGTCCTTTGGAGAAAATGAAATTCTAGAATGACATCAACGATGAGACACAGAATACAAGGTAAAGCAAACTAATAATACGCAAACTAATAATACACAATATCTGAAAAAGTGTGCATGCACGCGAAAGCTCATACCAAGAACAAACTTAGTTGGTCTCTAAGGTGCTACTGGAAGGAATTTTTTTTTATTTTGTTTTTTATTTAATAATACACAAGTGCTTCAGGCTGACGAAGCGGTGGTCAGAACAGAATCCAAGCCCAGGGGAATTAAACTGCTGCTGTGCAGATTTGAGCCTTGATGTAATCAAGTGGTTCCTAAAAGTGGGTGCTGCTGCTCCCTGGGTTGTGCTGGGATTGCCTGGGGGGGTTGCTAAGAGGCAAGGGGGGTAAAGGGGGGCATTGGAGGTTTAAATGACTTATCGGACTTTGAAAAGCTGATCTCGCTGGATCAAGTTCATTCATTTTGTGGAACTAATTAAACTAAGTAAGAATGATTATTATTTTTTTTAAAAAATTGTACCCCGCTCATCTGACTGGGTTGCCCAAGGCCCTCTCGGCAGCTTCCAGCACATACAACAACGTTATAAATTTAATTGGATTTTGAATAAATGTGCAATCAACTGTTTTGAATTTTATTGTGTTCTTATCTTCCTTAGCTGGTTGTGCAAAATGCTGTTCTGAATAATGCTTTTCATAGGATAGCGTAGTAGGGCACTGGGGATAGGTGTATGGAGCCAAGGGGGCGGGCCCCCCAAAAAGTTTGGGGAAACTGATGTAGCCGATACAGATTGCTGAGACCAGCTGTTTGCATTGCTCGCCCCACAAACTGGGAGTTTCACACGTATGAAAGATTCCCTGGCAGAAATAACACAGAACTCCAACTGTCAGGGGCTAAGGGCAACTGAGTTGTGCAAGCTCAGAGTTTGTGGTTTGTGTTTGTGGTCTTTGTTGTATATGCAGTCTTGAGGGTCATTTCATTGAAAGGAGGGTTGTCGATCTGCAAAGAGGGACTGAGGTGTGCTTTTGAAAGAGGAAGTAAGAGGATGAGAAAAGTTTTACCTGCCAATATCTGCCTTTTAAGGGACCGCCTCTCCTGGTATGTCCCGGGTAGGACATTAAGGTCCTCAAATAATAATTTGTTGGAGGTCCCGAGCCACAAGGATGCTAGGTTGGCTTCGACTAGGGCCAGGGCCTTCTCAGTACTGGCCCCGACTTGGCGGAACAGTCTGTCACAGGAGACCAGGGCCCTGTGGGATTTGGCATCTTTCCGCAGGGCCTGCAAGACAGAGCTGTTCCACCTGGCCTTTGGGTAGGTTTCAGTTTAACCCTGATGTTTCATTCTTTTGGTGTGGTTGCTGGGCTACTTAAAAATGAGGCTGCAGTTTAGATTTAATTTTAAATTGTATTTTAATCTGTATTTTAATGAATTGTTTTATGTTTTTGTTGTGATTTTATTGGTGTTAGCCGCCCTGAGCCCGGTTTGGCGGGGAAGGGCAGGGTATAAATAAATTTTATTATTATTATTATTATTATTATTATTATTATTATTATTATTATTGTTGTTGTTGTTGTTGTTATTTCACTATAGGAATGTGCAGGTCTCTGACCTCCTCTGTGTCTGATCATTGGAGGTTTTTAAACAAAGGTTGGAAAGCCAGCTGCCAGGAATTACTTAGCTATTATTCCTGCATTGCAGGGGGAAGGACTAGATGGCCCTTGGGGTTCCCTTCCAACTCCACAATCCTATAATTCTATTCACTTGGCTGATTGTCTGATTCACACCTTGCTCCAGCTGCCCCCTGGTGCCTCCATCTGCATCCTGCATGTTGTACTTCTAGTCTCTAGACTCGAGCATGGGTAAGCAAACTAAGGCCTGGGGGCCAGATCCGGCCCAATCACCTTCTAAATCCAGCCCACAGACGGTTTGGGAATCAGCGTGTTTTTACATGAGTAGAATGTGTCCTTTTATTTAAAATGCATCTCTAGGTTATTTGTGGGGCCTGCCTGGTGTTTTTACATGAGTAAATTTTTTTTTATAATGATATTTATTAAGTTTTTTCACATAACAAAAAAGCAAACAACAAACAATAACAACAAACATTAACAAAAAACACAACAAAAAATTACAACTTATTACTTCTAACAAAAATAATTCAATTTTCCTCACATCTTAGTAGGACTTCCTCCTATCCCCTCCTTCTGCGTCCCTTGTGAATACCTTTTTCGTAATTTCCTAATCTTACTAATTCCAATCTATTTTCTTACAACTACTTAACCATTAATATCTCTTATCTTTTAACTCATATTTCCTCATCTAATTAATTATTTCTATCTCTTATCAAAAATTATAATCTTATATCAAAAACTTCTAATTTCCCCTCTACAGCCTATCTTATTCTCAAAATATATCTAATTTTCAATCTTACAATAATCTTTTTAATACAGTTTAAATTTTCCCCACTCTTTATCCACCGTGTCGTCTCTCTGGTCACGGATTTTCCCGGTCATTTCTGCGAGCTCCTTGTAATCCATCATTTTCAACTGAATCTGTGCTTTTATTTAAAAGGCATCTCTGGGTTATTTGTGGGGCATAGGAATTTGTTCATTTTTTTTTCTCTTCCAAAATATAGTCCGGCCCCCCACAAGGTCTGAGGGACAGTGGACCAGCCCTCTGCTGAAAAAGTTTTCTTGTCCCCGCTCTAGAGAGCTGTGTGTTATTATATGTGTTAATGATATTGCAAGTACAGTACAATCGCTGAGATGTTTCACTCATAACACCAGGAGTTTAAAAAAAAAAAAAAAGTATTCAGAGCAATGAATGGGGAAGAGAAGAAGCAAGCCGCAGATAGTAAGGAGCTGCCAGTGTGGTGTAGCGGTTAGAGTGTTGGACTAGGACTTGGGAGAGCAGGGTTCGAATCCCCACTCAGCCTTGAAGCTCACTGTGTGGCCTTGAGCCAGGCACTGCCTCTCAGCCTAGCCTACCTTGCAGGGTTGTGGGAATTAAACATGGAGGGCAGGGGAGAACCATGTACATGCCATACCTTGAGCTCCTTGGAGAAAAAGTTGAAATGTAAATGCAAAATAGAAATAAAGAAATAGAAATAAAATGTCTGTTTGCTGCCGCTCTCACCAGCTAGACTGGGCCCCTGCTCCCCAGCATAGAGGCCTTTCCATCCGTTCCTGCTTCCCTTTGAAGAAGAACTAGGAACCATCTGCACTGGGGTTGATGGGAACAAACCAGGGTGGATTTCATTTAAATCAAACTGATTTAAATCACGATTTAAATCACTAGTCAGTAAGGCTTGATTTAAATCACAGTCTTCTACATAAAGACTAATTCTTGCTGGTATAACTTTAATATGCAAGTAGATGAAGATTTGTAGAATAACAACTCTTCATATTAGTTTTCTTATCCCCAGTTTAATAGGTTAATCATTCATATTTGGACAACTTTTCTGTTGTACTTAGGAAGGAGAAAAAATAATCATTACCTTAATAATAACAATTTAAATAGATTTATTAGATCCATTCCACTCCAAACAATCAGAAAAATATTGTTTCTATTCTATTCACTGAACTCCTTGAAACTTAACACTGAAGGGGTTGATTCTGTATTCATAGGTTTGTAGAACAATAGGATTAAGGTCTTTTTCTCAACTCTGTTCATGTTATAACATTTTTGCTCTGAAGAAGAGGCATGTGATCTCTGCTGAGTCGAATTCAGTTTTGAGAAATGCAAAAGTAAACCAAGCACCTGTGATAATATCTTGTAGGCAGAGAAACTGCCCAATAATCATACAAAAACCTCTGGAAGAGCCTAAATGACATTGTGAATGGATTAATTGAATTTATTTACCAAAAAATTTAAACATATACAGCCTTATTCTACATAATTAAAAAACTAATCTTTATTTCATGATTGAATAACCTTTGGATGGTAATATATTTTACCCAAAAAGCATTTTATTTTAAAAAATCTGATTTAAATAAAAAAAATCCGATTTAAATAAAAAAAAATCCAATTTTAAAAATTTTTTTTTTTAAAAAAAATCATTGATTTTTATCCACCCTGGAACAAACCCTGCTTCCCTTTAGACTACAGCTCTCATCATCCTGACCATTGGCCATGTGGACTGGGGCAGGATGGGAGCTGGAGTCCAAACAACATCTAGAATAGGATTCCTCAACCTCAGCCCTCCAGATGTTTTGAGACTACAATTCCCATCATCCCTGACCACTGGTCCTGCTAGCTAGGGATCATGGGAGTTGTAGGCCAAAAAACATATGGAGGGCCGATGTTGAGGAAGCCTGATCTAGAGGGCCACAGGTTAGCTGCCACTGCTTAGGTGGGTCACCAGTCTGTTTTTCAGAGGCTGACAAGCTCTGTTTCTTGAAGTATGAGCCACCTGTTTCCATATAAGCTAATCATTATAAGAACCCTGCAGCATTAAAAATCTGGGACCTGAGTCTGCTTCTGCTCCCTCCTTTTGTGTCACGTCTTTGCAAGCCTTAAAGGCAGGGAAAGGGTTTACGTTGATTACTTGGCAAGCTGCTCTGGCACATTTTCTGGGGTGGAGATGGTTTGAACATACATTTATTTAAACACACAAGCAAAAAAACAAAACAAAACAAAACCCTAAACCTAAACGATTAGCCACAAAAGCAGCAGTACATTATGAAATCAACTATAATCTATATATTTTTATATAGTGTCGACTATGCTGAGGCTATTCAAATTGTGGTCTGCAGGCCACATGAACTGCCTCCATGAGTTTCACACGTGCTCCACGAGGTGTGTGTAAAAATGCAATTAAGAATCATACAGTATTTAGCACCTGCAATTGCAACAGGCTGAAAAATCACTTAGTGGTCCACCAAGAACCTAAGCAATTTTCAAGTGACCTGTGGGTGGGAGGTTTGGGAACCACTGTTTTACATGTATCCTGCTTTAGAAAGAATTGATAGGATGGGTTCCCTAGCTGAGGGGGGTTACAATCTAAAACTACCACCCCCAAAACAGTGGGGTGAGAGGGGGAAATATGGAGGCATGAACAGGTAGAATAAGATGTTATTATTTCTGCTACACCAGGTTCCCCAAACTTGGGTTTTCCAGCTGTTTTAGACTGCAGTTCCCATCATCTCTGACCACCGGTTTTGCTAGGTAGGGATGATGGGAGTTGCAGTCCAAAAACAGCTGGAGACCCAAGTTTGGGAAACCCTGTCTACATTTACTCCTTTGGCTTTGCTCCCTGTAAAGCAGGGCTGGCCAACCTGTCCCCCCCGCCAATGTTGGGACTACAACTCCCATCATGCTTGCTCATTGGCCACGGTGAATCATAGAATCCTAGAGTTGGAAGAGACCCCCAAGGGCCATCCAGTCCAACCCCCTGCCAAGCAGGAAACACCATCAAAGCATTCCTGACAGATGGCTGTCAAGCCTCCGCTTAAAGACCTCCAAAGAAGGAGACTCCACCACACTCCTTGGCAGCAAATTCCACTGCCGAACAGCTCTTACTGTCAGGAAGTTCTTCCTAATGTTCAGGTGAAATCTGCTTTCTTGTAGTTTGAATCCATTGCTCCGTGTCCGCTTCTCTGGAGCAGCAGAAAACAACCTTTCTCCCTCCTCTAAATGACATCCTTTGATATATTTGAACATGGCTATCATATCCCCCCTTAACCTTCTCTTCTCCAGGCTAAACATACCCAGCTCCCTAAGCCGTTCCTCATAAGGCATCGTTTCCAGGCCTTTGACCATTTTGGTTGCCCTCTTCTGGACACGTTCCAGCTTGTCAGTATCCTTCTTGAACTGTGGTGCCCAGAACTGGACACAGTATTCCAGGTGAGGTCTGACCAGAGGGGAATACAGTGGTACTATTACTTCCCTTGATCTAGACGCTATACTCCTATTGATGCAGCCCAGAATTGCATTGGCTTTTTAGCTGCTGCATCACACTGTTGACTCATGTCAAGTTTATGGTCTACCAAGACTCCTAGATCCTTTTCACATGTACTGCTTTCAAGCCAGGCGTCACCCATCCTGTATTTGTGCCTTTCCTTTTTTTTTTTTTTTTTTGCCCAAGTGTAGTACTTTACATTTCTCCCTGTTAAAATTCATCTTGTTTGCTTTGGCCCAGTTCTCTAATCTGTTAAGGTCATTTTGAAGTGTGATCCTGTCCTCTGGGGTATTAGCCACCCCTCCCAATTTGGTGTCATCTGCAAACCTGATCAGGATGCCCTCAAGCCCATCATCCAAGTCATTGATAAAGATGTTGAATAAGACTGGGCCCAAGACAGAACCCTGTGGCACCCCACTAGTCACTTTTCTCCAGGATGAAGAGGAGCCATTCATGAGTACTCTTTGGGTTCAGTCAGTCAGCCAGTTACAAATCCACTGAATGGTAGCATTGTCTAGCCCGCATTCTACCAGCTTCTTTACAAGAATATCATGGGGCACCTTGTCAAAGGCCTTGCTGAAATCAAGATAGGCTATATCCACAGCATTCCCTTCATCTACCAGGCTTGTAATTCTGTCAAAAAATGAGATCAGGTTAGTCTGACATGACTTATTTTTCAGAAACCCATGCTGACTTTTAGTTATCACAGCGTTCCTTTCTAGGTGCTCACAGACCGTTTGCTTAATAATCTGCTCTAGAATATTTCTTGGTATTGATGTCAGGCTGACTGGGCGGTAATTGGTGGGTGGAGTTCACTGCGGGAATAAATGGAAACTATCAGGATCAGGAAACTCAGTCAAGAGGATCAAAGTGATGAAACTAGAAAATAATAACAATATAATAATAATAATAATAATAATAATTTATTTATTTATTTATACCCCACCCATCTGACTGGGTTGCTCCAGCCACTCTGGGCGGCTTCCAACACGAAAACGTAATAAAACATCAAGCATTAACAGTAACAATCTGATCCAATATAAAAAACACAGTAACTTTCAAAATAACTTATTATCAAAGCAACATTCAACAACACAGCAGAATCTAATAGTAAACAGTAAAAATAAACATCAGCAAATCATAATTAAGCAGTTCACACTTATCAACCACAATAAAGAATTACCAATCTATAATCAATAAAAATAACTTAAGCGAGCAAAAAGATGGCAAATGTGAGTTACGGCCTCAGACCTAGCAAATGACAATTTCACTGAAGGAAAACATAGCATAGTTATCCTAACCAAATTATAATGTTATTAAACAGGGAGCTCTGGTTGTTGGGAATGGCGGGTCGCCGATATAAAGTTTTCGCTCTTTTATTTATGTATTCACCTTTTAGAATGGCACGCGCTTTATTTGGGCACGTTTGAATGGTTGCAACCCGCGGTTGCCTTGGTAACCATGGCGGACAACTCTCTCGGCCAAGATGGCCGCCGAAGACCGCGTGGGAGGCTAAAAAAGGCCAAAGGGCTGGGGCGTGCCGCTCTGCTCCTCCTCGCGCGTGCACTCTATGGTGTGAGAGTTTCGGCAAACGAGCGCAAGAGAGTCGTCCAGAACTCATGCGGAGCAGAAGCGCATGCGCACCTACAAACATTTACTTGGTAGGGAAGCAAGTCTCATTGGGATTTCAGGCGCAACTCAAACCGGACGGGCAAGGACCACTGGCGCATGCGCATTGGAAAACAAATAGTGGGTGGGGGGGAAGGAACGCAGTTTCTGTGCGCTTGCGCGCTGCATAAACTCAGTCCCAAACGTTTCCTAGTTGGGGTTCTTTTCCGACCCCCATGCACATGCGCGGTAGAACTCCACACCGCCTGTCTCCTCGCGAGCATGCGTAGCCTCCTTCGCCCCTTAGACGCGCACGCCAGAGCCGCTCCGGCGCCTACCCAGGGCGCAGGCGCATTACGGCGTCGGAAGACGAGGCTCCGCCTCCTTCCCTTCCCCTCTCCACCTTTCTTCCTTCCCACCCATTGCGGCCGCCTTCGGGTTTGTTTTTTTTTTTTTTTGAGCCGAGCATTTCCTCCCAGTGCGCGTGCGGCAAAAGTAAAAAAAAAAAAAGAGAGAGAGAGAGAGAGGGGAAAAAAAGCGACAGCGCGAGAAGAGGCGGGAGGGGGGGGAAAGGGCGAGAGGAGGCGATAAGTGCGCGTGCGCACTGCGGGCTGGGTTGCAGCAGGCAGCGGCGGCGGCGGTTGAGCTCGCGGGCGGGTGAGTTTGGTGCGCGCGTGAGTGTGTGTGTGCGGAGCTGTCCCGTGTGTGTGTGTGTGTGCGCGCGCGCCGGGGAAAGGCGGCGGCGGCGGCAGCGGCCGTTGCGACGCGGCGCGGAGTGAGGGGGGGAGGGAGGGAAGGGGAAGCCTCACCGACCGGCGCCTCCGCCGCCTCCTCCTCCTCCTCCGCCGCGTGGCTCCCCTTCCCCCCCTCACGGAACGAGACGCCGCGCGCACCTTCCCCTCCCCCCTCCTTCCCCTCAGGGAGAGAGAGACAGAGAGAGAGAGCGGGGGAGAAGTGAGGGGCGGCGGGGGGGGGAGGAGAGCCTCGCGCCCCCCGTGTCGCGTGCAGGAGGCGGCGGAGGCAGCGAGGCCGCGGCCTGCGCTGGGAGGCCAGGCCGGGCCCCTCTCTGCTGGGCTGACTCACGGAGCGGGAGAGGAGGGAGGCGGGTACACGGCGACGGCGGCGAGTCATGCCTGGCCGAGGCCTACCTCGCACTGGGTCTCCCTTTTGGTTACACAGTGTGTGTGGTTGTTGGGGGGGGGGGAGCGGGGAGCCCATTGGGACAGGGTGAGGCCTGGTGTTCCTTTTTCATATGGGGGGGGGCTCCTTAAGAGTGTCCCAGAGACCTTTTTTAAAAAAAAATGGGAGGGGGTTAGTCTCCTGGTAATTGGGGTTTGCGGGTGGACTATATAACTTGAGGTTTTGGGGTTCTTTTAGCTCTGGCGTTGGGACTGGGGTGAAGCAAGGCGCGAAGGAAGGGGAGGGGTTGGTGGGGACCCTTTGATTTGGGGCAGGGCCAGTGGCCTTTGAGGGGGGTCGCTTCCTGCAATTGCACAGGGTTACGTTTTAGGATCCCGCACCAGGAGGCATTGGTTTTGGAGTGGGGGCTGAGCGGGAGTAGAAAGAAAGAAAGAAAGAAAAGGGTGGTTTTCTTTAGGGAAGGGTGTGCGGCTCCTGTATGAAGTCCACTCCCTGCTGTAGGGGCTTTACGCCCTGCTGGCTTTGGGATTGTGGGGAAGAAGGTATTTGAGGACACGGGTGGGGGTGGGATCTGTTTCAACAAGGGGGTCGGGGCTGCCTTAGGGGAGGGGAAGGGGCGCTGAGGTTCCTGCACTCTGCAAGGGGAGTCTTGTCCTCAGCTGAACTTGGGAAGGTAGGGGATGGGTGTGGTGGGAATATCCCTCGAAGGGCTGCTCTGCAAGAAATAGAGCTTTGAGGACGGTTCTCCCCCAGAGAATTGACATTTTTTTTTTTTTATTAGAGATTTTCTTGGTTTACAAGTGTACAATGTCTCTTGCATTTTCCCATGTAACATTTTTACAGATCAATTTTGGTTGTTGAGACATTAGGCAGAATGAATTGACATTTTGTTTAGGGTCACCAGCTCTGCCCCAGTTTACGGCTTAGGGAGATGGCTGGTAGGTATCAAAGTAAGGTTTTGTTAGAGAGCTGGAATTGCCCACAGAGGTGTGCATGCACACGAAAGCTTATACCAAGAATAAACTTACTTGGTCTCTAAGGTGTTGTTATATATATATATATATATATATATATATATGTCGATTGGGGAGCATTGCATTAGATAAGGCAATGGAAAGGAGCTTCAGGTTAGCTGTTGGGGGAGAATTTGATGATTCCCCACCCTCAGACAAGGGCTGGCCCCAGTTAGGGCTTGATGAAGGAAGGGAGTGGTACTTGAGTGGGTTGAGAAACTGCACCAGGTTAGCAGAAAGGATTGACTTCCATCTGGCCTGGAGTGGGGTTGCAAGGTCTGGTTTGGAGGAGTAGTGCTGGTGCAGGAAAATGGCAGTTGGGGATCTCATAGACATGCTGTCTGGTGTTCCTGGCTGGCTGGTTCCTTGGAGAATGAGCTGTGGAGAGTGGCTGAAGCATATGGTTACCCTTTGGGTACATGTGTGAAAGAGTAGTAGCCCTGCAGGAACTGACAAAGGGGTGGAGAAACCCCCTGACACTGAAGTTTGGGTCTTTAAGTATGGAACCCAGGATATATTTTTACATTTAATAGATTTCTATACCACCCTTCATCTGATGATCACATGGCAGTTTACAGTATAAAAGCACAAAAAATACATGCCACAGTAGCAAAAATACCCCACCTTTTAAAAGGCCAAGGAGAAAGTTAGCGTAGGTCGAGGAAGGAGCTGTTGCGATGAATCCCCCCACCCCTTGTAGGTGAGGAGAGGGTGAAGAGTGGCGGCATAGCTCCAAAGTGGTTATAAATATATTACTGAATGCATGAGGGTATAGCTAATGTTTTCTAAAGCTCCTGAATACCATGAACCATTCCTCCATCTTTGCAGTTTTGTTGAAGAAAGTAGGCAAACTCATTTATGGTTAAGAAGTTGGGAGGAGGAAGATCCTTCTCTCCTGGCTGGGAGGGATGGAGCTCGGTTGTCTCCCCAGCTGGTTTCGGCATGGCTTGAAGACTTTCAAGTAGCAGGCCAAGCTGCCTGGAAAGCAGGGGAGGCAGGGAGATGAGTCCAGGGTTGCAACTTCCAAACTTGTTCCCATGCAAGGGGAGGCAGAAAGGTGATATGAAGGTGCATGTTCCTTTGCAATACCAGCCTTACTGGTGGTATCTCCTGCTTCCCTGGTGTAGAGGCCGGGATCCCATTCACCATAGCACCTCGTTTCCCCTCTGGGGACGGCTTCCGATCCCCTTTCAGGATGGCAGAGCTGTGGGCAGTGGCTGGGCTTCCATTGAGTAACGGGGACCCTGGGCTGGGTGTGAATGACTGTGACTGAAAGAGGCCTTTCCTGGAGCAGCTGTGTTGCCGCTGAATCTCTGCTTGGTGATTGAGAACCTTATGGCAGGAATTGCTAGGAATTTTGCCCTTACATGAGAAATGGAGAATGCAGTAACTGAATCTCCCATATTTTGCTGGGGATATTTCCCCATGGAATCTTAAGATAGCTCTGAAATGGGGAGGGGAGGGGACGGGGTACAGAGGCACTGCCCATAAATGTAAAGGGCATTTCTTCCATCCAGATGCTGTGGTAATCCTCCCCCCCTTTTCCCCTTTCCTTGGCCACGTGTGGCACTCTCTGCAGTGGCAGCTTAGCTGAATCATGCTTGGTGTTGGCAGGAAGAGAGGGAGTCTCCCTCCAAACATGTGGCATGGAGGGCCTCTCTGCCTGCTCACTTGCGAAGCGGGGCTAAAACTTCCTGCCTTTCTCTGCAGCTCCCTCCCTCTTTCCCACTGCTCCTCACGGCTGCAGACAAAAATCGGAAGCACGTGGTGACCTCCTCTCAGGCGCACCCCGTTGCCGGCTGCAAAGGGACATGTCATGCTGCTTCAGCTATTGCAGTTAACAGTTGTCCTAATCAATTATCGGAGCATAGTGCGGGTCAGAAGCGGTTTTTGGATGAGGAGGAGGTGGGGTGGCGGCGGCTGGAACTAAAACAAGCTCAGCAGATCTCTGGAGAGGGTAAATGAACCGACATGCTTCTCCCGGCTTGGGAGGGAGTGCCAGACGGCCATGTAGTAGCTGAGCAGAGCAGCTGTGGCTGCAGCCGCCGCCTCTGCTCCGCTTTGTCTTAACGCTAGGGTGAGCCTGCAGCACCTCCTCAGGAATCCAGTCTAGTTTTTCCAGCTCTGATGTAAGATGGGGAGGGTTCCGGACAACTTGGGAGCCATGTGCCTGCACGAAATCAGGCGGGGCCTGGCCTTTGTCAGGGATCTCGTGGCCCGCTGAGAGGCATCCCCAGAGTGCGAGTTGGTAATTTGGGGAGACTTGACAGCTAGGAAAAAAAAGTGTGTGTGCCTCGGTCCTTTCCAAAACGTAGTTGCTGAGGGGTCCTTCTCCTTAGCAGGGATTGGGATGTTAATGTGCGTTGCTGAGCTCTACCTGGAGTATCTACTCAGGACCTTTTAAACCTGGTGGGTGGGAATCTGCATGCTGAAGCCATTGCTGTGAGTGTTATTTGTTTTTAAATAGAAGGCAAAACTCCGGAATAGACTTAACTGCTCATCACAGTCCTTGGGGCTTAAGGGTCTCACTTGCAAGCCTCAACAAGTGAAGGTTTTTCATTATACAGAGTGAGAACACAAATGGTCTTTATAGCTTTCTCTTCCCCTCTCCCCACCCCAGCCCTAAATTACTTTGCATCCCAAGATTTTAAACCCTTGCTTTTGTAATGACTTGCGTTAGGGAAAGGTTAGCAGAATACCTTCAGACTCTGAATGCTTACTTTTTTGATTTCTTTTTACTTGTTAAAAGCTATGCTAAATTTCCATAAAAATGCACTAAACAACTAGTCGAGGTAAGTTTTGAAGTGGCGATGGGGAGGATGAACAGGCAGCTTTGCTTGTTCTCCAAGGCAGGTGCCTTTCTATCTCTGCCCGTGGCTCAGCATTAGTTTAGGGGCAGCACGTCTTCCAGAGTGTGATGCTCATAATCTGGTGTAGTTTTACTGTCAAGGCACAGAAGCTGGTCACTTCCATTGCTCTCCCTCCCCCCCTGCCCCTGCTGAACCTTTGCCAAAATAGCTTATGGCTGCCCTGGACATCACACCAGCTTATTTCAGCAGTTGCACATTCCACATCCTTGAATTAATGGGCGACCTCCGTGCAGTTTGGACGCCGAGTTGTGCAGAACTCTTAAACATAACCAGCAGCTCAGGCGTCAAGGCAACATAGAAAGAGAAATTGGTGAAGGAAACCGGTGTGATTTGGGGTGTGTGTGTGGAACCAAAAGTGTGGCCCTGCTCCCACATGAACCCCCAAATGCACCACGCACAAGCAGCACAGAAACAGGGCTATTGCGAGGCAGCTAAGCCCTTGTCACAGGTGAGAATTGACTCGTTTGTGCACAGTGCTGGAAAAATGTCAAATTCCCATGAGCAGGCATTAAATTCTTAGGTGCCCGCCTTGCACAACACTGGAAACTCTGGATTAGTTCCGCTGCTGCTGCCATGGCAGCTTCCTCTTGGCACGCAGAGATTGCAAGCAGAGCTCTGGACTTCCTGGAGTGCAAACTCCCCCCTTTGCAGAGCCAGACAGCTGGATTTTTGGACTCCCTTAATCCTGTCGGCTGTACCGCCTTGGTTCTCATGCTGAAGCGTGTGTTTGTCTGCCTAAGACTGCAGGCATGCAAGTGCTTCCTCTCTCTCCCCCCCCCCCCCTCACATAAGCTGGCGGTGACTTAAGCGTGGAGCCTTATGGCCATGCTTATAACTAGAAAGAAGCTATGAGCCTGCACTTCTTCTCTTGCCCAGAGTGTTGTTAACGGAGAACTGGCTCATCTAATGAAACAAATTGGCTGGTGCAATATTGACAAGGTAAAGAGTGTTACATGGCAAGTGGTTAACCTGTGGAATTCATTGCCACTTGATATTTTCTTGACTCAAAAAACAGTTCAGAGTCTTTGCTGTGGAAGATTCTTTTTTGTGGGGGGGGGAGGCTTTGTGTATAAGCCTTGGTAACTGAATGTGACCTGAGTGCTTCTTCTGTGACACTTCAGAGGCAGTGGCTGTGTATTTCCTCTCCACAGCCAGAACCTGATTAAAAGGAAGGTGGGGTTCTTGGCATGCAATATTCTTTGATATAGGCCAACTTCAGGAACTGTTTCTTTTGAATAGAACCTAGAAATCTGTCAATTAGAACTGGGTGCAAAAGAAATATCTTAAGAGAGTTAGAATTCTGAGCCCAGGAATTTGTTGTCTTGGAACTGAACTGAGCTCACAGTCCTGCTGCACAAAAATCCATTCCTGGTTGCCGTGAGCTTTCAGAAATTTTAATTCAGGGGTGCCACTTTGTTAGCATAGCTAAGCAACCAGAAATCCTTCACCTTATACTTAAGTTTTAGACATTTTCCGGCAAGAGCATCAGAAGAGCCTGCAGCTGGATAAGGCCAAAAGGGGGCCCATGTAGCCCAGCAATTCTTTCCTTGCAGTGACCAACTAGATTCCCCAGTGGGAAGTCCGCAAGCAAGACCAGAGCACAAGGCAAGGACATTCTCTTCCCTGCATATCCTGCAACTGGTATTGAGAGGTGTCGCTGCCTCTTAACTTTGGAGGCAGAGCACCAGCCGTCAGGGTCAGTAGCCATTGTTGCCTCATCTTCAGGGGATCGATCTGTACCTACTTTTTATGGATCCCTGCTGTGAGCACCGTTCAATGCCGAATTCTATGCATGCACAGGGTGATCATGTGAACGGCGCCTACTTCATCCATTCCTACGGTTAGCCAGGCATTGACCCACCCTGACTCACTCCGGCCTAAAGCTGAGAAATTGTTCTGCGCTAAAAATGACAAATGGATTGGCAGCAACAACCTTTTTATTTTTCAAGGTGATGACGATGAGTTTGCCTAACCTTTCTTCCTTGTCTTTCTCTCCTCCCCAATCTCCCCAGCAGTTTCCATAACATCTGTTCCACCATGGCTGATGACCTAGACTTCGAGACCGGCGATGCCGGGGCCTCCGCAACCTTCCCCATGCAGTGCTCCGCTCTCCGCAAGAACGGCTTTGTGGTGCTCAAAGGGCGTCCCTGCAAGATTGTGGAGATGTCCACTTCCAAGACCGGCAAGCACGGTCATGCCAAAGTGAGTGTGCGTCGTTGCCCATGGCGGCTGGTGGCTCATTTGCCTTTGTGGTCTTCTTTTGGGACAGCTCTTGGTGTGAATTTGCATGCTTGGCTAGGGCTGCCATGCGTCTGGAATTTCCCAGACGCAGCCGGAATTCATCCATTGAAAATGGTGCCTTGGCGGGATTTTCGAGAATCAACTAAAATGCGTGGGGAAACCTGGACGTATGGCAGTCCATGTGTTGATTTTTTTTTTTGTTTCCCCTAAAAAAACATTCAATTTCAAAAACTTAACAACTTTGGCAAAAAACCCAAAAACCCTCAACATTGTGTCCGGATGTTCACTTTTTGAAATATGGCAGCCCTGTGGTTGGTACTCCAGCAGCAGTTTGTGCGTGTTCACGTACAGCAGTGTTAGAAACTCAGATATATGAGCTAAGGACCAGATTGCTCCTTAAACCAAGGTTACAGTCGCCAAAACGGAATGTCTACTCGCCTTTTTGGGGCAAGATGGCTCTCGAGTCTTTTATTTTCAAATAATGGACTGACAGTGATTGATTCTCAGTTAAAACAAAATCGAAAATTCTTTCTAGTAGCACCTTAGAGACCAACTGACAAACCTTGAGCTAGGTTAAGAACTCTGAGAACTTAAAAAAAGAGCAGTTCCTTGATCCAGGCACAGTCCACGTAACCGTGTTGTATGCATCCTAAAGCATTCGTAACAAGAGGTACGACTATTACCGAATCAGGTTAATCAGTTTTCTTGAATTAAGCTAAATAGTTGTAAGTTGAATTTTTAATAAATGTGCAGTTAATTGTTCTGGTTTTAAATTTTATTGTGTTATTATCTTCCTTAGTGGGCGGTGCAAACCGCTAGTCTGAATAATGCTTTTTATAGGGTAGGGGGCACTGGGGATGAGTTTACAGACCCAAGGGGGCAGTGACCTGAAAAAGTCACTGCCTTAGAAGATGGGGTACGTATCGCAAAAAATGCCAGGAGGGCACCAGGTCTGGAGAAGGTGCTGGGCTTAGACAATAAACCTGGAGCCCAGAGGGTTGGTTCTTTACTTCCTCTCCCTGTGTCTGTCTCTCTTTCTGTCCTGGCACAATTTGAACCTGTTGTTGTTCTCTTCTCCATTGCATGCAGCCCTTCCTGGCTGAGATTATTGTCTACATTTATAAACAGCCTTTCTTCCAGTGAATTCAAGGCGGTTTGCAACATGGAATGCTGAAAAGTAAGGCGCAAGGTGGAATGAAAAAGTTCTGTGAGGCTTCTTGGGTCTGCAAAGCGTTGCTCTCTCCTCCGTGGCCCGTGCTGGTCACCTTTCAGCCACCTGACCTCTGAGGCATGCTGCCATTTAGCTTCTCTATCTCCTGAGATCGTTTTCCAGCCCTTAGCTCCAAGGAATGACATGCTTTGAAATGTGTTGAGAGACCTGCTTTTTTTGCCAAAAATGCAAGGCAACATACATGTTTAATCTCTTGGGCTCTGTTGGCAACAGTAGTTGTAGCCCCAGACATCTGGGGGGCACCATGTTGAGGAACCCTGGCTAAGAACCAAGCCTGCTTTGTACCCTAAGTGGTGTACAAAAATACCCAAAGTTTCCCAGTCTCTCTACTGAGGCTGTGTTCTCCTCTCCTGTGAAGAGCCAAGAGACCTGCTTTCTTTGCACGCCAGTGACATTTTAAAGTCACTTACCGATAGGCAAAGCATTCTGGTGGCTTTTGGAGAGTGTCTGGATGACACCTGGACACTTTAGGTTGCAAGGCATGTTTCTGTGGACTGACCTCTTAGTGGCTGGGGCTAATCAGGTTCTTGGGGACAACCTTTTGTGGGATAATCACTTTAGTACCTGTTGGAATCTCCCCCCCCCCCAGTCTTTCAACTTAGATGGATTAGAAATAGAAACCAAAAAAATGTGTGTGTGTTAAAGTAATGCTTTGAACTTTGTGGAAGTTCAGTCTCTCAATTAGATAACCTGAAAAGTTAAAGGTGAAAGGCCAGTGGAGAAGAGACTGCAAAACGTGGCTGTTGGTATTCCTGATTTATTTGTTTCTTAAAATAAAAAGGTAAATATTGAGTGCAGAAATAACCCACACCTTACTGCTACACTAATGTGGAAACGAGAGAGAGAGAGAAAGAGAGGGAAGGAAGGAAGGAAAGGGAAAGACCTGGAGGCGAGACCTAGCTGTTGAGGGAGTTGGCAGCTTGACAAGGAGACTGGTGTGCGAGGCACAGAGAGTCCAGATTGAGCGGAGGTAGATACGGTGCCAGTGGGGTGCCAAGGGATCTGGTTGCAGTGGACCAAAGTGTGCCCTCCAGTTCCAGACTAGGTGCATTTGTGCCTGTGTCTCTGCCTGCCATAGAGAGAGGGACTGCATCTGTTGAGAAGGGGGCCGGTGTCCCTTCCTGAGACAGAACAAGGTCCTTGCCTGTTTCCTCCAGTCTTCTCCTGCAGGAACACTTGAGTGCTTTCTTTTTTTTTTTTTTACGTGTCTCTGTTGACATCCTGTCTTCCTCTCCACCCCCACTGTAGGTGCACCTTGTTGGCATAGACATCTTCACTGGGAAAAAATATGAAGATATCTGCCCTTCCACCCACAACATGGATGTGCCCAACATTAAGAGAAATGACTTCCAGGTAGGTGGGTGGAGCTGGGTGGGGTTCTCCCCCCCCCCACAACTTCAGAAATGGGAATCCCGAAAGGAGAGGGTTGGCAGCTAACCTGATGAGCTCCGTGGGGCTGGTTGGTGTGCACCCACTATAGGCTGCCTGGCTTGCAAACTGGGTAGAGTGCCAGCGTTGGATGCTGTAGCAAGGATAGCCAAAGTGGCCCTGCCACACTGCAGCTGCGATGGGCAATGGAGGCAGGCTTCTGCCCTTCCAGAGAAATCTTTTTAGCTGTTTTGGACCCTCTCCCTCAGTTTTGAGCGTTCATATATGATTCTTACTACTTCTGGATGTGCCCCAGGGACTGTTAGTTTTGTCTCTTGGCGTGGGATTGTTCCCTGACAAATCATCTGCTGTTGCAAACTTGGGGTAGTTTCAAAAAAGTGGCAGGCCAAGGCAGCTGGAGGAACAGACACTCCTTCCTTTCCATGCCAAGGTGAACAGGAACAGGTTATTATTGTCTGTTAAAATCAGTAGTTGCTTTTTTGCCATGGCAACTCAAAGCAGCTTTAAAAAACTGCTTGCATTAAAACCTTGGGGGGGTGGGGGGGGAGAGTGAAATTCTCTAAAACATCCCAAACACTCTAAAAGGCCATAGATAGTTAAAAGCCAATGGGCAGTTAAAGAGGAATTCTTTTGCCTGGTGCCTGAAGATACACAACAATGGCACCAGGCCAGCCTCCCTGGGGAGAGCATTCCGCAAGCAGGGAGCCACTACTGAAAAGGCCCTGTCCTCTACCAACGAAGATGATGAAGTATGCGGAACTTGCAAAACTGACCAGCAGGGTCAGAAACCAGGACGATTCAAGGTTTCAAAGAGATTGGAGTAAATTTGTGGATTATATAAGATTGAACCGAGGAAGCATGAAAACACTAGTAAGGTTGGAATAAACCTTTGACAAAGCTCAATAGATTGAAACAATAAACTGCGCGATAAGATTGAACTAGAAAACCTGCTGACGAGAGGGAGGGGAGTCGCAGCTCGGCAGAGCAAAGATTTAAGTGTGTACCGGTATGTTTGTAGATGTTTTATTGGATGTAATTTGAATTAATTGGAAAATAATAAAATTGTTTATAAAAAAAAGAAAAGGCCCCGTCCTCGTGTTGCTAAAATGCTACTTCAATGAGGTTGGTTTTTTTTTTTAAGTCAGGAAGGGTGGCCCGATAGCTCAGCGCTGACTGTTCTGCCCTCCTTCCTTTCTTTCCTCCAGCTTATTGGGATCCAGGATGGGTACCTCTCCCTGCTCCAGGACAGCGGGGAAGTCCGGGAGGATCTACGCCTTCCCGAGGGAGACCTGGGCAAGGAGATTGAACAGAAATATGACTGTGGCGAAGAAATCCTGGTAAGAGAACACGTTGGGGGCCGGAGGGGAAGAGGCCTGGCGCTGCCGGCCCTCCCTCCCCTGGCCCAAGTGATTTTTGTGTGGGGTGTGTGTGTGTGTGTATTTAACAGCAGCATTCCTTAGCCCAGAGAGGCCTGGGATGGCAAAGAAAGGTGATGGCAGAAAAGCAGGGTGAAAATAAGGCAGAATAACAAATTCCAATCCCAGCCAGAGGCAGAAATGATACCAAAAGCCTTTACATTCTGGAAGCACCATGTTATCCCGTCTGGTGTAACATAAGCAACAGTGGAAACAAATTAAGCTTTGTTAGGGAGGAAGTTGCAAAGTTGAGCTGCCCAGGGCCATAGAGTGCCTTGCTTGGGGTTGCCAGCCACCAAATGGGAAGATTTTTCTTGCGGGTGGAGTGGAGAAGGAGAGAGAGCATGCCTGGCGTTGATCTGAGTGTGCATAAGGCAAAATGCCCCACCGCTGCTGTGTCTTTGAGGACGTTGGAGATGAGCTAAGGAAGGAGGAGGGGAAACGGGCCCTGGTCCTCAGCCGCATGGTGGGGTGTTGCACAGCAGGCGGAGCAGGCTTCTTCCCTGCTGCTGCTGCTGCTGCTTCAGATGGCAGGGCTTGGAGTCACTCTGCAGCTCAGAAAACCTGCTTCCCCTGCAAAAAGTCCCAGGCGCATCTTCAGGTGGGAAAATACTTTTCTCTGCTTGAAAACCTGGAGAACCGTTGCTGCCAGTCAGAGCAGGCGCCCCAGAGCCATGCAGGCCAGTGAGACTCAGTAGAAGACGGCTTCCTATGTGCGATACTGGCGGCCTCGGGAGGTGGGCGAGCTCTCCTTCGCCGGAGGTCTCCAAGCAGAGCCCGGGTGCCCATTGTGGATCATGGGCTAGCTAGCAGGACCTCAGCGGGCCCTGGACACGACGGCTGGGCTCTGCTTTCCACAGTCAGGAGGCAGCGATGCTTCTGAATGTTGGTTGCTGAGAAGCACAGGAAGAGAGAGGGCTGTCCTTGCACCCGGATCCCGCTTGTGGGTTTCCCATAATGAGCATCTGGTTGGCCACTGTGAGAACAGGATGCTGGACTAGAGGGGACCATGGGCCTGACCTAGCAAGGGCCCTCCTTCCCTTCCAGCTCTTGATTCTTGCTTGCTTCCTGCCTCCTCAGATCACCGTACTGTCTGCAATGACCGAGGAAGCTGCAGTTGCTATCAAGGCCATGGCTAAATAAAGGAACCACAGGTGAGTGCAGACCCAGGTCGGAAGGATGCCGCCCTCCTCGCTCGAGATGGAAGGGAAACATGCAAGGCCTTTGCGAGAGACGGGAGAGGAATCGTCTCTTTGCCCTTTTGCCCCTTCTCCAACCACTGTCACCAGCTTCTCTTCTTTTTCTCCCACCTTGCAGGGCAGCAGTTTCAACTTGTTATGAACCAGAGAGGATCGCAACCCGCAGACTGTCAGATTTGGCTCCAAACCACCCAAATCTCTCTTTTTTTTTCTCTCCCCCCCCCTCTAAAAAGCAGAAAAGGACAAAACAGCAAAACCCTCCCACACCCACTCAATCCCTTTTGAATTAAAACAAAAGAAAAGAAACTTTTTTGTGGTCTTTTTAAAGCAGAAAAGCTGGACGCTTAATTGTATTCCTTTTGTTATTATTTCACTTGTTTTGGTCCCCCTCTCACCCTGGTCCTCCCAGTCCCCCTCCCCTCTCTCGGGTGCTAGTAACACTACAGTTGTTTTCTGGCAAGAGAAGTTGAGAATTTGCACTTAAAAAAAGGAAAAAAAAAAAGAATAATATTTAAACGGATAGAAGGAGGGGAGGGGAAACTGCAGGAGACTTGTGTTGATTTTTTCTCTCTAAAGTTTTAACGCTTTCTGTTAAGAGGTGGCGGCGCTGAGGAGGGAGCTGCCTCTTTTCCCAGAACAACAAACTGAGCAAAAAAGAAAAAGAGAATTATAAAAAAATTAACGTTGCGAATTGCGAAGAGTCGCACTCTTAACCCTGTCGAATGTGTTTGTTCTCGTGAGCGTTTTCTGTTGAGGCAACGTGGGGTGGGGAGGCCTGGCACCCTCTGCCTTTGGACGCTCCCCCCACCCCACCCCCCTCCGCATAGTGGTGGTTGCGGCAATTCAGTAAATTCTTTTGGGACAGCATCCTTTCTTGTGCTTTGGAGGTTAACCCATTAAATGTGGTTTTTTTTGTGGGGGCGGCGGCGGCAGGATCACTGCTCTAGTTGCTGAGCTTGCTTAAAACTCCCTTCTTTAATCCCTTCCCTTCTAGAGCACAGAAGGACCCCCCCTCCCCAGATCTGGAAGTGGGGGGCAGGGGGTGTTCCTGCCAAAGGCACGGAACTCTGCCCCCCCAAACGGGAGGAGAAACCCGCTCGCGGCTGCCTGGCGAACGACACACTTTGGTTGTTGCCCCTCGCCCTCATCCCACCTGGGCTCTGATCCCCGTCAATCATGTTCAAGACCCCCCCCCCCCTTTTCTCCTGGCAACCAGTGCTGTCGCTGCCTCCTGAGCCCCTTCTGTCCTTGGAGCTAGCTAGAAAGTCTCTAGCACACACATCTCTCCGCCTCAAGCCCTTCTTCCCAGGCTGGGTAACTGCGCACCCCCCCCCCCACCTAAGAGCTGTTCAGGGTACGGGGGTCTTCTGGGGTAGGTAACAAACTAGCCCCCCCACCCACTGCCCATTTCCTTGGTTCATATTTACTCCCCTCTGCTGTTCACAGGTCAGCGCAGTGGCCTCCCCCCCCCCCTCCTCCCTCTCCCCCTGTTAATCCAACACATTTGTTAATCAACCTCAATAAAAAAAACAAGTTTAATATGAAAAACCCTTTTCTGGCTGTGCGTGTGTAATTTGTAAGGGACCGGGGTGGGGGTTACGTTACCGGCAAGTTCATTAAATTCTACTGCATTGTCATAGAATTGTAGAGCGGGAAGGGACCCCGAGGGTCATCTAGTCCAACCCCCCTGCAATGCAATGTACCACCATTTGCAACTGGGTGGCAGCCTCTCCTGGGGCCAGTAGCTGATCGACATTCCCCAGAGAGGAAGCTCTGCACTCACTGCGGGGACAGGTGCTAGGTGAGGCGAAGAAGGGGCAATTCAAATTTTTAAATTTAATTTCAGTTCTCTGTGTTGTTGTTTTACACTGTTTACTATATAAAAATGCGGAGTAGCTTTCATAAAGCTATGTGCTTCTCTTCTGTCCTGATCCCGTGAGGTTTCCCTCCTGCATTGGGAGTTTCATAGAATTTTGTTCAACAAACTACCTGGAATATTTGTTTTTGATGGCTGTCGTCAAAGGACAGTTCTCAGAAGCCCTTAAATTTCCCTGATCTTATGTGTTAATGACCAAGTTGGGGGAGGGGAGAGGAAAGAAAGATTTCTTGTCACGTTACGCTCAAACTTACTGGCGAGGGTCCAATGTGTTTGCAGTGTGTTTAACGGAGAAATGTCACAAACCAAAGGCCAGTGGCTGTTTGTGTCCCATGTCTCTTAGTGAAACCGGCGCAGGGGGGAGGAGGCTTTTTGCTTCTCTGTATAAAATGGAGGGCAGTCGTTTTACGTACAGAAGCAGGAGTGGAAAACACGACCCGTAGGTCAGCTGCCATCCGAAGAACATTTGTAGCGCCGCTTAGAACGGGCAGTGAATTTATTAACATTTCGCTTTTAACCTGACCTGTGAATTCGCTTGAACTACAGCTACTGCGGGTGCAAACACACAAAAAAGCTGCTTTTCCTAGAACGGGGCTAGGGAGGGGGGGACTGACAACAGGAAAGCACTTGGACCCTTTGCCCCTGGCAGGATTCAGCTGAACAAGACTTTAGGTCTCTTCCCACTGACCTCTCCCTAAGTTCGAAAACTGTTTATACTCTTTGAGCTGGTGGCCTTCAGACATGTTTGGACTACAACTCCCACCGGGCATTAGCCAAGGCATCCGGTCCAGAACTTGATGGGCACCAGCTCGGGAGAAGTGTCGCACTAAATTATGAGCGGCGTGTGCAAACGTTTTGCTGGCTTTGCATACGGTTGATTTGAGGGACCTTGCTTCCCTCCCTCCACTTAGAAATACAAATGAAAGTCCAATAGCTTCCGGTCAGCTCTTGCTGCCCCCAAAAAGTTCTTCCTAATGTTTAGCCAGACTCTCCCGATTTCTATTATTGGGGCAAGATAGTAAAGGGGGGGGGAGGGAAACAGAGCATGCAACACTGAACGCTACTCAAATTATACAAAGTTTTATTTAGAGTGCAATTTCTGTCTTCACAAATTACAGCGAAGAGAGAGGGGGGGGGAATGAAGCCACACGCATGGTTCGTCCCAAGTATATTTTCTTCCTTTGCGCTGGGATTTGGGCTGAGTTGGGGGGGGGTGTCGAAGCAATGAGATGGGGGGGGGGTGGGCTCACTTGTGGTAGAAGCGCTGGCCCTGTTGCGGGTGCTGAATGAATGGGTGCCGAGGTGCTGGTTGCGGGGAGGCCTGGAAACCGGACTGCAAGAGGGGAGAGAGAAAGAGATGTTAAAGGGAATAAGTTTTCAGTATATAGTGGTACCTTGGTTCCCAAACACAGAAAACCCGGAAGTTAAGTGTTTCGGTTTTCGAACATTTTCGGAAACCGAACGTCCAATGCGGCTGTCGGCTATTGTTTCCGGGGCGCCTGCACCAATCAGAAGCTGCGACTTGGTTTTCGAACATTTCGGAAGTCAGACAGACTTCAGGAAGGGATTAGGTTTGGCGCTTTTGTTTTTTGCTATTCATTTTTTGTTTTTGAGCTTTTTTCGGTTAATTTTTGTGACTGTGTGGAACCCAGTTCAGCTACTGATTGCTTGCTTGCGTGGCTGCGGAAATGGATAACAAGCCCCTGCATCCAAAGAATGACTATAACCAGTACAGGAAAGAAGAAAAAATAATTTTAATTTTTATCTACAGTACTATCTTATTTATTTATAGTACAGTACATTGTTTATTGCTTTCATTTATGGATCCATGATAGTAAGATAGTAAATTTTATTAATAGTCAGATAGTAAATTTGATGATAGTAAGATAGTAAATTTTAGATAGTAAAATTCATGTTAAATGGCTGTTTTAGGGTGTGTTTCCAAAGTCTGGGACAGATTAATCCGTTTTGGATTGCTTTCTATAGGAAAGCGCACCTTGTTTTGGAACGCTTGGTTTTGGAACGGACTTCCGGAAATGATTAGTTTTGAGAACCAAGGTACCACTGTATATGAATTAACGGTCACAACCGGAAGGTTGTACAGTGGATGCTCTGGTTATGGACGGTAATCTGTGACAGAGGCATGTCCGCAACCCACAGCGCCATGTCTGTGCACGCACGTGATGCAATTTAATGCTTCTGCGCATGTGCCAAAACCCGGAAGTAACCCGTTCCGGTACTTCCAGGTTCAGCGTGAGTGCAACCCGGAAAAAACGTAAACCCGCAGCGGCCGTAACACGAGGTATGACTGTACAGCACTCCCTCATCTTATGCAGGGGCTTGTTTCTTAGTGCTAACTGGAAATTTTGGAGGGCCCAACCCCTGGAGTTGCTTTTCCAACCAGCCTGCCCTCATCGCACGAATCAATGTGCGCAGCAAGACAAGGGGTTACCGCCTTCGGTTTTCAGGCTGCTGAATCCCTGGGTGTCTGGAGGGCCCTTGGGGTGCATGTCTCTGCATGGATTCCTCTTGCGCACGACATGGTGCTCCTGCGCTGGGCCTCCGTATACATATATAAAGCTCTCCCTGGCCAAAAGATCACCTCCTGCCAGCCTGATCGAGTGTGCCTTCATGAGTTTATCATCTGTGTGCTAAATCCAGCCGCCAAGGGCATAGCAGGGAGGAATTCTTGGTGCCGGCCTGTGGAACTCCCTTCCCCTGGAGCCTTGCCAAGCAGCCAGCACTGTAAACCTCTCTGTTTCTCTCTCCGTCCCTCCCCACCCCACCTTCCAGTCTACGCGGAAACGGTTCAAAGCAGCAGAGGGTTCAGACTACAACACTGACCACAACAACGAGGTTGCCCTCCTGTTAAGAAGCTGCGGATTATTTTTTAATAAAATGAAGCCAGCCAGGTCTCCCACACTGATCACACCTTTGGCGATGTTGTGATTTGGTTTGTTTAACCGCTGCTGCTGTTTTCATACCGAAACTAGGCTCCAGAATCCTACTGGTACTTTCGTGCTGTCGTGTTTGTTTGATCGGTTTACCTTTTTAACAGAAAGGTAGAGTAAAAATCCTGAAACCGCAAACAGATTGCCTGAACTCCTTTCCCGAGGGAGAGTCAGAAATACAGTTGTATTTTTTAAAAATAAAATACAATGCTCCCTTGGTTCTCAAACACCTTGGTTCTCAAATTCCGGAAACCTGGAAGTGTTCCAGTTTTTGAACATTTTTCGGAAGCTGAACATCCGATGCGGCTGCCGGCTAGTTTCTGGGAAACCTGCACCAATCAGAAGCTGCTGCCCCTTGGTTTTTGAATATTTCGGAAGTCGAACAGACTTCTGGAACGGATTAAGTTTGGCGCTTTTGTTTTTGCTATTTATTTTGCATTTTTTAAAAGGCTTTTTAGTTTAATTTGTTTTTGTGACTCTGTGGAACCCAGTTCAGCTACTGATTGATTGTGTGACTGCAGAAATGGATAACCCCCCCCCATCCAAACAATGGCTATCTTCAGCGTAGGTAAGAATTTTTTTATTTTTTTATCTTTATCTTCTACAATACTGTCTTATTATTTTATAGTACTGTACATTGTTTATTGCTTTCATTTTATGGATCCATGGTCTCATTAGTTAGTAAAATTCATGTTAAATGGCTGCCTTAGGGGTTGCTTTCCAAAGTCTGGAACGGAATAATCCGTTTTGTATTACTTTCTATGGGAAAGCGTGCCTTGATTTTGGAACGGACTTCCATTTGAGAACCAAGGCACTGCTGTAAAACAAATGCAGTGTTGTATTCTAGTAAAGGTAAAGGGACCCCTGACCGTTAGGTCCAGTTGCGGACGACTCTGGGATTGCGGCGCTCATCTCGCTTTACTGGCCGAGGGAGCCAGCGTTTGTCTGCAGACAGCTTCCGGGTCATGTGGCCAGCATGACTAAGCCGCTTCTGGCGAACCAGAGCAGCGCACGAAAACGCCATTTACCTTCCCGCCGGAGTGCGGTACCTATTTATCTACTTGCACTTTGACGTGCTTTCGAACTGCTAGGTGGGCAGGAGCAGGGACCGAGCAACAGGAGCTCACCCCGTCGCGGGGATTTGAACCGCCGACCTCCGTTTCAGCAAGCCCTAGGCTCTGTGGTTTAACCCACAGCGACACCTGCATAAATTGATGCACCTAAGTTTGACATCCGACGTCTGCCTGGCGGTGGAGGTGTGCTGTGGATTGGCCTTTTCAGTGGGGGTTCCCCATCTGCAGAATGACCCAAACCTCAGACTGTACGGAGGCCACCTGCGGCTGGCTCACTAGTGAGGAGAGCCACTCTGCATGCGCTCAGAGGTACTGAGCACCATGGCACGGCAAGGCTTGGGATAGAGCGCCGCCCCCACCCACCCAGCGAAATACTTACTGTGTGGGGTTGCTGTGGGGCGGTTCCGTGGGAGAAGCTGCCTGGGGAGGCTGGGCGGGGCCGGGTGGGTGTACGCCAAACTGGGCTATAAGGGAGAGAAAGCGGGGTGGGGTGGGGGGAAAAAATCAGCAAGTAGGAGAGAGCAGGATGGAAAGGGGCTGGGCGTCGCAACGGAGGGGGGAGAGGCGCCCACCTGGGACACGCAAAAGGAAGGCAAAATTCAGAACGGCAAAAACAAGAGGAACCACGACAACACATTACGGGCGTGGAGATCCACATAACTGGGAAGCGCTGGAAAGGGGGGAGTGGAAGCAGGAAGAGGGCGGAGATTCTGAGCTTACCTTGGCAGCTGTCTGCATCTGGACAGGGATTTGGGGGGCTTGTAGGAGGCCCTGGTTGGGGTGCAGGGCTTGGGGGTGCATCGGACGTAAGGTCGACTGGAGAGGAAAGGACAAGAGAGGGAGAGCAGAGGGATTAGACCGGACATCTCCGCCTCTCAAGTTGAGAGGGAAATGCACTCTGCACATGCGCTGGTTATTTCACGGCCGAGTCCCGGCAGGCAAACGTTTTCCCAGGCCAAACTTAAAATCTACCCCTTCCCCCCGTGTGGTTAGAAACAGTCAAGAATGGCTGTATTCACACCGCTGCGATGCCATTTTATACACTCATGGCTTTCCTCCAGAGGATTCTGGGAGCTGAGGGTCTATATTTTTAGGAAACCCGTATCGCCCTCAGAGAGGCATATCAGAGTGGTTGGACAACCAATCCCTCTTCCCGTGGATCTCTGGGAACTGTAGCTCCTTGGGAGGGGGGGAACTTGGGTCTCTTAGCAACCCGCAGCACCTGTTACAAACTACAACTCCCAGGATCCTCTGGGGGGAAACAGCGGCTGTTGTAATGTATGGCGCGATTGAAAGCCGGCGTTTCCCAAAACGAAACTCTTATTTTGCGCTGTGCTGATGTCTGCCTCTCCTCCCGCCCCGCCAGACCCTCATTGTGTGACCCTACCCTGCAGAAGCGGATCATCTGTGGAGGCCAGGACACAAATCCGCCCCCCCATCAGAAGAGGGACAGGATGGGGCCTTTTCTATGGCAGCTCTCTGCTCCTAGAGAGACTCCCCTCGCTCCATCCCTAAAAGCCACTCAGCCCAGGGGATTTTGGAGGAGGCTGGGCAACCGAACCAAGTTGCGCTTGCCACGAGATTTTGTTAGCAGTGCCCTGCTTGGGTGCTGGCAGTTCACTGGTGTCATGCCGACTCCTTGGGTTTGCGGCTGCTTCCCTGATGACGTACCACTGCCATTTGGTTTTTTAAAAATATTGTTAGCCATCTCGTAGGACCTCTGTGGCATAGCCCAGTCGGTAATATAATATAATAATAAGTAATAATATAGCCCAGTCGGTAGAGCATAGCATAGGGCTGTTCATCTCGTGGCCGTGGGTTCGAGCCCCACGTTGGGGCAAAAAGATTCCTGCGTTCCAGGGGGCTGATGACCCTCGGGGGTCCCTCCTAACTTTACGATTCTACAAAAGAGCACGGATGTTTTCCGAGAGCGATGCTCCGGGTGCGAACTCACCGAATCGGTAAATCCCGACTGCTGGTTCGCGTGCTCCAGTTGTTTCTGCAGAGGGATGGCTGTGCTCGGAGGAATGAAACCTGGAAAGGGGAGGTTTAAAGAGCTAAGTGTGAGCCTCGGAAGGAAAGGAACAGGGCCTTGAAAGAAGCGTGGAGTGGAGCTAGTTCGTTTTCTCTTTCCGTTTCGGACAGCTCCCCTGCCATCTCAAAACAAAGCCCCCTCCATCTGGTTTTTCAATCTTAGCTCCCAGGCACTGCTTCACTTGGGTCGCTTCCGCTGATGCATCACCAAGTGGCACAGGACAAGTTTGTTTTCAGGACTGAAAATCCCAGGGTGCCACTGAAAGTCATAACAGGATATTAAGAGACAAGATAATAAATTGCTCTTATATGCGACAACAGCTGCAAGAGTATTATTGGCGCAGATATGGAAACAAGAATTACCGACGAAAGAAGATTGGCAGATGAAATTAATGGACTGTGCAGAATTGGATAAGATGACAGGAAGAATTCGAAAAACGGGATCAGAGATTCTTTAAACCCCTAAACGGCCTCGGTCCTGTATACTTGAAGGAGCGTCTCCACCCCCATCATTCAGCCTGGACACTGAGGTCCAGCTCCGAGGGCCTTCTGGCGGTTCCCTCCCTGCGAGAAGCCAAGTTACAGGGAACCAGGCAGAGGGCCTTCTCGGTGGTGGCGCCATCCCACCAGATGTCAAGGAAATAAACAACTATCTGACTTTCAGAAGACATCTGAAGGCAGACCTGTTTAGGGAAGCTTTTAATTTGATGATTATGAATATTGTATTTTAATATGTTGTTGGAATCTGCCCAGAGTGGCTGGGAAAACCCAGCCAGATGGGGGGGTATTAATAATAATAATGTATTATATTATTATTATTATTATTATATTATTATATTATTATTATATTATTATTATTATTATTATTATTATTATTATTATTTTAGGATTTGCCAACCCCCGCATGCTCTGGTCCATGGGGTCACGAAGAGTCGGACATGACTAAACAACTGCAGACTATTATTATTATTATTATTATTATTATTATTAGGATTTGCGAACCCCCCTTAGCAGACTTACCAGGCTGAGCAGTGGGGAAGTGGCTGTGGATTGTGTAGCCGGTCTGTTGCTGCGGCAAGTACTGCATGGTGGGGAAGGCAGAAGGCCCTGGAAGGAAAAGGGAGCGGGGTGAAAGACCACCCTGTTCTGCCCCCACCTCCCACGCTGCACAGGGAAAGGGCTGTGGCGCAGCACCCAGTCGCCCACCCCCCTCTCGTGGGCTCCATGCTCACCTCGGATCGACTGGCTGCTGGCGTAGCTGACGGGCACCGTGTGCTGGCTCTGCCCCACGGCATAAGGGCTGTGCCCGGACTGCCCGCCTTGGTACTGGCCGTGCTCTGCCGTGCTGGGGGGAATGGGCGTGGCAAAGTGGCGAGACTGGAGAAGAGAAGAAGAGAAGAGAAGAGTTTGGACTTGATATCCTGCTTTATCAGTACCCGAAGGAGTCTCAAAGCGGCTAATATTCTCCTTTTCCCTTCTTCCCCCACAACAAACACTCTGTGAGGTGAGTGGGGCTGAGAGACTCCAAAGAAGTGTGACTAGCCCAAGGTCACCAGCAGCTGCATGTGGAAGAGCGGGGAATCGAACCCAGTTCACCGGATTATGAGTCCACCGCTCTTAACCACTACACCACACTGGCTCTCACACTGGAGAGACAAAATGCACACACAGACGTCCCTTAGGATCACCGCGAGGTAACATGAAACCAGAAGCCTACTTACTGGGAATCACAGATTCAATTATTCCTAAAAAGGCAAAGGAAATCTTTCTCTAGGCTACGGTCGCGCGGCAAGAATACCCACTGCGACAAATTGGGAAAGTGGCAAAATCCCTTCTAGACTAGAGCGGACTCAGAGAATGATGGGAATATGCGGAATTAGACAATTTATCAGAAAGAACAAAGGATAAAACAAAGGAAGCATTTATTTCAAAATGGGAAGTCTTCAAAATCTGAAAAACAGCAACGATGGTTTAAAATCTGTAGCTGCACTTGAATAACTTCAGGAAGAACTTTAAGTTAGATGGAAAACCTATGATAGAATACACAATATTAAAACTAAAACTTGCTATGATATGGCAGTGAACAATTGAAGAGATATACAGGTGAAACTCGAAAAATTAGAATATTGTGGAAAAGTCCATTGATGTAAGCAATTGTTTTCATTAGCTACTGGAGTTTAATTATGAGATAGACTCATGACATGCAAAGCGAGATATGTCAAGCCTTTGCTTGTTGTAATTGGGATGATTCTGGCGCACAGCTGATGAAAACCCCAAAGTTGAGATTGTGAATTTTTGTATTTTAACTTTTGTATTTTTATTTTGTGTGAGGTAATAAAGTGTGTGTGGGGGGAGGATTACCGTGAGGCACACCAAATCTGCCTCCCGGGTGTCCTGCTGCCACTACCTCACAACTAACCGCTTTGTCTTATTTGTGTCTTATTTAAACACTTATTAGTGTTTCCGTACCGTTTACGGACCTGTGGCGCTCGGGAGGAAAATTTCAATTGAATAAATAACCACCGGGAGGAAAATTTCAATTTAATAAATAACTATGGGAGGAAAATTTCAATTTAATAAATAACTATCATGACAGCAGCAATAGCAAAGGCAGGGCTGCCGGCGCCCGCCATTTTGAAAGGGGAGCCATTTTGTGAGGGAAGAACTAACCGTTTGTCTTGTTTATCTTGGGGGGGGGGCATACTCAGAAAACTGCAGTCGGAAGCAGCACTGGGAGGAAATTGGAAAAATACCTAGGAGAATCCAGGCGCGTGACAACCCATGTCAGCAGCGTTGTTTGTGCCGACCCCCTTAAAAATACCTCAATTTTTGTTGAGATTTTGCCAAAAACAACTCCCCCACCCCCGCAATAAAAAAAATTGTGGCAACCCTAGTTTATCATGTTATGTGGTTTTGTGGTTTTATACTAGTGTAAATGGGCCTGTGGTCCGTGGGATCGAGGGCAGTATATACAGGTGAAACTCGAAAAATTAGAATATCGTGGAAAAATCCATTTCTGTAAGCAATTGTTTTCATTAGCTACTGGAGTTTAATATATGAGATAGACTCAAGACATGCAAAGCGAGATACGTCAAGCCCTTGCTTGTTATAATTGTGATGATTATGGCGCGCAGCTGATGAAAACTCCAAAGTTGAGATTGTGAATTTGGGGTTCTCATCAGCTGGACGCCATAATCATCACAATTATAACAAATAAAGGCTTGGCATATCTCGCTTTGCATGTCATGAGTCTATCTCATCTATTAGTTTCACCTTTTAAGTTGAATTACTGAAAGAAACGAACCTTCCACGATATTCTAATTTTTCCAGTTTCACCTGTGAATTTAAATAACAACCACCACAACAATAGCAAAGGCAGCGCTGCCACCGCCTGCCATCTTGTCAGGGAACATTTGGAGAAGAACATTTGACTCTGCTCATGAAAAGCAAAATATGAAAAGCTTCCGAGGAGGAAAAGGAAAGTGCGCTCGGCCCCTGGCACATTTATTGCTTGCTTGGGCAAGTCTGCCTAGAAGTGGCATTTTAACGTGCGATTTTTATACTTTATCATTTGTTTTAGACATACGGCTTTTACTCCTGCTCTGATAAATCTTACATCAATTTGGTTTTAACGTTTTATATTATCAGGGTTTTTTTTTTTAACAAATACCGTGTTTTTTTCCGTGTATAAGACGCCCGCTACTTTTGGGGACCCCAAATTTAGAAAAGCGGCATATGCACTATCAGCGTCTAAGACCCCCAGATTTTTAACCTTATTTAAAGTTAAAAAAAACAACCCTAGTCTTATACACGGAAAGTGGTAGTTTATTCACATTGTATTTTGCAAAACTGCTTAGGAGCTTTCTGCTGATTAAGCACCGTGCCCCTCTTGTCAAATAAATTAACAAATCCTTCGAGGAATACTATGACTTCAGTGTTGAAAAAAAAAGAGATTTGGTGTTTCCCGGACAACTGGGGGGGGGCACTCACTGTAATCACTGGGGTCCAAACATCTGCTTGGCTCGATCGGCGGATATCAAGGTGCCGGCCCGGTTGTGGCCTCCGGGGCTCCCTGCGGAGAAAGGGAAGGAATCCCATTGACATCACCCCCTCCAAGCTGTCCAGAGGGCGAGAAAACTCCTTCCCAAAGGGGTGGAGGGTCAAGTCTCTTCTTTCCTCCGCCCTCCCCTCTCATAGAATCCTAGAGTTGGAAGAGACCCCAAGGGCCATCCAGTCCAACCCCCTGCCAAGCAGGAAACACCATCAAAGCATTCCTGAAGATGGCTGTCAAGCCTCTGCTTAAAGACCTCCAAAGAGGAGACTCCACCACACTCCTTGGCAGCAAATCCACGAACAGCTCTCACTGTCAGGAAGTTCTTCCTAATGTTTAGGTGGAATCTTCTTCTTGTAGTTTGAATCCATTGCCCCGTGTCCGCTTCTCTGGAGCAGCAGAAAACAACCTTTCTCCCTCCTCTAGATGACATCCTTTGATATTTTGAACATGGCTATCATATCACCCCTTAACCTTCTCTTCTCCAGGCTAAACATACCCAGCTCCCTAAGCCGTTCCTCATAAGGCATCGTTTCCAGGCCTTGGACCATTTTGGTTGCCCTCCTCTGGACACGTTCCAGCTTGTCAGTATCTTCTTGAACTGTGGTGCCCAGAACTGGACACAGTATTCCAGGTGAGGTCTGACCAGAGCAGAATACAGTGGTACTATTACTTCCCTTGATCTGGACGCTATACTCCTATTGATGCAGCCCAGAATGCATTGGCTTTTTAGCTGCTGCATCACACTGTTGACTCATGTCAAGTTTATGGTCTACCAAGACTCCTAGATCCTTTTCACATGTACTGCTCTCAAGCCAGGTGTCACCCATCCTGTATTTCTCCCTGTTAAATTCATCTGTTTTTTGCCCAGTTCTCTACATCTGTTAAGATAACAAAAACAATACTAATTTCTGTTCAGGTCATTTTGAAGTGTGATCCTGTCCTCTGGGGTATTAGCCACCCCTCCCAATTTGGTGCCATCTGCAAACTTCATCAGGATGCCCTTAAGCCCATCATCCAAGTCATTGATAAAGATTTGAATAAGACTGGGCCCAGACAGAACCCTGTGGCACCCACTAGCCACTTCTCTCCAGGATGAAGAGGAGCCATTCATGAGCACCCTTTGGGTTCGGTCATCTGCAATTTGGTGTCATCTGCAAACTCCTTCCCAAAGGGGTGGAGGGTCAAGTCTCTTCTTTCCTCTACCCTCCCCTTCCCGTGCCAGCAATCCTAACAAGGGAGACACTCGGAGGCACAGCCTCTGCTCTATTCGCGGAACGTCCGGGTTCAATTCCCGACATCTCTCACTAAAACTGGATCGCAGGTGGAGACTGGCGGCCTGATTAAGCACAAGGCGACTTCGGGTGGGGAGATAAAAGCTCTCCTTTAAACAGCAACGAAAGGATGCATCGCTTTAAGGGCCACGGGGCTCTCCATTTCCACTGTGATCGGGAGAGGGGAGCCCCTCGGTAGTGGAGTGTCTGGGTTTGCAAGGGGGGAGGGGAAAGCGAGAGGGGAAGTGTGTGCGTTTGGATACCAAGAGCTTCCACGAACTTTCCAGGAGGAGGCATGCACCTGAGCGTCGTTCCAGGAGGTGTTTGAAGCACACCTGCCTGACCCGTGGCCAAACTCTACGCGAATCCTCTCGATTCCCCACCGGCGTGGTCAAAAAGAAAACACACCTTGCATGTTGAGAATGTGAGTCCTGCGTGGACGGCCATTCCTTGCTGGTAGCGGCTGCCGTCAGGGTCGTCATGTCGCTGTGGACAGGAGGAAGGAGGTCAATAAATCGCCTGCAATAATGGCGGGGAGGAAACCCAACTGAGAAAGAAACTGATCTTTGCCGGCGCCTGTTCTCGCCATCCGCTGCCACTTTTGCATGAAGGAAGGGGAGAGCTGAGCCGGCAGAGTCAACAGGAATCGAGAGAAGAGTCGGCTGCCTTCACGGTCTCCCACACATTGTGATTTTTGCATAGTGCACACACACACACAATTCAAAATATTGCCAGGTCAAAATTACGAAACTGCTAAAGTTGTACCTCGGAAGTCGAACGGAATCCGTTCCGGAAGTCCGTTCGACTTCCAAAACGTTCAGAAACCAAAGCGCGGCTTCCGATTAGCTGCAGGAACTTCCTGCAGCCAATCGGAAGCTGCGGAACCCGTGTCGGACGTTCGGGTTCCAAAGAACGTTCGCAAACCGGAACACTCACTTCCGGGTTTGGGAACCAAAACGTTCGAGTCGCAAGGCATTCAACCTCCGAGGTACGGCTGTATCGTGACATGGACTTCAAACCGGTTTTGGACGATAGATCAACGTATTTATTTTATTATTTTAATTTCTATATCACTTTATATTTTTAAAAAGCTCAAAGCGGTTTACAGCAGGGATCGGCAAGGTTTACCTCGCCTGGGCCAGTTCATCCTGCAGAGATCGCTCTGTGGGCTGGATCACATCTGTGCATGCACAGACGCGATTTCCGGCACTGTGGAAGCGAAGCCCCGCTTTGCGCTGTGCCAGTTTAGCGCAGCGCACAGGGACCCGCCGAGCAGGCGGCTAGGCTGGGGCTGGCTCGTGGGCCATGTGAACAACCCTCATGGCCCATGGGCCGCAGGTTGCCGACCCCTGGCTTACAGCATATAAATCTAAAACATAAATAAAACAATCTGAAGAAAATCAAATATAGAGTATACAGTCAAAGCAACATAACATCGCCCAGCCCTATGTCGAGGCCAGTATTCCAAGCACGCTCACACCCCAGAACAGGCTATCGGCAGTTTTATTTTCAATTTCTTGCCTAATAACAAATACAGGTGAAACTCGAAAAATTAGAATATCGTGGAAAGGTTCGTTTCTTTCAGTAATTCAGCTTAAAGGTGAAACTAATATATGAGATAGACTCATGACATGCAAAGCGAGATATGTCAAGCCTTTGCTTGTTATAATTGTGATGATTATGGCGTACAGCCGATGAGAACCCCAATTCACAATCTCAACTTTGGGGTTCTCATCAGCTGCGCGCCATAATCATCACAATTATAACAAGCAAAGGCTTGACATATCTCGCTTTGCATGTCATGAGTCTATCTCATATATTAAACTCCAGTAGCTAATGAAAACAATTGCTTACGTAAATGGACTTTTCCATGATATTCTAATTTTTCGAGTTTCACCTGTAAGCATGGTATTCGCCATTTTCACACCGGCCAAACACAGGCTTAAGGCTCGGTCACAGCCGGATCAGAACCCACATACATAAACACACAGTTAGGATTCCCCCCCTCCCAGCATGCATTGCTAGACTCTTGTGATCTCGCCAACCTTTGCTCCTTGCGACGCCGTTTCTCTTCCTCGTGGAGGACTTTCTTCAGCTGAAGGAAAAGCTGGTGTGCTCCTCCTGCAGGGCGAGCAGCTTCTCTTCCAGCTTCATGATCTACGGGTGCAAAAGGGGTCGGAGGTGAGCCGGGACGTCTCCAGGGACGGAGGCCTCCCGAAACACAGGGCCGCCCCACAGACCTGCTCCTTCGTCTCCTCCAGGGACATCCGCTTCCATCTCCTTCTCCGGCGTCTCTCTTGCTCCTCCTTCATCTTCTGCTCCATCATCTTGTCGACTTCTTCCTCCTCTGCAGGACCGGGGGGGGGGGGGCAGGGGGGGGAGAGGCACAAAAGCCAAGAGGAATTAACCTTCCCGAAATGCAACTTCCAAGGGGCCTCAACTCAGTTCAAGACTTGTTCAGGTTCTGCACTACTTAAGACAGGAAGAACCAGTGGACCACAAGCTTAACATGAGTCAATAGTGTGATGCAGCAGCAAAATAGGCCAATGCTATTCTAGGCTGCATCAACAGAAGTTTAGTGTCCAGATCAAGGCAAGCAATAAAGGTAAAGGGACCCCTGACCGTTGGGTCCAGTCGTGGACAACTCTGCGGTTGCGGCGCTCATCTCGCGTTACTGGCCGAGGGAGCCGGTGTACAGCTTATGGGTCATGTGGCCAGCATGACTAAGCCGCTTCTGGCGAACCAGAGCAGCGCACGGAAACGCCATTTACCTTCCTGCCGGAAACGCCGTTTACCTTCCTGCCGGAGTGGTACCTATTTATCTACTTGCACTTCATGCTTTCAAACTGCTAGGTTGGCAGGAGCAGGGACCGAGCAATGGGAGCTCACCCCGTCACGGGGATTCGAACCGCCGACCTTCTGATCAGCAAGCTCTAGGCTCTGTGGTTTAACCCACAGCGCCACCCGCGTCCTAAGGCAAGGAATAGTCCTGCTCTATTCTGCCTTGGTCAGACCCAACTTGGAATACTGTGTCCAGTTCTGGGTGCCACAGTTTAAGAAGGATATTGGCAAGCCGGAAGGTGTGCAGAGGAGGGCGACCAAAATGGTCAAGGGTCTGGAAAACTAGCCTCAAGAGGAACGGTTGAGGGAATGGGTATGTTTAGCCTGGAAAAGGAAGGCTGATCGCCGAAGAATTGATGCTTTTGAATTATGGTGCTGGAGGAGACTCTTGAGAGTCCCATGGACTGCAAGAAGATCAAACCTATCCATTCTCAAAGAAATCAGCCCTGAGTGCTCACTAGAAGGACAGATCCTGAAGTTGAGGCTCCAGTACTTTGGCCACCTCATGAGAAGAGAAGACTCCCTAGAAAAGACCCTGATGTTGGGAAAGATGGAGGGCACAAGGAGAAGGGGACGACAGAGGATGAGATGGTTGGACAGTGTTCTCGAAGCTACTAACATGAGTTTGGCCAAACTGCGGGAGGCAGTGAAGGATAGGCGTGCCTGGCGTGCTCTGGTCCATGGGGTCACGAAGAGTCGGACACGACTGAACGACTGAACAACAACAGCCTGGAAAAGTGTTTTCGAAGCGACTAGCATGAGTTTGGCCAAATTGCGGGAGGCAGTGGAGGATAGGCGTGCCTGGCATGCTCTGGTCCATGTGGTCACGAAGAGTCGGACGCGACTGAAGGACTGAACAACAAAGCCTGGAAAAGAGGGGACTGGGAGGAGACCTGACAGCCATCTTCAAATATCTGAAAGGCCCTTCCATGGAAGATGGAGCAATCTTATTTTCTCCTGCTCTGGAGGGTTGGACTTGAACCGAGAGATTAAAGTTACAAGGAACGAGATCGGACTAAACATCAGGAAGATCTTTCTGACAAAATAGGAAATTTCCAGTAGCACCTTAGAGACCAACTGAGTTTGTTCTTGGTATGAGCTTTCGTGTGCATGCACACTTCTTCAGATACACACCTTCCGCAATTTGGCCACACTTCTGACAGTAAGATCCGTTTGACAGCGGAAGCATCTCCCTGGGAAGATGCTGGGCTCTCTCCCTTGGAGGTTGGAAGGTCTTGGGAGTTTCAGTTGAGATTCCCGCATTGCAGGGGGTGGGGCTGGATGACCCTCTGGGGTCCCCTCCAACTGTGCAGTCCTGGGATTTCCCCCTGGGATTTCCCTGGGGGTCGGCCGCTGCCTCCTCCCAGCCTAGCCTACCTCGCAGGGTTGTGGTCGCGGGGATTCCGCGCCGCCTTGAGCGCCTTGCAGGCGGGAGGCGGGATACAAACTCGAATGCAAATGCATGCAAATCCGAATGCAAATGCATGCAAATCCGAATGCAAATGCATGCAAATCCGAATGCAAATGCATGCAAATGCACCCCCCCCCCCAGTGTCTCTCTCTCTCACCCTGCCGCTTCCTCTCTCTCTCCACCATGACGTGCCGGTGCAAGGCGCGGGCCATGGCCGAGCTCAGCTTCGGCTCCAGCAGCGCCGGCATCGCGCCCTCTCCGGCTGCCCGGGGCGCCCGGGACCCGAAGGCGAGAAGGCGGAGAAGGAGGCTCCTCGGAGGCCGCGGGGAAGGAGGAGAAGCCCGGGAGAGGCGACGCCAACACCCGAGCGGCTTCCTCTTCCGGGTCACAGCCGCCCCGCCTCCCTCTCTGCCGGGGACCCAGGAGTCCGGGCAGGCTCCACCCCCCCTCCACTGGCTGAAGGGGACCCAGGAGTCCGGGAAAGGGATCCCCGCTCTCCCCCAACTGAGAACGGGACCCAGGAGTCCGGGCAGGCTCCACCCTCCCCCCCCATAGCTGTCAACTTTTCCCTTATTCTAAATAGGATTCCTCACAAGAAAAGGGAAAAGTTGACAGCTATGCTCCCCCCAACTGGCTGAAGGGGACCCAGGAGTCCGGGAAAGGGCTCTCCGCTCTCTCCCAACTGAGAAAGGGACCCAGGAGTCCGGGAAAGGGATCCCCGCTCTCTCCCAACTGAGAAAGGGACCCAGGAGTCCGGGAAAGAGCTCTCCGCTCTCCCCCAACTAAGAGGGGACCCAGGAATCCTCGGGCAGGCGCCTCCCCTCCCCAGCTGACTGGAAGGGACCCAGGAGTCCTGCGCGCTCCCGCACAGAGGGGAAGGGACCCAGGCATCCGAGAGGGCTGACGAGCCCTGCCACTTGTGACAACCCTCGATATAAAAAGTGGGGTGGTGGGGCTGGCCTAGGGGGTTTCCTGTCGGTGTGAGGGGTGGGGAGGGAGCCTTATGAAGCCCCGCTCCCTCATCTGTGTTGAGGGAAGGAGGGCAGGTCGCGTCCCCCCCCCAACCCCAGATAAGGGACCCAGGAGTCCGAGAGGCAAAAGGAGCGCCAAGTGCTGCTGGCGACACCCTCTCTGCCCGCTGGCCTTCCCACACCTGAGACACGTGTCTGTTTGTGTTTTGGGGCCTCATCCTACTTCCTGGCATTGGAGTCTGCTTTGAACCATTTCCTGGATTTTAAATGGTTGTAACCAGACCTGGGACCCATTGGTAAACAGGGAGGGGGCGTTTGATGACAATATTGTTATGAATAAATCCCTTCTCTATTCCTCTTCCCCTTTGAGAAGCTGACCTCCTCCCCATCAGAAACACATACACACATACACACATTACAAACGCCTGTTACTTTCCTGGGAGGCAGTGAGAGAGAGGATCAGCCCCACTGAACCCTGTGGGACTTACATTTAAGTATATATTCTGATGTGTTTGTGGGTGCTGGACTCCCCTAAACCCCTGGGTCCAGTTAGGGACAGCGCCCCCATAATATTTATAATTGGCACCCCCATAATATTTATTTTCACAATAAGTGTAGGTACCGTATAAATATTATATTTTGCTAGAATCTCATTAAGGCTTGGGGTGTCGAAAGTTTATTAAGCTAGGCTACTCTCCTATGTGAAGCGATAAGCTAGACCCATGGGTGTGTAAACTGTGCGCTAGACACTTCTAATCCTCTGGAATCAGCAAGTGTTAGCTAAGGCATTGATAGCCCCAGGGTGATGCTTCTGTAAATAAACCGTTTATCCTAATGACATGGCAAGTCTCCGCTGTGACTCTTTTTCCAAAAGCAACCACAAACCTTGGGTGGTAAGCATGCCTGGAACTCCCCGAAACCTTGTGCCACTCAGAGATTGGGGGTGGCTCGCAAAGTCTCCCTGCAGCCAGAGTCGGGCCCGCCATGTGGCAAGGAGTGACACAGGCTCGGCGCCTATGGAGATGTCCATGCCTTCTTGCAAATCATGGGGAAGGGCTGTGGCTTGGGTGGCGGTGCAGCTGCTTGGCGTGCAGAAGGTCCCAGCTCCAATCCCCGGGTTAGGGTTAGTGAGAAGATGCTGCCGGTCAGTGCTGGGATGTAAGGCAGCTTTCTGATGCTGCTTCCAAGCTCTCGCTTCCCCAATGGTGGTTGGAGAAAGAGCAAAGGGGATCACCCCACAACTCGGCCCTTCGTTACATCCACGATCTTCTGCGGCTCCCGGAAAACCGGACGCCACCCCCAAAATAACGTACCGTATTTTTCTCTCCATAGGGCGCACCTCGTTTTTAGAGGAAACAAGAAAAAAAAATATATTTTTCTGGTTTCCTCCTCTAAAAGCCCTGTTTTTGAGGATCAGCTAAAAGTTTTGCAGTTTTTTTGCAAAGGGAAAAGCCCTGTTTTTTTGAGGATCAGCTAAAAGTTTTGCAGCTCCTCTTGCAAAGGGGGAAAAAGCAAGAGGAAAAGCCCCATTTTTATGGGGATCAACTCACATTTCTGCAGCTTCTAAAGGAAAGGGAGCCTTTTCTACAGTTTCCAGACAGATAATCTAATCAGCCAGTCACATGTCGCTGGGGAAACAAACAACCTCCCTCTGCAGCACATTCAACAATGGGGCTGGGAGCCGGGACTCTTATCTCTCTCCCGATCTCTTGCTGATCAGCTGCTGAGCGGGATCCTTTCAACACCCCATTTTCTCTTTGTAAAATAAAAGCACGATCCTCTTTTGTCCCCTGGGCAATTCAGCTCCAGGGACCACCATTCGCTCCATAAGACGCACAGATATTTCCCCTTTCTTTTTAGGAGGGAAAAAGTGCGTCTTATGGAGCGAAAAATGCGGTATTTCAACGCTCCCATGCAAAGCAAAAGTTGCAGCATTTGGGACCTTTTTAGTTTAAGGGACACACGATAGAAGCTTATTAAAATTAAGCGCGGCAAAGGGAAAGTTTTCCTCCCTCGTAACACAGGAAACCGTGGGCATCCCATGGAGATGAACGGTGGAAGATTTAGGAAACGGAGAAAGACGTACCCAGGACACATTTAAACTGCGGAACTACCTGCCACAGGAGGCCTTGGGTGGCTTGAAAGGATAGACAAATTCCTGGAGGAGGAGAGGGCTATCGGTGGCTGTGCTCTCCTGCCGCAGTTGAAGGCGGCGATCCTTTGGGTACGAGTTGCTGGGAACTGCTGGCTGGGAGAGGGCTCTTGTGTTAAATCCTGCGTGCAGGTTCCCCAATGAGGCATCTGGTTGGCCGCTGTGAGAACAGGATGCGGCCTGAGTAGGCTGCTGGCCTGATCCAGCAGGCAATTCTTAGGTTGTAGGAAAAAGAGACACCGACACTGAACCAGCTGAATTCTGGTTTATAAACCCTTGCAAGAAGTTGGGGAGAAACGCACTGTACAACCTTTTAAACTTTTGCTCAAAAAAAAAAAGGGAAACAAAAGTTTTTTTACAGAAGTAAAAAAAACAAAACCCAATGCATGTCATTTTCCAACAAATAAAGTGAAAAAGCAGCATAAATACCATTTAAAATATATAAATCAAAGGGGGGGTGGGGTGGGCGTTAAAAGCCATGTACCCTTTCGCCCCTCAAGAAAATTCACATTTTTTAAATTTTAATTTGACAACCAACACAAGGTTTTAAATAAATAAGGGAGAGGAGGGGGGGAATATCAATAGGCTTGAAAGGGAAAATGGGTGTTAACACACACTTGAGAAGTGAGTGCCAGGCTCCTTCAGGATAAAAAGAGCAAGGAAATTTATTTGGGGGGGGGCATGGGTCGATGTGCTTGTTGTATGGGGGGGTGTTGGAAGAGAGGAGGGATCACAGGTTCTCTTTCTCTGGAGAAATCGTGGTACGGGTGTCGAGTTCGAGAAGCTAGGTGTGAAATTTGAGAAATCCATGTCTCTTCCCCCCCCCAACCCAGCAACCCACCCTTGAAACCTTCCACAGGGTAAGTGCTTGTTCACAGGCTGCATTACACACACACACACACACCCTTATTCCATGACTTTCAGAAGCTGGAACCCCCATTAAAAACACGCACGCATACTAAGGAGCAAAGACACCCACGCTTGGGGGGTGGGTAGGATTCTGCTCCTCTGCGCTCTCTTCCAGGAAGGGGCAGCGACTGGGCCAACCCCACTCCCTGCCCCTTCATGCTACCCTCCTGAAATGTCCCTGTCGCAATGCAGCCGTCGAAGGAAAACAGGGAGCCGATACCACCCCAACCCACTTCCTTATCCTCCCCAATGAATAGAATCGACACTGCAGGGAGGGGGAAAGGGAGGGCGAGTTTGGGGGAGGGAGGGAAAAGATTAATTTTGCCGGTATAGAAACCCTGGGCGTTCCAGAAAGAGCCCCCACACCCCCCAAAATCTGCGGAAGTCCTTTTGTGGCAACTGATCCCCGCCCGCCCCGCTTACCCCAACCCCCCCTCCCCTCATGCTCTTAAATACAAGGCTCAACTCAACACTCCCCAAACATCCCAACCCCCCAAGTTTAGCTTGTCTCTGTGCAAAAAAGGAAAACAAAATTGGGGGGGGGGTAGAAGCAGCCGTCAGTGGCCACAGGGGGGCGACGCCGTCCTCTGCCCCACTGAGAGGGGGGGCAGTCTCTTGTGCCTGTCGATTGCCGTAGCTGTCGTCTCCCCCCCCCAGTCTGTGCGTAGCAGGGGGGGGGTCGGGGGGGGTTTTGTTTTTTGGCAACAGCCACTCTCCCCGCTGCACGCCGCAGTGTCGTCATCGTAAGCGCTCCTGGCTCCTGGGCGGAGGTCCTCACTCCACGCGGACGAGGAGCCCGTAGAGGACGGTAGCACCTTTCTCCTTGGTGACCCACTCGATGTCCGCGCTGCTGAAGCGGGGGTCCAGGGGCTCGGGGGCCGCCAGCGACTGGGCGCAGACTTTGTAGGACCGGGGCGGACGCACACCTGGAAGGCCACCTGGGCCGAGTGCTGCCGGTGGGACTTTGGGTCTTTGAATCTGCGGGAGAGAGGGCGGGCAGAATCAGGGGGAGGAGCACCCAAGGGTCACCCGGCCCCCTGCAATCCACAAATCGGCCGGCCAACCTCCTACGAAGGAGGAGAGTCGTCACCTTCTAAGGCAGGCATAGGCAACCTGCGGCCCTCCAGTGTTTTGGGACTACAACTCCCATGATCCCTAGCTAACAGGACCAGGGATGATGGGAATTGTAGTCTCAAAACATCTGGAGGGCCGAGGTTGCCTATGCCTGTTCTAAGGTGAGGGGAAGAGCCAGCGGAGGGAGGGAGGGCACAGTGAGAAAAATAAAACCCAACATTTAAGACCCCGCAGTGGTCGTTCCGGTCCAGGATCCCTACGGCTGAGGTCATTCATAATGTGCCTTCCACCAGGTCTCCTGCTTGTTCCCCAACTGAGAATTTAACGTAAGAGCGTAAGGGGAGCTTGCTGGATGAGGCCAGTGGCCCAGCAAGAACAGCCTCCGGTTCTCACAGTGGCCAAGCAGATGCCCATTAGGGGAAACCCGCAAGAGGGGAGCGCTCTCCCATCCTGAGGTTTCCAGAAATTGCCTCCTGACGGCTACCAACAGGATGGTTTTGCTCTGGCTACACAGTCAGAGGCAGTGATGTTTCTGAATGCCAGTGGCTGGAAGCCACAGGAGGGGAGAAAGCTCTTGTGCTCGGATCTTGCTTGCAGGTTTCCTATAATGGCACCTGGTTGGCCACTGTGAAATAATCATAGTAATCATAATAATTTATTATTTATACCCTGCCCACCTGGCTGGGTTTCCCCGGCGGCTCCCTACAAATATTAAAAACACGGTAAAACATCAAACATTAAAAGCGTCCCTTAACAGATGCAGGTGGGTAGCCGTGTTGGTCTGCCATAGTCGAAACAAAATAGAAAATTCTTTCCAGTAGCACCTTAGAGACCAACTGAGTTTGTTCTTGGTATGAGCTTTTGTGTGCATGCACACGTGTATCTGAAGAAGTGTGCATGCACACGAAAGCTCATACCAAGAACAAACTCAGTTGGTCTCTAAGGTGCTACTGGAAAGAATTTTCTATTTTGTTTTGTCTTAACAGATGTTTTCTAAAAGTCAGAAAGTTGTTTATTTCCTTGACATCTGGTGGGAACAGATGGGCCATTGGCCTGATCCTATCAGCTGTCTTCAAGTTACCAGGTTTTTTGGGGGGAGATCTCTAAACTTTGGATTTCGAGAATTCATTTCCCTGCTTCTCAATCCACCTGGCAGTCTCCCTGCTTGCTCTCGTCTGCTGCCAAACGCCTGCTTCCTTGAGATGGAGAGGGGAAGCCCATTTCTCCCTCCCTCCCTTTTTATTCTGTTTACTGCTTCCACGTGCTTCTCCTCCTTGCTGGTTACAACGACCCTGTGAGGTAGGTAGGCAGAGAAAGGCAGTGACGCCCCCCCAGGGGAGCTTCATGGCTGAGCTGGGGGAGCCGAACCCTGGTCTCCCAGCTCCTAGGGTCGAACACGCTCAACGCCAACATTTTCCAAACCGGCCCCCCAGCTGTTGTCGGACTACAACTCCCATCATCCCTAGCAGGCAGGACCAGCAGCCAGGGATGATGGGAGTTGTAGTCCGATAACAGCGGGGGGACCCGAGCTTCAGAAGTGCTGCTCTAGCCACTATGCCACACTGGTGTGCCCCCCCCCAAGCTCCTCGCGGAAGATCCCAGCATGAGCAACACACACACACACCAGATACTTACTGCACTTTGGTGGCGAAAGGCTCCAGTCCGGCGTAGCGCAGCGTGGGAGACAGCAGGACGCGCTGCAGATCCTCGCGGCCGTGGAGCTGTTCTCCTCGGGCTCGTGGTACCCCCCACTGCCGCCGCCGCTACCCCCGCCGCCACCCCCGCCGCCTTGCGGGTCCGCCTTGACCGGGCGGCAGCTCAGGATCGACGTGCTTCCTGCGAAAAGCGAGGAGGAAGAGACGCATGGTGGAATCGGCCTCTCCCGATGCGCTTGGAGGGGGGGGAGCGCCAATTGCTTGTTCCCATTGTTATGGGATGTACAGGTGAAACTCGAAAAATTAGAATATCGTGGAAGGTTCATTTCTTTCAGTAATTCAACTTAAAAGGTGAAACTAATATATGAGATAGACTCATGACATGCAAAACGAGATATGTCAAGCCTTTATTTGTTATAATTGTGATGATTATGGCGTACAGCTGATGAAAACCCCAAATTAAATTAACAATCTCCTAATTATCACAATTATAACAAGCAAAGGCTTGACATATCTCGCTTTGCATGTCATGAGTCTATCTCATCTATTAAACTCCAGTAGCAAATGAAAACAATTGCTTACATAAATGGACTTTTCCACGATATTCTTATTTTTCAAGTTTCACCTGTATTTGGTGCCTCTGTTTTCAGTGTCTGTGCTGTGAACCGCCCTGCGGTCTTTGGATGAAGGGCGGCGTATAAATCTCATCAATAATCATAATAACGACACAAAAAGCAAGACCCGAAGCCATGGGTAGTCAAACAAAGGCCGGGGGCCGGATCCGGCCCAATCGCTTTCTCAATCCGACCCGGGAATCAGCTTGTTTTTACATGAGTAGAGTGTGTCCTTTTATTTAAAATGCATCTCTGGGTTATTTGTGGGGCATAGGAATGCATTCATTCCCCCCCCCCCAAATATATTCTGGCCCCCCAAGGTCCGACAGCCCCCCCACCCCGCAAAAAGTTTGCTGGCCCCTGCCCTACACAATCTCTTGGGTATGTCTAGATCGGCAGAGGGTCCCCTGCTCAGGTAGCTTGCACTGCCCTCCAAGGTCTGAGTTAATGTGTGCTGAGTTTTTCACACATGGATTCTCCTTTTTGCCTTTATTTATTTTGTTAAATAAATCACGACACAGAGCAGTGCAGTGGCATACCTTGGTTCTCAAACGTAATCCGTTCCGGAAGCCCGTTCCAAAACCAAGGCACGCTTTCCCATAGAAAGTAACGCAAAACGGACTAATCCGTTCCTGACTTTTAAAAACAACCCCTAAAACAGCCATTTCACATGAATTTTACTATCTAACGAGACCATGGATCCATAAAATGAAAGCAGTAAACAATGTACTGTACTGCAGTCACACAACCAATCAGTCAGTAGCTGAACTGGGTTCCACACAAAAACAAAAAAGAGCCAGTCAACCCAAAAACAAGACAGCATAACATTCAAATCAGAAGCGTAACACTCAAAACGGAGCTCATTCGGCTTCTGAAAGAGTTCACAAACCGGAACACTTACTTCCGGGTTTGCAGTGTTTGGGTTCCAAGTTGTTTGAGAACCAAGGGAACCACTGTATGTCGTATGTGTTGTTGCTCATCTGAGGTTTTATTTGCCTAATTTAAGATCTGCTAAGGAGCGTGGGTGGCGCTGTGGTCTAAACCACAGAGCCTCTTGGGCCTGCCGATCAGAAGGTCGGCGGTTCGAATCCCCGCAATGACGGGGTGAGCTCCCGTGCTCGGTCCCTGCTCCTGCCCACCTAGCAGTTCGAAAGCACGTCAGAGTGCAAGTAGATAAATAGGTACCGCTCCGGCGGGAAGGTAAATGGCGTTTCCGTGTGCTGCTCTGGTTCACCAGAAGCGGCTTTGTCATGGTGGCCGGAAGCTGTACATCGGCTCCCTCGGCCAGTAAAGCGAGATGAGCGCCGCAACTCCAGAGTTGGACACGACTGTACCTAATGGTCAGGGGTCCCTTTACCTTTACCTAAGGAGCAGGTGGTGGTTGTTATATGTAAAACGACAGAATTCAAAGTAGGTGTGCTCCTTTTTCCCCATGAACTCTCATGGGATGAGTTTCCCAGGAACAAAATCTGGCTTGTCTGTCGAGAAGGTGGGAGGAGCTGCCCCGTAGGGGACAGTGACGAAGGTGTTGCAGAGGCAGAAGTTGGCACCCCCCGCCCCAGCAAACACAACGTCTGCACCCCCTTTACCTGGCACCAGTTCTCCTTGATCCAGCATGCGCCGAACGGATCGATGCTCGTCCCGTGATAGGCCATGTGCCATTTCTTACAGGTGCTGCCCACCTCCAACCGGGGATTTACCCTGCCGAGGAGGAGGGGAAAGGGTTATTTTGGGGAGGGGGAGAGGAACAAACCCACAGAAAAGAAGGGATGCAGTAAGTGTGAAACCCTGTGAGAACAGGATGCTGGACCACTGGCCTGATCCAGCAGGAGTCTTCTGGTGTTGTACTGCCAGACGGAAGCAATTCTCTCTGTCTCACTTCAGCCTAGGGAGACTCACAGCTCTGTGGTTGTGCTTCTAGGCAACGCCTCGTGTGCCCCCCCTTCCTTTTTATGATTTTCAGATTTATACATTTCACAAATTTTACAATCATTTCGACATTTCAAAACTTGACTTCCTTGACTGCGGTTCCTTAGATCAGGCGTAGGAAAACTCGGCCCCTCCAGATGTTTGGGGACTACAACTCCCATCACCCGTAGCTAACAGGACCCGTGGTCAGGGATGATGGGAGTTGTAGTCCCCAAACATCTGGAGGGCCAAGTTTGCCTATGCCCTGCTTTAGACACTTTGAGCCTTTAAGGATAATCATTGCCTATGCCTGCCTTAAATTCATTTTTAGTATCTTCTGCATATCCAAATTAACTTAATTCGCTCGTTTATTCATCTACTTCAAATATATACTGTTATGAAACTGCAGGTTATTACAATAATCCTGCAATGTTTTTATCTGTTTGCAATTTATCTGTAAATATTTAATAACCATTTCCATTCTTTTATAAAAGTTGTTGTCTTGATTTCTTATTCTTCCCGGTAAGTTTTGCCATTTCTGCATATTCCACAAGTTTTTGTATCCGTTCATTTCCCAGGAAGCTTTAACCTTGCTAGAAGACCACCACGTGATGAAAAGAACCTTCCTTCTCTTTACATTTCCAGCGCTTGTTTGATTAGATTTACAATGGAACCTTGGTTCTCAAACGCCTCGGTACTCAAACAACTTCGAACCCAAACATTGCAAATCCGGAAGTAAGTGTTCCAGGTTGTGAACTGTTTTCGGAAGCCGAACATGCTCCGTTTTGAGTGCCACGCTTCCATTTTGAGAGTCACGCTGGGGTTCTGTCTGTTTTTGCGGCTCTTTTTGTTTTGTTTTTGTGACAGTGTGGAACCCTGTTCAGCTACTGATTGATTGATTGACTGATTTTGTGAATGCAGTACAGTGGTGCCCCGCTAAACGAAACACTCGCTAGACGAAGGCATTCGTCTAGCGGGAGGCTGCCCCGCTAGACGAAAAAGTCTATGGGGCTGCCTCGCAAGACAAAAATTTTTTGTCTTTTTTTTTCCGTCTAGCGAAAGCGCGGCTGTCATTGTCGCTTCGCTAGACGAAAACCCGCTAGACGAAAATTTTCGCAGAACGAATTATTTTCGTCTAGCGGGGCACCACTGTACATTGTTTATTGCTTTCATTTTATGGATCCATGGTCTCGTTAGATAGTAAAATTCATGTTCAATTGCTGTTTTAGGGATTGTTTTTAAAAGTCTGGAACGGATTAATCCATTTTGCGTTACTTTCTATGGGAAAGAGCGCCTTGGTTTTGGAACGCTTTGGTTTTGGAACGGACTTCTGGAACGGATTCAGTTTAAGAACCAAGAAGAAGAAGAAGAGTTTGGATTTGATATCCCGCTTTATCACTACCCAAGGGAGTCTCAAAGCGGCTCACATTCTCCTTTCCCTTCCTCCCCCCACAACAAACACTCTGTGAGGTGAGTGGGGCTGAGAGACTTCAGAGAAGTGTGACTAGCCCAAGGTCACCCAGCAGCTGCATGTGGAGGAGCGGGGAAGTGAACCCCGTTCACCAGATTACGAGTCCACCACTCTTAACCACTACACCACACTGGCTCTCAGGTACCGCTGTATACATTTTTGCCAGTTTACTCGGTGTTAGGCCCTACCCCATCCCGCTTTCCAATCCGGCCTCAGTACCTGAGGTTGAAACGGCACCATCCGAAAGGCAGAGCATAGTCCCGGGGAGGCTCCCCCCGTTTATAGTAGGCCTCGTCGCCCCGGAGCTTGTGACACGACTCGCAGTAGCAGAGGCTGAACTTGGGGTCTTCCACAAAGTAGTCGTCTGGCGAAAGAGATTGGGGCACAGAAGCAGCCCAGGTCAGGAAAAAAAAACAGGAGAGGGGAACCAAAATACGCCCTGCGTGTTCTACCATGGCACAAGAAAAAGAACCTTTGGCAAGGCTATATAGCATTCGCATTTTGAAAACTAATAAACAGCAAGCTGTTTTAGTGCGGCAGCGCCTGAACTTTGGAACTCCCTGCCTATTGACATCACTCAAAAGCATTTGTGTTTACCCAGGAGGTTAGAAACCTGCTGCGAGGACTCAGCTGCCTTAGTCAAAAAACAGTGTTTTGAGTGTGTTATAACATGCAACAGCAGATGGCACTGCAGGAGCAATTCAAATTAAAAATCTGCAATTTTCCAAAGTAGTTTTCCATTTTGTTTTAAGGATTTAATTTCTTACTTACTTATTGCGTGTTTTTTCCTGTGTGTAGATCCACCCCAATCGGTTTTTAGTCCATTTTAATTTCAAACGCCTCCAATTTTTGTTAATTTTGCTTACAGATAATTTTATTGTTTTATCTGTTTTGTAAACTATTTTCAGGCCAAATACAACCAAACGATATACAAATTTCATGAAATAGGCAGGTAAGGCCACAATTGCATCATGCATTTAAAACGCTGTAATACCAGTCATGGCTTCTGCCCAAGGAATCCTGGGAAGTGTAGTTTGTTAAGGGTGCTGAGAGCTGTTGGGAGACCCCTCCTTCCCCCCTCCGGGAGTGGTTTAACAATCAACCCCTCTTCCCAGGGAACTCTGGGAATTGTAGTTCTGTAAGGATGCATAGTTCCTGGCAGGCCCACCTGGAAGCGATGCTTCTATTTTAAAAAAGTAATTAATTGAAGTATTCAATTAGCGGTGTCTGATTTCCACACACCCTTCCTCTTTTTTGAAGAAAGCCTCCCCCAATCTGGTTTCCTCCAGATGTCTTGGAATACAACTCCCATCTGTCTGAGCCCCGCTGGCTGATGGGCTTTGTAGTCCAAAACGTCCAAAGGGAACTGGCTGGAGAAGGCTCTCTCCTAAACAGTTTAAAAATAATAAATAAATAAATACCAGCATAAATATAATTTGTGCATGTTCCTAGGACCGGCCAGCATGGAATAAATTATGCAAATGTGCCTAATTTTGCTCACCGGGCAGCAGCAGGAGGTCTTTGAAGCGGGCACAGAGAGCGTGGTATTCACAGGTCTCATGGTGTTCAGGTCTACAGGGGGAGTCCAGCAGACGCTCTCCTTGATACCTGCAAATATAGGTGTTCAATACAGGTGAGCCAGACACCCGCACCTCCAGGTGATCTGTGCCACCTTTGGCTATCAAAACTTGCACCTTCATGGAACTCGCCAAACCGACAGGGAGACTCCGCGACCAGGGAAGAAGAGACGGTGGAAGAAGATTGGGGGGGGGGGAATTATATTATATTTGGGAAAAAAACAATGTAATATTTATTAAAGCTCAGGGAAGAAATTATAGGTTTTCAGAATTTATCCGAGAATTGGGTTTAAAGTTAGATTAGGATTGAAAGAAATTTTGGTTTAGATTGTTTTTCCCTAGAAATTGCCAATATACCGTATTTTTTGCTCCATAAGACGCACTTTTTTCCTCCTGAAAAGTAAGGGGAAATGTCTGTGCATCTTATGGAGCGAATGCATGGTCCCTGGAGCCAAATTGCCCAGGGGGGAAAGGCAGTTCCTGCTTTTTCTGTTTTAGAAAGAGCTAAAGGCTAACAAGAGGGAAAGAGAGTGTTGAAAAGAACCCGCTCAACAGCTGATTGCAGGAGATCGGGGAGGGAGATAAGGGAGCTAGCTCCCTTCCTGCCCCGCCCAGGCCCCTTGCAGAGTAGGATCCTGGGAAATTGAGGATCCTGGGAAATTGAGTTTTTCAGCCATTTGGGGCTGTTACTTTTCCTCTTGCTTTCTATTACTTGCTGATGCTTACTGGTTTGCTTTCTTCTTGCTTCCTATTACCTACTGGTGCTTACTGGTTTGTACTGGTTTGCTTTCCTCTTGCTTTGTATTACTTGCTGGTGCTTACTGGTCTGTACTGGTTTGTACTGGTGCTTACTGGTTTGTACTGGTTTACTTTCCTCTTGCTTCCTATTACCTGCTGGTGCTTACTGGTCTGTACTGGTTTGTACTGGTGCTTACTGGTCTGTACTGGTTTGTACTGGTGCTTACTGGTTTGTACTGGTTCGCGTTCCTCTTGCTTCCTATTGCTTGCTGGTGCGTACTGGTTTGTACTGGTGCTTACTGGTCTGTACTGGTTTGTATTGGTGCTTACTGGTTTGTACTGGTTTGTGTTCCTCTTGCTTCCTATTGCTTGCTGGTGCGTACTGGTTTGTACTGGTGCTTACTGGTCTGTACTGGTTTGTACTGGTGCTTACTGGTTTGTACTGGTTTGTGTTCCTCTTGCTTCCTATTGCTTGCTGGTGCGTACTGGTTTGTACTGGTGCTTACTGGTCTGTACTGGTTTGTACTGGTGCTTACTGGTTTGTACTGGTTCGTGTTCCTCTTGCTTCCTCTTGCTTGCTGGTGCGTACTGGTTTGTACTGGTGCTTACTGGTCTGTACTGGTTTGTACTGGTGCTTACTGGTTTATACTGGTTCGTGTTCCTCTTGCTTCCTATTGCTTGCTGGTGCGTACTGGTTTGTACTGGTGCTTACTGGTTTATACTGGTTTGTGTTCCTCTTGCTTCCTATTGCTTGCTGGTGCGTACTGGTTTGTACTGGTGCTTACTGGTCTGTACTGGTTTGTACTGGTGCTTACTGGTTTGTACTGGTTCGTGTTCCTCTTGCTTCCTATTGCTTGCTGGTGCGTACTGGTTTGTACTGGTGCTTACTGGTCTGTACTGGTTTGTACTGGTGCTTACTGGTTTGTACTGGTTCGTGTTCCTCTTGCTTCCTATTGCTTGCTGGTGCGTACTGGTTTGTACTGGTGCTTACTGGTCTGTACTGGTTTGTACTGGTGCTTACTGGTTTGTACTGGTTCGTGTTCCTCTTGCTTCCTATTGCTTGCTGGTGCGTACTGGTTTGTACTGGTGATTACTGGTCTGTACTGGTTTGTACTGGTGCTTACTGGTTTGTACTGGTTCGTGTTCCTCTTGCTTCCTATTGCTTGCTGGTGCGTACTGGTTTGTACTGGTGCTTACTGGTCTGTACTGGTTTGTACTGGTGCTTACTGGTTTGTACTGGTTCGTGTTCCTCTTGCTTCCTATTGCTTGCTGGTGCGTACTGGTTTGTACTGGTGCTTACTGGTCTGTACTGGTTTGTACTGGTGCTTACTGGTTTGTACTGGTTCGTGTTCCTCTTGCTTCCTATTGCTTGCTGGTGCGTACTGGTTTGTACTGGTGCTTACTGGTCTGTACTGGTTTGTACTGGTGCTTACTGGTTTGTACTGGTTCGTGTTCCTCTTGCTTCCTACTGCTTGCTGGTGCATACTGGTTTGTACTGGTGCTTACTGGTCTGTACTGGTTTGTACTGGTGCTTACTGGTTTCTACTGGTTTGCGTTCCTCTTGCTTCCTACTGCTTGCTGGTGCGTACTGGCTTCTACTGGTGCTTACTGGTCTGTACTGGTTTGTACTGGTGCTTACTGGTTTGTACTGGTTCGTGTTCCTCTTGCTTCCTATTGCTTGCTGGTGCGTACTGGTTTGTACTGGTGCTTACTGGTTTATACTGGTTTGTGTTCCTCTTGCTTCCTATTGCTTGCTGGTGCGTACTGGTTTGTACTGGTGCTTACTGGTCTGTACTGGTTTGTACTGGTGCTTACTGGTCTGTACTGGTTTGTACTGGTGCTTACTGGTTTGTACTGGTTCGTGTTCCTCTTGCTTCCTCTTGCTTGCTGGTGCGTACTGGTTTGTACTGGTGCTTACTGGTCTGTACTGGTTTGTACTGGTGCTTACTGGTTTATACTGGTTCGTGTTCCTCTTGCTTCCTATTGCTTGCTGGTGCGTACTGGTTTGTACTGGTGCTTACTGGTTTATACTGGTTTGTGTTCCTCTTGCTTCCTATTGCTTGCTGGTACGTACTGGTTTGTACTGGTGCTTACTGGTCTGTACTGGTTTGTACTGGTGCTTACTGGTTTGTACTGGTTTGTGTTCCTCTTGCTTCCTATTGCTTGCTGGTGCGTACTGGTTTGTACTGGTGCTTACTGGTCTGTACTGGTTTGTACTGGTGCTTACTGGTTTGTACTGGTTCGTGTTCCTCTTGCTTCCTATTGCTTGCTGGTGCGTACTGGTTTGTACTGGTGCTTACTGGTCTGTACTGGTTTGTACTGGTGCTTACTGGTTTGTACTGGTTCGTGTTCCTATTGCTTCCTATTGCTTGCTGGTGCATACTGGTTTGTACTGGTGCTTACTGGTCTGTACTGGTTTGTACTGGTGCTTACTGGTTTCTACTGGTTTGCGTTCCTCTTGCTTCCTACTGCTTGCTGGTGCGTACTGGTTTGTACTGGTGCTTACTGGTCTGTACTGGTTTTTACTGGTGCTTACTGGTTTGTACTGGTTTGCTTTCCTCTTGCTTCCTATTACTTGCTGGTGCGTACTGGCTTCTACTGGTGCTTACTGGTCTGTACTGGTGCTTACTGTTTTGTAAGCAATGCTTTTCCCCCTTTGCAAAAGCTGCACAAATCTGAACTGATCCTTTGCAAAAAAAAAAAAAAAGCTGTAAAACTTTGAGCTGGTTCTAAAAAAAAAACCATGGGTTTTAGAGGAGGAAAACCAGAAAAATATTTTTTTCCTTGTTTCCTCCTCTAAAAACGAGGTGCGCCCTATGGTCCGAAGCGTCCTATGGAGCGAAAAATACGGTAGATTTGGGATTTGAAATTCAGAAGGGGGGGACAGGACGGGGGAAGTCATTTAAGATGCACAGTGAAAGTTATAGTTTCAGGTAGGTAGCCGTGTTGGTCTGCCGTAGTCAAAACGAAATAAAAAATTAAAAAAATTCCTTCCAGTAGCACCTTAGAGACCAACTAAGTTTGTTCTTGGTATGAGCTTTCGTGTATCTGAAGAAGTGTGAATGCACACGAAAGCTCATACCAAGAACAGACTCAGTTGGTCTCTAAGGTGCTACTGGAAGGATTTTTTTATTTTATTTTTTTAAAAAAAGATAAGGCTTCCCATTTATCTCAGCCATTGAACTTTTAAGAAATGCACTAAACAAGGCCGTGTTCTAGAGCTTCCCAAAAAAATTATTTTGTAGTGAAAGTTACGTTATGGTAAGAAGAATTTCTGTTTTTGTACTTTCACTTTTTTAATCTTATTCTTTTTTTTGTATTTTCTTTTTCCCCCTTGTATTTTGTGATTTTGATTCTTTTATGCTTTTCTTCTTTAAAATTAATATAATTTTTTTTTAAAAAAAGGAAAGCAAAGGGGAGACGGGAGGGGGCTGTTTGCTCACCGTCCACCATGTCTGCCTTCTCCATGTCGCCCTGGTTGTGGGGGTCGGCTCCTTCCGCGCCCACGGCTGGAGTGTCGTTCGTCACAATGGTAACCTGGGAAGAAGGCAGTGCTTGAGAAGCAGGGAAGAGAAGGGCAGAGATCTGGGAAGAGGAGGAAGCCCTCTCCCCTCCCAGAGCTTCTGGCAACTGGTCTTCAGAAGTATTACTGCCTCTGATCGTGGAGGTTTATTATTATCATTATTATTATTATTATTATTATTATTATTATTATTATAAATAATAATTTGGTCAAGCAACATCAATAGTATTATTTAAAAGGTCCACCAGAGGCTGTATTTCCTGCGTCAACTTAGGAAATTTAAATTGCCCCAGGAAGTGTTGATCCGATTCTATAGAGGCATCATTGAAACTGTTCTCTGTAATTCTATAACAGCTTGGTACGGTACAGCCTCCAAGAGAGACAAGAAAAGGCTCCAACGAGAATTGCAGAAAGGGTAATTGGTGTTGGCTTGCCTTCAATAGAGACAATTTATGCTACCCGAGTTAGGAAGAGGGCAGAGAGAATTGTAGCAGATCCTTTACATCCCGGTCATCCTCTGCTTGATTTACTTCCATCTGGACGTCGCTACAGGACTTCATATACAAAATCGGCCAGGCAGAAGAATAGTTTTTATCCCTTGTGCCATTAAATTGTTAAATTCGTAGTTGTATAGCTGAAGGGGAGGTAAATTATGGGTGAGGTTTCTTTGCTTCTTTGTATTGTGAGAGGAGCAGTGTCTGTATGTTTACATTGCAATGTAGCCGAAACAAATCCCAAGTATGTTGGAAAGTGTACTTGGCCAATAATAAATTATTCCTATTCCTATATATTGTCCTATACCCGGAGGTCTCAGGGAGGTTCACAGAACAAAATCAAAATATAAAACCACAAAATATATAATGAAAATAAAAGCAACCCAATAACGCCGCCCCCCCCCCCCGGTCCAAACCACCACATTTTAAAAGGGCATAGGATGTCAATCAAATCAACGAAAGGCCTGGTTAAAAAGGAACCGTTTTTGCCTGGCGCCTAAAGGTGTGTAATGAAGGAGCCAGGCGAACTTCCCTGGGAAGAGCATTCCACAGACGGGGAGCCACTGCAGAGAAGGCCCCGTTCTCGTGCTGCCACCCTCCGGACCTCTCGAAGAGGAGGCATGCGAAGGAGGGCCTCAGAAGATGATCTCAGGGTCCGGGACGATTCATATGGAAAGAGACGGTCCTTGAGGTATTGCGGTCCTGAGCCGTTTCAGGCTTTGAAGGTCAAAAACAGCACTCTGAATTGGGCCCGGAAACCAATTGGCGCAGTCGGACCAGGATCGGTGCAATGTGCTCAAACCGTCTTTCTCCGGTGAGCAACCTGGCCGCTGAATTCTGCACCGGCTGAAGTTTCTGAACCATCTTCAGAGGCAGAACACATAGCCATCCTGGCTAGGAGCCCTCAATAGCTCCGTCTTCCATTAATTTGCCCAATCCTCTTTTAAAGTCACTAAGTTGTTGGCCCTCACTGCCTCCTGTGGCAGGGAGTTCCATAGTTTAACTATGAGCTGCGCAGAGGACTTTATTTTCTCTGTCCCAAATCCATCCTTAGGGGAAACCCAAACCGCTCTCACCTGCTCGCACTGCCCATAGAGGTCGATGAGGACGTAGCAGGGGTTCAAGATGTCCTGCGCGGCCACCCCCTGGTCCATGCCGTTGACGTAGAGATGGAGGCAGCTGCTGGAATCCACCAGGAGGCCCAGGACCGTCCCCTCGGGGCAGGTGTCCAGGTTGGGGCCGTAGTTCTCACAGATCTGGAGTGCGGGGAGGAGGAGGAGAAGCCGGGTGTTTGGAGAGACGGCACTCAGCTCCGCAAGGGCGGAGGTTCTGCGCACATGGCCGGCGAAGCCAACCATATGAACTCCACTGTGATAAATCACCAGCTGGACATCGCAATATACTGATGGTATATCACCATGTCTGAAAGAAGGATGGAGCTATATAGACTAGCAGGGGTCAGCAAACTTTTTCAGCAGGGGGCTGCTCCACTGTCCCTCAGACTTTCTGGGGGGCCGGATTGCCGCATTTTTCGCTCCATTGGGCGCACCGGACCATAGGGCGCACCTCGTTTTTAGAGGAGGAAACAAGAAAAAAATTTTTTCCTGGTTTTCCTCCTCTAAAAGCCCTGGTTTTTTTGAGGATCAGCTAAACGTTTTGCAGCTTTTTTTGCAAAGGGAAAAGCCCTGGTTTTTTTGAGGATCAGCTAAACGTTTTGCAGCTTTTTTTTTGCAAAGGGGGAAAAGTAAAGCTCCTTTTGCAAAGGGGGAAAGGCAAAGAGGAAAAGCCCCGTTTTTATGGGGTTCAACTCACATTTCTGCAGCTTCCAAAGGAAAGGGAGTCTTTTCTACAGTTTCCAGACAGATAATCTAATCAGCCAGTCCCATGTCGCTGGGGAAACAAACAACCTCCCTCTGCAGATTCAACAATGGAGGGCGGGGCTGAAAGGGAGCCGGGACTCTTATCTCTCTCTCCCGATATCTTGCTGATCAGCTGCTGAGCGGGATCCTTTCAACACCCCCTTTTCTCTTTGTAAAATAAAAAGCATGATCCTCTTTTGGCCCCTGGGCATTTCAGCTCCAGGGACCACCATTCGCTCCATAAGACGCACAGGTATTTCCCCTTACATTTCAGGAGGAAAAAATGCATCTTATGGAGCGAAAAATACGGTATTTTGGGGGGGGGGGAGAAATGAACGAATTCCTCTGCCCCACAAATAACCCAGAGATGCATTTTAAATAAAAGCACACATTCTACTCATGTAAAAACACGCTGATTCCCGGACCGTCCGCGGGCTGGACTGAGAAGGCGATTGGGCCGGATCCAGCCCCTGGGCCTTAGTTTGCCTACCCATGTTCTAAAACAATGTCAACACAATAAATAAATGTGGTTTTTTTGGGGGGGAGCTACAGAATGTATTTGAAAGGAGCCCGGCCCACCGCCTCCCTCCCCCCCCTCACCTTGAGGGAGTTGTGGAAGACCGAATCGCGTTGCAGCAGCCAGGTGGAGCGCTTGAGGGAGCAGGCCGTGGCGGGGAAATTGAGCCGCTCGGGAGAACTGCCAATGACGCCCAGGGAGAGTGAAGACGTCCACTGCTGATTCAGGGAGTCAATCTGGAACTGAAGACAGACATTGGGCAGGATGTGAGCTGAGAGGTTTGGCCACGGGGCGGGGGTAGAGACATCATGCGAGAAAACACCCCCCAAAATGCATGCGCCACAGTCTTAACACTGCTGTGACACTTCTGATTTCTTTTTATTTATTCAGTTTCCGTACAGCCCTCAGTCTGAGGGTCGCAGGGCGGTTTGAAATATTGTTGTTGTTCAGTCGTTCAGTCGTGTCCGACTCTTGGTGACCCCATGGACCAGAGCACGCCAGGCACGCCTATCCTTCACTGCCTCTTGCAGTTTGGCCAAACTCATGTTAGTAGCTTCGAGAACACTGTCCAACCATCTCATCCTCCGTCGTCCCCTTCTCCTTGTGCCCTCCATCTTTCCCAACATCAGGGTCTTTTCCAGGGTGTCTTCTCTTCTCATGAGGTGGCCAAAGTACTAGAGCCTCAACTTCAGGATGTGTCCTTCCAGTGAGCACTCAGGGCTGATTTCTTTAGGGATGAGTAAGTTTGATCCTCTTGCAGTCCATGGGACTCTCAAGAGTCTCCTCCAGCACCAGAATTCAAAAGCATCCATTCTTTGGCGATCAGCCTTCTTGATGGTCCAGCTCTCACTTCCATACATCACTACCGGGAAAACCATAGCTTTAACTATACGGACCTTTGTCGGCAAGGTGATGTCTCTGCTTTTTGGTTTGAAACATAGACCACAAAAATTACACAGCACAGCAGCAAACAGAAACAGCAACCCTCCCCATAGACAGTGTTGATCTATTTGCTATTTATTTGTTATCCTACAACGGCCTTCACAAACCCCAGGCCCTCCAGAGGTTTCGGGGGCCCCAAACACCTGCCCTCCTCCTCGAATGCACCTGGAAGAGCTGCTGCTGCGGCAGAGGCTGGGCCACGACCACGATGCCCTGGTTGTAGCTGGAGACGCGCGTGGCCGTCAGGTTGTTGTTGGAGAGAAGGATGTTCTTGCCGTGGTTCTCGAGGAACTCCATGGAGGACGTGGCCGCCGGCGCTTCGTTCTCGCACTGGGAGAGAGAGAGACGGAGTCAGGCGGGCGGGAAGAGCCAGCTAGAGGCACAGGGGAAGGGACGCAGTTCGGTGGGAGAGGCGCCTAGAGAAAGTCCCGGCTTAAGGGTCCCGGGCCCCAAAGAAGCCAGATTATCCTCCACCAGGGCCAGGGCCTTTTCAGTGATGGCCCCGACCTGGTGGAACGCTCTCTCCCATGAGACTAGGGCCCTGCAGGACTTGATCTCCTTCCGCAGGGCCTGTAAGACAGAGCTATTCCGCCTAGCCTTCAATTTAGCCCGATCCTCCATTCCCTTTTTCTATGAAGAAACCCTTTCTGAGACCCCACATTTAAACTCTTCCCTGGTCTCCTTGCTGGCCCTAGCAGGACTAACTTGGCCAGTTAGCCCTGGCGATGCTACATTTATGCTGTACTTCATGCTGTTTTTTAAGTCGTTTTTAATCAGTGTTCTATATTTGTTGTTAGCCGCCCTGAGCCCGGTTTTTAAATCGGGAAGGGCGGGGTATAAATGAAAATTATTATTATTATTATTATTATTATTATTATTATTATTATTATTAATTTCCATTATTGTGATTTCTTTTATTATCGGTCAATCCCAGATAGGACTGGGCTATGACGCACACGCCGGGCCTGAAGCCCTGGAGAGTTGACGCCAGCCACCGCAGGCGAGGCTTTCCTCACCCGGCGCCCTCCTGATGCGGTGGACTACAACTCCCATCAGCCGTATGACGCTGGAGGCCGACGGGGGAACAGCCTGTTCTGGCTGAGGGCTGATGGGAGTTGTAGTCAAATGCACCTGGGAGGCTGGCATAAGGCTTGCAACATCTTAAAGGTAAAGGTAAAGGTAACCCTGACAGTTAGGTCCAGCCGCGGACGACTCTGGGGTTGCGGTGCTCATCTCGCGTTACTGGCTGAGGGAGCCGGCGTACAGCTTCCGGGTCATGTGGCCAGCATGACTAAGCCGCTTCTGGCGAACCAGAGCAGCGCACGGAAATGCCGTTTACCTTCCCGCCGGAGTGGTACTTTGACGTGCTTTCAAACTGCTAGGTTGGCAGGAGCAGGGACAGAGCAATGGGAGCTCACCCCGCCATGGGGATTCGAACCGCCGACCTTCTGATCAGCAAGCCCTAGGCTCTGTGATTTAACCAACAGCACCACCTGCTGTATCGGGACTGATGTGTAAATCCGGGGACTGTCCCCAGGAAACAGGGACGTCTGGTAACCTTACTGTATGGGAGACCCAGACAAATGAGGCAGAGGGACCCTGGTTGGGGCGTTTTCCTGCATGGCCATAATGCACCCCGTTTTCCTCTGCCGAGCTCCCGACTCCGCCTGATTTTTAAGTTGTGCACCGCCCTGAGAACTGCAGGTGAAGGGCAGGATACAAATTTAACAAACATTCCTAAGATTTTTTATTATTATTTTTACTTCCTTACCAGAGAAGAAAGGCAGACAAAGTTGATGTACTGTGCCAAAATAGCTAAAACGACCAGAAGAATCAGGAATCAGGAAGACCAAAATTGTAATAAGGAATGGGGGAAATCTTAAAGCCCATTAGAAACAGTTAAATCATGAGTAGGATTGGAATATCGCTTGTAGTTTAAGGGTGAATTCTGGACGCGATGGAGATGTAAAAGATTTGGGCTATCGTAAAAGACGCAGAAGGAAATGATAAATATCAGGACCAGGGGCGTAGCCAGCCGCTTTGTCGACAAACAGCGTGCAGCATCCGGGTTACTGTGCCGCCGCTGCATGGTCGGAAGGGATGCCGGCCACTCATGCCCGCCATCTTGGGTGGACTGCGCATGTCCACCCAAGATGGCAGGCACGAGCGGCTGGCACCCCTTCCATGCGGCAGCACGGCAAGTTTTAAGGCTGCAGCACGCTGTTCACGCACTGCAGCCTTAAAAGTTGCGGTGCCCCAGTGGCGCCAATCGCGGGGGTAGGGCACCGCCCCGAGTGTCACTCCCCCAGGGCGGTACCCAGGGCGGTCTGCCCCCCACCCCCTTGCTCCGCCCCTGAACAGGACCCACAAAGGGAAGTCCAGGTGATTCCTTGGAATCTTGTTTTTAAGATTTATGTTCGATATATCTCTGTAAAATTTCAATTTGAAAAACCAAATAAAGAAATTCATTTATATATAAAAGAATAATAATTTTAGGGGGGGAGAGCGAGGACCCTCCCTATGCCGCCCCCTCCCTCCCTCCCTCCTGCCTGATATTTGGGACACGCTCATGGTGTTTCCTGCTTGGCAGGGGGTTGGACTGGATGGCCCTTGTGGTCTCTTCCAGCTCTATGATTCTATGATTCATTGCAAGCACTCACGGGGGTAGCCGCTTCCTCCTCCTCTTCCTCTTCGCTGTAGGGCTCCGAGGTGACGGAGGGGGGCTTGGTGCCGTCTGCCTCTTCCAGCACGGTGGAGCTGACGATGGAGACGGACGTGACTCTCCCGTAGAGATCGAGCACGACGTAGACGTTCTGCGGGGAAGGGGCAGGCAGGGGGAGGAAGGGAGGAATCATAATACTTTATTATCTTAAGACTTTATTAAATTAATTTCAGTTGATAAAAGATAATAGTGAACGAAGAAAAAAAGAGGGAGAAAGAAAGTGCAAAAAATACAATAATCTGATGCACTGACTATAATCAGCTACATTTGCATACGTTATTATACAGAAATATGAATCGTATTATTTGAAGGAAGAGAGACAGTCTCTTTCATGGGAGTTCACAATACGGTACAGTCATAAAAAATATTCAGTAACGTTGATGGCCTGAGTCTCATGGGTCTCTTATGTGTTTATGGATTGCAAGGAAGGAGGTGAAGGAAGAGATGGGAAAACTTAGCTAAGAGACCTGATGGATAGAGCACAACCTATGGATGACAGACCGCCAAATTGGCGAAAATGACCGGGAAAATCAGAGATCAAGAGAACAATAAATTTAATAAGGAACGGGGGGGGGGGGGGAATTAAGTTACTTGAATGAACACTGTAAACAATTGAAAACATTGGCAGGATTTTAAAAACACTTGCAGTGAAGTGAGAACTATGATAAAAATTGAGTTTTTAAAAAACATGGAGAATATGATACGATGCAGTTTGAAAAGAATATCTGGGGGAACCATGGAGGAGTGGAGGGAAGTTTGGGGATTCTGAGAATCCTATTTGTAAAATGATTATGATTCTAATACTAAAAATGATTTTTAAAAGCCTTTTTTTAAAAAAAGGATAGCGCCCATCTATGTTACCGAATAAGGGACACGGGTGGCGCTGTGGGTTAAATCACAGAGCCTAGGGCTTGCTGATTGGAAGGTTGGCAGTTCGAATCCCCGCGACAGGGGTGAGCTCCCGTTGCTTGGTCCCTGCTCCTGCCTACCTAGCAGTTTGAAAGCATGTCAAAGTGCAAGTAGATAAATAGGTACCGCTCCGGCGGGAAGGTAAACGGCGTTTCCGTGCGCTGCTCTGGTTCGCCAGAAGCGGCTTAGTCATGCTGGCCACATGACCCGGAAGCTGTACACCGGCTCCCTCGGCCAGTAAAGCGAGATGAGCACCGCTACACCAGAGTCGGACATGACTGGACCGAATTGTCAGGGGTCCCTTTACCCTTTACCTATGTTACCGAATATTTTTTATGACGCCACTGTGGATATATCAGCGGCGGCACTTTGGGCAACGAGGGCAGTGAGGCACGTTTACAAGGAGGCTCTTGTCAGCTCACGATGACGGAGACCGGATTGGAAACCGGCCTCCCGACAGGTCGGCCTGACTTACTTTGAAAGAAAAGCCATGCGCAAAAGTAGGTTTGTCCTTATACTTGCAAGCCACTCGGAAGCCTATTTTGGCACCAGCAGGTTAATAATCCTAGTGGAAGGTCGTGGGACACAAAAGTTTGTGGCACAGAGTTACCGAAACCTCGGGGAATAACAGAGGGAGCGGGGGCCACCTCCAGCCTGCGCCCGGCTCTTTACCTTGGCGACTCCAGCCGCCGCCGGCCCCATGTCCTCTCCGTCGATGAGGATGTGCATGGTGTCGTCGGTGCAGCGCTTCACCCCCACGCGACTTCCCACCTGTCCGGAAGGGAAAGGGTCACTGTCGGGTCTGCAGGGATTCAAGGCCCCAAATACACAGAGGGTGCCCGGTTGGCTAAGGCTGCCTGAAACCCTACCGGGAGTTGGGGCATCAAAAACAGAACAAGCCATGGTACCCGAGGACTGCTTTCTGTTTAACAAATATGCGCCCACAACGAACCCAACCCAACTGCAGGGTCCTCCTGGCCTCTCCTCTCTGCTTATTCCAAAGGCAGCAGGGGTGAGAGGACCCCAGAGTGTGGGGCAAAAACTGCCGTCAAACCAACAATTCATGCTTTGCCAGATGGGCATGTGAAGGGGCTGAGGCTCAAAGAGATTTTCCGTAAAAGTTGCTAGAGGGAACTCTGTGAGACCGCTTCCTTTGTCTGTCTTGGCAAGAAGCTGTAACACTAAGGTTACCAGATGTCCCCATTTCCCGGGGACAGTCCCTGGATTTACAAATCAGTCCCCATAAAAAAAATCCATTGAAGCTGAAAAGTGTCCCCAGATTCACTGAAAAATATCTGGTAACCTTATGTAACACTCCACACAGTGGTACCTCGGTTGTCGAACGCAATCCGTTCTGGAACACTGTTCGACTGCCAAAATGTTTGACAACCGAGGCACAAAGGGCAGTTGGCAAAGTCAATGGAGAAAATTGGAAAAAACAAACAAACACAGAGGAAGCTGTTCAACTTCAGAGGCGCATTTGAAAACGGAAGCATTTACTTCTGGGTTTTCGGCGTTCAAGAACCGAAAATATTTGGCTTCCGAGACACTCAAAAACTGAGGTACCACTGTACTTCCTTCCTGCCTAGGCATATCTCCCTCCCTCCCTCTCTCTCCATCATGCCTCCCAGCTGACCACACATCCAAGTCTGAGCTCTGCGGCTCAGACACCATTTTGTACTTTTGAGACTTTGATAGTTATAAACCTGCCTTCGGTTTGCTGTTATAACTGCTGCTTAAAGGCCTAGGTTATGGAAGTAAATACCACTTTTACATCTTCGCAAAACAATGTGTGCGCAATTGCTATTTTTAAGGAGGAGAAAAGGGGTGATATAAGTGAAAATCCACTCTGCCTTAAAGAATCCTGGATTATTGCTTCTAGAATGTTAAATCCACCTCGTCTCAGCTGTGGCCCCGAAGAAGAAGAAGAAGAAGAAGAAGAGTTTGGATTGGATATCCCACTTTTCACTACCCGAAGGAGTCTCAAAGCGGCTAACATTCTCCTTTTCCCTTCTTCCCCCACAACAAACACTCTGTGAGGTGAGTGGGGCTGAGAGACTTCAGAGAAGTGTGAATAGCCCAAGGTCACCCAGCAGCTGCATGTGGAGGAGCGGGGAAGCGAACCCGGTTCACCAGATTATGAGTCCACCACTCTTAACCACTACACCACACTGGCTCTCGGTATACCTGAAGGAGCGTCTCCACCCCAATTGCTCAGCCCAGACACCGAAGTCCTCCTCTGAGGGTCTTCTGCTCGTTCCCTCGCTGCAAAAGGCAAAGTTACAGGGAACCAGGCAGAGGGCCTTCTCGGTAGTGGCCCCCGCCCTTCAGATGTCACAGAGATAAAGAACTACACAACTTCTAGAAGACATCTGAAGGCAGTCCTGTTTCGGGAAGCTTTTAATGCTTGGTGTTTTCTTGTTTTTATAAATAAATTTCCTGGAAGCCGCCCAGAGTGGCTAGGGAAGCCCAGCCAGATGGGTGGGATATAAGTAAAAAATTATTATTATTATTATTATTATTATTATTATTATTATTATTATTATTATTATTATTAAAGCTGCAAAGGGTGGCACTCTGCTGAATTCACTCACATGAGCAAGGAAGGATAATAACGCAGCAATACATCTTCTCCCGTAATCTTCCACCAGGCCTTTCTCCCTGTCCCCCCACACCCAGAAAAACAAAATCTCTGCACTCACCCCAAGGCGCTCCAGAGAGCACCCGTAGTTCTGCTTCTGGAGGATGCCGTTCCGACGCACCTCGGAGCCCGTCACCAGCCAGGTCACCTTGGAGCGGAGGTCCAGGAGGGACGACGGCAGCCCCGCCACCGTGTAAGGAGTGTCCAAGGGCAGCAGGGTGGTCAAGCCCACGTGGACAGAGCCCGCCCACTTCTCGTCCAGCTCGTCAATCTTCACCTAGAGGGGGAGGGAGCAGGCAGGAGGAGAGAGCTCAACGGGGCATTTACACTGGTACCTTGGCTCTCAAACAACTTGGAACCCAAACACTGCAAACCTGGAAGTAAGTGTTCCAGTTTGCAAACTTTTTCCAGAAGCCAAATGTGCTCCGTTTTCAGTGTTACGCTTCCGATTTGAATGCCACGCTTCCGTTCTGAGTGTTACACTGAGGTCTGTCTGTTTTTCCTATTTATTTTTGCCTTTTTGTGGCTCCGTTTTTTTTGTTTTTGTGACTTTGTGGAACCCAGTTCAGCTACTGATGGATTGTGCGGCTGCAGCACACGGTTTACTGCTTTCTTTTTTATGGATCCATGGTCTCGTTCGATAGTAAAATTCATGTGAAATGGCCGTTTTAGGGGTTGTTCTAAAAAGTCCGGAAAGGATGAATCCGTTTTGCGTTACTTTCTATGGGAAAGCGTGCCTTGGTTTTGGAACGCTTTGGTTTTGGAACGGACTTCCGGAACGGATTAAGTTTGAGAACCAAGGTAGCGCTGTACTTATGTACATATTTAGAAGCATTTGTAAGTCGCTTTTAAAAATCTACTAAGGACACCAGAAGAACCAGTCAGATCAGGCCAAGGGGACCAGTAAGGCCAACATCCTGTTCCCACAGTGGCCGACCAGGTGCGCCAAAGGGAAACCCACCAGCAGGATCCGAGCGCAAGAGCAGCTCTCTCCTCCTGTGGCTTCTGGCAAGTGGGATTCGGAAACACTGCTGGCTCTGACCATGGAGGTAGAGCCGAACCATGGTGGATCGGGGCCGTCGGGTGTTAGTGCTGTGCAGTATGCAAACAGTATCATTGAAACAAGCCATAAAACCAGAAGAATGACAGTATAAACATCAGATCCGAGAGAAATGTAAACAGGATTTCAAGTGAAGAAAAACAACAAAACAGGGTCTGATCTTATGGGTCAGGGGAAACCAGGGGGGAAATGATAAGCAACAAACTGGCATGCAATTCCCCAGTCAAATTCAGTTCCAAAAACTTAAGTTTTCTAAAAAAAGGGAACTGGTGGAGAAGAGGGAGAGACGAAGGGCAGAGAGAGGATCTGGCTGTGGATAACAGCCACAGCTACAATTTTTTTCAGAACGAGGGAAGAGGAATGCTGCCGCTGAATTTGCCCAGCTCTTTCCTCCTCCCCACACGCAGGCGTTTCCTCGCGCACGCAATCCTCACCTCAAAGATCTCGTCCGTCTTCAGTTCCTTCATGCTGAAGACGATGCCGTGGCAATAGCCAGCCACCCGCACGGCCCGGCAGCCGTCGTCCTGGAAGGCCACGTTCTTGCCGCAGCTGCTGTGGAAACGGTGGGCGACGCCGGGGACTGGAGGGAGTGAAAAAGAAAGGATGGGCACGGCAGGGGAGGAACACACAACTACGCCGGGGGAACGGAGGAAGGTTAGGGGGCTGCTTTTTTCGCCCAAAGCATGGCGGCAACAAGATGAGCAGGCACAAAGGATGGAAAAGATTCCAAGCCGGCTTGTGGTGGTGGCGGAAGGAGAGAGGATGTTATCTCCCGCTTGGACTACTGCCATGTGCTCTACGTGGGGCTACCTTTGAAGGTGAGTCAGAAACTACAACTAATCCAGAAAGCGGAAGCTAGACTGGGGACTGGGAGCGGCCGCCAGGGCCATATATTTCCAAGCACAGCTCAAAGTGTTGGTGCTGACCTTGAAAGCCCTAAACTGCCTCAAAGGCCCAGGATACCTGAAGGAGCGTCTCCACCCCCATCATTCAGCCCGGACATGGAGGTCCAGCTCCGAGGGCCTTCTGGCGGTTCCCTCCCTGTGAGAAGCGAGGTTACAGGGACCCAGGCAGAGGGCCTTCTCGGTGGTGGCGCCCGCCCTGTGGAACGCCCTCCTACCAGATGTCAAGGAAATAAGCAACTATCTGACTTTTAGAAGACGCCTGAAGGTAGCCCTGTATCGAAAAGTTTTTAATGTTTGATGTTTTCTTTCTTTCATTTACCGTATTTTTCGGTCCATAAGGCACTCCGGACCACAAGATGCACTTGTTTTTTAAAGGGTAAAAACCAGGGAAATTTTTTTTCCTCCACCAACCTCCCTGCTGCCCACCGATCCCAAAAGCAGGCATCTCCGCTGCCTCCCCCCATCTCCCGCCGAACACGGCGGGGGATGGGGGGAGGCAGCAGGAAGCAAAGGGGATGTTGCTGGGTCGTGCCAGCACCTCCATTCGCCGAAAGAAGCTACTTTTGGGGAACGGAGGTGCTGGCATGATCCAGCAACATCGCCACTGCCTCCCCCCACCTCCCGCCGAATGCAGCGGGGGGTGGGGGGAGGCAGCGGGAACGAAATCTTCACTCCATAAGGTGCACAGGGATTTTCCCTTCCTTTTTAGGAGGGAAAAAGTGTGTCTTATGGAGCGTAAAATATGGTAATTTGCATTTTCAAAAACAGGGAGCATATTTAGCCCCCCTCCCTTTCCTTCCCCTCCCTCTGTCCCACTTACAACTTTGTACTAAATGCCGCGTGTATACATATCCCATATGACTTCCCTTCCACACTTTTTCTGGTTCCTTTTGCTTTTCTACTACTCGGCGTAATCCACATCTTTTTAATCATCCAATTTGTTATCTATTAAATACTCTATTTCAACCCTGCTGGGTTCACTTGAGACATGATCAGCCATATATCTGTCTGTACTGTTTCTTAAAATATTCAATAAACATTATCCATTCCTCCTTACATTCCTTATCTTCGTTTTCTCTTATCATGTCCATATTCGAACATTTTACACTGCCTTTCTTCCTTAGTGGGTACTACACTTTTTCTCCACCTTTGCATATAGTAACAAACTCTTTTGTTTTCTTGGAGGCCTCTGTTGTTACCATCCCCAAGAGGAAAATCTCAGGTGTTTTGGGGGAGAGTTTTTTAAAATATCTTTTTTATTTCATCATATATATAGTTTCCCAATATTCCTTATTTGTTTTACAGGAGCACCACGTGTGAAAAAAAAGATCCCTTATTTTCATTACACTTCCAACATGTACCTTTTTCTTTTTTAGACGTTGTAAAAGACACCTTTGCCAATCTGGTGGGTGTTAAGTACTATCCGTTTGATATTTTATTAGGCTTTTAATTCCGTTAGAAGCGGCCCAGAGTGGCTGGGGCAACCAAGTCAGATGGGCAGGTTACAAATAAAAATTATTATAGTTAGAGTAAGAGTTATAGTTAAAGTTATACAGGTGAAACTTGAAAAATTAGAGTATCATGGAGAGGTTCATTTCATTCAGTAATTCAACTTAAAATGTGAAACTAATATATGAGATAGACTCATGGCATGCAAAGCGAGATATGTCAAGCCTTTATTTGTTATAATTGTGAGGATTATGGCATACAGCTGATGAGAACCCCAAATTAACAATCTCAATTTTGGGGTTTTCATCAGCTGTACGCCATAATAATCACAATTATAGCAGGCAAAGGCTTGACATATCTCGCTTTGCATGTCATGCTTACATAAATGGACTTTTCCACCATATTCTAATTTTTCGAGTTTCACCTGTAGTTAGTGGTCCTGTACTGAGTCCACCAGTAATGTTCTGCAGGGTTCCAGGCAGAGAATGTTCCCAGTTTTGCCTGGTGATGCTGCCGAGGATGGAAGCAGGTGCTCTCACCTGAGCAACGATTCTCACCTGGCGAATGGATGGGGAACGACTTCTCGGTGATGTTGCTGGTGGACAGGCTGTTGTCCATGGGCCCCGTGGCACTGGTGATCGACACCTGGACACACTGGCCGTACAGATCAACCACGGCGTAGACCTCTGCAGCGGACAGGGTGGGGTTTTTTTGGCGGGGGGGGGGAGGCAGAAGGGAGAGAAAGACTGGTTTAGCACAAAAGATGACCAAGGGTCTGGAAGCCAAGCCAGATGAGGAACGGTGGAGGGAGTTGGGCATTTTTAGCCTGGAGAGAAGGCTGTCTGTCATGGATGCTTAGCTGAGATTTCTGCACTACAGTGGGTTGGACTAGATGGCTCTTGGGGTCCCTTCCAACTCAATGATTCTCTTCTCAACAACAACAACAACAACAACAGAGTTTATTGCGTTAGCCATTTGGCCATAGCACATAGAAAAGAATCCAGGGAGAAACCTGCTGCAATTATACAAAAATATGTTAGATACATATTGCAGATTCTCTTCTCAGTTTGCATTTCTTAGTGACGAAAGTATTGATCTGATGTGTAGAGATCTTTCTTATTCTACTTAATTCAAGAGGGTTCTGGAAGCTTCTCTGTGTGAAAGAAAGAAGCAGAAGGTTCCTGATGCTTGGGTTATTCCTTCAGAGAAGCTGAGTACAGCTGGCTTAAACTGGTTCTGCTATCTCTTTTGTCAAGGTCGTGCTGACTAGAATAACAAGGCCAGAAGGAGCCTGGGTTTCTATCTCTCTTCCTTCTGGTGTGGTGTTCTGTCCATCATATGCTCAGTGTTAAGGTTTAGACCAGGGGTCAGCAAAATTTTTCAGCAGGGGGCCAGTCCACTGTCCCTCAGACCTTGTGGGGGGCTGGACTATATTTTGAAAAAGAAAAAGAAAAGAAAAATGAACTAATTCCTACGCCCCACAAATAACCCAGAGATGCATTTTAAATAAAAGCACACATTCTACTCATGTAAAAACACGCCAATTCCCGGGCCATCCGCGGGCTGGATTTAGAAGGTGATTGGGCCAGATCCAGCCCCTGGCCTTAGTTTGCCTACCCATGGGCTTAGACTTATTATAAGTTATTGTAAATTTAAGTTAAGTCTGCTGCAACTGGATTATGGACAGTGCCAATCCTGAGTGTATTGGATGTGTGACCATGAAATATTCATTGCCTCTGGTCTATTTTGGGGGGGAATCCTGCAACGTGTTTTAGGTTTTTACTCTGCCAACTAATACCTTGGAATCTACTCTGGATCAATACTGAGTAGCATTTAATGACATCTCTAAGCCAGAAACACACCCCTTTTCTGAACTGTTCCAGAACCCCACTCCATAAACAAGCACGCAAGAGCCATCTCAGTCTCGACTCCTCCTTCCACCACCAACCCCGACTTGCAGGTGCGATTTCATCAAAAATCACCCCCGGGAGAAGGAGCTAACGCAAGGCCAACTTCCGAGTCCAGCCACGGAGCGCCCCTCATCTCATCTCTCCACGGCATCCAGCACCAATGTGTCATAGAGGTTCCTAATTATGCGCACAAACACCCACTGGTAGGTCCCAAGACCTGTCAGCCTCCCTGGGTGCCCTGGCTTAGAATATTCCACCCTTCGCCAACCACGAGCTGCCTGGGTCTCACAGGAGCTGTCGTCCAAAACATCTGGAGTGTGGCAGATGCTGGAATATTCAGGGACGTTTGGCCAGTCCCAGCTGTCTAGCTAGACTTATAGAATCATGGAATACTAAGAGCTGGAAGGGACCTTGAGGTTTATGCAGCCCAACCCCCTGCAAAGCAGGAATCTCAGCTAAAGCATTCATGACAGACGGGCATCCAAATTCTGTTTAAAAACCTCCAAGGAAGGAGAGTTCACCGCCTCCCGGGGGAGTCCGTTCCACTGTCTAACAGCTCTTACTGTCAAAAAGTTCTTCCTGTTGTTTCGTCCAAATCTCCTTTCTTGTAACTTGAATGTTTTTTGTACCTCTTCCTGGGCCTTCCTCTCTTGCAAGAACCTTCCCATCACAGTTGCCACTGGCAGGGATGTTGGCTGCACAGCGCTGGGACCTGCCTTGAGCAGACGGAACTCAGTCTTGTCTACCCCGACTGGCAGGGACTCACCAAAGTTTCGGGAGTCTCTCGCAGCCCTGCCTGGAGATGCCGTTGGCGGGACTTGAACCCAGGACAAGCAGGCGTCTCACAACTCCCTCCCAGCCCCTCGGCGCCCTTACCCTTCCCTGGCGGCAGCCCCGAGCAGGCCACCCCCTGGTCGACGCCGTTGATGAAGTAGTGCAGGTCGCCCTTGGCCGTGCGCATCATGCCAATGCGCGACCCGGTGGTCAGGGAGTCCAGGTCGCAGCCGTAATTGTTGCGCATGGTGTTGCCGTCCTGCATGATGGCCGTGCCGCTGGGAGGGAGGAAGAGAAAGAGGGAAGGTGAGTCTGTGTGACGCTCCTTCCTCTGCTGTGGGCTCCCCTTCCCAGCTCCAGCACTAACCACCCCAGGCACTAGTGTATTTTTATTATTATTAATATTTCATTATGAATATTTCATTTATAGGAAGAAAGAGTGAGAAAGAAAAAGAAAAAAGTGAATTGAGAATGAAGAAGAAGAAGAAGAAGAGTTTGGATTTGATATCCCGCTTTTCACTACCCGAAGGAGTCTCAAAGCGGCTAACATTCTCCTTTCCCTTCCTCCCCCACAACAAACACTCTGTGAGGTGAGTGGGGCTGAGAGACTCCAGAGAAGTGTGACTAGCCCAAGGTCACCCAGCAGCTGCATGTGGAGGAGCGGAGACGCGAACCCGGTTCCCCAGATTACGAGTCTACCACTCTTAACCACTACACCACACTGGCTCTCTACACCACACTGGCTCTACACCACACTGAAAAGAACAATACTGTTACCTTAAAAGGTAAAGGTAAAGGGACCCCTGACCATTAGGTCCAGTTGTTTCCGACTCTGGGGTTGCGACGCTCATCTCGCTCTATAGGCCGAGGGAGCCGGCATACAGCTTCTGGGTCATGTGGCCAGCATGACAAACCAGAGCAGCGCACGGAAACGCCGTTTACCTTCCCGCCGGAGCGGTACCTATTTATCTACTTGCACTTTGATGTGCTTTCAAACTGCTAGGCGGACAGGAGCAGGGACCGAACAACGGGAGCTCACCCCGTCGCGGGGATTCGAACCGCCAACCTTCTCATCGGCAAGCCCTAGGCTCTGTGCTTTAGACCACAGCGCCACTCTCATCCCTGTTACCTTACCATACGCTAACATACAGATAAGTATATTCTTTGTTTCCTAATACAGTCATACCTCGGAAGCCGAACAGAATCCGTTCTGGAAGTCCGTTCGACTTCCAAAACGTTCGGAAACCAAGGTGCGGCTTCCGATTGGCTGCAGGAAGTTCCTGCAGCCAATCGGAAGCCGCGTCAGACGTTCGGGTTCCAAAGAACGTTCGCAAAGCGCAACAGTCACTTCCGGGTATGCGGCATTCGGGAGCCAAAACGTTTGACTCGCAGGGCGTTTGGGATCCAAGGTGCGGCAATGTCTGCCCTGTGGAAGGACGTGTGGATCCAGAATTGGCCTCCACAGTCACTTAAAACCATGTTCATGGGAGACAATCTTACTCGGCTACGAGGGGTCGCCCGAGAAGAAGTCCACGAATGGGTGTGATTTGCAAATGATATTCTTCTGTTCATTTCAAAGCCTCAAATCAGTATCCCTAATCCGACTGATGCTTTTGGCACCAGGGCCAAGATTCCTGGCCCTACCGGCTTCTGTGTGTGTGAAAACTGCCAAACAGCCCTGGTTGCCGAGCCAGATTTGGGGTGGGGGCACCTGCAGCTTGTAAGAGCAGCCCTGCAGCAGCCAGATCAGGACACTCGGGTCTCCAGCTGTTGTTGGGACTACAAATCCCATCACCCCTAGCTAAGCAGGGCCAACGGCCAGGGATGATGGGAGTTGTAGACCAACAGCAGCTGGAGACCCGACTTTAAGAAACACTGGGCCGGAGCACCAGGCAGGGATCTGGGACACCGGGGTTCAAACCCCTACTCGGCCACGAAGCTGCGTGGCTTTGGGCTGGACACTCACTCTCAGCCTAGCCTACCTCTCAGGGCTGTTGTGAATATATAAAAAGGGGGGGAGAGAACTATGTACACTGCCTTGAGCTCCTTTCGGGAAAAGGTGGGACATAAACAAAATACCGTATTTTTCACTTCACAAGACACACCTGAACATAAGACACACCTAGTTTTTAGAGGAGGAAAGGGGGAAAGCCATGTTTTTTTGAGGATCAGCTGAAAGTTGTGCAGCTTTTTTTGCAAAGGGAAAAGCCCGGCTTTTTTGAGGATCAGCTGAAAGTGGTGCAGCTTTTTTTGCAAAGGGAAAAGCCCGGCTCTTTTGAGGATCAGCTGAAAGTGGTGCAGCTTTTTTTGCAAAGAGGAAAAGCCCCATTTTTTATGGGGTCCAACTCACAGTTCTGCAGCTTCTAGTCCTACAGTCAATTCTACAGTTTCCAGACAGATAATCTAATCAGCCAGTCACATGTCGCTGGGGAAACAAACCAGCTCACTCTGCAGCACATTCAACAATGGAGGCCTGGGTAAAGGGGCTGGCCAAAAGGGAGCCGGGACTCTTTATATCTCTCCCGATCTCTTGCTGATCAGCTGCTGAGCGGGGTCCTTTCAACACCCCCTTTTCTCTTTGTAAAATAAAAAGCACGATCCTCTTTTGGCCCCTGGGCAATCCGGCTCCAGGGACCATGCATTCGCTCCATAAGACACACAGACATTTCCCCTTACTTTTCAGGAGGGGAAAAGTGTGTCTTAGGGAGCAAAAAACACGGTACATAATTATTATTATTATTATTCACCTCAGCATCCACGTGTCGTAATCTATAATCTTTTTAGGAGGGGAAAAGTGTGTCTTATGGACAAAAAATACAGTACATAATAATAATTATTATTCACCTCAGCATCCACGTGTCGTAATCAATATCGGTCATTGTGTTGGGAAACTCCAGGTCCTCTGGGCGGATGGCCGTGACTCCTGGGAAGGTGGGGGAAGAGAGCGGGGGGTTAAAGAAGAGTTGCCGCCCCTCCAAAGGAAGAAAGAAAGGCTATTCTGCTCCTTTTATTCCTCACCTGCTTCGATGGAGCCAGACCAGCGATCCACCATCTTCTGAATGACGATCTCAAAGAGCTCCCCGTCTCGGAGGGGCCTGCAGTGGAATAAAAGGAAGGTCCCTCGTAAGAACTCTTTCCAGAGAAGCTCTGGCAGGTAGAAAAATAACTTGGTTTAACTGTATACATCTGGAGCAACGGACAAGGAAGAGGTTAAGGGAAAACAAGAACTGCAAAGAATAAACAAAATTTGGGGGGGGAGTCTATAAAAAGGGGAGATGATGAAGAAAATATAGTTATTAAAGGGGAAAGCAGTGTAATTTATAAAATATTAGTAGAAATGGAGGATCAACGAGATCAATTAAAAGTGGGGGCAAAAGAGACAACAGGGCAGATAGATAGTCAAAGCTGCGGGGAAATATGAGAGAATCGTACATTGCAAAATGTTGCCTATAAGGATATAATAAAATAAAAACAAAATAAAAAATAAAAATTCCTTCCAGTAGCATGTTAGAGACCCACTAAGTTTGTTCTTGGTATGAGCTTTCATGTGCATGCACACTTCTTCAGATACCAATCTTCAGATACACACTTCTTCAGATACTTCTGAAGAAGTGTGCATGCACACAAAAGCTCACACCAAGAACAAACTTAGTTGGTCTCTAAGGTGCTACTGGAAGGAATTTTTATTTTTTGTTTTGTTTTGACTATGGCAGACCAACACGGCTACCTACCTGTAAAAGAAAATTAGTTTGGAGATGGCATTTAACACCAGTCAGATTAAATCAAATAAACAAGGAATATTTGGTGTTATGTTGGAGGGGGTGCCAGGAAACCGGGAATTATGTTCACATGTAGTGGGGTGTGTGTGTAAATATGTACATTTCTTTCTGGCAAAGGGGGTTTAAGGAGATAACAGAAATTGCTGGGATAAAGCTGACCTAAAGTCCAGAGGTGCCATTGTTATCGATTTATGATGGGGTGGAAGATTCACAGGTTAGGAAGGACTTGCTCACCAATTTATTGACAGCTACACGAGTTATTATAGCTAGGAAGTGGAAGGGGCAAGGGGAACATACAATGGAAGAATGGTAAAAAGAGGTGTGGGATATAGCTATTCGTGATAAATTAACACGTGCCATTAAGGTAAGACGGGGAATAAGCAGGAGGAATGATTTTGACTTCCGGTTAGGTGCCGAGTCAATGGCGGACGGGAGTCCGACGGCTCCGTCCTCCGTTAGGCGATAGGGAGCTCCGTGCCTGCGCCACGGGTCCCTTAAAGCCACGGGAAGAGCGTCCCGTGGACCGACGGCTTCGTGGGTCCCAGACGTGCTGTCTCCGCTCCTGATTTACCCTCGTAAGGGGGAGAATCGGGCGAGCGGAGCCCCAGCACGGGACTGAAGAAGCGACTGCCTGCGGAGGATCAAAGCAGCGATCCCGCCAGACCTGAGCACCCGGCACTTCCTACATAGAAACTTCCAAAGAAACTCTGTAAGTTAAAATACTGGATTATTTTACAAGTTTAAAGAGCACTGCTTGCAGAGGAAACTTCAAAAGGAAGCCTGTTCCCTTTGAACTGTTTGCGCGAGCTTGGTAGCGCTAAAAGATCAAAGCCGCGGCTAACGGGAAAGTTTTGCGAACTCTGCCAAACTTTTTAAAAGTTACTTAAAAGTTGTTTAAAGGTTGTTTAAAGACTTAAAAATAGTTGATATGGCAAAAGAAGACACCGCTCCCCCTCTGGACTAGGATTCCGGGTCAGTAGCGGGCTGCAATATATTGTTGCCATTTTTTCTTTGTTGGGACTCTAGTGTTACAGTGACTGTTTACCAGTGGAGATACTTTGACTCTTTTACAGCCAGATACAAGCTATTTTAAAGACTTGGTGGTTACATTGCAAGTGAGAAACAGTTACTGGCTTGGGCTATTTAAAATAGACTCTTCTTGGCTTTAAGGAACTTACAATTTTGAAAAATCTGAACTCTTTGCCTAAAAGCTGGATTAATGGACTGTTGTGGACTCCTGGCTCAGCAGCCTCTTTGTTCTCAGAAGCTAGCTGCAGGCCACCTGGTGTTTACTTTTGGGACTGTTGGTCTTCTGCTGTGAATGTCTGAGATAGTTACTACAGCAACTGGAGTGACCTTGAGATTACAGTTGCAGAGCCCACAGGGAATGGAAACTAGATCTAAAGGAACTGGCTCTGAAAAAAGGAAAGGCTCTGTTTCCTTAACTCTTCAGGAACAAATGGAGAAATTGGTTGCAAGTGTGGCAGAAATTGCAGCAGGTTTGAAAAGTGTCACCGAAGGGTTGAAGCAAACACAAGAATCGGTGAATACTATTGGTGCATCAGTGAATACAACAGTTAATTCTGCAATAGAAAAACTCCAAGTGGATATTAAGGCCGATATTAAAACCTCCACCCAGACATTAGAAAAATCGATTGGTCAAATTGAGGAAAATGTAAGAAAGAACAGAGACGAAATTAATAAAATTGGGCAGGAGGTGACTACGTTAAAAAAGGACTCTGAGGAAATTAAAGTGGTCAGAGAAAAAATAAAAAAGGTGGAGGAAAAATTGGACAATTTAGATTTGGAGCAGATAGAAAATATTGGAACACGACAGAGAACTGTGGAAGAGTCTCTTGCTTTTCTGCAACTACATCAGAGAGAAGGAAACATCCGTCTAAGGGGTCTTCCAGAATTGGAGGGGGAAGACCTGAAAGCCTATATTGTGGAACTATTCTCAACTTTTTGGGAGTTAGAAGAGGTAAACGTCTCAGCACGCATAGTGAAGGCCTTCAGATTTGGACCAAGAGGCTCCAGAGGAAAGAAAAGCACTAAAACAGTCAGTGACTGTTTGATTGTGCTGCACGATAGACACGACAGAGACTACTTCCTGGATCTACACTACAGAAACAACCTGGTGGTACAGCAGAATAAAGTAATTTTTTACAAGGATATCCCCAGATTCTTTTTAGATAAAAGAGCTCCTTATAACGACCTGGTGACGGAGTTAAGAAGAAGAAAAATCTCCTTCAGTTGGGAATTCCCAGAAGGCCTGGCATTTACGTTTGAAGGGAAAAAGATAAGAATAAGGTCCTTGGCGGAAAAGCAAAAGTTTTTGGACAAGCATCTGGAACATTTCAAAGGAACTCCACTGGACCCAGCACAGCTCTACAAGTTTCCAGAAGTATTCCCACCACCGCCGGGACTACCAGGACCAAGCCAAGATCCAGAACAAGATAAGAAAGGACAGGCAACTGGAGGAGAGGAATAAACAAAGAAATGGCGCTCAAGTTAATGACTTGGAATGTTCGGGGATTAAATCAGAGACCAAAGAGACGCAGAGTGTTATACAGCATAGAAAAGAAGAATTTGGATATAATATGTCTACAGGAAACCCACATAGTCCGGCGTCACAGAAGATTGCTACAGAATAAAAAATTAGGCCAAGAGTTCATATCATCGGACAAGGTCAAGAAGAGAGGAGTAGTGATTTATGCAAAGGAGAAATACAGCCCAAGACAGCTATTTAAAGATGAAGAAGGGAGATACATCGCAATTGAAATTAACGTACAAGGCGAAAAATTTTTGATTCTGGGACTTTATGCACCAAATGATGGAAAGTCGATTTTTTACAAAAAAATACATGATTTGCTGCTGGATTATTTGGACTATAAGGTAGTTTGCCTTGGAGACTTTAATGGGGCAGTTTCCACACTAATGGATAGATCTCAAAGAACAAAACTAACAAATGATGGGAAACTCCCAAAGACTTTTTTTGAAATGGTGGACAATTTGAATTTGGTGGACTCTTGGAGATTAAAAAACCCCACAGAAACAGAGGCAACGTACTTCAGCGAATCTCAGCAGTCATGGTCGAGGATAGATTATATCTGGATCTCGAATGAATTGGCTCCAAAATTACAAAAAGCAGAAATCGGTCCTAAAACGCTTTCAGACCACAATCCGGTGCAGGTAAACCTAAAAATGATTTCCAAGGATTCTTTCAGGTGGAGAATGGATGATGCATTGATGAGAGATACCAAGCTAGTAGAAAGAGCGGCGAAAAAGATGAAAGAATATTTTCAAATCAATTGGAACTCAGAAGTGGAGAAAAGGATTGCTTGGGATGCAAGTAAAGCGGTAATGAGAGGATTCCTCATTAGTGAAAAGGCAAAAAAGAAGAAACAACAAAGTGCAGAAATGGAGAGACTGTTGAAATTAATCAAAGGAAAGGAAAAAGAACTAAGAGGACATCCCAGATGTGTCAAAATCCAAAAAGAAATTAAATACTTGCAATCCCAATATGCGAATATCATGAATCAAGATATCGAATGGAAAGTGAAAATGATGAAACAAAGAACATTTGAATCTGCAAATAAATGTGGAAAACTACTAGCTTGGCAATTAAAGAAAAGACAAAAGGCAAATGTCATCAGTAAATTGGTAGTAAATGGAAAAAATGTAGAGAAACCGGAGGAAATCAGATGGTGCTTTCAGAGATTCTATAAGCAACTGTACAAGGAGGAGAAGATAGATGAAGTAGAGATAGACCGATTTCTGGAAAAGAACGGATTGCAAAAAGTCCCAGAGGAAAAATTAACAACTCTCAACCACCCAATAACGACACAAGAAATAGAAGATGCAATAAACAATATGCAATTGGGGAAGGCTCCAGGACCGGATGGATTAACAGCAAAATATTATAAGACATTGAAAGACTGGCTATCACAGCCGTTAAGAGAAATTTGCAATAGAATATTAGAAGGAGATAGGGCACCAGAGACGTGGAAAGAAGCCTTTATCACACTGATTTTAAAACCAGATACTGATAAGACTCTAATGAAAAATTACCGTCCAATATCCCTTTTGAATGTGGACTATAAAATTTTTGCAAATGTTTTGGCTACAAGGTTGAAAAGAGTGTTGAAAGACCATATACATAGAGACCAAGCAGGTTTCTTGCCAGGAAGATAAATAAGTAATAATACGAGAATTATTGTGGACATTTTAGAAAAATTGGAGAGAGACATAAATACAGATGCAGCACTATTGTTTGTTGATGCAGAGAAAGCTTTTGACAAAGTATCCTGGATATTTATGAAAAAGAATTTGGAAAAGATGGGAGTTGGAGAAAAATTCTTAAATGGCATTAAGGCCATCTACACAGAACAAAGAGCAAAAGTCATTGTAAACAGTGTGATATCGGAGGAGATCGAAGTAGAGAAAGGAACAAGACAAGGGTGCCCTATCTCCCCTTTACTTTTTATTACGGTCCTGGAAGTCCTTCTAAATATGATTCGGAAAGATAAACAGACAAAAGGAATTAAAGTGGGAGAGAAGGAATACAAATTACGTGCCTTCGCAGACGATTTGATGCTATCCCTGCAAGAACCAGAAAGCAGTGTCCCCAGAGCCTTGGAATTAATTGAACAATTTGGACTTGTAGCTGGCTTCAAATTAAATAAGCAGAAAACCAAAGTTTTAGGTAAAAATTTGAGTGCAGAACAGATCCAAAGAATTCAAGAAGCCACAGGCCTCAATTTTGTTAAATCTGTAAAATATCTAGGTATCAATCTCACAAATAAGAACTTGAACCTGTATAAGGATAACTATGAAAAATTGTGGATGGAGATAAAAAAAGATATGGAGATCTGGACAAGACTTAAATTATCGTTAATGGGAAGAATAGCAGTGGTTAAAATGAATGTCCTACCAAGGATGCTGTTTTTATTCCAAGCCATACCAATTTTGGACAAACTAGACTGTTTTAAGAAATGGCAAAAGGACCTATCGAAATTCATATGGCAGGGCAAAAAGCCAAGAATAAAATTTAAGATTTTAACAGACTCTAAAGACAGAGGAGGCTTTGCCCTGCCGGACTTAAGGCTTTATTTTGAAGCTGCGGCCTTTTGCTGGTTAAAGGATTGGTTTAAATTAGAGAACGTTGATGTGTTGGACTTGGAGGGACATGATAATATGTTTGGCTGGCATGCATACCTTTGGTATGACAAGGTTAAAATCCACAGAACTTTTAAGTCTCATATTGTTAGAAAATCCCTATATCAGGTTTGGACTAGATACAAAGACTTGTTTGAGAGAAAGACTCCTAGATGGATCTCTCCAGTGGAGGCCAAGGCATATAAGAGACCGAATATGTCTGCAAACTGGTTAAGATATATGGACATATTGCAGCAGGAAGGGGACTCTTTTAAGCTAAAAAGCTATGATCAAGTAAAGAGTCAGGTCCCCGACTGGCTGCACTATCATCAGGTTTATGAAATATTTAAAATGGACAAAAAAGTTGGTTTTCAAGTAGAAAAATCAAAACTGGAAACAGAACTGATAGAATCGAACTTCAAAAACCTTTCCAAAATGTATAATCTTCTGCTAGAGTGGCATACAAAAGATGAACTGGTTAAATCCTCAATGATAGATTGGGCAAAAGATGTAGGACACAATATTATGATGGATGACTGGGAGAGATTGTGGCAAAAAGGTATCAAATTTACTGCTTGTCATGGTTTAAGAGAAAACATAATGAAAATGGTTTATAGATGGTATTTGACACCAGTTAAGATTGCTAAGATGAATACCAAAATGTCAGATGTATGTTGGAAATGCAAACATGCGAAAGGTACCTTTTTTCATATGTGGTGGTTGTGCCCAGCGGTAAGTGCTTTCTGGGATAAGATTTATAATGAGCTTAAGAAGGTAATGAAAGTTACCTTTTGTAAGAAACCAGAGGCATTTCTTCTGAGCATAACCAATGAAGAGATACCCAGTCAGGATAGAGTGTTTTTCATGTATGCCACAACAGCAGCCAGAATTCTATTGGCAAGAACATGGAAAGGTGAAGAGATACCAACGGTGGAGGAATGGCAGATGAAGATGATGGAATACATGGAACTCGCAGAACTGACCGCCAGAGTCCGGGACCAGAGGGAGGGGAAGGCGTCGCAGGAGTGGAAAAAATTTAAAGACTATTTAGTTAAATCAGTTAAACTGAATATTTGAGCAGAATTAGACAGAACATCGGCTTTGGTAGATATGTGTAAGATATGAATGGTAAGAGGAATTGTTATTATGTGAAAGATGTATGTGTCAAAATATGTTAAGATAGGTCGTCAAGATAAGATACATAGTTATTGAGATATTTGACTAAGTAAAAGCTAAGTATATTAAAATTTGGGTAAATGTGAATCGAACAATATATAAAGCTACCTTGAAGAAGTATTTGTTTTTTTTGAAGACAGTGGAGGGAATGGGGGAAGTCCCCAAACAGAGAAGTTAGAAACAAGAAATATACAAAGATAGATATTGGTTAAGGTTTGTATATGTTCTTTTTATGTTTTTATTGCTGTTATTGTTTCGAATGTTGATTATGTTTATTGTTGATTATGTTCAATGTTGATTTTGTTTTTTATTGTTTCTTATGTTTTGTGTTGATGTTGTATTTTGTTTTCTCTTTGTCTTATTGGAAAATAATAAAATCTTATAAAAAAAAAAAAAGATTTTGAGGAGATACGGAAGGTGTTTGTAGAATTTGTACTGTTAAAACGTAAAGGGGTCAAGCCAGCCCAAGAGGTGTTGAAATTTTGGGAAATTCTCGGCCAGAGATGCAAGGAGGATAATCTACCTACAAAAGAATGGCAGATAAAAGATGGTGGACTTCGCCGAACTGGCAAAAATGACTGGGAAAATCAGAGATCAAGAGGACAATAAATTTAACAAAGAATGGGGATTTTTTTTAAAAGTTACTCGAAAGAACACTGTAAACAACTGAAAACACTAGCAGGGTTTTGAAAGCACTTGCAACGGAGAGAGAGAATATGACAAAAAAATTGAGAAAAATATGGAGAATATGATATGATGCAATTTGAAAAGAATATCTGGGAAAACCATGGAGGGGTGGAGGGAAGTTTCTGAGAATCCTATTTGTAAAATGTGTGTGATTTATGTATGATGATAAAAGCAAAAAGTGAAAACGAATTTTTAAAAAATGTTTTTTTAAAAAAAGAAATTTTGGGAAGTTGGATAGTTACAATGGAATGGTCCTGGGGGTTAGGTGCACATTGTCATTCTTATTTATTTATTTCCATTACTTTGTCAAAAAAAAAAAAAGAACTCTTCCCCATTACATTAAACCACAGTTTAGTATTACAGCCAAACGCATCCACCAGCCCTGAACACAGAAAGGTTTCGTTCTGAGCCAAAGCCTTAAGGATATCCTTAAGACAAGAAGACTAGATTCAAGTTCACTATCCATCATTTCAGCACTTGCCAAACGAAAGAAGTAGTTTACCTAATTCGGTGTCCATGTAATTTATTTTACATAGGCTCTGGTCGGTAGGCACACGCTCTTTCTAATACCTAAATGCAGTGTTAGAAGCACCCCTGGTGGAACACTTTCTATCTTACAATCATTCAGATTCAGACTTGCTGTTTACAGTTTTATGAGTGAATAAAAGGAATGTTAGTACCAGATGAGATTACGTTAAACGACTTAGACAAAAAGAATCACAATTTTTTGTTGTTGTTGTTCAAGACTCTTCATCCACAAGGGCTGAACTCAGAATTAGATTTGAATTGTTTTATTTAATTTGTTTAATTGTGAAGTGTAATTGTGGGATTTGTCTCTTTAAATGCCTTTCTGCTCTTTAATTTGACTAGACATCACCTGTGGTTGAATTTGTGTATATTAGGTTTGTGCTTTTTGTATCAGGCAGTAGTGGTTACATACGGCCATGACCACTACTCCACGCAAGAAGTTTGTTTATCAAGGTATGATTTTTTTATTTCTCTTAATAATGTAATTTTTCTCTGACTGTATTTTTTCTGGACTCTTGTTGATGCTGAGCATTATCCCTTATATGATATAATTGTTTATATGTATATATTTTGTTTTGCTATTCTTTATAGTTACGAACTGAAGAAGACATACCGAAACAGTGTACTTACCCGGAATGCTGTCTTCGTTGCTTATTATTTGACATTACAAAAGTTTGCTGTATACTATTTGACATTACAAGAAACATTTTGCCCTATCATTGGTCTACGTGTTGCCTTTTTTCATATTCTGCTTTAGACTTGCAACACAGGGGAATTTTTCTTGCGTGTACAGAATTAGGACAGCCCTGCTATTTAAACTCGGATCTCTTAAAGATCTGCTGGGTGCAAACCGTTTCCCGTGCTTCTGGGTCTCAGGCTGCGGCGCGATTCCCCAAAAGGAGGCGCGTCGTTTTGGGATCGGCAAAAGACATCCTTTATTGCAGAAAATATATACATCAGCCGGGAGCTCTTGACTCCTCCATCTTGGCCGCAGCACACACAAAACAGAACTGCGACACAGAAAACACAATAGCAATACAACACAACAGAAACAAAAGCATCCAGTGTAAAGGAACGTCACTTCCTGTGCAGAGTTAACCCTGTGTTAACCTGATACTGCAACAGAGGAGCACCGCTGCCTGTCCCCCCCGTCGCCCACTGACCGGTTGGAGATGACGATGGCGTCGTTGAACTCGCTCCGGCAGTTCTGGCGCAGCGCCGTGCGGCCCCCGTTGGTGATGACGGCGTTGTTGCCGTGCAGGTGGTGGAAACGCAGGTCGCTCCCGGAGGCCACCGAGGACGGGCTGCTGGGAGACAGCTGGTTGTTGCCTTCCGAGAGGTCGTCGGGGAGCGGAAGGAGATCTGGGGAAGAACGGGCGGGAGGAGGTCAAATTTCTGTTTTACAATTTAGAAATCAGCCATACCTCGGGTTACGTGTGCTTCGGGTTGCGTTTTTTCGGGTTCCGAACGCGGCAAACCCAGAAGTGTTTACTTCCGGGTTTCGCGCGGCGAGCATGCGCAGAAGCATGTGCGATATCGCCGCACGGGTTACGGACTTTTCGGGGTGCGAACGGCACCCTGGAACGGATCGGGTCCGTAACCCAAGGTACCACTGTACTCATTTAAACATCCTTAAAATATCCATGACTTCCCTTCTTCTCTTTCCATGGCTCATTTTGCATATCATTAAATCCCTGCATATTTTACATAAACTAAACCATTCAGTATTCCATTATTACATCCATCAAAACTTGTTTACACTGTTGAGTTTATCTTAACGCTGCCAACGTTTTCAAGTGTACACAATTTCCCCCCATATATTCAATAAACGTTTTCCAATCTTCTCTAAATGTACGTTCTTCTTGTTCTCTTGTTCTACAGGTGAAACTCAAAAAATTAGAATATCGTGGAATAGTCCATTTATATAGGCAATTGTTTTCATTGGCTACTGGAGTACTGGAGTACTGCGGGCGCTCCAGTTGGAGAGCAGCCTTTACCAAAGGTGTCATGGGCTTTGAAGACACTCGAACTCAGGACGCAAGGGAGAAACGTGCTAGGAGGAAGGAACGTTTGGCAAACCCTCACGGTGATCGACTCCCACCCGGAAACCAATGTCCCCACTGTGGAAGGATGTGTGGATGCAGAATTGGCCTCCACAGTCACTTACGGACTCATTGTTAAAACCGTGTTTATGGAAGACAATCTTACTCGGCTACGAGGGGTCGCCAGAGAAGAAGAAGACCAACTCCTCCAATTACGGATCAGGCTCGCGATGAACTCTCGCACCCCTTTCCCAACATTGCCTGAAGCCACCGCAAAAAACCACACACACGCCCAATCCTAGTTACAGGTAGGGTTAGCCGTGTTGGTCTGCCATAGTTAAAACAAACTAAAAAAAATTCCTTCCAGTAGCACCTTAGAGACCAACTAAGTTTGTTCTTGGTATGAGCTTTCGTGTGCATGCACACCTGTAACTAGAACTATGGAAGGCACCACATTGAGCCGCATGAAATGGAAGTCCATCGTATCTGAAGAAGTGTGCATGCACACCAAAGCTCATACCAAGAACAACCTTAGTTGGTCTCTAAGGTGCTACTTAGATTGCCGGAAGAAATATCAACAACCTCAGATATGCCGATGACACAACCTTGATGGCAGAAAGTGAGGAGGAATTAAAGAACCTTTTAATGAGGGTGAAAGAGGAGAGCGCAAAATATGGTCTGAAGCTCAACATCAAAAAAACTAAGATCATGGCCACTGGTCCCATCACTTCCTGGCAAATAGAAGGGGAAGAAATGGAGGCAGGGAGAGATTTTACTTTCTTGGGTTCCATGATCCCTGCAGATGGTGACAGCAGTCACAAAATTAAAAGACGCCTGCTTCTTGGGAGAAAAGCAATGACAAACCTAGACAGCATCTTAAAAAGCAAAGACATCACCTTCCCAACAAAGGTCCGTATAGTTAAAGCTATGGTTTTCCCAGTAGTAATGTATGGAAGTGAGAGCTGGACCATAAAGAAGGCTGATCGCCGAAGAATGGATGCTTTTGAATTATGGTGCTGGAGGAGACTCTTGAGAGTCCCGTGGACTGCAAGAAGATCAAACCTATCCATTCTCAAAGAAATCAGCCCTGAGTGCTCACTAGAAGGACAGATCATGAAGTTGAGGCTCCAGTACTTTGGCCTCCTCATGAGAAGAGAAGACTCCCTGGAAAAGACCCTGATGTTGGGAAAGATGGAGGGCACAAGGAGAAGGGGACGACAGAGGATGAGATGGTTGGACAGTGTTCTCGAAGCGACTGGCATGAGTCTGACCAAACTGCGAGAGGCAGTGAAGGATAGGGGTGCCTGGCGTGCTCTGGTCCATGGGGTCACAAAGAGTCGGACACGACTGAATGACTGAACAACAACAAGGTGCTACTGGAAGGAATTTTTTTATTTAGTTTGAACCCCCAATCCTGTTTCCCTACTTACCTGTGTCATCCACAATGGTAGCCTGAGCTGCCTGCCCATACAGGTCCACCACGGCGTAGATGTTGGGCGGGACATTCCACGCGGCAGGGCCCTGTGCCACCCCGTTGACGAAGAAGTGCAGCGTCCCGTCTTCCTTGCGCACGACACCCACAGTGTCTCCTGCCTGAGGGAGGGAGGGGGGAGGAGGAAGAAAAATCAGACAGGACAAAAGAAGGGGGGGGATTCCAGAATTTGATTCCCGCTGGATCAGGCCAGAGGCACACCTAGTCCAGCATCCTGTTCTCACAGTGGCGAACCAGACACCCATCGCGGGAAACATGCCAGCAGGATCTGAGTTCAAGAGCCGCTCTCTCCTTCCTGTGCGATTTAGAAGCATTGCTAGTAGCCACTGAAAGCCTTTCCCCCCTGTGAACCTGCCTATTCACCGAAACATCTGGAGAGGCCTAATGGAACAGACACAGCCTCTCCCGGTCTTGGGTCCCTGGATGTTGCTAGACTACGACTCCCATCATCCCTGACCACGGGCCATGAACGATGGGAGTTGTAGTCCAACAACAAGGATAGCTCAGTTGGTCACAGCAGGGAGTTGGGACTAGAGCAGGCACAGGCAAATTCGGCCTTCCAGGTGTTTTGGGACTACAACTCCCATCATCCCTGACCACTGGTCCTGTTAGCTAGGGATGGTGGGAGTTGTAGTCCCAAAACATCTGGAGGGCGGAGTTTGCTGCTTATGCCTGGACTAGAGGATCCTTTTGGTATGCTCTATGAACATTTAGGGACCCAAGGTTGAGAAAGGAGACCTTAGTATGCGTTAAAAAGTTGTTCTGAGTGGCGGTTCTAACTTTAAGCTGCTATCGCGCTTTTCTCTAAGAAATAACAGATGATTTTCAATTAGGTTTATTATACGTGAAAAAGATCTACTCTAAAAAATAAAATAAGCCCATTTTTTTCCCCAAGCAGCAAGAGATGTCCTCAGCTTTACTGGACTTGCAGATAGGAAACCTTTGGTGAGTTCGAATCTGGAGACCAGTCATACCTGCTTCTGTGATCTCCCTTCTCAAATGCAAGGGGTTTCGCATTGTTTGATTTGATTTTCTACATTTCTACGCTGCTTTGGAATTGCAAAGCTGCTTACAGACAATAATTAACAACAACGCAACAGAGCATCACAAATACAACGTAGACCATGTGCAGAAGCAAACCCCACAAGTTCTGAATACTTCTTGTCTATTATTATTGTCGTCATGTTGCCCCCCAAAAAAACTCACCTTCAAGCGGTCCAGGTTGTGGCCGTATTCGTCCAAGATGGTTGTTCCATTGTGCATCACCCCGTTCCCGGTCATCATCCAGGTACCTGGCGGAAGGTGAGCAGGGAGGCAAGTGAGAAAGGACAGAGAAGGAGGCTTCGAAACCAAGGATTTCATTTACAAGGAAGTCCCCAAACCAAACAGGTTTCCAGCCCTGATGATGAGCAAAATGAAAAGAAAAAAACGGGACCATGTAGATCCTGAAACTGCCTTGGTCGTGCTGGTCGATGATCTCCGGCGGGCTAGGGACAAAGGTGAGAGCTGTTTCCTGGTTCTGCTGGATCTCTCAGCGGCCTTTGACACCATCGACCATAACATCCTTCTGGACCGGCTAGAGGGGTTGGGAGCTGGGGGCACTGTTATACAGTGGTTCCGCTCCTTCCTTCTGGGCCGTGTTCAGAAAGTGGTGATGGGGGATGAGTGTTCAGACCCCTGGGCTCTCACTTGTGGGGTGCCTCAGGGTTCTGTCCTCTCCCCCATGCTTTTTAACATCTACATGAAGCCGCTGGGAGAGATCATCAGGGGGTTTGGGCTGGGTGTTCATCAGTATGCGGATGATACCCAGCTCTACCTCTCTTTCAAATCAGAACCAGGGAAGGCGGTGAAGGTCCTGTGTGAGTGCCTGGAGGCGGTTGGAGGATGGATGGCGGCTAACAGACTGAGGTTGAATCCTGACAAGACAGAAGTACTGTTTTTGGGGGACAGGAGGAGGGCAGGTGTGGAGGATTCCCTGGTCCTGAATGGGGTAACTGTGCCCCTGAAGGACCAGGTGCGCAGCCTGGGAGTCATGGATTATGTTGAAATGGCAAAAATGGCCGGAAAAATCAGGAAGACCAAAATTTTAATAAGGAACGGGGGGAATTTATAATCCATCTTAAAAACCATTGTAAACAGCTAAAATTGTTAGTGGGGTTGGGATAACACTTGTAGTTTAATGGTGAATTTTGGACATAATGGAGATGCAAAAGATTTGGATTATTATAAGAGACTAGCTGACCCGGCCACGCGTCGCTGTGGCTCATTTTGTGAAATGGAAAAGGAAGATGTAAAAGAGAAAGCGCATGCCTCCCCACAGCTTCTCCTGTTGAACTTCCACCTGCCTCCTCTCCGTATTTCCCGTTTTTGCCTGCCTCCCCACAGCTTATCCCATAGAACTTCTGCCTACCTCCTCTCCGTATTTCCCATTTTTGCCTGCCTCCCCACAGCTTCTCCCGTTGAACTCCTGCCTGCCTCCCCACAGCTTCTCCCGTTGAACTCCTGCCTGCCTCCCCATAGCTTCTCCTGTTGAACTTCCGCCTGCCTCCTGTTTGTCTTTCCCCCTGTTTTTGCCTGCCTCCCATTGAACTTCCGCAAAATGTAGGCTGGAGGCGGCAATGGCGGCAAAAGTTAGCCTATGACGGAGGTAGTTGAGGTGTTTGTTGATTGGATGTTGGAGAGGAGGAGGATGGGTTGGAGCTGCTCATTGGCTGGCACAAATTCACCATTTTAGGTGGGTTAGGTGTGTTTTTTCCACGATCCACCTGTCCAAGAACCTTCCCCTATACCCACGGAACCTTGTGTGAAATTTTGAGCGTAATCGGTCCAGCGGTTTAGGAGAAAGGCTGTCACGAACAAACATGCACCCCTTTTACATTTTTATATATATCGATGCAGGAGGAAAGGACTAGCGATGGGACCTACAAAGGGGAGGGGGGAAGCCCGGGAGATTCTGTGGAATCTTCTCTCTATATTGTATGTTGATATGTGATGGTAAAATTTTAATTTGAAAAACCCAAATAAATAAATTTACAAAAAAAAAAGAGCGCTACAAGTTGAAAGAGGTGCTGTTCCCACCACGGCCACTAGGAGGCGCCAGCGGCGAGGGGGGCCTCTCACCTGACCGCAGGTTGGTCATGGTGGACGGCAGCTGCAGGTAAGTGGGGTTGTGGGTGGTGACGCCAATCTCGATGGAGCCGGCCCACTTGTCGACCATCTTGTCGATGCGCACCTGGAAGACCTCGCCGTTGCGCAGCGGCCGGTTGCTCAGGACCACGCCGTGGTTGAAATCGTCCGTGGCGCTGGAGGGATGAGAGCGCCGTTAAAGAGCGGCCGCAGGTAGAGGGGCTTCTCCGATCAGGGCTGAGAGCAGCCGGCTCTGGGAAAGAGCCCTGCTTACCAACACGCCTTATGAAGGGGTCAGAATACCGGTCCTTCTGCTTCAAGCACTGTCTCCGCAAGGGTTTCTACAACTTGGGTCCCTAGCCGTTGTTGGACTACAACTCCCATCATCCCTGACAGATAGAGGTTGAATCCTGACAAGACAGAAGTGCTGTTTTGGGGGGACAGGAGGTGGGCAGGTGTGGGGGACTCCCTGGTCCCGAATGGGGCAAATGTGCCCCTGAAGGACCAGGTGTGCAGCCTGGGAGTCATTTTGGACTCACCGCTGTCCGTGGAGGTGCAGGTCAGTTCTGTGTCCAGGGCAGCTGTCTACCAGCTCCATCTGGTAGGCAGGATGAGACCCTCCCTGCCCGCGGACTGTCTCGCCAGAGCGACGCATGCTCTGGTTATCTCCCACTTGGACTACTGCCATGTGCTCTACGTTTGGCTACCTTTGAAGGTGACCCGGAAACCACAACTAATCCGGAATGCGGCAGCTAGACTGGGGACTGGGAGCGGCTGCCGAGACCACATAACACTGGTCTTAAAAGACCTACATTGGCTCCCAGGACGTTTCGGAGCACAATTCAAAGTGTTGGTCCTAACCTTTAAAGCCCTAAACGGCCTCAAAGGCCCAGCAGACCTGAAGGAGCGTCTCCACCCCCATCGTTCAGCCCGGACACTGAGGTCCAGCTCCGAGGGCCTTCTGGCGGTTCCCTCCCTGCGAGAAGTGAGCTTACAGGGAACCAGGCAGAGGGCCTTCTCGGTAGTGGCACCTGCCCTGTGGAACACCCTCCCATCAGATGTCAAGAAAACAAACAACTACAGTGGTGCCCCACTAGATGAAAATAATTTGTTCTACGAGTGTCTTCGTAGAGCGAATTATTTGTCTAGCGAAGTGGCAATGGAGCGCAGAGGTTTTCGCGCCAAAAAAAAAAAAATCGTCTTGCGAGGCAGCCCCATTGACATTTTCGTCTTGCGGGGCAGCCTTCCGCTAGCGAATGCCTTTCGTCTAGCGAGTTTTTCGTCTAGCGAGGCATTCGTCTAGCAGGGCACCACTGTATCTGATTTTTAGAAGACACCTGAAGGCAGGCCTGTTTAGGGAAGTTTTTAATGTTTGATGTTTTATTGTGTTTTTAATATCCTGTTGGAAGCTGGGGAACCCAGCCAGATGGGCGGGGTATAAATAACAAATTATTATTATAGTATTATGATGGGAGTTGTAGTCAAACAACAGCTGGAGGTAGGGCTGGAAGGGACCCCCATCTGCCAAACCTGGAGAGCCGGTTAGTGCGTTAAAAAGACCAGCTGTGTGTCTTGGTGCGAGACCAGACCCCTCCGCCCCCAGGGGAAGAAGGGCTTTGCGGCACGTACTGGGGGCGCAGGGCGGTTCGTCCCTCGTTGATGATGGCGGCCTTCTGCCCGCAATTCGGGTGGAAGAGGAGGCGCTCCGGCTCGGGCTCACTCCCCGCGGCATCGATGGCGCGGCGCCCAACGTCCGGCGAGAGGGCCCTCATGATGGCGTTGTTGCGCCGGAGGCGGTCGCTGTGGTTGTGGTTGTGCACGATGGTGACCTTCACAGCCATGCCGTAGAGGTCCACCACACCATAGACCACGAGCGGGGTGAGGGTGGTCGCCACGCCTGGAAGGAAGCGGGGAGAGAATGGATCTGGACCCCTCCAGTGCCCCTTGCGTCTGACCCTTTACGAAATGAGCTAGCTTGATTTGCATTCAGTTCGGAGTTCAATTCAAGTCCGTCCAAATTACCACTGGCAAAACAGAAACCAGCTCTCAGGGCGTTACCATCCTGAACTTCCGAAGTCTCAGGAAATATCAAGATAAGCACACACAGGAACGAGGGATTGACCTAAAGCACTCTGGGAATTGTAGTTCTGAGAAAGGGATAGGGGGTCTGCTCACAGCTATCAGCACCCAGAACAAACTACAACTCCCAGGATTCTTTGGAGAAGCCATGACTGTTCAAAGTGGTTTAAACGTATGGTGTGAATGGGGCCTAAGAAAACCATCAGCACAGAAACACACAGAGTGGGATATGAATTGTTTTTCTCCCCCTGCAATTATTATCCTTAAAGGCTCAATGTGCCTGAAGCAGGCACGGCCAAACTCGGCCCTGCAGATGTTTTGGAACTACAATTCCCATCATCCCTGACTACGGGTCCTGTTAGCTAGGGGTGATGGGAGTTGTAGTCCCAAAACATCTGGAGGGCCGAGTTTGCCTATGCCTGGTCTAAAGCATTCAAAGCACATGCAAGAGATGAATTAGATACTGTTCAAAGCTCTACCCCAAAATGAAGTCAATTCCCCCTCTGTTCACCTGGCAAGTATTGAAACTACTTTTAGGTGCAATTGTAGATTGTTAAAAAAAAAACTGCTAATACCAAACTGGTCCAACTCCATTCCCCTGTGTGAGCAGTTCATAGGCACCCAAACTTATAAAATAGCCTCCCTCTCAACGCCGCCTCGACATCGCCCTAATCCTTAAAAACCCCAGCGCAGCTTTCATTTAAAGTTCCTAGACCCCGTGAGCACACCGACCTTGGTCGATGCCGTTGATGTAGAAGTGAAGCGCGTTGTTGGACTTCCTGGTCAAGCCGATGTGGTCTCCTTCCTGCGGAAACAGAGAGGCGATAAGAGGGTGGGTGTCTGTCTGGGGAGAGCGGAAGGGGGAAGTCCCCACGGGGACCGGGGATGGGGCCACACTCAGCTCACCTGCAGCTCATCCAGGCTGAACTCGCAGTACTCTCTCCGTGTCCCTTTCCCATTGGTCAGGATGCCACAGCCGCTCATCATGATAGTTCCTGGGTGGGGTTGACAAGAGGGAGGACTCAGGACCCTGGTTGGCTGCCAAGGGATCCGGAGTCAAATGCAGGTCCCTGGTGCTACTGCAGCACGATAGACACTCCCAGCATATGACACCTGGGCTCAGAGATCTGCGCTGGCTGCCAATCGGCTACCACATCAGATTCAAGGTGTATAAATCATAGAATCATAGAATTGGAAGAGACCCCAAGGGCCATCCAGTCCAACCCCCTGCCAAGCAGAAAACACCATCAAAGCATTCCTGACAGATGGCTGTCAAGCCTCCGCTTAAAGACCTCCAAAGAAGGAGACTCCGCCACACTCCTTGGCAGCAAATTCCACTGTCCAACAGCTCTTACTGTCAGGAAGTTCTTCCTAATGTTTAGGTGGAATCTTCTTTCTTGTAGTTTGAATCCATTGCCCCGTGTCCGCTTCTCTGGAGCAGCAGAAAACAACCTTTCTCCCTCCTCTAGATGACATCCTTTGATATATTTGAACATGGCTATCATATCACCCCTTCACCTTCTCTTCTCCAGGCTAAACATACCCAGCTCCCTAAGCCGTTCCTCATAAGACCTTTAGCACCCTGGGACCAGTTTACCTGTGAGATCACCACCGCCCCATCTATGCCCACTTGACTGCTTCGATCTGTGGGTGCCACATAAATACCTGCTTCACAATCATCACAATAATTTCAATATTTATATGCCACTCACCTGACAGGGCTGCCCCTAGCCACTCTGGGCAGCTGCCAACAAAATATTGAAGACACAATAAAATATCATAAAAAAACTCCCCTACACAGGGCTGCCTTCATTTGTCTTATGAAAGAAACAGCAGTCTCCTAGTGAGGAAGCGTCTACACTTTTGAACTCACTGCCTATTGATACTCTTCTAGGCACCTGATAAAAACATTTCTGTTTAGACAAGCCCACCCAGTTATCTAGAAGGCTGTGTGCTTTAATCTGGTTTCCCATCAGATTAAATTGCTGATTTCAAATTTTGGGAATGTTTCGAGTAGTGGAAACAACTATCTTTTTAACGACAATTTTAACCGTTTTTCTCACAACCAAGTGGTGTCCAAACCTTATGGAACTGCTGAAAATAAACAAACTCTCCGTGCTGCAGTTGTGCTACCGAGGCCTTGTTAAAAGCAGCAGCCGCCTCTCCTGCCCTTCCTCTCCCACAAACCCCAACAGGTCGAGCGAGGGGGGGGGGGTTACCTGAGCGCAGGTTGGTCATGGTGGCTGGGTACTCCAGGTTGTTAGGATTGTGGGTAGTCACCCCGATTTCAATGGATCCCGACCACTTGTCCACCAGCTTGTCGATTCGGATCTGGAAGAAGCAGCAGGGCCGTTAGCCATTTTCCACGCCCAGGGACCTAGTCCTCTTCCCCAACCCTGGCCTGTCTCATCCTGTGTCACGGGACAGTCAGAAAGGGGGGTTTGGAGCAGAGGGTGGGGGGGGAGAGGAGCAACCAAGAGGCTGTGGAAAGCAGTAGGCTTGTAAATCTCTCTCTCTCTCTATATATATATATCTATATATATATCTATATGTTCAAGATGGGTGCACAGATGCGAAGTCCTTGCTCCGTAACCGCTTGACCTATTGCCTTCAAATTTGGACACAACATTCCTCGGCCATACGGGAAGGTTCTTAGCTACCTATATTGCAAAAATACAACACCTTTCCCAGGTAAATCCGTGTATTTGTGCAAAAAAAAAACCAGCGCCTTCCAGTGGACGTTAGCAGCAATAACACAGTATAGGCGTCTCTGCCGCCTCCCCCTCTTCTTCGGACGTCACTGCCATCATCCAATACAAAGGCAGATCGTCCCAAAACGTTGCCGCCCACGCGCGGACCAGCAAAGCTCCGTCCGCCGTTTGCAAGCTTGCCTCTCCCACCGCAAGAAGCAGCAACTTTCCGGCGGCCCCTTCAAAACCCCGTCCGACAGAAATAAACATCAACACAGACTGCAAACATCCAACACTTCCGCAAAATAAGGTCTGACAAACCATGCATTTCCTCTTTTCCACTATACATCCTTTTCAATTACAACAATTCAGCCACGGCAACGATTGGCCGGGTCAGCTAGTATATACATAATCAATATTACCCATACACAGCCAGCCTAGCAAGTGCATTTACTCGCGAGAGGCTCCCGCATGATCCTGACACCCTGGGACCTGTATCTCTCTTGATGCCGTCTGTCCATCTCCTCCCCACTTCAGGCACCTAAATCAGCATTCCCCTAAACTGCGTCCTTCCAGCTCTTTTGGACTACAACTCCCATCAGCCTCCCACCCCCGGACAGCGTGCAGCTGGACAGCTGCGGTCCAAAACAGCTGGAGCGACTCAGGGTTGGGGAAGGCTTGCTAGACCACAATGCCCACCGTGCCCGACCACTGGGTATGCTGGCATGGGGGCTGATGAGAGCTGGAGTCTAGCAACATCGAGAGGGACGCAGGATCAGCTGCCACTGCTCTGGGACAACCAGGGAGGGAGGGACGGCTCTTGACGCTTCAGTGAAGAAGAGGGAAATCTGGACAGTTCTAGATGGGTTTTTTTCCTGGGGAAAAATCTGCAATTGCCAGAATTTTCTCTTCTAAGTAACTATGCAGCTGCCAGCCTGGCGTGTTCCTGCATTGAGGCGATACTTCAATAGCTGTTTAAGTAAGGACATATGCATATAGTTCCATGATCACTGCAGATGGTGACAGGAGTCACGAAATTAGAAGACGCCTGCTTCTTGGGAGAAAAGCAATGACAAGCCTAGACAGCATCTTAAAAAGCAAAGACACCACCTTGCCGACAAAGGTCCGTATAGTTAAAGCTATGGTTTTCCCAGTAGTAATGTATGGAAGTGAGAGCTGGACCATCAAGAAGGCTGATCGCCCAAGAATGGATGCTTTGGAATTATGGTGCTGGAGGAGACTCTTGAGAGTCCCATGGACTGCAAGAAGATCAAACCAATCCATTCTGAAGGAAATCAGCCCTGAGTGCTCACTGGAAGGACAGATCCTGAAGCTGAGGCTCCAAGACTTTGGCCACCTCATGAGAAGAGAAGACTCCCTGGAAAAGACCCTGGTGTTGGGAAAGATGGAGGGCACAAGGAGAAGGGGACGACAGAGGATGAGATGGTTGGACAGTGTTCTCGAAGCTACCAACATGAGTCTGACCAAACTGCGAGAGGCAGTGGAAGACAGGAGTGCCTGGCATGCTTTGGTCCAGGGGGTCACAAAGAGTCGGACACCACTAAACAACAATATGAATAGGCTGCTGGATTAGGCCAAAGGGGCCCCCCCTCCAGTCCTGCATCCTGTTCTCACAGTGGCCAACCAGATGCCCATTATGAGAAACCTGCAAGCAGGATCCGAGCACAAGAGCGACTCTCCCCCTTCTGCGGTTTCCAGCAACTGGCGTTCAAAAGCTTCGCTGCCTCCGACTGTGGAGGCCGAGCAGAGCCATGGTTGCTGGTAGCAATCAATAGCCCTCTGCGCCATGAATTTCTCACTAAGATCTTTTGCTGATTTCATCTGTACCCTCTAACCATGCAGTGTCGGTGAGATCCTTTCCTTTGCAGAAACTGAAAGTAAAGATTGATAAAAGCAAAAATGAACAGAGGAGCCCCCGCCCCTGCGCTGCTTTTCGGCTAGTAAGGTAAAAAGGTAAAAGACCCCTGGATGGTTAAGTCCAGTCAAAGGCGACTCTGGGGTTGTGGCGCTCATCACGCTTTTCAGGCCGAGGGAGTCGGCGTTTGTCCACAGACAGCTTTCTGGGTCATGTGGCCAGCAGGACTTAACCACTTCTGGAGCAATGAAACACCCTCGGAAATGCTGTTTACCTTCTTATTTATCTACAGTGGTGCCTCGACTCCTCTTTCCCAGGCTAAACGTACATAGTTACTTCAACCGTTCCTCATCAGGCTCAGTTTCCAGACCCAGTGCCTTCCATCAGTGACCCATCTGCGCCCCTATCCGGACAGGGATAGCCTAACTACTGTTCTTAATAATAATTAATAAATAATAATAATAATAATAATAATAATAATAATAATAATAATAATAATAATTTTATTTATACCCCGCCCTTCCCCGCCAAACCGGGCTCAGGACGGCTAACACCAATAAAATCACAACAAAAACATAAAACAAATCATTACAATACAGATTAAAATACAATTTAAAATTAAATCTAAACTGCAGCCTCATTTTTAAGTAGCCCACCAATCACACCAAAAGAACGAAACATCAGGGTTAAACTGAAACCAACCCAAAGGCTAGGTGGAACAGCTCCGTCTTGCAGGCCCTGCAGAAAGATGCCAAATCCCGCAGGGCCCTGGTCTCTTGTGACAGACTGTTCCACCAAGTCGGGGCCAGTACTGAGAAGGCCCTGGCCCTAGTTGAAGCCAACCTAGCATCCTTGTGGCTCGGGACCTCCAACAAATTATTATTTGAGGACCTTAAGGTCCTACCCAGGACATACCAGGTGAATGACCTCCGGAAGCGAAAAAATGGCCGCCACTTCCGAAATTTTCGACTTGCGAAGGGAAAGCGGCGGCGCGATACCTCGACTTAGGAAAATTTGAATGCGCTTTTTTCGACTTCCGAATTTTTTCCCCGTTCCGAGATGGCGCCTTCGACTTACGAAGATTTCGACTTACTTTGCGCACCTTCAGAACGGATTAATTTCGTAAGTCGAGGTAGCACTGTTCTTATCTACTTGCACTTTAATGTGCTTTCAAACAGCTAGGTTGGCAGGAGCTGGGACAGAGCAACAGGAGCTCACCCCGTCGTGGGGATTCGAACCGCCGACCTTCTGATCGACAAGCCCTAGGCTCTGTGGTTTAAACCACAGCGCCACCCGCATCCCTATTTTTCGGCTAGTAATGCACCCCAACCCACCAACAGTATTTTCCTTTTCATAAATGGGGGGAAATATGATAGCCTGGAGAAGACTGAGAGGGGATATGATAGCCACCTTCAAATATCTGAAGGGCTGTCATGTGGAAGACAGAGCAAGCTTGTTTCCTGCTGCTCCAGGGGGCAGGATGAATCCTAATGACAAGAAAGGAGAGTGCAGCTAAACTTCAGGAAGTCTCCTCTCAAGGGCTTTTTTTCTGAACAATCGAAGACTGCTCCTACATGCAGCCAACCTCTCCTCCGCCCATTTCACACCTCTTCTGGTTCTGGGAGACATGGGAGGAAGGGAGCTGGTCACAGTAGCAGGGGGAGACACTGTTCCCCAGCCTGACTCACTTCTGCCCCTTGACCCCCTCCTCCTCTCCTGCTCCAGTTTCTGCCTCTGATTCTGGACTTCTCTCCGCCACCAATTCTCACCTCAAACATCTCGTTGTCCCGCAGCGGACGGTTGGTCATGACGACGCCGTTGTTGAACTCGTCCAGCGGGCGCCTCCGCTCGGCCGTCTTGTTGTTGTTGCTGAGCTTGATGAGGGTGCCGCACTTTTCGTGGAAGAGGAGGGCGTCGTTGGAGGTCATGGGTGGGGCTCCGCAGGAGGCAGAGTCCGAGGGCGGGCTGCCCAGGCTGACGTTCAGCAGGCTCCCGTTGTAGGCCGACAGGATGGCGTTGCTCACGACCTCCGACAGCTCCATGCTGGAGAACCCTGCAGGCCGGAGGAGGAGGAGGAGGAGAGCGTTGTTAAGAAGGAGGCGGACCCTCCTTGGTACACTCTCCAAAATAGATCCCAAGGTCTCCTGTCCCAGAATGCTCAGCACATCTACTGGGAGCAAAGGATCCTGGAATTGCTAAGATCAGCAGGCAGGAAGGCAGTAGATATTTATTCATACACAGAAGAAAGGCCACCAAACACCGTGGCAATATTAAATGTCCTTTCTACACCAGGGATCCCTCACGCATGCCCAATTACAGGGCGCCGTTTCGTTCCCAATGTCAATGGGGCAAAGAGCATAAGGAAAGCTGAATCAGGCCAGCAACCCATCCTTTACTTATTATTTTCTTTTATTTCTAGGCATCTCCCCACTTATGTACGGCCAAATTGCGTGTGGCCATGTATATGCACAGCGTCGACAAATAAATTGATTTAAATTGCGAAAATGGTGCCAAAAGAGCAGGGAAATGGGTAGCAGTCCTGGGAGCTTTTGCAAGGGCAATCCCATGAGCCTTTGCACTGAACGTGGGGGCCTTTTCAAGGGGTTCCAGAAGTTTAGATGGAGTTAACAGGCTTCTTAGGGGGAGCCCCCCCCCATGCCATTTTGCGTAGATGCATGGTACCCGGGAACATAAGCCCTGCGGAAGTGGAGAGATACCTGTATTTAATGTGTTGCATACTGCCCTTTGCGGGACCCAGGTGGCGCTGTGGGTTAAACCACAGAGCCTAGGGCTTGCTGATCAGAAGGTCAGCAGTTCGAATCCCTGTCACGGGGTGAGCTCCTGTTGCTCGGTCCCAACTCCTGCCCACCTAGCAGTTCAAAATCACGTCAAAGTGCAAGTAGATAAATAGGTACCACTCCAGTGGGAAGGTAAACGGTGTTTCCGTGCACTGCTCTGGTTCGCCAGAAGCGGCTTTGTCATGCCGGCCACATGACCTGGAAGCTGTCTGCGGACAAACGGCGGCTCCCTCGGCCTATAGAGTGAGATGAGCGCCACAACCCCAGAATCGGACACGACTGGACCTGATGGTCAGGGGTCCCTTTACCTTTACCTATACCGGCCTTCAACTGTAGATCTCAGAGCAGTTCCTCCGATTCCAGCACCCTGATCTCACAGTGGCCACCCAGACACCCCCACACGAAACCCACTAGCAGGACCTGAGTGCGACCCTCTCCCCCCTTGTGATTCACAGCAACTGGAACCTAGAGACAAACTGCCTCCCAAACTGGAGGCAGAGCACAGTCATCACGGCTGGTAGCCATGGGAAGCACTGATTTGTCTACGACTAGTAGCCATCGATAGCCCTCTCCTTCTCCGTGACTTTGCTTCGTCTTCTTTCAAAACCGCCCATGTTGGTGGCTGCCACTGCCTCTTGTGGTAGCAAGTTCCACCGTTTGCTGTGTGAAGCACCTATTCCTTTAAAGGTAAAGGGATCCCTGACCATTAGGTCCAGTCGCGGACGACTCTGGGGTTGCGGCACTCATCTCGCTTTACTGGCCAAGGGAGCCGGCGTTTGTCTGCAGAGTTTCCGGGTCATGTGGCCAGCATGACTAAGCCGCTTCTGGCGAACCAGAGCAGCGCACGGAAACACCGTTTACCTTCCTGCTGGAACGGTACCTATTTATCTACTTGTACTTTGTGCTTTCGAATTGCTAGGTTGGCAGGAGCAGGGACCGAGCAACAGGAGCTCAGCCCACCGCGGGGATTCGAACCGCCGACCTTCCGATCGGCAAGCCCTAGGCTCAGTGGTTTACACCACAGCACCACCTGCGTCCCACCTATTCCTTTAGGCCCTCCCAAATCTCCAGGCATGCAGCTGCAGTGGGTGGCCCCCCAAGTCCTCCAGAGCGGAAGGAAATGCTCACCGTTCTCCGACTCCAAGCTGTTGGGAAATTTATCCGGCCGGTTCTGGTTGCAAGGCAGGTCCAGAGCTGCAAAATTAAGGGGGAAGGAGGTGAGGGATTCGACTCAACGCCAGCTGCAATGCCCTCCAACTGCATTGCACAGATCCCTGCGGCACTATTACAGAATCAGGACAACAACAACAACAACAGATCGACCCCCACGATCCACATCACGGCACATCTGTCTGCCGAAAACAGAGGAAGTGGCTACAGCCCCAGGTGGTTCATAAGAGCACAATGAGAGCCATGCCGAATCAGGCCAGGGGCCCGCCTAGTCCAGCATTCTGTTCTCACAGCAGCCACGCAGATGCCCCAATGGAAACGCTCAAACAGGATTCGAACACAAGATCCACGCTCTCCCCTCCTGAGGTTTCCATCAGCTGCTACCCAGAATCATTGCTGCCTCCAAGCATAGCCACAAATTGGCTAGTAGCCATTGATAACCTTATCCCTCGTGGATTTGCGTAATGCAATGCTAATCTAATATTAATCCGGTATTGCAGGCACTGCGCTGAGTCGCCTTCGGTTCTCGTCTTGTCTCTCCCTTAAGCAAGTAAGCCAAGCCACCAGGGAAAACAACACAAAGCAAACCCCCCCAGTTTCACCGGCCGGACCGAACCGACTGCGCAGCGACATCTCAGCAAATTCCTCCCGGGATTAATCCGAATTGTTGAATTGTAGAGTTGGAAGGAACCCCAAGAGTCAACTAGTCCAACCCCCCCACCCCACACACAATGCAGGAATCTCAGGAAAAGCATTCATGACATGATGAAGCGTTGGGACTACAACTCCCATCATTGTTGAATAATTGGATGCAACGATTAAAAAAAAATTAACACCCAATGTGTGCAGAGGAGGGGCAACCAAGATGGGGGGGAAGAGTTTGGGAAACTACGCTTGATGAGGAACAGTTCGGGAAGTTGGGGATGCTTAACCTGGAGAAGAGGAGATGGAGAGGTGGTGTGGAAACCATCTTCGAATATCTGGAAGATGGAGCAAGCTTGTTTTCAGCTGCTCTGGAGGGGAGGACTTGAACCAAGGGATTCAAGTGACAAGAAAAGAAATTCTAACTAAACATTAGGAAGAACTTTCTGAGGGTAAGAGCTGTTGAAACGTGGAATGGTCTCGCTTGGGAGGTAGTGGACGCTCCCTCCTTGGAGGTTTTTAAAGCGAGGCTCCATGGCTGTCTGCTGGGCTTTCTTCAGCTGTTATTCCGCCCTGCATCCACACCCATCGTTCAGCCAGGACACAGAGATCCAGCTCCAAGGGCCTTCTGGAGGTTCCCTAACTGGCAGAGACATCACCTTGCCGACAAAGGTCCGTATAGTTAAAGCTATGGTTGTCTCAGTACAGTGGTGCCCCGCTAGACGAAAATTTTCATCTAGCGGGTTTTTCGTCTAGCGAAGCGGCAATGCAAGCCGCGTTTTCGCTAGACGGAAAAAAAAAGACGAAAAATTTTCGTCTTGCGAGGCAGCGCCATAGACTTTTTTGTCTTGCGGGGCTGCCTTCCGCTAGACGAATGCCTTCGTCTAGCGAGTTTTTCGTCTAGCGAGGCATTCGTCTAGCAGGGCACCACTGTAGTGATGTATGGAAGTGAGAGCTGGACCATAAAGAAGGCTGATCGCCGAAGAATTGGTGCTTTTGAATTCTGGTGCTGGAGGAGACTCTTGAGAGTCCCATGGACTGCAAGAAGATCAAACTTATCCATCCTTAAAGAAATCAGCCATGAGTGCTCACTGGAAGAAGGACAGATCCTGAAGCTGAGGCTCCAAGACTTTGGCTACCTCGTGAGAAGAGAAGACTCCCTGGAAAAGACCCTGATGTTGGGAAAGATGGAGGGCACAAGGAGGAAGGGGACGACAGAGGATGAGATGGTTGGACAGTGTTCTCAAAGACACCAACGTGAGTCTGACCAAACTGCGGGAAGCAGTGGAAGACAGGAGGGCCTGGCGTGCTCTGGTCCATGGGGTCACAAAGAGTCGGACACCACTAAACAACTAAACAACAACAACAAACTGGCAGAAGGGAAGCTAGAGGGAACCAGGCAGAGGGCCTTCTCAGTAGTGGCGTCCGCCCTATAAGTTGCCCTCCCATCAGATGTCAAGGACATAAACAATTATTTTAGAAGACATCTGAAGGCAGTCTTTGAATGTGTGATGTTTTTATATATGCTGGAAGCCGTACAGAGTGGCTGGGGCAACCCAGTCAGATGCGGCAGGGGGCGAGGGGAATAAGAAATGTAATATTATTATTCCTGCATTGAAGGGGGTGGAATGGATGACCCTCGGGAGTGCCTTCCATCTCCCCAGTTCCATGATTCTACCCAATAAATGCAAGCAGAGGGAGAAACAAACCCTTAAGCCTCCAATTCTGTGGGGCGGGGGGCAGGAACGCTTTCTACCTCAAGGAAGCACGAAAAGGGGGACACCTTCTCCCTGGACTCTAAACAAGTGGTCCTGTTCTCATAGAATCGTTAAGTGAAAATTACAAAATATTAGTAGAAATGGAGGATCAAGAAGATCAATTAAAAGAGGTGTGGGAAAAGGAGACAACAAGGCAGATAAATAGTCAAAGCTGGGGGGGGGGAAAATATGGGAGAATCATACGTTGCAAAATGTTGTCTATAAGAATAAAAGAAAATAATTACAAATTAGTTTGGAGATGGCATTTAACACCAGTCAGATTAAATCAAATAAACAAAGAATATTCGGTGTTATGTTGGAGGGGATGCCAGGAAACCGGGAATTATATTTACATGTGGTGGGGGTGTAAATATGTACATTTTTTCTGGCAAAGGGTGTTTGAGGAGATAACAGAAATCATTGGGTTAAAAATGACAGAAATTTGTAGTGTCAAAACCAGGGGTCTCCAAACTAAGGCCCGGAGCCAGATGCGGCCCAATCGCCTTCGAAATCCGGCCCGCAGACAGTCCGGGAATCAGCGTGTTTTTTACATGAGTAGAATGTGTCCTTTTATTTAAAATGCATCTCTGGGTTACTTGTGGGGCCTGCCTGGTGTTTTTACATGAGTAGAATGTGTCCTTTTATTTAAAATGCATCTCTGGGTTATTTGTGGGGCATAGGAATTCGTTCATATTTTTTTTCTTCCAAAATAAAGTCCGGCCCACCACGAATGCTGAGGGACAGTGGACCGGCCCCCTGCTGAAAAAGTTTGCTGACCCCAGGTCAAAACAGAAAGGGCTCAAACCATCGCAAGAGGCGTTGAAATTCTGGGAGGTTGGATGGTTACAGTGGAATGGTCTCGGGGGCGTGGGGTGCACATTTTTATTCTTATTTATTTATGATTATTACTTTGTCAAAATAAAAAAAATGAAACAAAAAAATAGAAAAGGGGGAAAGAAAAGAATCATAGAGTTGAAAGGGACCCCCGAGGATCCTCTAGTCCAGGCGTGTCCAACAGGTAGATTGTGATCTACTGGTAGATCGCTGGGTGTTCCTGGTAGATCTCTTGCCCCTCAGTGATCTCCCCCCCAAAAGGGTGAAAACAACAGCAGTGCCTTCCTAAGAAAAAAGCTCAACAACTCTGCCTTTCTCAACAACTTTGGTCCATGCAACGGCCTTGGGTAGATCACTGCCAGTTTTTTTATATTGTGAGTAGATCGCAGTCTATTGGGAGTTGGACATCCCTGCTCTAGTCCAATGCAGGAATAGGCGGCTGTCCCTTACAGGGATCGAACCCGCAACCTTGGCGCTATCAGCAGCACGGCCTCTAACCAACTGAGCCACCCAGCAGTGGTTGGCCAAGCGCCCCCATGCCTGAGATGCCTTGCAGGCGAGCCGCTCTCCCGTACCTTCATCGTGCGCGACTGCCTCTTCCGCCTCCTCGGGGCTGCTGGGCACCACCGTGATCTGTGTGCACTTGCCGTACAGGTCCACCACGGCCCAGACGTGGAGGGGGATGCCCGTGGCGGCCACGCCGCAGTCCTGCCCGTTGACCCAGAGGCGCAGCTCCCCGTTGGCCGTGCGCTGGATCCCCACGCGGTCGCCCTCGCCCAGCTGGTCCAGGTCCTGCCCATACTCCTCCAGGATAGAGCGCCCGTCCCGCAGCACCGAGCAGCCCGAGATGATCCAGGAGCCGCCCTTGAGGCCCGTGGCGCTGCTGGGGAAGTCGAGGTGGTTCGGGTCCAAGGCCGTCACGCCAATCTCAATGGAGCCGCTCCAGGAATTAACCTGCAGGAGGCAGAGAGCCGTGTTAGGAGCTCATAGATATATAAGCTAGGCGACAAGCGGCCCCTTAAACATGGGTCGCGGTTGCCACAACGGAACGGCTATTTGCCAGGGGGTTGGACTGGATGACCTTTGGGGATCCCTTCCAAACCGATCGATTCTACTACATTGCTTGATTGTAGCTTTTTCTTACAACAGTACCCCTGGATGGTTACGTCCAGTCAAAGGCGACCATTGGGTCGCTTTCAGGCCGAGGGAGCCGGCCTTTGTCCACAGACAGCTTTCATGTGGCTAGCAGGACTAAACTGCTTCTGGAGCAACGGGACACCGAGACGGAAACCAGAGCGCACAGAAATGCCATTTACCTTCCCACCCCAGCGGTAACTATTTATCTACTTGCACTGGCGTGCTTTCAAACTGCTAGGTTGGCAGGAGCTGGGACAGAGCAACGGGACCTTCTGACTGGCAAGCCCAAGAGGTTCAGTGGTTTAGACCACAGCGCCACCCGCGTCCCAGGTACGCAAGAAGGAGAAACACACACAGGGAAAATGGATATAGTATTGACTATGGGCTAGGGCAAAGGTCTTTAAACGGTGGTTTGTAAAACGGCTGCAGCAAAGTCAAATATCTCTGCACTCAGCCCTACACATTCAATGATGTGACAAGGGAGGACTAAGATGCCCAGAAAGGGGTGTGCGATTTGCACAGCAGCGCGGGTGCAAAAGACTCGCGCCTTTTGCTGCGCACGAGTCAGCTGGCTCCATGCGAGACGTCGGTTGCCAACCTGGTGCCCGGAAATCTCCGCGCAGCTGCAATTGGACCGGCGTCAGTAGCAAACCACCCGGGGAATTTCAAACACTGGCAGAAAGGAGGAGGAGATGAAGGCAGAGTCACTGCACCCCGCAACGGAAGACCCCGCTTTTGCTTACAACAGGGGCAGCAGCCAAGATGGTGGCCTCCTGCTGCCTTAGACTACAACTCCCATCATCCTTGCCCACTGCCTGTGCTGGCTGGGGCTGCTAGAGCCGTAGAGCCCTCCTGTGGCGCAATGGGTCAGTGGCGTCTGGCTGTTAACCAGAAGGTTAGTGATTCGAGCCCACCCAGGGATGACTGCGGGCAGGATTCCTGAATTGCAGGGGGTTGGACTAGATGACCCTCACGGTTCCCTCCCAGCTCTACTGTTCTATTACTTATTTATTTTTATTTTACGTACTTACAGCCCACCCTTCCCTGACTGCAGGTAGCAGAAATATATCACAGTTGAAACAAATACAGATTCTAATCAAAGGACCATACAAAACCGTGATACTCAACGGGGTGCAGCCCTTTCTCAAAGGAATAGCACTCTTAACGTGCACAGGGGTACTTCCTGAGCTGACAGGCTCAAGTCAACAGAGCCTGGAGTTAAGGCCTCTAAGGAGAAAGAGCTCTCAAGTGGGATGTACAAAAAAAACTAAAAAATGAGCCATTTCCCCCTCCACCATATGATTTATTTTTTAAAAAAATCTCCACCCCCTCCCCAGCTCTCCTGAGCTACCTAGGAGAATTCTAATTTAAGGAGAGAAGGAAAATGTTTAAAAATTGGGTACTGGGCCAGAATTAGCACCCTCTCTTTCTCTGCTCAGGAAATGATCGTATCACAGCAGCTCTGGGTCAGAAAGAAGGAAAACTAGTCCAGGGTCTCCAAAGCAAAGCCCACATGACACCTTGGAGGCAAACACTCTCCTCCAGGCCAGGAAATAAAATTTAAAAAATTTCTTCCGGCTGCTCTGCCTTAGCTGAACCTGCCCACTTTCCTATTTGAGAAAACAAACAAACAAACTGCTGTGTTGCAAAATATGAGTGGACAATATCAAAAGCAACAGGATGACCAGGAACGAATACAATATGAAAAACTTTATGGAAAGATTGAAAACATCAAAACTGACAAACTGAAGTCTCTGAAAGTCCTTAAATGAATAACGATGCCATACTTTCCCCGGTGGAGAACAAGATGTGAAGCTTTGTATAATTAGAAAATGTCCAATTCTGATGTCCAACTCTGAACAGTTTTTCCGGATAATAACTACTGTTCTGTAGAATTCCTCATCAGCGAATTAGTTCAACCCTCATTGGTAGAAAGAGATGCAATTTCTTCATTAACCAATCTTTTTTTCGAAAAGATATAATAAACATGAAAATGCTCTGGAACTCCAGTGACTACGTAATTGCGGGAGCGCTGTCTGGCATCGTGATTCATTTAAGGACTTTCCGAGACTTCAGTTTGTTAGTTTTGAATCTTGCCATGAAGTTTTTCATATTGTATTCGTTCCTGGTCATTGTGTCGCTTTCCCACCTGAGCTCATTCAAAACAAGCAATTGCGTTTGCTTCTTTGCGCTGCCCTGGATTCAAAGAGAAGAGCGGACAGACAGAAACATTTCAAAATTTGCAAGCAGACAGAGAGCACCATAGAACTCCTCTGCAGGGCTTTTCCCCAGACAGATATAAGCCCTTTCCTAGGATACGCCAATCCATGCCAACACGTAAGATCAGGAGAGGCCTGCAGCTGGATCAGGCCAACAAACCTAGTCCAGCAACCTGTGCTCACAGTGGCCAACCAGGTGCCCCCAAGGGAAGGCCACAAGTCTGAGCACAAGAGCATTTTCTGAGAACTCCCTGGCGTGATTCCCAAAAGCTGGTATTCCAAGGCAACCCACCTCTGACAGTGGAGAGAGAATACTAAACCACTGTGGTTAGATGGCACTGATAGGCTATTTGTCTAATCCAGGCATGTCCAACAGGTAGATCGTGATCTACTGGTAGATCACTGGACATCTGTGGTAGATCACTAGTAGATCAGTGGCTCCCCCCAAAGAAGCTAAAAAACTTTGGCTCCCCTAAAAAATCTCAACATCTTTGCCCTGCATCCCTAAAATGACCTGAACCACCAAATACAGGGCTTTCCTTCCTAAAAAAAAGCTCATCGTTGCTTTCCTCTTCCCTAAAGAAGCTCAACAACTTTTACGTGAACCCCCCAAAACAGGGCTTTCCTTCCTAAAAAAAAAAAGCTCAACAACTTTGACCTGAACCCCCCAAAAGGGAGTAGATCACTGCCAGTTTTTAACTCTGTGAGTAGATCACAGTCTCTTGGGAGTTGGCCACCCCTGGTCTAATCCATTTTTAAAGCCATTCAGGTGACCTCTTGTGGCAGTGAGTTCCATAGTTTAACAAAGCGCTGTGTGAAGGAGTACTTTTCTCTGTCTGCCCTGAACCTTCCAACTGTTCAGCTTCCTGGTGTTATGAAAATATTGTTATGAAAATGAGAAAAACTTTTCTCCACCTTCTGAACTTTTCCCAACTCCACATTTTTTTTTTGAAGCGAGGCAAGCAGAACTGTACACATTATTCCATAGGTGGTTGCACCAGAGATTTGCAAAACGGCATAATGATACATGTTGGATTTTAAATTTGCAGTCCCTTTCCTAAATGAAGACGCCATCCTCTCTCGTTTTCCTGTGGCTCCAATTTGTCTACAGTACACAGACACTGGCACTCACAATCGACGCTGGCTCTTAGAGAGAGTGATCATCCCCTCCATTCTCGGCCCTCACTGCTCTTGAACTCGGCACACGTGGCCCCAACTTCCCATAACCTGTTTCCCCACTCCCTCTCAGTCACCTCTTGCCCCAGATGCCGCTATTTTCCCCTAGTGCAGCCTACCTCACAGGGTTGTTGTCAGGACCAGATGCAGTCCAAATGTGAGGACCATGAATACAGTCTCATATGTAACCATGAAGCTACCTTTCTTCTTCCTCCACACAGACCTCAACAAAACCCATCTCCAGATACCTCCCTTTACCTCTCATATACCTCCATTCCACCCCGCTCATCCCTGCACCCCACAGGCTCCCAGCCCCACACGCTCTACACACACCCCCCCGTTGCCACCAAATCACCCTCCACACACCCTGATCTTCCTTCTTCATCTTACCTTGCTTATTCTGCCCTTCTCCCCACCCACAGTTACCCCAACACATCTCCCACTCAGCCATCCTCAAACACCCCGCTTTCCACTCCTCCGGTTGCCCCACCTGCACCCCAGTTGCTCCTCCCTCCCTCCGGCACCTGCCACATTGGGGGGGGGGATAAATGTGAGCTTTCCTACATACAAACCCAGTTGAGCTCCCACCAATCCCAGCCCAATGTTCTTCCTACCTCAGCTATTCTCCCATCCCACCACCCTCCACACACCCTGATCATCAACCTTCACCTTACCCCAGTTATCTCCCCACTTGCCCCCCACTCAACCTCCACATACCCCTCTTCTTACCCCCGTTACTCCAGTCACCCCATCTCCTGATCTTACCCTTCATCTTACCCCAGTTATCCCCTCTTACCCTCCACATTCCCCACTCTTCTGACACCCTCCCACCCTCCACATGCCCTGATCTTCAACCTTTCATCTTACCCTTTACCCCAGTTATCCCCCCTCACTTACCCTCCCCTTACCCCATTCTTCACTCTTCTTACCCCCCAGTCACCCCACCCCCTACCCTCTGCATAACCTGATCTTCACCCTTCACCTTACCCCAGTTACCCCCACAGCCTCCACATCCCCCACTCTTCACTCTTCTTACATCCCCCCACCCTCCGCTTACCCTGATCTTCACCCTTCACCTTACCCCAGTTACCCCCACAGCCTCCACGTCCCCCACCCTTCTTACATCCCCCCACCCTGATCTTCGACCTTTCACCTTACCCCACAGTTACCCCAGTTAACCCCCTCACTCACCCTCCCCGTACCCCACTCTTCTTACACCCCCCACCCTCCGCCTACCCTGATCTTCAACCTTTCCCCACAGTTACCCCAGTTAACCCCCTCACTCACCCTCCCCGTACCCCACTCTTCTTACACCCCACCCTCCGCCTACCCTGATCTTCAACCTTTCCCCTTACCCCAGTTAACCCCCTCACTCACCCTCCCCGTACCCCACTCTTCTTACATCCCCCCACCCTGATCTTCAACCTTTCACCTTACCCCCCAGTTACCCCAGTTAACCCCCTCACTCACCCTCCCCGTACCCCACTCTTCTTACACCCCACCCTCCGCCTACCCTGATCTTCAACCTTTCCCCTTACCCCAGTTAACCCCCTCACTCACCCTCCCCGTACCCCACTCTTCTTACATCCCCCCACCCTGATCTTCAACCTTTCACCTTACCCCCCAGTTACCCCAGTTAACCCCCTCACTCACCCTCCCCGTACCCCACTCTTCTTACACCCCACCCTCCGCCTACCCTGATCTTCAACCTTTCCCCTTACCCCAGTTAACCCCCTCACTCACCCTCCCCGTACCCCACTCTTCTTACATCCCCCCACCCTGATCTTCAACCTTTCACCTTACCCCCCAGTTACCCCAGTTAACCCCCTCACTCACCCTCCCCGTACCCCACTCTTCTTACACCCCACCCTCCGCCTACCCTGATCTTCAACCTTTCCCCTTACCCCAGTTAACCCCCTCACTCACCCTCCGCCTACCCTGATCTTCACCTCGCTGTATCTTCACCCAACAAGCGCATCCCTCCCTCCCTCCCTGCTGCCCCCCGGGGGGCACCCCAGTTCCCCCGCTGCCCCCCCCCTCACCTTCCTGTCGATGCGGACGGTGAAGACGGCCCCCGGGGCGAGGGGCTCCCTGCTGAGGACGAGCCCGTGGTTGAACTCCTGGCCGGGCTGCGAGCGGGCGGCGCTGCGGCCGCCCCGAGACACCGTCACCAGCCGCCCCGTGCGAGGGTGAAGCAGCGGCAGCGCCGCCGAAGAGACCCCAGAGCCGGGACCCGGCCGCTCCCCGCCCGGGCCGAGGCCGCCGCCCAGCATCCCGCCCCCCGGACCAGGCCGCCCCCTCCGCCGCCGCCTCCCCGCCACCCACGGCGGAGGCACCAGCGCGCACAGCCGCGCGCGACGGACGGCCGCGCTTTACGGCAGAGGGGCATGCCTCCGCCGACCCGCTTGACGGCAGGAGGGCGCTCCGGCGCCCGGAACGCTTTACGGCAGGAGGGAGGGAGGGAGGAGCGCGGCCGCGACCGCGCGCTTTACGGCAGGCTGGCGCAGCGGCTACGTGCCCCCTTTTCCGTCTATTCTTTTCCGGCAGAAGCGCTTTACGGCAGCAGGGCAAACACTGGGAGCAGCGAGGGAGCCGCTCGCGAAATCAATGTCTAATAATGACAGTTTGTTGTTGTTAGTGTTCATTTCATTCCCATGCCGCTTTATATTTTTAAGGCCGGGGGGGGGGCCCTCAAAGCGGCTTACAACCTGAATTAAAACATCAAATGCATAAATGATATTTTTTATTTTTTTCATTCATTATTAATTCTATCTGACATTAATACGTTGTTAAAATTCCAATGTGTCAACAATCATTTTGCTTATTGATATTAAATAATAGGATGTAGGAAAATGTAATATTTCAATGCGTTAACAATAATTATTAATGATAATAGTAATAATTACAGGTAGGTAGCCGTGTTGGTCTGCCATAGTCAAAACAAAATAAAATAAAATAAATTCCTTCCAGTAGCACCTTAGAGACCAACTAAGTTTGTTCTTGGTAGGAGCTTTTGTGTGCATGCACACTTCAATACAAATGCAACAGGTGCAATAAAAATTACGTTATTGACATCAGTACAGTTCACTTATTTCCTCGCGTCTTTTTAGATTGCAAAACTATTCTTATTAGTATTAGATATTACCATTTTAATAGCATCAGCAGCATCATCATTATTATTCATTTATTTATACCCTGCCCATCACAACTTACTAGACTTGGCGCACTCGTTTCCTCCTCCCAACCTGTTTTCCTTTTGTGTTGCATCTTATTCAGATTGTAAACCCTTCTCTCTCCTTTTTTTCATTTTAGCAAGTTGTAATATGCCCTCTTTTTGGCCGAAGAATGGGGGATTTTAAAACCACTTTAGATAAAATTATGTATTTCTTTAAACAACATTTATAGACCGCTTGGGTGCAGTAAAGCCTCTAATCAGTTCACAAGAAAAATCACTGATACCTCAGTGGAGTACAGTATTTCAAAGCTACACCGCATACCTAAGATTAACACCCATAGGACTTTCTGGGTGAACATGAAAGAAACTGCTGCCAGTCTATAGTGGGGGGCGTGTGTGTGTGGGCGTGTGTGTGTGTTAATATTTTACTCTTTTTAAGGGTGCAGTCATAACCCCACTTACCTGTGAGTAAGTCCCAACAGGACTTAACTTCTGAGTAGACACAGTTAGGCTTGCAGCCTTATCCTGCAATCCGGCCTGCATGCTTACTTAGAAGCAAGTTCCTTGGTGCTCAATCCCCAAGGTTAGGGGTTGCCAACACGGCGCCCGTGAGCACACATCTACCCACGGGGACCTTTTCCCCCAGTGGGTTGTTAGGAGACCTACAGAACTACAGTTCTCAGAATGGTTTAACACGCAATCTCTCCTTGCAGGAAACGGGAAACTAGCTCTCAGAATAGGAGCATGTTCCTGCCAACAACTCTCATCTCCTTTAACGAACTACAGCTCCCCAGAAATATTTGGGGGAAGCCATGACTGTTTAAAGTGAGAGACAGTGTGGTGTAGTGGTTATAGGGTCGGACTAGGACCTGGGAGATCTGCCCTGTATCTTTAACACAGTGCCCACAAAACAACACAGTGATGTGTGCTTTGTTGTTGTTCAGTCGTTCAGTCGTGTCCGACTCTTCGTGACCCCATGGACCAGAGCACGCCAGGCACGCCTATCATTCACTGCCTCCCGCAGTTTGGCCAAACTCATGTTGGTAGCTTCGAGAATACTGTCCAACCATCTCATCCTTTGTCGTCCCCTTCTCCTTGTGCCCTCCATCTTTCCCAACATCAGGGTCTTTTCCAGGGAGTCTTCTCTTCTCATGAGGTGGCCAAAGTACTGGAGCCTCAACTTCAGGTGTGTGCTTAGCACCCCTGAAATCAAAAGGCTGAAACATACCCCCAGAGTTGGGGTGCGGCCAACTTTTTAGTCTTCAACAAATCAATCCTATCTCCATCTTCACCCACTGGGGAAAAGTGTAGCCTTATTTTATTTTATCATTTATTTCAGGCATAGGCAAACTTGGCCCTCCAGATGTTTTGTAGTCTCAAAAATCTGGAGGGCCGAGTTTGCCTATGCCTGATTTATTTAAATGAATTAGTGCTAATTTGTTATTTTAAAAAAGCAGTTTGCAGCAACTGTAACATAAAAACCATATAGAAAATTAAAAACAGGTAACTTGCGGAAAGATAATTGCCTTCGTAACCTGCTGGAATACGAAAGTTTTACGGCAGGCATTTAAAAGTCGAGAACATAAGACGCCTGCTGTCTCTCTAGTGGCAGAGAGTTCCACAGGACTGGGAAAATGACAAGAAAGGCTTGGTTTCTCTTTTGCTGTCAAATGAGCCTTGCAAACTGGAGCTCTAACCATCTCATACCATGGGAGGAAAATACTCCCCATAGCAATCACAGACAGGTGTGTGATGAAGGTGGGGAAGGGAGAAAACTTGTTAATCACCTGATGCCGATTAGGCTATAAAAAGCTGCTGGTCGGGGTATTTTTCCCTTTCTGGGCTACAGAAGGCATTGTAGGGTGTGCAGAATGGGGGGCTATGGATGGCTGTTAGCTTGCTTAGCTATGGGGGTGATGCCAGCCCCACTTAGAGTTCATACAGGACAGTGGCTTCCCTTGACCCAGACCTGGTGGTTTCAGCAAACTGGGCCTTACTGGGTAAAGGTAAAATGTGACCAGTCCCAAGTTATTGTGTCAGTGGAGAAAAGCCCAGGAGCCGAAGAGCTGGTGAAACCCAGTGACCTGACCCTGGGAGACTGTCCTTATACGAGCCTCAAAAACGAAAGTGTGGTTTTTGCGGTCGCCCTCCGAGCATGCGGCTCCCAGGTCCAGGTGAGCTGTCGGGGTTCCTCCTCTGTCTTCTCCATTCTCCCTTCCTGGCGATGTTGAAATGTCGGGAACAGAGCCTCTCTCTTTCCTTTCCTGCCTTTGGGCTGGCTGAGGACGTCTCAGGCCTGGTGCGTCTGGGAATTCTCCATCGCTTGCCAACGAGAGGCAGTGTGGTGCAGTGGTTGCAGGGACCTGGGGGACCAGAGTTCAAATCCCTCCCCCTTGGCTGTGAAGCTCACCGGGTGCCTCTCAGCTGGACCTACCTCGCAGGGTTGTTCTGGGATTGAATGAGGAGGGAGTGAGAAAATGGTGGGCTACGAATGCAAATAAATAAACTAAAATAAATTGCAGGTGTGGATTAAGGCATAGAGTTGTGTCCATCTCCCTGACATATGGGCTCGTGTGTGTGTGTGTATGCGCGCGCACGCAAATGCCCAATGCTGCGGTGCGGTTCTGTTCATTGTCCCAACAGCTGACTCCAGGAACCATGATCTACAGAAATATATTGTTTTACAAGCCGGAAATGCCTGCTCCCACCACAGCTGAGCCCAGCCTGCCGTCCGCAGTCCTCATTGAGTGTCATTGTCCAAGGTTTGCAAAAAAAAATCGTGAAAGGTATTTGGGGAGAGAGAGGGTCCTGGGCGTGCAAAGAGGGCACGGGTGATGGCTCCCTACGAGGAATGACCTCGCAGGTTAACTTGAGCTGGGGAAACCTGTATTTGTAGGTGCAGCTTCCGTTCTGGAAGACAAGGAAGTCACAAATATATCAAATAATAACAATAATAACAATAATTATTTATACCCCGCCCATCTGGCTGGGTTTCCCCAGCCACTCTGGACGGCTTCCCCCCCAAAATATTAAAAATATAATAAAGCATCGAACATTAAAAACTTCCCTAAACAGGGCTGCCTTTACATGTTTTCTAAAAAGTAATGGCTTCCCCAAAATAATTCTGTGAGCTGAGGTTGTTTTTTGGAGTGTTTTTTTTTTAGGAGATCCTTATTCCCCTCAGAGACGTACAGTTTTCGGAGTGGTTTAACAACCAATCCCACTTCCCGGGGAATATGACTGATTGTGATGGGGTATGGGGGAGTCTGTGCTTTTTTGTGGGGATCCTGAAGTTGAGGCTCCAGTACTTTGGCCACCTCATGAGAAGGGAAGACTCCCTGGAAAAGACCCTTATGTTGGGAAAGATGGAGGGCACAAGGAGAAGGGGACAACAGAGGATGAGATGGTGGGACAGTGTTCTTGAAGCTGCCAACATGAGTCTGACCAAACTGTGGGAGGCAGTGGAAGACAGGAGTGCCTGGCGTGCTCTGGTCCATGGGCACATGAAGAGGCGGACACGACTGAACGACTGGACAACAACAACAACAACTCGAGTGTAACCGACACCTTTTGTCCTGGAAGAAAAGCACTGGTTTGAAATGTGGCTCTTACTGTAACAACTTTGTAGTGAGTACTACCAGCAACCTCTTTCTTCTAGAAAGAAAGTAATGGGGGGGGGTCCTAACCAGTCTCAAGCAAGACCCATCCATGACAATCTACAGTATCCAGAATCATTTGCGGGAAGCCATGACTGTTTAAAGTGGCATCTTGGTGTTTGATGGTGCAAATGTGGCCAGAGTGTCTCTGGGCACCTGCAGAGTGTCGCCCCTTAATTCAGGGCTGGTGATGGGGCTGGACGACAGCTGGAGTCCCAGAAGATTTGCAGGGCCGCAGGTGTCCTCTATCTTGGCTTGAATAATGTCGTAGCCACAGCCACCTGCCAGGAACAAGGGACCAGAAGGCAGATACTGGAATGAAGATCCCCAACCAAGTTTGCATTGCAAGATATACTACTGTATATCTTAGGCTTTTTTAAAGGACAACGCACCATTTCAGGCAAGCTATGGGAATATTAATGGGACGTGGGTGGCGCTGTGGGTTAAACCACAGAGCCTAGGGCTTACTAATTAGAAGGTTGGCGGTTCGAATCCCCGTGATGGGGTGAGCTCCCGTTGCTCAGTCCCAGCTCCTGCCAACCTAGCAGTTCGAAAGCACGTCAAAGCGCAAGTAAATAAATAGGTACCACTCTGGCAGGAAGGTAAACGGTGTTTCCGTGTGCTGCTGTGGTTTGCCAGAAGCGGCTTAGTCATGCTGGCCACATGACCCGGAAGCTGTACTCTGGCTCCCTCGGCCAGTAAAGCGAGATGAGCGCCACAACCCCAGAATCGTCCGCAACTGGACCTAATGGTCAGGGGTCCCTTTACCTTTACCTTATGGGAATATTTACCGGTATTACCGCAGTAGGCAAGCAACCTACCACACTTCCTTGTTTGCCCCTCCAAGCCATGAGAACTGGAGAGCAGGACAGGTGTATGTGATTTGGGGTGCGAAGGATGAACAGTTTTAGTGAGTTACCTGGGTCAGGTGTGGTTGGGCTTGGTGGGCAGGGAACAACAAACCTGAACACCACCTGTATTTCTGAGCCTGTGGCAGCGAGTTCCATAGGTTCACTTCTGTGCTGCCCATGGGTGGCAGTGGCACAAAACTAATTGAACGGACCTTTTAAGTGTGTAGCTTTGGTACCATGCACTCTCGCCCTTTCACGTAAATTGGTTTTTTTCCAGACTGGTGTTCTCTTTCCCAGGCAGATGCCCTTAGGAGGCTCAATGAATATCGGTGAAGCAAAAGGTTCTGAGATGCTGGCGAAACTGAGACCAGCTGTTGGGCGACAGAAAAGAAATGTCTATTGGCAGCAAGGCAGGTGTCTCTGAAACAAAAAGCATCATGGGTATATCTAGGTCAGCCTCCCTCTGGTGCCCTCCGGATGTCTTGGACTACGACTCCCATCATCCTGAGTCAGCTTAGCCAATTGTCCTGGGTGATGGGAGTTGTAGTTCGAAATATATTGAGGGGGAAAGCTGACCTAAAATGTGGGACATGTCTTTTGGCTCCAGCTGTTTTTAGACTACAACTCCCATCTCTAGCTAACAGAAGCACTAGTCAGGGATGATGGGAATTGTAGTCCCAAAACATCCGGAGGGGCCGAGTTTGGCCACCACTTGATGATTACAATGTGTTCAATGGAAAGAGTCATATGCCATCTTTCATTTAATTCTCTTTTTGAGTTACTGGTGAACGGGTGAGGTGGAATTTCTGTTAAATTATCGTTGAGACCAGTGGCTCATACGCAGAACTGGCAAATGGTTAAAGAGGAACGTAGCAGCTGAAAACAACTGCAGATAAGGTACAAGGAGGGTTCAAATATGTACAGTAAAGAAAAATGGGTTGAGTAAATCCCCAAGGAATGTTTTTGGATGAGATGGTGGGACATTGGGGTAGCAGGAAGTGGCTGGGCAAAGGATAAAGAGCCAAGATAATAATAATATAATAACAATTTATTATTTATACCCTGCCCATCTGGCTGGGTTTCCCCAGCCACTCTCGGCGGCTCCCAACTGAATGTTAAAAACACAATTCGGCATTAAACATTAAAAGCTTTCCTAAAAAGTCAGATAGCTGTTTACTGTATTTCCTTGACATCTGGTGGAAGGGTGTTCCACAGGGTGGGCGCCACCACCGAGAAGGCCCTTTGCCTGGTTCCCTGTAACCTCACTTCTCGCAGGGAGGGAACCGCCAGAAGGCCCTTGGAGCTGGACTTCCGTGTCCGGGCAGAACGATGGGAGTGGAGACGCTCCTCCAGGTATACAGGACCTAGGCCGTTTAAGGCTTTAAAGGTCAGCACCAACACTTTGAATTGTGTTGTAGTTTTGCCTGTTTAGGTCTGTCCTAATGGAAATGCTCTTGCAGAAGAGAAGGTTAAGGGGTGATATGATAGCCATGTCCGAATATATAAAAGGATGTCATATCGAGGAGGGAGAAAGGTTGTTTTCTGCTGCTCCAGAGAAGCGGACACGGAGCAATGGATTCAAACTACAAGAAAGAAGATTCCACCTAAACATTAGGAAGAACTTCCTGACAGTGAGAGCTGTTGGACAGTGGAATTTGCTGCCAAGGAGTGTGGTGGAGTCTCCTTCTTTGGAGGTCTTTAAGCGGAGGCTTGACAGTCATCTGTCAGGAATGCTTTGATGGTGTTTCCTGCTTGGCAGGGGGTTGGACTGGATGGCCCTTGTGGTCTCTTCCAACTCTAGGACTCTATGATTCAATGACTCTCTGAAATGTCTGGGATTGCATTATTGAATGAAGCCTGACCACTTGGGGTGGGCCTCTGTTCTTGAACCCGCCCCCCTGGAGGGGAATTTCGCCACACGCAGAACATCGGAGAATGAATCAGTGTTGTAGAAATCCTACCCTGAAATGTCACCGCCTCGTAAGGAGGCCAGTGGCGATCTGGGAAGTTACAGAAGTCTTCTTCTTCTTCTTCTTCTTCTTCTTCTTCTTCTTCTTCTTCGTCTTCATCCTCTCCTCCACTTACAGAGAACTCGTCTTTAATCCAAACGGAGTCCAACGAGGACATCACCCCCGCTTCAACCCAGGGCACAGTTCCGGAAGCAGAGGAGAACGTGGTGATTGTGAAGCACAAGTCGGCACGTGAGATGCCAGCAGGGCTACACCAGCTTGTTTCCTTTGCCTCTTTGCCCTCCTTTGAGAATCTGCCCCTCACTTGCTTGGTTACTCCCAACAGCAGAGTGGACATCAGGTGGCCAAAGGCCGTTAACTATTCCTGCAGCAGGCAGGGTCCCTGTGGCCAGGATCCCAGAGCTGCCCAAACAACATGAAAGGGGGAGCTTTGTAGGCATGGTGTAGAATCGTAGAAGTGGAAAGGGACCCCCAAGGGTCATACAGTCGAACCCCCTGCAATGCATGCATCGCAGCTAAAGAATCCCTGGCAGGTGGCCATCCAATCTCTGCTTTAAGACCTCCAAGAAAATATGACCTACTGCCTTCCAAGGTAGCCTCCGTACCATGGGTAGGCAAACTAAGGCCCGGGGGCCGGATCCGGCCCAATCGCCTTCTAAATTCGGGAATTTGTTCATCCCCCCAAAAATATAGTCCGGCCCCCCACAAGGTCTGAGGGACAGTGGGGGGAAAAAGTTTGCTGACCCCCACTCCATACTCTCCAACATTTCTCAGATGAAAATAGGGACGTCCCATTCCATAATGATGATTTTACTATTTATACCCCACACATCTGACTGGGTTGCCCCAGCCACTCTGGGCAGCTTCCAACATATAGAATAAAACATTAAACATTAAAAAATAAAAACAAAACTTTCCCTATACAGGATTGCCTTCATATAACTCGGGGGTCGGATAACTGCATACCCTCCAATGTTTATCCAATGAAAATAGGGACACCCAAAGGAAAAGCGGGACATTCCGGGATTAAATCAGAAAATGGGGTGGCTTCTCTAAATCAGGGGTGTCCCTGGAAAATAGGGACAGACTTGGAGGGTCTGCTGCTCTGTCGCACAGCTCCAAAATAGGCCCAGCCATCAGCATGATCTGCTCCTTATTTTTCAAAGACCTGTCTGAACAGGAAGATCCTGGCCTGCTTGGGGGAATGATAACTAGGAGGGAGCCAGTCTGACCTCTCTTTGGGGGGGGAATTCCGCAATCTGGGAACAGCCACAGAGAAGACTCTTGTTTTACCCCTAACCATGGTGCTGATGAAACCTGTAGAAATTGCTCTCCTGATGAGCCTTAGCACCTGGGCAGGTTTGCAAAGGGAGAGACGATCTTTCAGATTATCTCGGCCCAAACCGTTCCCGCTTAGCTAGCATGTGAAAGGGCACCCTGCTATATCGTATATTAAAAAAAAATGCGAACAGGGCCTTTAAAAATATATAGAGAAAATAATCCTCACTGGAGTTTTGCTGTTCCTCCTTGCAGTGATGATGAAGGACCCCGGGATGATAATGGCGCTGATTATCGTCGTATCTTCGCTTGCTCTCGTCCTTTTTGCCATGATAACCCAGTTCGTGTACCAGAGATGTGGGGGGTGATGCTTCTTAGTGGGGAGTTGTAATTAATCTTGTGCGTGCACGTGTTAATAAAACAAGTTGAAAGTGGATTTGCCTCTGTGCAATTGTATTGTATATTTGGGCGGGTCAGTCTGAATGATGCCCTGAGTCCCCAATTCTTGGGGTCTTGTACCCAGTGAGGGTTCGACTCTTAACAGAGGGTTCTGATGCTGCTGAACTAGTCAGACAAACACCTTTGCATGAAAACGGCCTTAGGTGGCCATTTAAATGTCCTCATCAGCACCCCAAAAGGCTGCCAAGCGATGGTTCCCGTTATGCATTCAGTGGGTCTGTGTTTGCCTGAGCTTGAGTCTGGACTAAGGATTCTGAGCTCCTGTGTTCTGATTTGATACATGATGTCCAATCACAGAACAGTTCAGGATTGGGGCCTCTGCCATTGGCCCTTGAACTCTTGAGTTGTGATTCGCAGCTTGGAAGTTTAGACAGCCAATCGCGTTGGGAGTGGGAGTGGCCCAGGCTTTCAGAAATGTATATAAGCCGTTCCTTTGCCCCTGTTTCCCAGCTATGTAGGTCAATAAAGGTTCTTTCTGTTATCGCTTGTGTCTTGCCTTGTGGGAACCCACCTACACTTCAGTCCCCACTCAGGGATGGTCCCCTCCAGGCTAATGGGTGGGCCCTTTCTCCACTCAATATCTAGCTGCTGGGGAGGAGAACAACAGTGTGATGTCCAGATGAGCTGGAAAGGCTGGAAGTTGGAGACACAGACATGCTTGCACTGTGATAGATTCAAAGCTGCAACTAACGTAAAAGGAAAATCTGGTGGGAGGTTAATGCTTTGAGCCTTTCCATCCTATGCTCAGTTCGTATATACTGCATGTGTAAATAAAACCACAAATCCTGAAGACACCACAGAAACAGAAAACACTGGAATCCCTGGATTAATCTCACTGCTCACAGGTTAGGATGATCTGTGGGTTGTATCCAATGTGAGGGCATAGACCAGGGGTAGGCAACCTAAGGCCCGTGGGCCGGATGCGGCCCAATCACATTCTCAATCTGGCCCATGGACGGTCTGGGAATCACCATGTTTTTACTTGAGTAGAATGTGTGCTTCTGTTTAAAATACATCTCTGGGTTATTTGTGGGGCCTGCCTGATGTTTTTACATGAGTAGAATGTGCCCTTTTATTTAAAATGCATCTCTGGGTTATTTGTGGGGCATAGGAATTCGTTCATTTACCCCCCAAAATTATAGTCCAGCCCACCACATGGTCTGAGGGACGGTAGACCAGCCCACGGCTGGAAAAGGTTGCTGACCCCTGGCAAAGACTCATGCCCATTGATTTTAGTGGGTCTAATCTAGGTAGAACTTAATAGCACATGCCCCAATATGCGTGTGTGATCTTTCTTCCAGTTTAGAATAATCACAGCAACCACCCATTTCCTACCCATTCCACAGCCCCCTTTCCCCTGAGCCCAGTAGGGTCGCTGACTTGCTTCTCTGCCTATCGGAGACTTGCCTCATTTAATTCCACTTACGAATCGCTTCCTATATAAAATATCTCAAAGCAGTTTTGCAATAAAAGCATCACCAAAAACCAAGAACCAACCACTACGAAATTCCACACATTATTTAAAAAATGCTTCCCTATTTTGAAACAACCCTAAACCAGATGCAGCCCAAGAAATAATTTCTGTTTAAAAGGTTTGCTGGAAGAGGAAGGCATTTAACAGGCGCCGAAAAGACCCACTTAAAAACGCATATTGCAAAAGGGAGGTCTTCAAAGGCGCCGACGAAACAATATAAACGGCGCCTGTCCGATATGTAAGCACCAAAGGGCAGGCAGAAATTCAACAGGTTGAATCTTCCCCAGGCTAGTGCCATGCTCTTGTACATGTTCTGCTTCTTTATTGTTAATTCATTCATTGCATTCACATACCGCCTTTCTGCCAAGGCGGTTTACCGTTTTTAAGTCCAGCCGTCTTTCGTTCAGCAAATCTTTTCCAAAAAGGATACCAGCAGGCGAGCCTGGCGCCTTCCAGCTGTTTTCGACTACAACTCCCGTCAGCCCCCACCAGCCAGACAAATCAGGACCTTTTTAAGGCAACCAGGCTTCTGCCTGTCCAAAAATATAAATACATATATAATCTGCATACACACAGAAACAGGACCCTTTGCGTTTCAAAGCCTCGTGCACGGCAGCCGTTTTAAATCTGGGGAGGGTCTCCCGTGTTCCAGGGGAATTATTCTCCCTCAGGTCACTTCAATCCGGCAGCGAGAAAGGGGGCCTCCCAACCGCCTCCCTCAACATGGCAGCGCCCATGCGGCGGCTTTCCGTACAAAGGGCCTTCGCAGAGGCCTCTCTCGCGCTGCGGCCCGCTTATCCGTACAGTGACGTCAGCGGAGCGCGCCGGGCGGCGTGAGCGACGACGAAGGCGCCCCTGCTGAGGGGCGGGGGAGGCAGGGGAGGGATGCTTGGGGATCTGGTGGCCGGAGGGGCCGAGGGTCTCGTCCTTATCCAAGGTGAGGCGGGGCAGGGGGAGAAGGAGGACCCCCCCCCCACACTGGGATGCGGCGGGGCAGGGTCCCACCTTTCAGGGATGCCTTAGCTGAGATTCCTGCATTGCAGGGGGGTGGACTAGATGACCCATGGGGGTCCCTTCCAACTCTGCAATTCCGTGAGGTTTAGGGGAGGGGGGGTCTCTTGCCCCACTTTGTCGGCAGCTGCTGTGGGGGTGAAGCAGGGGCCTAGGGGTGGGGGGACTTGGCGATTCCCCATGCCCCCTTTTCTTCCTCGCTCCTGTGGAAGTGGAGGGGATGTGCGGCAGGGACCTAAGGGAGAGGTGCAGGGGGTTTGGGGCAGGGAATTCAGGGAGAAGTGGGTGGTTCTGTGGGTTAAACCACTGAGCCTAGGCATAGCTGTCAACCTTTCCCTATTTTGCGGGAAATTCCCTTATTATAGCATTGGGAAACAGCAGGGAGGGTTGACAGCTATGTATATAGCAGCGGGGAACAGCAGGGAGGGTTGACAGCTATGAGCCATGGGCTTGTTGATCGGAAGGTCGGCGGTTCGAATCCCCGTGACGGGGTGAGCTCCCGTTGCTCGGTCCCAGCTCCTGCCAACCTAGCAGTTCGAAAGCACGTCAAAGTGCAAGTAGATAAATAGGTACCGCTCTGGCAGGAAGGTAAACGGCGTTTCCGTGCGCTGCTCTGGTTCGCCAGAAGCAGCTTAGTCATGCTGGGCACATGACCCGGAAGCTGTAGGCCGGCTCCCTCGGCCAATAAAGCGAGATGAGCGCCGCAACCCCAGAGTCGTCTGCTACTGGACCTAATGGTCAGGGGTCCCTTTACCCTTTACCTTTATGGCCTGGGAGGATTCAGGTGAAAGAATGGGGTCCTGGAGGGGAATGAAGGGGGAAGGTCGTGTATGAGGCAATCTTTATTTTGTTTTTATATATGCTGGAAGCTGCACAAAGTGGCTGCAGCAACCCAGTGAGATGGGTGGGGTTACAAATAATAAATTATTATTATTATTATTATTATTGAAAGACTTCAGGTGGGTAATCTGTTCTCCGTTCATCCCGGGTTTTCCTCCTGTAGACTCCGTCGCCTGCGAGGGCCGCACCCTCCTCAAGAGTTTCGTGGAAGCGTCAGCCCAAAGGTGGGTGAAAATTCACCTTTGGGATTTTGGGCACTTAGCCCACTCCCCAACACCACCACCACAAGGCAAGGATGGTTTGGGTGGGCAGGCAATGCAGCTCCAACCGTCCTCTCTCCAGATCCATGAGGAAATCCTCAGAAGATCATATACAGGGGAGAGGAGGAATCTTGTGAGTGGCCAGAAATATCAGGTGCGGCAGGGTACTCAGTCACTGTATGTTACACACACATTTTCTGCATGTGTGCTGCTGAGTGCAGCTTTGTGCAATAGTGGCCTGTAAAGGTTCAGTTATAGTAATAATAATAATATTTCCTGTTAGATTGTGGGTGTATCGCCAATTGGTACCCAAACTGAAATAGTAATTCGATAGGCCCTTACTAGTGACATCAAACTTCAAGTTGTGAATACTTTCTGAATGAGATTGACACCTCCAACCCCCCCCCCAACTCCTGATGCTTTATAACCACAGTATGTCACCCTGATCCTTTCAGACAGGTGTGGCTCACCAAAGCAGTCTCAAACCAGCCCACGTTCTCCCTCTGGAGCCCAACCTTCTCGCCACCTTCTTGCCCTCAATCTCCGCTTTCTTCTGCTTTGCACTGTGAAGGGACCCCTTCCTCTCTCCCCTGAAACATAATCAGCTCTTGCCTCTGTTCCTCCTTTAGGGGTGAATCTGTTCACGTTTTCAGCTTTGAGGTCCCGGAAGAAGAATTCAAGGCTGGATTCAGCGCCGAAGTCACCTCCCGGTGAGTGCGAGAAAGCCACTGGGATAACCTGGCCAATGTGTTTCATGTGCTGGTAACCTCCAGACCCGATTAATGTACATGCTCTATGTGGACCTACCCTTGGCCTTGGTCCAGTATACCTGAAGGAGCGTCTCCACCCCATCGTTCTGCCCGGACACTGAGGTCCAGTGCCGAGGGCCTTCTGGCGGTTCCCTCACTGCGAGAAGCCAAGTTACAGGGAACCAGGCAGAGGGTCTTCTCGGTGGTGGCGCCCTCCCACCAGATGTCAAAGAGAAAACCAACTACCAGACTTTTAGGAGAGATCTGAAAGCAGCCCTGTTTAGGGAAGCTTTTGATGTTTAATAGATTATTGTATTTTAACATTCTGTTGGAAGCCGCCCAGAGTGGCTGGGGAAACCAGATGGGTGGGGTATAAATAAATAAATAAATAAATATAATAATAATAATAATAATAATAATAATAATAATAATAATAATAATAATAATAATAATTATCCAGCCCATGCAAAGTGCTGCAGCTGGGCCGATGTGCTTAAAAGTTTGCACTGGCTGCCCCTATGACCCCAGGCCATTTTCAAGGTTCTTGAATGAATTGACAAAGCCTGGGACTACTTGGGTCCAGGATACCTCCCTTATATACCTGCCTGGTCATTGAGGTCATCAGGTGAGTCACTGCTTGGACCCTGAAATCATCATCCGACAGCCTCCTTCGTGTTCCTCCTCCATGAGAGGTCTGGAGGGTGGCAACATGAGAACGGGGCCTTCTCTGCAGTGGCTCCCCGTCTGTGGAATGCTCTTCCCAGGGAGGCTCACCTGGTGCTGTCATTACTGTATACACCTTTAGGTAAAGACATTCCTTTTCAACCAGGCCTTTGGGTGATTGACATCCGATGTTCTTTTAAATGTGTTGTGGGAGGGGGGGGGATTATTGGTTTGTTTATTTCCGTTCCCGCTTTGATGATGCATTTTGCGATTTTTATATTGTAATTGTATGTTGTGAACAGTGTTAGAAACCCTTTCGGCTTTCGTGATTAATTCCCATTGATCTTATCCATTGCATGTGTTTTTTAAAAAATTGCACGCCGCTCAGAATGGGGCGGTCCGACTTTCCATACCAAGTGGGCCGCCAGGACCCGCGGGCCACACGCTGAATTAAATTTCAATATTGCAAATTAAAGTGTCAATGAACATTATGTCATGTATGCAGTTAGTAAACTTAATTAAATATATATAATTAAATGTACAAGAGATTTAATTATTAAACAGATTTATCGTACAAACAGAGGTAGATGCTCTCGTTAGAAATGCATGACCAAAGTAAAATTAAAATTTTAAGGCTTTTTAGGTGTTTCCCCTTGAATGCTTAGAAACTTCGGTAAATAGATTTGAACCAGCGTCTCCCAAACTTGGGTCTCCAGCTGTTTTCGGACTACAGTTCCCATCATCCCTGACCAGCTAGGGATGATGGGAGTTGTAGTCCAAAAACAGCTGGAGACCCGAGTTTGGGAAGCACTGGTACAAACAAACAAACAAACACATGTTATCTGGTTTCTATGATGTGTTTCCCCTTGAATGCTTAGAAACTTCGGTAAATAGATTTGAACCAGCGTCTCCCAAACTTGGGTCTCCAGCTGTTTTCGGACTACAGTTCCCATCATCCCTGACCACTTGTCTTGCCAGCCAGGGATGCTGGGAGTTGTAGTCCAAAAACAGCTGGAGACCCGAGTTTGGGAAGCACTGGTACAAACAAACAAACAAACAAACAAACACATGTTATCTGGTTTCTATGATGTAACAGTTTTCAGTAGGATTTTCTTTCTCCTCTAGATAGATAGTCCTGCCTTAATCTGGCCCATTGGTGGTGATTATTATTATTAATATTACCTGTTTTATCCAAGGATACGGTTCCACGATGCCTTCCGGGATCCCCTGGGCTGGGCCGGAGAGCCCCGCGGCTTGACCCTGGGGGACTTCTCTGCCTCTGAATTGGTGGGCCGCTTGGCTGCAGGGTCTCCAGGCCCTTCCACGGTCGTGCTGGATTCGCTGAGCTGGCTGCTTCTCCGTCTGCCGTTTGCCGGCGTCTGCCAGGTCCTTCCGCAGCTGCCGAGGAGAGCAAAGGCTGCTGGTGAGAGGAGGGCGGGGGGAATGTTTTCAAGGAAGGCTAGGGTAGCTTTAAAAGAGGGTTGGGCAAATTCATGGCGGAGAGGGCTGTCAAAGCTTACTAGCCGTGACAGCTGTGCTCTGCCTCCACATGCAGTTTCCCTGAATTCCAATTGCTGGAAACCTCAAGAGGGGAGAGGGTTCCTGCGCTCGGATCCTGCTTGCAGGTTTCCCATAATGGGCACCTGATTGGCCACTGTGAGAACAGGATGCTGGACTAGATGGGCCATTGGCCTGATCCAGCAGGACTCTACTTCTTCTTCTTCTTTTTTTAAAAGTAAATCTTTATTGAGAATTATAGCATTCATACATTAAAAACAATGCACAACAAAACAAACATCACACACACACATAACCATAATACATCAAAAAGAAAATTGAACAAAACAAATCATACATATTCATCCATTCATGCTATCTATTAATAAAATATCAATATTCACTACTTAAATAAATAAATCATAACCAATCCAAGTTAATCATAAATCATACTACCTAGTTGTAAACTTGACATAGGCTTCCCCCTGCCCTCCTCCCGGGTTGCTTAATTTACTCGTTACTGCGTTTTCCAACCATTTAACCAAATTTCATGTGAATTTATCGACTTTTTATCTTTCCTTCCCTTTTTTACCAATACAGAATGTTAGAAATGGATCCAAGTTTTTATATTCGGGCACTGTTTTTTCATATATATTCCAAATTTCTCCCATCTTTGACTAAATTTTTGATTACTACCACCCCCTATCACTTCTGTTAATTTTGCCAAATCCAGGAAGCTAAATAATTTTTCTTGCCATTCCCGTATACTAGGTACTTCTTGTGCCTTCCAGTAAGATGCAATCAAAATTCTTGCAGCCGTTAATTTTCTTGTATGCATTTACAAGTCCCTTAACAACTTTGGGTCCAGGATACCTCAGGGACAGCCTGCTCCCTTATATCCCTGCCTGATCGCTGAGGTCTTTGGGGGAGTCAAAAGGCTGCTGCGCTCCACTAAACATCTTCCAAGATAATAATGCCCACATCACGTCATAAAGAGCTCATAACCCGGCTACTCACAGCAGCCAGAAGCATCATAGCCAGACACTGAAGAGACCTGTCAGGAGTAAACATGGTATTAAAAAGTACGGGGGAAAGTCTTATTTGGAAAAAAACTAACCAGTAAACTGAAATTGACACGGGGGCAAATAGAAGAAGACGTCTTAACTCCGGTATGGTTCCCCTTTATCGCATACACAGCCCAACAAGACAACAACAAGAATCCACATACAAATCAATCTGGCTAACCTGATTAAAACACACACGCACACCCCGCTCTCACACAAAAACAAATCTCACTACAGCCAACCAAAGACAACCAACGACACCCTAAGCCACCCCCCAATCTCTCTCACCACCAAGGAAATACAACATGTGAAAAGTAAGAGAACCCACACAAGTAACGCTGACACAAACCCCCACACATACGCTAAGTAGAGGAACAGAAGCATAACCACACAACCCCACCCTGCTTACCATTCCCTCTTCCCCTCTTTTCTTCCTAACCCATGGGTAGGCAAACTAAGGCCCGGGGGCCAGATCCGGCCCAGTCGCCTTCTCAATCCAGCCTGCGGATGGTCCGGGAATCAGCGTGTATTTACATGAGCAGAATGTGCCCTTTTATTCAAAATGCATCTCTGGGTTATTTGTGGGGCCTCCCTGGTGTCTTCACATGAGTAGAATGTGTGCTTTTATTTCAAATGCACCTCTGGGTTATTTGTGGGGCATAGGAATATGTTCATTTTCCCCCCTTCAAAATATAGTCCGGCCCCACACAAGGTCTGAGGGACAGTGGACCGGCCCCCTGCTGAAAAAGTTTGCTGACCCCTGTCTAACACTGTATGTAACACAAATGAAACTGATTTGTAGAAAACACAACGTGAAAAAAGAGACAACGCATGTATTTTTGTAAACTAAGAAATCATTAATAAAAATATATTAACAAGGGGGGGAAGGCTGTTGCGCTTGCTGGTGTAACAGGAAGCAGAGCTGACGTGACGGGTCTCATGGCTTTCCCAATATTTCCTAATCTTCTGCAGGTCTGAAAATAGCCCGGCTGGTGACCCTCGTCCATGGCGACTTGCACCAGGTTGGACAGCTGGAAACCTTGCATACCTTGGCTCGTGTTGTGGTGGCTGTCGAGCCAGCACCATGGAATGTTTCCCAGGGGGACAAGGCTCCCCGAGTCGCTGTCACATTGCACAGGAAGAAAGGTGGCAAAGTGCTGCGGAAGGTGAGGCTGGCCAGGTGTCAGACAGGAAGGGGGAATGCACCTGTGGAGCGGGGGGGGGGAGGCAAGTGGGCGGAGCAACAGGTGTAAATCCCGCCTCCTGAGAAGACCCGGTTTCCTAGCACCAAGAGTTAACTTCCCTTGTTGTTGTTTAGTCGTGTCCGACTCTTCGTGACCCCATGGACCAGAGCACGCCAGGCACTCCTGTCTTCCACTGCCTCCCACAGTTTGGCCAAACTCATGCCAGTCACTTCGAGAACACTGTCCAACCATCTCGTCCTCTGCTGTCCCCTTCTCCTTGTGCCCTCCATCTTTCCCAACATCAGGGTCTTTTCCAGGGAGTCTTCTCTTCTCATGAGGTGGCCAAAGTACTGGAGCCTCAACTTCAGGATCTGTCCTTCCAGTGAGCACTCAGGGCTGATTTCCTTGAGAATGGATAGGTTTGATCTTCTTGCAGTCCATGGGACTCTCAAGAGTCTCCTCCAGCACCAGAATTCAAAAGCATCCATTCTTCGGCGATCAGCCTTCTTTATGGTCCAGCTCTCACTTCCGTACATTACTATTAGGGAAACCATAGCTTTAACTATACGGACCTTTGTCGCCAAGGTGATGTCTCTGCTTTTTAAGATGCTGTCTGGGTTTGTCATTGCTTTTCTCCCAAGAAGCAGGCGTCTTCTAATTTCGTGACTGCTGTCACCATCTGCAGTGATCATGGAACCCAAGAAAGTGAAATCTGACCTGCTCCTGACACCCCCGCCCCTCCTTTGCTCCCTCCCAGAAAGAACGCTTTACGCTCCTTCCGGGTTTCCTCCTGAAGCACCTTGGCGAGCTGCCACGGGACGGCGTTTCTGAAATAGGCCGTTCAGAGGATGGCAAAGCCTCACCTACGGTAAGTGATCTCACTTGCTCGTTTAGTTAAGCATCCAGCTCTGTGGGCCTCTGTGGCTCGCGAGCATGCTGTTTGCGCCAGGGAAGTTGTGTCGGGCGAGTCTGCAAGTGGAGGAATGGTAAGGTGGGGGGGGGGTGGCAGCAAATGAGACGGGAATCTCATTGTGTGCTGGAGCTCCTACCCAATGCTCTTAAGGGGTAACAAGATGCAGGGCTGGGACTCTGGAACCTCCTTTCTTTGCCCGGAACATAGAAACCTGCCTTGCGCTGAGTCAGACCTTTTTTGTATGCCATAATCATCACAATTATAACAAGCAAAGGCTTGACATATCTCGCTTTGCATGTCACAAGTCTATCTCATATATTGAACTCCAGTAGCTAATGAAAACAATTGCTTACATAAATGGACTTTTCCACGATATTCTAATTTTTTGAGTTTCACCTGTCGAAGCATTGATTAGTCGCACCAACAGGGTAAAGAACAGCTTCTTCCCGTGGGCTGTTAGGCTACTGAATGAAAAGATAACAAGAGGGCAGCTGACTTTCGGGTTAGGTGTGTGTGCGTCAGTAGATGAGGGGAATTAAGGCTAAGAGAGCTAAGGGGATGCTCATGTAACCTTACTGTATACAAGTTGTACAAGTGACAACAAAGTATTTCAAATATTCAAATTTCAAATCTAAACCAGCATCCTCTTCTCATTGTGGCCAACGAGATGCTCCAAAGGGAATCCCGCAAGCAGGACCCGAATGCAGCAGCGACTCTCCTCACCTGAGATTCCCAACCACTGGTGTTCAGAGAGACGGTGCCTGCGACGGGGAAGGTGCAATGCTGGCAAGGCACTAGGGTTTCAGGCCCACCTGGATCCTGCCTCCTGCCACGTTAAATTTGTACCCATTTCACCTGTTCCAAGGCCCAGGCCTGGCTGAGATTTATAGCAGCTATCCCATTGCTGTGCTGTCAAATCTTCCCCTCCTGCTGGTATTGACTGGGCTTCTTCCCCTCTCAGGCTGACCCAGCCGACAACTTGACCTTTAACCTGCGCCTGTCGGAGGCTGAGCGCCGGGCCAAGGAGTCCGTCCCTCTCCCGTACCAGTTCAGTGACGAAAAGTAAGTACTTTGGTCGGGGTGTGTATGTGTGTGGGGAGTGGATTTATTGTTGTCTATATTTGCCAAGTGTCTTTGTCTTGCTTTCACAGCCCAATTAAAAACCTTAAAAGCCTACCCAGACATAGAATTTTACTTCATGTGTTTGCTTTTCAAGTCTGCTGGTTGTATCCAGGTTGTATTTTATATGCAAACAGCTTACAGAACTCGAACTCGGGCCTCTATGCCTGACAGGCCACCTCCTTCCCTGCGGTGCCTCTCGGGTGCTGATTTTGGGAGAGAGAGCCCCCTTGGTTTTTCGATCACCCTCAGAAGTTTGTGGGGTGGGAACAGCAGCCTATGAGAAGGCCTTCTCTGTGGTGGCCCCTACGTTGTGGGACTCCCTTCCCACAGAGATGCTTCTGGCACCTTCACTATTAAGTTTCTGGGCGCTCTTCTTTGCCCAGGCCTTCTGTGACCCCCTTGAGGTGTATATTTTCATGACCCGCCTCATTTCTGTGATTCTAAATTGTTTTAAACAGTTGACCATCCACTTCACCCCTCGGAATTAGTTTCCCAGAATTCCCTGGGAAAGAGGGATAGACCGTTAAAAACCACTCTGCGAATTGCAGCTCTCCAAGCAGAACAGGAGGGTTTCCTGGCAACTCTCAGCACCCTGGACCAAACACAGTTCCCAGGATTCCCTGGGGCGGAAGCCATAACTGTTTAAAATGGTACGACACGGCTTTAAACATATAGCGCAGACAGGACCTTACTCTTTGTAAAAAAAAATTGATGCCCATGGCTACAACTCCCTAACAACTTCCAGAGGGACATTTGGACAGCACTAGAGATTGGATTGGGGATGCGGCTGGCGCTGTGGTCTAAACCACAGAGCCTAGGGTCTTGCCGATCGGAAGGTTGGTGGTTCGAATCCCCATGACAGGGTGAGCTCCCGTTGCTCGGTCCCTGCTCCTGCCCACCTAGCAGTTCGAAAGCACGTCAAAGTGCAAGTACCGGTAGATAAATAGGGACCGCTCCGGCGGGAAGGTAAACAGCGTTTCCGTGCGCTGCTCTGGTTCTCCAGAAGCGGCTTAGTCATGCTGGCCACATGACCCGGAAGCTGTACGCCGGCTCCCTCGGCCAATAAAGTGAGATGAGTGCCACAACCCCAGAGTCTTTCGGGACTGGACCTAACGGTCAGGTGTCCCTTTACCTTTAGAGATTGGATGTTCGTGTCCTGATTTATGTTTTATATAATTTTGCACTGGCAGGGGCTGATGGAAATTGTAGTCCAAAACCACCCAGGGGTCACGGCTGTTCTCTGAATGGCATTTCTGTTTTAACTTTGTATGGATAAATGTATTTTTTTCTGACTGACAGTCGAATAAAGAATGATGATGATGAATGGCATTTCCACCCTGCCTCTAACCCCCCCACCCCTTCTTGCCCTGTCGCAGGAAGTCGTCTCTGCTGCAGACGCCGACCAGCCAGGGGAAGATCTATTACGAGCCGGATGCCGCAGATGACATAGACGAAGAAGATCCAGATGACGACTTGGATGTGTGAGCGATGGGGAATGGGCTGCGAATGGAACGTTCCAGTGCCTTATCGAAAGCTGCCATCTTGGCTTCTTCCCATTGGAACATCCGCCTTGGACCTACCTACAAAGGGGGAATCACCCCTCGCCATGGGAATAGATGTGCACAGCTAATAGGAAGGAATCCTCCCCGGAGGGAGGGAGACACAGAAGCCCCTCAAAGACTTCTGGGTGTTCCTTCAGCAGCTGCCACAACCAATCTCTTTTACATGCTGAATGGACACGATCCTGATCCCATCCTGCCAAGGGTATGCAAAGAGGAGGGGATTGACGCAGGAAGTTATTCTGTGGAAAGAACCAGGGTTTATTTTTTGATGATAAACAAATTAAGATTTTTTTTAAAAAACCAGACATGGATTGGTGACTTATTTTTATTTTTTAGGGGGAAATTGACATATCACACCCATCTCAATATTTTTTCACACAATAGTTTGTTTGGCATATATTCCGTGCTGGGTTTTCTTTACAACTGAAAATAAATTCTGTTCTAGCGTGTTGTCAAAGTTATGAAGCTATGCTCCTTTATAATAGGAAATTCGCCCAAAAATCGACACTTCCGGCATGGGTTGCCTTCCACCCGGGTTTACACGGACTTTTAAAAATGATTTTCGGAAATCAGACGCTATTTCCGACGGACGAATCCTGGATATGTCCGGGAAATCCAGGGCGTATGGCAGCTTACCTTTATAAATGTTTTGGATGTTCCTTATTTTTTAAAAAATAAAATTATTTGTATACCGCTGTATGCAAGATATCAAAGTGGTTTGCCGCAATAAAAACATCAAGCCATCCAATTAAACCGTGAAAAGTTAAGAACAGATGTCAGTCAACCATTGTGGAAGGATATATTCTTGCCTGCATAGGCCTGGCGAAATAGAATTGGTTTTCAGCAGACGTTTGAAAGTTGGCACGGAAGGCAGAGGCTGAATCTCTAGTGGCAGAGAGTTTCTTGTTTTCAGACAGCCTCGCTTGCTTTCAAAGAGTTGTGGTTTCTTTCTGAAAGCTGCCTGCTTACGCTTCAAAGGTTCTCCCCTCTTCCCTTTTTTGGCAACCCAGCGCAGGGGCGTTCAACCTTCCTGGTGCCGTAGTCGGATGCGTCTAATTCTAACTCTTTACCTTTGCAACACCTGCTACCTTCTAAGCTGGGCTTCCGTAGCATTCATGTGTGGACCCTCCTTCTACTGCAATAAGCCCACCACCTTTTTGGACACGGCCACCATGCGCTTGCTGCCTGGAAAAAAAGAAATTGCTTCTACGGAACTCCCTCCCACTGGAGGCAGCGATGGCCACCAATCTGGATGGCTTTAACGAGGATTAGGCTAGAGGAGACGGTTAAGTAGCAGGAAGCGGGTGGGAAGCCTGGGCGAGGACAGAGGACTTGGGGCGACCAGTCCAGCCCCATCTCCAAACCTATATTTAAAAAAGAAAAGCAAAACTACATTTGCCAAGCACTCTGGCTGCAATCTCTTTGTGCTCATGCCCAATCACAGTTGTGCAAAAAATCCAGCTTTCTGGCTTCTTTTTTATGAGCAACTTTCCCAGCAGGGGAATATTTATTTTTTTATTTTTTTAAAATGCATGTTGAGCCCGGAAGCAACACTCTGCGTGTGGGTCTATAGCTATACATCTAGTAGCAAGCAAGCGTGTTGCTTCCTTAGCGCATGCGCCTTTCCCTCTCGGTTGTGTTTCCCCCTACTCCTCCAAGGTCGTTCTGCGCATGCTCAGACTTGAAGACTCTCTAATCAGCGCGCGCCTGCTCACTTCACCCTCCTGTTTTTTTCCCCTTCAGCTGGATGTGTGTATGTGTATTTCGTTTCACGCGTGCGCAACGCCGCCCTCCTAGACCCCCCAACCTTGGCCGCATGCGCGGCTCTGTCCTCGCGCATGCCTCTTCCCCCGCCCCCCACCGCCACACGCTCCAACTCCCGCTACTTAACCGTCTCCTCCAGCGCTCAACGCAGGCGCAGTGCGCTCGTCGGCGCCGTGGCTGCGTCTCCCTCCGTTTCTGATTGGACGCGGCCGCACGCCCCCGGAAGCAGTCTCTGGCGCTTGGTCGGTTGCCCCGGAAGCGGACTGAAGAAGAGGACTACGGTCGGCGGCGGGGGAGGGGGGGAGCGCTTCCCCCCAAAGCCGGTAGCGACCGACAGCGGGGAGCTAAGATGGCGGCGCCCGCGGGCACGGGCTGAGCCGGAGGGCGGCGGCCCCTCGCCCGCCTCGGTTTCCCCTTCCCCCCTCCCGCCCTCCCCGGCTCCTTCTCTCCCTCCTCTGCGCTCCCCCCCTCTCCCCTCCTTCCTTCCTTCCGCCCGGCCTCCGTTCCCCGCTGGAAGCTGGCGGAGCTGGGCCGGGCCGGGGGCGCGGCGGGCCCCGCCGGCGGGATGATGCGCTCGCAGTGCCTGCTGGGCCTCCGGGCCTTCCTCGCCTTCGCCGCCAAGCTCTGGGGCTTCCTGCTGTACCTGCTGCGGCGGCAGGCCCGCACCGTGAGTAGCGACCCCCGGGGTGGGTGGGTGTCGTTTCCGGGTTGGAAAGAGCCCCTGCCTTTCCGCGCTCCAAGGACAAGAGTGCCTCGGAGGACGTGCAGAGAGCCAGCTTTCCCTTTTAAAGTCAGACGCTGGCCCCCTCCCCCGCCGCCCCTTCAAAGCGGCAGGGAGCGTGGGGGGGTCGCCTCGAGCTGGGAATCCCCCTGGGCTTGCAACTCCGCCAGCCCAACGTAGGAGCTTAGGAAGCTGCCTTGTCAAAACCATTGGTCCTCCTCGCTCGCTGTTAGTGCTGACCAGCAGCAACCCTCCAGGGTGTCTCTACTCTACCTGGAGATGCTTTTGGGGATTGAATTTGGGACCTTTTGCGTGCAAAGCAGATGCTCTACCTGTGAGCTACATAGATACTACATACATGCTCCCTATTTCCTTGAAACTTTTTTCAAGGGGTGTGTGGTGTGCATAGAAGAAGATATTTGTGCATACCTTACCTTGTGCGTACCTGCCCAGTTGCATGGGCGAAGTTTTGGCCAGGGTGGAAGGTCAAAACAACTTAACATCTTGTTGAGTTTTACTGGGTACGGGTTTTACTGGCTTGTGTGAGTGAGGTCCAAGTGTAGAGCTGAGAATCCTGGCCCGGGGTTTGTACCCAAGGCCTTGGCTCAGACGTCTCCCCTTGCTGGAGGTACCCTAAGGTGATTGGTGTCTGGTTGATGCTGTGGCAAACAGTTCAGATGCTGTTAAAATTGAGCTAGCCAGGAAATGCAATGGTTTAAGACTTCACCGACAGTTCAAGTGCCTTTTCAAATTTTGCCCATGGTTTCTTAGCTGGTGGTTACAGTGTCTCACCATTGACCCTGCAGAGGATGCTTTACTAAAAGTTTTGCAAGTGCCATTTCAACTTTAAAGAAAACAAGAAGTATCCTAAAACACACACACACCCAGATAGTGGAGATAGTGAGTAGCAGCAAGTGAACGTGTCACTCAAGTTTAAAAGTGTAGTAACTTAACACTTCTGAAGTGGCTTCTTGAAAGGGTTTGGAATATAGCTCCCACCAGCTGCAGGAGAGTTACAGTCCAAAACAGTTGGAGCATACAGTGTTGGAAAAGGCTTCCTTAGGTCACAGCAGAAGTAGTTTATAGGAAAACAATGGGGTACCAAAACAAGGGGGGGGGGTAACTCTTCCCCATGAACCCATTTGGCCTTAGAGGAAGGATATTTTTGAGATTGGGAGCTAAGTTGAAACAATACAAAAGTCCTGTCTGTTGAGCCTGAAATTGCTTTACAAACTATACGTACTGTATGTAAAACTTGTTTTGACCGGTTAATGCACTTATAACGCTTAATGGTGCCGTGCAGTTTCCTGTTCCTTCAGCTCACAGCTTCATCAAACTTTGGGTGCTTTTCTCAGATATCCTTAGGAATCAATCTGCAGGGTTTGTCACTTAATTTTCCCTCTCAACATCTTTAGATGGTCATAGACTGCAAACCTCATCTTCCTTGCCGTTTTGCCAAGCTGGCTAGGGCTGGGGGGAGTTGTAATCCTCAGTGTCTGGAGGGCACCCATTTGCTATTTCTGCTTTACACCCCAGTTCAGTACACTCCTGACCCATATGTGAACTGGGACTGGAGGAAAAGGGAACTAGAAGCAGTAGGAACTACAAAACAGTTTTTTTTTACGATTTCCAGCTTGAGGTGTCACAATCTGCTTTTTTTCATCCTTGGATTTTCATTATTTCTGTTTGTTTCAGATGATTTTGGAGGGTGGGAACAAGATCGGGGTCCATTGGTTCTATTAACAAAGTTTAGAAGGGATTTGAGGAACAGGAAACCAGGGTGCTTCTGTTTTCATGGAGACAGGAAGTGTGAAGCTTGAGATCCTGGAGATTTCAGTCAAAAAAAGACTTTGGTATGAGCTTCTTGTGCATGCACACTTCTTCAGATACACGAAAGCTCATACTAAGAACAAACTTAGTTGGTCTCTAAGGTGCTACTGGAAGGAATTTTTTTATTTTGTTTTGACTATGGCAGACCAACACGGCTACCTACCTGTAACTGGAGATTTCAGTGTTTGGTTAGAAGCTTGACTGCTCCTTTAGCTACAGCCATTGTTGTTGCTGTGCGTGCGTTTGTGTGAGAGAGGGACAACCTGTACCTAATTATGAAACAGTTACAGGTGGGTAGCCGTGTTGGTCTGCCATAGTCGAAACAAAATAGAAAATTCTTTTCAGTAGCACAGTTGGTCTCTAAGGTGCTACTGAAAAGAATTTTCTATTTTGTTTCGACTAATTATGAAAGCGTATCTGAAGCTTTCCTTCTCCAAGTTTCCAGTGGACCTCTGTTTCCTTCCTTGTGCCCCTACCATGCTGAGGACTGCGGGTGCAGTTCAAGTATTGGGCTGGCTTTAGACGTGGGATTCTTGGGTGTAGTGCACGGTTCTCCTATAGATCATCTTTATTACCTTGTGTGTAAAATTGAAATAAATCTTGACTGGGTGAATGCTGGGACAGTTGCAACTGCAGCATGTTCGTGGGGAGGCAGCGCTCTTCTCTTCCTTCTTGCAGAAGAACCTTTTTACCACACTCACAGTTAAACAGGTTGCCATGTTTGCACTTGAGAGTTTCAAGCCCAAACTAGACTGGTTCGTGAGCCCGTTTCTTGGACATTTGACTAATAAGATACTTGAAGGTGTGAAATATGTGGAGGGTGTTTTTTTTGGTGTGTGTGTGTGTGTGTAGCAGCTCTGCTAGATGGTGCTAGCATATGGCATGGAGTTTATCACCAGGTGGTACACTGATAATTTTATATCCGTGTGGCTGGTTTCTAAAGATGTTGGTTTTGGATTACCGCTTTTGGGGGAAAACAGGTTGGGATGTCACGAGGCGGAGGAGCTACCTTGAAGCCCTTTGGTCTCCCTTCTGGTCCTGGGACAGCTGCTGGGGAGGATTCTAGGAGTGCTTAAAATACTTGCCGTTCAAGATAGCTGTGGGGCACCAGGGATGCCGTGCCCTCACTGTGGCATTTGTGTGTGTGTGTTCCAAAAGTTTGCTGTTGGCAGAAATATAAGGAAGCGAGTGCCGTGTGTGTGCCTGTGCCTGTGTGACTCCCCATTGCTGTCTTCCCTTCCAGACACAGCTACTGCTGGATCTCCTCCTTGGGGTTAGCGATGGCTGGGTGCTTTGGGAGAAGTCGTCCAAAGAAACAGTAACTTGTTTCCCTCTTGATTCCTGTTTAGACTGTGGGGAGTTGAGCACCTGAAGGGTCCGAAGCCCATTTAGGCAGCCCGCTCTCCGCTTTACCCCTGGCATGAGAATCTGTGGTGCTTTGCCAAGCTGCTCTGTCCAGGCCCTGGACACAGAATTGACCTGTGCCCCCATGGACAGCAGTGAGTCCAAAATGACTCCCAGGCTGCGCACCTGGTCTTTTTGGAGCACAATTACTTCATTCGGGACCAGTGAATCCCCCTGTCCCCCAGAAACAGTACTTCTGTCTTCTTGGGGTTCAACCTCAATTAGTTGACCACCATCCAAACACCCCAACCGACTCCAGACACCCAAATGCACCCGATCCATCTGGTTGCTCCTCTGAGAGTAGCTGCTTCCCCCCCCCCCCCCATGCTGATTGGTGCTGTTGACCAACCTTCCCTAACCTTGTCCTGACTGGGAGTGGTAGTTCAGGGTATCTGGAGTGCAGCAGATTGCCAAGAGTGGAGGGAGCGTGGTCCTGAGTGAGGTCGGGGGTGTTCTTCATAACAGAAAGGTTGTGATTGGGAGTGTCAATTCCCCTTCTAGGAGACAAGGAAAGGGGATGTTCGATTTTTGCAAGACAGCTCAGGAGTTTATTTTATTTATTTTACTTGTAAAATCTGTATACCACCCTTCATGCGAAGATCCCAGGGCGGTTCACAACATAAAATTGCAAAATGAGAGCAGAAAGTGCATAATAAAAACAGGAACAAAATCAAACCAATGACCCCCCCCCCACGGCCTGAACATATTTAAAAGACCATAGAATGTCAATCAACCAAAGCCCTGGTTATAGAGAAACGTTTTTGCTTGGTGCCTAAAGATATGTAATGAAGGTGCTAGGCGAGAGAGCATTCCACAAACGGGGAGCCACTGCAAAAAAAACGCCCGTTCTCGTGTGGCTGCCCTGTGGACCTCTCGTGGCGGAGGCACATGAAGAAGGGCCTCAGATGACGATCACAGGGTCTGGGTGAGTTGGTCCATATGGGGAGAGGTGGTCCTTGAGGTATTATGGTCCTGACCTGTTTAAGGCTTTATAGGTCCAAACCAGCACTTTGGAGTAGGCCCAGAAACTAATTGGCAGCCAGCGCAGTGTTACATGCTCAAACCTTCTTGTTGTGGTGAGCAATCAGGCCGTCGAATTCTACACCAGCTGATGTTTCTGCATCGACTTCTGAGGAGAGGGCAGGGAACAGTCATATCAGAAGAAATAATTAGAGTGGCTTGGTGACAGCCTCAACCATCATACAATAGACAAGGCAATGGAAACGCTTTTGCTGTTAATTTTAACACCCGCACTTCAGATGTTTCCTTTTCCTAGACTCCAGCGCTGAGCTTCTAGGAGCCCGAGCAAGGAGGGCCCTGGGCAGAAGCAGGCTCCTCCCTCCAGGTGCCACTGCAGAACTAGCACTTGAATGTTGAGGTCCAGGGTGAAATTTGTGGCAGGTGAAGCTGGGAGCTGAACGGCGTGTTGTGCCAGGTTCTTGAGGAATTGTCAGGCTCATCTGGTAACCCAAAGAAATGGCTAGCAAATGACGCCAGGCCAGGTGTCTGTCTGTCTGTCTGTCTTTCTGGGTCAGGCGGCCAAGGGCATCCCTTTGTCCCACCCAGAGCACAAACCCAAACAGTGTGTGACATGGGGAGTGCAAAAGCCGTCTCTTTGTTCACTCGGCTTCTTTTCCCCTTGTTCCTCGGCCTCCCTCTAGTACAGGGGTCAGCAAACTTTTTCAGCAGGGGGCCAGTCCACTGTCCCTCAGATCTTGTGGGGGGCCGGACTATATTTTGAAAAGAAAAAAAATGAACGAATTCCTATGCCCCGCAAATAACCCAGAGATGCATTTTAAATAAAAGCACACATTCTACTCATGTAAAAACACGCTGATTCCCGGACCGTCCGCAGGCCAGATTTAGAAGGCGATTGGGCCGCATCCAGCCCCTGGGCCTTAGTTTGGGGACCCCTGCTCTAGTAAGAGAAATCTTACATGCATGCGGGCTTTCTTTCTTTCTTTCTTTTTAAAAAATAAGAACCCACTTGTCAACACCAAACCCCAGAAACTTCCTTTCACAACAAGTTCCAAAGCTCTGTCAAAGTGACACTGAGGTTCTGCACTTTGAGGCCCCAGCGACTTGGAGAGGAAGTGAAGCCTCTGGTTTAGTTTCTCAGGCCGTCTTTACGAGAGCAACCAGGGGCAGTGGGTTTACTCTGGAGCAGAAGGTTGGAGTGGTTAAGAGCGGTAGACTCGTAATCTGGGGAACCGGGTTCGTGTCTCCGCTCCTCCACATGCAGCTGCTGGGTGACCTTGGGCTAGTCACACTTCTCTGAAGTCTCTCAGCCCCACTCACCTCACAGAGTATTTGTTGTGGGGCAGGAAGGGGAAAGGAGAATGTGAGCCGCTTGGAGACTCCTTCGGGTAGTGAAAAGCGGGATATCAAATCCAAACTCTTCTTCTTCTTCTTCTTCTTCTTCTTCTTCTTCTTCTTCTTCTTCTTCTTCTCCTCCTCCTTAAGTCCACATGTGCGAGTGTCTCAAAAAGCCCTCCCTCCGCCATCTGCTTGATAAGAGGGGGAAGGCAGAAGTGACCCCCCCCCCCGGAGGTGAGAAATTGGCCTCTTCCTGGATCATGCTCACACCTATATGGGCTTCAAGGCTTGGACTCTTGACTTCATCTGCTTACACCTCTCTGCCAACTTTTCTGTCTGTGTGAGAAGAGGATTTGTTTTATTTACGAGGTGTACATACATCTTCCCCCGCCCCCACTTTATCCTCCCAACAAACCTGCGAGGTAGGTTAGCCTGAGAGCAGTGTTAGGAATTAGCCAGGCGCCAGGCAAATTTTGCTACTGGCACAGGTCCAATTGCAACTATGCAGGTTGGCAATTGCAGTTTAAAAGCCTGTGCCTTAGTCCATAGTTAATACCATTTCCATTTCACCGTGTGTTTCTCCTTCTTGCATAGTGGGGCATGTGAATTGTTGTAAGAGCAAGCAATGTAGTTGATATCATAGAATCATAGCATTGGAAGGGGCCCTGGGGGTCATTTAGTGACTGCAACCTAGATTTAAGGTGGCATTTGGCACCCGGCTTATATATCTTGAGATTTTAACACTGGCTGAGAGTGAGTGGCTGGCCCAAGGCCACACCCAGCGAATTTCATGGCTACCTGGGGATTTGAACCCTGGTCTCCCAGCCAGGTACTAAGTCTAGCACTCTAACCACTATGCCACACTGGGTGTCAGGTCAAAGCATAGGAAGGACTAGCTAGACCAGTGTTTCTCAAACTGGGTTCCCCAGATGTTAGACTACAACTCCCATCATCCTTAGAAGAAGAAGAAGAAGAAGAAGAAGAAGAGGAGGAGTTTGGATTTGATATCCCGTTTTATCACTACCTGAAGGAGTCTCAAAGCGGCTAACATTCTCCTTTTCCCTTCCTCCCCCAAAACAAACACTCTGTGAGGTGAGTCAAGGCTGAGAGACTTCAGAGAGAAGTGTGACTAGCCCAAGGTCACCCAGCAGCTGCATGTGGAGGAGCGGGGAAGCGAACCCAGTTCACCAGATTACAAGTCTATCGCTCTTAACCACTACACCACACTGGCTCTCCAGCTAGCAAGACCAGTGGTCAGGGCTTATGGGGGTTGTAGTCCAGCGACAGCCGGTGACCCAAGTTTGAGAAACACTGTAGTATCTGCTGCCATGGCCCCAGATGGCCTCTCACCAAGCGTGTGTAGGAGAGACAAGGACAAAGCAGGGCTGCCCCCACGATAAGATGCTCCTTGATCCCCACCCCCTCTCTCTCCACCCCGAGGTTGCTCTGTTTCCTTGCTGGGCCTCCAATCCCCACTCTCTCTCCTTCCAGCCCCCAGTTCCAGTGCCTTCTTCTGGGACAGGGGCCTCCTGGCCTCTGGCCGGCTTCCCAGTCGCAAGAGGCCGCCCTGGCTAATTTTGGGAGGGGACCACGTGGGGTGGGCGGGTATTGGCCGCAGGCATGGGACTTGCAGGTGCCTGCCAAGGGCAGTTGAGGGGGCAGCTGTCGTGTGGGTGGGTAAGGAGGCAGGCCAGGCCGGGGGGGGGGGTGTGTGCGTGGAAGAGAGTGAGAGAAAGACCCCTGGGCCTGCGGCCATCCATGTGCCCTTGCAGAGGAGCCTTTTGAGGAAAGGCAGCAGGTGGAAGGCAAAAATAGACCTGGACAAGCACGAGATAAGGAGCCGCCGTTTGAGAGAGTCACCCCATTGGCCTCTCTGGCCCAGTGCGGTCAGCTCTGGCCGGCAGCTGAGACCTTACCTGCCCTCTGTGGCTGTCGGAGACCCTCCAAACCGGGGAGGGCTGGGCATCTTCAAGGGCCTTTCCTGGCATGGGCTCTGAGGCCTCCCCATCCCATTCGCTAGAGGCCTTTTCTCAAGAGATGCTCCAGGAGGCATTGTGTGAATATCCGAAGGCATTCCACACTCTCGGTGTGGAAATTCTGCAGCTGGGGGCAGGGGGACCTTTCGTAAGAGGCAGTGCGTTGCAGGGGTTAGAGTGCTGAACTGTGGCCTGGGAGATGGGTTCAAATCCCCATATAAGAGCACTCTCCCCACTCTGTGGTCTCCAGCAACTGGCATTGAGAATCATTACTGCCTCTAACTAACTATGAAGCTGGGGTTGAGATTCCTGCATTGCAGGGGGTTGGACTGGATGACCCTCGGGTGTCCCTTCCTGCTCTACAGTTCTATGATTCCCCGAAGGTAGACGGTTAACTGTATAATGGTAGAAACGACTCCTGGAGTGTAATCCTTTCCCCATTTACACCACTTTGATGATAGCTTCTGGCTGCGAAGTGGTTTCTTGATCGGTCAGACAGCAACCTGGCTACCTAGTGTGTGCCTTCCTGGCCTCTGAGGCAGGTCTGGCAGTAAACAAAAAATACAGGAAAGCTGCCGGAGTGCCAGGCACCACCACCAGATTAACTTCGCCACACCTGGAATGCAGGCAGAGCGTTGAATCCTTCCTTAACGGCAACCTTGGAGGCTGGGACAGAGACTGGGAGTTGGACTTGCCCAAATGAATTTGCTCAGGGCAAAAGTGACTCTCCTAATGCAGGCCTTTTGGTACAGAGCTCAGTCCCTTCACTGCTCTTCGTTCAAGGAGGGGGCCCTTGGCTCGGCGGCAGGGCATCTGCTTGGCATGCAGAAGGTTTTATCCCCGGGGGCCGCCTTCTGCTAAAAGGATCTCTGCCGGAAGGTGACGGGAACGGTCTGCCTCTGCCAGTCAGAGCAGGTGGTACTCGGCTCCGTGGACAAATAGGCCAAACTGGTACAAGGCAGCTTCTTTTGTTCTTGCCCTTTGAGAAAACAAATCCAAAGAACGGAAGGTCTTTTGGCAAGAGATTTGAGAGGGAATTTGAAGGGCGGGGGGGGGGGGGATACCTGAGAACTTGGGGCATGTGTGTGAATTGATTGCGAGATGCTCTATAATGTTTCTGCTGGTCCAGAATACTCTGGTGGCTGTAACTTTGGTTTGTCATTTGTTGCATTTATACACTCCCTTCCAAGGTGACGTATATGGCTCCCCCCCCCCCCAATTTAACCCCTGCAGCAACAACCCTGAGAGGTAGGCTAGCCTGAGGGAGGCCATGGCTGGCCCCTTTGGTCACGTCCAGTGAGTTCCTCAAATGTGTGGCGAACACACAGCCTGGGTGCAGGGAAGATGCTTCTTGCCCCGTAGGGTCTTGCCCTGCAGGGCTCATCCATCTTCTCCTTTCCGAGCTGTGTGGAGTGGCACCCTTTTCCTGCTGAGCAGAATTCAGCAGAAACGAGCAAGTGGCCAGGCCACAGTTCATAGCGGTTTCCTTGGAAGTAGGAAGAGGGTCGGCTTTCAAAACAGCTAAACGCCAGCTGGGGTTTTCCTCTTAAAAAATTCCTAAACCTGCGCAGATGGAAAACATCAGTCACAAGGGTATCCTGGAGGCTGTGTTGGTATCAGTAGTGACAACTGCCTCTTTCAGCAGCGGCTTGGTTAGGGAGGCGATGCAGGCAGGATCAGACCTCTCTTGATATCCAGCTCTTCTGGTCTGAGTGTCCTGCCTTCTGCAATGTTAGAAATTCGTATATATAAGCTAATCGCCAAAGGGGACCTCAAACCTCAGATATGGTCGCCACAACAGAATGTCTAGGCGCTATTTTGTCCATGCAGTGCAAATTATTATTAATTTCATTCCTGTACCGCTTTACTACACATATCTTAAAGAAAACACCTCAAAGCGGTTTACATCCAGTCAACCAATCCTGAATAAAAGAAATTCAAACTTCAAGGAAAATATTCCAGATCCTTCTCTGTGTGACATTTTGCTCCCCCCGTATTTATTTACCCACTTAATTTATAGAGCTGCCCCATAGCAGAAGGATTCTAGGGAGTCAGGGGGGTTGCAGTGGTGAGTGTGTGGGACGAGGACCTGGGAGTTCTGGGTTCGAATCCTCACACAGCCCTGAGTGACCTTGCAGTCAGTGGCAGCCTCTTCACCTACCTCACAGGGTTGTTGTAGGGGTTAACTGATGAGCGGGGCGAACCATGTATTCCTTGGAGGAGAAGGTGGGAGATAAATGCAAGAAATGAGCTCCCTTGCTGACCTGCTTAAGAAAGTTTGAGGGGCCAGCCAGATGGAAATGTCCGTCGCCAACCTGGCGTCCAGAGATCTCCACAGGGCTGCAGTTGGACCAGTGCTGGTCGCAAAATGCGCCTAACACCTGCCTAATTTTTAACACTAGCCCTTCAGATGTTCTCTCTGGGCCACCCTTTATAAACTCCCCCCCCCTTTACCTGTGTCTGTCCGGCAGGTGATCCAGTATCAGACGGTGCGCTACGACATTCTTCCCCTTTCCAAAGTCTCACGGGAGCGCCTCAGTAAGTACATTGCCCCGTGGGGGAGGGCTCCCTGGTTCCCTCCCCCCGGCCCAGGCTTTCCCCAGAGCAATGGAAGGAGGGAGGTGTGTAGGGCACTGAGCTGTTTGTCTTGACACTCTTCTCCCCGCCTCCACCAGACCAGGTGAAGAGGAAGATCCTTGTGCTCGACCTGGACGAGACGCTGATCCACTCCCATCACGACGGAGTCCTGCGGCCCACGGTGAGGCCTGGCACTCCGCCCGACTTCATCCTTAAGGTGAGCCGTTCTTGGGTATGGTTGCCAGGCGTCCCCGTTTCCCCGGATTTACAAATCTGTTCCCGGACAAAATCCGTCCCCGGATTTCATTTAATGTCCCCGGATTTACATTTTAAGCGTTGCAGGTTCATTAGTAGGGAATGAATGTTGCGTGATTGGTTCAACGGCACAAGACACATCATATGGGGACTTCTGGCGAGGCAAAATGGCGGGCGCCACGGCAACGAGCACCCCCTGAAGCCAGCCAGAGCCAACTGCGCTACCAGGCTGGCTCCAGGCCGCTGAGACTGCCGCTGCCACTGCCATCAACTGGGGGAACCGCTGACACACACACAGACCCCTGCGACCCAAATCGAGCTGGGAGCAAGAGCGCCCAGCCACCCGGCTGACTGCCCAGCGGTGTTCCGTGGCCAGGAAAACTCTGGAACTGATGCAGGGAGAAGGAGGATAGGATAAGGAAGAGAGAGAAAGAGGAAGGGGAGAAAATAGGGGAGCCCCGACCTTGCTGCGCCGCTTCCGTTGAGGAGGAGAGGTGGGAGGACAAGGACATGTGGCCAAGCCCAGACCCGACTCGAGACTACTCCATGGCGGCTAGAACTCCAAGAGAGCAGGCCAGGGCCCAGAGGAAGGCCACGCGACAGAGGAGACCACAGAAGAGAAGATATTACTTCTTATTTTTTTAAAAAAATAACTTTAAAAAATAACTTTTTCCCTCTCTTTAAAAAAAAGGGGGGTGTCCCTGGATTCTTTGGAAAAAAAACCCTGGTAACCTTATTCTTGGGTGCAGGAGGAGCTTGGCTCAAGGGGCGCAGATAGCAGGGGCTGGTTGGTCGCAGAGGAACGATGGGAGGATCCAGCTCCGGAACCACCCAGGGAAGAAGTCTCAGAGCCCGGGGGTTGGTGGTGGGATGACGATGAGTGGTGAAGAGCGAGGGAACTGGGAGGAGGAGGTGTTGGAAGCCGAAGGGGTAACAGGGCTTAGTGAGCTGGGAGAGAAAAAAGCTGGAGCCGGGAGGGTGGGAGCCCAAGAGACAGGCGGAGAGTCACAGCTCCTCTCCACCCTTGTCTTCCAGAACCAGAAGAGGCATGAAGAGGGTGGAGGAGAGGTTGGCGATGCACATACCGTATTTCTCGGTGTATGAGATGGCCCCATGTATAAGACGCCCCCATGTTTTTGGGGACTAAATTTAAAGAAATTGAGGGGAGATGGCCCAAAGTTGTTGAGCTATTCTTAGGGGGAATTGCCCACGCGCCATCACCCCAGCAGAGCCGTTGCTGGGGGTTGGCAAAGTGGGCAGCTGCTCCCCCCACGCCACTGTGGACGGGAAGCTCCCTAGAGCGTGGGCTGCCAACCAGCTGCCTGGCGGGCAAAGCTCCCCCCCCCTATCCGTGTATAGGATGACCCCAGTTTTTCGACATGATTTTTGAGTCAAAAAACCTCGTCTAATACACGGAAAAATACGGTATATAGTCTTTGATTGCTTGGGAAAAGAGGAGAGGAGGGGACTTTCAGTCTCTACAACTGGTTTTCATGGAGGAAGACTTCTGGGAATGAGCTGTTTTGCTCATTAGGTCCGAGCCTGACACTCAGTCAAGTCTGTGGAGATCCTGCTTTTTAGCTAACAAAGAGTTAACTCCATCTTTGAACTCTGTGGTTACCGACCTGGACACTCCCGTGACAGCAGGTGTGTAGGCTCAAGGGAGGAGGAGGCCCTCTTGGCCTCCGGAAGGTGCAGCAGGGAGGGTTTGCAACCTTTAGCCAGTTTGCGGTGCTGCAGCCATCGCAGAGGATCTCTGCACCAGCCACTCTGCATTCTTCACGTGTCCAGGGCTGTTTCCTGGCTTTAGAAAGCAGCTGCCTTGGCTGAGGTGAAGCCCTGAAGTTCCCACAGCAACCCACACTAGCCACTGGGGATTGAGTTTGGCCTCGTTTTTTGCAGCTATGGAGCCAGTGAGCAGAGCAGGAAATGTATGGGCAAGATATGAGTTTCCCCCGGGAATACTGTCAGGCCCAGATTGGAAGGGGGGGGGCAGGCGGCAGCACTGCTGCGTCTTCACCAACCTGCCGATTTCCTGGTGGTGTTGGACTACAGCTCCCATCAGCCCCAGCCACCGGCTGTTGTAGTCCACGGCATCAGGAAGGCTCTGGGGGTTTATTTATTTTGCCAGGCTTTGACTAAAAGGCCTTCCTCTGTTTCCAGGTTGTCATAGACAAACATCCAGTCCGCTTTTTTGTACACAAGAGGCCTCACGTGGACTTTTTCCTAGAAGTGGTAAGAAGCTTGTGTGCGAGACAGATCTTATATTTATATTTATTTTATTTTACTGATTTTAACATTGCCATTATTGTTATTATTTATTAAATTTCTAAACCACCCTTCGTCCGAAGATCCCAGGGTGGCCTACAATATAAACGCACAAAAATGCACACAATGAAAACAGGTCCTGAGCCGTTTATATAGGTCAAAAGCAGCACTTTGAATTGGGCCAAGGAACTAACTGGCAGCCAGCGCAGTCGGGCCAGGATTGGCGTTGTAGGCTCAAACCATCCTAGGTCCAGTGAGCAACCTGGTCACTGAATTCTGCACCAGCTGATGTTTCCAAACCATCTTCAGAAGCAACCCTATGTATAACAAACACATTGCAGCAATCTAACCTAAAGGTTACCAGAGCATAGACAACAGAAGTTAGACTAACCCAGTCCAGATAGGGGTGCAGCTGGGCCAGCAGCCTTAGTGGATGGAAGGCACTCTGTGCCACCAGAGGATCAAATGACAGCAAAGGATCTAGAAGGACCCCCAAGCTGCATACTTGCTCCTTCAGAGAGATTGCAACCCCCCTCAAGAGCAGGCCACCTCCCATCCATCCAGTCTAGGAAACAGCTTACTACCCTGTTTCTCCTAAAATAAGACATAGCCATAAAATAAGCCATAGCAGGATTTCTATGCATTTGCGAAATATAAGCCGTTCCCCAAAAATAAGCCATACCCCGAAAATAAGCCATAGTGACGTGGTACCTCCCATTAAAACAGCCTGGAGAGGCGTGGCTATGCAGTGTACCGATGCGACACGGTTAAAATAAGACATCCCCTGAAAATAAGCCATACTGTGTTTTGTTGAGCGAAAAAAAATATAAGACGGTGTCTTATTTTAAGAGAAACACGGTAATAGTACCTCTGTCTGGATGGAGCTTCAGTTTATTGGCTCTCCTCCAGTCCATTACTGAGGCAAGACATCAGTCCAGCACATCCACTCCCACACCTGCAGATGCAAAGGATAAGCAGAGCTGTGTGTCTGCAGAACATTGCTGCTCCAACGTTCCTTCAAGGAGACCAAGATGTGCCATTTCCCTGCCCCTCTATATTTTTATTCGTCCCAACAACCCTACAAAAAAGTAGGTTAGACTGAGTGATAGCAACTGGCCTGCAAGTTCACCCCGGCGTGCTTCACGTGGCCAAGTGCGGATTTGAACCCACAGCTGTGACCGCTACACTGCCACTGATTCACTGGGCATGCTCCTCCAGTCCAGAGCAGGCTTTCCAAGCCTCTCTGCTTCACTCCCTCGAGCTGGACTGTCTTGGGAGGCCCATCCTCCTCCCCTCACTGAGCTCCGTGGAGAAACTGCCAAGCAGGGGTGAGCCACCGTCCTCCACCATGCCTGTCCGTCAGCGCCTGTTGGCAGGGGCTGATGGGAGTTGTAGTCCAAAACATGGGGAGGGTTCCAGCTCGGGAAAAGTTTACTTGGAGGGTGGTGTAGTGACATGGGGTGGGTGGGGAAGTAGCGGCCAGGGCAACTGGGAAGACATTGTGTTGTGTGTTGCCCACGCGCATCACCCGGAAATGTCTTGAACTTGGGTGGCCTTTCGAGTGATGCACACGCCCAGGGTTGCATCTTCCCAGAGCCAGCTCTGCTAAATCCAATCTGGCCTGCTCCACCCTTGCCTTGTCTGGTTCAAGGGTGGAGAGCTGATCCCTGACCCAGCTGGATCAGCCAGCCTTGCCTCTCATTGCCGGCACCTGCTTAGCCTAATCTGCGCTAATCCTGCTCAAAGCAATTTGTCCCAGCTTTTTAAGGGTAGTAGTCCCTTCCCTCTTCACTTTCTCTCTGAAAACTTCCCCCTTCTTCCCGGAAAATTTGAAGTAGGCCCTTGGAGCTCGTGTTTACTTTGTTTACTAAGGCTTGTCACCATCTCCGTCAAATCCAGGGGAAGGGTGCAAAGCATGGGATACATAAAAGCAAATGCACCAACCCAGGCGCTGCAACTATCACCTGAGGTCCTGCTTCACGGGTGTTGAGGAGGGTGGCGACACAAGAACAGGGCCTTTTTTAGTGGTGTCTCCACACTTGTGTAATGCTCTCCCCAGGGAGGCTTGCCTGGCGCCATCATTACTTAGCTTTAGACTTAATAGTGCAAGGGCTGGTCAGAACCTGAAAAGCTGCCAGAGGGGAAGAAGGAGTCTTCAGGAGGCTGGGAAAGAGGAAAAGGTGTTCACTGAAAGCCCCCCAAAGCATCACAAGGCTCTTGTTGCAGGCTGATAGGAGCTATGAGCAGGAAGCAACTTCTTCTGTTAAGGACTGAGAACGATAATGGGTGCCTGCTGCACTCTGCCTGGCTGTCATTTTTTGGAGGGGCTGGGGTAATAACTGTGCCGCAGTCAGTTCATAAAGAGTTTTTTCAGACCGACAAGTTTTAAGTGATGCTTAAATGTGATCTGTATTGGGAGGGCATGGAAGATTTGGGGAGATTTGATGGCGTTTCCTGAAAGTCTAACTTGGATTATGTGCAGGTGGAAGTTGCCCAAATCTTAGGCTTTCATCTGCCTGCGAGAGTGAAAGGGGCTTTTTATGTGTGAAGGAGAAAGGGAGCTCCCCTCTGACTTCCCCTCTATTTCCTTTTCTTCTCCCCCTCCCACCGACTCAGGTGAGCCAGTGGTATGAGCTGGTGGTCTTCACGGCCAGCATGGAAATATATGGCTCTGCTGTGGCCGACAAGCTAGACAATAATAGGAGCATCCTAAAGAGAAGATACTACAGACAGGTGAGTCCTTTGCCCTTTATGGCTAGCTGTATGTCGGGGCTGTGAAACAGCCTCTCGAGTGGGGAAGAAGGGTCGACCCTGGTGATGTAGCAGTGGCTCAGAGGGAAGGCTCCCTGCCTCGGCCTGCTTGCTGCCAAGTGAGGGGCACACCTGGATGTTCTGAGATAAGGGTGCCAGGTGCACTGGGGTTACTGTAGCAACGCCAGCAAGATCGTGCGCTTGACTGGCTGAGTTGCTCACCCTCCCATTGGTTCAGGAATGCAGGGACAGGCATAATAGTCTCTGGGGCATTGCTTTCATTATGGGAAGCCCTGTCCTGATGCTCTCCTGCTTTGCTGTCAAGGTCCGACTCTGAATCTGTGAGAGTCAGGGGAGGAGGCTGTGGGTTTTACACAGCAGCGTCAGCTAGCATGGCGGTAGTGTTAGTGGATCTCTCCGTACATACGCATCTTTACTTCAAAGACCAGAAGAACTGTGTAAAGTCGATAGTGGTGTTTAGCTTTGCCTTGTGTCTGGAAATAATGAACACTTCAAACAGTGTGGGAGAAGAGATTTCCCCTTAACCGTGGGACTCCGGAAGAAGCCGTTCTGCTGGGAGCAGGAAATCTCCGAAGACACGGCTGGGGCTCTGAACTTACCGGCGGACTCACCCACCCGCCACCACTGAGCTGCAGCCCTGTCCAGTTTAAGAGAGGATTGCTGTTTCTGTCCTGTGTGAAAACATACCTCTCCCCCCCCCCCACTTTCTCTCCTTCCAGCACTGCACTTTGGAGCTGGGCAGTTACATCAAAGACCTTTCCGTCGTCCATAACGACCTGTCCAGCATAGTCATCCTGGACAATTCGCCAGGAGCCTACAGGAGCCATCCAGGTAGGGGGCTTGACCCGCCGTCCCCTTTGCCCCACGTGAAAATTGGCGGCGGGTGAGGGGTGGCGTCCTGTGCCTTGACCAGTAGTTTGCTTGCTGGGTGAGGGGCCACTCTCTGGATCCCAGGGTATCATGTGGTGGGCCTCCTTCATCTTCCTCCTTGCTCACTCCCGTCCCCGAGGACTTGAGGAACAAGCCACTCATTCCCACAGGGGGGCATGCCATTTTAGGGGGTGAATTCTTGCAGATATATTCAGCGAGGCATCTTAAAAACACGTTTTTGGGTGTGAGGAGTTCGAACCTGCTATTCTTTTTTTATGAACTTGGTAAGTCTATGTTCCATTAAAAAGCACATAAACTGCTTTCGGTAAACCAAAGATTTTTAATTTTACCTTCTGAAAATGTCTGGTGATGCTGTAAACATTTTAGTTTCTCTGCATGAGACATATCCTCCTAAGCGTACTTTTAATCATAAAGCAACACCAGGAAGTAATGACACCAGCTAAGACGAAATGCAAACAAGAAGTTGCATCCTTGGACATCAGCTGCTGACTTCTTGGCCTCACGTTTCTCATGAGTTACGCCCTACCTGCTGCCTCCGTGGCTTGTTTCACGCACCTCGCTATAGACCGAGCATGACAAGGCCATTGTGAAATTTGCATGGGCTTGCTAGCCAACTTACTTCCACTGTAGCAAGTTTACATGTCAAAGGAGGTTCCTATAGCCTGTCGGACCAGTCTGTCAGCTCCAACAGGGATGAAGCGCTGGGGTTGCTGGAAAGTGTCTTCCTCGGATGTACACAAAGATCTCCTCCCGGTGTGTCATCATCCCCACACCTCAAGTCACTGATCTTTTGGACACCAGCTGTCCTCTCCTCACGGTCATCTGAGCACAAGAGTGCCTGGATTATCGTTTTGCTAAATGCATGCCATGCTGAGCACTGGGTGGTTGGCCAAACACCATCCACTACAACCTCCTTTTGCAGCCTAACTCGCCGCGGCTGAAACAAAATGTGGCGTGGGCCTTCCACCCAAAAGTGTTCTACTTTGATGTTGAATCAGCAGGTGTAGTACATGCAGACAATGCATGTATCGGTCTTAAGTTGCTGAGGGTTCTGCCTTTTAAGGCCATGTTTTGAAACCCATATGCGACAAAGCCCGTTTGCTGTTGTTAACCACCTTGAATGGCTCACTGGACCAATTTCCCTGTCCTTCTGGCCTGTGTGATCTGATACCCGTGCGCTTGATCAGTAGACAGATCCTTTACGACATTGCCACTCAGTGAAGTAAGAGGCTCTGCAACGGAGAGTTTGGTGCACGGAGGATCAGTTTCAAGTTCTGTAGCAGTGTGTAGCATCTTGCCAATGTTACCTGTCTTACTTGCTGGTTAGACAAGGTCTTCCATCAAGTGCTGCGATCAAGTGTCGCAGGGGTAACTTGCCGGCGTGGAGGGCACAAACCAACCAGATCAGCTTACAACCACGCTTGACCTCTACCCAGTGCATGGTACCACCCTCCGAGCCAGTGTTCACAATTGTAGAATTGCCTCCAGTGGGCCCTAGAGTCTCAATGCCCTCCTTCATGAAATCCACAAGATTATCAGCAATAACTTCAGCTGGTTTTTCTCTCTTTGAGTGAAGTGGTAGAGATGTCTTCCACCCGGCTCACCTCTCACAGAATACCGTATTTATCCGTGTATAACACTCCCCCATGTATAAGACGACCCCTATTTTGGGGGACTCCAAATTAAGAAAATGGGATTACCATGAGTTTCTGAGCTTTTTTTTTGGGGGGGGGATTGCCGAAAATCACTTACCCACCTGACCAACGCTCACAATTGCCAAAGCCACCAACCGTCTGCCCGCTCGCCGCCAATCGCCCACACAATTGCTGCAGCCAGTCAACAGCAGGCCTTGCCATAGCCACCAAATCACCACTGACCATCTCCTGCTCGCGGCTGCAACCAGTCGCCCATCACCCCTCAGCGCTATCCGTGTATAAGACGACCCCCAATTTTAACATTGTCTTATACACGGGAAACTACGGTAATTTTGTTCTGTTACGATGCTGAATTGTCCGCTTTCAGCATAACTTTAGTTTTATTTTGGCAGCTGTCGAAAGAAGATGAAGTCAGTTTCACCCTTCTGACAAGAGATAATCAAATTCCTGATCCAGGGATTTCATCACTTTTTCTTGGGCTCTTGACTTTATTGCGATCCTCTGCAAGACTCTCGTCTTCTTCAGTGATCAAACCAGCAGCAGTGATGGCAGCTGTCGCACACAGATCAACACCATATCCAATACTCTGCATAGCAACACATGATGTGTTTCCAATGTGTTGCACTCTTGTCTTGGTTTTCCCAATGTCCATTCATAACTTCCGTCATGTCCATTTTGGGCATTGGCTATTTGTTCTTTATTTTCACCAGCTGAGAAAATTATTTCGTTTGATGGTATTGAAGCATCCTGTTTAGTTCTCTGCTTATATTCAGCAAGCGTTCTTCTCTTGTCTTCCTGCCGCTTCCACTTTTTTGAGTTGTCTGTTACGCTCAAGCAGATCTGGCAAGCCAATCTGATGTGGTCAAATAGAACCAGTGTTCTCTCTCTGGCCTTTAATGATAGTGAGTCCCTTCACAAGGATCTGCATCGCCTTAGGGCACGTACAGTTAATGGGAGCTTCCTTTTTTCAGGCAACATTTGCCAGGCAGCCCAATTCATTAAAGAAAATTACACCTGCAATTGCAGATGCAACTATACATACATTTTTTCACAATTGTTAAAAATAAGGTATCCTAAGGGGTCATCTCTTGTGATGCAGGAATATGTTGTGTTTTCTGTTCTGTCCCCTGCAGCGCTTGTGCATTGGGAATAAGGCAAGGCTAAAACTCTCCACTTTGGGATTTGTGTGTGTGTGCGCGCACAAAAGATTCTTCAGCCGTACAAACCCCTTCTGTATCTCTTTCCTCCCCCTGGCAATCTTAAGTGGTTCGACCCAAAGCACAGGTTTGGTCAGAGGGGGCAGGGTGTGGTTCAAGCTCAGTGACGGTTGTGTTTGTCTCTCTGTGCGTCCGGCAGATAACGCAATACCTATCAAGTCCTGGTTCAGCGATCCCAGCGACACGGCACTTCTCAACTTGCTCCCCATGCTCGATGCCTTGAGGTAAAGCTCTGGGGTGGAGCTGGGAGGAGAAAAGGGAACGGGGATTCTGTGGGTTGTTCTAGAAGAGCCGTGTGTGTGTGTGTGTGTGTGTGTGTGTGTTTCATAAGAACAAAGACTAGCCTGCTGGATCTGTTCAATGACCGGTCTAGCCCAGCATCCTGTTCTCACAGTGGCCAACCAGATGCCCTGAGGGGAAACCAGCGAGCAGGATCTGAGCACAAGAGCCCTCTCCCTTTCTTCGCTTTCCAGTAACTGGCATTCAGAAGCATTTCTGCCTCTTGACTGTGAAGGGAGAGCATAGTCATCCTGGCTAGCAGCCATTGGTAGCCTCCCTCCTCCTCCATGAATTTGTCCTATCCTCTTTTAAAGCCATCTAAGCTAGTGGCCATTGCAGACTCCTACGGCAGGGAGTTCCATAGTTGATCATTTGGGTTGCATTTTTCTGGACCTTTTCCAATTTACAATGGAGTCTTCGAGCAGCGGTGACCCAAATTGCACACACTGTGTTCCAAATGTGGTCTCCTCCCCTCTTGTGCAGGCTGTTCCGAGTCTGGTTGTCGCTTTGTGCGTATGCAATATTTATTGCCCTAGAGCTGGTTGATGTGCGAGGCCGAATCCCGTGGAAGACGCAGGCCTTGCGTGGCCCTTACTCTGTCTCTCCCCTGCTTCCTCCTCCAGGTTCACAGCTGACGTGCGGTCGGTGCTGAGCCGGAACCTGCACCAGCATCGCCTTTGGTGACGGTGGCTCCTCCTTTCTTCAGGGCTTGGCCCGCGACCTCTGCCTTATCCCGCCATCGTGAGCCCCCCGCCTTGGTCGCTTGGACTCTGGCGAACGTGTCCGGACTCAGCCAACCAGGAGGGGAGGAGCTGGGAGTGAGCCAGCCAGCGCCCCTCACGTGAGCCGGTGGGCAGCCCCGCCCGCCTCTCCCTGCGCCCGCCGGGGGACTGGCCGTGACTCTGCAGGGCAGCAAGTGGGGCTGGCGCCATTGGCACGATGGCACCAACTGCTTGGGGGGGGCAGATGTACAAGAAAGGGGGTGAAACAAGCCAGCCGCACGGAGGAGTGCGACGGACACTTTGAGACGAGGCTGCGTTTTCTCATTTTAAAGACCGAGCTCCCTGTACAAAGATCTATTTTCCTTTGTTTTCATTTCTTCTCCCTCCCTACACTCTTGATAAAGAGAGAAGCCCTTTCATCTGAGGACATCTATTTTTTAGATGATTGACAGGCCTGGCTTAATTTCTCCACCACCACCCCCATCCCAAAGTCTTGTCCCCTTTTTTGTGGAAGTAGGAGCGTCTCTCCTTTCCTCCCCCTTTTTTTCCTCCATTGGATATGTGTTGAGGAGGCCACTCCTCCCAATCTACCCCGTGTTTTATTTTCTTTTTGACTTTTTGGGGGACGGGGATGGGGAGGGATCGAATGATGAGATATTATAGCCTTGAACTGAGGTGGAAGAAAAAAAACCAAACCGACAACCCTAAATGATTTTCAGGAGTTCTTATTGCCGATGGGGGGACGGAGCAGATCACATTGGTTGAGTGGCTGGCTGGTTTTGCAGTATAACTGGTTTTGAGATCTTAATTCATCGCCCTTCCAAAATCAGACCTGTACAGGGGGAGTTTTGTCTGCGTAGGGGTAGAGCAGGGTTCACTGTTATTTATAGTTGGAGCTGGTAAGATAGATCAGTGAGGGAAACAGTTATGAGGAAGGTGGGCTTGTGGGGGGCAGAGAATAGGTTCCTCTTTACAGGTGAAAGTACTGCCCTTTAGCCTCTTGTCCTTAGTCTCACAGGCCAGGGTGGTACATTCCAGGACTCTGCAATGTTTGAGGAAGGGAGAGAGGTACTTTCCTAAATGTCTAATTACACTAGCAGAGCAAAGGTTAGCACCTTTCCTTCCTAGAAAATGAAGTTGTAGGCAGAAAAGGCTTAAGAGTGACATACAGTGGTACCTTGGGCTACATACGCTCCAGGGTACATATGCTTCAGGTAACATACTCTGCTAACCCAGAATAATGCTTCAGGTTAAGAACTTTGCTTCAGGATAAGAACAAATCGTGCTCTGGCGGCGCAGCGGCAGCGGGAGGCCCCATTAGCTAAAGTGGTGCTTCAGGTTAAGAACAGTTTCAGGTTAAGAACGGACCCCCGGAACAAATTAAGTACGTAACCAGAAGTACCACTGAACTTGCTTTTAAACTAGGTTTGATTTTTTAATCCAAGGCCCAGCCCAGACATGGAAACTCTGAATAGCACTGTCAAAATGCTTGTCCCCCCTGTGCAGCTAGAAAATGAGGCTTCGAGCTAAATCATCTATGCTGGGATGTTTGCCCAGAGTGCCTGTATCTCTTCCTTCAATTCCTCAGCTTTCAGCAACTTTTTATCCCTGGGGCTTGGAGTAGATGCAATGAAATGGGACAGATAGTTACCAAGCACCTTTGTGAAGAGTTGAGAGGGAAGGGAGAAGCAAGTCCAGGAGTGAATGGCTACACTGCTGGAGGCTAATCCTCAAAGAAAGACAGCCAGTTTCCTACCCTAAACACACAGAAGTGTAGCCTGCTGCAGATGGGGAATGTCAAGCCCCTGTTACTGTTAATTGTGATATCCCCAGGTGCCTGGTTTTGGTATTCTAGGGTAACTGGTCCACCTGTGCCCACCCTCCTAGGTAGGCAAGCTTGCTCTTTTTCTCCTGTGCGCTGGAAAAGCAGGCTGCAGCTTGCAGTGAAATGGTTCCTTTGGTTAGTTTCTCTTCCTCTTTTCTGCTTCAGCTTTTCTTGGCACCTCCCTCTGCTAGGAAATGGCACAGATAGTGAAGGGGAGGAGACAGGTAGAACCCACCTTCTTAGGAAGAAAGCCAGCCAGCCTCTGAGTGGGGTTCTTTTTTTGGGGGGGGCTTTCTCAGGAGGTTTGATTTAATTGCTTGTATTTCTTCCATATGATTCCTTGGGCCACTTCAAAAGCTTGGCTCAGGGCTCGTTCTCCACCAGCCAGTATCCAAACGGGGGCGGAGAAGCTTTCTCCCCAAATATACAAATATAGGCAAAGCATCCTCTTCCCCTCCCCCCCCATCCTGTTTTTGTGCCTGAGCTAAGCCGCCCCCTGCTGGATCCCGGTTGATCCTCCTGCCCATGAGAAGGGTTATTTATTTATTGGCACTGCAAAGCTCCCATTTGGCGAGGGGGGGAGGGAGGAAGGGAAGGCCCTGTTCTTTCGCAGGGACCCAGGCGTCCTGCCAGAGCAACAGGGAAGCTGTCCTCTCTCTCCTCCCCTCCTCCTATTGGTCGTCCTTCACGTGACTGGCTCTCCCTCCTTCCGCAACTGTTTTCCGGGGCGGGTACACGTGACAATTCCTCTCCGCTGACGTCAGTCACATGATGAGTCGCTTCGCCGCCATCCCCTCCCGATCCTTCCGCGCCACATTTAAAAAAAACAAAAAAAAAACCCCCAAAATCCTCCCGTTTTACATCGCCGGCTTGGGCTGCCTGAGCCTTCGGCCGCCCCGCTTCCCACCCCCCTCGACGCGCCCCCTTCCTCGAAGAGAGAGGAGGGATGGCGCCTCCCCCCCGGACTACTTTGTTTTGGTGTCAACATGGCACGCCAGCGGCGCAGCGCTTGCGCCGGTCCCGTTCGTGAATCCCATTTGACGTAACGCTTTGACACCATGCCGGGGGCCACGAGGGAGGTTCGCGGACGGGGCCGGCCCCTGGACCTCACAACCGGGCGGCTGCGGGGCTGGGGGAGGCCGGCGGGGCTTCAAGCGCCAGCCGCCTCCCGCTACGCCGCCAGCGCCAGCTGCCCCCCCCCTCTCTGCCGCAAACTGCGCCACCTGCGTGGAAATGGCGCCCGAGCAGCCACGCGACTAGCGCAGGGAGGGCTGTCGCGGCGCTTCTTCCGCGGGCCTAGCGCCCTCGCTAGCTGCCGCAGGGGGGGCGGGAAGCGGAGGCCGAACAGCCTCTCTCAGTTGCGGCGGCGGGGGTGGGGAATTCTCCCCCACCTTCTAACGGACGCTCGCGAGAGGAGCGGAGCCACCAACGGCTTTCCGTATTCTCGCTCGCCGCTTGCGCCGTCGGCGCGGCGCGGCGCCGCCTCCGAAGGCAGCTCCTACGCCGCCGGCGCTGCGGTTGGCGGAAGCGAGGCTTGGCCCCGCCCCCTGGGCCGAGCCGCGTATCCCTGCGCGCGGGAGACAGAGAAAGCGAGAGAGAGAGAAGGGGGAGGCGTCGGCGGAGGCGTCTCCCCGCGCGCCTGCGTGAGAGTGCGTGTGTGTGAGTGTCTGTGTGTGTGGCGCGGCCCCGTCAGCTGGTCCGTCTCCGTCGCCTCCTCGCCCGGCCGCCTCTGCCGCCGCCGCCGCCATGAAGTTCGTGTACAAGGAGGAGCACCCGTTCGAGAAGCGCCGCTCGGAGGGGGAGAAGATCCGAAAGAAGTACCCGGACCGGGTCCCGGTGAGTCCGAGAGGAGCGCGCGAGGAGGAGGGAAGAGGAAAAGAGGGGGGAGGGGTGGGGAGCAGGGGACCCCCCCCATCCCAGTATCCCTCCGCCTCAGAGAGAGAGAGAGAGAGAGAGAGACCCCTTAGCCCCCTCCTTCGCACCCCCCTCTGATCCAAAGCGGGGTTTCCGACCCCACAAACGTCCACCCCCCCATTGCTTCCCTTCCCTCCCCTCCCTTTGTCGGCGCCGCCCTCCCACGTCTTACAAAGCGCTCCGGGCGGCTTACAAAACGAAGGGCGGCGGGCGGCGGGCGGCGATCACTGCAATATGCGATCCTCGCGCCCCACCCGCTGGAGAGGGGGGGAGGAAACGTCCTATTTCCTCCCCCCGCCCGCCTCCCAGCTGCTGCTGTTTTTGTTTGTTTGTTTGTTGTGCTGCCCCCATAGTACATTAAACTTTCCCCGGGCGGCTTACAAAACAATAGGAATGATAATATACGCGCCGTTCATTAAACGCTTCCCCGCTCCCAGGGAGGGAAACCCCCCCTCCCGCCCCTTGTTTTGTCCATGCAGGCGCCCCTCCCCACTTTGCAAAATAAGGACAGCTTTAAAAATATGTAAGACCGGGGCTCCTTGTTTAGCTACAAATCCTGCAGGCTGGAGAGCAGCGCAAACGGAGCAGAAGCAAGACTTAAGCGCCTCCCTTAAAGTTTACTTGTGAGCAGACAAACAACAAGCGGAAGTAATCTCCTTGGTGCTAAGGGAGGATAGTATTGGTGGGGAAGGGGGTGGCTTCTTCTCTGGAGTAAACAGGGATTGGGTTACCCTTGAAAATACGGAAAGGGACTTGGGGGACATTTAAGGGCAGCACCGTTTGTCACAGGATGGAAAATGTACCCTGAAAGCTGACACCAGCCGTGGCCCACCTGGTACCTTCCAGATGTTGGGCTGCGGCTCCTGTTAGGCAGGCACCACACCACCTGGCAAAATGTGCTCCTCTCGCCCTGTTGTTTTGGCTGCAGCAGCCTAATGCGGCTACCCCAAGAAACCGGGGCTTTCTTTTTAAACAGGCTTGCACTTGTGGGTGTGCCCATGCATAAGGTGCGCTGTGACTCCCAGGTAACTGCAGCCATGCAGTGCAGTTCTGGTACACCCAGCAGGCCCCAAGGAGGACGGTCCCACTCGAGTTTGTGGGATTTAGGCTGGAGTAAACGTGTCCCAGACGGTGCCGTTCCTCTCGCAGAATCCTTGGTGTACTGCAGTCGCTATTGCCAGACGTATGAAGCGTTGCCATACGTACATGGTTTATGCGTACAGAGAACAGCCATGGGGAACAGAGGCGATAATGCTGTGGCAAGAGAGCAAGAGCTTTCCTATCCTAATTTTGATTTATGGCCTGCTCTATTCAGGAGACTCGGGACAGGTTGTATACTTCCTTTCTGCAGCTCTCTCGTTTATAATAGCCATCGATATGCTCTATGGTTGCGTTTGGGAACTGGAGGCAGAAGTGGGTCTTGAAGGAAGTGAGAGAGATGGCATCGCAAACGAATTTTGGGAGGCGGTGCTTTGCTTTGTGGTGTCATCCCTCCCTCCCCCTTCTTCTGGGTGGTTATGGTGGAAAACAACCTTGCCACACAGTCAGGTTGGCCTGGTCTGAGGCCCTTATTGCTTTGTCTGATGGTTTTGCAGAAATGAAAGCAGAGCTCCCCCCCCCCCCACACACACACATGATGCCTGAGAATCTCTTCCTGTCTGTTTTGCAACCCTATAACGGCACAGGAACCCTTCCAGGGGAACAAAATGGAACATCCTGATTACCTAATGTGGGCCAAGATGACGTAGTGGTTAGAGCAGGGGTCAGCAACCTTTTTCAGCCGTGGGCTGGTTCACCGTCCCTCAGACCATGTGGGGGGCCGGACTATATTTTGAAAATAAAAATGAATGAATTCCTGTGCCCCACAAATAACCCAGAGATGCATTTTAAATAAAAGCACACATTCTACTCATGTAAAAACACGCTGATTCCTGGACCGTGCACGAGCCAGATTTAGAAGGCGATTGGGCCACATCTGGCCCCTGGGCCTTAGGTTGGTGACCCCTGGGTTAGAGCATTGGACTAGGACAGGTATGTCCAACAGGTAGATCACTGGACGTCTGTGGTAGATCACTGGTTCCCCGAAAAGAAGCTCAATAACTTTGGCTCCCTGAAAGAAGCTCAACGTTTTAGCCCTGCACCCCCCAAAAAACGGTGCTTTCTTTCCTCCTCCCTATAAAAGCTGAACAGCATTGACCTGAACCCCCCAAAAGTGGGTAGATCACTGTCAGTTTTTAACTCTGTGAGTTGGCCACCCCTGGACTAGGACACGGGAGGCCAGGGTTCAAATCCCCACTCAGCCATTAAGCTCACTGGGGACATCGAGCCGGGCACTCTCCCTACCTCACAGGGTCGTTGTGGCACCAACCTCAAGCTCCTTAGAGAAAAAGGTTGGATACGAATGTATTGAATAAATAATGTGCGGGAGAGGGAAGCTAGAGGCTGGACCCTTAACATAGATCAGAGTGATACTTCCCTTGTTTGCAGACTGCTCTCCCCAAGCCATGTCTGGAACATATCCATCTATCTTGACTCTGTTGTTATCCCCATGTTGCCAATATTGTTTATTTTGGAGTGCAACTCCCACCAGAGGCTGATGGGAGCTGTAGTCCAAAACAAACTTGGAGGGCTCCTGATTGACGGAAGGTTTCCATGTGGCTTCTGGCATCTGAGTTCTTGAACTCCTCCCTGACTAACATCGCAAAGAAAAACAAAACTAACCTTTCAAGCAAACGTGGAGCAACCTTGGGGCCTCATACGCAGGTTATGGAGACTCTGGACACTTTCCGGGGCTTCCTCAGCTGTGTTGCATGGAGGTTTTGACAAACGGAAAGCTTTTTTATTCCCCCCCCCCGAAAAAGGTGGGTGATCTGTCAGACTTGGAATGAAGGATTCCACCTTCTCCTGGCCAAGGATCTCATTCAACAGGTGGTGATGCTTTCCTTTCCTGCTGGTGCCCTCAGCCTGGGGATGCATGATAGCGAGAGAGACGCCTGTTTAACTTCTGCCTGTCTGTTATTTGTTAAAAGCACAGGAGCTCAGCTACTGAAAGGAAAAGTTGGCAATCTTTTGCAGAAGGCAAAAGGCTGCCTTAGCACGTTGCTTGGGAGGAGGTGTGCTGGGACTGATGTCCTAAAAAGTCCTAAAAATCCCTGGTGACGTTTAATCATCTCAGGGAGCCTCTTGCATTCCCCTGTGTGCAAATGTTTAACTTTTCTTTCTTTCTTTCTTTCTTTCTCTTCTGGGAATAGTTGTGAATGAGGCTGTCCCTGCCGCCTCTCGGTTTGTTTGCTTTTCTTGCAACCTTTACACTTAGCCGAGAGGAAATTCCTGGGCAGGATTCAGGACATATAAAAGGAAGTTAAACTTTGCAGCTCCTCTGCGCAGGATGGCCACCAACTTGAATGGGTTTAAAAGAGGATAAGACAAATTCATGGAGCAGGAGAGGGCTGTTGACAGCTACTAGTTATGATGGCTATGCTTTACTGTTGGAAGCAGGCAGCAGTGCTTTTGAATGCCAGTTGCTGGAAACCACAGGAGGTTGGAGGGCTCTTGTGTTCGAATCCTGCTTGCAGGTTTGCCACAGTGAGAACAGGATCCTGGACTGAATGGGTCATTGGTCTGATCCAGCAGGCTCTTCCGTACTAAATCTGACCTCTGCTCTGGACCGGGGTTCTGAGGCTCTGTCCTGCTGAAACAGTTCCCCATCTTCTCAAGGCCTCTCGTGAGTCATGCTGTCTCAGCCCTGCTGTGACCAGCTTTCCAACTTCCCACTGTCATCAGCAAAAGCTTCTCTCGGCAGGCCGGCCGGCTCGCCTCTCCCTTGAATAACTCGTCCGGTTGCTCAACTGTTCCTGTAATTAGGAAATGTTTTGGTACTCCTGCGTGAACTCTTCCTCCCTGCCCTTCGCTGACCCAGCCTCTGCTTCTCTCTTAACCTTGCAGGTCATTGTGGAAAAGGCGCCCAAGGCCCGGATAGGAGACCTGGACAAGAAGAAATACCTTGTCCCATCAGACCTCACAGGTGCGTGCCTAGTTGGAGGGCCCACAGCCCCGGCCTGAGGATTGGGGCAGCTGGCTATAGGAGGGGGTAGGGGGTCATCTCCTTCTTCATCCTTTGGTAAGGGGAGGGGGCAAGGTGTCCGGATGAAGCTGCCTGGGCGAGCCCCGTTGATTTTGGAGACATAGGTTGTGGCACCTGATGAAATGGGTGCAGCTCGTTGGCATGTCAAGATCTCGTCTTAATCTCTGTACAGTGGACGCTCGGGTTGTGGACGTAATCCGTGACGGAGGCACGTCCGCAACCCGCATTGTTCGTATCACGGAGCGGCGCGTCTGCGCACGTGCGTGACGTAATTCAGTGCTTCTGAGCATGCGCAAAGCGCCAAAACTTGGAAGTAACCCGTTCTGGTACTTCTGGGTTCGTGCGGAGCACAACCTGAAAATACATAACCTGCAGTGATTGCAACAAGAGGCATGACTGTAGTTTTATTCTGCTCCTTCAGCTAACAGATCCGTTCTCCCCCCTCCCACCCGCCCCTTTCTCTTCCCCAGTTGGGCAGTTCTACTTCCTGATCCGGAAAAGAATCCACCTCCGAGCAGAGGACGCCCTCTTCTTCTTCGTCAACAACGTCATCCCCCCAACCAGCGCCACCATGGGGCAGCTCTACCAGGTGGGTGTGCCTTACGTCTCCTGCACAGGTTTTTTTTTTTTAGAAAATGTGCATCCCCTGAGAAATGGCACTCTGCAACAGTCTTTGAAATGTTCAATTAGTGGGTAACAAAGAGGTTGGAAAAGAACAAAACAAACTAGAGGAATTAAAGGAGAGGGGTTGAACCAGCTGCAGCATTCAGAAGGGAGAAGGGGGTGAGGCATTGCCACCCCACCCTGCCGAAACCAAAGCGTGGAGCAATTTGTATTACCGTGTGTGGGAGTGGAGAGGTAGAGGAGAGTTAGGGTTGAATTAGCTGTTGGTGACCTTTAGTCCACTGAGCCTAGTATCTCTTTCTATGCGGACTACAACTCCCATCAGTCCTAGATTGGACTGGTGGGAGTTGTTGTTATTCTTATCCACCCACCATGAAAGCAACTACAGACCAAAGAGGAGGGTGGGTCATTAAAACTGCAACTGGTGGTGTTCAGTGGCAGTCTTGTTGTGAGTAGACCCATAAAGGTTATGGGCATATTAATTTAAGCCATTCATTTCAGTGGGGCTGCCCAGCATTGAGTACCACTCTGCATCTCAGCTGTCAAAGGCCAGGGCAAAGAGGGGTGTTTTCAGCATGTGATGCAAGCTGCACGGTGAAGGTGCCAGGCACATCTCTCTGGGGAGGGAGTTCCCCTCCTCTGGAGCTGCCGCAGAGCAGGCTCCCTTCTCGGCCGCCATCCCCCTGAACGTCTCTGGGCAGTGGAACTACCAAATGCATGGGAAGTAGAGGACTCTGGCTGGTCTACTCTGAACTGGCAGAAAGGCTAAAGATTGAACTGTGGTGCCTTTGTCCCTGGGCTCTGCCTGCTTGTACCCCTGCCTGAATTACACCTCGACTCCAGTGTTTTCCTCTTCTCTTCCTGCCCCCCCCTTTCAGGAACATCACGAGGAGGACTTCTTCCTGTACATTGCCTTACAGCGATGAGAGCGTCTATGGCAGCATGTAAGGCGTTCTTCCAGCCTGCTGCCACCAGGGGGCATGTGCTCCTGAAGGGACCTGCACTTTTTGTTGTTGTTTGTTGTTGATTTTATGTTAAAGAGCCTTTTTGTCCCAGGAAAGGGGAGGGTCTTTCTTTCTTCTTTATTTCTTTCTTTTCTTTCTTTCTTCTTCTTTCTTTCTCTTCACTTCCTTCCTTCTTCCTTTCTTCCTTTCTTCCTTTCCTCCCTTCCTCCCTCCCTCCCTTTAAACCTCCTTCCATTATGCCTAATCACACTTCTTCCTCCTGTTTCCCCTCCCCTCGCTCTGGGCTTTCTTTGAGGTGGTGTGGCTAAAATAAAATACCTCTTTTTCTTTTGGTGGTCACCGCCCCCCCTATCTCCCTCCCATATACCATTTTTGCCCCTTTTCTCTCTCTTCCACCCCCATTTTTTTTAAGGGGTAGGAGGTCTCAATACTCAACAGGAAAAAAAGTTCCTTCCCCCATTTCAGTCTTGCATCTTCACTAGCGCACCCTGAGTTTGCTCCTATCAGGGCTGTGCTCTGCCTGGCAGTTTCTGTAACCAGAGGGGATGGGGAATGCTAATTAAAAATTATATATAAAGAGAAATTTTGAGCCTCTGGAGATTTTCTGCGTGATTGTACTGATTGAGGAAAAGTTATCGGCGTCCTGGTGTTAATTGGGAATTTAGGAATTTAAAATTGCAAGTACTTGGGGAGTGAACTCGTAGCAGTGGGGTTAAGCTGTTGGCGGGGGTTTGGGATCTGGTTGCAAAGTGGGTGATGGGGCGGCGGCGATCTTGGCTACTTTTTTCACAGAATTGTAGAGTTGGAAGGGACCGCTAGGGTCATCTAGTCCAACCCCCTGCAATGCAGAAATATTTTGCCCAACGTGGGACTTGAACCCACGACCCTAAGATCAAGAGTCTCATGCTCTACTGACTGAGCTATCTGAGGGATAGATATTCTGACTGGAATACTGAGTGTGTACATGGGCAGTAGCCCCTACATAGAGGAAGAGGTGACTAGACTACAGCTTTTGGGTGAGAAGTGACAGGAAAGACCCTCTTAGCAGAATAATGGCTACTAGTTCTCCAGACGCGTTTTGGAAAGTGGGTTGTCAAGCAGGGGGTTCGTGGCAGGGGGGGGTGGCCTCAAAAACCAGAGGAGTGGAAGAATGCTCTCCGTCTCCAAATGAGGGTTCTTCAAGGCTATTGATCATCAGCAGAAAGATAACCTCATTAGCCGGTGGAGGCCTGCATTTTTGTGGATTCCAGAAGCACTTCACTTTCCTCTGGGGAGATTTGATGCTCATTGTTCAAGTTGCAAAGCACATAATGGAGCTTTTCCCATCTCCTGTGATTCAAGATACACAACTTTTCTGGACCCGCTTGCAGCTGTGTAAACGCTCGAGTAAACATCACACCATTTTATATTAGACATGCCTGAGAATTTGCAGCACCACCTGAAGATCTATATAGTAGCCTGCCATTTCAAGATCAAGAAAGAAGCAATTGAATCTCAACTCAGTTTTTCCTGTGACCGGTTTCATCACTTGGCAAGAAGTGAATTCTTAGACCTTGGACCATACACTTTCCACCCCTCTCTGTGCCCTTATTACAGAGGTGGGCTTTCCCCATTTCAACTCGGCCATTCTTCACACAAGACCTATTATTGTTACAGTTGTACCTTGGTTTACAAACTTAATCCGTTCCGGAAGTCCGTTCTTAAACCAAAGCGTTCTTAAACCAAGGCGTGCTTTCCCATAGCAGCAGAGGACACATTTACAAATGGAATACACTTGACAGGAAGTGGAACATGTTCTGCTTCCAAGGCAAAGTTCAGAAACCAAAACACCTACTTCTGGGTTTGCAGCGTTCTTAATCAAAGTTATTCATAAACTAAGCTGTTCGTAGAAGGGATGCGGGTGGCACGTGGGTTAAACCACAGAGCCTAGGGATTTCCGATCAGAAGGTCGGCGGTTCGCATCCCCGCGACGGGACGTTGCTTGGTCCCTGCTCCTGCCCACCTAGCAGTCGAAAGCACGTCAAAAGTGCAAGTAGATAAATAGGTACCGCTCCAGCAGGAAGGTAAACGGCGTTTCCATGCGCTGCTCTGGTTCGCCAGAAGCGGCTTAGTCATGCTGGCCACATGACCTGGAAGCTGTACGCCAGCTCCCTCAGGAAAGCCTCCTTCAGCCAATAAGCAAGATGAGCTCCACAACCCCAGAGTCATCCGCAACTGGAACTAATGGTCAGGGGTCCCTTACCTTTTTAAGCTGTTCTTAAAACCCAAGGTTCCACTGTACATTCATATCTCACCTTCCCTCCAAGGAGCTGAAGTTGGCAACATGTAGGTCTCGCAACATGGCCAGTGGGGTAGGTCAAGGTCGAGAGAATGACTGGCCAGAGGTCGCTCCGTAGTGAGTGAGCTTCATGGCTGTGTTTGGATTTGAACCCTGGTCTACGTCCTAGTCCAACAAACTAAATGTTAGCCACACTGACTCTCAAGCAGCTTGGCTTTACTTAATACTGTACTAACTTCAATTCCAGTACAGGTTGAAGGGAAGAAGAAAATAATTTAGTAACAGTTCAGGTGTGTAGTTTTAAGGCCCAGCCCGGGGGTGGGGTGGGGGGAGAGGAACCGGAAATCTTGCCTTTGCCGTTCAGATTTGACTGTATCTTATCTGCATAAGAGAAGCCTGCTGGATCAAGCCAGTAGCCCATCACACTCCAGCATCCTGTTCTACAGTGGCCAATCCCCGGTGTAATGGTTGTCAGATCAGGCCCTGGAGGAAGACTGGTGATCTGGGTGGGTGGGTGGGCAGTTGCTGCCTCTCTTGGTCTACCTCGAGCTTGAACCATATGTTATACGTTGACCTTGGAGGACTGGGGGGAAATGGTTCTCAAATGCCTTGGTTCTCAAACAACTTGGAACCCAAACACTGCAAACCCAGAAGTAAGTGTCCCGGTTTGCAAACTTTTTTCGGAAGTCCAACGTGATCCGTTTGAGTGTTACGCTTCCAACTTGAGTGCCACACTTCTGTTTGGAGTGTTATGCTGAGGTCTGTCATGTTTTTGCTATCTATTTTGCATTTTTGTGTGTGTGTGTGACTGCGTGGAACCCAGTTCAGCTACTGATTGATTGTGTGACTGCAGTACATTGTTTATTGCTTTCATTTTATGGATCAATGGCCTCATTAGGATAGTAAAATTCATGTTAAATTGCTGCTTGTTGTTCAGTCGTTCAGTCGTGTCCGACTCTTCGTGACCCCATGGACCAGAGCACGCCAGGCAAATTGCTGCTTGGGGGATTGTTATTCAAAGTCTGGAACGGATTAATCCGTTTTGCATTCCTTTCTATGGGAAAGCGTGCCTTGGTTTTGGAACGCTTTGGAGCAGACTTCCGGAACGGATTAAGTTTACAGTGGAACCAAGGTACCACTGTAATCTCCCAGGGTCCTTTCCTACCCTAAAAGGGGGTGGGCATTGCAGACTGCTAATCAAGAAGAATCAATCTGAAGGAGTGTGCGAAAGCTCATACAGGTACCGATAACAAATTTACCGTAGTTGGGTCTCTAAGGTGCTACTGGAAGGAATTTTTTTAAATTTTGTTTCAATCAAGAACCCATTTGCGTTTCAACCAAAAAATAGGGTTCCTTCATAACCCCCGGGGGGGGGGGTTATTCTAACCACACCACATGTTTCTCCATCGCCCCACACCAAGCACCCATTTCCCTCCTTTAAATGGGAAACCGCCGCTCCCTCTCCAAACGACTCCCATCATTCTTTCCCCTTGCGGCCCTTTCCAGACCACATCTCCCAGCATGCTCCTCCTCCTCTGCCTCCATTTGGAGCCTGTTTAGAGGAAGAGGCGGGTTGCGGAACCAGCACCTCTCTCCCTCCCTCCCTCCCTCCTTTCCCCGCGCGCTGAGCCTGCCGGGACTTGGAGTGCTCCGCCTCGCGCCGGGGAAAGGGGACTCGTTCTCCCGAGATGCTCTGCGGCGGCGGCGGCGAGGGCGGGGGCTGGACGAGGAGAGAAGGCGGCGGAGGGGCGGGGCCTCGCTCTGGGGCTCCTCCGGGAGGGAGGGGGCCGAGGAGGGAGGAGGGAGCGGCGGAGTCGGGCGGCACCGGGCGAGGAGGGAGGAGGAGGGTCTCCCGGCGGCGGCGGCGGGTCTCTCGGAGGGTCTTCGTGGCTTGGGGGGCGCTGGCGGGTTCCCGAGCCCCGCGGCCGTCGCGGGCACCGGCGGGGCGGAGAGGCGGCCGGCTGGCTGGCTGGGCAGGGGGCCGGCTATGGCGGAGCCCAGCCCTGAAGGTAAAAGGGGAGCCTCCGAGACCCACACTTGGGGGGCGGCGGCGGGGGGGGGACGCGGAGGGTGTGGGGGTTTTGTGTTTCTTAACAAGGTTTTGTGGAGGCGCCCCTCCCAAAGGAAAAAAAATTTTTTTTGTTGGGGGGGGGGAGAGGAAAGAGGCCTGCGGAGACCCCCAGTTGTGGGGCTAGGAGCGTGTTTTGTGTGGGGAGAAGAAGGGCCGGCGGCGGCGGCGGCGTCACCCGCCGGGGAAGCGACCCACCGTGTGGGGGGCTGGAGTTGCGAGGGCAGGAAGGGGGAAGAGGAGTGGGTTTGTTGTTTGTGGGGGGGGGGAGAGGAAAAGTGGACGCCCCTCCCGGGGATTTGGGGGAGAGGAGAAGGTGGGGGGGCTGGCGTTTGCTAAGGGGGCGGGAAGGAAGATTGCTTGTGTGGGGGGGGGCAAAGTGGACGCCCCCTCCTAGGAGGGAAAAGAGGCCCGCGATATTTTTTTGGGGGGTGTGTTCTGGAGTTGTGGGGGGCGAGGGTGTGCGCTTGGGGGGGGAGAGCAAGAAGAGGCAAAGTCCGTCGGTGAAAGGGGTCACGGTTGTGGGGGGGGGGGCAGGTGGTGTCAGAGCAGAGAGAGCCTGGTCGGTGGGGAGGGGAGACTTGGGGGGGGGGAGAGAGGGAAGAGAGTTGGATATAGAGAAGGGGGGCAGCACCCCTTTTTTCCTTGTTGGGGGGCGGGTTAGATGGAGGCAGCGTCGTGGAGGGGGGGCTGTTGTGTTTGGGAGCGGCTGGGAAGAACAGGTGAAAGGGAGCGGGGAGGGAGTTGGAAGTGTGGGGTTGGGGGGGGGGGAGAAAGAGGAGGGAGGCCGGACCGGGGAGAGGAAAACCGGAGTGAGGGGGGGGGAAGCGAGGAAGAAGTTGGGAGGGGGAGGGGAGGCACGTGGAGGAGGGGCGGCGGGGTGTTGGATGCGGGGGGGGGTAGTAATGAGGAAATGAGGCTTCTACGGGGGTGTCTGTTGGAGGGCATCTCGGAATTGGGGGTCCCTGGGGTCTCAGAGCAGGAGGGGGAGACAGGCGTCCTGGGTGTGTGTGTGGGGGGGGGGGTGCGCTCCAGCTTCCCCTTTCCGCTTCCCTGTAGACAATGGCGGGGTGTCTTGTCTGTCTGTGTCTGATCTTGGATGTTAGGGGGGGGCATGACCGAGTGTGCGGATAGACACTTCCGTGTCTTGAGCGATATATATATATTATATTTTTTGGGGGGGTTTACAAACCTAAATATATTTTGGAGTGGAAATTTGGGGAAGGGTTCAAAGCAGGCGCCGGGTTGCGGGGTGGGGGCTGCCGCGCTGTGTGCTGGCCCTTTCCTCTGAAGACTGTAGGGAAGCCCCCCCCCCATTCCCCACAAAGAGGGCCCCGGGAGGTTTCTGGTTCTGTCAGGGCTCTCTGGCACCCCCCAAGCCACCTCCCTTGACTTGCCTCCGGGTGTGGGAATCCCTGTGCATTCTTTCCCGGAGAAAGTAGGATTTTTCTCGCTTTGTGCTGGTCTGTGTGGAGTTGTGGAAGTCTCCTTTCATGGACCCCCTCAACTGACCCCCTTCCCGGTTCTTGTTTTCCAGATCCGCCTCCAAACCTCAAACCGGAGACACAGGTATTTTATCTATTTATGGTTGATTCCCCCCCCCAAAAAAACCCCTCTACCTCAAACTTGGGATTTTTTATTCCCTTTTGCGGCCCATTTGTTTTCAAGGGGCGGCTCCGTTCTTCTGGGGGACCCCCTCCTTTCCCCCCCCCTGTCTTTTTATCCCTGCTCTCTTAGAGGAGGCCAAAAGTCTTTCCAAAAGCGGAGCGTGGTTGCAACATCCTTTTTGCATGTGCTTCCCCCCACCCCACCTCTGGTTAGCAAAAAAGAGAGAGAGAGCAAGCAAGGGATATTCTGTGGGTGACGGAAAGCTCTCCCCCCCCCTCCCCATATTTAACCCTTCACATGTCCTGGGAGAGACCTGACTTGGCATTTCTTGCTGTGGGAGGGGGGGGAGGGAACACAGGATGTTATTGCTCAGTTCTCTCTCTCTCCCTGCCTTTAGGAATAGCTCCCCTTTTCTTATTATCACCAGTTGTGGGGCATGTGTGATCCTACAGGGCTGCTGTTTGCGAAGGAGCCTTGAGATTGTGGGTGGCGGGGGGGGGGGGGGAAGGGGGCGCTACCTCTGTGTGCATTAACACCTACCCTCCCCACTTCCTGCTTCTCTCCCCAGTCTCACCAGCCTCCGGAAGAAGCGAAGGCGAACTATTTGAGGATTTCAACAAGTTCTGCAGTTTCGTCCTAGCCTACGCGGGCTACATCCCTTCCTCTAAGGAGGTTAGTTTGGGGGGTTTTCCCAGCCAGAAACCTGCGACCCACCCCCCTTTTATCCTACTGGCTTATTAAGTGAACAAATATGCATCCGCTCAGTTTTCAAAGCATGCAGTTTAATATTTTACCGGTGTGTATGTGAGTGTCTGGGTACAGGGGTTGTCCTAGCAAGCTCTGTGATCTGTTGTTAAATCCAACCCAGCTCGGTCAAGTTCTAAAGGATCATTTGGGATGTTCCAAACCTTCCTTCCCGTTCGCTGCTAAGCCCTTGGCCTCCTGCTCTCTCGGCATTGTCTCCGCGCAGTCTTGTTGCCAGAGCCCCTTGGAAGCTGCGGCAAATGCCCGCGGGAACTACGAGGCCCAGAATGCCTGCGGCGTGGCCATTTTGCTGGGAGGCCTGGGTGTGTTGCATGCTGGGAAGTGTAGGCTGCTGTTCTGGAAGCAAGGGGCGGACATGTCCTGGCTTGTTATGCGGCACAGCTCTGGACGCTTCCCAAAGTGCATTGCTGGGAATTGTAGTTGCTCTTTCCTGCTACGGATCTGCCCTTCCTGGGACTAAGCTTGAACTTGTCACAAGGGCTTAGGGCTAAAGAAGGCTCCCAAGCCTCGTGAACCCAGCCTATCCCCCCCCCACCAGGGATTTATTGAACTTCCATATCAGATGGGCCCCCCATACCTCTTTTTTAGTAGTTAGGCATTGGCTTATGGGTGTTGCTTGTTGCTTGAAAGGGTCAGTGGTTGCAAACACGAGGCGTTTGTTGCTTTAGTTGTCAGGGTGTGATCCATTTTAAAAAAATCCCTTTATACCAGTTAGTCTCTCTCTAGGCAGCGTTTGTTCTAATACTCAGCTAAGTACTTTTTTGCACAAGGGGAACAAATTTTTCGTGCAGCTGGGAATCTGCATTCTAACTAGGAGTTCTGCTGTTGCTTAAAAGGACACATAATAAAGTACACATAATAAAGACGGATATCATTTCTTTTCAACCTTCACGAGCTATTCAAGTAGCAGCTTACTAAGGCTTACTTACTCACTTGCCCCCCCTTTTTTTTGCAAGACACCTTTATTTTTCTTGTTCCCTCTCTCTTGATTTCTCTCATTGCCACCTTCTTGTCTGTCTCTTTCTGTTGCCTTCCCTCCATTTCTTTCAGCTAGAAAATTTTCTAGGGCAAGAGGCTCCCAAACTTTTCTTTTCCCCGCAGACTGTAGCACTCGTAATAGATTTTGTGTGATTTTTTCAACTGTGTTTTTATTGCTTCTTTCTGTTTCTCACGTACTGTATCTTAATGCGCTCTTTAGAATTCAAACTGCAGTATAAAACGTGTTATAAATTAAAGGAGCCATTAAGAAGAGAGTTGAAAATCAATATGAATATTTAAATGCAATGGATGTGGCACCTCCTGGCTTCAGCCCACAACTCCACAAAACACTGCGGGCCGTTGCTCTGGAGCGAGGGAAAGGAAGTGGCCTTTATCCCGAGATACCATCTCAGGGGCGGATCTACTATAAAACTGATGAATCTTCAGCTTCAGACCCCTAATCCCAGAGGAGCCCCAGAAGCGACTTTTGTCCACACTGCTTAAATGTTTCGCGTCTAGCAGACCCAGTTTGAGTCGCATGACTCAAATGGATTATTTTTGTTGTTGCATCTGTTTCCACAATCCCAACGTTTGGCAGCCAGTAGCCCAGATGATGTGAAGGTTTGCTGATCTGTTGTGGAACAGCCCCACTGAAGAAGCTAACAGTGGTTACCCAGACCCTGTTGCTGGTTGCAAAGGGGCCCCCCGTGGCAGTTCAGGATTCAGGGCCCCCAGAGTGTACAGGTGATACTCGAAAAATTAGAATATCGTGGAAAAGTTCATTTATTTCAGGAATTCAACTTAAAAGGTGAAACTAACATATGAGATAGACTCGTGACATGCAAAGCGAGATATATCAAGCCTTTATTTGTCATAATTGTGATGATTGTGGCGTACAGCTGATGGTTTCAGGCAGGGAGACTCTCATAAAGATTGAACCAGGGACCTTCTGCATGCAGAGTAAGTGGTCTACCCTGGGCTGTGGCCCCTCCCTGGATTTGGTGGTTTGTGCAGAGGGGTGTGGGAGGCGAGGAAGCTTAGAGCTCCCTAGAAAACCTCAAGTTCTTTGGGTTGGGTTGTTTAAGATGCTCCTACACAGATTAGCACAGAAGTTCCTTTTTGTATGAAAAGCATCGTTCAGAATAATGGCTTGCACGACCCTCCGGGGAAGATAATAACGCAATAAAATTCAAAACCGTAGCCATTAATTGCACGTTTATTCAAAATCCAATTAAAGCTATTTAGTTTAATGAATTCAGCAAAACAGATGAACTTGACCCATTGAACCATAGAATTGTAGAGTTGAGGGTCATCTAGTCCAGCCCCCTGAAATGCAGGAATCTTTTGCCCAATGTGGGGCTCGAACCCACAGCCCTGAGATTATGACTCTCCTGTTCTACTGACTGAGCTATCCACAGGGACCACAAAGAAGCTATCAGTTGATATCAGCTTTTCAAAGCCTGATGGTCATTATGCATTCTCAAAGTCCCTGCATTGCAGGGGGCAGGACTAGATGATTCTTGTGGTCTCCTCCAATTCTGCAATTCTATTTACACCACCTGCTCCAACCCTTGTCTCTCAGATCTCCCCCCCAGGAACCCCACTGCCCCCTTGAATCCCACTGTTCTGGGAAGAAAGAGCAGGGGAGAGTCCTGGTGTAGTGGTTAAGAGCGGTGGACTTGTAATCTGGTGAACCGGGTTCGCTTCCCTGCTCCTCCACATGCAGCTGCTGGGTGACCTTGGGCTAGTCACACTTCTCTGAAGTCTCTCAGCCCCACTCACCTCACGGGGTGTTTGTTGTGGGGGAGGAAGGGAAAGGAGAATGTGAGCCGCTTTGAGACGCCTTCGGGTAGTGATAAAGCGGGATACCAATCCAAACTCCTCCTCCTCCTCTTCTTCTTCTTCTCGGCACCTGGGAAATGTAGCCTGAGAAATTAATCCTTTGCCTCTGCCCTCCCCAAACCCCGCAGGAAAATGACTGGACGCCCTCCGGCTCGAACTCCCCCATCCGCCCGGAGAGCGTGGTGGACAGCGACGGGTGGGAGTCTACGCACTCGGACCTGCACACGATCGAGACCTTCGTCAAGAAGGCCAAGTCTTCGAAGAAGAAGGCGGCCTTCCGGCGCCTCAAGTCCGACAGCTCTCTGCTGGAGAAGATGAAGCTCAAGGACTCTCTGTTTGACTTGGACCCCGTCGGCAAGCAGCAGCAGCCGCCGCTGGCGGGGCCGAAGGGGGCCCTGGACAAGAAGAAGGACAAGCGGAATCGGAAGTCCGCCCTGGACGCGGGCGGAGGAGCCAAGCGGAACCGGGGCGGCGGCGGCGGCGACCCGGTGGGGGAGAAGCGCTCTCGCATCAAAAAGAGCAAGAAGCGGAAGTTGAAAAAGGCCGAGCGCAGCGAGAAGAAGCACAAGGCTTCCCTGAGCGAGACGGACTCTGAGGAGGAAGAAGGGGCGGCAGTGGCGCCTCGGCGGCCCAGAGGGGAGGAGGGTTCGGCCACGGCAGCCACGGCGCTGGTCTCTGTGCAGGCTCCGCCGGAGCTGTTGGCCGCCAGCTTCCCCATTAAGCTTGAGGACACGGAAGGGAAAGGGGGGATCAGTACGGAGACCAGCCAGGATGGGGAAGGCAGCTCCAGCGAAGGAGAGATGAGGGTCATGGACGAGGACATCATGGTGGAATCAGGTGAGGAGGCGGAGGTGTCCCGGAAGGGGCACGGACAACGCAACTTAATCCACAGCATTACATGGGCGTAAAAGCGATAGGCACATTATTAGTTGCGTTTATATCCCAAGTTGCTGAAGGTTCGTGGTTCCCCCCCCACCTCCTGTTAATCACCACAACCCTGTGAGATAGGTGAAGCTGAGAAATGCAGAGACTGACTCCAAGGTCACCCAGTGAGCTTCATGGCCAAGTGGGGATTTGAACCCTGATCTCCCAGGTCCTTTTCCAAAACCAGATAATGCTTCCCCCTGCGTTCTTGGAAGTTTCGTCAGGTGACATGGTCAGCTGATTTTCACGTTTCCGCCAGACTATCCTCCGGGATCAATAGCCAGTGGCAGCCTGCCCTCTGTCATCAAACATCTCCAGCTTACCTTGTTGTGGTTGTTTTTAATTTAAAGCATTTGCTTTACATAAAAAGCCTCTAAATTTCCAAAGGAGTGGGGTGGTTTGTTTTGTTTTGTTTAACTGCTCTTCTCCCCCATCTCCATACACATCTCCCCCACCCAAAAAGTTGGGCCCGGAGTATAATAGTGCTTGTTTTAATTTAGCAAAAGCTTTTTTAAGAAGTCAAGCGAGGGTTGGAGCTGGATTCTGCTTCGCTTCTCACATTCGTTGGAACACCCAGCGCCCCGGAGAACCTTCTTGATTCCCTGGGGTGTGTTGAACTCACAAAGCAGCGAGATCTCTGGAAGATTAAGAACGTAACAAATGTCCGACCTGTGTTTTGACTGTCCCCCAGTTGGTGCTGTAGTTGAACTACATCAGGGTGGATCAGTTCAAGGTCCACCTCTTCCAGCATTTCTTGCCAGCATTGTTTTGGCTTTCTCCAAGCTCACCAGGGCTACAACTCTGGCCTTGGTTTTGTTAAGCATCCCTGAGGTTTCGCCTTGCTAAGGTGCTCCTTATTTTGCACCCCTGACTTTTAATATATTTTAAGCTGCTGTGAGGTGCCTTGGAGTCTTTCTGAAGAAGAGGTGTTCAGGAATTTAATGAACTACAGCTCCCATCAGCCCCGACCAGCACATCCTGCAGGCCGATGAGAGCTGTAGGTCAAAACATCTGAAGGGCACCAGCTTGGGAAGGTTGCAATGTGCAGTTGACTAGCGAGGCAGCAGGTCTCCGTGCATGCCCTTTGGCTGATTTGGGCCAATGGGACCAGGGTGTTTCCCGGGCTCAGGTTCAAATCTTGCCCATGGGTAATAAACATGGTTGCTGACTGTCCTGATCTGGGATTTCCCCATCCCTCATATTATAGCAAACATCTCTGACGCTTTCAGCTCTGTGAGGGTGGAGTGGATACTTGGTATGCACCTATCCTGACTTAGGCAGGTAATTCGTCTTCCATATGTGTTGTTGTTTTTTTGGTCGTAAAACTTGAGGTTCTCGTGGTGATACAAGCCAGATAACCAAAACATGTGCTGTGCGATTGTGGGTGAGCGCAACGGGCCTTCTGAAATTTGTCCTCTCTCCCTCTGCTCCTCCAGGGGATGACTCTTGGGACCTCATCACTTGTTACTGCCAGAAGCCATTTGCGGGCCGCCCCATGATCGAGTGCAATCAGTGCGGCACCTGGATCCACCTCTCTTGCGCCAAGATCAAGAAGACCAACGTCCCCGACATCTTCTACTGTCAGAAGTGCAAGGAAGGTTCTCGCAAGCCGCTGCCGCCGCCGCCGCCACCCCCGGCGGTTCCCAGCGCAGCCGCCGCCGTTGCGTCCAGGGGAGGTGGGGAGCCCTAGCTCAGGAGGGGGAGGACAGGCGGCTCTGTGCTGGGCTTCCATCCCAGAGGGGCAGAAAAGACTGGACAGGGTCGGGAGCCTGCTCTGGACTGGTATCCAAAAGGAGCCTCAGTTCCTTGGAGGCCGAAGACGGAGGTGCTTGGGGTACTTGCGGTGGTGGTAGTCCCAGCACCCGGGAGGCAGAGAGGCTGCCCCTCCAGGCAGATTCTGGCTAGCAATTGCAGGCCTCTCGCTTCAGACCCACTCCCCCTTTGGGGGTTCATCCTGACCCACCTCCATATTCTCTGCGAAGGAGAATGGCATTCGGAGGCTGACACCGGTGGGCCGGAATAATGAAACTAAAAATCAGGAAGGTTCCTGTTTTCACTTGCTGGGATGCACATAGCGTCGGGGGGAGAGGCAGAGAGAGGGCACTAGAAGTGGGGTAGACGCATCTCTTCGTTTTTGTTTTAGCTCTTTTCCCCCACCACCTATCCTCCCCTGACCCAGTAAAGTTCACGTGTAAATAGACTGAATGCAAAAGGGTTTTTTTCTGGCTTTGTTTATTTTCTCCCTCCCATCACACCCCCAGTTGGAAGACTTCTTTATTTTCTTTTTTTTAAAATGCTCTCTGGCATTTGTTTAATGCCTCCAGATTCAGAGTTTGATGCCGACAGAGTGATACAGCCCAAGAAAGGAGGCTGGATAAAAAAAGTACTTTTTTTTTAAAGTAAACCTTTACAGGGTTTTTTTTCCCTTTGGAGGGGGCAGGAGATGTTGCCCCCGTTGAAATTGAATAATATATATATATTTTAAATTCTGAGAGAGAGAATAGGAGGGTTTTGTTTACTCCCCCTCCCCAGTATTAACATCCCCCAGGGATTGTGAAGGGGTGAACTTTGTGAGGAAAACCCTTGCGATTTTGCTGGATCCAAAATAAAAAGGGACAACTTATTTGTGTTTTCTGACTGCTCCCATTGAGCATAAGGATGAGGCAGAGGTTCCAGAGAGTGAGACAAGAGTTTGGGTTTAATCAAGAATGGCAAGCCCACTTATTTTTTTTTTAAAAAAAACATCAGAAACTCCCCATGCCAGGATTCCCAGTTCTCTCATAACTCCTGTTCTGCTGCAAAACCCATATTTTACCTGCTCCCCATTTCAGGTTAGCTGTTCTGATCAGTGGGGGGTTTCTGGTTGGGTTCCCCCCCCCCAGCTCCCACCCTTTTTCGTTATAATATTTGAAACTGTGTACATGGCAGAGTTTTTGAATGTAAATAAAAGATGTGGACCCTTTTGCGTTTGTACAGAAGGCTGTGATCTTCCTTAATGTTCCTTATAAAACAAAGGCACTGCTTTCGGGAGGGGGGGGGCAGATTGGTGCGGTTGGTCAATGGTAAGGTTCCTCTGCTCTGAATGTGGTTGAACCTTTTTGGCCTATCGGTCACATTTGATGTTGGCCAATGCTCTGAATGTCTTCTGCCATGGCCATGTGTACACAAACACACATGGAGCCCTGCACACAGCATGCACCCACTTCTGTGCAATGGGCTGTGAATCAAGGTGTACTTGCTTCCAGTGTGACCGTTCTAGGTTTCCATGCCAGCATTCTAGTGGCAGAGCTTTGCATTCAAAGGGGCTCAGGCCCAATTTCTGGCAGATCCAGGTGGGTCTGGGCATGTGCCCTGTTTTGAAGCCCTGCAGATCCACTGCCAGTCTCCGTGTAGACAGTCATGAGTTAACTGTCTTGCTGCTGTAAAAGGCAGTGTTCCTAAGTGCCCCTGCTGCCCCTGTGAAGCAGGCTTGGGTGAAGGGAATCTTCTCTCCTGGGAGAGGAGAGGAAAGTCTCTATTTGTTTCTCTGGCATTTAGCAGGCAGCCATTGTTCCTTGTGCAAAATAACTTTTGCAGGGTCTGATGTTTGTGTGCGATCTGTGGACTTTCTGCTGTGGCCAAGCATTGCTTGCTGAGCAGCTAGAGGTCAGGTCATGGCCTTTGCCGATGCCTATACAGTACTCGCTCCCAGATCCCTTTTAATCCCAGCGCCCTCCCTCTCCTTTTAAATACGAGACCACCCCTCGATCTTCGAAAGGGGAAGCCTCATCATTTTTCGGCGCGGCTCCTGAGCATGTGCAGAGTTTCTGACACAGCCAGCGGCCCCGCTCCCTTCCCAGAGAGCCGTCAATCTCGCGCTCACGTGACAGGAGGCTGTTCCTGCCGGAGGACAAAGACGGGGAATGTCTTTTTTCCGCCCTTCCCCTTCCGGGGCGTCCGCCTCCCCTCATGCCCCGCGGCGCGCCGCGTCATTGCGTGGGCGCGAGGCCCACGTGACCGGGGGCTCAGCAAGCGGCTCTCGCGCACGTGACCCCTTCCTCCCGCGGTTGGCCCAATGAAGAGCAGGGGCGGGGGAAGAAGGGACCGCCCCGTGTCACGTGGCGCGGCGACACCTCCTTTCCCCCCCTCACGTCTGTTTATGCCTAGTGGGAGGAGAAGGACGACGACGACGACGGGGGAGTGAAACGTGATGACGTAGAGACGCGCCGGGAAACGCTGCCGCTCTCGCGCCGCGCTCCCCGCCAGCCCTCTCCCCCCCCGCCCCTCCTCCTCCTCCGAACGTTCTCTCCCCGCCTCCTCCCACGTCGGCCGTTTCCTGCCCGTCTGGCGGCGCGGGAGCTGATTGGTGGGCGGGGCGGGACGGCGCGCGGTTGCCATGGCGCTGGCGGCGGGCCCCGGGCCTGGCGGCGGCGGCGGCGGGGCGACGGCGGCGATGCCGGGGGCGGCGGCAGCTTTGGCGCCGCCGGCGGGCGAGACGAAGGTGATCTACCACCTGGACGAGGAGGAGACGCCCTACCTGGTCAAGATCCCCGTCCCGGCCGAGCGCATCACCCTGGGCCACGTCAAGGCGGCCCTCGCCCGGCCAGGAGCCAAGTACTTCTTCAAGAGCATGGACCAGGACTTCGGGTAGACGACCCCCGCGGCCCCGGAGAGAGAGGAAGGGGAGAAGGAAGGGCCGGCCGGCCGGCCTCCCTGCCTTCCCCCACGCAAGGAGAGGGGAAGGGACCCAGGCGTCCGAGAGAGGGAGAGGCACGCCCATCCCCACAGCTCCTGGGACCCAGGCGTCCTGGCACACCTTCGTGGTCACCCAGGCGCTTGGGAGAAGGCCCTCCCCTCACACCATAGGTGCAAACGCACCCACAGAATTCCCCATAAAAGGGCCGAGCACCCACACATTTCTGTGCCAGGGCCATGCACCAACCTGGCACTCCTGCCTCACCCAAGAGGACCCTGAGAAAGAGGCTCTGATGCTCTTGAGGAGCATCTCCTTGCCCTTCTTAGGGGGTCTGGGAGACAGCCCTGCCCCCGGCCACACACTTCACAGAGAGATACCAGGAACCTGGGAGAAAAAACCAGGAACCTGCCTATCATTGCATCTGGCCAGTGGTGCATCTAACTCAGTAGGGTCAGCACTGACTGGCAGTAACTCTGCCAGGAGACGTTCCCAGGTTTACCTGGAGATGCTGCCAGGGGTTGGCCTTCTGCTGTGAAAATACAAGGCCTGCCACTGAGATGTGACCCTTCCACAGAAAGGGAACCAGGCCTCTGGGAGGCAGGATCCACCCCATCTCCCCACAAGCACCCAGAGCACACCCTTTCTGCACTTTGGCGTGCTTGGAGTGGCTTACTGCTGCTTCATAGTTGGGAGTCCCAGGGGCCACAAACAACTTGTCGCTTCTTGCTCTTTGCGAGCCCCCTTTCCTGATTCCCTTTTCTCTTCCTTCTGCTGAAGGGTTGTGAAGGAGGAGATCTCCGATGACAACGCAAAGCTCCCGTGCTTCAATGGCAGAGTCGTTTCCTGGGTATGAAGTTGGCACATCGTCTCACTGTGGGCACCCTCCCTAGCTTAGACCCAACTCTGGGTTGGCTTTAGGCCACATGTCTGGGGTCTTCCTTTGGCTCTGGGCTCAACAGTGGAGGCCTCTTACCCTCAAGCCATTTTCTAATTCAGATTGTGAGCTCCCTGGAGGCACCTGGCTGGCCGTCACCTTTTCCACAGCCATGCTGGCTGGACCTGGTGGGGAGTTCTACTCCAAAACATCTGGAGAGTCTTGTGGGAGGCCAGCCCAGCAGGAGCCGTTGGCCTCATCCAGCAGGGCCCATTTCCTCTACTTAAATTCCTGGCATTTGGCTTCTGAGGGTTTATTTAGCACCCAAACAGGTGGTCAGTCTTTGGGAAGGTTAGGATGGGGGGGGTGATTACCTGTTCCTCATTTTACCTTCTCCTTTTCCCTGCCACAGCTTGTGTCTTCTGAGAACCCCCAGCCTGAGCTCCCTCCCCCTCCCCCTCCTCCCATAGAGGTACGACCAGAACCTTCACCTCCGCCGCCGCCACTTCCTCCGTTGCCTGTGGAGCGGACTAGTGGCATTGGGGATTCCCGACCCCCTTCCTTTCAGTGAGTAAGGGGGGACTGAATGTGGGCTTTTGGGGTTACTGCTGGGTGAGTGTGTAGTGCTTCCGAGTACCAGTTGCTGGAAACCACAGGGAAGGTGCTCTTGTGCTCAGGTCCTGCTTGTGGGTTTCCCATAATGGGTATCTGGTTGGCCGCTTTGAGAACAGGATGCTGGACTAGATGGGTCATTGACCTGATCCATCAAGTTATTCCTGTGTTCTTACAGTGTTTGACTATTTGGGACACGGGTGGCGCTGTGGTCCAAACCACTGAGCCTCTTGGGCTTGCCAGTCAGAAGATTGGCAGTTCGAATTCCTGTGACGGGGTGAGCTTCCATTGCTCTGTCCCAGCTCCTGCAGTTCAAAAGCACACAAAAGCTGTGGTGGGAAGGTAGACAGCGTTTCCATGCACTATGGCTTCCGTCTCGATGTTTTCATTGCACCAGAAGCTATTTAGTCCTGCTGTCCACATGACCCAGGAAGCTGTCTGTGGACAAACACTAGCTCCCTTGGCCTGAAAGCGAGATGAGTGCCGTAACTCCATAGTCACCTTTGACTGGACTGGACCATCCAGGGTTCCTTTACCTTTTTGCTTTGACTATTGCGTGCTGCATAAAAGGAAATATTATTTATTAGATTTATACTCTGTGTCTTCCTCCTAAGGAGCCCAGAGCATAAATCTGTGGTATTCTTTAGGAAATTTCACAGAGCCAAGTTCACAATTTCTAATTCAGATTTATTAACAAGGCAACCAAATATAGGTTGCAGTCAAACGGAAGCATACAAAAATAAATTATATGTAATAACTATACAGTACTTCAGTAAAATATATTGACCTGTACAATCCATTATTGTTTTGTTTTATTAATTTTGTATTCCATCCTTTATCCAAAGATCACGGGTGGTTCATAACATTAAAACACAACATGAGAACAAAATTCTCATTATGCAATAGGTTTTTCTTTGCTGGGCCAAGCTTGAGGGGATGTATTTGAAGGTTTCCTGAATGAGGGACTTGGGGAGGTGCCCATTCTTAAATTCTGGTAGGTACTGTTGTGATACAATTCAGTGGTGGAGGCCCTTTCCCTGCCTTTGCAGCCCAAACATCTCCAGCAGCCACGAGAACCTGGACCACGAAACAGAGACTGAGTCCGTTGTGTCGCTGAGGCGGGAGCGGCCACGCCGCAGGGAGAGCATGGAGCACGGAGGTCAGTAGCCCCCTGGGAGCACAAACTCTGGGGTCTCTTCTCTGTGGGCTGCAAGGGAGGGTGTGCATGTGTGCATGGCCATTTTGTGAGCCCACCTTACGCTTCTCTCCTTGCCTTTAAAATAAATAATTAGGTGGGCACCGGCTAAACGGGCAGTCCCGCTTGGAGCGGCACCTGGCTGGGTACGAGAGCTCCTCCACCCTGCTGACCAGCGAACTTGAGACCACCAGCCTCTGCGACTCGGACGATGATGACACCATGAGCAGGTGAGGGGCAGCAATGGGCCGGCATTTTCGGTTGCGAGTAGCCAGTGGGTCCTTTCCCTCGGAAATGCTTCTCCTGGGATCTGTGGAGGGTGGGGTCTCCTCTGAAACAAGTCTTACTTTTCAGGGGGTCTTGGGGCTCTTCCTGTCCCGCAGTCTCCCCAAGAGCATTGCAAAGCCAGGAACGCTCACCTCCTAATCCTAGGCAGTGTGGTGTAGTGGTTAGAGTGTCTGACTAGGATGTGGGAGAGACCAGGGTTCAAATCACCACTCACCCAGGGAATTCACTGGGTGACCTTGAGCCAGCCGTCACCTCTTAGCCTAGCCCAGGCTTCCTCAACCTCGGCCCTCCAGATGTTTTTGGCCTACAACTCCCATGATCCCTAGCTAGCAGGACCAGTGGTCAGGGATGATGGGAATTGTAGTCTCAAAACATCTGGAGGGCAGAGGTTGAGGAAGCCTGGCCTAGCCTACCTCCCGGAGCTGTGCCTGATGTCAAGAAGATGAAAGTTGGGGTTTGCCTCACGCCAGGCTGGGAAGCGGTAAGATTTGCCTGGGCTCAGGGTGTCAAAGACGGAAGAGCCTTGCCATCTAGCGGGAGTGAAAACCTGCACTGTACTGGCTGCTAAATACAGTCGTACCTCAGAAGTCGAACAGAATCCGTTCCGGAAGTCCGTTCAACTTCCAAAACCAAATTGCGGCTTCTGATTGGCTGCAGGAAGCTTCTGCAGCCAGTCAGAAGCCGTGGAAGCCCCGTCAGACGTTCGGGTTCCAAAAGAACGTTCAAAAACTGGAACACTCACTTCCGGGTTTGTGGCATTCGGGAGCCAAAACGTCCGAGTTCAAGGTCATTCGGGATCCAAGGTATGACAGTTGCTCTCTTGACCAAAGGAAGGAATTTGCCTTGGCTGCATTAAGAATTGGGTGTGAAATCCCTCGTCCCACCTGTGTTTAAGCCTTGGAGGGTTACCCCCCTTGCTGCTGCAGGAGGGTCCATGATTCTCAGGTGTGCACCAGGCCTTGCTACACACCTGGCTCCTATCTCAGTTCTGGGTGATGAGCTCTCTTTGGGCTCCTGGGCTCTCTTGGCCAGATGACCTCTTTTCAGCTTGGGTGATTTGCAGCAAGCCAGCAAGGGAAGGGACTTTCTTACGTTTGTGACAAGACCGGCGTAGTGCGACCTGCTTGCCACTGTGCCGCACAATTTGCTGCACCGCCTCCTCTTTGCTGACCTGTTTCTCTTTCCGGGAACATTTGGGTTCGTGCCAAAAGTTGGGGTAGGCAAAACTCTTGGCAGACAAGAACCCCCTTTTCGCTGGATGGCTTCCTGGCCTTAAGACCTTACTGTGAGGATGCTGATAGCTAGCAGGTGGAAGGGAGAGGCTTTGCCAACAAAAGAAGAATGACAGGTGAAAGTGTTTGAATATGTGGAACTGGCAAAAATGACAGGGAGAATTAGGAATCAAACAATCCAAAAGTTCCGTAAAGAATGGGATAATTGTAGAGCATATTTAAAAAAACATTGTTCCCATACGAAACCTTTAACCTGCTTTGACTAACTCACGCAATATTATATGGTATAAGTAATATAGACAATATATCTTAAGTTAATTGTTATAATATAATGCAATTATTGAGGAAACAAAGGACCCATGCTTAGAGAGACGGAAGTCTTAAAGGATGGAAGAAGTTTATTTTATGTATATGTAACATTTATTTTTTGGTAATATTTTGCTTTCTGTGTAACATATTTTTGCAAGTTGGTGGATGGTGTGTTTTCTTTTTACTTATGTGATGCAACAGTTAAATTCAATAAAATATACTGTATTTTTCCGTGTATAAGACTAGGTTTCCCCCCTAAAAAATAATGTCAAAAAACAGGGGGCGTCTTATACACGGGGCCATCTTCCCCTCCCTATTTTCTTAAATCTGAGTCCCCAAAAATTGGGGCGTCATACATGGGGGTGTCTTATAGACAGAAAGATACGGTGTGTGTGTTTATGTATATATACACACACAAAGACCTTATCACCATTGCACCCCTGGGCTGGCAGTTGGGCTTCAGGGTCTCTCTCCCCCTCTCCCTATGGCAGGTTCAGTAGCTCCACGGAGCAGAGCAGCGCCTCTCGCCTCCTCAAGCGCCACCGTAGGCGACGGAAGCAGCGCCCACCACGTCTCGAGCGGGTAGGTTGGCATGGGGGGGGGTCTGCCGTGGCCATGTGGGTTGCTGTCCCATGGGCGATGGAAGAAGCAGGATCTCTTGTCTTGCATGGAGGGGGAGAGGAATAAGCTTCGGGGGGGGGGGGGCTGATCCTCACTCTGATCTCCCCCTTTGCTTGAGGGCTTCCAACAGGTGTCTTGTTGGCTGCTGTGCTGCAGTAGATGGGCCGTTGGCCTGATCCTGCAGCCAGGCTCTTCTGAGGTCCCTCTCTTTACTTCTTTCTTTTCCAACTCTTCTTTCAGACGTCATCCTTCAGCAGCGTCACCGACTCGACCATGTCTCTCAACATCATCACTGTTACCCTGAACATGGGTAAGGGCAGTGCTTTTTTTCTGGGGGACACAGGGGGAGAGCCAATGTGGTGTAGTGGTTAAGAGCGGTGGACTCGTAATCTGGTGAACCAGGTTCGCTTCCCCGCTCCTCCACATGCAGCTGCTGGGTGACCTTGGGCTAGTCACACTTCTCTGAAGTCTCTCAGCCCCACTCACCTCACAGAGTGTTTGTTGTGGGGGAGGAAGGGAAAGGAGAATGTTAGCCGCTTGGAGACTCCTTTGGGCAGTGATAAAGTGGGATATCAAATCCAAACTCTTCTTCTAAACATTTTGTGAATCTAAGTTTGGCCTCATTGAGAGGCGGTATTTCAATACAGTGCATGTGCTGCAGTCACACAATCTATCAGTAGCTGAACTGGGTTCCACACAGTCACAAAAACAAAACAAAAAAGAGCCGCAAAATCAATAGCAAAAACCAACAGACCTCAGTGTAACACTCAAAACGGAAGTGTTGCACTCAAGTTGGAAGTGTAATCTCAAAATGGAGCACATTTTACTTCCGATAAAAGTTTGCAAACTGGAACGGTTACTTCTGGGTTTGCAGTGTTTTCGTTCCAAGTTGTTTGAGAACCGAGGTACCACTGTATGAGTAGGAAAATGAGAGTACCCCTAAACATTTTTTAAAGGAAAAAAGCACTGGGTAAGGGAGCGGTTTGCGGGGTTTGGGGGGGGGTGAGGTGAGAGAGAGACTTAAAATGGAAAAGGTTGAGTGGCCACAATGGGGGATTGCAGAGGCAGTGGAAGGCAGGGCTGTGCGTGTGAGCGAATCACTATAAGGGAGAGGGTTGAAGTCTGCAGGCTGGCTAGTTGAGCAGCAAAATGCCAGAACAGGCATTTTTAAGCCATACTGCCAACAGAGTTCTTCTGGTGGGCATAGCATCTCTTTTCTACTTTTATGAGAAAGTAAGGCAAGAACCTGCCAGTGGGATTTAAGGGGTGGATCAGTTGTTTATTGTGGATCATTTCATTGGACTCTCCACTCCCACCAGACCCAGCCAGCAGGGCCAATGCTCAGGGATGATGGGGGGTGGTGGTAACCACATCTGGCTTCCTCTCCCATTGACTTGGGTGGTCCACCAATCCTCCTCTCCAGATCTGCCCTCCTCAGTTTCTTCATTTATTAGAATCACTGGAAGGGACCCCAAGGGTCGTCCAGTCCAATTCTCTGCAGGAATCACAGCTAAAGAACGCCTGACAGGTTGCCGCCCAGCCTCTGTTTCTACTTTTTAAATATACTTTTTATTAAATTTTCACTTTAAACAACAAAAAAACAAACAAACCAATGAACAGCAAATTTCAACAGTCTTTTACACACCTTATTTCCCTTCGCTCTGCTGAGCTGTGACTTCCCTCCGTCCCGACCACAGGCTTTCCTGTCCGATCTGCTCTCACAGTTTCTTCTTGTTTCATCAAGTCCGTGTCATAGGGTTTATTTCAATCCTGCTAGTGTCTTCAAACTTCTACAGTTATTATTTATATACATTATTATTTATATACATTATTTATTTATATTATTTATATTTATATACAGTAGTCAATAAATTTACTCCAGTTTCTTTGGAATTTTGATTCATCCTGGTTTTGGGCTAATAATGTTCTACCTGTTTCAAAACCTCCCGTGAAGGAGCACCCGCCACCTTCCAGTTAATTGCTGGAATTGACCTCCTTTATTCCCCCCCCCCCCCGGCCGCCTTTTTCCTGAGCAGAAAAGTACAATTTCCTGGGCATCTCCATCGTGGGGCAAAGCAACGAGCGAGGAGACGGGGGCATCTACATTGGCTCCATCATGAAGGGCGGCGCGGTGGCGGCAGACGGCCGGATCGAGCCCGGGGACATGCTGCTGCAGGTGAGCCCGGCGGCTTCGGGGGGGAGAGAGGACCCTCCTCAAAGCCCTTGGGGAGCTTCCTTCCCGTTTTGGTGGGCTGGAGGCTTCTCTCCTGCTTCCCGCGTGAGGATGGGGACAGAGCAGCGCCCCGGAGCCACAGCATGAAGCCCGCCTAGCAGCGCTTGTTTCTTCTCCGCCCCAGGTCAACGACATTAATTTTGAGAACATGAGCAACGACGACGCCGTGAGGGTCTTGCGGGAGATTGTCCACAAGCCGGGGTGAGTGGGCTTCCCCCCCCGAGCGCCCTCTTGAGCGCCGGGCTGCCTTGCGGGGGCAGCTTTGAGCTCATGCTCACCTTTCCTTTGCAGCCCGATTGTGCTGACAGTGGCCAAGTGCTGGGACCCCTCCCCGCAAGGCTATTTCACCCTGCCTAGAAGTAAGTGGCCGACGCCCGTGTCCCCCACCCCAAACCCTCGAGAGGCTTTGCTCAGACTCAGCCAGACCCAAAAGGAGTGAAAAGGACTTCTCAACTATAGTCTAAGGCAGGGGTGGCCAACTTCTAAGAGACTGCGATCTACTCACACAGTTAAAAACTGGCAGTGATCTACCCCCTTTTGGGGGGTTCAGATCACAGTTCTGGAGTTTCTTTAGGGAGGAGGAAAGCGACAGTGAGCTTTTTCTAGGAAGGAAAGCCCTGTTTTTGGTGGTTCAGGTCATTTTAGGGGTGCAGCTTCTTAGGGGGAGCCACTGATCTACCAGTGATCTACCACAGATGTCCAGTGATCTACTGGTAGATCACGATCTACCTGTTGGACATGCCTGGTCTAAGGCATAGCAGGCCAGAGGTCTCCCCACCCCCCAACCTAAGATGGTTTGCCAAACAGCCGGGCCTGCATAGGCAGAGTTTGGGCTCCGGATCTGGAAATGTCCTGGTTCTAGGGCCTAGACTCCGCGATGGGGGAGAGGAGGGCAGGCCAGGAGCCTCACTTCGCTGGGGACTTTCCTAAGGCTTCTTCCCTGTCTGTGTTGCGTCCAGATGAGCCAATCCAGCCCATCGACCCAGCAGCTTGGGTGTCCCATTCAGCTGCCCTGACTGGGGCCTTTGCTGCCTACCCTGGGAGCAGCTCGATGAGCACCATCACCTCGGGGACCTCCGTCACTGAGACTGAACGTGAGTGACCCATATTGCTCTGCCCTGATTATTAGGGGGGGAGAGAGGGAGAGGACGGGGACAGAAGGAGGTGTAAGCCCTCTTCTGAAAATCTCTGTGACCCCTCTTTCAAGAAACACCAGTTGCCCGCTGCTGGACCACACTCTTGTAAGTTAAATAAACCCAGTGGGGAACCCTGCGGCATGAATGCAATCCCATATCTGGCGTATTTATTTAAAAGCATTTACAAAGCGCTTAATATTTTTTTAAAAACCTTTAAGCAGTATATAATATAGAAAAGCAAACAGTGTTATTTGAGTAAAAATTCAATCTAAATCCAATAAATCAGTGGTGTGAAGCATATTTAAAAAGATAGAAAAGCTAATACAGTGGTACCTTGGTTTAAGAACAATTTGAATTAAGAATGCTGCAAACACAAACGTAGGTGTTTTGGTTTGTGAATTTTGCCTTGGAATAAGAACATGTTTCGCTTCCTGTTGAGCGTGTTCCATTTGTAAATGGAAAGCACGCCTTGGTTTAAGAAAGGACTTCCGGAACGGATTAAGTTTGTAAACAAAGGTACCACTGTAACAGAATCCAGGCATATAAAGCAGTTTAGTTTTATGGGTCTGGGAAAGCAAAAAGGCCTGTCTTTACAATACGGCTGAAGCAACGGATGCTTTGCTGCTTCGCTTATGAGAAGGACTTTCTGGTGGAAATGCCCCTTCTTTGGGTCACCACCTTGTGATATTCTGCTGGATGTGATCCTGCGAGCAAAATTTGCCCAGGCAATCCAAGACTTTTGTCCAGGGGCAGGCAGCCACCTGGTCCCAGGATTTTGGATTAGTAAGGTTATTAGCCCTGAAGCCTGAATGTTGGAAGATTCAGGAGAGATAAAGGAGTACTTCACGCAGTGCATAGATAAACTGTGGAACTCATTCCAGCAGGAGGCAAGGATGGCCACCAACAGACTTGACAAATTCGCGGAGGAAGAGAGGACTCTCAGTGGCTTTAGCCAGGATGGCTGTGCTCTGTCTGCCTGCACAGTTGGCAGCAATGCTTCTGAATGTCAGTTGCTGGAAAACGCAGGAAGGGAGAGTGTTTTTTCTTTTTCTTTCACATTGTTTTTATATTCAAGATTATCTTAAGTCTCCCATCTCGCTCGTTTCTGGGTCATTCGCACCAGTTGTCTCATTTGTCTTGCACGTCCACAGAAGATCCCAGGATCTGAGCATTTTCCACACCTTTCCCTCAACATTCTTTCTTTCTCCCCACTCTCCCCCCAAAAATACATTTAATTGAGTGTTAACAATGACAGGCGGGTACAGGGGGGAAAAGAAGTGAAAGAAAAATGAGTTGTTGTTTTTTTTTAAAAAAAAACCTTTGTTGTCACAATTGTCAATAAAGAAATGTAGAGTTCAGCTCTGCAATTTACTGAGTTGGTGGTAGAACATGCCAAGAGGAAAGGGGCATTGTGGCCCATGATTATTACAAAGAGCTCCATAGTCTGAATCATAACGATTTCCATATTTTTATTTTAAAAATATATAGAAGAAGCAGACACTCTGATAGACCTGTGGGACTTGAGCTGCTGTGTGTGCCGTTTGGTCTGATTTTATTTTATATGCCAAGAAGACAATCTGGAGCACGTTGGCCCCTGGGCGCTTTTAGCTGCTGCTGCTGCTGCAGAAAAATGATGCCTCAGCTCCCCTGGGGGAAAGCTCATTCGGGATCTCTCATCCCAGGGAGTTTGACGGAGGTCTCTCTTTCCCTTTCCCCTGTCGTCCGACATTCAGGCTTTGACGACTTCAACCTGTCCATCCACACCGACATGGCCTCCGTCACCAAGGCCATGGCTTCCCCAGAGTCGGGCCTGGAGGTCCGCGACCGAATGTGGCTCAAGATCACCATCCCCAACGCTTTCCTAGGTACCGTGCTGAGGAGCAGGGCAGGCGGGAGGGTGGGTGGCCTGCTGCCTGAAAGGGAGGCAGGGAGCAGGATTCCCCTCCACAGGCCCTGAAGTGAGGGACCCATGCAGCCCTCCCTGGCAGCCTAGCTCTTCCTCACCCTTCGCCCACCCCTCCCAGGCTCGGATGTGGTGGACTGGCTGTACCACCACGTGGAGGGCTTCCAGGACCGCCGAGAGGCCCGCAAGTACGCCAGCAACCTCCTGAAGGCCGGCTTCATCCGCCACACGGTCAACAAGATCACCTTCTCCGAGCAGTGCTACTACATCTTCGGAGACTTCAGCGGCTGCGAAAACTGTAAGGAGGGAAAGGCTTTGCTCAGAACTGTAGCTCTGCTCCAGCCTTCCCCAAGCTCTGTCTGTCCGTCTTCCTTCCTCTTCCTCTTCCTCTTGTCTCCCATCATCCCCAACCCATGTGGATGCGTAACAATGCACCTGTTGGAAGTTGAAGCAGTCAAAAACACCCGGAACCAAACCAAGAGGCACTCCCCACATTCCTAATGGGAGCGCAGCGGTGAAGGTTGCTTGGAGTGCAAGGAAACCCAGACATGCTCAGAGGCACCCTGTTCTTAATTCCTTCAAACAGGTTCTGGGCATTCAACCTGGATGGGCCTCAGCCCAAGAGAAGAGAGGATTAAGGCAAGGGATAGGAACATCTGTGCTGGCTGGGGCTGATGGGAGTTGTCCAAAACATCTGGAGGGTGCCAGCTTGGGGTGTGTTCTGTGTTTGCCAGATCTCATACCCGCACTGCCTTTGCCTGCCTTATCTCCTAGCTGCTTTCAGGCTGGCCCCTGCCCTGTTGCCGAAAGCCCTGAAGCTGGTCACAGCCATGGACTTCGTTGAATTTTCCGTGTGCTCCATCCCATAGTTTGCCAGGCTGTGGAATACTAAATTGCACTGCTGAATTAGACCGTACGAATAACACAGGTTTTAGTTGCTAAATCTCTCCCTCTGCCCTGCTTAATTGTCTTAATCCTTTCGTAAAAACAATAATTTTTATTAGTTTTCCATTTACAACAATCCAATAATAGCCTCATTATAACAATGCCAAATTATAATGCAAATCCTCATACAAATCATTCAAATACCGAATTACATAATTTCGGTGGCCCCCCCACATGCTAGAATTGATGGCTTGATGCTTTACTTTATTTCTGCATTCCAAAATCTTACTGATTTCTATCACGTTCCTGTCATAATAGTAATCCCTTATACGACAGCTGCAATATCCATAACTTCTATTCCTGCTGACTCCTCAAGTAATTTATAAGACTACAGGTGAAGATCTCATAGTGTATCGATGTTCTTCCTGTGTGTGACATTTATTCTGTCCATGGTGTTTCTTCCTGTCCTTTCCATTCCTTAGCCCTCCACCGTTCTGCTTGATAGCCGGAAGCCGGTTTGAGTGCCTTCCTCTGGGCTGCCTCTTTGCACGGAGGAGAGGGAGCCATCGATGGCCGCTAACCAGGGTGGTTGTGGTCTTTCTGAATTCCCAGTTTCAGGAAACCACAGGAGGAGGGGAGAGGGCTCTTTCTGGTTGGATCCTGCTTTTGGGTTTCCCTCTGGGGCATCCGCTTGGTCTCTGTGGGAACAGGGTGCTGGACTAGATGGGCCGGATCCGGCAGCCAGTCTCTTTACATTTTCTCCACTTGGATGGACTCCTCATTCCCGGTTTCCTCCTCCTCTTCCTCCTCCAGACATGGCCAACCTCTCCCTCAACGACAACGACGGCTCCAGCGGCGCCTCCGACCAGGACACCCTGGCCCCTCTGCCCTTGCCGGGCGCCACCCCCTGGCCTCTGATGCCCACCTTCTCCTACCAGTACCCGGCACCCCACCCCTACAGCCCCCAGCCCCCGCCTTACCATGAGCTCTCTTCCTACAGCTACGGCATGGGGAGTGCCGGCAGCCAGCACAGCGAAGGTAGGGCAGGTAGCAGCCCTGGATCTCATCCGGCCGGCCCTTTTATTGTGTTTGCAAATGGCCCTCGCTCAGAATCATAGGAGAGTTGGAAGGGTCATCTAGCACAAGGGTCCTTAGCCCAAGCCCCTGCGATGCAGGAATCTTTTGCCCAACATGGGGCTCGAACTCTCGACCCTGAGATTAAGAGTGTCAAGCTCTTCCGACTGCTATATTCGGGTATCAGGGCTGCGGGCTGCCCAGTGGAAGCTGTTGGATCCCCCAGTTGGGACAGAGCAGTTCCCAGCCTCGCGTGATGCACAGTCACGAGCAAGGGCCCTTCGGGATTCTCTGGATGACTGAGTGAAGGCCCTGTGTGAGTGTCTGGAGGCGCTTGGAGGATGCATGGTGGCTAACAGATTGAGGTTGAGTCCTGACAAGACAGAAGTACTGTTTTGGGGGGACGGGGCGGGCAGGTGTGGGGGACTCCCTGGTCCCGAATGGGGCAACTGTGCCTCTGAAGGACCAGGTGTGCAGCCTGGGAGTCATTTTGGACTCACCGCTGCCCATGGAGGCGCAGGTTAATTCTGTGTCCAGGGCAGCTGTCTTACCAGCTCCATCTGGTGCGCAGGATGAGACCCTCCCTGCCCGCAGACTGTCTTGCCAGAGTGGCGCATGCTCTGGTTATATCCCCCTTGGACTACTGCAATGCGCTCTACGTGGGGCTACCTTTGAAGGTGACCCGGAAACTGCAACTAATCCAGAATGCGGCAGCTAGACTGGGGACTGGGAGCGGCCGCCGAGGCCACATAAAACTGGTCTTGAAAGACCTACATTGGCTCCCAGGACATTTCCGAGCACAATTCAAAGTGTTGGTGCTGACCTTGAAAGCCCTAAACGGCCTCAAAGGCCCAGTATACCTGAAGGAGCATTTCCACCCCCATCGCTCAGCCCAGACACTGAGGTCCAGCTCCGAGGGCCTTCTGGCGGTTCCCTCCCTGCGAGAAGTGAGGTTGCAAGGAACCAGGCAGAGGGCCTTCTCGGTGGTGGCACCCTCCCTGTGGAACGCCCTCCCACCAGATGTCAAGGAAATAAACAACTATTTGACTTTTAGAAGACATCTGAAGGCAGCCTTGTTTAGGGAAGTTTTGAATTGTTTGATATTTTGTCGTGTTTTTAATATTCCATTGGGAGGCAGACAGCTTCCAGCAACAACTAAGTATTATTATTAGAGAGTGGGCAAACATTGCTTCCCCTGACTTCCATGCCTCCTCTCTCCCTTCTTTTCCGCAGGCAGCCGGAGCAGTGGGTCAAACCGCAGTGATGGCGGTGGCGGTGGCAGTGGGGCTGGCCGAGGGGCTGGCAAGCCCAAGGAGGAGAAGGCGGGAGCTGACTCCAAGTCCGGCAGCGGCAGCGAGTCGGAGTACTCCGTCCGCAGTGGCAGCCAGCGCGGCGGGGTGACGGTGGGGCCCGGCGGGGAGGGGGCTTCCCAGCGCAGCCAGCACAGCCTGGGGGGTGGCAGCATCCGCTCCCACCACTCCCTCCACGCGGCCTACGCTGCCCCAGGGGGCATCCCCCTGGCTTACAACCCCATGGTGGTCATGATGGTCCCGCCCCCCGCCCCACCATCAGCTGCTGCTGCGGCCGCGGCAGCCGTCCAGCCCCCCGGGGCTCCCCCGGTGCGCGACTTGGGCTCGGTGCCCCCCGAGCTCACGGCCAGCCGCCAGTCCTTCCACATGGCCATGGGGAACCCCAGCGAGTTCTTTGTCGACGTGATGTGAACTGAGGCTGGGGGGCCCGAGCCCCACCTTGCGCTCACCGCCGTGGCCTCCGTCCCCAGAGCTTTCCACAACCCTCTGACCTCTGCCGGGGCTCCGTGGCCCCCCTCTCTCACTCACACACACATGCCACAAGAGAGCCTTTCGGATGGACGCAAACATTTGCTTCTTGCCGCCAGTTGGCACAATGCCGACCGCCCGGCTGGTCCTCTGACTTGGCCAGAAGCAATGTGGCCCCCATCCACGACGTGGCACTTCCGTGGCTCAGCTTAGGGCTCACGTGACCCACGCCCGCCTTGCCAGCATTTTTTCCTTCACCAGCAGAACCGTTTGCCTTCATCCCGTGATTAGCCGTTTGTCACACGTGGCTTCTGTGGCCACAGCAGGTGGCTTGACGGGTCCTCTCTAGTTTATTGCATTCAGTTGGCTCCGCCTTCCATATTGTGAGCCGCCATGTTTACCTTTTTTTTTAGCACAGTGGCTTGCTTGGCCACTTTTTAATCATGTGACTCAGGTCTCTAGAATCATGTGACCTCTGCCTCCTATTTTGTATCTGCCTTGAACTGGTGTCCTCGGAATTTTGGCCCCTCTTGAGTTCCGTGGTCAGGTGGCCACCTTGGAATGTCACATGACCCAGGGCAACGGCCCAGGACTTCCTGTCACATGACCTGATCTGTTCTATGGTTTTGTGAGCAGGTGAGTCTCGATGCCTCCGCTTCTTAGTGGAACAGTAGATTCATTTGATCCCCATCCCTGCACCCCACTTGGGGATCCCCCCAAAACCCGGTGTCAATGAAGTGCTCATTTTGTTTTGTGCTGTTTCATTTTTTTCTGTTAAAGAGGAAACTTTCTTAATTTTTTTTTATTCATGTTTTTGGAGTTAAGATGGTTCATTTTTTTTTAAAAAAAAACCTTCCTTTTGTATAAAAGTCTCCCCCCCGCCCCAGATCTCATTTTTACACTACACTCCCCCAAATTTGAGATCATTCTTTTTTGTTTTTTTATTATGTGTTTCTAACACTACAACTCTTTGCATTTTGAAGGGTTTACAACCAAAGTGTCACTGGCAACGTTTGATTCCAGGGTCGCTGCCAGAATTGTGCTCTTTGCCCTGTTTGTAATAGAAAATGTGTTTGTTTCCTTTGCAGCCTGTTGCTGTTTCAGCTGCTAAACGTTTTCCATCCCGTGCCGGGGGGCGGAGGTAACTTGAGGCAAAATCCCAACATCCTTTGCCCCCCGTTTCTATCCCAGGGAAAGACCAGACTATTGATGTGGGGTAGGAGTCCTTTTGGTTCTAGGTCACAGAGTTGAGCAGTGGAGACTGGATCCAAAAGTTCTCTTCTGCCAACGAAAGGAGGAAGACTTTCTCCGTCATACGAAGGGGGAACTCTTGGATCTAAGCCTGTATGGACATCTTGTGTGCGACACTATTGGGGGAACACAGCTCAGGACTGAAATGCGTCTATTTTGCTCACAGATGTCCATCCCTGCAGCCCTTAAAATTCTTTTTAGAGAGAGAATTCGGTTTCGAAGTCTCTCACTGCGCAGGATCTTCAGGGTTATAGTTCACGCTTTGCCTTGTGATGTAGGTGGGCAGGAGAACAAACCCCAAAGAATCTCCACCTGCAAATTGCCGCAGCAAGCCCTAAAACCAGGTGTTATGGGGCCCGGGCAGATTGTGCCCGCTTTGCTCCTTCCCTCTCAAGCTGGGGAGAATGAAACCACAATTCCTGCCCTTAGTATTATGTCCGACCTCAGGGATTGTAGTCTCTCTAGCTTTGCCATATCTTAAGAGCAAAAAAGAGGATAGCCCGAGCTGCTGCCAGCCCGAGCTGGAGAAATAGGGCTGCGGGCATGCAGAGCCTCCCGAGCCCTGTCCCCCCCCCCCAAAAAAACCTGGACATTTCCTTTAAAATGTAAAAATCCGCCCAGATGAGCATGTTGGCCCCCCAAAAGAGGACATAACTGGGTTTCCCCGGACGAATGGCAACCCTACTCTTGGGCCAAATAAGCCGCCATCCCCTAAGCCAGGAATCTTCATTTTTTTAATCACAGGAGCGAATTGGGCTCATGCAAAGTAAAGGCCTGGTTTTGTGGCTTTTGGAGCACGTGAGTGAATCGGGGTGGAATACTTTGGGGTGCGTTGCAACACCTTCAGGGCCTTTCTAACTAGGATAAGAGCCGAGATTCCTCGACACTTCCATCCTCCCGCTTTCAGAAGCCAGGCCACGGACTCTTGAAGAAGGAAACCTTTTCCTCACCTGGACGGGAAGGTGGTTTGGCCGGCTACGCTGCGCCTCTCAGTTTCCACACCCAAGTGCAGAGCGTGGATGTTGAAATTTGCCTCTTGTCACCTCCTGAGCGGTGCCAGCTAGTATGTTGGTCTCCCTGCTCTCTCTAACTCTCCTTTTGCTGCCCCATCCAGAGTTGTAGCAATTCTATCCCCTGAATCCTGCAGAGTCTCATCCGGGGAAGAAGGTAAAAAGTGGAAGGGAGGAGGAGAGGGATTCAACACTCCCCCCCCCCCCTGCTTGCCTCCCTCCCCAAACAGGGTACGAACTTCCTCTTCAATGGTGCTACTTCCTTCCAGCCTGCACGTTCCTGCGACTCTTTGTCTCTAGGTTGCAGCGGGAGACACCCCCCTAGGGATTGGGGCCCCTCACGAGTATTTAGCCCTCCCCTCTCTCTAGGGGCCTGGGTGTGTGTGCGTGCGTGTGATCGGTAGCAGATAACTATTTTGTAATAACATATTTATTTTTTAGCTCTTTTGTGTACAAAAAAAACAACACCATTCAGTAATAATAATAAAAAAACCTAATAAAACAAAAGCGTGTCAACTCGTGCATTTTGTTTACATGATGCTCGGATAGTTTTTTTTTTTGGGGGGGGGGGGTAAACCGGATGGCAAAATTTGGAATTAGCACGTCAGGCATTTTGCAGTTCTTTGGCAAAAAAGTCTTTGATCATCAAGGTCAGGGGTCAGCAATTTTTTTCAGCAGGGGGTCAGTCCACTGTCTCTCAGACCTTGTGGGGGGGCGGACTTTTTTTTAAAAAACGAATTCCTATGCCCTATAAATAACCCCGATAGGCATTTTAAATAAAAGGACACATTCTATTTATGTAAAAACACGCTGATTCCTGGACCGTCCGTGGGCTGGATTTAGAAGGCGATTGGGCCAGGTTCGGTCCCCGGGCCTTAGTTTCCCTACCCATAAAGGTAAAGGGAGCCCTGACCATTAGGTCCAGTCGTGGACGACTGGGGTTGCGGCGCTCATCTCGCTTTACTGGCCGAGGGAGCCAGCGTACAGCTTCTGGGTCATGTGGCCAGCATGACTAAGCCGCTTCTGGCGAACCAGAGCAGCGCATGGAAACACCATTTACCTTCCTGCTGGAGCAATATCTATTTATCTACTTGCACTTTGACGTGCTTTCTAACTGCTAGGTTGGCAGGAGCAGGGACCGAGCAACGGGAGCTCACCCCGTGGCGGGGATTCGAACCGCCGACCTTCTGTCGGCAAGCCCAAGAGGCTCAGTGGTTTAACCCACAGCGCCACCCGCGTCCCCATGCTCAAGGTCAAAACTGGAGGGTCAGCAATTGGCCCACCTTAAAAAGGAAAAAAGAGAACGTTTTGGGGGAGGGGAGTCCAGGGTGGCTTTGGATTAAATTTACGCTGCATGGGGATGGGTTTTTTCCCTTCCCCTGCTGACTGGGAAGGAACAGAACCTCCAACATTCCTGTTGCAGACTAGGTATGTCCCTTCACACTCCGGTCATTTCCTACCAAATTCTGCATGCAAATAGCACAGGAGCATTTCCCCAAATCAAGAGTGCTTTGCCCTCCTTAAATATATTTACCGGTAAAGCAAGGTTGGCAACAGGGAGTGGGAGAAGATGCTTTCTAACAGCAGAAGGCAAGGTAAATAATGGAACAATTTCAAATGGTATCTGGGATGTTTTGCTGGCAGCAGAACTGAGGACCACCTTGCTTCGGAGCAGCTACAGATCTAGAGAAAAGCAGATTGTCCCATGATTGGGGTGGGGTGGGGCGGTCATACAGATTTTGCCTCCCCCTCCATTTGTCCCACAAGATAAACTTGCCTTGCGGTTAAATTAGAAGAGTCACGCAAGGCATCAAATGCAGAATCGGGCCCTACAGGGGTATCGCTAGACTACCATTCCCATCGTCCCTGGCTATTGGGATATGTCAGTTGGAGCTGATGTGAACTAGAGTCCTCCCAACAGGCCACCCCTTGCCGGTTGATATAAGGTTAGCAGACGTCCCCGTTTCCCGGGGACAGTCCCCGGATTTACAAATCAGTCCCCTGACAAAATCCATCTATTTAGTAGGAAGTTGAAAAGTGTCCCCGGATGCACTGAAAAAAATCTGGTAACCTTAGGTTGATAGGTGGTCGGTACTCTGCACAGGCTCAGAGGCACCATGGTTTATGTATCCGGCCAAGACAAACCAGGATCTGAGCCAGGAAGAGGGGCCATGCCAAGTGAAGCGAGAATGCCCTTGTTTAAATTCTGCCTCTTCTCCCCTGCCCCCCATATCTTGGGACCCCAACATTATTCCTCAGACTGGGCTGTGGACCTCGCTTTCTGTGGCCTAGAAACCCCTTGAGCCCTAATCCCGTTGCTTGGTTGTTGGGGAGGGCAGAAACTGGGCAGGCTGCTGGGAGACCCCCACGCCCCTCTGCACATGGGCAGATGCACCCCTGGCTATAGCTGACCCCCTTCTTTCCATGGGACCCTGTATGTAAGTGGCCTCCTTGGCTCTTTCTATCAGCCCATATGGGACCAGCACGGGTGGCCAGGCCTGGTGAACTTACAATTCCTTACCCCTGTGGTTATGATTTGTGGGTTCCCACTTAATTTTATTTTGATTGTAAATGTGATTCAAATTGTATTTTAAACTCATCGTTCGATTTTGTGTTTTTGATGTATTGTATATTTGGTGTTAGCCGCCCTGAGCCCGGTCTCGGCCGGGGTATAAATAAAACTTTTATTATCATTATTATTAAATTAACTAGCGTGGCGCATTGGTTAGGGTGTCGGACTAGGACCTTGAAGACCAGGTTTCAAATCCTGACTGGTTGACTGTCGGCCGGTTAGCGCTTGTCTCAGCCTCAGCACCTCGCAGGGTTGTTGTGGGGAGTAAAATTAGCGGGACGGAGAACCATGCATGCCACCTTCTATCTCCCTGAAAGAGAAAAGGTGGGCTATTAATACAATAAAGCAGTGCTGTTTTTCCGGGGGGGGGGGGGTTACGCAAACCCCTAAACATTTTGTGAATTTAAGTTTGGCCTCATTAAGGGGCATTATTTCAATACGAGTAGGAAAATGAGACATTTTCTTAGAAAAGAAAAGAAAAGAAAGAAAAGAAAAGAAAAGAAAAACACGGCAGCAAAGGAATAAATGCACCCTGGGGTGCACAGCCCTAGGTTAGCAAGGCGGAAGAAATTAGGGTTGCCAGGTGTCCACTATTTGAGTGGACAGTCCACTTTTTAACATTATGTTCACTATTTCCCCCCCACAAAATAGTGGACATTTTTTTTATTCAAAAGCTTTAGGATGAAATGATATTTTAATACGTGTTAAAATGTTTGTAAGAAAAGATATAATTTAATTTAATTTAATTTAAACCCCCCCTCCGCTTGTCCGCTATTTTTTGGAAGCAGACCTGGCAACCCTAGTTCAAGAAATGCACTTTGCATATGCTCAGGGAAGGCCGAATCTCTCCAACCCCCCAAAATAAAACATGCTTTCTTCCTCCGCTGGGCTGGAAAGGAAAGCCACGTCTCCATGGGGGAAGAGAACTACAACTCCCAGCATGCCCCGGGGCCATGGGTGGGGCAGGAAGTAATTAGCCCTATTCCCACACACCCATATTTGAGCTGATGACCTTGCATAAGGGGTGGGGAGGAGCAGGAGGGAGAAACAGGCAAACAGAAACTTGCAAACACCTCCAAGGGGAAGGCAGGTCCCATAGACACCCCCAGCCATGCAGAGTTTCAGGCTGCCCCCCAAGCTCTGCTGGAGCCTCCTGCGGCTGAGCAGCCCCCCAGGGTGAGTCTGGAGAGGGGGCAGGGAAAGTTGCCTTTTGGTGGGCGTGGGGTGGTGGTTTTAGGGGGGGTCTGAATGTGGGGCGCTTTGGAAAGGGGGGGGGCTGTTGGGAAAGGGGTTTAGGGGTGCAGGGGATGAGAGTGAGCTATTGAGTGGGTGGCCAAGACCCTCCCCATAAGTGGTTCCTTATGGGTGGGGCTACCTGTTGGGGGGCGATAGGGAGCAGCAGTGCTTTCCCCCCTAAAAAATAAACATAAATGTTTTGGGGTACTCTCATTTTGACTCGAGAAAATCACCATTTTATAGTTCAAATCTGGGGAAAGAAGTACAGTAAACGGACCAAAGTGCTGTACAAAGATTCACAAAATGTTCTGGGGTATACGTACCCCCCAGGAAAAAAAGCACGGGGGGGGGCAGCATCGCTTGATTTAGTTCAGCAGTTTTGTGGAAGGGATGAAACGGAAGAGTTTTAGCTGGACTTTGAACAAACGTACAATTTATTTGTTGCTGCTCTGAACTTTGCTGTGTTATTACCTTCCTGAGTGGGTCCTGCAGGCTGCTCTTCTGAGTAATTCTTTGTATAGGTTAGTGGGGGGGCACTGAGGATGGGTTTAAGGAAACAAGGGGTGGTGGTCCTAAAAACAAAATTGGGGACCCCTGCCCCACACCCACAAAAAGCCCTTCGAAACGTCGCAGTTTCTAAAAAATGAAATTATAAATATTTACAACCACAGCCACTTTACCTGTCCAGGTGGTTCAGGAGCCATTTCACTAAACCGCCCTCTCTTTTTTACTCCTCGCCTTTTCTTTTCCATCCCAGGTCTGGTGGGCTCCCAGCTTTGACGTACCCCTCTTCCCACCCAAATGGAAGGAGACTCTATGCTACACAGACTGCGGAGGTATTTCGGGGGTGCTGGGGGGACGAGCAGGGCCTATTTCTAGTTACGCCACTTTATTTTAATGGGGTGGATTCTGGTGGATCAGGCCCAAGGGCTTTTGCAGTTTGATGGTCGTGCGAAGGGTTGGTTGTTTTTTTTTTTTAGGGGGGAGGTTAAGAAAGGTAAGGATTTGTGGGCTGTGTGGCATGGGACGGTTGTTGGTTTGGGTGCTGGCAAAACAGGTCTGTGAACTTTTACCCCTTCCTCTGTCGTTACCTACACGTGACTTCCTAATTTGATGAATGCCTATTGCGCACTCGTTAATCTCATTTATGCTTGCAACACCCTTTGTTGGGCCTGACACTTTCTTGGGGAGTGAGTCAGGTTAATTTGCCTTCCTCATCTTCATGAGGACTAGGAGCATGGTGGGTTTAAGAACCAAAAGCAGCTTTTGGAAAGTCAGGCGGATTTTATCCTAGCCAGCTCCGTTAAGGCTCATTGAGAACCCCTGCAGCTATTGGCCTCACTTATTCCTTTCCCCTTCTCCACTCCACCCCGGAAAAATAATATATAAAAATTCTGAACCCCTGGTGCCCCAAATCCTTTTCAGGTTCCCATGACAGTAGGGAGGCCAAAGTTTTTTTTTCCTCCCCCAGTTGAAGTGCTTCGAAGTCAGTGTGTGTCCTTAGAATATGGTTACTCTAAAAGGCAACCCTTTCTCACACAAATGTCTGGAATTGGCTGGAAAAGGCATTTATCCCCACCCCACAAAAGATGCATTTTGAACACCCTTTTTTAAAATAAACGCTCCACCCCAGAAGCGGCTGCAACCCCCCCCATGGTGGAATCTGGCGACACATTTCCACCCCCTCAAACCAGATGCATTTGTAACTTGCCATTTCCAGACGTATAGTATTTTGTCTCGTAAATACGCTGCATGCTTGTAGAACAAAAAGCGGTTTACGAAGATGATAGAACAGTGAAATTTTCAAGAAAAAACGGTTTAAAACAGCCGTTTAAAGCAATCGGATAACAATTAAGATCAGCGATAAGCTTTTTTCAAAAAATTAAAACACGTGCAAACGTTCCAGATACCTGGGTGGGCTTGCCTAAACAAAAATTGTTTTTTGGTACAGTAATTGCTTTTATTAGAAGATTTTCTTGGGTAGCAAAAGTACATTGGGTGCCTGTTCTCAATTCATAGAATCCTTCATACATCGAATGTGAGACATTACTGTTATGGGGTTTTGGGGAAAATAAAAGGGGGGCAGAGGAAGTAAACTTTCATCTATCTGTCTGTCTGTCTGTCTGTCTGTAATTTGCCCTGAAAAGAGCACAAAAAAGGTACCTGCCTGGCGTCAATAGGCAGGGAGTTCCAAAGTTTGGCTGCTGCTATGCTTAAAAGGCTGATTTTTTTTACAAATCTGGAGCGGGGATAGTGTGTCACCTGCAGCCCTGGCAGTTCTGCAAATCGAGGTGTTATCCCGGAGATCCTTCCCTCCCTGACTTCCACCCGGCATCTTCTAGGGGAAAGGTCGGGTTATTTAATCCCCGATTTGGGAAGTATGTAGGGGAAAGGTGACCCGTCACCAGCTGAGTCCCAGACGCCCACATGACGTGGCTGGAGAAGGAGGAGGATTGCTCGTCCCAGCTGCGTTGGAATTCCTGGAACAAAGCGGCAAATGTCCTGGGATCCCGCCAGGATTTTCCTTTGCCGGCTCCTCCCCACTGCAGGGCTGATTTCAGGTTCACCTCCAGACTGAACCAGTAAGAGGGACTGTGCCGGGTTAGACCAGAGGACCAGCGCTCTGCTCCCAGCAGAGGGCAGGCTGAATCATCGTATTATAGAATTGGGAGGGGACCCCCAGCGGTCATCTAGTCCAACCCCCTGCAATGCTGGAATCTCAGCTAAAGCATCCGTGGCAGATAGCCTTCGAACCTCTACTTACAAACCTCCAAGGAAGGAGAGCCCACCTCCTCGCAAGGGGGTCCCCGTTCCACTGTCAAGCAGCTCCTGCTGTCAGAAGGTTCTTTCTGGTGTTGAGCCCGGAGCCTCCTTTCTTATAATTTCATCTCACTTTTCACTTTTAATTTGTATACCGCCTTTCTGATTTGCTATACCCAGGGCGGTTTACAATCTGAAGAAACGACAAAGAACGTAGAACCTTATAGCAATCTAATCCAATACAAAAATGTGATAATAAAACACAACTTTAGAATAAGCAACTTATAACAAATAAAGTAATATTCAACAATCCATTATTATTATTATTATTATTATTATTATTATTATTATTATTTATACCCTGCCACTCTGGGCGGCTCCCAACAGATTAAAAACAAAATAAACTTGCATGTATGGTTGTATTGTTTCGTATGTGTTTGTTTTTGTTGATTGTTGTTTTTATAAAATTTAATAAATATATTTTTTAAAAAACAGAATAAAGCATCAAACATTAAAAACTTCCCTAAATATATAATATTAAATATCGGCATATAAAAATTGAACAGAAATTCACACTTGACGATCACAATAGGTAATTTCTAAACTATAATCAATGAAAACAGCGGCAAGTCGCAGCGAATAAAATGATAAAGAACAAATTGAGAAGCAGAGGCTGGAGGGTGGGGCAAGGCAGGTGTGGAAGGAGGCCTTGCCTGGCGGACAGCAAGAAGTCTCTCCCCTCATAAAATGAATCCATCGGTTTGGATCCTGCCCTCCGGAGCAGTAGGAAACCAGCTTGCTCAATCTTCCATGTGACATCCCTTTAGATAATTGAAGATGGCGATCCTGTCTCCTCTCAGCCTCCCCTTTTCCAGGATAAAAATCCCAACTCCTTCAACCATTCCTCATCAGGCTTGGTCTGCAGACCCTTGGTCATTTTGGACTCCCTCCTTGGTGACCTGGTTGGGGAAGGAGCTGTAGCTCCGGATTAATGTAGAAAACAAGGGTGTGATCCTGATGATTAAAGTGCCTGACAACAAATAAAGTGATTAATAATCATTATAATAATTTTATTATGTATACACCAGCCATCTGGCTAGGTTCCCCCAGCCACTCTGGGTGGCTTATAGCACATTAAAGATTACCGGTAAAACATGTGACATTCAAAATTTCCAGATACAGGATTTGCAATAGTTGATTTGTGGCTGGAGCAACCCAGCTGAATGGGTGGGGTACAAATACTAATGTTAATTTTTATCAGGAAATAAGGATTTGTTTTAAGTTTTTCATGTGTGTGTGTGTGTGTGTGTGTGTGCTAAAACTCAGTCTCATAAAATTGTTTAACCACATCAGTTAGCAAACATGGATACATGTGCCATGTTTCTCTAGCTGGAAACCCTCTAACACCAAATAATGTTCTTGTCGCTTTTTGCAGGCCGTGCTGGATAAATCGACTGCTAAGTCAGATGCAGTTTCCCAAGCGATAGCGGAAAAGAAACCTTCAATTGCAGTAGGTGCTTTTTTCCTTTTGGGGGGCGGGGGGAGATATTCGGCAGATTGACTTCACGCTCCCCGCTGTGAATTTTAGGGAAAACAAAAGACACGTGTTCACATGGTATTGCTGTGCAAACCCCTGACCTCCCCACTGACTTGAGCTTCTGGGATGTTACGGGGTATTCACAAACATTCATTCTCTGTGCTCAGAGGGCGGTGGGGGAGAGGGCTGCCTGAGCAAGGCCCCCCCCCAGCATTTGGGGACTTAACTGGTTAAAAGGCTGCCTTTTAAATTAAATTAAATGCCCTTTTAAATGTGCCGTGCGAGGGGGGTGTGGTTATTGGGTTGTCCTTGTTCTTATTTTTAATGCGTTTTTTAAAAAATATATTGTAATTTTGTGTTGTGAACCGCCCTGAGATCTATGGGCATAGGGCAGTATGTAAATTTAATATATGGTTATAAATCTGCAGCAAACCCCCCACCCTGTTCACCATGAGATGCCCTTTTCCTGGTCTCCGCCACCACACATGGTTGGGCAGCTGGCAAGGGACCTTTTTTTAATGTCCTGTCTTTGGAATACCTTAAGAACCTAAGGATTGCCGTGCCGGATCTGGCCACAGGCCCAGCTAGGCCGGCACCCTGTTCTCGCTGGGGCCACCCTGATGGACATTATCGGAAACCTGCAAGCAGGATCCGAACACGAGACCCTCTCCCCTCCTGCGGTTTCCAGCGGCTGGTGTCGAAAGAAACATTGCCTCCGACGGCGGAGGTGGAGCGTAGCCGTTTCCCAAAAATACAGCTAAATGTAAATTAACAAATATAATTAAATAGGATGATAAGGGTGTGAGCGCGACAGCCCTGGCAGCTAATTATAGGGCAGGTATAATTCTGAAACGTACACGTGTGGGCGTTTCTGCACCGGCGAAAGTTAGCTGGTATTAATATCTCCCCTGCCTTTATTCTCCTTTGCAGAGAGAGAGAGACAGGGTTTAAATTTATGTCGGTCTGCATGCAGCTGTCGGTTGCGAGCTGGGATGTTTTGTGATGCAGAGTGAGACCCTCTGGTCCCGGCTGGCTGGCTGGTTCTCCAGGGTCTCTGACTGAGCAGGCTCCTTCCGAGCCCTTCACGGAGGTGGCGGGATTTGAACCCGAGACCTTGTGCAGGCCACGCAGGTGCCTTTCCCACTGGATTCCTAAGAATGCTAGGGAAACCTGCTCGATCAAGCCCGTGGCCCAGCCAGCCCAGCATCCTGTCCTCACAGTGGCCAGTCACGTGCAGGATCCCAGCACAAGAGCCCTCCCCCTATGGCTTCCAGCGACCAATATTATATATTACACACACACACACACACACACATACACATTTTTTAAAGTTAATTTCCCCTTAATAACATTCCAATTGGTAGCAGATCAAATCAAATCTTGCCACATCATAATAAAGCCAGTTATACATTCCAAATTAAATAATTTAATGGGACTTCCCATGTTCTGGCTGTCGGGAGAACGTTTCTTTCACTTGTTCCTGCATACTTCTCTCTTGTTTTTTTCCAGTTTCATAATTCCGATCTTAACCCTTGTCTTATCATCGCAATCAGTGGTGTATGACTTTCTAACATATTTAGCAAGGTCATATTTCTATTAACCTGCAAGAGGCCTTGTTACCCATCGGTTGATTTTCAGCTCGCCCCCTCTCCTTCATTCCACACATTTATCTTCAAGAGCTCTGGGCTCACTTCCAGCTCTCCTTCGCTTTGAGTTGGGCTCAGCGGTCTTTCAGATTCCCCCCCCCCCCCGGGATATGGTGGGAAAGTTTTTTAAAAAAATATTTTTATTGAAGAATTTCTTGATTTACAAAGGTATTGCAATGTCTCTCTCATATGATAGTCCAAATACGAGTTTTCCATAGAAAAATCCATGTACAAAAGCATATGCAGCTTTTGGTGTGCAATATTCCCCAATTGTAATCCATTTGGCAGAGCCTTCCTGGCTACTTGTCCTCCCTGAGTTGGTCTAATCCTTCTTTAACGGCATCCATGTTGGCCGCCGTCCTTCCCTCCTGTGGCAGGGAGTTCCAGAGTTTCTATGCATCGTGTGCCGAAGGGCTTCCTTTTTAATCTGTCCTGAATACCTCCAACATTCAGAGGGAGAAAACGTTTTTCGCTTTCTCTGGGATATGCATGATTGTATCGAATTCCGTCATGCCATATCTCACTCACATTTTCTCCAAATTTAAAAAGCCCCCAGTGTTGCAACTCTTCCTCTTGTTCTCCATCCAGGAGTCAAAGTCATTTGCCGTTGGGATGTTCAAGGGCCAAGTCAACACGGAGCAGGTCTTCCCTTATCCTTCAGGTAAAATGCCAGGGGCTTGGAGAATCCAGCCAGCGGTCTCAGGTGGGAAGAGCTTGGAGAGTCTAAAAAGCAGAATGAGGCAAGGAAATCCAAATCGGTTCCGCCGCAAGGTGCATGTTGGGGTTTGGAGAAGCAGCTTGCTGGGAGGAAGGAGCAACGCAGGGGCTGATGTTTCCCTTCCCTTTTCTTATTACAGTTCTAAATGAAGAACAAGCCCAGACACTGAGAGAGCTGGTGGGCCCCGTCTCTCGCTTCTTCGAGGTGAGGACTCCCAGAATGGTGCCTGTCTTAATAATAATAATAATAGTTTATTAGGGCAGGGCCAGAATTATGTGGGTTGGAATTGCGGAGAAATGGCAGGTTTTGGCTGAACCTTGGGGGACACATTCACAACAGCGAGGGGAAACGCAGAATGGGTTTAAATCATGGGTAGGCAACCTAAGGCCCGGGGGCCGGATGCAGCCCAATCGCCTTCTAAATCTGTCCCGCGGACAGTCCGGGAATCAGCATGTTTTTACATGAGTATTATGTGTCCTTTTATTTAAAATGCATCTCTGGGTTATTTGTGGGGCCTGCCTGGTGTTTTTACATGAGTAGAAGGTGTGCTTTTATTTAAAATGCATCTCTGGGTTATTTGTGAGGCATAGGAATTCGTTCACCACCATCACCACCCCAAAAAAATATATAGTCCGGCCCCCCACAAGGTCTGAGGGACAGTGGACTGGCCCCCTGCTGAAAATTTTTGCTGACCCCTGGTTTAAATAGATGCTTTCCCCATTGTCTGACTCTCCCTCCCTCCCTCCCTCCACCAGGAGGTGAACGACCCGGCCCAAAACGATGCGCTGGAGAAAGTGGAGGACAAGACCATGGAAGGCCTTAAGGAGCTTGGAGCTTTTGGCTTGCAAATCCCCGTCGACCTCGGGGGGCTGGGGCTCAGCAACACCCAGGTGAGGCTCGAGGGTTGGCGCCCCCTCATCCTTCCCACCAACTCTACCAGACTCGGAGGGAAGCCTAGGAAGGAAACGGCATAAAGGTTTGTGAGCTTAGAGGGATTTCCTGCTGCTCTGTGCAGCTATTGGTCAAGTCGCTGTGATGTCATGGAAGGTTCGCAGACATTTTGTCCTATCAGGGATGGGGGTGGCTTTCCTGCTTTGAGGAAGGCTGAGCTGCCTCGTCGCCGAGGAAAATGTGCTCTGCCCATGCTCAGAGGCGAGAGAGAGAGCTTTGAATGCTTCACGGCTGACGACCCCAGCCACAATTCCTTCTTTTGTTCTCTTCCCGCCGCAGTATGCGCGAATGGTGGAGGTCGTCGGCATGCACGACCTGGGGGTGGGCATCACCTTGGGGGCCCACCAGTCGATCGGGTTTAAAGGCATCCTCCTCTATGGCACCAAGGAGCAGAAGGAAAAGTACCTCCCCAAATTGGCAACAGGTAAGGGGTCTTGGCCTTGGGGGGGGGGGGAGAGCTAAGGGGCAGAGACATAATAACCAGTGGCAGGCGATGGGGAGGAGAGGGGCAGAATAAGGGGCTGAGGAAGGAAGTTGAGGGAGGGAGGTGCACCCTGCAACACGGTCCCTCCCGCTGCATGAATCCCCGCTTCAAAGGTTCCTCGCTTCACAAGTTCCCCCTTTCGCCACCCAACATCCCCGTGGGGCCATTCACCTGCCTAAATTCCCTTTCATCGTGGTGTATGCGTGTTTTTTGTGGGTGCACGAGGATGGCCTGTGTTGTTTTTATTTGATTTAAATATATATATAAACTTACAACAAAATCCATTGAAAATCCTTATAGCGAGAACTCTCTGAATCTCATGACTGCCTCCCCTCCCCTCCATTGGTCCTGGTGTCAATATTTACATCTGCATATCAGCCCGTTATTCACATTTTTTATCCATCTAAATTGTCTGTAGTCTTTGTTACCTTGCAAGTGAAATTAAAATCCTGCTAGTGTTTTCATCTGCTTACAATGGTCCCATATATCTATATCTATATCTATATCTATCTATCTAGATAGATATATATAGATATAGATATAGATATATATAGATATAGATATGCATATATATATATGCATGCATATATATATCTCTCTCCCCTTTCCTTTTTATGTTCTTTGTCCTTAAAACATTTTTTATTATTAATTTAGCATAATTATTACAAAATCAAAACATTGTATTACAGTTACATGCATATATACAAAATTCTCGATAATGTTATTAATAAAAAAGAAAAATACAGAAGAAAGAAGAGGAAAAAGAGGAAAATAAAATAAAAAGACCCCCCCCCCATTCTCTTTTTTTAAAGTTCTTGTCGTCTTGGCTCCTGAGCTTTCCAGTTAATTTTGCCATTTTGGCAGAGTCCATCAACTTGGTTTGCCGTTCTTCCCCGGTCGGGGTTGTTTCTTCTTCCCATCCAGGTTGTGTTATTTGGATCACGGGGGTTGAGGGATGCTTATATTGCATGAAACTTGGAAGCCGCTTCAGGCCTTGTAGGCAAAGGTGGCTCTGCGTATTTGGGGTGCCTCTGCCTTTCCATGACGACCCTCTTTTTTTAAAAATAAAATAAAATAAAACCCTCCAGGTGAGACCATTGCTGCGTACTGCCTGACGGAGCCCACAAGCGGATCGGACGCAGCTTCCATCAGATCCACGGCTGAGCTCAGCCCCTGCGGCACTTACTACACTCTCAACGGGAGCAAGATTTGGATCAGGTGAGTTGGGGGCCAGCCTGGGTGGGTAGGTAGAGGAGGAGGAGGAGGAGGCGGTACAGATTGGGGCTGGGTGGGGGGAGTGTTTGCCACCCACCTTGGTGCAGAGATTTCACAAAAAAGAGCCTTGAACCTGCCACGTTTCTCTTTGGAAAACACCCACTTCCTCAGTATATTTTTGGATAATTTTTATACTGCCGCTTTTTATCATATTATTATTATTATTATTATTCATTGAATTTATATACCGCCCTATACCTGGAGGTCTCAGGGCGGTTCACATAAAAAGATCACAGTGTACAAAATGAAAAAATTAAAGGAATTACCCCAATAATACCCCCCCTCCCAAAAAAAACAGGGTATGGGATGTTGATCAGGTCAGCCAAAGGCCTGGTTAAAAATGAATTTGTTAGATATAGTTAACAGGTAGGTAGCCGTGTTGGTCTGCCATAGTCAAAACAAAACAAAATAAAAAATTCCTTCCAGTAGCACCTTCGAGACCAACTAAGTTTGTTCTTGGTATGATGCACACTTCTTCAGATATAGATAGAGATAGATAGATAGATAGATAGATAGATAGATAGATAGATAGATAGATATAGAGAGAGATATATAATAACTATGGTATTAACTGACTTGTATTAATTCTTTTTGGATGAATCCCCCCCCCTTCGGTTTGCTTCCGCTGTATTGTGTTGTGTTTGATATTCCAATGTTTGTGATTCCCGCCCCCAACCCATGTTGTTGTGAGCCTCTTTGAGCTCAACATGTGTTGTTGCAAAAGCGCAGAATGCAGGTATCAAATCAAAATGAAATATGTCCCGTCCCCCCGCAAAAAAATAAAAAATAAATAAATGTCAGGATGGGAAAAACCTCCATAAGTTAAAAAGCTGCCCAACTGCTTGTGTGTGTTAGTTTAGGACAGGCATGGCCAAACCTGGCCCTCCAGCTGTTTTGGGACTACAACTCCCATCATCCCTAGCTAACGGGACTAGTGGTCAGGGGTGATGGGAGTTGTAGTCCCAAAACAGCTAGAGGGCCAAGTTTGGCCATGCCTGGTTTAAAGGTAAAGGTAAAGGCACCCCTGACCGTTAGGTCCAGTTGTGGACGACTCTGGGGTTGCGGCGCTCATCTCGCTTTACTGGCCGAGGGAGCCAGCGTCCAGCTTCCGGGTCATGTGGCCAGCATGACTAAGCCGCTTCTGGCGAACCAGAGCAGCGCACAGAAACGCCGTTTACCTTCCCGCTGGAGTGGTACCTATTTATCTACTTGCGCTTTGATGTGTTTTTGAACTGCTAGGTTGGCAGGAGCTGGGACTGAGCAACGGGAGCTCACCCTGTTGCGGGGATTCGAACCGCCGACCTTCTGATCGACAAGCCCTAGGCTCTGTGGTTTAACCCACAGCGCCACCTGCGTCCCATATATGCGTGGTTTAGGAGGTTTAAAATTGTATCTAAAGAATCTTTTTAAAAAAAAAAAAAAAAAAAGTCTTGGTGACAAAAAGAACAGTAAGGAAGGTGTCAGGTGGGACTTCCTGGGGAGAGCATTCCAAAATATAGACCTTCATATGTGAGGTTGGAGGCTTGCCTGTGGTCCAACCCCGCCGAATCCTGACTGGCAAATCTCTTGCAGCAACGGCGGCCTTGCGGATATATTTACCGTTTTCGCCAAAACGCAGATAAAGGACGAGGCGACCGGGGAAGTGAAGGACAAAATAACGGCCTTCATAGTGGAGCGAGCCTTTGGGGGTGTCACACGGTGAGTAGTATCGACCTCATTCCAGCTCAGGCTTATTCCTCCACCCGGGCCAGTATCGCCTGCTCTGGCTGGCAGCAGCTCTCCAGAATCTCAGGTGCACACAGGGGGAGAGATTTCCTGGCTCTGCTCACTGGAGATTGAGCTTGGGAGCTTCTGCGTTTAAAAAACAGGGAATTTACAAGAACGCCTGCAAATGATACGTACGCGAACATTTAAAATTGGGGACTGTCCATTAACTTTTTACGGGAAGGTGCTTCCTTAATGACCAGTGCTTGGCGATGTAGAAAAATTTCCTGCAGGCATTTAAAGGTTAAAACGCATTTACCGTATTTTCCCGTGTAAAAGACTGTATTTTTTTAAGTTTAAAATTGGGGGTCATCTTATACATGGATAGTGCATAGGGGGGACTGGCAACCCCCCCCCAAAGGCTCAACAACTCTGGGCAATCTCCCCCCATTTTATTAATTTGGAGTCCCCCAGAATACTTATACATGGAAAAATACGGTATTTATCTCTCCCCCTCCAGCGGACCCCCGGAGAAGAAGATGGGCATCAAGGCGTCGAACACTGCCGAGGTCCACTTTGACGGGTGCCGTGTTCCTGTCGAGAATGTCATAGGGGCCCCCGGCTCTGGGTTCAAGGTGGCCATGAATATCTTGAACAACGGGCGTTTTGGCATGGCTGCTGCCACGGCCGGTACCATGCGGGGGCTGATCAGCAAAGCGGTGAGTGAAGTCTCATAGTATCTTTGGTTTGTTGAGTTGGAAGGTGAAGCCCCCCCCCTCCATTTTTTAAAATGCTTGATGTTTTAGCGTGTTCTTATATCTGCTGGAGGCCCCTCAGCGGGGCTGGGGAAACCTGGTCAGATGGACAGGGTTGTCCGTCTGTCTTGAAAGACAATGGAGTGCGCCTCCGGGGGTGAAGTCAGGACCAAAGTGACCTCCTGGAGGAGCAAGCCTGGGAAGAGTGTAGGGGGGTCCTGGGCTGCCCAAGACGACAAGCCCCCCCCCCTTGTCGGCCTTGCCTATATGGCCCAAAGGAAAGCAGAACAAGATGTTTGGCACCAGCCTGGCTGTAGGAGTTGCCGGAAGGAGGCGTACAAGGCCTCACCCAACCGCCTTAGGGACTCCGCTCTGGATTTGTGTCGGGCTTACAAATAATAAAATCATCACCATCTAGTCTAGTGGTTCTTAATCTTCTTTCTCTGGCCCACGCTTTCAGAATAAAAGTTTGCTTTTGCCATGCTGATTTCTTTTCTTTTTTTATTGAAGAGAAATACATTGGCAAACTAAGAGAAACAACTCCTAGCAGTGCTTGGTTCTAGCGGTCGATCGCGAAGGTGCTCTTGGTTGACCAAACTCTGGCACACCCCCTCTCCCCAAAAATAAAGCTCAACAACTCTTGGTAATGACAATGGGTAGATCACTGTCAGTTTTTTCATACTGGGAGTAGATCGCAGCCTCTGGGGAGTTGGGCGTGCCTGATTTGTAACACAGAACACAATTACTTCATGATAAAATCATGGGACACCCAGGAAATGTAAGACGGTGCAGCTACAGAAGACCATGTGTCATTCGCAAAATATAATGATCAATGAGCGTACCTTAAGCATGTATACAAGCTCAGTGAGTTTGATTGTGTTGCCAAATGTCCCGCCTGGGGTCAGTTGTGTGACTGCCCCGAACCTGGAACAAAGCCTTGTGCACATTCCCGGCTATGCGCGACCTGTGGCACATTCAATATGCGATTGTTCCCCAGTGTGAAGAACAACACACACAAGCCATTGATGAGGCTAAACTATTTATTATAGGTAAATGCAGAATATGTCTCTGCTAGCCAGCTCAGATACTCTAGCATCTCTCAAGCCAGAACTGAAAGTAAAGTACAATAACATCACATGTGTGAGAAAGCAGATAGGACTACTGGCTTTCTCACAGGATAAAAACAGACACGTTACACCAGCCTCGCTGTTGCTTTTGCAGCTCGGCGTGTACAAATATCCCAACAGATTGTCCTTGAATCTTCCTGCCACACCCTTTGAGAGCCACTGAGCTAGTCCAACCTGCTTAAGAATCCCTGGCAGAGGGCTGCCCAGTCCCTGCTTAAAAATTATATAGAACTGTAGAGTTGGGATGGGTTCCAAGGGTCATCTAGTCCAACCCCCTTTAGCATGTTCCCAGGAGTTCTGGCTTGTGATCGCTGTGGCTCTTGCCTCAGGGTCCAGAGCTGTGGCATCCCTTGTTGTATAATCCCCGCCCCCCTTTTAATGTTTTGCCTGCTCTCATTTTTCCACCCCAAGCCTCATGGTCTCTGTTTCTTTGGTCTCCCCCCATCAACATCCCATTTTATCCAAAAAGGTGAACTACGCTGCAAACAGGACCCAGTTTGGAGACAAAATCCACAACTTCGAGGGAATTCAGGAGAAACTGGCTCGCATGGCAGTTCTACAATACGTGACAGAGGTGAGGGCAAAGGCGAAAGAGAGCTGGCGCATGGGTTTGGCGCAGCGATGCGCAAACTCCTGTGGCATGCAGAAAAAGCGCAGTGCTCAGAACCAAAGCCCCCCCGACTGCAGCCCATCCTGACCCGCCACCTTTCCCCAGCCTGGCAATGCTCCTTTAAATCTTTGCTTCATAAGGACTAGGAACTTGAGAAGAACGTCAGGAGGATCCCTGCAGCGGGATCACGCCAAAGCCCATCTAGCCCAGCTTTCTGTTCTCACAGTGGCCAACCCCAAGGGGGGGGGCATGAGTGCAACCACGCTCCCCAAAGGGTTGTAAACTGAAAGGTAAAATTAACAGGACCCACAAGCTATTAGTTTCAGCACATCCTGTTATGACGCAAACTTTTTCAAAACAGTGATGAAGCAGAGCATGGGTAGGCAAACTAGGGGCTGGATCCGGCCCAATCGCCTTCTAAATCCGGCCTGCGGATGGTGCAGGAATCAGCGTGTTTTTACATGAGTAGAATGTGCCCTTTTCTTTAAAATGCTTCTCTGAGTTATTTGTGGCGCATAGGAATTCGTTCATTTCAGCCCCCTGAAAAAGTTTGCTGACCCCTTGGCTCTTTTCCTCTTCCCTGCAGTCCATGGCGTATATGATCAGCGCGAATATGGATCAAGGGGCGACCGACTTCCAGATCGAGGCGGCCATCAGCAAAATCTTTGGCTCGGTGAGAAAGGGGCCTGGTGCGAAATGGGGAAGGTGGACCTGCCCCCTTGTCTGTTAGTCACGGACAAAGTCCCCTCTGTTTTGACAATCTCCCTTGGCGGCGGCGGCCGCTGTTGTTGTTGGTGTTTCAGTGCGCCCATTTTACAGCCTGAGAAGACAGAGTCATTTCCCCCTCTTTCCCTTTTGTGTTGCCCAGGAGGCTGCTTGGGCTGTTGCAGACGAATGCATCCAGGTCATGGGCGGAATGGGCTTCATGAAGGTGAGTCAATTGGGAGAAATCTCTTCCACCAAAACCACCAATTGTCATCCACAGTGTTTGTAGTTCCAGGTTTTCATTCCAAAATGATTCCCCCCCCCTTTTTTTTTAATAACAGAAAGCAAATACCTGAAAGATTGTCATGCCACCTATATGCCCATTTGACCACTTTGATCTATGGAACTGGCAGTATTTCCAGGTGCCAAAATGATACCCATTCCTCATTCATAAAAAAATCTCTTTTTTAGCGTGGCAGCACCTACGTGCAAGAACTCTCTGCCTGTTGACATCAGGCAGGCTCCTTTTCCTGTACTCTTTTCATCGCCTGCTAAAAACATTTTTCTTTGGACAAGCCTGCCCAGACACGTAGAACGTTGGTGTATGTTTTAATCTGCTTTCATTTTATTGCTGATTTAATCTTCTGAACGCTTTTAAGGAGTTGTTTTTACTGCTACTTTTCGTTTTATTCTCTCTGTGTACCGCTTTGAGGTTGTTGATTTTTTTAAAAAACAACAACAATCGAGCATTGTATAAATTTATGAAATAAATAAAATAACAACAGACAGAAAAATGCAAAGAGAAGAAATGAAAACATGGCTTTGTAGTTTACTGAATTGATAAGAAATAAACAGTGGCATAAATAAATAAATAAACAAACAAACAAACAAACAAACAGCAGTCACGAAAATAGAAGACGCCTGCTTCTTGGGAGAAAAGCAATGACAAACCTAGACAGCATCTTAAAAAGCAAAGACATCACCTTGCCGACAAAGGTCCGTATAGTTAAAGCTATGGTTTTCCCAGTAGTAATGTACGGAAGTGAGAGCCGGACCATCAAGAAGGCTGATCACCGAAGAATTGATGCTTTTGAATTATGGTGCTAGAGGAGACTCTTGAGAGTCCCATGGACTGCAAGAAGATCAAACCTATCCATTCACAAAGAAATAAGCCCTGAATGCTCACTAGAAGGACAGATCCTGAAGTTGAGGCTCCAGTACTTTGGCCACCTCATGAGAAGAGAAGACTCCCTAGAAAAGACCCTGATGTTGGGAAAGATGGAGGGCACAAGGAGAAGGGGACGACAGAGGATGAGATGGTTGGACAGTGTTCTCGAAGCTACCAACATGAGTCTAACCAAACTGCGGGAGGCAGTGGAAGACAGGAGTGCCTGGCGTGCTCTGGTCCATGGGGTCACAAAGAGGCGGACACGATTGAATAACAACAACAAAACAGTGGCATGCGAAGGAGAGAGAGGTTGGGTTGTAATTACAACTACAAATTATTTTGAAAAGGAGACAAAAGATAACTCTAAGCAATGCTAAATCTAGATATTATGCATGAACCCACGGGACCTGACATTCCTGACCTGTATTTGTATCTGAAATAAAATTAAACTAAGTGGTGAGGAAACTAATCTCGAGTGCTCTGGGACACCTTTAATTTGTTTTTCTCTGTGTGTGTGTGTGTTTTCCCCAAGCAAAGCAATTTTCCAAGACTTTGAAAACCAGCAGTCCAGGTTGTCAGGACTGAAATCCTTCCAAAACTTGTGTGCTCAGCCCCAGGTTTTCCTTTCTGAAATGAATGAAACCTGGTCTCGCGACTCTTAAGCCAAAAGCTACCTCCTGCCCTCAAATAGGAGATGGACAAAGGTTGGGTATGATTACCTTGTTGTGAGGGGAAGGTGTCGTATCCAACCCTCTCCTCCATCCTCTTTCAAAGCCATCTAGGTTGGTGGGCATCACTGCCTCCTGTGGCAGGGAGTTCCAGAGTTTATGCACTGAGTGAAGGAGCTCTCGTTCCTTCATCTTGCCCTGAATCTGTCCTGCTCACGCTCAGGCTCTTGATTTTAAACTTGCCTTGCCCAGGACTCTGGGCCACCCACACCCTTGGATTGAAAGCCCCCGTGTTAAGTTCAGAGCTGCTAGGGGAATCCTGGTTCTGTCCACCTTGACCCTCCTCTCCTCCTCTTCCCACTCTGCCGCAGGATGCCGGAGTGGAACGTGTGCTGCGTGACTTGAGGGTTTTCCGGATCTTTGAGGGAACCAATGACATCCTGCGGCTGTTTATCGCGCTCAATGGATTTCAGGTGGGTTGTTGGGAATGTTTGTCTGTGTTCAGAATCTGGAGAGGAAAGAGCACAGTGTTTTTTAAGGCGGGAGGGAGAGCTTCTGTGTCGCCCCCCGTGGCTTTCAGCCATTGATGAGAACATTGGAAGAGATCTGTTGGATCAGGCCTAAGGCCCACCTATTCCTTAAAAAAATTTTTTTTAATAAACTTTATTATGCATCAATTAAGATCAGTTTGCATATTACTAATAACATTTAACTTGGACAGTACATGCAACACATCCAATAGACACTACACATATTACAACATAAACACAACAAACACTTTCTTGACACTAACTTCCGATTCTTTTCATGGTGCTGTATTACATTTTGTTAAACTATACACATTTCATTATCATTATTTTAGTTTCCATTTCTTCCAGCTGATCTTATTATATACTTTCTTTATATTTCATGATTCATTCTACGTCTGCCAGGAGGTTAGCATTATCACAACAATTTCTAGTGTATTCTTTAAAAATTATCCAATCCTTTATAAAATAAATAGCAGCTTAAAGGTAAAGTGACCCCTGACCATTAGGTCGAGTCGTGGACGACTCTGGGGTTGCGGCGCTGGTCTTGCTTTACTGGCCGAGGGAGCCAGCATAAGCTTCCGGGTCATGTGGTCAGCATGAATAAGCCGCTTCTGGCGAACCAGAGCAGCGCACGGAAATGCTGTTTACCTTCCTGCCGGAGTGGTACCTATTTATCTACTTGCACTTTGATGTGCTTTCGAACTGCTAGGTTGGCAGGAGCAGGGACCGAGCAACGGGAGCTCACCCCGTTGCGGGGATTCGAACTGCCGACCTTCTGATCGGCAAGGCCTAGGCTCTGTGGTTTAACCCACAGCGCCACCCGCGTCCCCATGAAACAGCAGCTTATAGAAATTCATATCCAAAACAGTAAAAGCAGTACTCCCAACGGCTAAAGTGGATTTCTTACGATACAACCTTGCAGCTCCCCTGTTGGCTAGTATTCAGTAGTGGTGTTTAAGCTGTGACTAAGAGCTGTTCGCGTACCTCTCCCCCCCTCCGTGAGTGTGGCTTAATCATCTTTGGAAGCCACACCCTGTGGCTGTAAGTTCTGTGGGTTAATTTTGCCTTTCAAATTAAAAACAGAATGTTTTTTGCTTGTTTTTATATCTGCTTTTTGCAACCACGCGTTCAAGTGCTGTCTCACAGTTCCTGGAACCAGAACCGCTTCCTGGAAACCAACACGGGCACCCAAAGGCCCCACTGTCACTGCCTGTCAACTGTACCTACCACACAGGGTTGTTGCAGGCATTCGGTGAGGGCGGGAGGAAGCACGTCAGTACTACCTTGAGTTCCTTGGAGAGAAGGTGGCATATTAATGCAATAAATATTAAAGAGATTCCCCATCCGCATTAGCATCTTAAATTGGGCCTGATAACATAAAGGCAGCCAGATCCTGCAGAATAAGCATTGTCATGACCTCACACACGTATTCTGGGGGACTTCGCTGTTATGGACCATAACAGTGGTGTTTCTGGGCCACCATTAAGGGGTGCCCTATCTAGAGCGTGTCACGGTAGTCTAGACACATTTTTGCTAGCTTTTTACGAGTCCTCAAAGCCTGGAATCCACCTGACTTTTCAATATAACCACTCCCACTTGCTGACCTCTCCTCTCCTCCTCTTTCCCTATCCCAGAACGCCGGGAACGAGCTCCGCGGGTTGCAGCGCGCCATGAAGAATCCTCTTGGAAACGCTGGGCTCCTCGTCAGCGAGGTTGGGAAGCGAGTCCGCAGGTACGGATCTCCCAAGGGATTTATACAACAGAATTAAAGCTATCCAATAGTTGTACATATCCCCACCCCTGAGCGGTAATAGGCTTTGGGGATTCCAGCAATACACCCCGGGGTGGTTTCCTTTGAATGAGGCCACTGGAGGCTAGTGATCTACCGTTTGGTCTACTCCAATGCACTCCGCGTGGGGCTGCCCTTGGAGATGGTCCGGAGACTGCAGCTAGCTCAGAATGGGGCTGCTAAGGGGCAATATGATGGGACCATGGGCCGCCATTTTTTGAAAGCACAGGGCTGGGTGCCAGTGAGCTGGAAGGCCCAATTCAAGGTGGCAGTGCTAGCTTATAAAGCCGTAAATGGCTTGGGACCCAAGTACTTAAGAGAGTGCCTTCCCCCAATATCGACCACTTGTTAATTTTTCTCACTTGATTTTTAAAAACGTTTTTTCTGTAAGCCACTTTGAGGGTTTTTTACTGCCAGGCGGTGTATAAATTTTATAAAATAAACAACCACAATAGTCACAGATTCTTTGTGACATACAGTTTTAATTACAACTCTATCCAGGGGAGTATAGGCAGAGAAGCTGCAACTCTTAACTAAGGTGTCCCTTCCCACCAGTTTCTGGGGGACGTGACCAGCCCCCCACCAATGCTGTTAGCTTCCTCTCTCTCTCTCTCTGACTGCAAAAGCTGTCAAGTCAGTTGTTCTCTTTCACACACGCAGACACCTCAAGTGACATCCCCTCCAGCCAGGGGACAGTGGGGAAGAAAGGCCTGCTTGCCTCTTTTGTCAGACTGGCTATCACCTTTCTCCTGCTATCCAGTTTCCATGGCAATGTGTTGCCCCCAATTTATATAATGAATGGGATTTTTAACAGACCTGACCAGGGCTGTTTAAGTAAATGAAATGAAGTAATGTGACCTAATTTGACCATTTATCCCCTCCCCCCTGGAGGATTCGTATGAGGAGATGTGGCCCTCAGGCCATAAAACGGTTCCTTCCCCCTCCATTTAGCTGTGATTCCTGCTTTGCGGAGGGTTAAACTAGATGACTCCTTGGGACCTTCCAACTCCATGATTCTTCAGGCCCTGGCTATCTGGACACTGGAAGTTACGTTGCTTCTGAATATGGAAGCCCCGCATTTAGCTTTCATCACAAAGAGGCCTCCTTCTCCTCTGCCTCATCCAACGAATCTGTTTTAATCCTCTCTTTTTTCTTCATTTTCTCTCAAAGCAATCCGGACAGGTGGCAGCTGCCCCTTCCGCCTTGTGGCAGTGAGTTCCATAAGTTAGTCACGTGTTGCATGACCGAAACAAATAAATTCCAACCGCCCTTTTGTCGTCCTTATAAACGCCGGCTACCTTCTGCCGAACCAGCCTTGAGTTTCAGTAGATGGAGGAAAGAGAACCATTTCTCTCTCTCTCTCTCTCTCTCTCTCTCTCTCTCTCTCTCTCTCTCCATCTTTCCACATCATTCATGATTTCTGTAAGCCCCTCTGGAGTCCTGGTTTGAGTCATCCTCTCATTGTGTGTCTCTGTTCCCCCTTCCCCCCCCAAAAAAAGGCACTGTTTTGGAAGCATTTTATTTTAAGGGCTCTCCTTTTTTCTATACCTTCTCTTGCTGTAAGAATCATGCCCTCTTTGTCTTCCTCCTGCCCCTTCCAGGAAAGCCGGTTTAGGAACAGGGATAACCTTGAAGTCTGTAGTGCACCCAAGTCTGAACTCCAGCGGTGAGCGGGTAAGTGGTGGCGTTTCAGACCCAGCTGATCTTTTTGGATCCTCTGCACTTTGATCGATTGCGTTGTTATCCCAACTTTTCCTTCTCCAGTTTGCTCAAGGTGGTTCTCCTCCTCATTTTGAACCCCACAGCAACCCTGTGAGGTAGTTATAGGTGGGTAGCCGTGTTGGTCTGCCATAGTCGAAACAAAATAGAAAATTCTTTCCAGTAGCACCTTAGAGACCAACTGAGTTTGTTCTGGTGAGAGAGGCAGTGGCTGTGTCCCCAAGGTCACCCTGTGAGGTTCGTGGCTGAGCGGGGATTCGAACCCTGATCTTGCCCAGGTCCTAGCCCGGCACTCTCTAAACCCCTACGCCACACTAGTTCTCCACTTGCCTTTTGGAGAGCCAAGCAGGATTTATTTTGTAATTTTATTGCACAAATTTATATTCCACTTTCCAAATGGCATGTTTTTAGGGGGTGGGGGGAATATTTACATTGATTTTTGAGGATGAATACTAGAGAGCAAGTTCCAAGCACGTTGAAACAGGTTCTAAAGCAACATTGGCAAAACCAATGTAACAAAATGCAAATCTATCTCCCTCCCTCTCTCTCTCTCTGCCTTATGCAGCTAATTTTGATGAATACTTTATAAACTGCATAGAGATTCTCCCCACCCTCAGCAGTATACACTAGTGGCCAAAATTGTGGAATCCTTCTGAAAAAAGTTTATTTCCAAGGTTTGATGGCTCATAACACCTGATTGGCTCTCTAAACACTCATGCTCACTGGCTACATTCAAATGAAGGAAAGCTACCGCGTATCAACCTAAACAAGTTTTGCTTCCTTTTTCTGGATATAACTTTTGATAGAATACAGATAATTGAACTTTGTTGCATTACATTCTTCCTTAAATTATCTTTCCATTGATACATAATTTTATGGTATTATTCCAAAAAAAGTGGTGTTAGGAGCCATGAAACCTCGAACATACACTTTTTCTAAACGGTTACCACAATTTTGGCCACTAGTATATAAATCTTGCTAAATAAACAAAGCACTAAACTGGAGAGAGTTAGTCATATTCAGACATGTACAGAGCTGTCAACCTTCCTTTTTTTGCATTGGGAAACGGCCATAGCTGTCAACTTTCCCGTTTTTTGCAATGGGAAACGGCGCTGGAATAAAGGAATTTCCTGCAAAAAAAGGGAAAGTTGACAGCTATGCATGTATTCTTACTTTAAAAAGCAAAACCAAACCTGTGGATTTTATCTATATTTTGACAATTTTATTACATCATCTTGTTTTTAATGTCGGCCTTTATACTGAGGCAGACTATTGGGGCCCATCTAGCTCAGTATTGCTTACACTGACTGGACTCTCTACCTCTTCCTTCTTTTTAGGCAGTACGGGCGATCGATCTTTTTGGTGGTGTTGTAGAAGAGAAGATTCTGAAACACGGCAAAAAGATTATTGGTGAGTGTGTTTTTTTTTAATAGCCAAAATGGCACCATCGATGCTCTTCAGATTAGTTTTTTCCCCCCTTCAAATTATTACTTCATTTGATAATGTATGTGAACCAGAGAGAACAATGATGACAACAGGGCAAAGATGAAAAGGTGGAAAAGCAAAACTGTAAAATAGGCACGTACAATGAACATGAGTTAAAATAACAAAGTCCAAGTAAAGACTATTAACTTTTATCAGTTCATCAAGCAGAGTTCCAGATTGTCTTGGAAATGGTGGTTCTGCTGTATATGTCATAAAGGGATGGCAATCCATATAAAAGGGGGTCTTGGAGGTTCTAGTCCTTGTCAAAATCTCAAAATTATGCATAATTTTCTTTATGATAGCTGTGTTCCGGAATGAGTAGCGCCAAGTTTCCAGTGTAAGATTTGGGGCAGTTTTCCATTGAAGATCATATATAAGATCAGTTCTTTTTACAATATATTTGCATTGGTCTCTTCCAAAATATTCAGTAACGTTAATTTTGGACAACAGGCAGTATAGTTTCTTATAGTGAAATTTATCATTTTGGTCAAAATTATATTCCAAAAATCTTGCACCAACTGAAGTTTCCATGAAAAGTTTGCCAAGTTTATTGCAATGCCTCCAACAATTAGATGATATAGAAGAAGACATTTTTGACATTTACAGAGGAGTGCAATACCACCTGTGTAGTAATTTTAAGGAGTTTCCCCTAAGAATACTGGAAACACTCCCCCCACATCCCTGCAAAGAATTTGTGTGCCAGTATTTAGTTCCCATCTCTTTTTAAGGGTTTCTATAAATCTGTAATCAAGGCTATTTTTAATCCCATTTAATTTAAAGCACAAAAGAGATGAGCAATCCCAGATTCCTTAGCTACACTTGCAGGTACAAGAGGTCACACAACATCCTGAGAGATCCCACCCATCCTGCTCACAACCTTTTTGAACTGTTGCCTTCGGGCAGAAGATACAGGATAATGAAAACTCGAACCACACGCCTTCTGAATAGTTTCTATCCAAGAGCTTTGATTGCACTTAATAATGATCTCAGGGTCAGTAGTAAGTAATAGTAAGCAGTGAGTAGTAGGGAATGAGACAGGCTCTTAGGTTATGCTATGCTTTTAATAGGTTATGTTATACGCTGGATTATGTTATGTTTTAATAGATTATGTTTTAATAAGGATGAGAGTGTTGGAGATATGTGCAAATGTGTATGGTAAATCCGGTCTTTGGGTGTTTGATTTTCGTTGTTGTGTATACTGTGTATATACGGACAATGACAATAAATAAATCTTATCTTAAGAGCATATTGAGAGCCCAGCAGCTGGATCAGACCACAAGGCCCACCTTGGCCAGCATCCTGTTTTCACAGTGGTCACCCAGATGTACCCAGGTCCTGCTTGCAGACTTCCAACCAGATGCCTATTGGAAGCCTGCAATCAGGATCTGAGCACAAGTGCCCTCTCCCCTCCTGAGGTTTTGCAGAAACTGGTATTCAGTAGCATTTTTATCAAATATTGGGGGTAAGCAACTGGAGAGGAGCTGTTAGTTTCGTGTACTCCTTGCAGGAGCAGCAGGAATGAGGTGGCTTCTTAAGAGAACCCAGCGGCCCACTATTGGGAACAGGATGCTGGGAACTTGGATCTCTTGGGGTTTTTTTTTGCTGTACTTAACTGCCGGTATCTGCGCTCTCTCTCTCTCTCTCTTTCCTCTTCTCCCCCTTCCCACAAATCCCAGATGAACAATTTGTGTTGAAACGCATCGCTGACAGTGCAATTGATTTGTATGCCATGGTTGTGGTGCTCTCCAGGTAAGGCTTATTTTCCAGGAACATAGGAAGTTGCCTTATATACTGAGTCACACCCACTAATTCATTTGTATTGTTCGCCTTGACTTGGAAACGGCAGCTTTCCTGAGTTTCTGGTGGGAAGTCTCTAACAGCCCTCACTGGCAATGCCATGAGGGATTGAACCTGCAATCTTCTGCATGCAGTCAGATAGGCTCTCCCACTGAGCTATGACCCTTCCCCTCTTCTGGTTGCGCAGAGGATAAGTCCCCCCCCCCACCCCAAATCCCATTTGCAGGCCATGTCCTAGAATCTTAGAATTGTAGAGTTGGAAGGGACCCAAGGGTCATCTAGTCCAACCCCCTGGATTGCAGGAATCTCAGCCTTCAAGAAAGCTCCTTCATGCGGAGATACGGGCTCAGTTTTCTCCCCTCCCCAAAACAAATTCTCATGCCTTTTCTTTCTTTCCCTGGTAGGGCATCCCGGTCCCTGGAGCGTGGAGAACCCACTGCCCAGCATGAGAAGATGCTTTGTGACACCTGGTGCATTGAGGTAAGGAGCTCCCCTGTTTTTGCTTTGCATGAGAACAACCATTTTTAGACACACACGTGGCTCCCTGTTTTATGTGATCTCTGCCCAGAAATCAGTGGTGCGTGGTTCACTCTTGTATTACTCATTTATTTAAAGCATTTTTAAAAAAATTCCCACTTGCATGACCCTTTGAGTGGCTTATGAATGTAAACTATAAGACAGTGCCTGTGTCACTCCCTCCCTGTGAGAAGTGAGCTTACAGGGAACCAGGCAGAGGGCCTTCTCGGTGGTGGTGCCCGCCCTGTGGAACACCCTCCCATCAGATGTCAAGGAAATAAACAACTATCTGACTTATAGAAGACATCTGAAGGCAGCCCTATTTAGGGAAGTTTTTAATATTTGATGTTTTATTGTGCTTTTAATTCTGTTGGGAGCCGCCCAGAGTGGCTGGGGGAAAATAATAAATTATTATTATTATTATTATTACAATCTAAAAGTCATAGCACAAAAGGAAAAGGGGTCCGGAGGGAGGAAGAAAAAAAGCACATCAAAGAGAGTGGAGACTTAGCACTGTTTGCTGCTGAGATTTCCACCATTTTTATGCTCCATCTCTTGCTCTTCCCCCACTCAGGCCTACGACCGCATCACTCAGAACCTGGCCTCGCTGCGTTCCGACAACACACGCCAGTTCTTCAGGAACCTCCGGGGCATCTCCAAAGCGTTGGTGGAGAACGAAGGGGTGGTTTCCAACAACCCTCTGGGCATCTGAGATGTGCCAGCCATTCCTGGAACTGTCTCCTACACCCTCTTTGCCCCCACCCTAACAGACGTAATGATTAAAGCCTGCAGATTCAGAAAGGAGGGGGTCAACCGTCCGTAGCTCATTCCCCCTCCCAAGAGAAATATACCTATTTGCTTTATAAATGCCTTAATGGACTCCTGTGCGTTTTGGCAGGGTACGTGAAGACTAGAGTATGATCATAGAATTGTAGAGTTGGAAGGGACCCAGAGGGTCATCCAGTCCAACCCCCCCCTGCAATGCAGGAATCACAGCTATTATTGTGCTCAAGTAGCAGGTTGAATTTTGAAGCAGTGGAGAGAGGCTTTCATTTGAATTCTGTATTTGGCTTCCTTTGGGAGTGTGGCAAATCTTCCCCTCCACGCATGCGCACCATGGCCTTAGCTAAGACTCTTCTCCTGTCCCCAGTGCAATTATCATAAATTCAGAGGTCAGAATTCTCTGAATTGCAAAAGGGGACCAGACTCCTAAATCCAGCTGCTTGCCTATTTCATTGGCATCCCAGAATTCACGAGCCACTTGAGTTGGAAAGTTTAGCTATAAATCAGCGGCGTATATAAAGCCGTCTGCCTCTGATTGCTGTATTTTCTGCGAAAAAAACTATTAAATTGCATCGACAAATCCTTGGAGTGAAGCTGGAGAGCTGCTGAAGTGGGGTGGATTTTTCAGAGAAGCTGTCCAGTGTAATGCACGTGTTAACATCAGAGGAGCGCTGCAGCCAGATCAGGCCCCCCTAATCCAGCTTCCTGTTCCCCTTTGGGAATCCCAGAAGCAGAACCTGAATGCAAACACACTTTTGCCACTTGTGATTCTCAACAACTGGTGTTCCAAAGCATACTGCCTCCAACAGTGCATGTAGGTAGAACATAAACCATTGTGGCTAGCAGCCGTTTGATAGCCTTTACCTCCAGGAGTTTGTCTTGTCCTCCTGTAAAGCCATCGTAGCTGGTGGCCACCCACTACCTCCTTGCGGGAACGAATTCTGCAGTTTAACTTACGTTAAATGAGAATTTCCTTTTATCTTGAATCTTCCAAGTGTTGATTTAAAAATAGTCGCTGACACACACGCAACAAATTAGAGAAAGTGGAAGGCAGCACATCGGAGAGCAGGTCATGGGTTTTTAATACCCAGCCTGCAAGGCTTTTTACAGAAAAAAAGGGACTGAGGAATGTTTATAGCGGCAGATGAAAACACGTCTTGCCACCTGGGCAGTTTCTTTGACGTTCCTGGGGTGGAAGGGATTTGAGCCGTTGGGGGAAAGGATTGTAAAATAAGTAGCAGAAGTGGCCTCATCCCACCCAGAATGTCAAGTCTTGCATTTTTGGTTGTATAACATACACATCTTGGCCTCCCAGCACTCACTGGGAGAGCCAGTGTGGTGTAGTGGTTAAGAGTGGTAGACTCGTAATCTGGGGAACCGGGTTCGTGTCCCCGCTCCTCCACATGCAGCTGCTGGGTGACCTTGGGCTAGTCACACTTCTCTGGAGTCTCTCAGCCCCACTCACCTCACAGAGTGTTTGTTGTGGGGGAGGAAGGGAAAAGAGAATGTTAGCTGCTTGGAGACTCCTTCGGGTAGTGATAAAGCGGGATATCAAATCCAAACTCCTCCTCCTCCTCCTCCTCCTCCTCCTCCTCCTCCTCTTCTTCTTCTTCTTCTTCTTCTTCTTCTTCTTCTTCTTCTTCTTCTTCTTCTTCTTCTTCACTTAACTCCTTACCTCTCTTTCTCAGCCAAAATTGGGTTGGAGCTTGGCACTTGTTGGAAGTAAGAGTCTTGGAATTTAAGTTTTATGTAGCCCGAGTCATTTGAAGACAGAAAATTTGAAGTTGTCACAGTTGAAATGCAATGTTGGGGGAGTGGGCCATCCCAAGCAAACCCTTTTTGGATCTGCTGTACTAATGATTGTTGTCAGCATTCCCACTTATGGTTGCCATCTGATTGTAAGTGTTTTATGAACAGTGTTATTAAACATGTGAAATTAGGCTGGTGTATGCTTGGTGTAACTTGTCACATTACAAAAATTTCTAAAAGGAACTCTTGGCCGTGACATTTTTAAAGCAACTTCGCTTTTGAAAACAATTCCAAAGCCTGAGCATTTTGCTGGATCTCAAGTCTTTTGTGAAACTTTCCCGTGACTTTTTGTGATCTGGGATGTGTCAAGCTGCCAGGCTTCGAAAGGGGCCCAACCATACTACATCTCCCAGAATGCCCTTGGGGAAGGGGTAGAGTTTGCAATCTGTCCTGCAAATCTTTTAAGCTGGCAGCTGTTTGGGAGAGAGATTAGGAGATTAAGGTTGTACATGTACAAACTGCCTCCGAGATGCCAGTGAAAAGGCAAGGTAAGAGGGCCGTCCTGTCATTTGTTTTTATTCCTTTTGGTGAATGCGCCCCTCTCCCGTGGAATATATTCAGGGTGCTGGCCTGAAGGGAAGGGTGGTTGCTCCATTCTAGGGCTATAAATCTATAATCTGTTTTTCAGTTCCTGTTTTGTGCACAGATACGCACACACTTCCTCTTGGGCTAAAAGGTGCAGGGAGAAATCCTGCCCAAGGGTGATCAGCTAATGCAGGGTGGCCGCGCTATTTCACTGCTCTTACTCTGGTGCAAGAGAGAGCTGGTCATTCTGCTGCCCATTTTGGCACTGCGGGTTTGTTGATTGAAACAGCAATCCTAAGCCGCCTCTTATCATAAAGGGTATGGAGCAGACTGGTGGCGGAGTTACTCCATGGTAGAGCATCCCCTTTGCATGCCGGATTGCCGGAAGGTCCCAGTTTCAGTCCCAAATGGTGTTTCCAGTTAGGGCAGAGAATGCCCCCGTCTGAAATCCAGGGGAGCCTCTGCTAGTCAGTGTGGACAATATGGAGCTAGATACACCTCAGTGATCTGATGTGGTATAAAGCAAATTCCTGTGTTCCTATGCGATGAATTATGAATAACCGTATTGGTTTGCCTTGGCAACATGTCAAGTTGAAAAGCCATACAGAAAAATATATTGGGAAATGCTGTAGCTCAGTAATAGAGCTCCTGCTCTGCATGCAGAACGTCCCAGGCATTTTCAGGTAGGGCTAGGAAAAGCTCCTACTTGAAACCACCGGCACTGAGTCTGTAGGCAGTATTGAGATGCATGGTTCAAGGACTTTGCATGATAGTTTTGTATTCTCTTGCACTCAGTTAATTCACTGAAGAGTGGGCGAGGGGTTGAGTCTGTGTTTGCTGGGATGTTTGCAACGGAAAGGTGTTTGCCTCATAAAAATGGTGTGTCATGTATCACTTCTGGGAAGGAGTCGTAGCCCAGCGGTAGAGTATCTGCAGCGTATGCAGAGCATCCCAGATAGGGCTGGGATCTTCCCCTGCCTGAAACCCTGGAGATGCGCTGCCAGTCAGTGTAGACAATACTGAGCTAGATAGGCCAATAGTCTGTATAGAGCAGCTTCTTAGGTTTCCCTGTGTGTGCATGTGCATTGGGGTGTCTGAGCACTTGTTTTGAGTATGTTTGTGTTGCAGGTATTCATAATTCGGATAGCGCTGAGGTGCTGTTGTGCACCGGGCAAGACTGTACATGGAATTAGGAGCAGAGGCATTCTTACACTGGCCACATTGTCAATTTATTTTCTGATGCTTCTGGATAGCAGTTGCTGGAAGCCTCGGGGGAAGGGGAGAGAGTGCTCTTGTGCTTGGATCCTGCTTGCGGGTTTCCCCACAGGCATCTGGTTGGCTGCTGTGAGAACAGGATGATGGACTGGGTGGGCTATTGGACTGATCTAACAAGGATCAGACAGAAGTGGGACCCTGATCCAATTGACTTGGGAACACTGTGTGAACAGAGCAGGTGAAGTGTGTCTCTGTGTTACGAATTCTGCAGCAAAGCAATGCAGCCACATTTCATAGAATTGTAGATTTGGAAGTGACCTCCTTCCAGGCTAATGGAATGCATTTCCAGAATATGCATGAATATATGCCTATTTCCTATCCCTAATCTATTTGTTTTAAACAGGGAGGCTTGTGTACCATCTTGCTAAGGGGAGTAGGGCTTCCCTTAACCAAGGCCAAGGGATTACAAACTGCACATGTGCAGAGATTCTCTTTTTGATTACTTTGCATGTCCTGGGGCTGAAACCATGACAATAGAAACTTGTCCCAGGACTCTGGGCCAACCCAAAACATCCCAAAGTGCTGTAGCTCAGTGGCAGAACATCCACTTTGCATGCAGAAGATCCCAGATTCAATCCCCAGCAACATCTCCAGGTAGGGCAGGGAAAAATTCCATGCCTGAAACTATGGAGAGTCATTGTTAGTCAGCTTCTTACATTCCTAGCCAATTAATAGTTTGTATAGGCCTTAATGCACTAGAGTGGAGGGAGCATATTTATAATTTCAAGAACAGCCACTGCTCTGGAGTAGGCTAAAGGAGCCTTGTCCCCCCAGTACACTTGTCTCCAGGGGCCTCAGGATGAACAAGAATATTAAGTCCATGTGCTGCAGTGTCTTTGCGGCTATTGCCAGGTGGATGGTGCAACCTCTACCTTGGTAAGCCATGAGAATTTGAGACTTCCATATTTCCGTAGAGCATTTATAAACCTTCAGCCAAAAGGTTCCTACAGTAGTTTACAAAACCAGAAGAGAGGCACTTCCTGCGTGCAAGCTTGCAATCTGCGAGACGCAACACACAAGGCAAAAAAGTTGGGGAGAGAGGAGGGGGAAAGCAAGCTCAGATAGCAGTCCTAGTTCTTACAATGGGTTCATATAGTTCTGGCTATGCAGATTCTGGGCATCTTGAAGAGCAAATCCGCCCTGAAATAATTCCTTCCCACCCCACCCCTAGTAAGATCTGGGAAAACAGTGGGTGATGATATATTGAGGGGTGGGGGCATGAGGGCAAGGCTACCACAACAACAGATACCTTCACTCAGACAGCTGATCTGGGGGCAGATGAAATCACTTTTTTCTGGGGGGGACACGGGTATGCATACCCCTAAACATTTTGTACTTTTGTCCATTGACTGTATTTATTTCCCCCGATTTGAGCTAAAAAAATTGTGATTTTTCTTGAGTCAAAATGAGAGTACTCCTAAACATTTTTTATTAGAAAAAAAGCACTGGGTGAAATCCTTGCAGGACTGTTTGAGTCGCTGCCCTCCCTCATGGATTGTGCCTGCGGTGACTCTCAGAAAGCAACATCTGAAAGTGTGCAAACTGGTTCAATTTAAAAACATCTGTGCTTGCGATGATACGAAAAGTTCTGCCTGTAATGAAGATTGGTGAAAAGGTGGTGTGGTTTTGCAGTTAACTAGCAGTGGCATATATGCGCATAATGTGTCATGTGTGTCTTACCAGCCTTCATCCCCCAAGCTGGTCCCCTCCAGATGTTCTGGACTACAGCTCCCATGCTGGCTGGGGCTGATGGAAGTTGTAGTCCAAACATCCTCAGATAGTGGAGAAGGCTGGTCCTACCATTAGTGTGACCTGTTGCTAACGCTGAGGAGAGCAATTGTGTTGTTTGATTTATTTCTGTCCTGCTTTTCCTCTCCAAGGAGCCCTGGTGATAAGCAACGAAATAACGACACATTTTTTAAAATATAAAGCAATCTTAAAAACATTTGGAGAAAGGGGGTGTAGCTGGTGGGTTTCTCCTCATGCAGGTAACAAGTTACTTTGTAGTATTGTTACCAGAACAACTCTAAAAAAACTCTTAGCCCAAGAGTTACAGAAAGGTTACAGAAAATGGTGCCAAGCATTTCCTTCGCTCCTTAGAGTTCTGTAGGGTTGCCATATTTTAAAAAGTGATTTTTTTATTTTTTTTATTTTTGACCAAAGTTGTTGAACTTCCCCTCCAAAAAAAATCTATGTGGGGTGGGGGGATACATTTTTTACCTATTCTTAAGGAAATTAGCTAAAATCTACACTTCTGACATGGGTTGCCATATGTCCGGATTTTCCTGGGCATTTTTTAAAAAGCGAATTCTGCCCGGACACTGTTTGTGACTGTCAAATCCATGTCAGACGTATGGCAACCCTAGAGTTCTGTGTAACATAGAAGCTTGGGAACACAGGAAGTTGCCTTATACTGAGTCAGGTCATTGGGGTCCATCTAGCTCAGTATTGTCAACACTGACTGGCAGCACTGCCTCTCCAGGGCATTTTCCCCAACCCTATCTGAAGATACTATTGAGAATTGAACCTGGAACCTTCTGCTTGCAAAGCACAGGCGCTCTGTCACTAGGCTACAAACCTTTCCCAAAAGGCCTTGCTTCCATTGCTTAAAAAAAGAAAGAAAATAAATGAACTTATAGGCTAAATGAAAGAGTTCTTTCTCTTCACAGGTTCTCAGGAACTGGGAATGCCAAAGTCTCATTTTGCTCTGCCTTCTTGATTCAAAAAGGCTCCCAGCGCTCAGACGACAGGAACCCTAATGCTGAGTTTGGTGATGAGGGGTGTCTGAGCCTACAAAGGAGAGACTCACTCACCAAGCTAGGGCTTCAACCTGACCCAGACCTGCATCATTCTTTTTATTGGGGCGGGGGGGGGGGAGCTAATGCTTAATTAGGCTTCATTTGGTCAGCCATCTTGATTCAAAATGGCACCCGCATCAAAGCGTCTACAGTGTCTGCCATGCCCACGTCAGGAAACCTCGTGCCAAGTTTGGCAATGTCAATGTCGAGAGGCGGCTGGACCTACGCCCCTCCAAAAAGAAGGGCAAAGTCAGGTCAAAAGTGGGTGTGCTGAATCAAAATGGTGGCCAGGGTCGAAACCACTTTCCAAAATATATATTAGATAGACCAGATAGAAGAAGAGTGTAAGGGGATGAGAGGGATGGAATGTTGGCGTGTGCTGTGTGCTGATTGGCTGAGGGTGAAGGGTGACAGTTGGAACAGGTGTGTGTGACAGTTAACGGCATTTGGGTTTTTGGCGGGAAAAAGAGAAGGGGGTAGAGAGGCAGGATAGGAACAGAAGTTTAAGCACATTATAAAATGCTAAGTATCCATACATTTATTAATAGCATCATGTAAGAACCTGTTATATCCAGCTTTTATTTATTTATGCTTTTATTTCTAATTTTTACAACAACCCAAAAGGCGCCTTACATCATACCACACACAAACAATAAATTATGAGAGAAAGGCATGGGAACACACCTATATAAACCAAGACATCCATATTTCCCGAGCTTGAGTGGATGGTGAATGTCAAGCATCTTAAGTCAGATGCACAGGAAATAAAATACCACCAGATGACTTAAAAACGTTCTGGATCCTCCATCCCTCTAGAGCCAACACATAAATTGTATATTTCTACACCCCCCCCCCCAAGTCTGTATGTTCTTATACCAAAAAAAACAAATATAATCTGCTTTGAGGGTTGTTTCCCCCACCCTCCAGTCAAGCACTGTATAAATTTCATGAAATAAATGAAATAATTAAAATGTAGATTTTTCAAGGATTTCCATTGCTGGGCTATTGAAACCCTATCTGCAGCAAACATCCATGTCAAACCAAACGTCCTTTAGAGCAGCAAGCTTTCATGTTATCCGTCTGCACAATCAGCCATGACCGTTGTGGGGAGGCCTAATCAGGGGATTTAATTATTTTATATATATTTCTTGATACACCTGAGACCATTGCTTGATATACCTGAGACAAGATTTTATGGCAGTAATGAAGATTTCTTGCTCAAACTGCCTCTCATGTTTGGCCAGGCTATCTGGGCTGTGGCAAAGACAGTCAGAGATAGTTCGGATTGATTGATTGATTGATTGATTGTCACTCAGAAATAATCATATCTTATATAGTGGCAGTAAAATTCCAATAGTGAGATGGCTTGAGATGTTCTATAAGCCCAGAGTGCGCAGCCCCATGAGGCAAAAAGGAGCCATGGGGAGTTGAAGGAACTATTAATCGAGCAAAATAGGATGGGTGATTTGAATTAAAGCACCCTCTTGCCACCCATGAGGCAAGGTGAGGTGACTGCCTCAGGGGGCAGGATCCACTGAGACAGCAGTTCTTGGTGTAGATATTTATTCCCCCATTGTTCCAGGTGTTGATCTTCACGCCCCTGTCTTCCCTGGTGGGGAGGGGGCACCATTTTGTGGTTCCTGTATCTTCATACATTCACATGAATGCACAAGGTCCCCCCACCCTCCATGTCTTAGACTGAAGAGAGAGAGGTCACCTCCACCCCCCTTTTGCTTGTTCTCCACATGCCATAAACTGTGTGTGGGTGAAGACTGCAAGATTATGTTACCTCACACTTCTTATGGACTATAATCGTTCTAATTTAAGATAAGGTTCCCACAACATTTCCAAAGTGCAACGAACGGGACAGTCACTATGGGGCTCCCTCTGAATTTTTCACAAATTTGATTATTATTTTTTTAAGTAAGGCTCCAGTCCCTTTGAAATGTTCATGTGCAGTAGTCTCCCCAGCTACACCCAGCGGCAGACAAAATGCAACACAAAACCAATAAAACTGCATTATAATAAACAGAAGTTCAGTAATACATGTCTTCAGACAAGAAGTTTCTGAAACAATTAACAGATGATTCTTTATGTACGCTGCTCTCCATAGGCGGCTGGCTCAGCACCATTTATTTTGATATTTTCCAACATTTAAATCTCAGCTTTCTATAAAATATTCAAGGCAGTTTATAATTAAAATATGAAGCTATCTATCTTTCACCATGGCAGCATCTACACTCCAGATATTTTTGCCCATTGATATGTGTTGAAAATTCATAAGAACATAATAAGAACATATTATTAAGAGGTTAAAATCTCTCCAGAATGCTGGGGAATTGTTTAAAAACACAGTGTTAGAAGCTCAAGTGGAGTGCATACTGCAGGTCAGGAAAGGTACCATGACGGCTAAGAGGTCACCAATGTGGTTAACGAGCAGAATCAAATAAGCTATTAGAGATAAGAAGGCTTCATTCAGAAAAAAATGAAGTCTTCAAATTAATAAAACAAAAAAGAACACAAGCTTTGGCAAAAAAAAGTGCAAGCAGACAGTAAGGGATGCTAAAAAAAGATTATGAGGAGCACATTGTTAAAACTATTAAGACAAACAAGAAGTTGCTTAAATACATTAGCAGCAGGAGGGGGGGAGCATTTAGACCATTGGATGACAAGGTAGTCAAAGATGTCCTAAAGGAGGATAAGGAAATTGTGGAGAAGCTGAATATCTTCACAGAGGACCATATAGGGCATATCTTGGTGCCTGAACTAGCTTTTTCAGGAAGGGAGACTGAGGAACTGAGGCAGGTAGTAGTGATGAGAGTTCTAGGTCTAATAGACAAATTGACAACTGATAAATAGTCATATCTGGTTGACATCCACCCACCCAAGAATTCTGAAAGAACTCAAATGTTAAATTGCTGACCTTCTAACAAAAATATAGAACTTGTCTCCCAGATCAGCCTCCATAGCCAATGTAACGCTAATTTTTAAAAAGGAACCTGAGGGAACCCTGAAAATCACAGGCCATTTAGCTTAATGTCTCTTTCCCAATAAAACTGGTGGAAAATATGATGGAAGAAAAAATAAGCAAGCGTATAGAAGAGCCAGCCTTGCTGAAGCAGAGCCAGCATGGCTTAAGAGCATTAGAAGAGCCTGATGGAATCAGGTCAGTAGCCCATCTAGTCCAGCACCCTGTTCCCACAGTGGCCAACCAGTTCCATGTGGGAAACCCACAACAACAATGACAACAACAACAACAACACCTTTATTGCCAATGTACAACCTGTGTACAATGAAATTAACCACAAGCAGGACCTGAGCACTGCCCGCTCCTGTGGCTTCCAGAAACTGGTATCAGAAGTATCAGTGCCTCCGACAGTGGAGGCAGAGCATAGGCAACATGGCTAGTAGCCATCAGTAGGCTTCTCCATGAATTTGTCCAATCTTCTATTAAAACGTCCCAAGTTGGTGGCCTTCACAGACTCATGCGAGTTCCATAGTTTAACTATGTCAGGCATCCCCAAACTCGGCCCTCCAGATGTTTTGGGGCTACAATTCCCATCATCCCTGACCACTGGTCCTGTTGGCTAGGGATGATGGGAGTTGTAGTCCCAACACATCTGAAGGGCCAAGTTTGGGGGTGCCGGGGGCTGGATGCCAATCGCCTTCTCAATCTGGCCAGCGGAGGGTCCGGAAGCAGCGTGTTTTTACATGAGTAGAATGTGTGCTTTTATTTAAAATGCATCTCTGGGTTATTTGTGAGGCATAGGAATTCGTTCTTTTTTTTTTCCTTCAAAATATAGTCCGGCCCCCCACAAGGTTGGAGGGATGGACAGTGGACCGGCCCCCTGCTGAAAAAGTTTGCTGACACCTGGGGTAGAGAATGGCATGGATAAAGTGGAAAGAGAAAAGTTTATATTGTTAACTGGTGATTTTATCACTCTTTTTTGTGGGGGGGGGAGGTCAACTAGTTTTTATCAATAATTTTAATGTGTATTTTATATAAACTACTTAGAGGTTTTTACAATTAATTGGCAAACAAATTCTGTTAAATAAATAAAATAGAATTATGCACATCAATTATATCCATATATATATTCCTAAATGCCTGCACTTGAGACAGGCCATAACACAGATGTCCATTTTACAGTTGAGCAAACTGAGGCTGGGGTCGAAAAAAATGCATCTTCCCTTTCTAAAGTGGGGGGTTAACCCCAGGGCCCCTGTCCAGTTGCCTCATTACCACCTCCTCTCCAAGTGAGGGGGGAGACCAAATCTTCCCTTTTCTGTTACAGGTAGGTAGCCGTGTTGGTCTGCCATAGTCAAAACAAAATAAAAAATAAAAAAATTAATTCCATTCGCACCTTAGAGACCAACTAAATTTGTTCTTGCTATGAGCTTTCGTGTTCTTCATGTATCTGAAGAAGTGTGCATGCACACAAAAGCTCATACCAAGAACAAACTTAGTTGGTCTCTAAGGTGCTACTGGAAGGATTTTTATTTTTATTTTTAATTTTGTTTCCCTTTTCTGTGTGTTTGTTTGTGGGTATGGGACTGGTGTTGAACCCCCTTCCCTCTTTCTCTTCCCCTCATTCCCAGACACGACGGCCGCCCTGCGCCTCATGGAAGAGTCATTGTTGCTGGACCAGAATTTCCGACACAAGGCAGAAAAACTCCTTGGGATTTTCCAAAGTGAACTGTTTCAGGCTCTCCTGGGTGCGTATGGGAGGTAGCTGACACCAGGACTGATGGGGGGAGCAAGCCAGGGTGCTGCTTGAAGAAACTGAGGAGGAGCCTAATGGGCAAGGGGCAGGGCTTAAATGCAGAACTCAGTCCAGCTTTCCCAAACCTGGGGCCCACCAGATGTAGTAATCCAAAAGAGCTAGAGGGTTCCAGGTTAGGAAAAAGTAGTTTAATTTCTAAAAGTCAATGCATGAGTAATACCCTTCTAACAGCCCAACTCCCAAATGTGGAGTATGAGGTGCAGGGAATGCACTCTGAATGTGCTCAGAGCCACGCTCATCTTTATTAACAAAAGAATCATAGAATTGTAGAGTTGGAAGGGACCCCAAGGGTCATCTAGTCCAACTCTTTGCAATGCAGGAATCTCTACGAGATCATACATGACAGACGGCCATCCAACTTCTGCTTAAAAACCTCCAGTGAAGGAGAGTCCACCACCTCCCGAGGGAGTTTGTTCCACTGTCAAGCAGCTCTTACCATCAGAAATTTATTCCTGATATTTAGTTGGAATCTCCTTTATTGTAACTTAAATCCACTGGTTTGGGTCCTAGCCTTCATCTTCCATGTGACAGCCCTTGAGATATTTGAAGATGCTAACATATCTCCTCCCAGTCTCCTCTTTACCAGGCTAAACATACCCAGTCCCCTCAACCATTCTTCATACAACTTGATTTCCAGACCCTTGATCATCTTTGTCGTCTTCCTCTGCACACACTCCAGCTTGTAAATATCTGTCTTAAATTGTGGTGCCCAGAACTGGACACAGCACTCCAGGTGTGGTCTGACCAAGACAGAATAGAGTACGACTATGATTTCCCTTGAACTGGACACTAGACTTCTGTTGATGCAGCCTGAGGCCTTGAAGTTAATAAGCTCTGCCTGCCCCATATGTACAGATGAGCTAGAGAACTAGGTGCAGAAGCCAACAAAGTGTGGCTTTGTGAAGGAGGGCTACTGAGATAGTGTGCAGAAAGTGAAAAAGAACCTGAAAGCTTCTTGGAGAGGCAGAAATAGAGGAAGCTGCCTTCTGCTGAGACTATTGGTCCATGTGGCTCTACACTGACTGGCAGCAGCTCCCCAGGGTTTCAGATAGGGAGTGTCTCCCAGTCCTATGTGCAGAGGCCACCAAGGACTGGACCTAGGATCTTCTGCAGAGGCTCTACCACTGAGCTGCATCCCTCTCCTAAATAGTGGTGTAAACGGGGAAGCAGAGATTGCATATTGGAGGGGGCAGGGCAGGGAGAATTTCCATTAAAATTTCCAGTGACCGCCGTTTCCCAGGAGAGAAGTTTTTGAAAAATAGTTATTGAATATATTTTTAGATTAAAAGATCTTGTTATTTTTGAGCAGGGATCTCAAGTCCTGTAATTTTCCAAGATTTCAAAACACTGTTTAGAAGAGGAGCTAAAAATGCAGAAGGCCAAGGGGGGGAATGAATCAACTGTGTTTAATTTGTTTTGCAGGTGGGCGGGTTGCACATAGGTTCAAATAGCCAACGAAGTGCGGTTAGCTTTATCACGGGGTACAAATACTTTTTGAAATGGGTACCTGAGCCTTCACCAATTTAGAGCCTTCTAGATGCTTTGGACTACAACTCCCATCAGCCTCAGCTGATAGTAGTCCAAAACACCTGGAAGGCTCCAGACTGGGGTCTATGAAGCATAATCCCCTGAGGAAAGGGAAGAGGATCTGGCTGGGGCAGTTGCTTATCTGAAATTGATAAATTGAGGAGGGTCATGAAGCAATGTGGGGAGATGTGAGTGAAACTTAAAAGTGGGAGGAGCTTGTTGGTTGGCTGGGGTTAGAAGGGGAATTGTGGAGGAAAGAGGTTGGCCAAAGTTAGGGAAGCTCTTGTTGAGCGTTCAGCATGGAGGGTGCCCAAGTGTATGGGTTCGGGGGCTGCTTTCCTCCAACCGCTCAGCCCTCTCATCTCTCACCCTTGCTTCAGGGCCCAAGAGCCTTGTCCTGCCATGCATCTGCTGAGTCTACCTAATGCTAGGAGGCAGCAGCCTCCTTATCTTTCTCCTCTTCCTCCTCCTCCTGATGCCAGAGCTTCACCTGCAGAGGCTCAGCCAGCCAGCCAGCCAGGGAGGGGTTTGGCTCAGCTCCTGGGTCTAAATATAGGCTTTAATCTGAGTTTCATAATTACTTCTGAGCTGGGCTGAAGGGAGGTGGGGATGGGATGCCCGGAAGCATCTAGGAGCTCAGCTGTAAGGCGCTTGGTGCGCACCTGGGGAGTCCTAAGTCCTTTTCTTCCCGCACCTGTGTGGCCAGCTCCTCCCCTTGGCCTACCTTGCAGGAGGATGTTCTTTGGAGAGGAGGCTCCTCCAAGGCCTGTATTGTGAAAATGTGCCTTCCAGGCTTTTCTTTTTCAGACAAAAGAAGAAAAAGAAATATTGGGGATTTCCCCCCTTTTTATCTAATATTAAAAATTATTTGACTTTCCATCCATGCTCTTGGTTTAGATATCCAGGAGTTTTATGAAGTGACCATTTCAGACACTCGCCCCACAACTTCACGGAGGCCTCGGCCTAAGGTAGGTGCTCTTTTATCAGTGATTTCCTTCCTCCTCCCACAGCTGTTTGTTTTCTTAGTACTCCTGATCCCAATTCCTCCAACCTTGGATTCTGTGCCTCAGTGGAATCACAGAATTTGCTGCCACAGGAGGCCATGATGGCCACCAAACTGAATGTCTTCAAAAGAGGATTAGATAAGTTCATGGAGGAGAATAGGACTATTGTTTGTTGCTTTTGTTTTAGCTACTTACTTGTATTTTTATCTTGTGAGGAGCCCTGATATCTTTTGATGAAGGACAGTATATTATTATTATTATAAAAAATAAATAAAATTAATTAATTAATGGCTACTAGCCACAATCGTTATGCTTTTCCTCCACAGTCCAAGGCAGCAGTGCTTTTGTATGCCAGTAGCTGGAAATCTCAGGAGGGGAGAAGGCTCTTGTGCTTGGATCCTGTTTGTGGGTTTCTCACAGGCATCTGGCCACTGTGAAAACAGGATGCTGGTCTAGATGGGCCTGCTTTGGCCTGACCCAGCAGGGCTTTTCTAATGTTCTTATTGTGCACCAATGGGGAAAAAAATCCAGTGTAAATTTGAAGTGATTCTGTGGTCCCTGAGTGGATTGCTAGCTAGCTAGCTAGCTAACGTCATCTTATTTATTTAATTTAGAAATTTCTTTACATTTATATCTCTCTTATTTCTTTTGACATGAAACCCAAGGCGACATACATGTGGTTCCTAGCAGTCACCAATCCAAGTACTGTTCTGACCTAGACTTGCTTAACTTAAGCAAGGTGATGACTTCATGTGCCTTTAGACCAGACCTTGGGGCCCTCCTGGGGCCATCAAAGCAGTATCTTTGTACACCTGAAGTCCCAAGAGCCCTTTTCATTTCAAGTCCTTTTCTGAAGGTTTCTTTCCCTTGAGGACATGAATACTGGAAAATGGGCGCCAATGAGAGGCAGAACACAGCTAAATGTTTTTGGGGAAGATCTGTGGCTGTGTGGTGGAACCCAGCTGTTGCATGAGTGGGGATCCCAAATTCAGTTTTCCATATGGATCTGGGCTAGTGTGGCTGAGATCCTGGTGCCGGTCCAACAAGGCAGCTTTGCATATGTTTTAAGCAAGAGACATGGCAACTGGAAGTTGAAGATTAAACCGTCCAGAGTCCTTGAGATTGTATGCAGAGCAGTACAGACTGTTCGGATCGGATGGGTTGGAGGAAGCGCTCTAAGGGACCGTTGGGGGATGTTCTTTCTAATTGAGTGAACTTCTGGTTAATTAATCTCACTGTTTCTCTTCTGGGAGAATAGAAGAGGGGAAATAGACATGGAGGAGAAGCGGAGAAGAGAACTGTGGTCTCTCTCTCTCTCTCTCTCTCTCTCTCATCCTGGTGGATTGGCTTCTATGAATCTGGCCGATTAGAGGCCACAGGTGCCTTTTCATGCCCTGAAACGATGGAGACATATATGCATTGGCTTTCAGCTTCAGTACCTACTGGTCAGTGGCATGTTCCTCACATAGTTTGTCCTGGACTTCACAGCCAGTAGTAACCCCCACAACCCTCTCATCTGTGTCCTTACCCAAAAGGGTACGGTACTCATTAATGGTTCCTCGTCATCCTGGAAAAAGTGACAAGTGGGGTGCTGTAGGGTTTTGTCCTGGGCCTGTTGTTGTTCATCGTCTTTATAAATGACTTGGATGAAGGAATTGAGGGGATGCTCATCAAATTTGCAGGTGACACCAAACTGGGAGGGGTAGCTAATGCCACAGAAGACAGAATCAGAATTCAAAATGACCTTAACAGAGGAGGACTGGGCCCAAACTAACAGAATGAATTTCAGTAGTGACAAATGTAAGGTTCTGCATTTAGGCAGGAAGAACCTGATGCACAAATATAGGATGGGGGACGCCTGGCTTACTAGCAGTACATGTGAAAAGGATCTAGGGGTCTTGGTGGACCACAAGCTTAACATGAGTCAACAGTGTGATGCAGCAGCAAAAAAAAAAAAAAGAGCTAGTGTTGTTCTCGGCTCCATCAACAGAAGTATAGTGTCCAGATCAAAGGAAGTAATAGTACTACTCTATTCTGACTTAGTCAGACCACACTTGGAATACTGTGTTCAATTCTGGGCATCACAATTTAATGATGTTGACAAGCTGGAATATGGTCAAGGGTATGGAAATTAAGCCTTATAAGGAGCGCTTGGAGGAGCTGGGTATGTTTAGACTGGAAAAGAGGAGAGTGAGAGGATATATGATAGCCATCTTCAAATATCTTAAGGACTGTCACATAGAGGAGGGAGGGTAGGACTCAAACCAATGGCTTCAAGTTGCAAGAAAGGAGATTCCAACTAAACATTTGGAAAAACTTTCTGACAGAGTTGTTCAGCAGTGGAACAGACTCCCATGAGGAGTGGTGGACTATCCTTCCTTGGAGGTTTTTAAACACAGGTTGGATGACCATCTGTCATGGATGCTTTAGTTGAGATTGCACTAGATGGCCCTTGGGTCCCTTCCAAATCTAAGATTCTATGATTATCTATTTCTCTTGCTGCTGGCTGTTACAGCTTCCTGTTGGAGCCTTATTTGCCCCTACGGGTTCCCATTGTTGCGCCCAGTGAGAAAACATGGAAGCAGAAAACACCTGAGGCTTCTGGCTTCAGAGAGAGAAAGATTTATTATTCTGCATGCAGAGGTACTTCGGTGTTTAGATAGCCAAGCAAGTACAAAACTAGTCAAATTTCAGACAGTTCTTATAGACAGTTCTCTGGCTCTCTTCCCACCCCAGAAAACTTCCTCTTGTCCATATAAGGAACATTTCCTGTTGTACATATAAGGCAAATGACATTTAGCCAGAGTTGGTTCATGTGCACTCCAGCAAGGCCATCCTATCTCTTGACCTAGGCAACAGTTCCTCTCTGCAAGGACAGCTCTACTGTCTGTGGAAGGTCTACTGTTATCTCCAGACACTTAGTAAGGCAAAGCTTGCCAGAGAGAAGTACAATGCAGATCAAAGTTCACAGCTTTACAGAGCAGTTTCATACAGAAAAGCTTAAGAAGTTCTTTTATACTTAATACAGTCACTGGACTAACAATACATTCAGGTGAATATATATAGGTTAGCTAATTAACCCCTTCCACTGTAGCAGTGAGTTCCACAGGTTAAGTGTGTGTGTGTGTGTGGGGGAATACTTCTTCACCAACATCTCTGTTCTCCTGTTTGTCACACACTGGAGATGTCTTGCTTGTGGGTTTCTCATTGGGGCATCTAGTTGGCCACTGTGAGAACAAGATGCTGGACTAGGTGGGTCTTTGGCTTGATCCAGCGGCTGCAGTACTCTTATGTTCCCTTCGTCTTCTTCCACCCTTCACCCAGCTATGGAGTTGAGACCTGTCTAGATCAGGGCCTCTACAGTGAAAGGGTTCTATCCAACATTAGTTGTTCTCAGAGCAGTCCCATTGGAATGAATGAATGAATGTGACTAACTTAGGTCCATTGATTTAAGTGGGCCTATTCTGAGCATAACTTAGTTGGTTTGAGCTCAGGTTTCTTTTCCCTCCAGCACCAAAATAGTCAAATGGAGGTTGACAGGGCAGGGGTGGATATAGAAGCAGTTCCGGAGGAACCAGGGCAGAGTGGCAGGATAAGGATGTGAAGCAGGAACAAGTGGAATCTATGAGGTGAGGTTCACCCCTGGAGACCCCAGTTTCTGCAGTGACTGAGAGTCTCTGCATGACCAAGGCTGATGTACTAACTACACCTTTTCCTAGATGTGTCAGATCTGGCCATGTCTGTATTAAAACTCATTTGAATTACTACCATGGGCTTTGCGTATGGTTGCCTTTGAAGAATGTCCAGAAGCTTACAGCTGGTTCAGAATGTTGCAGTGAAGCGGCTGCTGAATGGGGTGAGTTATAACAGGAATGGGGTCTGGAAGCAGCCCTTTAAAACTCTCCATGTGGCCCTTTGACTGTTCCCAGACAATGCCCCTTATGGGCCATTTTCCATGTGTTTTTTCCTGGTTGGAATGTGTCCTTTGAAGTGTAATTCTTTTATTTTATTATTCAACACGTTTAAATTCCATATATCCTCAAAGGAGCTGAAGGTGGCATACATTTTTCACTTACGCCCTGTTTTATCTTCACAACAACCCTGTAATGTAGGTTAGGTTGAGAGACTATGACTGGCCCAAGGCCATGCAATGAGTTTCAAGGCTATGTAGGGATTTGAACTCTAGTCTCCCAGGTTCTAATCCAATACCTTTAACCACTGCACCATACTGGCTCTCTTGATTAACTGCATGGCTTTGGGAAGAATAATAGGGACCTGCCTTTATAAGGATTTCTGATGCATTACATGTTAAAGCAATGTTTGAACACTCATAAATCTCTGTATAAATGCTGAGCATGATTATTTATTGATGTTACAAGCATGGTCCTTGCTAAGAAGCCGGGGAAGCATATATAGGGACTGAGGAAAGGAGAATGAGCAGTCCCAGTGGGGAAGGGCAGAGCATGGCTTTGGGGGCATAAAAGTGTGCTTTTCTGCACAGATGCAGTTGCTCAAAGAGGGGCAGATCCTGGAAGGCCTGGAATTTAGATCTGCCTTCTCTCTGTCTCTCACCAATGACCCTCCCGTTCTAGGGTGGGTTAAGAAAGGGACAGAAGATAAGGCTAGCCTGTTTCCTCATGGGTTTTATACAAATCTATAGGGCAGCCATACTTTGAATCCTGGGTACAGTTCTGCTTGTCTCATCTCAAAATGGCTAGCATAGAGCAGGGAAAGGTGCAGAGAAGCAGGACAAACACCAGAACTAGAGTTGCCCTTGGCACAGTGCTGATGAGCTAACCAGATCTTGGCTCAGCTCTGCCACGGCCACCATATGTTTTTTCTGCTGCTGCTGCTGCTGCTTTGGTGTTGGCTGCATTAGCCACCACTCACTGCCCCTCCACTGGGCCTCTGGATTCACTTCATTGATGGATGGGCACCACCACTTTTGAGTGGGAGCTAAACTCTGCTCCTCCCAGCCATGGTGACCATTTGCCATCTTACAATACCCAAAATGCAATCCCTTGCCCCATACATCTGTTAAATCCACAGATTTAATATATTTATAATCCTGCTTGAACTATAGATATATGAAATTATAGAATTTATAGATCTGTGAGCCAGGACCTTACATAAGTTCATTAATAATACTTTTGAGTGACTTAAAAATGGAGGAAAGCTAGCACAGATGGGACTCAAGTTTGGCTCCTGTTCCAAAGTGGGACCGTTTCCTGTTGCTGAAAAGCCTCTGAGGTCTGGTTAGCAGTGAATGGCAGCAGAACCTTGTCAGGCAAGTGAGTGGCTCTGTTGAGACTCTGGGCTCCTTGTCAAATATCTGACCTGGTTGACAGCTGGCGCCAGACCTGCTGAAAAGGGCAACTGAAATGATCAGCAGGTTGGAGCAAGCTCAAGTGTTTGGGACTTTGTGCAGAGCAATCATATATGCTGGTTCCACTGGAAGGGGGTAAAAGATCCATTCTCTATACCTACAGCATAACCCCTCAGTAATCACCTCTTGGCTGCTAAAAACCAGCAGGGAGGGGGACAGTTGGCTGGGCCAAGAAGATGTCAGCATAAGAGGGAGGTGACTGAAATTAATACAATTATTAATGATATGGGTAGGTGCCCTCCTCCAGTAATACTGAAGCTCAGGCATGTCCAGCTTCCAAGAGACTGTGATCTATAAAAAAAAAAACTGGCAGTGACCCATTGGATTGACCAGAGTTGTTAAGCTTTTTGGGGGAAGGATCAGCCAAAGTTGTCGAGCTTTTTTTTGGGGGGGCGATCAGGGTCCTGTGATCAACCAGTAGATCGCGATTGACCGGTTGGACACCCCTGCTCTACCTTATCCTCTGCAATTGATCGGCAGTAGATTCAGGACAGTGTGGAATTGAACTCTCTGCCATGGAGTGGCGGTCAGTAGCTTAAGGGTAAGACAGATTTATGGAGATGGAAAGATCCACCATTGGCTTTTGGAAGGGGCTTCAGCTTGGTGACAGAATACATTATTTGCTCACAGAAGGTCCCAAATTCCATCACTTTAAAAAGACTATGGAAGTGTGCTAAATGAGATGCCTGATGGCATGAGACAGCTTTATATGGAACTTCCATGGCCAAGGGCAGTTTAGCACTGAACACCAGTTGCTTTTAGAACCTGATCCAACAAAGCGCTTCTTATGTTCTCTCTGGTAGTTTCTGAGGATGACATGGTTTTTGAGGGCCATGATTTTTATTTCTCTCTGCACCCCCTTGTCCTGCTTTGTCAATTTCCTCTCAGCGCTCATGATCTCATAAGCCCTCTCTCATCTCCTTCCCAAACTGAACCTCGCTCCAGAAGAGAGATTATTCATCTCCCCCTCCCCACGACTTCATAATTTTAGTTGCTGGTGTAAATGACTGTGAGAGTGACTTCACAGAGTTTGTTTATCCTGTCTGCTGAGTCGGAGAGAGGATAAGAGGAAGGAGCAGCAGCCGCCAGCTTCAATGTGACAGGAAGGAAGTCATTTCTAGGAACAGATTCCCTCCCTCCCAAGAGCCGAAGCAGTTTAGTGTGGGCTAAAGCTGGCTGGAGGGCAAGGTGCCAGAAAATTATTGGAGGGTTTCAGAGGGTTCCTCAGTGTGCTGGGGCAGTCTACCTTTCCATATGTAGCAAGGGAATGCTGCACTGCTGCAGACTTCAAGCACTGGCTATGAAGTCTTAGGGCAGCCTTTGCTAACCTGGCATCCTGCAGACTGCCTGGTCTTGGGAGCCTGAATAATAATAATAATAATAATAATAATAATAATAATAATAATAATAATAATAATAATTAATAATAGTATCACTGCTATTATTTAGTTAGATGATGATGATGATGATTAATTTCAGTGCCAGACTGTCTGATTTGGCGAGCAGGATTATCATTATCATTATTGCATTTATTTGTCTACTACTAAAGTGTCTCAAAGCTACTTACAGTTATAAAAACCTGCATGATACAAAACTTAAAGTACATCAGAAAGATAAAATAGCATTAATTGATGGAAGGTGCTCATCCTGTAGTAACAAAGAAAGTGATAAATCCTACCCCACCCTGATGAAAGATGAACACCAATACAGGCATGGGGATCATCATACCCTATGACCCCCACATTGAGCCAAATGCATGGGGAAACAGGAATGTCTTTGACTGGTGCTCAGCGGCTGATATTGATGCATCCAACGCTCTGGGGAGAGCACTCCACAATCAGGGAGCCACCACTGAGAATGCCTGTTCTCATGTTGCCAACTTCTGTGCCTCTCTTGGAGGGGGGAGGGCAAGCAGAAGGGCCTCTGATGATGAGGTAGGTTCATGTGGGGAAAGGCGGTCCCTAAGGGGATTGGGACCCTGAACCATGTGAGGCTTTATAATATTAACAGTAGTTCAGGCAACCCAGAAGGGTTCATTCTGTGTTTAGCTCCAGAATGAGGAACCTTTGGCTTTCCAGAAGCTGTTGGAGTCCCCACTCCCATCAGCCCCAGCCAATGGCCTGGGATGATGGGAGTTGTAGTCCAGCAACATCTGGAGGGTCAAAGGTTCCCATCCCTGGTATATATGAAGGCCAGCCAAACACCTGTTACGGAAGAATGCTAATAAAAGTATCCTGGCTGTAATGGGGAAGGGAGGCATATTGGTGTCCTTCCTCCTATGAATTAAGATGGGGTACAACTCAGTGCTTGTACAGGGGAACAGCATGGGTTGGATCTCTTGCTCCACCTGCCTTAGAGAAATTTAAAAAACCCTTCCTAGAATGCGAGACATAATGCCTAGCAGCTGAAGAGTCTCTCAAGCTTGCCTCCTCAAAAGCACAGCCAGAATGTCTTGTCTCCCAAGACAGCTTGCAGGGCCAAAGCAAGTGCTCCTCAAATTTCGGCCCCCTCATCTGCTGCTCAGGGTGTCTCTAATCTGGCTGGCCTTGTACTCGTTTTGTCTTGCAGTAAGTGGGAAGGGCTGAAGTCAAATCAGCGACTGTTTTGGGCTTCCTGTTGGAAGTGTTCACCTGAAAAGAGAAATTTTAATAACATTTGGGAAGGGACTTCAGGGCCTGAAAGCCGCTGTGGGGTGGTGGGCCACCTATAACAGGGGTGGCCAACTTCCAAGAGACTGCGATCTACTCACAGAGTTAAAAACTGGCAGTGATCTACCCACTTTTGGGGGGTTCAGGTCAGAGCTTTTTTTAGGAAGGAAAGCCCTGTTTTTGGGGGTTCACGTAAAAGTTGTTGAGCTTCTTTAGGGAGGAGGAAAGTGACATTGGGCTTTTTTTAAGGAAGGAAAGCCCTTTTTTTGGTGGTTCAGGTCATTTTAGTGGTGCAGGGCAAAGAAGTTGAGGTTGTTTTAGGGCAGCCAAAGTTTTTTAGCTTCTTTGGGGGGAGCCACTGATCTACCAGTGATCTACCACAGACGTCCAGTGATCTACCAGTAGATCACGATCTACCTGTTGGACATGCCTGACCTATAAGAACCAAAAAGAATAGTATAGGCTGCCAAATAGGACTTAGGGCCTCAAATAGCTGAAAGGACTCCTTTTCTTTTCCCACAGATCCTCTCAGGTGTTAAGATCAGCAGAGGGGCCGCTCTTGGTGGTTCCTCTGCCATCAGAGCTTTGGGGTGGTGGTTCTCTGGGACAACCCCTAAGTTAGGATCATGGGAAGCTGTACCTTATTCTGAGTTGGGCCGTAGGTCTATCTAGCCCAGTATTGTCTATACTGTCTGGCAGTGGTTCTTCAGGTAGAGTTCTTTCCCAGCCCACCTTGAGATGCCATTGCGGACTGAACCTAGGACCTTCTACATGCAAAGCAGATGCTCTACCACTGAGGGACAATCAGTCCCAAGTTGTGGAATTCCTTCGCTACAGAGGTGCACCTGGCACCTTCATGCCAGGTTTCCCCTCATAAGGTGAAAATGCACCTCTTTATCCTGACCATTGCCACCCGAGAATGATATATTTAGGACCTACCCTATTCTTGTGACTGTAATTTGGGAAGGACCATAGTGGTAGAGCATTTGTTTGGCATGCAGAATGTCTTAGGTTCAGTCCTTGACTGCAACTCCAAGTAGGGCTAGGAAAGACCCTGAGACTGAAACCCTTAGAGCTACTGCCAGTCAGTGTAGACAGTACTGAGCTAGATGGATCAAATGGTCTGACTCAGTATGAAGCGGCTTCCTTTCTTCCTGTTTTAAACTGCTTTTAGTATTGTAGCTGAAACCCACTCTGAGGCCTTATGGTGAAGGGTGGGTAAGAAATCAAATTTATTATTATTATTTATTATTATTCTATGTACACACATAGGCACACATATAAAAGCACACACACACAACCTTTCCCATTTTCTGTCTGTCTGTCTCATGCATCTATACCTATGTATATCTACTGGCACATACTCCCTGATATTCTCTCTCTCTCCATTTCCAGCAGATCTTCTGTTTTCTGCCTCCCCCTCACTTCTGTGATCAAGGCATTTTAGCTGCAGTTTTTAAAACTCTCCTCCCTCCCACCCCAACATCCGTTTGACCATATATTTCTATCTCCTTTTTCATGGGCATATATTTTCCTGGCAGTTGGATCTGATCTTTTCTTTTTAGCCCTCCTGTCTTCAACTCCAAATTTAACCTATTGCAGTCTGTTTTTGGGGTTTTTTTGCAGGGGTTTGCTGGAGAGAATGTTAATGAATTCCTGGAGATCTTGCGTGTGTAAAGGTCAAATTTGTGGGGGTGGCATTATTTTTCTTTTTTACCCCCTCTCTTGGCTCCCAGGCAACCTCCCATCATTTTATATGAGATATTTCCTGTTAGGTGTAAAATTAAATTGGTTTCATGTGTGTGTGTGAGTGAGACTGTGAGACTGTGTGTCACACTCTCACATATACATTTACTTGTGATTATCTTCCCCCTCCCAACCGTTATACAAAGGAAGAAGAATCTTCCCAAATTAGATGAGGATCAATACCCTGCCCTGAAATACCACACTCAACACTTGTGCATAAGCATTGGGTCCCCAGGTTCTCCCAACGCCTTTCGGATCCCACTTTGTCACCACCACTTTCTTCCAGTTACATGCATGACCCATACTGGGCAGGCTCGTATGACAGAAATGTACACCTGCAGTCTCACACACATACAAACACACACACACCACACCAAAGTTCCTGATCTCTCCCTTCCTGATCCTTTCTGGACTTTGGTGCTGGGAAGAGGCTGTCTGTGCCTTTCACTTTCACCCACAATTGAAATTCAATCTCCCTCCCGCCAGCCTCTCATTCTACTACCTTCAGTCTCTCTGGCGCTGGGAGAGTTAACTCCTGGTGACGCTGCTGCCTCCACACACCGCCCACCTCCCTTGCTGGGCTGGATCCTTTCTGGCACTCAAAAGGTTAACCTCCTCTCCCTCCCCCCTTTTTCTTTGTGCCCCCCCTCTCTCAATGCTCCATATTCCAGGTCCCTCTCCCCTCCCTCTGATGGGGAGCAGCAAGAGGGCTCTTCCTCTCTCCAATTCAGCCCCTACATCTTAGCGGGACCCCCCCTGCTCCTGGCCTTCCCCCCATTTTCCCCTTCTTTCCCCCTTCTCTCTATCTCTCTTCCTCCCCTCTTTTCCCACCCCTCCACCTTCTTTTCCACCTCTGCACCTCTTTCCAGCTGCCCATCTTGAGCGAAGGGAGCAAAGGACTCTGTTTCTCTGAGAACAGACAGAGCCTCCTTCCTTTTTCCACCCTCCCCTTCCTTCCTTACATTCTGTCACTTCCCCCCCTGTAAGCTCTCTCCCCCCCTTCCTTTTGGATCTCTCGCCTCTCCTTTCACACACGCTGCCTTTCATCTCTCTCATACTCCCAACTGGCTCCCCCCACCCCACCTCACCCCAACACACACACACACACACCACCCAGATGCCAGCATTGGCACCCCTAGGATACACCAAAGGGTAGCTCAGGGGAGGGTGGGACGTAACACTCCTGGTACCCCTCATCAGTCAGGGTGAGCTACCCAAGAACCATAGTTGAGGGGGGGGGCAAGCGGTAACCCTGAGCCCCGGAATATCTGATGTTCTACAGACCTTTCCCAGCTAGGTGCTTGAGTCAAGAAAGGGATGGACTGCTTGTGCATAGTCACTACCAAGGTAAGATTTGCTTCTGGAGAGGGTATATTTGTGCCATCTTTTGTGCTTCTTGTTAACTGTGGGGTAGTTTGCTCACCTCTGCAAAGGATGGGAAGGGGAGGGGGGTAAGAGAGCTCTAGAAAGCCATGTGTATTTGTCTGTGTGTCAAGCGACGGAGCAGGGGCAGTTGCTGATGGGTGGCATGGAACAGCTTGGCAATGCTACTGGGTGCCAAGGTGGTCAGTGGTGATAGGGGTGGTTATGATGGTTGTGGTAAGCAATGGAAGAGACTCCTCCATTGCTTGAAGTGGTGGGAGGAGGTCTCCAGAAGCCTTCTCTCTCTCCGTGAGCAGTTTCCATGGAGCCGATGGCTGCGTGGGATAAGGCTCTATAGGGTGATGTGGGGTAGTGGTGGTGAGATTGGGGAGGTGGAATCGTCCCTATAGAGAGGCAGGAGGGAGAGAAATGGGGTGCTTCAGCGGCAAAAGGTGTTCTCTTTACTGCTGGAATGTGAGGATGCTGGCCCTGGTGCTGAATCTTTGGTGCTCTCCGTGGTGCTGAAAGTGGATGCCACAAGGCTTGTGTCTTAAAGAGCTTGCAGCTAAAGGAACGTGCCCATGATGGTGATGGTGGCGGAGCACTGAGAACACAACACACTACTAGGCTGACATTGGGTGCAGGTGTGTGTGTGTTTGTGCGTGCATACACACACATTGTACAGCTCGTTGCTGGGAGGTTTGTGTGTGTGGAGGGGGTGGAATGGACCCTTTCCCAATTCCACTTTGAAATATCTTAGGACTGGAATAGTTCTAAGGTTAGGGTTAGTGGTGAAGTACAGGTCAAGGGTTGAGGTCCCTCTCTGTTTTAGCTGTCTTCCTAATGGGGGCTCTAGGGCTTTGCCATAAAAGTGTGTGTGTGTGTGTGTGTGTGTGTAAGAGAGAGAGAGAGAGAGAGAGAGAGAGAGAGAGAGAGAGAGAGATGCTTTTGCTATGCAGTTTCATTTGGTGTGTGTGTGGTGGGAGGTTGGGGTCCTTCCCCAAGACAACTCATAGCACTCCATTATACGGTATATCTGTGTGCCTGGAAAGGTTGGGTGGTGGTTGTTTTAATAACTAGGAGACTTTCGATTGTTGAAATGGTTGTGTGTGGGGGGGGGGTGCTGGGAATTCTAGATTTGGGCTACTGGTCTTGGGAAAACTTGTCAATAGCTACAGTACAGTATTGAGAATTGAGGAGTAGGTGCTTCTCTGTCCAAGCTGAGAGCCACTTGAGTCCTATATAAGGTAGCAAGGGGACCCATGCATTTCCTTAGTGCTCTCCATGGACCTTGGTGTTCAGCAATTTCTGGCCTTGCTTTCCTAGTCCCTCTTACCTCCCGTCCCTGACTTCTTTTCCTGGTGCTGTGGGTGGGTGGTGGTGGTGGTGGTCATTGAGATCTCCAGGCCTCATTTAGGGCCTGGTTCTGAGTGGGTATTGGAAACTGATCTCTCCCTTTCTCCACTGGACTAGGATTGAGAGCTGCCCCTGCTCTTGGCTGGTGGAATAAAAGGGTTTCCCACAGGTGTGTGATGGAGGTTGCCAGTGGGGTTGGGGCAAGAGAGGAAGGCTTGCATGTGCCAAGATGGGCAGTAGGAGGGAGAGCGGTGTTGGGGAGTGACGGAAGGATAAAAGTCTGGCATCTTCTGATGCTCATCCGAAAGTATTTGTCTCTTAGCAAACTCATGTTACTTCAGAGAACAGCAGATGGAGGAAGCATAAGAATGCACCACCTAAGAGCGAGGGTGGGGGGAAGCTGTGGAATGCAGTGTCTTGATAAAGCAAGATCAAGAAACCTTTCTTAACAAAAAAAAAAAAAAAGCATTCCGCATTGGGTTTTTTGCCCCTCCATGGAAACGCAGAGCAATCCAAGATCCCATCAGGCCTTTGGAGAATGGAATGATTCAGTCCTGATTAGTCAGGGCGGGGTGAACATTTAATTATAAAATAAGGCATTGAGGTGGGTGGGTGGGGGGAGAGTGAATGAGTCTGTGGGGTGGGGGAGGCCAGGCTCCAGGGGTGCCCAGTGAACAGGTGTTGCTTTTGGCTGAGGTGGCTTAAAGTGTAGCTGGCTTATTGGTTTTTTTTTATTATTATTAAAGAGTGGGGTGTTGAGAGCACATCACCCGGGGTGTATATAAGTGTGAATGGGGGGGGGAGAGACAGAAATAGCACCAAAAGGAGCCATTTCGTTCCGCCCATCACACACACACACACACACACACACACAGTGCGCTAAATACCACACTCCAACTGTACATGAATGCTGATTTTGGGGTGTGAGTGAGGAGGGTGGAGTGGTAGAATAGAGAGAGGGTGAATGGTTCGAGCGTCTGATAGGAACCAGTAGTAGAAACTGCAGTGACTGTCCGCTTCCAGGCAGAAGAGGAATTTGGGGTGGTGGTGGTTGAAAGGTGTAAGTGCAAATAGGAGGATGAGAGAATGTCTGGGGTTCTCCCCTCCCCCCCCTCCGCACAAAAAACCCCAACAAATTTTCTTGGTAGTGGGGAAAGTGATATGGTCTATTTGAGAAGTGTCTCTAGGCCGCATAACTGAAAATCAGGGTAGGGAGCTCTGTATGATGGGTGCCTAGATTGATTTTGCTGCGGAATGTAAAGCAGGCAGTGGAGTGGGTGGGGAATGGTGTTAATAGGGTTGGGTGTGTGAGGAGGAGACACAATCTGGGGCAGCTTTTCCCAATTGGATGCCCTCCAGATGTTGGGACTACAACTCCCATCAGCCGTAAACAGTACTGACTGGGGTTGATGGGAGTTGTAGTCTCAAGATCTGGAGGGTGTTGGGTTGGGGAAATCAATTCTACAGAGACTGTAGGTTATTTCTTAGCCCTGAATGTGAGGGTATATCTACATTAATTTGTGCAGACGCACAGCACATCTGTAAGTGTGTCTGAACACTGAGGCATAAGAATAGAGTGCATTCTTTTTCTTTTTAAAAAAAGGTGTTGGGGAGGGGGAGTCTGGTGATTGTGGAGAGGGAGGGCTCTCAGCATAGCAGCAGGAGGCCCTGGCCCATCATGAGAGGGACAACCCAGTAAGATGGGCGGGGTATAAATAATAAAATTATTATTATTTTTATAAGTCACTGGCAAGAGTGAACAATAGGTTTTCTGGGGGAGGGGGAATTGGACTTCCACTGAAAATAACCTCCCCCACTTTCCATAAATTGACAAAGGTTCATTAATAATGGATGTGGGCACTGGGAGTGATTGATTGGGGCTTTTCTTCCTGAGGCTTCATCCATCTCAACTCTTATCAGATCTTCTAAGGACTGGCCTTGGATTCTGTGCTGGTTAAATGTGTGTGGAGGTGATGAATGTGTTGAGGAGGGGTGGGAGAGAAGGTCCCCTGTGGTTTATTAGATTGGTCTTTGCTTCCTTACATTCCAAGCTAAGGGCCTGATCAACATTTGATGGCTTCATGTTATTTGTCTGTCATTTGGGGTCTTCAGGGGCTTGACTAAGCTTGGAAACCCACTCTTCAGAGTTGACCAGCAGGTATTAAAAATAGAATCCAGGGAGAAAGTTGGGTTGAGTTAAGCCACCCACAGTGAGCTGTGTGGGAGTGTTCTTGCCTGCCTTCCCATTCATAGTTTTGATCCATGAAGAGTTCTTAAAGTGTCAAGAGCAGGTGACGTCAGGAGATTTAAAGGGAGGTAGTTTCTTTTTCCGTTTTTCTCTAGGGGAGAATTTTTAGAGGCATTTCCTATGGACAATCTGGTCAGAGTTCTAGGACAAAGGTGGGGAAACATTTTTTGCCCGAGGGCTACATCTCCTCATAGGTAACTTTCTGGGGGGCAGAAAGTTTTTTTCAGACAAGCCAAAACACTTGAGATGGGGACAGGGCAAGGCTGGTGAGGGATTAAGCCTTGGGTGTGTCCTGGGGAGAGTCCCAAAAGCCACATACAGAGGGCAGCATTCGACCCCTGGGCTTGCTGTTCACCCTCCTAGGAACATAGGAAGCTACCTTATACTGGTTCAGATTATCTAGATCAGTATTGTTCAAATAGTTCAGTCTATATAGCTCTGTGGTCCATAAAGCACAGTATTGTCAACAAAGACTGGCAGCAGTGGCTGTCCAAGGTTTCAGGCAGAGGACATTCTGATTCTTACCTGGTGATGCCTTTAGGGACTGAACCTGGATCCTTCTGCAGCTAAAGTAGATGCTCTGAATTGGTCTTCTAAGTTGACATAAGAGTGTGCTAACAGTGGTGTCTGGATCTTGCCCAGTTTGTATGTGTATTCTAGAGGCGTCAGGAAAGTCCCCCCCCCACACTTCATTTTAACAACTGGAGTAGAAATTTGCCTTGAGGCCTGTGAAGATGGCAGCTTGGAATCATCTAGATGTAGACAAAAACCTAGAATCAGGAGTGCAAAGGTGTTTGATATCAAACAGCCATCTTTTCTAGTCACTTGGTTAGGAATATAGGAAACTGTCTTTATACCAAGCCAGAATATTATCACCAGTGGTAGACTGACAGTGGTGCTCCAGGTTGCAGACAGGAATCCTTTCTCACCTGCCATATTGGATTGAACCCTGGGACCTTCTGCATGAAAATCAGCTGTTATACCACTGAGTTTGGGCTCTTTCCCAGCTACTGAGTTTCTAGATTTTTGCATCTGTCTTGAATGCATATTGGTGGAGACTGATTGATCCAGGTAGAGCATTTGGGGTGGATGTAAAAGTGTGAACAGGTTCAGCTTTCCTTTCTAGAAGGCCCTGGATTCAATGCACGAGTGGGGAAATCTGTGTAGTTGCCAGAGTTACAACTCCCATCATTCCTGAACATGCTTGGCTGAGGCTGATGGGAATTGAGTCAAGCAGCATTTGGAAGGGTGCCGGTCCCCCATTCCTCATCTAATGTCACAATATAGGGGTATTGATTTATTAGGGAGGTGGGTGCATTAGTACCAAGGTGCTTCAGGTGAATCACATGGGGGATCTGATTGCACCAATTGTCAATGACCAGGATGGAAAGTATGTTTTTTTAGATGACTAGGTGTTGGGCAAGGAATCCTTGCTGGGCTATTCTGATTGCTTTGGGCAGAGATTGGACTTGAAAGTATCTAGCCATGGCCTTTTTTTTGTTTCAAAAACACTTAATAGCCATGGCTAAATATTTTCAACTGCAGAGCTAGGGAATAAAAAAAGGCTGAGGAGGAGGACCTTCCACCTCCCCTAGACTTTGAAGGGTAACTTGTAGATTGGGGTAGGGATGATGGGAGTTGCAGTCCAGCAACATCTAGAGGGCTGCTGGTTCCCCATCTAGATAGGGATAGACACATTAAGAGGCTTCTAGGGGTGCTGTGAAGGATCCTGCTAAATCTCCAATGGCATATCCAGGTAGGACCGGGGATATCCATTGTCTGAAACCCTGGAGAGCTGCTGCCAGTGCAGAAAATACCTACCTGGATGGGCAAAGAGCATGATTTGGAATAAGTCAGCTTCCTATGTTCCCTTCTTCAGATAATTAGCACAGGGCATGATCCATCCAGACATTTTTCCATGCAAGGTGCAGTTACAGTTCATTTTTCTGGGGTCTTTGTGAGACAGTGTCCCAACAGAACATGACTATTATGGCCTGATGGTTTGTTGGTCCTACTTCATGGTGTCCAATATGATCTGCTTGCCTCTACTGAGCTCTTTCCTTGCATGTGTTAAAATTTCTTGGGGTTGGTGGTGGGAAGAGATTTATTTAAAAAGTGGCAGTCTTGCAGATCAGTCCTCATCAAGGCATCCGGAATGTGATTCCAGAAAGCTGCTAGGTAGCCTAGAATAGCACTGCCTTTACCTTCATCCTTTTTTTCTTGTTCTCTGCATCTCCAGGCATGGATTATTTGTGAGAGTGTGGTGCTCTTTAGCAGCCGTAAGAAAATGGGGGTGGGATAGGGCATCCGGTTGGTTGGTGACATTTTGTGTGTGTGTGTGTGTTACATGCCTGTGTGGCTCTTGCCATTGATAATCTGGATTGGGAATGAGTCATTGTGTGTGTGTGTGTGTGTGTGTGTGTGTGTGTGTGACAAGGAGAGAGAAACTCACAGTAGAAGAGAGATTCCAAAAAAGAGAAATGCTTCTGAGGATGGGTGAGTGAACCGGGACTGACCTGTGACCGCTGTGCCCCCCCCCCCCGGTTTATAAATAGTTTGGCCCAAGAATTGCTGAAAGGCGGGCTTTGCTGAAATTTAGAAAAGGCCCTTGAGCTGGCAGAAGGTGGGTGGGAGGTATCATGCAGCAGTATGTGAGAGGGGGAGGGAAATAAATTAGGCAATTTGGAAAGACTCAGTCTCAGAGAGAATTCAGCCACAGGACCTATTTTCAAGCACTTGGTGTTGGAATGAAAGTCCTCCCAAGGACATTTATGGGAGGTTGTGGTTGTGGGTGCAAAACACCCCAGAATCCACCAGAGACTTTATACACATGTGTACACACCCACCCACCCAACACACCTGTTGCATCGCAGCAGGTAGATTTGGGGTATCAGTCACTGAGATTGACAGATCTGGTCCAGAGAAGATGCCTTTCAAACACGTATGCTAATAAACACATAGGCAATCTGGCACACAATTTTTTTTCTTGATATCAAGAAAAGCTGGATGTATTTATGTTTTTTAATTGTATATTGTACTGTTTTATTTTAATAATCTTTTAATTGGCCTTAAAGCTATTTTGGAAAAGGTGGGGTGTGTATGTTTCAGAGAAAACAATTTATGCAACCCAAATAGTCCATGTAAAAATCTTCCATTTTTGCTCACGCTGTCTAGTTTTTATCCTTTTCCCCCACCTAAGGAACTCTGGACAGTTTACATGAATCATCTGCCCCCTCCCATCTCAGCAACCCTGTGAGGTAGATTAGTTGGGAGAGTTGAGCCCATCAATTTCACCCACTGCATTTCATTGATTTGTAGGAATTTGGACCCAGGTCTCCTCTCCTGCCCGGCCTCCGCAGTCCAACATTCTTTCCACTCTACTGATGCTTTAAAAATGTATTCTGTTAGAAGTAGTATTCAAACTCACTTGCTTTAAAAAAAAGAAGCATTCAAAGCTAACATGAATGTGGAACCTACATTTGATGGGAACATATATTTGACATTTTTTAAACTCACTTGTCTTCAACTGGTAGGTCAGGACCCACTAGTGGGTTGCAGCCTAATCCAAGAAAGGGGTCATCCAAATGCATGTTGGAGTTAAAAGTGGGTCCTGGGTCTGAAAAGGTGGAAGATACTTGTTTTAACTGACTTTTCCTGCTCTCTGTCCTACATTTGGAGGTGTGAATGGTTCGAAGGGCTGGTCACTGACAGTGTCCATGGTGGTTGTGGTGGAGAGGGCCAATGCCACTTTCAGCATCTTGTCTGAAAATGCCTTGAGCCTGTCTGAAGATCTGGCATCCTCAAGGGGGTGGGTGGTCCAGAGCTCAGTGGTGGAGCATTGGCTTTGCATGTCAAAAGTCCTTGGTTCAATTGCCAACAGCCTCTTCAGATGAAAGGGGCAGGGGCAGGCAATAAGAAGAGAGACTGTCCTCTCCCGGAGATCCTGAAGAACAACTACTAGCCACCCTCCCTCTATCCACATCATACGTTGAAAGCACATTCAATGCATATGACTTCCCTAAAGAATCCTGGGGACTGTAGTTTCACCCTCACAGAGCTGCAATTCCCAGCACTTTTAACAAACTAGTGCTCGTGTTTCTTTGGGAGAAGCCATGTGATTTTAATGTGCCTTTAATTTCTTTTAAATATATGGTGTAGGTCTGCATAGGCAAAACTAGAGTAAGGTATAGGTAAAGGGACCCCTGACCATTAGGTCCAGTCATGTCTGACTCTGGGGTTGTGGCGCTCATCTCATGTTACTGGCCGAGGGAGCCGGCATACAGCTTCTGGGTCATGTGGCCAGCATGACTAAGCTGCTTCTGGTGAACCAGAGCAGTGCACGGAAATGGCATTTACCTTCCCACCGGAGCGGTACCTATTTATCTACTTGCACTTTGACATGCTTTCAAACTGCTAGGTGGGCAGCAGCTGGGACCGAGCACCAGGAGCTCACCCTGTCGCGGGGATTCGAACCGCCAACCTTCTGATCAGCAAGCCCTAGGCTCTGTGGTTTAACAGCAGCGCCACCTGCATCCCTCTAAAACTAGAGTAGATGGAAGGATTGCCTGAGTTTTGGGACAAGGCAGCTTCATATCTTAGGAAAAACCAAGGGGATGCTGGCAGCAATCAATCCAGTTTTTTGCTTATCTAGTGAGTGTGTTACATATAACATGACCCATTTAGTTGCTCTTGTATGGGTGGTGGATATAGGATTATAGCTCTGAGGTTTGCTCTAAAGGGAAAGAGGGTGGCTAAATCCCATGTTTTTATATGAATGGAAAGGTCACACAGGAAGCTGCCTTCTACTGATTCAGACACTTGGTCTATCTTGTTCAGTATTGTTGACTGGCAGTGGCTCTCCAGGGTTTCAAGCAAGAGGTCTTTTCCAGCTCTACTTGTAGATGCCACAGAGGATTGATCCTAGGACCCTCCTGCATTCTACCACTAAGTTTCCTCTAGCTAGGTAGCAAGCTTTAGAGATGCAGCAAATGCTCTGGCTAGCTGTTTGCATATCTCCTCAAACAAGTTTTGACAAGCCTTCTAAGTTGAGCTCTTCATCCCAGTCTACATCTGTACTGGAAAAGTTTTATCGCTTCTTGTTTGCCATCCTGGGCTCCTTGATATGAAGGATATAAATAAAAATAAACCTCACTGGTTAGGACTGCAAGCTTTTGGGTTTTCCTGGACTCTTCTTCAATGAGCTTTGTTTGGTATAAGATAGTGACTGGCTTTTGAACCAAAAGGAGCTGTTTTTGCCAACAGGGTTGGCAAATCCTTGGGAGGCCACAGATTTTAAGAGATTTCTATTCCAGAAGTGGATGTTTGTGATGTTTAATTGGTTGATGGGCTTTTGTTTGTAAAAAATAATAATGCAAATTTGGCATTAAACCCCCCCCCCCCAAATATGCTTGAAAATATTCAAACTAAGCGTTCAGGGGTCTTGGATAGAGTATTTCTGTGTTTGTCTGGAGTGATGGTGGATGAGAACAGTGCTAGGTTAGGTGATAGTGAGGGGGGGTGGATGATGGAAAGGGACTCAGACTGCAGAGGACATGTTTGCAGTCCTGTTGTGTTCTTGCGTTGTTTTCAAAGGTTTCCATGCAGGCAGGAAGGCAGGGCCTCTGTGCCCTTTTACATCCACCATGATAGTCGGGCATCAACAGGTGGAGCGTTGCAGTGCTGGGGGAAACACTTTGTCGGCTGGTTTCTACTTACTATGCAGCTGCTATGGGCCCTGAGTTTTTGTACACAAAAGTGGTGGTGGCCTCAAAGAGGGCTGGAAGCTTGGGCTGCATTTGTGTGAACAAAAGCTAATGGTGTTTTGCAAGGAAGTATGTGCGTTATCTCTCTGTGCTACTTACATGCACTCCACTGACAGGAGTATGTTCTGTGTCTTCTCCTGACATGCTTTTCTGAAGTTTTGGGAAGTGCTCAGGGAAGTGTTGGAAATATCTGTCTCCCCAGCAGCCCTGTTGTGTGTTGAAGATTGCCTGCAACGTGAAGCCAGTTTTTATTGCACAGTGCAGTGCTGTCCTCCCTCCCAGCCCCCCCCCCAAATATACACACATACCTGAGATGGAGGGCACATTATGAATGAATTTCCCCCCTGGGCCTGGAAAAAATGGTTGCTGCCCCCAGGAGTCATTGGCATCAATGGGATTTTAACAGTGCAGGCCAAGGGTCTGTGAAGCTGCATTCATGAACAGAAGCAGCAGACAGAGGGGGTAGCTCTATGAGAGTCTTCCTCCACGCAAGGCCCTCTAGACGTTGCTGGAGTCCAACTTCCAGTGACTAGCATGGCCAATGGATGGAGAGGATGAGAATCACAGCCTGACAGGACTGCACCAGTTTGGAGAAGGTGGCTTTAAGTTTCTCCTGGGGGAAACTTTCTCCAAAATAAGCTCAATTGAAATGAATGGGACCAACACCCATTTATCCCAGTGGAGCTCATAAGATTGCCGGGAGAGTCCTACTGGATCAGGCCAATGGCCCATCTAGTACAGCATCCTGTTCTCACAGTTGTCATCTGGAAACCCTCAAGTGGGATCCAAGCACAAGAGCACTTGCCCCTCCTGTGGCTTCCAGCAACTAGTATTCAGAAACATCGCTGCCTCTGACTGTGGAGGCAGAGCATGGCCATCCTGGCTACTAGCCACCAATAGCCCTTTCCACCATGATTTTTTCCAATCCTGTATCCATGTTGGTGGCCTTGGATGCCATCACTGCCGCCTCTAGAGTGAGTTCCATAGTTTAGCTTGCTCAGGAGAATATCCGCATGAATTGTGCTGTGTGCTTCAGATCTGTCTGCTACCCTGAGTGGCCCCCGACCCTCCTCCAAGGCATTCACCTTCCTGTACCTCCAGTTCCTGCCCACACCAGCCCTTTATATTATAAAGTCTCTCAAGGAGGTTTCATATGTGAAGAGCTGTTATGGCTTACAGAACAAGGCAGGGGTCAATACAGGCCACTCTCACCCAAACCCCTGGTGCTGCCAGCAGAGGTTGGGGTGGGTGGTGGAGGGATGTCACCCCATCACAGCTGTTTGCTGTTTTAAGGCAGAGGTGGTGATACCCACAGGCATGAAGATGTGTGTCTTTGAAACTACCCAAATTTTGGTTCAGGGCGGTAGAGGGTTGTGCAACTGTTTTTTGACAATTGCGAGGTTAACTAAAACACCTCAGGCCAAGGGGTGAGATTGACGAAAGCTTCCTAAGGCAGTGTTCAACACACTCCTGGTTTTGAAAGCAGTCTCCACCACACAGGTTCCCCCGATAAGTTTTGGACTACAGCTCCCATCAATCATCCACTAGTCAGCTGAGGGATGATGGGAGCTGTAGTCCAAAACACCTGGAAGGTGCCACATTGGGGGAGGCTGCTCTATCCAGTTTCTTCCTCCCTCCCCCACTTTTATCTCTCTTTTCAATCCTTGGCCGCCTCATCCCAGCACCCTCCCCCCCCTCCTATCAGCCTCGGCTGCCTCTTGGATGCCATGGCAACTAGGGATAACTGGATCATGAATGCGTAGGGGGGGATTATTTCAGGCAACGTACAGCAACACCCCCCTCCATTTTCATGTAGGCCCTTCATGCCCAGTTCCATCCAGCTCCCTTTCTACCCACCCCAAGGACTCCCAAAGAGATGGGGGGCACACATGATATTAATTTGGCATGCAGGGGCTCAATGTGGGGAAGAGGTTAAGGGCTTGCTTAACTTCCAGGTCACAGATAAATCCTGTTTCCAGTGCCCAAGATGAATCCTGGAAGCAGGTGGACTCAGCCCAGATATTATTATTATTATTATTATTATTATTATTATTATTATTATTATTATTATTATTACCTATCCTTCAGGTCCCAGGGTGGGTTACAACAATTTAAAATTTCTTAGAATATACCGTACATATTTTTGCATACAGTTTGGACTAACATCCACATTTTTGCAAGTGTTTTTCCTAATATAATGCATTTTCACCAACATTATGCATTTTCTATGCCCTACCATGTTTTTGTACACATTTGTTGGAGAACTGCATGCAAAATTTGGAGAAGCTTAAATTTCAAAGAATAGCAGTGTTTCAGTTTGTGTATTGGTTTGAGGAGTGTGAATTAAGTTTCTTATTCAAATGTAAGGCAAATTTAATTATTAGTACTATTATTGCACTTAATTTATTAATCACCTTCTAATCCACTTTCTCAAGGTGATTTACAAATAAAACAGTAAATGTAGAAATTTATAAGCAAAATAATTAAAAACAATTAAAAATACAACAGCAAATACATTTAAAAAATGATTAAAATCCTAACAAGTGGGCATTCATAATAAAGAACCATTTATCTAGCTGGGAAAGCTTGTTGGAGCAAAACATGTCTTTGGCTGTTTCCAGGAAGTGCAGATAGTGGTTGCCTGTCATATCTTGACAGGAATCCTCTTCCACAGAACAGGGGCAGCCCCACTACAAACCCTGCTCTTGACTGAAACTTATCCATTTCTTTCATTTATATGCCACCCTTTTCTCCCATGAGCTCAAGGTGGTGTACATGGTTCTTCTCAAATTATTCTCACAACAAATGCTGAAAGAAGACAGTGACTAAGGTCACCCAGGGAGCTTCATGGCAAGTGGGGATTTGAACACTACCACAGACTCAACTTGCAGGAGAGACGTTTGTGCAGATTGAAGTAATCAACTGGGTGTATAAGGGGTACAGTGATCTCCCAGGTAACTTGGTCCTGAACTGCATAGGGACTTAGTACCAACACCTTGAACTTGTCCTGGTTAGCAAATTGGCTGTGAGTGCAAATCATGCAAGCAGGGTGTTCTATGCTGGTGATAATTTGCCTCCTGAAGCAATATAGTCACTGTGTTCTGCACCAGCTGCAGCCTCAAGATCAACCCCAAGGATAGCCCCACATACAGCGCACTGCAGTAATTCAGTCATGAGGTTACCAATGCATGGACAACTGTGCTCAAGCTATCGTGATCTAGGAACAGCCAATAACTGGTCGGTAAAGGGCATTGAGGACACCACCTCCTGTCACAGAGCTGGATCTAGCACCCTTTCTCCCCCATTGCTAGTCCCTGAGCACATATAGAGTCCAGTAGATTAGATTTTTATTGCTATTTACATACTAGTCCTGTCCTGTCTTCCCACAAAACTGAGGGTGCCGTGTTATGTTACACTAGCCAGGGCAGGGAAGAAAGTTAAAGGAGGTGAATCAGTTGGAAAATTATCAACTTCTTAAGATCTTACAAATGCTTCTGAGGAGAAGGAGGCAGAGGCAGCAGCATCTCAAACTGCCTTGAAACTCAGCAACAAAGATACCTGCTTTACATTTGACAGTAGCGCAGCAGGTAAATTACCTGTTTTGCATGCAGCGGCTCCCTGGCTCAGTCCTTGATGAGATCTCTAGGCAGTGCTGGGAAAGACTCCTTGTCTGAAATCCCAGAGAACTTCTGCCAGCCAATGTAGACAATACTGAGCTAGATAGACCATATGGTTTGACTGTATAAGCCTATATTGTGGTGCTGCTCCAGGGAAGGCCCTGCTTTCAAAAGCACTAGATCAAATTCTAGATTGAGGCCTCTCCTGAGGATACTAAGAACTGCAGGGGTTCCTGTGGGAGAATACCATGTGTGAATGCAGCAGATAACTTCAGAGTTGTGTGGAGACTGTCTCCTAATTCTCCTTGGCCATGACCCACCCATCTTAATGACCCTTGCAGCAGACTGGCCTTTTTTTTGCTGTGATTCCTCTGCAGTCTCCTAGTCATCGTTACAACAATCCTGTAAGATTGCGGATGGGATGACTGATGCTGGGCTTGGGGTGGGGGGCTGGCTGAAGGGCCAGCTTGTGACTTCAAACAGGGACTTCTGCACCAAATAATTAATACTTAGCATTTACAGAATCCAAATTTACCATCCCACCTTTCATAAGGTTCTTCCACTAACCCAGTCACCATATTTTAGGGATTCAGGCTTAATTGAACAGCACTATATTTATGGGACGCGGGTGGCGCTGTGGTCTAAATCACAGAGCCTAGGGCTTGCTGATTGGAAGGTTGGCGGTTCAAATCCCCGCGATGGGGTAAGCTCCCCTTGTTTGGTCCCAGCTCCTGCCAACTTAGCAGTTCGAAAGCACGTCAAAGTGCAAGTAGATAAATAGGTACCGCTCTGTCGGGAAGGTAAACAGCGCGGTTCCCTCGGCCTATAGAGCGAGATGAGCGCCGCAACCCCAGAGTTGTCCGCGACTGGACCTAATGGTCAGGTCAGGGGTACCTTTACCTTTACCTTTGTCCTCAGACAGCTTCCGGGTCATGTGGCCAGCATGACTAAGCCACTTTTGGTGAACCAGAGCAGCACACAGAAACGCCGTGCAGGAAACATGCTGGACACTGTTGCTGAGTGTCACATGGGGTGGACCTCCCTTCTGGCCTGCGCAAGACAGGGTGTGGGGTGGAATCTGTACCTGTGTGGTCAGAAGGAAGGGAAAGGAGAATGTGAGCCGCTTTGAGACTCCTTCGGGTAGTGAAAAGCGGGATATCAAATCCAAACTCTTCTTCTCTTCTTCTTCTTCCATGGGCAGAACAGTTTTTCACACACAGAACAAAACAAAAATAATAGTTTGAGTTCCTCACTTGAAGTTTAATAAATTTATATAGTATAACAACACAAATGGAAATCATTAATTATGCAGCTGTTGATTATGGGATTATTATTATAACTGAAATGTAACTGACATTAATAAGATTATGGAATGCAGAAATGCGGGGAGCCCCTTTAACTAAATTGTATTAATTGGAAGTTGATTGGCATTTGAATAATTGTATTAATTGAGAGTTAATTGATATCGTTATAATTTGGCTATTGGGGGAATAGTGGAAAACTAATAAAATTTATTTGGAAAGGAATCTGTACCTGTGGGAGAGTAGCCTGTTTGGATCAAGGCAAGACATAGAGGAACAAGAAAGAGGCAGCTTCTGGAAGGACATGTAGGCCCTGGAGCTGGATGTGCATATGGAGTTTGTGGATGCTCTGCCAGCCCTCCTGCCACAGTCTTCCTCCACCTTGCTCTGGTGATGGGGAGACTGCTGTGATTGTGAGTGCTTCCCTCTTGGAGGTTGTAGTTAAAGAATGAGATGATATTCACTAAAAAAAATTATGAAACTTTATTTCAAAAGTCTTTTTAAAAAATAATAATTGTAAACTCAACAGAGTTTAAGAACAACCAAACATCATAAAATTATGTGTCTGGGTTTGGTTTAGTAAAGGAGAAGTCTATTGATGCCTACTAGCAATGGTGGCTAGCTCTGCCTCCAAAGATAGGGACAGCAATTTTCCCAACTACCAGTTGCTGGAAAACACAGGAGAGGAGTGCTCACGTGCTCAAGTTCTGCTTATAGGTTTTGCACGGGCATCTGATGGGCCACCGTGAGAACAGGATGCTGGACTAGTTGGGCCATAAGCCTCATCCAGCAGGCTCTGTTTATGTTTGCCTAAACAAACAAGATTTTAGCAAGCATTAAAAAGCAAGGCAACTAAGGTGCTTGCCTGACACAAAGAGGCAAGCGAGTTGTAGAGCATAGTTCCTGCCACACTAAATGTTTGATTTCTCACAAGCATGGGATAAACATTTTGTGGCACTTGTAAAGGTGCCAGTTCCACAGATTGCTGTGCGGTCAAGTGGGCACATATGGGTTGAGGCAATACTTCAGGTAATCTGGTCCCAAGCTATTGAAGGCTTTATATCACCTTGAATTTAAGGCCAGTAGCAAACTGGCAGCCCTGAGAGACAGTTGCAGCAGTTAGATATTATGGCAACCTTCTCCAATCTGATGACTTACTTGTATTGGACTAGATACCCCCCCCCCAAAAAAAAACCCAGCCTCCATCCAGTACAGAATTATAGTCCAAAACATCTGGAGGGCTCCAGGTTGGGGATGAAAGCTGCGTTGTGGAATGTGCTTCCCTTCCCCTACTTTATCCAAGTGATATGCTTTGTGCATTCTTTAATGTTTTTGCACATGGTGATATTGATGTGATTCTGTGTGATCCCGTTCTCATTATGGTTTGCACCTGCAAAATGTTGAGGCAGATAGACGGCTTCATTTCCAGTTGATGCAGGTCCCATAACTGCCTGCTAAAATCCTATACCTTTTTATACCACAAATGTTCAACTTTATTTTTTGTCCAGCTTCTGTGGCGGACAAGAGCGCCCCTCCAGATAGCAATAATGCATTGGGGAAGCGTCACAGAGCAACTAATGAAGCGGAATGATGTGTGGGTGGTCTAGTGGCGCTGTGGTCTAAGCCACTGGGCTGGTTCAAATCCCCGTGACGGAGTGAGCTCCTGCTGCTCGGTCCCAGCTCCTGCCAACCTAGCAGTTCAAAAGCACGACAGTGCAAGTAGATAAATAGGTACCACTGCAGCAGGAAGGTTTCCGTGCACTCTGGCACTCGTCACGGTCCTCCGTGCGCCAGTAGCGGTTTAGTCATGCTGGCTGCATGACCTGGAAAGCGGTCTGTGGACAAATGCCGGCTCCCTTGGCCTGAAAGCGAGATGACTGCCGCAACCCCATGGTTGCCTTTGACTGGACTTAACCGTCCAAGGGGTCCTTTACCTTTACCTTTTACCCAGTATACCATCATTGTACTCGTTTAGACACCTCTGCTGAAAATTTTTCTGTTTCAGCAAGCCTATCCAGATACATGATTTGGTTGCATCTGATTTTAATTTTTCTAAAATGTTTTATTGTTTTTAGTTTTTTAAAAACAGTTTTAAAATACTTTAAAGACATATTTTGTTTATTTTTTTATTGCATGTTTTAATCGCAAAAGTGTTTGCTGCCCTGGGCTCCTTTTGGAGGGGTATAAGTTTAACAAGTAAATAAATATCACCAATGACATGTTGCGGAATACATTGGTCATTGGTCAGGAGGAGGCGTTAGTTACAAAGTTCTTATAAGTGCTCTGGTTGCCTCACTTCAGAAAGGATATTGTAGAGTTGGAAAAGGGCAACCAAAAAGATCCAGTAGAATGGAGTAACTTCCCTATGAAGAAACATTGCAACATTTGCGGCTTCTCTAAACTAAAAAGGTGAGTAAGATGACATGATAGAAGGCTATATAAAGGTTCATGGCATGAAGAAAGTGTCTGGAGAAAAGTTTTTTTCCATTTCTCAAAACACTAGGACCCATGGACAGTGTTTGAAACTCCCATTGTTCTAGGCACATTTTGCGACAGGAAATTTCATTAGCTCGAGTTCTGGGCGCAGTACTGCGCCTAAGATTTCAGATTAAAACTGCAGAGTGGAAGGAAAGGAGGACCTTTTTCTGCCTCCCCACTTCCAGCTACTCTCTGAAGACTGGGGAAGAGACCCTCTTAAGAATATTAGAGGGGTGAGCAGGGGAAGGACTAGCCCATGTGAAAAATGAACATAATATTTTAGCTGTCGTTTATTCGTTTTCAGCTTTGTATTCTTGTTGTAAATAAAAAGCACACCTAGACATTCTGTTGTTGTGACCATAACCTAGGTTTAAGGTGCCATTTAGCTCCTAGCTTTCATAGCTCAGTTTCTAAGCTCATGGACATCCACTGAAGTGGAATGTTGGAAGATTCAGGTTAGATAAAATAAAGTCCTTCTTCATGCAGTGCATAGTTAAGCTATGGAACTCCCTCCCGCAGGAGACAGTGGTGGTAGAAACCCAGCCAGGTGGGTATGTGGCACCATTCACATAACAAAAACTACCATAGAGATAACAAAATTTTCAAAAGTCGGGTCTCTGGCTTGGCTTTTGAAAAACTAAGTCCACAGTACTTGCTAACTGACCTAGACCATGCCCCCAGAATCTCCCATGATGCATGCCAGTTATGCAACAGAGACTGTGGAAGGGGTTCTGTCAAAGGGAGAGCATTAAAAGCTCACAGATGTAGAGCGTGCATGTGTGAGTAGAAATGTAAATTTTATATTTCAAGATTGACTGCTTTTTAAAAATACATAAATCTTTGGAATTCAGCCCTGTTGAATTCCTTTCATTCAGGGTGACAACTTTGACAATAAAACCAATCCTTTTGCTCTCTCCCCCCCCCCCATTTCCTGCACTGACAACCTGCTTGAAATTACTTTGTTGCAAACTCACACCACCATTGAGCTTGTATCTGTCAGAGAAACTAAAATGCTGGTTTGGGTGGTTCATGCCTGCATGGTAACAATTGGGAATGTGTGGCAATTTGTGGCCCATCTCAGGGTGGTTAGAACCTGCTGTCTGTTGCAAAAAATAAAAATGCTCCACATGGAAACTTACTGCATTTTTAGTTGCTTAGTTTCAGTGCATTGGCCTTGAACATTTTTTCACAGTCATGACTACGGAGTCATCCAGTTTCTAACAGTTTCACAGCCACGTGCTGTTCTTGGTAAGCTTGTGAGCAGGACCTGAGAGCCACAACTCTCCCTTTTGTTTTCTCCAGTGTGTGCTAATCAAAGCTAACCTGCCTCTGATTATTTAGGTTCCATTCTTAGTCTTGTGGCTAATGGCGCATCGTGGAATCAGCTGTGTTCGTGCTGGATCCACTCATGCATATGTCAATGGACATTATATATTCTTGTGGCATCTCATTTTTTTTCGCAGTACGTTTCCGTGCCAAACGGTCAGCATGCTCACATTTTGAAACATTTCTCTTTTTCTTTTTCTGGCACCAAATGGTCATTATTCTTATGATTGAAATGTGTGAGAGCCAAACGTAAGAGAGGGGCTGTAGCTCAGAGCATAAGATAAGAACCCTGCTGGTTCAAGCTAAAGATCTGTGCTGAATCCTGGAAAATATGTCCGTACACTAGACTGTGTGTACACACCATACATTTAAAAACACATGACTTTCCCCAAAGAATCCTGGGAACTGAAGTTTACTCCTCATAGAGCTACAATTCCCAGGACCCACAACAAACTAAAGTTCCCAGGATTCTTTTGGGGAGGGAGGAGACATGTGTATTAAATATAGGGTGTGCCCATAGCCTAACTGTTAATATGAACATATAGTACACAGGGATGCTAACAGAATTTTCTGGGCCCAGAATCCTATATGCAGATTGGGTCCTATGACCCACTCACGAAAGCAGGCACAGACTTGCATAAAAATTGCATATGCTGTGTTGCATGCAAAATTGTGTCCTCTTTTGCGATTGGAGTGGCATGCCGAAAAATAAATTGGTGGCCGCACATGTAATAAAATGCCTGACAGAATGCAGACAGGTGAAGCTTTCCCCTCATAATTATTTTTCCATGCTAGAAAAGGTTTAACCTGTTAGATTTATGTTTGACACATAACTGTTAAAGGCACAAGAAATCTGTTTCCCCACAATGATGACCCTAAATTAAAGCCTGGGCTGCAATCCTGTACCCATGTACCTGCGACTAAGCCCCACTAAACACAAAGTGACGTACTTCTGGGTAGACATGTATACCATTGTACTGTAAGTTAATTATATAGTGGATTCTTAATTAATGCTTTGCCTTTAGCTCAAGCACAGCAGGAGAAATGCCTAAGTCTCTTTGTAAAGTTTTCATATTTTGCATTTTCCAATTCAGGGGCGGTCTTTTAACCTCTACCTGCTCTTATTGTGCTGTGATATTTGCAGAAAATAACTTTTACGGAGTACCTGATCTCAGATAACCCCCTACCCCACAGTAAAGATGCATCCTGATTACTAGGGGGAAAGGAAGGGCAAAAACTATGGAGATTCCAAAAACTGGAAAATGAGGCAGAAGCAGGAAAAAATACACTAAAGGGGAGGATGAAATAGCTCTTTGTGATCCCAGGGATTACCATCATCTGGAGCACAAATAACTCACACCTCTGACTTCACTCATTGGCTAAAAACACTGAAAGGTGGGAGCAACCAGATTGGTGCATCTCACAGAAATTGTCTCAATGGTTGCCTTCCTTCTGGGGGGCTAGAGACTTATATTTTTTAAAATGAAAGCTCAGAGTCTGGGGCTCCTGCTGGCTGAAGGCCTGATACATCAGTACCCCCTGTACTCTGAGCATCTGTGACAATATGTGCATCAGAACTATGAGCCTTGCTGAGTCACCAAAGGCCCATCTAGTCCAGCCTCCTGTTGCTCACAGTAGCCAATCATATGATTCCAAGAAGTCCACCAAGAGGACATGAGGCTAATAGCCTACCTCTGCTCTTGTTTTCCAGTGACTGGTAGACGGGCAGACTGATTTGGCCTTGGAGAAAATACATAGTATATAAACCTCTTAACAACTTGGGACCAGTTTACTTATGAGATTGCTTTACTCCATCTGTGCACACTTGACTACTTAGATGTGTGGATTTGGTACTTTTACAAGTGCCATGTAATAGCCACACTATATCTGTAAGAACTTGGATCCTTTAGGGTGGTAGCACCAGCACTTTGGAACCTATTGATATCAGGCAGGCACTTCCACTATTTCTTTTGGCTCCTGCTGAAGATATTCTTATTTAGACAAGGCTACCCAGTTGGTTACAAAGTTAGTAGGCATTTAAACTTAGTCTATTTTATTGCAGTTTTAACATTCTGTATGTTTTAAATTAGGTTGCAAAATTTTTAGTGATAATTTTATTGTTTATCTGTTTTGTAAACAATTGTGAGGTTTTTCTGCTATCAAGCTGTATATAAATTTTATAAAATAAATAAACAGCCATAACAACTAGTAGCCATAGCTAGTCCTATCTTCTCTATGAATTTGTCTTATGTCATTTTAAAGCTGTCCACATTGGCAGCCATCACTACATCATGTGGGAGCAAGTTCTATAATTTAAAAATTCTCTGTGTGAAGTGTTTCCTTTTGTCTGTCATGAATGCCCCACCATTCATGCTAGTGTTATGAAAGGGGGGCGGCACAGAACTTCTCTATTCAGTTTCTCTGCATTTTCTAAACTTGTATAATGTTACTTTGGGGTGATACATTACTGTATCTGCTTTGCCTGCAGAAGTTCCCAGGCTCAGTCCCCAATGGCATCTCCAGGTAAGGCTGGGAGAGACTTCCTGCCTAAAACTCTAGAGATTCACTGCCGGACAGTGTAGGCAGCACTAAACTAGATGGACCCCAATGGGCAGACTCAGTGTAAGGCAACTTATTCAGTCCCTAATTTCCCTTAAACTAATTGCAGTCCTTCAACCCTTTTGTGTCTTTATTCTTGCAACTGAAATACATAAGCACAATGATAAGCTTTTATGAAGCTCAAAGACTACACAGGGGTCAGCAAACTTTCTCAGCAGGGGGCCGGTCCACTGTCCCTCAGACCTTGTGGAAGGGGCCAGACTATATTTTGAAAATAAAAATGAACGAATTCCTGTGCCCCACAAATAACCCAGAGATGCATTTTAAATAAAAGCACACATTCTACTCATGTAAGAACACAGGCAGGGCCCACAAATAACCCAGAGATGCATTTTAAATAAAAGGACACATTCTACTCATGTAAAAACATGCTGATTCCTGGACCATCCGTCGGCTGGATTGAGAAGGTGATTGGGCTGGATCCGGCCCCCGGGCCTTAGTTTGCCTACCAATGGACTACACAGTCCATAATGCACTGCCACTGAAATCAAGAGACATGTATGTGCAATTATGCCTGGAGCCTTTAATTGAAAATGTGTTCTCTTTGCATTCGTCTAGTTAGGTCTTCCCATTCTCCTCTCCGCACCCACCAATCTAAATGTTAAGCTTCCTCCATCTGTCTCATCTGAGTAACATAATGAAGACCAATTGAGGGGCAGAAGAGTGTGTTTTCAGAATGAATTGTCAGGTTGCTGTTATATTGACACATGGTTGCGAAGAAACCCTTCACTGTAAAACTGCTTCCCAGTACAGGTACAGTACTACATGTGCTATGGCAGCCTTTCCTCAACAGGGTGTCCTGTTTTGGACTACAACTCCATCAGCCCCAATCAGCATGGCATTTTCATCCTTTGCCTTAATCATGTCTTGTTTGGGGCTTCATTTAAGCTGGGGGACCATGCGTGTTGAATGCCCACAATCTGCTTTGATTTGGGGTTGTTTGTAGGAATTAACAAGGAGGTGTCACGGAGCATGTCTGTGCTGTCCTTCCTTGTCCACCAAGCAACCTTCACCACTGCTCTCATTCAGGAGTGCATGACCTGTGAGTATGCATGAGTTTCAGCAGAATTTTAGGAATTCATCCCTCCTTTTCCCACAATTTCAGTTCCTTCAGTAAGCTATGATCCCCCCCCCAACAATTGCAAAAAACAAATTCTATCTTTTAAAGTTAAAATGTTATAAAAATACTAGTGGTTTTGTCTATAAAAATGTTCATACAGGGTGGTAATTGATGTTCAAGCTCGTTTCAAAGGGGATGCTGATGGTTGTAGTTTATTGGAAGAGAAATGCCTCTTTTTGCAATGTGTGGATGCTTGACACATACAGATGTTTTTTGACCTGCTGTTATTGGGATCAAAAGTATTAAGCAGATGGAGCAACTCCATTACGAAGAAAGATGGCCGTGTTTGGGACTTTTAGTTTAGAGAAAAGATGAGTAAGAGGTGACATGATAGAAGTTTATAAAGAGGAAGTAGATAGAAAAGTCCCCCCCGCCTTATAACATTAAAACTTGTGGATATCCAATGAAGCTGAATGTTGGGAGATTCAGGACAGATAAAAGAAAGTCCTTCACACGGTGTATATATGGAACTCACTCCTGTAGGAAGCAGTAATGGCCACCAACGTGGATGGTTTAAAAGGATTAGACAAGAGAATAAGGCTATTCATGATTACTAACCATGATGGCTATGTCCTGCCTCCACAGCTGGAAGCAGTAATGCTTCTGAATACCACTTGCTGGAAACCACTGCAGCAGAGACTGCTTTCCTGCTTGAATCCTGCTTGTGGGCTTCCTATAGAGACATCTAGTTGGCTACTGTGAGAACAGGATGCTGCACTAGTTGGGCTCTTGGCCTGATCCAAAAGGCTCTTATGTATTTATGGGAAATATATGCCTGGAAAGCTTCCTTCAGAAAGAAAAAGTTGCAAAATTGAAGAGTTATTGGACACACAAAACTTCCGGAGTGTTCCGAAGAGCATCTGACTGGCCACTTTGGGAAGCTGGGAGCAGAACTAGATGGAATCACTTAGGTTCATACAGTAGAGTTTTTTGTATGTTGTGTTAAACCAATGAAGCACACTAGAGGTTCATCAAGACTTCCTTTTGTGCTGCATTTCTGGGCACAGGTCTGGCTTTAAATCCGTATGTCCAAGCAGGGTATTTTTTTTTTGTCCCTGTGCTTTCCCCAGGAAAATCCACATTTTACCACTGAATCAGAGCAAGTGGGCAATCAGATTTTCTGCAGTTTGGTGTTTGCTATCATTCAGCAGTAAAATGCAGATTTTCCTGGGGAAAGCGCCAGAACAACAACAAAACAGATGTGGAGCTTTATGGAGCTTTAAAGTGTGGGCCTGTGTCTGGAAAGTGTAGCACAAAAGGAAGTCTGGATGAGCTCGAGGCCAGCCTTCCCCAGCCTGGTGTGCACCAGATGTTTTGGAGCTTGCTCTTGAGGCTGATGGGAGTTGTAGTCCTAAACATCTGGAGGGCACCAGGTTGGGGAAGGCTAGATGAGCATAGGCCCACTCGCTTGTTGACAGTGCATCTCCAAGCAGGATGCTTACAGGGAAGACACTGTGTTACCTTCAGGTTTGTATAGTTGGGGTTAGGTTGTCAGAATAGGATCTGGGAGACCAGGCTTCAAATCCTCACTCAGCCATGCAGCTCACTAAGTGACCTTGGGCCAGTCACTGTCTCTCGGCCTAACCTACCTCACAGGATTGTTGTGAGGAGGGAAGAACTGTGTATATAAATGTTGTTTGTGTGTGTTTGTAATAAACAAATACATAACAAATAAAAGCAACAGTTTGAAGAGAGAAGAGCACACAAACAAAAGGAGTTGGGTCAGCCCCCTTTTGTTATGCACAGAATGTTGCATCGGCTCTGTTTCCTGCATTGTTGAAGAGGAGTTCTGTGTAGTACAGAAAACACACATTTTAACCAACATTCCTGATCAGGGAAGCAGTATAATATAGAACCACTTTGCAGCAAACTTTTTTTTTTGCAGTAACTAAGGGGAACTCTGAAGCTGACCAAATTTAACACTGATCCCCTTAGCATGTATGTTGAATGTGTGTGTGTGTGTGTGTGTGTGTGTGTGTGTGTGTGTGTGTACTGAATTGCCTGTTGGAGTAGAGAAGATAACTGTGTAATCTGAAGTGAGACAGCTGCGTTCCCAGTGGGCTCCCTCATCTTATGCTGACTTGCAGCGGCCTCCTTAAGTGTATAGATTGCTTATACTAGGGATCCCTCCTTCACCACCTTCTTAAATGCAGCTGGTTCTGGGGTTGTGGGGGGGGGGGAGTTGCTCTGCAGCTGTGTAGAATGGAGGGGTAAGAATTACAGAGGAGGAAAGAAGATTTTCATTCGCTTCTGAATCTGAGTAATGCAGGAAGGTTGATGTTATACTTCCATACTGTATAATTCCCCCCTATCCCCTTGATCTCTCTGTTGAACCCTACTGTCTTTCCTCCCTCTTTAAGATCTCTCCCCATGGCCTTTGGCCCCAAATGTTGGGAGCTGTACTTTTTTAAAAATATAGGAAGCTACTAATATTTTTTTTGGCCTTTTTTTAAAAAAGAACTGCATCCTACCCCCCTCCTCACAAAAAACCTCTCAGCGCCATGCGGGAGCAGGAGCCTGTCGCCATGACAACCCCAGAGCCCCAGTGGCTTGGTTGCTAAGCGACCTAAGAGACAGGGAGGCCAGGATGGATGGAGGAAATACATCAATGCAGATGGGGGAGGCAAAAAATGATGGTTCCACCCCTTTGAGTGACTTGGGGTGGGTTGATTTGAACAGCATGGGGGTGCCCATACACATCCTTCCCCTCTCCCAATATCTTTTAGTATCTCTGAGACCATTTGCTTTGCGTGCAGAAGTTCCCAGGTTCTGATTCCAATGGCATCTCCAAGAAGGGCTGGGAATGTCCCGTCTGAAACCCTAGAGAGCTGCTGCCAGTCAGTGTAGACAGTACTGAGTTAAATGGACTCATGCCTGTCTCAGTATAAACACAGCTTCCTATGTACCTAAGGACAGGAATGTTGGGGTGTGGAGGGTACTATTGCAAGCGCTCTTAGTGGGTGATGCAGTGGGTGAGGATGCCTTCTTAGAGAGGTGTGGAGAGGGGGGGTAGTTCCAGGAAGGACCTGTGCATGGCAGCAGTATCCCACCCCTTGGAATCCCCAGCAACTGGTATTCAGAGACATAGTGCTACCGAGGTAGAATTTATCATAATGCCCTTCATCAGAAGATCTCAAGGCAGTTCACAGAATAAAATTTCACCACAGAGGAACATGCCTCACTCTATGTGTGAAGTTATTTTGATATGGTCTTTTCTAGCAACTTGTGTGTTGCTAGAATAATGGTGTGCATTATGTGTTGGTTTAACAGTCCTCCCTTTTATGCAGAGTGGGCCAAATATTGTCTGCCAGCAGTCATGCCAGAAACTGCATGGTTTTGCTTACATTGTTTGAGCCTACAAAAATAGGATGCTCTTGTACCCAGCAGGCCACAGGAAGAAGCCTCTGGGCTGTGTTCATGGGCTGCACTGCTTTGAACATAGGAGACTGCTGCATTAGGGTGTGTTGAATTGTTCAACCTTCAGATTCCAAAAATGAAGGGTGCTAAAAACTTGCAACATGACTTGGGAAATCAAAATATATTTTTATTAAATTAATATAATTTAGTTTTGCTTGGTAAGCAAAATGTGTGTAAAATTACATAGAAATCATTTAAAATGATTGCCAAGTACTTGCAGTTATATCAGTGTTTTTCAACCTTTTTTGGGCAAAGGCACACTTGTTTCATGAAAAAAATCACAAGGCACACCACCATTAGAAAATGTTAAAAAAAATTAACTCTGTGCCTATATTGACTATATATAAAGTAATTTTTCAATTTTTCCCACGGCACACCAGGCATTACAATTTTTCCCACGGCACACCAGGCAACATCTCGCGGCACACTAGTGTGCCGCGGAACAGTGGTTGAAAAACACTGAGTTATATATTATTATTATTATTTTATTTAGCATTACCCAACATTTTCAGAAGGTAGAACTAAATTATTTGGTTTTCCAAAAGCAATCTATGTGCTTTTTCATCAAGCATAGACTTTCCAAGCTAAATGTTGTCCAACCACAAAAATAATAGCAGATTTGAATTCCTCACACCCCCCAAAAAATTTTTAAGACCCCTCACTGAAGAAATTAAGTCTCACGCCCTAAAATGGCATGTTCTGCTGCTGCATCAGACCAATGGCCCATCTAGTCTACCATCCTCTTCTCAGAGTGGCCAACATGATGCCTGTAGGAAACCCACAAGCAGGACCTGAGTACCAGAACACTCTCCCCTCCTGTGGTTTCTAGCAACTGGTATTTGGAAGCATATTGATTTATATTTTAGTAACTTGGTTTTAATGTAACATTTTTATATGTAACTGTATATTTTTGTGATATTTTGTTCAAGTTGTCTGTTGTTGCTTCAGTTTTCTGTATACTGCATAGAGATATTTTAACTATATTAAGGCATATTTTTTAGTTGGCATCTGTCTCAAGAGACAATGGAGTGCACCTCTGAGGGTGAAGTCAAACTGCTGTATTAGCAGCACTTAAGTGACCTCCCCGGGGCGCAGGCCTGGGCTATGTGTAAGGAGGTCCTGGGCTGCCCGCTCTCAGCCTCACTTACGTGGTCCAAAGGAAAGCAGAGCAAGACATTTGGCGCCAGCTTAGCAGCAGGAGTTGCCGGAAGAAGGCATACAAGGCACCATCCAACTGCCACCCAAATGTGTAGATTTGTGTAAGGTTTACTTCTGAACATTTTCTTTTCCTGAAGATATACTATAAGGCAGCAGAGTTGAGGATCAGTGTTTTCTTTCTTCTTGACCATTGAGACTCACTCTTGGTCTCATCTGCTCAATCTGCCAGAGCCTGTCTTCACATGCAGGGGAAGTCCCTAACTCACCAAGGGCTTCAATCCCATTTTCTTACCTTCACATGGCTTAGCTGGCCAGTCGAAGCCATTCCTGGGATGTAGCCACTGTTGCATGCTGACAGCTTCTAGGAGCCACCGGTGAGAACCAAGTGCAGTGTGGAGACCAAAGGTGGTCAAGCTACCCCAGAAGGAGCATGACATGTTCCTCATCAGAGGTCCTACCCCTCCTCTAACACCCAATGCACCCCATTAAGTGGTATAGAAATTAAGAAATCTTTACTGCCTCTGACCAGTGAGGCAGAGCACAGCCATCATGGCTAGTAGCCATCAATTGCTGTCTCCATTAATTTATTCAATCTTCTCTTAAAGCCATCCAAGTTGGTGGCCATCACTACCTCCTGTGGGAGCGAGTTCATAGTGCTGCATGAAAAAGTACTTTTGCCCATCCTGAATCTTCCAACATTTGGCTTCATTGGATATTCCTGGGTTCTAGTGTTATGAGAAAGGAGGGACTTCTCTCTCTCCACTTTCTCCAGGCCAGGCAGAATTTTATAAGCTTCTATCATGTCACCTCTTAGTCGCCTTTTCTCTAAACTCTGGTTTAGCAGTTTGGACCTATTGGAATTAGGGGCAGTCTTGTGCTCTGTGGAGACAGTAAAACGCAGGATTGGTGCATATGTGCTATGTATGTGTATGCTCACAAGAATGTTATTGAACACCTTTGCACTGCATCATTGTATTTGCAGTCAGCTGTCCCTCTCACACATGTGCTTGCACATACATGAGATATTCAGTAGTACTTTACCATTGCACTGTGTGTGTGATTCTCATTCATTCACATGCTCTTTCATGTTTTCTCCATGAGAGCACATGCATGTTCATCAACTATGTGACTGACACGTTGAGAGAGGACTGGCACGTGTGAAGCGGTTGTCACAACTCAGATGTCACAGGTGTTGTGTTTATTCACATCCTTATGGCCCCCGCCACAAGCAGTTTTTGGCTGTTCACACATTCAACTGCAAGTCAACCACTGAGTGATAATGATATGTGCAAAATATACACATGCACATACCCAGCCGTGTGGCATGTCTCAACTCTGCACTTCCCCGTCCCTCTCTTGCACATGTGCTCTCTCACACACACACCATTTCTCAGGGTGTTTCTGTTTCAGCTCCACACTCATAGCTTTGATGATTCAATTTGTGAGCATTCCTTGCATAGGGCTTGAGCATTCTGAATACTGCAATGGTCTTTCTTCCTCCTTCCCTCCCTCCTTCCCTGCCTTGCACACACACACACACACACACACCTATTTCAGCTGCATTCTCCTAACAACTGCATTGACTTTTTGGTGACACACTCGTAGCAGTCACTTTGCTTCCCACATCCCCATGCAAAGTCCTGGCGCGCACACATGCATCACCCCCACATCAACCTCCCTGCATTCCCCTTCTGGGAATACTGCAATGGGGTATCTCTCTCTCTCTCTCTCTCTCTCTCTCTCTCTCTCTCTCTCTCTCTCTCACACACACACACACACCACCACCACACCACACCACACCACACCACACCACACTTTTGCATTGCACACACCAGAACATCCTCCTTCCATCCATCCAGCCCTCCCCATCTCCTTCTGCATCAATTGGACACTCACAACTGGAGCATCCTTTTCCTTCAGCACCCCCCCACCCCCGCAAAACGCAGCATCCTGGACACACACTCTCTCTCACACACACAAATCCTGCGACTGTCTCACACCCACACCGCATCCCTCACTCAGACTCCCCACATCCTTTTCTTGCACACTCCTCTCTCTCTCTCTCCCCCTCCCTTGCTCACTGCATCAATCCTCTAATCACAGCCCTCTTTTTACCATTCTGCTTATATCCCCCCCTGCACATCCTCTCCTCCCTCCTTCGCTCTTTCAGTTTCCTCCCTCCGTCTAGTCGTGAGGATCAAGCCCCCACCTCCTCTCTCTGGCAGCCCCCACACTCAGCTCCCCCATCTCCACCCCCCACACCCCCATGAAGACGAAGAACAGGCTCTCTTCCATGTGTCTCTGTGTGGTAGGTGTCACCTCTTCTATCTTTATGAAACCCCCCCTCCTTCCACCAGCCCCTAAGCAAGTCAGAGCCACCCCTATCTTTAACCCCTTCTTTTCCTCCAGCCCCACAGCAACAGGTTCAGAAGAGAGAGGGAATGCATTGCGGGGGTGCCGGGTGGGGGTGACACAGATGCCTTTCTTAATCAACATGCAGGAGGCTGCCAAGAGACAGACCTTTCCCCAAAATATATTATCTCTGGTCCTTAACCTGAAAAGGTGTGTGTGTTTGTGTGTGTTTGTGTAGCGAGCTGGTGGGTGGGTGGGTTTGTTGCTAGGCACAAATCCAAATACTGACCCCATCCCCACCCCAAATATTCAAGGCTTCATGTGCCCCCCCAAAAAACAGCAGCCTCTGACATCATTGATGGCACTTTCTTCCCCGTATCCCAGCCACTTTGGCCCCCTCAAATTCCAGAGTATTGCTCTGTTTGTCTCCTGACACCCAACCACCATCTGATTGCCCTCCACCTCCCCATTTGTCTCCCTAAGCTCTGCTATTTTCTCCTGGGGTACACCCCCCAAAAATAGCAAATTATGGTCTTGTCCCCTTCCGTATATTACAAATTCTTGGCCTTCACATCCTCCCTACACCAATATAGTACTCGCCCATTCAAAACTATTGCCAAATTCTCTGGACCCCCCACCCCAATGTTGGAGGCTCCCATCATAGAGGTACAGCTCTTCCCTCTCCTCACCCCATTCAAACCATAATGACTTAAAACCTCCTGCTCAGTACCCTATCCCTGGAGAAAGAAAAAAAAAAGGGGGGGGGAAGTGTTACAGTGAATTTTCTCCCTTCCTCTAGAATCACCTGTTTACTCTTACCATGACTGCCCCCCAACAATAAAACACACACCCTTTCCCTGCACAGGATACCTGGAAACTTTGGGACCCCCAAGCCTCCACTACACCCCAATCCTTTCACCAAAACTAAACTAAATTTCCTTACAACCATAGGTATGGGGTGCCTCAGTTTCCCCACTGGCTCATGTACATGTCTTTTTCTGGACTAAGTCAAAGGAAACCCCGACAGTAGACATTTGGTGCAAATGCTGTGCTGTAACTCAAACCCTTTAAATTATTGTTATCTGTCTAATATGTTACATTAATATTTATTATTAATCCCCATTCATTCACAGTGTATCTGTAGTTATTCACATCCTGTTAGAAGCTCTTGGTTTTTTAATGAATATTTGCTATAAGAATCAGTTGCTTTTGGATGGTGTTAATTGGGGAGGGGTTGTCCCTTTTTCCTAGTGTTTCAGCTCTTTTTATCACCTCTCTGTTTTGCTTCCAGTGTTACTCAATTTTCTAGTCCTCATGAATGGTGCAAATATTACAGCTATGATAGATGCTAGTGTATAGATGATATGAAGTGTCTGCTCCCCACCCTTCCCTTAGTCCTTGCTCCAAAGCTAATGAATGTGAACCTTTCCCCCAGATGTGAAAAATGTTGATTCCCCGCCCCCAGAAAAAAAATCTGAATAGTCTCAAATGATGGATAGACTAATCACAAAGAAATATCATTTGTTTTCTATTGTCCTTCTTTCCTTACTCATTTCAGAGGATATTCAAAGTCCTCTCTCAACTTTCTTTTTAAAACTGCACGAGCTTTTTTCAAATAAGTGGTACATGTATGCTTTTGCTTGAAAGAAAATGTTCTGAATGCCCAAATACATAATATATAATAATCATAAAAGTGTATATATACAAGCGGGGTGAGTGTGTGTGAATATTTTTTTGTAGGGCTTCTGTCTTCTTCTTATACCAGAGGAAGGGCAACTGAGTATTTCTCATTCTAACTAGAAGTATAATAGTTTGCAATAATATGCAAATATTTTAACCCTCCTGACTGGGACATATTTTAAAAGTGCAAAAGTAATTTTTGACAGATGGTAGATTTTGCTTCACTTCTGTAAAATGTTCAGAATGCTCCAGTGTTAAATGACATAACCTACCTTTTATCCTTCTTTTTTACATACTTGGTTTTGAAGGACATCTGATCTGCTGCTTTTCAAATCTGATGCCTATGTGTATGTAAAATTCCCATCAGTATCTTGTTCTTTTTAAAGCCAGGTGAAGAACCTGTGCCCTGCTCAATATTATTGGACTCCATCAGCCTCAGCCAGCATGGCCAATCATCAGAGGTTACGGGAGTCATAGTCCTGCAATATCTAGAGGGCCACAGATTCCCCTGCCCCAGTTTTAAAGTACGCTAATGGAGGGTGTGTGCCCAATATGGTCCCAGTTCACTTGAGGAGGCTCTTCGGCCTACCGCATGATCAGGCTAGCCTGGTGCCATCCAGATATTTTGTGCTACAACATCCCCATCAGCCCTAACCAGCACAACTGATGGGAGTTGTAGTCCAAAACATCTGGATGGCACCAGGTTGAGGAAGCCTGGCCTAGTTGTTAGAATTTAGACCTGTTGTATATACTGCATGTATGATTCTCTCTCTTTTCCTCTGGAGGGCCATTGATGTTCAGTGTTTCATGTGTGTGCGCTTCCACACACTTTCCTGCCCCTTCTTTTCTTTAAGTGGCAAGGGACCTGTGGCACTCCTGATGTTGTTGGACTACAACTCCCATCAGCCCCATCCAGCATGGCCAGTTGTCAGGGATTGTGAGAATTGTAATCTGTGAACATCTGGAAGGGCACAGGTTCGTCAACTCTGCATTAAGGGAGACCCAGCAGGGAGAGACTGTGTCTTCATGGGAGGGCACCCGCTTTGCAAGGTTCAGTCCCTGGCAGGATCTCCTGGTAGCACTGAGCAAAGCTCCTGCCTGAAATCCTGGAGAACAACTGCCTTCCAGTGTAGGCCAAACTGAGTTAGGACCATTGTGGGCCTAACTCATTGCAAAGTCCTCCCACGTGAACCCAGAGTGGACTTCTGTTTTCAAATAAACATCAACACCTCCATTTTTATTTTTATTTTGCTTCCAGCTCAGGATTGTTTTCCTTCCATGCAGCTTAAATGCTGTTTTATGTTCTCGCTTTAATCCCAAATCCACTAACAAGGACAACCGAGCTTAACCTGACTCTCTTGCACGGATGATGAGCCTGACCTGAACCATGACATGTGGGGGCTTGCTTATCCCCTTCCGCCATGCGGCCGTCCCCCCGTTACCTTTGGCAGAGGGCTCGCCTCATGTCAAGTCAAGGGACATCGACTTTAAATTATGTACAGTACTTTATTAACAGCCTACCTGAGACTTCACCAACATGGTGCCCTTCAGATGTTTGGGTCTTCAGCTCCTATCAGCTGACTGGGGCTGTTGGGAGTTGTAGTCCAAAACATCTTGAGAGCACCAGGCTGGCGAAGGTTGGCCTACCTCATTAGGCTGAGCTTGAGGCCTAGTAATTACCGGTAAGGTCTGTGAACCTCATTGTGTCTCTTTGTGAGCCACTCAACAACACTTGGTGCCTGAGACCCAAATAGGCAAATGCACTCCCTTGGGGCCTAATGTTATAATTTGTGGGGATGTGTCTTTGTGAATTCATATGGCAAAAGCCCATAGCTCCATGGCAGAAAAAGTGTTTTGTATGCAAGAGAAGACCTCATGTTCAAACCCAGCAGCACTTCTCATTAAAAAGATCAGGTGGCAAATAATGGGAGAGTTATTCTCCACTACCTTTCCTCCACGGAACTCCAGGTGACTTACATAGTTCTCCCCATTGTATCCTCGCAACAACCCTGTGAAGTAGGCTGTGCTGAGAGTATGTGACTGGCCCAAGGTCACCTGGTGAGCTTCATGGCTGAGTGGGGATTGGAACACTCTAACCACGATGCCATGCTGGCTGTCTTACTGCTTGAGATTCTGGGAAGCCACTACTGGTCAGAGCAGAGGGTACTGGGCTAGATGGATGAATTGTTTCACCTGGTATAAGGCAGCTTCTTAATTTGAACATTTTGGGATGCTCATGCAACATGTTGACAGCTGTTGGGTTTTTTGTTTTTGTTTTTCTGTGTTGCTTCTATGTTGTGCTGGGGGTCACAAGTGGGAAGAGTGCTGCTGTTGCACTCAGGTCCTGCTTGGAGGCTTCCCTTTGGGGCATCCGGTTGGCCACTGTGAGAACAGGATGCTGGATTAGTTGGACCGTTGGCCTGATCCAGCAGCCAGGCTCTTCTTAAGTACTTATAGTATTGTGGGACTCTGTTTGTACCAGGACAGTGTAGTTTGGGTCTGGTGTGTATGTGTGTAGGAGAAACAGCTGTGTCTCTGTGGCCTACTCAGCTGGAGGAGGGGGGTGTAGCCTTCTCTCATCTATACAGGGAAAGGGCTGGGGAGAATCTCTGATTAACACCAAGGATTAATAGCCCACGCAGACCACGTCCAGCCATTTCAGCTGCAGGGCGGAAGGACACTGAAAGGAGTGAATAGGTTGCTAATTCTCCCTTCTCCCTGCTCTTAATTTAAATACTGTACCCTAGTTGCCCAAATCCCATAGCTATGGAGCACCGTTCCCCAATTTGTTGCCCTCAAGATGTTTTGGAATTGTAGCCTGGTATACAGTTGGCAGTATTTACCCATTGATGAGCCGAATACTCTTTGCACATTCTCAGAATCGTTGTTCTCTCCTACTACCCTGCAAGGTGCAAAGTGAATAAAACAGCAGGAAACAGAATCAGTCTGTGATGTGGGAGACGAAAGTTTCTGAAATATAAAGGCCAAGACCTAATCAGGGCCTCACTCCTTCCCCTGAAAACAGCCTGTTTATAGGGTCTAGACTCAGGTCTGTAATCATAGAATTGTAGAGTTGAAAAGGACAACCAGGGTCGTCTGGTCCAAGCCCCTGTAATGCAAGAATATTTGGCCCAAAGTGGGTTTTCATCCCATGACCTTGAGATAGGGTTGCCATATTTCAAAAAGTAAAAACCAAGACTAAGATCCAGGACAAAGAGCCACATTTTGGAAATTCCCCCTGGACATCAATTCCACCTTGGAAATCCCGGACGTATGGCAGCCCTACCTGAGATTAAGAGTCTCATGCTCTACTGACTGAGCATAGGCTTCGGGTTTTTTTTAAATCTGGGTAGTAGCTGCTGTGATCCTTCTTGATTCTGCACTACAAATGGTAACTTTATGAAGCAAGTGTGTGTGTGTGTGTGTGTGTGTGTGTGTGTGGAGAATCTTCTTAGAATCACCAATGCTGAGATATGCTCTTAAAAGGCATAGGATGCCCACTAGAGGGTGCTAATCACGCAGGAATTACCATTACTCCAGCACCACTACTCTGTTCTGATTTCTACTACATTGCGCCCCCTGGTGTATGGGATGTTCTGTGGCTTGAGAGGGCAGATTGTGTCAACCAACTGACACATGTTCAGCTACTGTTCATATGGAGCCAGGGCAATGCAGATCACATCTGAAGCCTGGGGCAGAAGTCTTGTTAGAATAAAGTTATAAACTAAAACAAAAAAGCAGCTGGTCCCTGGTGGGTTCCCCAGCTGGCTTAGCCCTCTGAGGCCCGGGGCAAGTGTACCTGACTGTCCCCTACCTGGAACCCTGAACAGGTGCTGCCTGTCCATGTAGACAATATATATGAGCAACAATGGGCCACGTTCACACCATACATATAAAGCACTATGATACCATTTTACATAGTCATGGCTTCCCCCAATCAGTTGTGGGAGCTGCAGTTTGTTAAAGATGCTGAGAGTTGTTAGGAGACCACCACCCCTTCTGATTCCTCTCACGGAGCTGCAATTCGCAGAATGGTTTAACAGTCTCTCTTCCTAGGCAACCCTGAGAATTGTAGCTCTGTGGAAACAAGGGGTCTCCTAACAACTTTCTGCACCTTTAACAAACTGCAGCTCCCAGAATTCATTGGGGGAAGTCATGACTATTTAAAGTGGTATCATAGTACTTTAGAGTGTGAATGTGTCCGTGGTCTGAGACTCAGGATCAGGCAACTGCCTAGTATGTTCCTTTGAAAGAAGGTCAAACTGGTTTGGGCACAGAGGGGCTGAGCTTGTAGAGGGCTCCAAGCCAACCAGAAGGCTGGCCTAGGAGACAGTTGGCACCAGTGAAATCTTTGCTGCTTTTCCAGGCCTGCAAGAACCCCTGCGAATTTGGGCTCTGATCTGTAATCACAGGAGGACAGAAGCTTTTTGAAACTGGGCATCTGGTGCCCCCTGCAGGACCATTACTAGGACATCTTGGCTGGACAGATTCACCCACACTGTTTATCAAAGCTCTTTTTGAGATGCTTCAATCACAAAGGACCACCACCAATGTCCCCTCCCAAATCACCCCACAGATGTTCAATCAATATGTACGTCCTGCCATCACACACAGAAAGAACCTCTTCGTATTTATATGTGACAGCTGCATCTTTTAACAATCTTCTAATTAGGGAGACATAGTCTGGCACTTTGGAGAGGCTGAAATGCATAATTCTGAATGGGGAGTCCCCACTCCTCAAATGTTTTTGAAAGAATATATTAGGACTTTCACACTGCAAAGCAGCAGAGCCCTTATTTCATCCATCCTACCTCTGTCTCCATGCCCTTTTCCCTCTCCAGTTTTGAAAAAAATCATTTTCAGTAAAGGACCACAAAGTTGTAACGTGTGTGTGTGTTTGTGTGTTTGTATACTCAAACCACAGTGAATGTGAATCAGAGGAAAGATTTGGGATTTTCTGTCATCTTTGTGGGGTGGTTGGATTATGCTATTCCCAGATTTGGGGACAGGCTGGCCACATTCAGGGGATACATTTAAAGTACTATGATACCACTTTCAACAGTCACAGCTTTGTCCCAAAGCATTCTGGGACCTGTAGTTTGCTATGGTACTGAGAGTTTTCCCCCTCACAAAGCTACAATTTTCAAAGTGATTCAACAGTCAATCCCTCCTGCAGGGAACTCTTGCAATTGTAGCTGTGGGAATGGGTATAGGGGTCTCCTAACAACTCTCAGGACCCACAACAAGCTAAAGTTCCCAGAATTATTTGGAGGTGACAATGAAGCATCATCATAGTGCTTTAAATGTGTTTGCTAAGAGTCTTGTGAACCTGATCAGGAGAACTTTAAACTAGATGCTGATGGGGAGGGAAACAACATTACAGATGACAGAAGAACACCAGGTACTGGGGATAGCTTCATTCATGCAGAGGAAACTGAGGTGGTGCTCCAGAAACCTGCTAAAGGGCAAGAAACTACAAGAAGGAAGCAGCTGGAGGAAATGACTCGTGGTTTCAGTTGTCTCTATGCAAATACACAGAGATGGGAAACAAGCAAGATGAATTGGAGATTTTAATACAGGATGGCAAATATGACCTGTTGGCATTACTGAAACCTGGTGGGATGAGACTCATGACTGGAATGTAGGAATTGAGGGGTATAATCGCTTCAAAAGGAACAGATGAAGCAGGAAGGGAGGAGGATTATATGTAAAGGATGTGTGCACTTGTGAAGAAATCCATGACCTGGAGCATGGAAGGCAGATTGAGAGTATATGGGTCAAAATTGTAGGAGAGAAAAGCAACAGTGACCTTACTGTGGGTGTCTCTATAGACCACCAAGCCAGATTGAAGACTTGGATGATGCCCTCCTAGAGCAGATTACCAAACATTCTAAAAGGAGGGATACAGTACTCATGGGAGACTTCAACTTCCCTGATATCTGTTGGAACTCAAACTCTGCCAAGAATGTAAGGTCCAATACATTCCTCCATTGCCTTGCTGACAATTTCATTTCCCAGAAGGTGGAAGCAACAAGGGGACCATCTGTCTTGAACCTGGTCTTCACCAACAGAGAGGAACTGATCGGCGAAGTGGAAGTACTCAGAAACTTGGAAGGAAGTGGTCATGTTCTCCTGGGTTTCAAGATACAGAAGCAAGGGAAAGCTGTGTGTGTGTAGTCAGACATGCACTCTGGACGCCAATTTCAAAAAGTTTAAGGAACTACTGGGTGAGATCCCATGGTCAGAAATTCTCAAAGAGAAGGGAGTCCAAGATGGATGAGAGTTTATTAAGGGTGAAATATTGAAGGCCCAAATGCAAACAGTTCCAACAAGAAAGAAAAGTTGGAGGCATCTAAAGAAACCAGTGTGGCTGCATAAGGAGCTTACAGATGAGCTGAGATTTAAGAAGGGCATGTATAAGAAATGGAAGAAAGGGGAAATCACAAAGGAGGAGTATATATGAGTAGCCAACAGTTGCGGGGTGAATGTCAGGCGGGCTAAAGCTCAGAATGAGCTCAGACTTGCAAGAGAGATTAAAAATAATAAAAAAGGTTTATTTGGTTATGTTCAAAGCAAGAGGAGGAACAAGCAAGTGGTAGGTTCTCTGAGTGGAGAAGACGGAAAAGCAGAGCTGCTCAACACCTACTTTGCCAAAAGGAAACCAATGCCCAACCTGGTGATAACAGAATAAGTGGTGTAAGGAGGGAACTGCAGCCCAAGATAGGAAAAGAGGTGGTAAGAGAACACCTAGCTATTTTAAATTAATTCAAATCTCCAGGCCTGATGAGCTGCACCCAAGGGTATTAATGCAGCTTGCAGATGTAATCTCAGAGCTTCTGTCTATATTTTTTTTGAGAATTCTTGGAGAACAGGGGAGGTCCCTGCAGAATGGAGACACGCAAATGTTGTCTCCATCTTCAAAATGAAGGAAAAAGAAAGTAAAAGGTAACTACCGACCAGTGAGCTTGACTTTGATACCAGGAAAGGTCCTAGAACACATAATTAACAGTCTGTGAGCACTATGAAAAGGATGCTATGATTACTAAGAGCCAGTGTGGGTTTCTCAAAAACAAGTCATGCCAAACGAATCTCATTTCTTTTTTCCCCTTTTTTTGACGGAGTTACAAGCTTTGTTGAACAGGGGAATGCTGTGGACATAGTTTATCTTGACTTCAGTAAGGCTTTCAACATACTCTCCCATGATATTCTTGTGAGGAAGCTTGTGCAATGTGGGCTGTACAAGGTAACTGTTTAGGTGAGCTTTCTTATGATAAGAGCTGTTTTGACTCCCTCAGGAGGTTGTGGACTCTCCTTCCTTGGAGGTTTTTAAGCAGAGGTTGGATGGCCATCTGTCATGGATGCTTTAGTTGAGATTCTTGCATTGTAGGCGGTTGGACTAGATGACCCTTGGGGTACCTTCATGATTCTATGAACTGCTAGTCAGAGTAGAGAATATTGAGCTGACTGGACCAGTTGGCCTGATTCAGTCTAACCTTCATATGTTCACTTTGAGGAGGGAAATTGGATTTTAATTATTTTCACCGGAATTTAAATGTGTGTGTGAATGTACAAGAAGCACTTTTGGTTTTCAAAAAATAGGTGATTGTTTGAGGGAGCTACTTCCCTTCTCCATAATGGAAAATACTAAAAAGATAACACAATAATCTTCTATTTGAAAAAAACACACCAAACATTACTAGAGATTGGTAGGCAATAAGAGAATAGGGTAAGGAGAATTTACATTGGCATTTGGCACTGGTCCAGTTAGCATTAAATTTTGCTGTCTTACACACACACACACACACACACACACACACACACACACACACACACATTGTCTCTTTTTTCTCTTTTCGGTGACATCTGCTGTTCTAATCCTATTGTGGATGTGAATATTTCTGATTAAACTGGCCAAGGCGTTGTCTGCAAGGTTTTATCTGCAGGCAAGGCCAGCTGGCTGTTTGAGAAGGAGGGGGTTGCTTGATAGGAAGGAGCAAGGGGCAGATAGTGGTGGAAATGCTTTGCTGCTTGTTCGGGTTTTTTTCTTTCAAATGATGTGTTCTAACAGTTTTAACACCCCACTTTGCTCATCTATGAACTCCCTTAGCACCTGACACATTATTAAAGTACATGAACCCACAATACACAGTGATATCAGTTCTCTGCATAAACAATTTTAAAATTGGGGGGGGGGGCTGGAAACACTCATCTGAACACCTCAAATAAAACCAGGCATTTCATTAGCTTCTTTAAGACTGACAGAGTGATTTTAAATAGGGGTGTCCAGAGTACTATCTAGTTCTGTTCTGTTAAGATGAATTTCAGTTTGTAAAGCTCAAGGATCTAGACAACATGCTTGGATCAGTCAGGGTGACTGCTTGCACTCTGGCTTTTGCACCTCTTGGCTGATAAAAACTAGCAGGGTGGGGAGAGCTGGGCCAGGGGGGTGATTAATGCCTCCTTGTGAGAGATGATAGTCCCTGCCTGCCTGAAGGAGGCAATGGTTAAACCACTCCTTAAGAAACCTTCCCTGGGTTTGGAAAATCCAAGTAATTACTGGTCAGTTGCCATTCTCCCCTTCTTGGGCAAGGTTCTTCAGTGGCTGGTTGCAAACCTCATCCAGGTACTCTCGGAGGAAACTGGTTTTCTAGATCCATTTTAATCAGAGTTCAGGCCTGGTTTTGGCACAGAAACTTCTTTGGTCGCTCTGAAGGATGACTTATGTCAGGGGAGAGACAGGGGAATTGTGTCCCTCTTAATTCTCCTCAGCCTCTCAGCAGCTTTCAATAGCATTAATCATGGTAACCTTCTGGACTGGCTGTCTGAGTTGGGGATGGGCACCACTGCTTTGCAGCAGTTCCGGTCCGACTTGGATGGTCATTTCCAGAAGGTGATGCTTGAGGAGACCCTGTGGAGCCTTCAATGTTTGATTCCTCAGGGTTTAATCTTACCCCACATGCTATTTAACATCTACATGAAACTGCTGAGTGGAGTCCTCTGGAGTTTTGGAGTATGTTGTCAGAAATATTCTGCAGACACACAGCTCTGCTTCTCCTTTACATCTGCAGGTGTGGGAGTGGATGTGCTGGACTGATGTCTTGCCTCAGTAATGGACTGGAGGAGAGCCAATAAACTGAAGCTCAATCCAGACTGAGGTACTACTAGTAGGCTGTTTCCTAGACTGGATGGGTGGGAGGTGGCCTGCTCTTGAGGGGGGTTGCACTTTCTCTGAAGGAGTAAGTATGCAGCTTGGGGGTCCTTCTAGATCCTTTGCTGTCATTTGATCCTCTGGTGGCACAGAGTGCCTTCCATCCACTAAGGCTGCTGGGCCAGCTGCACCCCTATCTGGATTGGGTTAGTCTAACTTCTGTTGTCTATGCTCTGGTAACCTTTAGGTTAGATTGCTGCAATGTGTTCGTTATACATAGGGTTGCTTCTGAAGATGGTTTGGAAACATCAGCTGGTGCAGAATTCAGTGACCAGGTTGCGCACCAGAGCAAGACGGTTTGAGCATATAACATCAATCCTAATGCCAATGCATATTCTATATGCATTTTTTTTAAAAACTCCCTGTAACAGCCATCTAAGAAAATGATGAATAATAAATTCAAATCAATATAATACCAATTTCCAAACAATAAACCTGATACCAAAAATTCGGTGTATACGTAATAGCCGCAGTGCTAAATAACTGGAAAAGCAAATGTGTTGAACATATATTATTATTTTTATTATTTTATTATTATTTGTACCCCGCCCATCTGGCTGGGTCCCCCCAGCCACTCTGGGCGGCTTCCAACAAATATTACATACATACATACATACATACATACATACATACACTCCAGCTGGACTAGTAAAATCTTACACAGGTTACAATTCCCATTTCACAGTATTTGAAACCCAATTACCTCCCACCTTCATCCTTTTCTTGCAGAATTCCCTCATTTGGGAACCAGGGAGGAGGCTTCAGGTTTGTGCGCCTGGCTAATCTGCAGGAGAGGGGAAAGGTAGTTCCATAGGCATGAGGCTAAATTGGGACCCAAATGTGATGTGTGGGTATTTGATTTCCTATTTATTACATTTATATCTCACCTTTCCTCCAAGGAGCTCAAGGATACATAGTTCTCCTCCACCCCTCCATTTTATCCTCACGACAATCCTGTGAGGTAAGTTAGACTGAGAGACTGTGGCTGGCCCAAGGTCAGCTGCATGGCTGAGTGGGGATTGGAACTGTGTTTGATGCTCTAACCACTACACCACACTGGGTTTTTTTCCAGCTTGGTGTTCCTATTAATTCATTGCGGGGTAACTGCTGTCAGTTGGCATTGAAGGTGGTCATGGTGGGGCACGGAATAAAGGCTTAGTATGCTGGGATTTATTACCGGTAATTTTATGCCAGCTGTGCCCATGACACTTTTCAGTGTCCCAAGGCATCAAGTCTCTGTCCAACGGAGCCTACAAAAGAAAATTCACAGTAGGGAAAATAAACAGCTGGTGAGGAGGCAGGGGATGAACAGGGAAGGAATACACAGTTGTCTCAGAGTGCCTCCAGGGTGTCAGTATTTCACAGGAGGGATTCAAGTGCATACCAGAAGTTTAGGCTTGCGTATTTTAAAGTGGACTCAAAGGCTCTCTTGACCCAGCATGGCAAATCGACTTTTAAAAAGAATTGGAACTTGTTGCAGTTTTGGAAAGTGACAGGAAAATGCCCTGAAAAGGCTGGGGTGCACAAATGACTTAACGGGAAGATGTCCAAACACCCCAATCAGCACAAGTGCTCATTGTCATATAACCTGTTTGCAAAGAAATAATAACAAATGCTCAGTTAAAACCAGATATCATCTAACTGCAGTATAGATTTGTGCAAGCAAATCAGGATGAATACTCAGTGAATATGTTTTCTGGAGATGCCTTTGGTTGCATACGCTTAGGCTTACTTGCGGGGTTACTTTAGGCCGGGCTTTGCCATTTTGTCACCCTTCAGATGTCTTGAACTCCCATCAGCCCCAGCAAGCACAGGTGGCTTGTTTAGGGATTGCAGACTGAGCAAATGTTGAGTGTAAGTTACTTGGACACAGGGGCCTGTCTCTTTGCCGGTTAAGTAACATCTTGTGCATAATATTTCATGTTATACCCAGAGAGGTTGGGGCTGGGTTGGAAATCTACCATAAATAAGGACCTTGTGGGATAATGACATACACACTGCATCTGTAGAACCAGCCCTAGCATTAGGCAGAGTGGGTCAGCTGGCTCAGGTAGCTAACGATGGGATGTGTGTGGATGGACGGTGTGACTCAAAGAGAGGGAGAGACCTCCTTTGAACCTGGGCTGAGTGCATTTCTGTCCCACTGAGCAACCTGCCCCATGTAGCAGGGCTTCTAGTTCACAGAACACACTATCTCCAAGGCTGACTTAAATTAAGCTGCCTCTGGGTATATGCACACTGCGCTGCATACCTTCTTTGAAAAAAGTTTGGACACAACTGATCTAGCATAAGGTAGCTCAGGAATCCCCTTGCAGCTTATATTCTCCCCGGATATCACAAAGAACCTCAAATCCTGGCATTTATTAATTTCTAGGGTTTACCCCAAATCTCTAACAGTATTGTGTGTGTACCCTTGGAAACTAGGGTTGGGAGAGAGGAGCAACTGAGCGACCTTGGGCTGTACAAATGGACACCCAAGCAGATATGGGCTAGGGAGGGTGAGGAGCAGGATGACTTTAGGGAAGGGGTCACAGGTCATTGGGAGAGCAACTGCTTTGAATGCAGAAGGTCGCAGGGTCAATCCCCAATGGCGACAAGCCATTTCTCAGCTAGGGCTGAGAAAGACTGGTCTGAAACTTGGGGTAACCGCTGTCAGTCAGTGTAGGTACAGACACTGCTGGGAATAAGTCAGCTTCCTATGACTGCTAGTTAAGATTGTTCCATAAACGGGAGATGAGAGGCCTCGACTTCCAACTCTCATAATCTCTGAAAACTGACCACACAGGTTACTGGCAGCCCAAGAATGCTTGTTGTCAGCTAAATCCTACTCAGAGTAGACCCACTGGAATTAATGTGTCTGTCCACTACAATGGGGCTTCTCGAATACAAACCCATGTTTCCCACACGGTGCCAGAAAGGTTAATGCGGAGACCCTTAAGTGGGGGGTGCGTGGAGAGAGAGAGACTAAGAGCAGAGCCCCCATGTTCAGGGGCAGTATTACTTTCTCAGTGCCTGCGGCTAGGGAGCTGCAAGGGGAAAGGGCTGGTGCCTTCCTGCTCTGCCGACTTACGAGCTTTCGGGGCCGTCCGCCCTTGGAAACGGGATAGTGGGCTGAACGGATGGACCCCGGTCCCATCATCCCGGGATCCGTGCACGTGCGGCCTAGTGGGCGTCGCTCCTCTTGGGCTCTGCCGGGGAGGAGGCTGGCCTCGCGAGGGAGGGGAGGAGGGAGGGGAGGGGATTAGGGCAGGCAGGCCGGCCTGGCGGGCAGCGGCAGCAGCTGGCGGCGGGCGGGCGGCAGGTGCGGCGGGCGATGGGGCAGAGTCGGGGGGCGCCCCCTGGCCGCGGCGGCGGCGCGTAGCCGATGGGGGCAGGCGGGGGGGCGCGAGGGGGATGGGCCTGAACGGCGTGTCCCCCCCGTTCCGCAAGCTGGGCTGCTTCTCGCCCGTCCTGTGCCAGTGCAAGGTCACCTGCAGCAACCGGACCCTCTCGCTCGTCTTCGGCTGCAAGGTAAGGAAGGAGGGAGGGATCGTGGCGCGGGTGGGAGGCGGGCATCCGAGGTCGGGAGAAGAGGCGACGATCCGTGCAAAACTGGCAATCTGACTGTGACAGCCCGCTGTGCAAACGTGCAAGCGACAGGATAAAGCGCAGGGAGTTTGCTCAGGGGTGCATCTTTAAGGGCGGGGGGTGGCGGTGCTGGGAAAGCTGGCCCAGCGGAATTAAGGATGTGCGCTTGAGCAAAGTGCAAGGTTGAGCGGCGTGCAAGGTTGTGTGGCCTGCTCCATTGGGGAAGGCGCGACGGTGGGGGCGAGAAGCGACGGGCGTGCAAGCGTCTCTATCGGGAGGGAGGCGCCTGACCTCTCCGGCGAGCGCCCAGAAGCGGGGGGGGGGGGGCGCTCCACACTTCTGTGGGGACATGGTTGTGGAAAGGATCGTGAGCGCCAGCCTCTAGGCCCCGCTTGCATAGTGGTGCCTGATTCGATGAGTTTCCCATATTGCGCCTGGTCCTGATGCTGAGATTTCTGCTCCCTTCACCTCGCTTTAAAAAGATTGTGTGCAAGCATGGGGTGGGGAGCTGATGACTAGACCTGGGCTCCCGCTTAGCAGCGATTCTGGAATCTGGCCCCACTTCCATTTTCTTCCCCAGAGGTTCTTCAATCACTCCTGGGGTTGAGAACTCTTGAACCCAGGGATTTGGGTGAGTGGGGTGAGATTCGTGGTGCCCTATGTATGCTGGGGAATTGGGGCAGGGGTGGGGTGGGGTCGCGGGAGTCTTCTCCTTACAGTTTTCAGTGTGCAAGGAGGAGCTTTTGTCAGGGCAAGGAAGGGGGGATATTTTTCTGAGCTGACTTTAATCTTCACCAGCCTGAGGCTTGTCTCCTCGTAAAGTCCTGGCTGTGCTTGTGAACCTGGGGATTATGCTTTTTAATCTTCTGACACTGAGTGAAGGAGGGTTGTAATAATGCAGTGACAAGCCAAGTGGGGGGAGGAGGAGGAGGTAAAGTGGCAAGTAAGAGGGAGGAGGGAGAAAACTTCCCAGCCACCCCTCCAGAGAATAAGCCCAGCATTTCCACCCCAAGCTTATTCCCTATTTGCCAACCTGACACCCTGCAGATGTTTTGAACTACAACTCCCATCAGTTTTTACCCAAACCATCTGAAGGGTGCCAGTTTGGCAAAGACTGGCTTAGAAGATCTGTTCATGAATTTCCCTGCCTTCCTCCAGACAATTGGCCATGCTGGCTGAGGCTGATGGGAGTTGTAGTCTAAAACCTCTGGAGAGCACCAGGTTGGCAAATGCTGGGCTTAGAGATCTTCTTTCTTCTTTTCTCTACACTGCACCCCTCCTTCTCAATCTTGTATTTTGTCCCTTTTCAAAGCTTCCTTGTCAAAGCTTAAAAGGAAAGATCAAAGAAGGGAGCGAAAGATGGATGGGGTGCCTTTCCAGGCGCATGGTTGTGGGAGGTTGGACTTGGCGTTGTACCAAGCATGAAACACATCAGAGAGCCCAGGTAGAAGTGGGGAGGCCTGTTGAGGATTGGGGGTGGGAGGGAGGAATAAATACTCACACTCATGCAAAAATAAGAAAAAAACCAACCCAAGAATCATTTGAGCCTCATATCTCTCCTGCCCACCCGACCCACCCCCAAATTGCTTATTGCTGTATACTTAAGGAGGCTGCTGTAATGAAGTTCTGTCTATCTGCAAAGGTAAAAATTGAAGAATCTCCAAGGACAGAAAGCTTTCCCTCCTCCTCTCATAACTTGTGGGCATCCAATGAAGCTGAATGTTGGAAGATTCAAGAGAGACAAAAGAAAGTCATTCACACAACACACAGTTAAACTATGAAACTCCCTGCCACAGGAGGCAGTGATGGCCATCAAGCTAGATGGCTTTAAAAGCAGATGAGACAAATTCATGGAGGAGGAGAGGGCTATCAATGGCTTCTAGCCATGACAACCACATTCTGCCTCTCCTGTCAGAAGCAAGAATGCCTCCAAACAGCATCGGATTTAGGGCGGTGCTGGTGGTTTCCCCAAGGGCCACAAAATAGAGAATATCCATAACTGGGAAGATTCATTTGAGGGTGCCAAAATTTGGCCTTGCACAGGGTGCCATATTACAAAAGATTACTAAAGTCTGCCCCTGCCTCTGGATACCAGTTCCTACTTGTGGGCTTCATTTCTTGTGAGAAACGTATTTTGGACTACATGGGTCTACACCGCCCTAAATCCAGTGCTGTTTGGAGGCATTACTGCCTCTGACAGTAGAGGTAGAACATAGTAATCATGGCCAGAAGGCATTGATAACCTTTTCTTCTGTTAATTTGTCTTATTCTCTTTTAAAGCCATCCAAGTTGGAGGCCATTGCTAATCTCTTGTGGGAGCATCTTCCATGGTTTAACTACCGTATTTTTCCATGTATAAGACGCCCCCTATTCAGCCGCCCATCTCTCTACAGCCTGCCCACCACTGCAAATCACACGCATCGCTGCAGCTACTATTCTTCCCTCCTCAACCTTTCAGAAGGTTCAGGACTCCTGGCTTCCGGCCCCTTCACTTTTTCACTTTCATTTCTAAGACAGTTACAGGTGGGTAGCCGTGTTGGTCTAAGACATTTTTTTTTTTACTCTCCAATTATTTGGATACTGCTTTACATAAACTTTGCATGCAAATTTGACAGATACTAAAACTTCCTGCTTCTGAACTTCATTTCTATTTTAGGTGTCAAATAGAGCTGTCATTTATACAGTTCATCTAAATACTAATACTACCACCAGCCACCACATGGATTTCTTATCACCCAATAAAATTTATGGATTTATTTGTTTCTTTCCAGCTCTAATTTTCTTCTACAGAGATGAAGTTCTTCCATAGCTTTATATAGGTAGAGAGCAGCCAATAGCTATCCAGTCTGTGCCACCAGCCAACCAGAAACCATTGGTGTGGCATATGCCTGTATATTAGGTTCTCCCACCAGGTTGTGAGTTGCAAGAATTTTGTAGATTACATAATTGTACAGTGCTGTGCCTATGCATGTGTATAAATGATTTTAGGAAAGTGGAACTGGAGTGTTAAATTGATTTGAGTGTTAAATTCTCCACCACACCAAATTTAGTTAGAGGGCTGTTTTCCCCTCAAATCTGTGGCTGCTGGTCAGTGTCTCTGGGCTGGACACTTTGTTAGAGTTGATTATACTGTCTGCTGTCTGGCTTTTAAAATATTCCCTTCATTTATGCTGCAGTCTAAACCATGCATACTCAGAAGTAGTTTAATTTAATTCAGTGGGGCTTACTCCCTTGTATGTGGAGATAGCCTTAGCATATTTAATACCTTGCTCTTCAGTTCCAAAGGACTCAGGGAGTATCTAGGGGAAGGGGGAAATGTTTTAAATGGTCATAATAGTCAATAAAATGATAAGAGCCCATGCTCTTCCAGCTGTTTTGGACTACAATTCCCATCAGCCCAGCCAATATAGGAGACGGTGTTGTGTTGTGGCTGCTTTCCCTTATGGTCTAGTGGCAAAGTGTGTGGAGAAGAGGTTACCCAAGAGTATACCGCAGCGGAAAATGCCGTTTTGCTTACAGTTTCTGAGCCCACAAGTGGAAAAGGTTCATCCTCTGTTGTGAGACTCTCAAGGATGTGGTTTTGAAATGGAAACACAAATGCTAAGGAAGGCCCCCTTAAAAAACAACAACACAGAAGCCACAAACTGAGTCAGTAGGGCCCATAAATAGTATAAGAGGCAATCAATGTAGTTGAGAGCTATGACAGTACTATATATTATGGCAATAGTACGTAAGAACATATGTGAAATGGACTTGTGTTATAATATATGCAAAACAGATGTGCATTGTTGCTGTGGTTTTTGTGTTAACATGTAAACACAATTAATATAGTGTGACCCAGTGTACATGATTGGTAAGCTGGCATTGAAAATTTGGTTATTCTCTTGAGTGTCATTCCTGCTGGACTGATGTTTTTTATGTTCCTTTGCCATTTCCTTGGTGGGAGGACCATCCTAGAACAGAGGCTCCAAAACTGTGGTCCATGGACCCCCCAACAGTCTGCGAGCTTCATTCAAGTGGTCTGCAGCATGCCTGCATTAAGTATCCACATTGATTTATAATTCCATTTTTATTGCTTATTTTATTTCTTAAATTATATTTTACTGCATTGCAATTTGAACTCTATGAAATGCAAATTGTAATTCAATCAAATGCAATTTAAGAAGTAAAAGAAGGAATACAAAACACAATTAAAAGCCATAGAGCATCTAGCTCAGCTCATTACCATTGCTACAGTGGGCAGAAAAAACATTAAGTGGTCTGCGAAGACTCTCAGCAATTTTCAAGTGGTCCATTGCCTGGGAAGGCAGGGATGGCAGAGTCTGGGAGTCAGTGTTCTAGAGGCAGCAACCATTTCCTGGCTATTAACAGAGTGGGGTTTCCAGTGTAGAGCATGAAATACCCAGGTTGCTGCTCACCTAGCAGACTTATTGGTTGGCCTTTGCCCTACCTTAAAGAGTTGTTACGAAGATAAAGTGGACTCCACCCCATAGATGCTTTCACAGTCCCTTTGGAGGAGGAATGATCTGCAAATACATTGTTTTAAATCCTCACTTAATAGCTTGAGAGGGGTGGGGAGGCTAACTGGAGGGGAGCAGGGGATGATAGAGGCAATCTGGTTCCCTCCAGCTGTTTCGGACTACAACTCCCATCAGCCCCAGTCAGCACTGCCATTGTAATTCAGAAATCTCAAGGTCACCAGTGGGGTGGGGGGCGAGGGGAGGAAACTGTCATAGAAACTTGTAAAAACAATGCAAGGCATGGATGGCAAAAATGGATAAGTGATAAGTTATATGAGGTAATCCACTGAAATGGCTGGGCAGTAGATTTAGGACCAGCAAAAATAAGGAATTAGTCACACAGTGCATAGTTAAACTGTGGAACTCCCTTCCACAAGAGGCAGTGTTGGCCACCAACTTGGATGACTTTAAAAGAGGATCAGACAAATTCATGGAGGAGAAAGTAATCAAAGGGTACAATGGTTGGGGGCAGTGATGCTTCTGAATACCAGTTTGTGGAAACCGCAGGAGAGGAAAGTGCTCTTGTGCTTGGGTCCTGCTTGCAGATTTCCTACAGGCATCTGGTCAGCCACTGTGAGAACAGGATGCTGGACTAGATGGGAGGCCATCAGCTATGGGAACTGGATGGATTCGTGGAGGATAAGGCTCAGAATGGCTACTAGTCATATTGATTGTATGGTATATTGAGGATCAGAGGTAGTAAATGCCCCTGATTACCATTTTCTGGGGATCACAGGTGGGAGAGGGCTATTGTGCTCATGTCCTGCCTCTGGTCTTCCCAGGAGAAGCTTCTGATTGGCCACTGCCCAGTAAAGGACTGGAAGAAAGCTTTGCAGGCTTTAGCTATCTGAATTTTTGTAGGTGGGTTTGAGAAGCAGCCTTTGAGCTCCGTATAGAATTTGATGTTTGGTTTGGGGGTGCCCTGTCAAGACTACCACTGATTCTCAGCATTTTTTGCTGGCCGCCTCCTACTCAATAAATAAAAATACATTAGAAATATTTCAAATGAGCCGTTTCCCCCCTATAACAATCTCTAGGGCTCTTGCCTTGTGGGTTGCTCCCCAAAACATGGGACCATTTGGGGAAGTGAGAAATACAAACCAGTGTAATGTACTCCCATACTTTAAGTTTGTACAAATGGTGACGGAGTAAAGTGAGCCTCAGTCCCCTGAATAATCCTCTTCAGGAGTATGTAATGCTCCCTGTTGTCTTTGTTAGCATGAAAATGTCCTCCATGTCTAGTAAACACTGATTATTGGGTTGTGGGAATGGTTGGTTTTCTGTGGGTCTCAGCATGTATTTTGTATCAGAGAGAGGTGTATTTCTGTGTGCTGGTGTGATCATGAACATTTCTGCTTGCGTTAGCTTCCTACTGCTCTGGTGCAGGCTGGCAGGGCGTGGGGAAGAGAAGAACCTCTGTGCTAAGCAGTTTCACAGGGTTTCATGTGCTGTGTGGGATCTGCTGATCAATCCCACCTGCAAACTCCCATGCTGCTTTCCCTCCTCTCCTTGATACACCTGTATTCCATAAAAAATATTCTGGAACCCCTGAGCGAGAGCCACATTTCATTTTATTGAATAATCTGGTCCATGGCCTCATGATGTATACGCTTTTTGGTATCTACTTAAAACGTTGTTTAGGCAAACGTATCCAGATTTGTTGATGTTGATGTGTTTTAATCTTTTAATTTAATCTTTTAATTTTAAACATCTGTAATTGTTTTTAATTTTAATACTTATTGAAAACCACTTAAAGGATTTATTATAATCAAGCAGTATGTACATGTTGCTTTTACTTTTTGAATCATCTTTGGAACAAACAGCATGTCTGTATGTAAAGGTGGAAATACAGATCTGACCAATGTGTGGGTAAACAAGAAAAAGAATTGGCTTTGCACATTCTCCAGCAGGAGAGAACCCCCAGCAGAGTTAAAAACACTCTCAGAGTTAACCAGCAGCATAGTGTGGAATATAGGTTGTTAAACCCTTTTACATATCTCTTTCATTGCTACCTCTAGCAATGAAAAGACCACTCACTCACTGTCAAGTAAATTTAAAAGGATTTACTTAGTAAATCCAAAGGTCTGGTTTGTGTGTTATTCCATGCACCAGCAAGGAGAACACTGGTAGATTACTGTTGGCTGCAAAATACAGCATATAGTTTCAAACATGTCCTGGTTGGTTACATGGTGCAAAGAGAGAGTGAGGAAAGGAAGAGAAGAAGCTTCATTTCCTCTCATTTCCTCTGAGAGCCAGTTTGGTGTAGTGGTTAGGAGCGGCAGACTCGTAATCTGGGGAACCGGGTTCGTGTCTTCACTCCTCCACATGCAGCTGCTGGGTGACCTTGGGCTAGTCACACTTCTCTGAAGTCTCTCAGCCCCACTCACCTCGCAGAGTGTTTGTTGTGAGGGAGGAAGGGAAAGGAGAATGTTAGCCGCTTTGAGACTCCTTTGGGTAGTGAAAAGCGGGATATCAAATCCAAACTCTTCTTCTTCTTCTTCTTCTCACCAGAGGTGTGGGAGCCTGACTTAAACTGAGGCTAGGAACACAGCTCTGTGGTCTTAACCCCTTTGTGCATTAACTAGTACTCAGACATAGTTATGTTTGAATACAATTTCCTACAGTTTGAACAAAATTATCTTGGTAGAGACTTTTACAGTGGTGAGACGGCGTGTGACTCCTTTTTCTCCCTGTGTCTTGCAGAGCTGGTGATTTTTCATAGTCTAATACAATAAATCAAAATATTGGTTTAAAACAGAGGTTTAATTGCCATCTGATCCATGTGCTATTCAACTTATTTTGTGTATATTTTAAACAAGAGAGACTGTTGTGGCATCTTAAATACATTATAAAAAAAGCAGTATAATGGTATCAGCTTTGTACACTCCATGACATATTAACATGACTACTAAACATCTGGAAATCATTGTTAGATTTTAGTTGTATGGTGCTTCTTGCAGTAATTGAGTCTGATTTTAATTAGTAGTACAGTTAGTTCAGCCTTCCAGAGGAGTCTACAAAAGTTACTGGCCCTGACATCCTGTATTTAGTCACAAAGATTACATTGACATCCTGAAATACAGAATCTTGCATTTTATGAATGCTTACTTTCCTTGCTACCTGTAGCCAATTTTTATTGGCTGCAGTTAACAAGACAAAGAGCTAGGGACAAGCTAGATGGTGGTTCAATCACGATATGACTTTCAGGCATGTGCCTTTTCCTTCCATGGGGTGCCTTCCCTTTGTGAGATTTCCCCCCTCTCTGCCCAGTCAAGCTAACCTTTGCTTCCCACTCTGGAAGCAGCACTTGTTGCTGTTGTGTGGCTGAAACTCTGATGACGTCACATAAGTTCATCCAATGGGGTCAGGGCTCTGTTAGATGCACACTGTGGTAAGTCGTCCTACCGTGTTTCTCCTAAAATAAGACACCGTCTTATATTTTTTTTCGCTCAACAAAACACAGTATTGCTTATTTTCAGGGGATGTCTTATTTTAACCGTGTCGCATCGGTAGGCTGCAAAGCCACGCCTCTCCAGGCTGTTTTAATGGGAGGTACCACGTCACTATGGCTTATTTTCGGGGTATGGCTTATTTTTGGGGAACGGCTTATATTTTGCAAATGCATAGAAATCCTGCTATGGCTTATTTTATGGCCATGTCTTATTTTAGGAGAAACAGGGTAGAAATGAATCTGAATGGATGGACTTCAGGTTTCAAGAGCTGAATCTTAAGTAGTGCTGTAGCTCGGGGTATGCAGAAGGTCCCAGGTTCAATCCCTAGCATCTCAGGGTAGGACTGGGGATGATCTGTCTGAAACCATGTCACGTGTACTCAGGTGAAGTGTTAAGAGTCAAGTTGAGAGTGAACAGTTGCCTCTTGAACCAGTAGGGTTTTTATGACAGCGGTCAGCCAGTCAGCAAAGCAGACTGGGGGGGGGACCAATCAGGCCCTGGAAAACTGCAAGATAGCAGAGGAAATGGGTGAAATTAAGAATAAGGCCTGTAGTTCTTGTTCAGCCTCTACACCTTGTTTCTCTAGACCATTTTGACATCCTGGAAAACATATCCAGTACTGTATATTTTTGTGTGTATGTTGCTGGAATCTGAAAAGCTGCTGAAATCAACTCTCTCCATCTTCATCTTCCTTTCCATTTGGGATTCGTTTCACAAAGGCTTTGTTCCTGTACTCTACATGCCCACCGTATGTCAGGAACAGAGCTAATTAGTCCCCTCTGCTCAGTTGATTTTTTTTGTTAATCAACACGATAACGACCCAACTCCAGCGAGGATGTTCTATTCCTGTTAACAGGCAAGAATTTTTGCTTCCTGTGAAACTGCTAGTACTTGAAAGAAAGAAAAAGAGGCTTTGAAGAGTGTTGAGCAGGAAGAAACCTATAATCTCTTTTTCTTTTAACCCTTCCATTTATACAGTGCATTACTGCCACTGTTTGACAATTATCTGGGACCAGTGGTGTGTGCATGCTAAGTACTGTATAGGACATAACCCTGGACCAATTCTGTCTGGCCAGTCCACAGAAGGATTCAGCCAGAAGCTTAAGAATGGTGCAAGCTTCTGAGTTTCACACAGCTCTTCCGCCGTTTCCTGTGTGGTGTTTTATGTAATTAATCTCAGTCCTTAGTCAGTTCTCGCAGTGAATGAAGACAGCTTCCTCTAAATCAGGAGTGGAAGAACCTCTGTTCCAGGAGGTGAATGTGGCCCTCCTCGCTTCCCTATCTGGCCCTTCGAATGCTCCGCAGACTACACATTTCAGCAGCATTGCTTGGGACATTTCTAGAATGTATTTGCCTAGCTAGAATGTGTCCTTGAACTCTGATCATTCTTGCCTGGACAGGGACTAGGGATGCACGTGTGAGTGTGTGTAGAAGCCAACCTACTGTACTGTACTGTTTAAAAAAAAAAAAGTTGGCTCCTGGTTCCACCAACCCTTTCACCCCATGGGCTGAGAAACCTTACCCACACCTGCTCTACAGCAAGGACAGGGGACTTGTGGCCCTCCAGATGTTGCTGGACTGCAACTCCCAACATTTCCTGAGCATTGACCATGCTGGCGGGGGCTGATGGGAGCTGGAGTCCAGCAATATCCAGAGGACCACAGGTTTCTCAAGAATAATTTCTGATGCAGAGTACTGTAATGGTGTCCTCCAAGAACTTAAGCTACAATGCTTGCTGTTGGGGGAATGGAATTCTGCTCCTTCTCCTAGACTACCTTGTACTGAAGTGTGGTATGTACAGGACACCAAACCAGTACAGCCACACATTGGCCAGTGTCCATGATGTCACTGGTAATGAGGAGCATAGCTTTTCTTTTCTTCTGGGGAAAGGTGCTAGCTCAGTGGTAGAGCACCTGCCTTGTATGCAGAAAGTCCCACATCCGATCTGTGACTGCATCTCTAGATAGGACTGGGAGAGATCCTGAAATCTTGGATAGCCATTGCCGCCGGTCAGTTTCAACAATACTGAGGTAGAAGAACCCCATTATCTGATTTGATATGAGGCAGCATCCTATGTTCCCATAGAAGTTGTTAAAAAGAATTATTATTATTATTATTAGCTGAAAGTTGCAAGATCTAATATCGCTTCACCACATTCCTATATCATTGCTTGATATTTTGCACATTTGAAGCATCCATTGCCGGTCAGATCCCACAATTCCATTCCCATTCCAAATACTTTTCTTGCAAGGACAGCTGACAATTCCCAGTTACGGTAATTCAATGTCACGTTGGTGTTGCATGTATGTGTGAATCATCCCCAGTAGGTGACACTCACTCTCTTGCTGGAGATTCATCTCCCCAGGGCCCAGGAACTTGCCCCCCTCCAATTAAATCCTTCCTCCACAGCTCTCTGCTTCCCCATTCATCCGTGATTCCTGGCAAATGTGCATTTTTAAAACTCCCAGCCGTCCTGTGTTCTTAAAGGCTTTGGTGGCTCCAGAGGATTGAGCAGTGGTGAGGCATCCGCCTTAATTATTTTCTTCTGCTTTGGGGCATCTTGTTGGGATGAGAAGGGATGGGGCCTGTTCCTAAACACCCACTCCCAGCCCACACTGATTTCTCCTTCGCTGCCTAGGATCTGAAAGCCTGATGCGGAGGCAGTACAGAGGCAAAAGTGTGCATGTGCGTATCGAGAGAGGCTTGCTATGAGTGTTCATTGCATCTAGGTGTGTGTGTGTGTGTGTGTGTGTGTGTGTGTGTGTGTGTGTGTGTGCTAGAATGGTGACCTGAAGCTTAGATTGCCTGTTTATATTTGTGCACAATGTTTGTTCTCTCTTGGATGCTACAATTCAGGCTCCAATGTTCATGCCTGCCAGCTGTAGCGTAATAACATAAGAGCCTGCTGGATCAGGCCAATAGTCCATCTAGTCCAGCATACTCTTCTCGCAGTGACCAACCAGATGCCTATAGGAAACCAGCAAGCAGGATTCAAGCACAAGAGCCCTCTCCCATCCTGTGACTTTCAGCAACCAATATGCAGAACCACTGCTGCCTCCAACTGTGGTAGCAGATAGCCATGGTGGTTAGTAGCCATCCATAGCCCTCTCCAACAGGAATTTGTCTCATTCTATTTTAAAGCCATCCAAGATTTTTGATCTCAACAAAATTGTTAGTTTTTTTAATTACAGCAAGATACCAATTTTATTATTATTTACATGAGTGGGAGGGAAAAAAATACGTCCGCTACTCACAATTCACTTTTGGTGGATGACAGGCATGCACAACTTAAAAGCTACAATTGCAGCAAATAATCCTGGGAGCTGTAGTTTGTTAAGTGTGTTTAGAGTTGTTAGGGGATCCCTGCTCCCCTCACGAAGCTACCTGTGAAGAGGAGTTGATTGTTAAAGCATTCTGGATAGAAGGTGAGGATAGATAATTACCTAGATCATTGCTCTACCCACTGATCATAGCTCAGTGGATAGATGCAGAAGTTCCCAGGTTCCCCACTTGCAATTCCTGGCAACTGATATTCAGAGGCATACTGCCGCCAGCACTTGAGCTAGTGCCTTGCCATGGAGGCTTGTAGCCATATCCTTTGTGACTCCATCCAATCCTCTTTTAAAGACATCTGTGTTGGTGGCCATCACTGCCTCCTGATGGAGGGAGTTCCACAGATTATATACGCATAATGTGCTGCTATGTGTCTTGGTTGATTTTAGCACCTATTCCATGGGTGCCACATCTTGAGCGGGTACCCAGAGCAGCAGAAAATTAAAACATGACAGTTTAGCAGTTGAAAGTGCTTCGTGGTAGAACCAAAACACCACAATGTTTGTCCAGAAAAGAAACTCCAGAGCTGGAGAAATATCAGCTGAGCATGAGAGAGGAGTGGTAGCTGTGCCCCAGGAGAAAAGCACAGAAAGGAAGGACAGGGTGGAGGCACGTGGTTTGCCTCTCCTGCTCTGGATGGTGTCTCTGCCCTTGTGTTAACACCTCTCATGCAAGGCTGCTGAGGCATGGACTAATCTCAGGCCTGATGTGGATGGCTGCTTTCTAGTGAGAGGAAGAAACTTTACACTTGCACAGGTACTCTTGGATCCTGCAGTTTCAGGTGCTGAGCTCTTATGTATGAAGTGGTTTCTGGGGCTGAAAACTGGCTTAGCTTCATCCTTAGAGCTGCTTATGGGGGTGGGAGAGGTGAATTTTAAATTGAGATGCTTTTTGCATGTGAATTTTTTTAAAAAAATAAAAATAAAATAAATGCAACCCTTAGTCAATAGGGGAGATGGGGAGCCACCATGGGAGCCCCCCCCCGGCCACCTGTGGGTGGACTCCCAGTTCGCAGAAGCCCCAGCCAGCATTAGCCTATATTCAGGGATGATTTATTTATTTAAATGTTTATGATCTGCACTTTCATAAAATACGTCAAAGCAGCTTACAACAGAGAGCACAATAAAAAAAATCATTCTATAAATATCAAACAAAACTAAAAACATCAGTAAAAACTGGAAAAAAATGAAATGAAACACCAGTAGATACATTGGGTAAAAAGGAAAGAAAACATACTGTTAAGGCCTGTCTTAAAAAGCACAGATTTCAGAAGACTTATGAAAGAAGGCAGGTATTGTTCCTGCCAAACCTCTACAGGCAGGGAGTTGGAAAGGGCAAGCAAGTTCTGCCACACTGAAAGCTCAATTAAACTTCAGAGGTATAGGGAACCACCAGATGCCCCTTCAGAGGATCTCAGATGGAGGGGGAGAATAAGGGGTCAGATGGGACTTGGGAATCCCAAACATTTTATTGTACAGTACTTATTTATTCAGTTCATATCCCAATATTCCTCCAAGGGGCTGGAGGTGGTGAACATGGTTCATCCGTCCCCCTCTGTTTATTCTCACAACCACCTTGTGAGGTGGGTTAGTCTGAGAGTTAGTGACTGGCCCATGGTCAGTCTTCAGTTCCTTGCTCAATAAATAAATCAATGAAACATGAACTTCACTGGGTCTACGCAGTTTTTGCTCTGTGCAGTTGGATTTATTGCACCATAGCCAGCCTTTATTGGGGAGGGGGTGCATGGCAAACAGCACATGAGAACGTGGGGGAAGGGCTGTAGCTGAGTGGCTAAGCATCTGCTTGCCATGCAAAAGGTTTTCAGGCTCAGTTGCCCAATGGCATCTCCATATACAGCCGGGAGAGACTGCTGCTTGAAGCACTGGCCACTGCTAGTACAGGAGAGGAAATGATGGTAGCAAAGGTGGAATACAATACAGGGAGAACAGATGGGCAGGTGGCCTCCTTTTGGCTCCCCTGCCAAGCCTTCAACTGCATGGCAGATGGAGATTCAACAGGTAAAACAAAATAGAAAATTCTTTCCAGTAGCACCTTAGAGACCAACTGAGTTTGTTCTTGGTATGAGCTTTCGTGTGCATGCACACGAAAGCTCATACCAAGAACAAACTCAGTTGGTCTCTAAGGTGCTACTGGAAAGAATTTTCTATTTTGTTTCGACTATGGCAGACCAACACGGCTACCCACCTGTAACATTCAACAGGTAAACGCCCCACTACCATAGCTCAGTTTATAGATTATGAGACTCTTAATCTCAGGGTTGTGGGTCCAAGTACCACGTTGGGTAAAAACAGTCCTGCATTGCAGGGGGCTGGACTAGATGACCCTTGTGGTCCCTACAATTCTATTATTATCAAGGTCCGTGTGCAGTTGTTCAGGGGTACAGGTAAAAACCTCCCCAAGGGATGCTGTAGTCTGCCATAGATTTTACCCTGCCATGCAGCTGTTAGGGGCACATGTAAAAGTTTTCCTATCCCCACATCTCAAGGGGTTCAGTACCTGTTGTATCTCAGCCTGCCATACAGCTCTTTAGGGGCACAGGGCAAAAGAAAGGGGGGAAAGCCTGCCAGCAGCTGATTCCTTTTGCAAAGGCTTCTGGGAGGGGAGGCGCAGGGCCAAGCAAGCAGAGTGGTCTCTGCTGCTCCCCGCCCTGGTTTCAGGTGACGAGGCTTGGGTGCGTATCCTGACATGGCACTGTTATGCCGACCCAGCAGTGTTCTGCTTCCATGGCGTGCCGTGGCACTGACGCTCTGCCTCTTCCCTTTCAGAAATATCGTTACCAAGATGAAGACAGCCCCCCGTTGGAGCACAGCCCCGCCCACCTCCCCAACCAGGTAAAGGCCCCTGAGCTGGTCCACGTGGCGGAGAAGAACCTGTCCCAGATCGAGAGCGTCCACGGCTATGTGTCTCACTCGCACATCTCCCCCATGAAGGTAGGAAGGGGGGGCGCGGGTGCCCCGGCCAGGAGAGGGGACACCATCCTGCCACACCCGGCCCTGCCCACCCCTGCCACACCCACACTCCGCCACACCCGCACCCACCTGTGGCCTGCACTGGAGCTCGTGGGCATCACCGTCCAGGTGGCAGCATGTGTGTGTTTCGTGTGTCAGGTGGTGTTCAGCTGCTGCTGTCTCTGTAGTAGGCCGTATGTGTGGTTTTTGGTGGTGAGAAGGTTCAGACTTTGGCGTTTTGATAGGTGTGTGAGTGAGGGAGTGTGTGGTGCTGTTTTTGCTTCTCTGTGTGGGGTTGTTACTCGTCCACGTAAAGCTCTCCATGCACGTGTGTGTGTGTGTGTGTGTGTGTGTGTGTGTGTGTGTGTGTGTATTTCACGGCAAGTGCAACTGTACAACCCTTTTGTTTTTTCAAAGCACAGTGACTCAGCGCAGGGTTGTCATGACTGCGAATGTATCCGTGTGCTGCTCTGTATGGAGAGGGCTCTTGGAAGGAGTGTGTGTCTTCCTATAATATGTGGTAGCTAATGAGTGTTTGCCACCAATTGTATGCTTCTGGAGGGGGGAGTGCCAGTTCCTTAACAAATAGAATCACCTGTGCCAACCTGGCACCCTTCAACTGTCTTGGACTATAACTCCCATTCTCCCCAGACAGCACATGGAAGTTGTAGTCCAAACACCTGGAGGGCACTGGGTTGGGAAAGACTGAAAGAGACATAAATGCTTCCTTCCCTGTGCATCACCACACATCACTTTTTAAAACATAGAGACATTTTTTTACAGGTCTTCCTTAACAACATAAAGCATCTCTGCAACAGCAGAGTGTGCCTGAGCATATAAAATGCTTTTGAAAGTGTGTTTTGCTCCCTGGGCAGGAGGAATATTGTTATCATAACATCAGTGGCACTGGAGACATCTGCCTACGTTCATTGAAGCTCTTGTGGTCTTTCACAAGCGCTGGTGGGTGTGACATCTTAGCGTACAGGGTGTAACTTGGGCATCTTAGTATATTTTTGGGAATACTACAGTTACACATGTGTGCTACATTCAAGGGTGCTTTTTTTAGGGTGTCTGTTTATCACTGTGAGAGTTCGTGGCATATTAGCTTATGGCTTGTGTCTTTGCTAGACCTGAAAGGATCATGCTCCCTCAACTGGAGCTCTTCCCCTGAAATGGAAACCTTTGTTTATTTATTTTTTGCTTCCTTCAAACGAGCACTGGTGCGAGACTCATTTAAGCAGGTCTTGCTGGGAATCTCAGGTGAGGAGAGCGCTGCTGTTGCGCTCAGGTGCTGCTTGTGGGATTCCCATAATGGGCATCTGGTTGGCCACTGTGAGACCAGGATGCTGGGCTAGATGGGCCCCCTTTGGCCTGATCCAGCTGGCAGGCTCTTCTGAACTTGGGCATTCCTTCCACTGTGTTGAAGCATTTGCACGAGGATCCTGTCGTTCAGCACCATTGGCAGTTGACAGTGTCTCAGCTGCTCCCTAGAATACAAACACACTCACACTCGCACCAGAAATTCAGCAATAGCCAAATTTTGGGACCTGTCTAAATTTCAGATCCCTATAAGCAAAATATGTGACTGGCCTGAGGTTTCACCCAGTGAGCTTCACACAGCTGAATGTGTACCACCCTGTCTCCAGGATATGACACCAACATTTAAATTCTGTGGTTTGTGGCATGTTATTTGGTCTCAGGCTAAGCACTAGTCTGTGTACCTGCTGTGTCTTTGTCTGCTGTGGTGCATGGCTTCTTCCGTTCTGTATCCACCATATTGGATGCTGACCCTCACACAGAGACATCAGAACCTCACATCACACGTAGCCTCCGCTCTACCCTACTGAGAGGTATTTATCATTGTGACAAGTGGTGGGGAGGGCTGCGGTGGGTGGCGGGGTGGGGTGTGGGTTACGGATATGGAGTTGTCTTTTGGACAAAAACTTTTTTTGTGGGACATAGTTGTGAGGGAGTAACCCCTCATAGTGGAGGGTGACCGGCAAAACAGTCTGTGAATCAGCAGCACATGTGACTTTGGTGAACAGGAGAGGGATAAAGAATTGGAGGAAGGCCACCCCCCCCCCCGCACCTCCGATCCACCCTGTTTCAAAGCCTGATGGTGTGTGGCCTGCAGAACCTGATTCATCTTAAGTGTTGGTGGGTTCAAATCCAGAAAGGCCAATTATCCTGAAATTAATTAGTCAGCACTGTGCAGAGTGAAGTGGTGGTTTTTGATCAATTGTTGTAATAAATAGGAGTATTGTGCATACTTGAAGGGCTGCTGCTCTCTAGATGTACCTCCCTGTTTGTTAAGATTTTCAGGGGAGGGTGGGGCCCTAGTTGCAGAATGCTTTCCTCAAGGAAAATTGCTGGTTTGTTATCATACTTTGGCACCAGGATTTTTTCCCCTCCAAAGCTTTTGAGAAACATTTTAGAAACACTTAAAAAGCCGCTGATGGGTGTTGTGGGTTTTCTTGGGTTGTCGTTTACTTGCTGCTGCTTTTACTCTTTGTAGTGTTCTCTGGTTGTTCTTCACAACAGCCCTGTATGGTAGGGCAGTATTAAAATATCCACATTGCCCATGTCATTGAAGTACCTAAAAGAAGACATGTGTCACCCCCATCCCCTGTGGAACCTTTTCAAGATAGTATAGGGTGGGTGGGAGGTGTGGCACAGTGTGCCATATTTTCAAAGGGAGTGGGTGCGGATGGAATGGGAGAGGGGCAGAAGGTTGGTAAACGTTGCCATGCTTAAAAGGAGAGAGCATGTTGGGACTGGATAATTTTTGCCTCTCCTGCCTAAGCTCCTGTTACTGATGTGGAACAGCACAGGCTAAGTTAGGGGAAATGTGCCAGCAAGTTGCAACCATACAGCAAATTGTCCTTCTTTCTGAGGATTGCAGACTTCAGTCTGATGTGGCCAATCACCAGCTGATTAACTGGGCGACCTTCCCCACCCCACTTACCGGTAATCAATGGGTTTAGCAAAACCTCCAGGATCTGGGCTGTTGAAGGTTGTGAGAAGCGGACACGGGGCAGTGGATTCAAACTACAAGAAATAATATCCCACCTAAACATTAGGAAGAACTTCCTGACAGTAAGAGCTATTCGACAGTGGAATTTGCTGCCAAGGAGTGTGGTGAAGTCTCCTTCTTTGGAGGTCTTTAAGTGGAGGCTTGACAGCCATCTGTCAGGAATGCTTTGATGGTGTTTCCTGCTTGGTAGGGGATTGGACTGGATGGCCCTTGTGGTCTCTTCCAACTCTAGGATTCTATGATTCTATGTGTCACTGTCAGGCCCATGTTGATGTTTCACTCCGTCTTCACTGTGTTGCAGTACAACAGCTATTGCCTGCCTGGTGCCTGTCCCCACACCCACCCAACATGTTATGGACTGAAATTCCCCATCAGCCCCAGGGGCTGGTAGTAGTTGGAGCCCAACAACATCTGGAGGGTGCCAGGTTGGCATAGTCAGGATTCGAAGATGCTGAGATGGCTTGTGCAAAGTTGGCAGAAATTGTAAGTTACATCTACAGTTACATAATGGGCATCTCTCTTGAAAACCACGGCAAGGATTTTTCCACTGAGGATGGGTGGTATGCAAATATATTTAAATTTAATTTGCTGCTGAAATACTGGCGAGTTAACCAGTTTTAAAAACCGTTGTCATCCCTCCTGCTGTGTATTATTTATATAGTGTCACCTGTGTGGTTGACACTGTCAAAAATTTACAAGCGGTCCTGTCTCTGTTGTGAGTGAGCTTGCTCCCCTCAACATCAAATGCTGTAAGGATATAAAAGACTCAGCCTGCCACTTGACCCCTTCCCCATTCACCATAGTCTTGCGCTCCCTACAATGCTCCCATAACTGCTCAAGGAGGAAGGGGAGGTCATAGAATGCTTATGTACAGCGCCATTTCTGTGCGGGAGAGAGGTCAGATTGGAGGTGGGGGAATAACAGTGCAAGGCTAGGAAACACATCTGAGGAGAGAAATGCGGTACTGGGGAATGTTATGGGAAATTTACGCTTAAGGGAAAGATGGGTGGAGGAATTAGACTCCCGAAGAAGTGAATTGGTGTGCATCTTCCGTCCATTGAAACTTGTGTAGGAGAGCATCCTGGTTAATCGAGACCTGGTGTTTGTGTATGGGCTTTGGTGCAATGGCTGATTTAGGGCCTGGACTGGCATGCAATTCAATGAATTACCTTCCTTACGAGGAATAGGGGAAGACAGGCTGGGAGAGGGCCATTTTTCTAACAACTGGCCCCTTCCTGTGAATTATTGGAATAATAATTTTTGACAAAGGGTGAATAAGGACCCCTTGACAGATCTAATCAAATGGCTGCTCTAGGCCTTGCAGAATCCCCTCTCCCCCATCTTTCTAGGGTTGAATTTCTGGTCTTTGTCAGTTTGTATTTCTCTCCCCCCACCTTTCTTTCTTTTATTCTAAAATGTGTGTGTGTGCATATATCTTTTAATAGCACAGGAAATGTTACCTTATTTTGGACATGGTGGTTGGGTAGGTCAGCAATCATGGTGGATCCTCTGTGTTCAGGAGCATTGTACTTCTTGGGTTACCTTCGCACTCCAGTAGATCTGATCCAGCAGGGCTCAATTATTATTTTATTTACTTAATGAAATTTATATACCTTTTGATTGTAGGAAAAATAACCAACCCTCTTAACAGTTTGCAAAAATGTGAAATAAATCTCAGCAAAAAAGCATTTAAAAGCAAGCATATCAAAGCATTGGAAAGATAAGTTAAAATCAGCAGCAGATAAAACAGATGCCTGGCCCCGGATAGGCTTGCCTAAACTAAAATGTTTTAAGCCGGTGCTGAAAAGAGTACAGTGAAGGCACCTGCCTGATCTCAGTAGCCACGTAGTTCCAAAGTGTGGGTGCTGCCATGTTAAAAGATAGATTTCCTACAAGTGCCTAGCAGGTGTTATGTGTAGCAGTGCCAGTTTCACCGATCAAATCAGTCAAGTGGGCATATATGGAGTGTGGCGATCCTGCAAGTATACTGGTCCCAAGCTGTTAAAGGCTTTATATACCGGTACTAGTAGTAACACCTTGAATTTGGTCCCATAGCAAATGGGCAACCAGTACAGATATCTGAGCAGAGAGGTGTTATATACATGTTCTTGTGACCAATTTAGGTTGGTGTAGGAGTAAGTATGGAAATTTTAAAGGCCCCCCCACCCCCGGTTATATAACACCCAGATGTATTTATTTTTGCTTGATGTAGCATATATGCAGAACTTGCTCCTTGCAGATCCACGAAAATCAACATTTCTCAGACTGTGGGTCAAAGGCCACCACCATTGAGACTCGGCACTGCAGTCTGCCCCATGGTAGTAGTCTTTTGACTGGAGGGACTCTAGCAGCAGCAGCTCCTCACATACACAGCGCATAGGGGCATGGGAGAGGACAGTTAGAGCATGAGGTGAGAGTGGATCTGTAGCAGGCAAAGATGGACAATGAAGAGAGATAACAGTGTAATTTTTTTTAAAAAAAGCAATACAGTGTGCCAGCCCACAATTTACGTGCATTTAATTTGTGCACTTTTGACTTTATGCATGTGGCAAATTTAAAAATAAAAAGAGGTGGAAAGGGGTTGGGGTTCCGGGAAAACTGACTTTGGCAATCCCCCCTCCCTCCATTGAACTCAATGGGTTTTGACTATACACAATTTTGGCTTTAGGTGTGATCCCTGGAACATAACAACCTCATAAATTGTGGGCTTACTGCAATACCAAACTGGGAATAGAGAAGAAGGGTATAAGAAAAGGAAACTGCTATAAGAGGAAGAACAAGGCAACCAAAATGATCAAAGGAATGGAGTGAATCCCCTATACTGTATCCCCAAAGTCATGGAAGAGAGCGCTGTTGATGGCTACTAGTCATGATGGTTCTGCTTTGCCTCCGCAGTTGGAGGTAACAGTGCTTCTGAATGCCAGTCGCTGGAAACGGCAGGAGCTGGAGAGGGCTCTTTGTGCTTAGATCCCGCTTGCAAGTTTCTCACAGGCATCTGGCTGGCCACTGAGAAAAGTATGCTGGACTAGGTGGGTCATTGGCCTGATCAAGCAGGATTCTTCTAACGCTGTTATGGTCTTATGACAGTAAAATGAGCAGGGAGGAGAGATGAAAGAAACAGGCACTTTAGGGTGGGAATAAGGTGGAAGTTGGGACACAGGAGGCGCTGTGTGTTAAACCGCAGAACCTAGGGCTTGCCAATCAGAAGGTTGGTGGTTCAAATCCCCGCAACGGGGTGAGCTCCCGTTGTTCGGTCCCTGCTCCTGCCAACCTAGCAGTTCGAAAGCATGTCAAAGTGCAAGTAGATAAATAGGTACTGCTCCAGCAGGAAGGTAAACAGTGTTTCCGTGCGCTGCTCTGGTTCGTCAGAAGCAGCTTAGTCATGCTGGCCACATGACCCGGAAACTGTTCGCCGGCTCCCTCGGCCACTAACGCGAGATGAGCGCCGCAACCCCAGAGTCCTCCGCGACCTTACAGTCTGGGGTCCCTTTACCTTTACCTTTACTAAGGTGCAAGTTAACTGCAGTGATGGCTGATAAGCTCTGGTGTGAGCTGGCAGGGAGGGAAAGTGTAAAACCAAAAAGGATCCAATAGATATTGATCCTTTCAAGCCAAACGTGTGATTCCCCACGTGTTGTTGGACTATAAGCTCCCATCATCCCTGGCCATTGGTCATGCTGACTTCTGGGGTTGCTGGGAGGTGGGAGACCAGCAATGTCTAGAAGGCCACAGGGTCCCATTCCTCCAGTCTATGACTGTGCATGGGTTACTCTCTTAAAATGCAGCTAGGTCCTTTTCTCAATTCAGATTGAAAATGGTTTGGAGGGAAATGTGTCAAAACGCAGTATTTCCTAAGAAATGACAGGATAGGTACAGGAGATATATGGATTGTGTCTAATGTAATGTGGCCACAGCTTCCCCAACCTTTGGTGGGATCAAATGGGATGCAGATTAAATGGGAGGGCGTGCCCATTCTGAAAGACTCAGAATCAGGAAATCGTGCCTAAAATGTGGAAGCTGTTTCCCGATGCCTCCAGAGCTAAAGTCTGTACTTAGCTGGACTGTGGAACTCCCTGGCACAAGGAAACCGCTGCACCAAAGAATTAAGCCATTTCCACAGAGGGATTAGACAGCCGCATAAAATGCTATCAGTGTTTACCAGCCTATATTGTACCTATTCTCCAGATGTTGCCATTTTGTGGTTGACTCTGCCCCTTGCACCACCATTTTGTGACTGGTCACAAGCAGACCCAGGGAGCAGTGGGGTAGAGTAGAACTTTTCAATAACCTGTCCCTTGCTCTAAAATATACCAAGTTTGTACTTCCTACAGACATGATAATGCCTTTAGTTGTGGTTTAAAACCCTAAAACAGTCTCTCACAGCTGGATAAATCTTTACTATGAGCGATTTTAATTATCTTATATGTAAATCGCTTTGAGACGGCGGGTTAGAAGACAATTAATAAATTCTAGTAATGATAATGACAACCAATAAACCTTCAATGGAGAATTCAAGATCCTTTTGTTAGTCAAACTCTTCTGGGTGCAGGGGTTAGTGGGCAGTGGGAGAGGAAGCCTCCTAGCAGAGGCCAATGGGAGCAGAGGCACTTGGGTGTGGGGCAGAATTTCTTGCAGGAGGTTGGAAGAGGATATACCAGAATCCAAGAGGTTTGGGGCAGGGTGAGGGTAGGGAGTGCTGCTAGGTATTTCAAAGACTCTAAGCCCAGGTCTGTGGCAGAAATTACTTGCATTTGCTAATTCATATGTATGTATGCATTCAGGACAGATCCTGAAGTTGAGGCTCCAGTACTTTGGCCAACTCATGAGAAGGGAAGACTCCCTGGAAAAGACCCTGATGTTGGGAAAGATGGAGGGCACAAGGAGAAGGGGACGACAGAGGATGAGATGGCTGGACAGTGTTCTCAAAGCGACTAGCATGGGTTTGGCCAAACTGCGAGAGGCAGTGAAGGATAGGCGTGCCTGGCATGCTTTGGTCCATGGGGTCACGAAGAGTCAGACATGACTGAACGACTGAACAACAACAACAACAACAACAACATGTATGCAGTCACACACATTTGAAGGAAATAAGAGGAAATAAGATTCTCTGGTCCCAGGCCTCTGTTTATTGGCCCCTCTCTGCAAGTTAAGGGGCTGGGAGGGGCTGGAGTCTCACCTTTTGTTGGGGGTTCAGCACCCCAGTAAGCAAGGGTTCTTAAAAAAAATTAATGAAGGAGAGAAGGTGAAGGAGATCTGGGTCTGGTGCAGAGCCCGTGGGGCTCAGCCACCCCCTAACAGACGTGTATGTGAAAGCCAAGCATGGATGACTTGGCAGAAGAGATGGGGGAGGGGGGCTCAGCCACACTTCTTCTTGTGGCAATGGGGCTCCCTGTCCCTGCCACACACCACCCCACCCCAATAAGCGGGCCTCATGGTAACCTTGTGGTTCTGTGGGGAGGGCTGTAAGATCTGTGACACTCAGAGCACCTGCCTTGCGTGCAGAAGGTCCCGGGTTCAATCCCCAGTGGCATCTCCAGGTCGGGTTGGGAGAGACTCCCTGCCTGAATCTCTGGAGAGCCACTGCTGCTAGTCAGTGTAGACAAGACTAAGCTAGAAAACCTGGCTTCCCATGTTCTTCTCTATTCCAGCCCTTCATTCTGAACTACGAGGGCTAGAATCTTCCTGACAGTAAGAGCTGTTTGACAGTGGAATTTGCTGCCAAGGAGTGTGCTGGAGTCTCCTTCTTTGGAGGTCTTTAAGCTATGATTCTATGAATCTTGCTTTATTCTTAGGGGATTTGGCTGCAGCTCAGTAACAGAGCATCTGCTTTGCATGCAGGTCCCAGGTTCAATCCCCAACAGCACCTCCAGGTTGGGCTAGGAGAGGCTCCCTATCTGAAACCCCAGAGAGCCGCTGCTGCCAGTCAGAGTGGGAAATTCTGAGCTAGATGGACTCCAATGGTCTGACTAAAAATCAGCTTCCTTTGTTTCTTTCATTTTAAACCATGGAAACAACATAAAGGCTGTATGTGTTTGTTAATTCCCTCCCCCACTCCACAGGACTGTAACTCTGGCCCGATTTAGTCCTTGCAGCTGGCTTTAAGCCTTAGAAACCCATTGTCTTGTCTGACCCTTCAAGAGGCCTATAGAGAATATAGGAACATGGGGTCCTGGACGTGTGGGTTCCCCACCAGAGTCACAGTGTTCACAGCTGTTGGCTGGAGCTCACTGCACTACTAATTTCAACACATGCCTTATCCTAAACTGTAGGATTATGACTTTTTAAGGTTGCTAACACATCTTCTCTTTGGAGTGGGGAGAGTTCCTCCTGGGACAGAGCTGGGCCTGGCATGTGGTGTGGTGGGCGCAGATCTCATGGTGCTCATCGGATCACCCGCCCTCACCTTTCTCCAGGGGACTGTTGTGGTGCTTCTAATCCCATCAGAGAGGTGACCTAAGAGGCCTGTCCTGACAGAAGCCTCCTCCTCCCAATCCAATTAACCTGAGCGCCAGACCAAGGGCTGACAGAGGGCGTGAGGAGGAGGAGGGAGAAAGAGCCACTAGGGGGTGCTGTGCTGCAGGCTAGAGCAAGGGATATTTAACAGCGTCTTTTTGGCAGAGCTGCATCGTTGGGGCTCAGTGAGAGCCTGCCGTGGTTGTGCAAAGCTCACTGCAGCAAGGTTTCCGCCATCCTTGCACTTTTTAAGCAGGTATCCGCCCCCTGCAAAAACCCTTTCGCTGATAACTAGGAGGCCTCTTATTTCCCCCCTTCTTTCAGCTTCTACCCCTTATTCTTCTTCCTTTCTCGCTGCCTCCAGGAAAAGCCCCACTGTCGCTTAGCACCCCAAAGTGCCTTGCAGCGTGATAAAGGCGCCACCTGGTGGCTTCTCTTGACACCTGCAGCTCCACAAGGACATGGTCTCGTTCTGTTCCAGAACTCAGGAGTTCTGCCCCTTCCCCTCCCCCACACCTCCCCATTTTTCCCAATCTAAGCAGAACTCCACTTTGTATCCAGAAAACCTGGGGTTGGGCTCTCTCCAACCCCATACTGCCCCAGAGAAACAAGGGACGTTCCCTTCCTAAGGAGCCCGGGGTTCTGGAACATCTCTTTTGTTAACCCATTGTGCGTGCCCCGTTCTTCCTCCGGATTTTTCCTGCTCTTCGCCCTTTCGCCTCTTTGCTCTCCCTTCCCAAAGAATCCAGGAGACCTTGCTCCCATAATAATAATAATAATAATAATAATAATAATAATAATATGCTTCTTGGGAGAACCCAAGAGTCAAAGCTCCCAGCTCTCCCCTAACCCCTCCCAGCTCCCCTCTGCCCTAACCTACTCTGCTCTCTTGAGAACCCAGGCGTCCTGGCGTCTTTCCCCAGCGCGTCCCCCCCCCCCACCTCCACACACCACACACACACACGCACACACACCGGAAGTCCAGGTGCCTCCCCCTTTCCCGTTTTCTGCCAGCCTGATGAACGATGCTCAAGAGGGATGGAGCCCCTCAACCCCGCTAGCTTTTCCCCCGTTCCCCCGCTCCAAAAGCCAAACCTGAGCCCAACCACCCGGGACCAGCAAGGGAGAGCGGGGGACCATTGCCTTCTACTAGCAAGGGAGGAATAGCAACAAGACTCCATCATTTCCAGAGGAAAAACCTCCTTTCTTCGCCGCTGTGCCTCCTTGGCCCCATCAGGCACGTAGAACCCGAACCCGGCTCCATCTGGGCAGCCGTCTGCCTCTCCATCCGCTGCGAGCGAAGGAGAGGGGGGGAGGCATTCTGCGTGAGTGTGAGTGTGCGTATGTGTGTGTGTGTGTGGAGCGGCGGGGGGGGGGGGAAGAAGCTCAGGGATGCTGGGAGTCACAAACAGCCTTTAGCCCCGAAGGGAGGGGGTGCAAACAGTGCTTTCTGGCAGGGGTGGATCGGGCCCCTTGCCCATCCGTGGTCCCCCCAAAGGTGAGCGGAGAGGGATTGCCGGCATCCATCCGCTGGCCTCCAAATCTATTCCTCCCTCGGTGGAAATTTCCTATTCCACCTGTTTTTCTTTTCCTTCCCTTCCCCTCCTCCTTCCCCCTCCCTCTTTTTTCTTCTTCTCCACCCCCCCACCCTTCTCATTGAATTCTTTCTGGCCCATTGAGCACACAGAGAGAGGGAGATTGTTTGGCTTCCCTCCCTGCATCTTTTCCGTCCACCTGACGGGGAGCAAGCGAAGGAGGCAGAGAGCGTGAGGGTGGCATGATGATGGTGGTGAGGACGGGAGGGTCCTAAGCAGCCTGCTTGCTCCTTCCACCTCCTTCTGCCAGAGGGGGACATTGTGCCCCCCACCCCATCAAGAGAGAGAGGCGGGTCTGCATCCCGGCAGAGGGGAGCCGAGAAAGGGGGCACAGGGGGAACAATGCCCCCTTTCCCCTAATATTTGCCTGGTGAATTTAGAACCCCCCCTCCTAAAATATATTTTGGTCTTGCTCTGCCAGTTTAGGTGGTCTTAAAAGGAAAATATTGGGGGAGGTATACAAAGCACTTGAAGGGGGCATTCTCCCTGTTTGTCCACCCTCCTGCCACCCTCTGGAGCGTCGCCCCAGGGGGCATCATGTTTGTGTCCGTGTGGTATGCCAAGAAAATGGGGCGAAGGTTTATTAGCAACGTCCGGAAGGCGAAGAGGCAAAGGCACCTGCTCACGGTACGGGGTTTGGGGGGGAGCGGGCTGGAGGGGGAGCACCCCTGTCATGTCATTGGAGTGGGTGGGATGGGTGAGCATGGGGGAATCTCAGTTTTGCTTGGGAAGGGCGTATCAGCAGCCTGGAGGAATAGTGAGGGGGCTGGAGGAGGGGAAAGGGTGGAGTTAGGGGTCTCTGTGGAGTTTGGGGTTAAAAAGTGGGGCATGGTTCAAAGCCACTAGGGCTTCAGCTTGTATTTTAGGGGGGTGTGCAAGCCAGATAGTTTGGGGTGGGGGAAAGTAAGAAATTGGTTGGAGGAAGGAACAGGGTACTTTTTTGGGGGGGGAGACGGAGTTCCAGGCGCAAGGGGGAGAGACAGGGTGTGACATGATAGGGACTTCAGAGGAGAGTGAAAAGGGGCAATGGTGGGACCTAGGACTCGTGGGTTGGGGGGGGTTGAGGGGGAGGTGTGCCTATGGGAAGGGAGCCAGGACTCCAAGGCTAATTAGGGGAGGTGAATTTTTTATTTGCTCCTGGGGTTGATTGGGTTCCAAGACAGCAAGTGAGTGGGAGGTAGCCCGGACACCTGGGTTTTCTGGGAGGTCTCAGCTCCATGGGGCAGGATGGGGGCGGCTTTGGGGTAGTGGTGGTAAACAAATGGTTGTCTGTCTGCGTGGGTGGGTGGGAACAGACACAAGGCAGAACGTCCTTTTCCTCTCAGCCCATCTGGCTCTCCTCTCTGGGCCCAGACCCATAGATGGCCTTGTCCGTAAAATTTTCCCCCACCTAATAAATGATACAAGGATTCACAGGGGTGCAGGATAAGATGGCTGGGAAGGAGATTAAAGTCAGGAGTGGGGCAGGATTTGAGGGTCTTAGCCTTAGGGTTCTGGAAAGTCTGTATTGGAGGGGTGTCCCTGTGGTTGATTGAGTTGGAATGCAAGGAGATTAAGAGGGGCTGGAAGAGAAGGGTCAGGGGGCTTAAAGATAGCCAGGGCATTGGGGGTGTGGGTCATGAGGGGCTGTAGATGTTCTTCAGAAGCCCCATCTCATCTGGAACTCAAAGTGGGGTGGGAGGGTCTGTGAATAAACTAACCATGACTGGGATTTTTCTGGAAAGGATAGAAAATGAAAATTTGTGATCTGAACAACAGAATATTGGGGTGCAGGGTATTTATATGTGTGTCTGACTAGATGTGGATGGGTTGCAAGGGGTCCCCCCAGGAAAAGCACAGTTCATCTCCCAGATAATTATCTAGGGTTGGATGATTTGGGGTGGGGGTGGGGAGTAGCCCTTTGGCCAAGAATATTGGGGGGGGGGTCAGGATTAGAGTACTGTCAGCCCTTTCAGTTCCCTTTAGGATCTATGTGAACGAGGCAGTGTATGTGTATATATATGAGTGTGTTGGGGGAGCAGGGGAGGGGGGAGGTTGTGCGTCAGCTTTATAGACAGATGGCGTCAGTGTTTATACTGTAAATTTTCCTGAGTTATGAATGGGAGAGTGAAGAAGGACTTTCATGACTTGGGTTCCTGATCAGTTCAGTTTGTTTTTTGTGTGGTTTGCTTTTTAATAAAGGGGGGAGGGGGGTCAAAGATCCACCCTTCCCCTCTAGTCCCCTTTTGTAGGAGCATTGCAGTTGTTGTTTTTTTGAAAGGTGAATGAATCCTAGCATCTGATCCCTGTGTGTTACACTCATCCTTGGGCTGCCACCCCCAAACTAGACTGCTGCCCCAGCTTGACCCTGCCTGTCAGGACTACAACTAGTTGTGTTGTCCCCATCCCAACTTAATTTAGGTCCTCCCTATCCAGGCTTCCCATCCCCCACAAGGCTCCTAGCAAGACTGCAGTGGCCGCCACCACAATGTTCCTTCTGGAAACTGCATTGCCTCTTGTTGTTGTGGCCTTTTCTAGATCCCTCCATGCCCAGCTGGCAGGGCCGGCTCTGGATCCCGAAGGAGGGTGCATTTAGAAGATTAAAGGCCCCAAATTTGCCTTGGCAGACCTTCCCTGGGATTGCTGCATCGCCTGGCAGGGGGATGGACGCAGCTGCGGGAGGCCTGCTCTGTGGAGATGTGTGTGTGCGGTGGGGGGAGAAGGGCAGCCGTCCTTAAAGGAGGCCTTTTGCCTGCTGGAGCTAGGAATTTGGTCCTTGACACAACTGTTGCCCATGACTCAAGCAGAATCCAGGGGTTTACCTGCTTGTTTATGGGTGCAGGGAGAGCTATGAGGTTTTTTTTTGGGGGGGGGTAGTATTGGTGCCCTGTGAATGCTACTTTAAAATACAGCCATCTTGACACAGGAGACCCTTGTTCGGGATGCTACCTCTCACCCCACCCCACCCAGTTTTATACACCTAACCCTACGTTCTCTTTCTGGGTCTTAGACCTGGTGCTGATGTTGTGACATGTGGATAATGCTCCCCTCTCCTATGGCATTTGCAGAGTAATCGGAGGACTGGGGAAATGTGGAAGGAAGGAGGGGGCAGAACTCTGGCAGATAAGCTGCCTTGCATGCAGAAGGCACCAGATTCAGTTCTTGGCATTTCCTGGGTGGGCTGTGAATGAATGTCCCCTGCCCAAGACTCTGGAGAGCCACAGCTTGTCAGCGTAGATTATACAGCGCTAGATGGACCCCAAGGGTCTGACTCAGTATAAGGTAGCTTCTTAGATTCCTATTACTTTAGACCCCTTCTGCACTATACCTTTAAAGCACTGTCATTCTTCTTTAAACAGTCATGGCTTCCCCCGCAAAATCCTGGAAACTTTGTTAAGGGTGCCGAGAGTAGTTAGGAGACCCCTGTTCCACTCACAGAGCTACAAATCTCAGAGTGGCTTAACCGTCAATCCCACTTCCCTGGGAATGCTGAGGATTGTAGATTTGGGAGGAGAATAGAGGTTTCATACCAATTCTCAGCACCCTTAACAAACCACAGCTCCCAGAAATATTCACTGGAAGCTATGTCTTTTTAAACTGGTATCCTAGAGCTTTGCATTTACAGTGCTGGTGGGGCTGTAGCTCAGTGGTAGAGCAGCTGCTTTGCATGCAGAAGGTCCCAGGTTCAGTTCCCAGCAATGTCTCCAAGTATGGGTTGGGAATGTCCCCTGTCTGAAACCCTGAAGAGCTACTGCCAGTGAGAGTTGGCAATACTGAGCTGGATGGACGAGAGTTCTGACTTTGTATAAGGCACCTTCTGATATTCCGAGCAGTGTTAGAAACTGGGATATGAAAGCTAGGAGCTAAATGGCACCTTAAACCTAGGTTATGGGCACAACAATGGAATGTCTAGGCACACTTTTTATAACAAGAATGTTGTTGTTCTTTAGTCGTTTACTTGTGTCCGACTCTTTGTGACCCCTTGGACCAGAGCACGCCAGGCACCCCTATCCTCCACTGCCTCCTGCAGTTTGGCCAAACTCATGCTAGTCGCTTCGAGAACACTGTCCAACCATCTCGTCCTCTGCCGTCCCCTTCTCCTTGTGCCCTCCATCTTTCCCAACATCAGGGTCTTTTCCAGGGAGTCTTCTCTTCTCATGAGGTGGCCAAAGTCTTGGAGCCTCAACTTCAGGATCTGTCCTTCCAGTGAGCACTCAGGGCTGATTTCCTTCAGAATGGATAGGTTTGGTCTTCTTTCAGTCCATGGGACTCTCAAGAGTCTCCTCCAGCACCATAATTCAAAAGCATCCATTCTTCGGCGATCAGCCTTCTTTATGGTCCAGCTCTCACTTCCATACATCACTACTGGGAAAGCCATAGCTTTAACTATACGGACCTTTGTCGGCAAGGTGATTTCTCTGGTTTTTAAGATGCTGTCAAGGTTTGTCATTGCTTTTCTCCCAAGAAGCAGGCGTCTTCTAATTTCGTGACTGCTGTCACCATCTGCATTGATCATGGAACCCAAGAAAGTAAAATCTCTCCCTGCCTCCATTTCTTCCCCTTCTATTTGCCAGGAGGTGATGGGACCAGTGGCCATGATCTTAGTTTTTTTTTATGTTGAGCTTCAGACCATATTTTGCGCTTTCCTCTTTCACCCTCATTAAAAGGTTCTTTAATTCCTCCTCACTTTCTGCCATCAAGGTTCCTATGCAATTTTTTTTTTTTTTACAGCATTGGACTTTCCTTTCACTTCCAGGCATATCCGCAACTGAGCAACCTTTCGGCTTTGGCCCAGCCGCTTCCATCAGCTCTGAATCTACTTGTACTTGTCCTCCGCTCTTCCTCAGTAACATGTTGGACACCTTCCAACCTGAGGGGCTCATCTTCCAGCGTCATAACTTTTATATGCCTGTTGTCCTTGTCCATGGAGTTTTCTTGGCAGGGATACTGGAGTGGCTTGCTGGTTCCTCCTCCAGGTGGATCACGTTTGGTCAAAACTCTCCACTATGGCCTGTCCATCTTGACCTGTCCATAAAAATACAAAGCTGAAAACGAATGACCTGCAGCTAAATTATTATGTTCATTTTTCATTTGGTCTAGTCCTTCCCTGCCCAACCCCTAATATTCTGAAGAGGGTCTCTTCTCCATTCTTCAGAGAGTAGCTGGAAGTGAGGAGGCAGAAAAAGGTCCTCTTTTCCTTCCACTCTGCAGTTTTAATCTGAAATCTTAGGCAGTACTGCACCCAAAGCTCAGAAACTGCTCACTCTAATGAAATTCCCTGTCACAAAATGTGCCTAGAACAACGGGAGTTTTGAACACTGATTCCAAGCTTTAATCTGGACACATGATTCTGTTACTTGTATTTTTGTAAATATAATTTGATTTTGTTTGTTTGTTTTAACAGTGATATTTCTTTATATATTTTTAGCTGGCTTGTGGGTTTTAGCTATATTTTTGCCTATAATTTTATCTGCACGTAGCTTGGAGAGCTTTTTAGATCAAACGGTTTATCCATTTTCTTAATAAAGCGATGCTTTTCTAAAAAATCCCCTGCATCTCCAGGGTTGCTGTTGTTGTTTGAGTAATAAAAGCATCAAGTAGGAGGTGATGGGGAAAAGCTCTCCCCCCTCTCTCTGCCAGAGACCCTTCAGGACTCAGAAGGGCTTCCATTCAGAGATGAATCAGAGTTATTCCTACTTTATACCTTCCCTGAGATTGCATCAGTTACATTTGTGAACAGGAAAGCTGCCATGAGGGCCTAGTGCAGGAAGTTGTGGCTGAAGATTTTGTGTGTGTTTCCAACACACACACACACACACACACACACACACACACACACACACACTCTAAGGGTTCTCAACTCGCATCATCCTTGGCCATCCTGAGGCTGGGCTGGTGGGGCCTGTAGTCTGTGAACATCTTAGTGTCCATGTCGTGGAACGCTGGATAGTATTGAGCTAGAACTGGGGAGATGTAGGTTCCATTCCTCACTCAGTCATGAAGCGACCTTGGGCCAGGTGTGCTCTTTCTCTCTTTTACCCTAGCCTACCTTACAGGGTTGTTTTTGAGGATCAAAATGGAGCAGAGCTGTATTCCATCTTAAGCACCTTGGAGGAAAGGTGGGATAAGTAACAGCAGCATAAGTGACCAAATGAATGAATGATAGTTTGCTTGGAGACAGTCAACATGTTTGTGGGCTAGACCTCTGTCTCTCCAAAGTCCCTTCACAGAAAAATTATGTTGGGCAGGGAGGGGGGAGAATTCCTGCGTATTTTTCTGGTTTTTATTTTTTTGGGGACAAAGGAACCATCATGCAAGGACTTTATCATCATGAGAACCAGGTGCTGAGACTGAAGTTGACTAGCTGCCGTAATGAGAACTAGAACTTTAGTGACAGTGCTGGAGTGTTTGCTTAATTTGGATCTCTGATATGCAACCTCTTTCAGGGGTAAGAGCAGAAGGCTTTGGATTTATTTGTTCAATAAGAAGAACCTGCTGGATCAGGCCAGTTGCCCATCTAGTCCAGCATCTTGTTCTCACACTGGCCAACCAGATGCCCATGGGAAACCCGTAAGCAGGATTGGAGCCCAAGAGCCCTCTCCCCTTCTGTGGTTTCTAGCAACTGGTATTCAGAAGTGTTGCTTCCTTCAGCTGTGACCTCAGAGCATAGCTCAGGAGTCCCCAAACTAAGGCCCAGGGACCGGATGCGGCCCAATCGCCTTCTAAATCCGGCCCGCGGATGGTCCAGGAATCAGCGTGTTTTTACATGAGTAGAATGTGTGCTTTTATTTTAAATGCATCTCTGGGTTATTTGTGGGGCATGGGAATTTGTTCATATATTTTTTTTCAAAATATAGTCCGGCCCCCCACAAGGTCTGAGGGACCATGTACCGGCCCCTTGCTGAAAAAGTTTGCTGACCCCTGGGATAGCTTTTGTGTCCAGTCCTTTTTTAAAGGCATCCAGGTTGGTGGCCACCACTGCCCCCTGCATGAGTGAGTTCCACAGTTTTTGCCATGCGTTGCAAAAAAAATATAGTCCGCCCCCCCCCACAAGGTCTGAGGGACAGTCGACTGGCCCCCTGGTGAAACAGTTTGAAGACCCCTGTCATTGTGGAATTTATCGGTAGCAGGCTAGAGTTGCGTGTTTCTGCTTGTCATTGGCTCTGGCGCCACCTGCTGTTGGCCTCCTAGCCTCCCACCCTTTGTTGTTGTTGTTGTTCAGTCGTTCAGTCGTGTCCGACTTCGTGACCCCATGGACCAGAGCACGCCAGGCCCTCCTGTCTTCCACTGCCTCCCGCAGTTTGGTCAGACTCATGCCAGTCGCTTCGAGAACACTGTCCAACCATCTCATCCTCTGTCGTCCCATTCTCCTTGTGCCCTCCATCTTTCCCAACATCAGGGTCTTTTCCAGGGAGTCTTCTCTTCTCATGAGGGGGCCCAAAGTCTTGGAGCCCCAAATCTTCCAGCGTTCAGCCTCATTGGTTGTCCACAAGTTCTAGTGCTGGGAGAAAATGAGAAAAACCTTTCCCAAGCCACTTTACGTTCCATCCTTGTAGGAGAATCTGCAGCTGCCACGCAGGTCTCCTCTAGGGTGGAGGTAGCCGGTTTATACAAAGCTTTTGATGCAGCTGCTGCTGCTGGCATAGACGGGTGGGTGGAGGGGTAACCAGAGAGGGGGGAGGCTACCATTAAAAAAAAAGAAAGTTAATGAAATGAAATGAAACTTGTCATGTCTTCAGAACAGAACAAGGCAGCCCTCATTAGCAGCTGTAAATAATTCATGCCAAGGCTCCGTTTGGAGCGAAGCGGATTTACTGCCTCCCCACCCCTCCCTGCTGTTCTTCTCTCCGAAGAAGGAAAAGTGGGTTGCGGGCAGAAAGACTTTTTAAAAATACACCCCCAGGAGATCCAGGGGGCGGTGTTTCTAGAGGGCGGTGCAGCCGGGGAGAGGGGGAGAGGAGGCTGAGAACGAAAGGTCCCTCTTGAGTTTTCTTCTCCGACCTTGGATGCTGCGAGAGTGATGTAACTCCTTAAAATCTGGGCCTCCCCGTGGCCCAAAAAGCACAGCCACATGGGGGAAGGGTGCCAGCCGCCCTGCCCCTGATCTCCACATGGTCAGCCTTCCTTCCGCATGGCAGACCCTGCAGCCCTGATTCCCCCTATTTGCTCTCTTCCTGCCTGCCCTGGTTTTAAAATGAAAGTCCTAGAAAATGCGATTGCACAGTAGGATACTTCTGAGCATGTTCAGAATGCTTTTTTTCTTGTGAAGCTGCAGAGCTCCCCGTCCATCTTCAGGAATGTACAGGTGAGATGAGAAGGGATTTCTGGCTGGCTTCTACCTACTTTCTTTTTTTAAAAAAGAGAAATTGAATGTGAGGATTAAAGGCTGTGGGTATTGACTGTAGAATGGTTAATGGTTCCAGGGGTATCTATATGGCTTTTTATCAGTTCCTTGGGCAGGTTTTTTTTTTCCTTTTACATAAAGGAAAGGTAAAGGAAGGTTTCCTTCACCCACCGCTGACCTCAATACTGACTTCATCGTGATTAGCTCCTGTGGTCTGCTCTGCATTAAGAGGCATTAAATCTCTTTTCTCTTCTGGCACTTTTAAGCTGTTGGTGTAATTGAACTATAATATATGCGTCCATCTGTGTGTTGTGCTGGTGCATCCTCCTGGTATATCTTTGTGTGTGTGGTTAACCTGTGTGTCGCCTGTGGCATCTCAAACACAGTAGAAAACTGTGTAAACAAATAACAGCAAATCCTTGCATGTAGAAACTTAGTGTGTCAGGGAGAAGTGTTCCAGTGTAGCCCTTCCCTAAGAAGCTGGTTATCTTGTGCTAGTGCACCCTCCAATTATATATATCTGTGTGCGCGCACGCATGCGCATCTGTGAGCTGCAGAGAGTGCTGCATCTAAGCTTCCAGTTCTCAGGAAGATGGTTAACCTGTGTGCGGCCTGCAGCATCTCACATGCAGCTGAACACCTCTGTGTAAAAAAAAACCTACCGGCAAATCCCTGCATGCAGAAGCTTAGTATGTCAGCGAAATGTATTCCAGCATAGCCTTTCCCTAAGATGCTAGTTACCTTTACACAGCAGGAACTTTCCGTACAGAGGGGAATATTCAGTTGTGAAAATCCCCATTTGCAGGTTGAAAGTGGTATTAATTAGATACAGGTTTATTCCTTCCGGGGGATCTAGACCAAACTGATTTTATTTTTTATTTTTTGCATGAGACAGCATTCTCCTGTTGCTTTGGACCACAACTCCTATCAGCTTCAGCCAGCAGGTTGCCTTAAATGCCCTTTAGCCCTTCTTTTGTCACTCTACAGCAGGGATAATCAGGGGTGATGTGAGTTGTAGTCTAGCAACATCTGGAGAGCAATACTAGTATGCTTTGCACTTTCTAGTCTTAGCCTACATGTGACATCCAGCATAGCCTCCACTTACACATAATATCTAGCATAGCTCATCTCTCTCCTCACCCTGAGATTCATGAAAACACATCTTCAAACCGTGCTGGTCAGGGCTGATGGGATTCATAGTCCCCCCCCAAAAGCTGGGCAGCAGTGAAGGTTGATATAAGATTTGCGGCATAGGCCTCGCAGGTGTGTGTGACTTAGGGATACAGAAGATTCCTGTACACAGAGCTTTGGAGACCTAGGTGTCCTTGTGCTGACGCCATCTTCTTCTGATATTGGCACCATGTTTGTTCAGCTCTGTGCCCGCTGCTTCTTGTGGCATGGCCGGTGTTCCTTGGGACTGTGTGTGTGGGCGTTCTTAGCCTCTTGTGCGCTCAGCCTCTTTGCAGCTGTCGGTCGGGGAGCCACACAATGCCTCTCGTTCTCAGGGCCATGCATTTGTAGCGCACCTTGTGGCCCAGTGTGCTGTGCTGGTGCAGTGTGCGTCACTGATTGTGTGCTGGTGTGGAGCAGGGAGACGTGGCCTCTTGTGCAGCACCGCAACTCTTCTTTGGAGTAAGTGTGTGCTGTGTTGTTGCCTGGTTGCAGTAATTTACAGGCGATGTGTATTTCATGTTCAATGCCCTGGGGGCCATGCTTTGCTTGAGGATCTGTGCCGTTTGCATGCTCCTTGTATGAGCCAGATATCTGTGGGCTTCCTGTGTGTGCCTTACGTGTCTCCTGGTTTTGCGTGTGGTTTGTTTGTGTCTGTTTAGATGTCAACTTCCCTGAACCCACACACCCACACAACACACACACTGTGGACAGTTCAACATCAGCAATACCCTGGTATCCATCTCTGCGTTATTCTGCGCCATTCACAGCTAAATGTCCTGTATAATGTATGCTGATTAAGTCTGTGTTTGCATGTTTGTGCATAATTTATTCCATTACTGCAGATCATAGGAAGGAGTAAAGTGCTATCCAAGGTGCTGAAGTGTTCTCAGCCCCCAAGTTTTCAGATGTAACAAAGCAACCTACCAGTATTCTTAGGGGCTAGGAACTTGTTTTTTTTTTAAAAGAAAAGAAACTTGTGATTTCAAAGATAAAGAGCCCTGTTCCATGTGCCAGATTCTCCATCTGTGCAGCTTGATTGGGGAGCTTGCTGGATTTTGTAGATAACCCCCCTTTCATGATATAGGTGATCAGACTTACTTGCTGTGTGACACACATTTCAATGTGGGCCAGTGTGGTGTAGTGGTTAGTGCGTTATCAGACTAGGACCTTGGAGACCAGGGTTCAAATCCCCTATTCAGCCACATGAAGCTCACTGGGTGACGTTGGGCCAATCACTGCCTCTCAGTTCAGCCTACCTCACAGGATAGTTGTGAGGATAAAATGAGAACTATGTTTGCCACCTTGAGCTTCTTGGAGGAAATTAAACATAGTGAAAATGCAGACATCTTGTCACATAAATGCACGTGGTGGTGCTATTAAGGTGGGGCTTTGGGGTCCAGGGTTTCCATATCACATGTTGAAGTGACTACATATCTAAAGGAGGTGGCGCCTCACTTTTGCATGCAGTAGATCCAAGGTTTGATTGCTAGCATCCTAGGTAAAGTTGGGAATGTTCCCCATCTGAAATCCTGGAGAGTTGCTGCCAGTCAGTCCAGACAGTGCTGAGTTTGATTGACCAGGTGGTCTGACTCAAGCTTCACTAATGTTCTGTAGTCATTAAAGCAAGCCAAAGTGCACACTTCTGGAGTGGAAGCGCCTTAGCTCAGTAGTAGAGCATCTGCTTGGCACGCAAGGGGTCCCAAGTTCAATCCTGATGGCATATTCAGAAAGTTTTTTTTAAAAAGTTTAATGTTTCATTATGTTTTTATATATGTTGGAAGCTGCCCAGAGTGGCTGGGGCAACCCAGTAAGATGGGTGGGGAACAAATAACAAGAGTATTTTTATTATCATCATCATCTTTGGGTACGGGTTGGAGAAGCTCCTGTGTGAAATTCTGGAGAGACTTTGCCACTCAATGTAGGCAGCACTAAGCTAGATGGACTCCAATGGTCAGACTCCATACAAGGCAGCTTCCTATGTACCATTAAGTCTAAAATTACCTAACTGCACTCCTGAATACAGCCCCTCCCTCCCTCCCTCCCCCCTTCTCTCTCACTTGTATACAAATTGAGCAAGCTGCAGCTAAATGCACATGTTGCCCTCTCCAGCACAGACTCTCCTTGCAAACATGCATCACTGTGCTCAACCCCACGCCATAGTCTCTCTCTCTCTCTTTCCCTCTCCCTCTCCTCACACTCGCAGATTCATGCACATGCACGCCATTAATGCTCTGAGACAAACACATGCAAAGATCAGCCACACACACACGTGTGTGTGTGTGTGTGTGTGTGCTGTGTGTGAACATTTCCAGCTCTTCCACAAGCCTTCTCCCACACAGTTCCCTCTACCCAGCCACCCACATGCAGCTGCCAACCTGGCAGAGCCCACAGTACAGGAAGTTTCCCCCTCCTTCCTCCCACTCCTCCTGTATTGCCACAGACCCCAAGGGGACCCAGAGACGTCCTGGCATCCTCTCTGCCCTCACCTGTTAGATGCAGCCACTTTTCCTTCCCAGAGGGACCCATGAGCCCAGGGCTCCGGAATTCCTTACATCTAGCCTGCAACACCCTAATTATTTCAACTGGCTTCAAATTCCCCTACCTGGTTCCACCCCTCCTCAAGGTGGGGAGAAAACCCAGGGGATCTGCTCTCAGCGACCACCTATTCTTTCCTCATCAACTCACTAAGCTTCACTCTCCACTTGGGGCAAATAATTTTAAAAAGAATTGCTTCTTCCTTTTTTTAATTAAAAAAAAAATCTATATTTTCTCTTCTTTGACGGGAACCTCTGTTCTGCAAAAAGCAGTCAAATGGGGAAAGGGTGATAGGGCCTGGATCCTGGATTCCCTGGGCAAGGGGTGGGGTGTAAGCAGTTAAGGATGCAAGTGAACCAGCAGCCAGGACTCTCTTGGTTTAGGTCAGGGTTTCTCAAACATTTGCATTTGTTGACCCTTTGATAATCTTATAAAATTGCCACTGACCCCAACCCAAATTTGTAGGAATGTGAATGACAGTAAAGAAAGAATCAGTATTTAGAAATCACCAGTTACCATTACTAGGAATCATAACAAGGAAGTAAATCAAGTGAATATTTTAGCAATAAAAAGAAGCCTTGGCACAGAATACTGTTGTGCTGTGGAATCCTCTTATTCAGTGAAGAGATTCCTCACTGGTAAGGGAACTGCGCTCTGTACATGGCCAGGACGATTATTTCTGAGGTTCATAGTTCCTAATTATCCCCCCGCCCTGCTAAATGTCTTTCCACCAGGCCCTTTCAACCTCTAAAAGGTAAAGGTACCCCTGACCATTAGGTCAAGTCGCGGACGACTCTGGGGTTGCGGCGCTCATCTCACTTTACTGGCCGAGGGAGCCGGTGTACAGCTTCCGGGTCATGTGGCCAGCATGACTAAGCCGCTTCTGGCGAACCAGAGCAGCGCACGGAAACGCCGTTTACCTTCCCACCAGAGTGGTACCTATTTATCTACTTGCACTTTGACGTGCTTTCGAACTGCTAGGTTGGCAGGAGCAGGGACCGAACAACGGGAGCTCACCGTCTGTCGGCAAGCCCTAGGCTCTGTGGTTTAGACCACAGTGCCACCCGCATCCTCTAGGTCTTTGCAAAATGTGAAAGTGCCATTTTGCCCAATTGCATTGTGAGAAACTGGCCCACTCCCACTTTATAGTGCTTAACCAGCAATGCAAGTCATAGCAGTGACTGACATTTAGGAAAGCCAGAGCTAGCCCATTAGTCAAAAAGGTTAGAAGTGATGCACCCCATCAACTTCATGGTTCATTTCCCAAGCTTTCCCCCCTCCTTCTTCCCTCTGGTAGAGCACTGGCGAGTCTCCACAAAAGCAACAGATAGAAAGATAGCCACAAGGACAGGAGTTGGTTCCAGGTCTTACTTCATAACACCCCCCACCCATATGGCAACCCCACCCCCAGGTTTGAAAGCATGTAAAAACTATCCTTCGTTGTTACACCATTATTGCAGAGGGCAGGGCTGAATGGTATGTGAGTCTGGCACAGTCAGCCTGTATGTTGCGCCCATTTTGCTGGGAGGGGACAACAACAACAAGGACAGACTTGGAGTAATGTGCAATAACCCTGCAGTGTAGTCTGGCATCTGTATCCTGACAGACTGGGTTTTAAAAGTTTTTTTTTCAGGGAGGGCATGCTGTGAAGTTGATTGTACCAGCAGTGTGATTAATTGTTGATTTGTAGCAGCAATGCAATTAATTAAGGGCTGGAGGGAATGAAGGGATCCAGAGAGAGAAAAAAACGTAGGGTTGTTGTTTTTCCTCAGCTGCTGGTGGAAAGTAAACCAACTTGGTGTGTCCTTCTGGGGCTCAGGCTTTGGCTACCCCCTTGATCAGTGTGTATACAAGAAACTAGAGGCCTGTTCTCTGACGCTAGTTATATATAACAGGTATATACTTCCTGCCCCTCCCACCCCCCAGAAAAATTCCTGCAGGTGCCCTTATTGCTTGCCTGGAGGGTGAGTGGAGGGTCTCCCCATGAAATTTGTGAGAAAGTGGGGGCTTTGAGTGAGAGTGAAGTGTGTGTGTGTACACATGCGAGCATGCGCCTCTGAGTTAAGCATGCCCGTTTCCCAGGATGCCTTGCTGGCTGCTGGCTGAGCATTGGGGGTCATGAAAATTTGAAGAGGCTGAGATTAAAATGTGCCAGGGAAACCCGATTGCAGTCAAGCGTGGAGGAAGAGAACTGGCAGCCAGCGGTTGGGGGGGGGGGGAAGGACCTGAGCCAGCAAAAGGGCAAGCGTTGTTTGACTGGTGGAGAGAGGAGAGAGCCTGTCATCTTTTTAGATTGAGAAGCTTCAGTTTAGGCAGCCAGACCTTAGAAGAGGAGGGCTTCAACCTAGGACAGGTGAGTGGCTTTGCCATCCCTAGCCCCCGGGACTTCCCCTACCCTCTTTCCCTCAGCTGCTCATCTTGCCCCCACCCCCGACACTGCGTTGAATATTTCAGGCTTTTTGGAGCAGCTGGGAGGAATGGAATAAAAATAAAACAATTGCTGCAGTGGAACAGCCTTGATCCTTTCTCCCATTTCCAACTAGTCATGGGGCATATTATTATTATTATTATTATTATTATTATTATTATTATTATTATTATTATTAGTTTTCTGCCCTTCATCTGAAGATCAGAGGGTGGTTCATAACGTAAAAATGCAAAATGCGAATGCAAAATACATGATAAAACAAAAGCAAAACAAACCAACAACTCCCCTCCCACAGGCACATTTGGAAGGCCATAGAATGATAATCAGCCAAACCTCTATCTGGTTGGAGAGAAACGTTTTCGCTTGGTGCCTAAAGATATGGAATGAAGGCACCCGGCGAGCCTTCTTGGGGAGAGCATTCCACAAACGGGGAGCCGCCGCATAAAAGGCCAGTTCCTTTGCTTCCAGCTTTGTGACTCCTCTTGTGGGAGAGGCACCCAAAGAAGGGCCTCAGGTGATCATCACAGGGAGAGGTGGTCCTTGCGGTATTGCAGTCCTGGCTGGCCCCATTTGTTTTTTTGGGGGGTCAGCATTTAGGGCACCCTAAAAAGCAAACCGACACCAACCATGTTAACAAAATTAGATATCTGTCCAGATGCAATACCCAGGTGCACAAACAGCCTCTTTTACAAGTTCAGGGTCTCAGAGTTCTGTGGTTTGTGGGTGTGGGTGTGGTTTTTACATTCAAATAAGCTTCTAGCTCTCACGGTGAGTGAGTAAATAAATAAATCTTAGCCACGTATTTGCCTTTTGCATACTGCAGCTTCATAAGGCCTTGCTAAGGGTTTCACAGGGAATTCTTGCTATCAGTGGCCATCAGTCATGGTGGCAATGTATAGTGTCCCTAGGATCAGCTGCGGGGTGCCCTTTGGTGACTGCAAGGGGATCATGAGGGCTTCTCTGCTCTTCTTAAATCTTCAGCTGGTCCTCAGCGCAGACACTACCACACCCATCCTGATCTTCACAAATTTCAGAAACAAAATCGCTGTGAAGACTCTTGTTGCACCTTTCTTGAATTTCAGGCATGCACCTGATCAGTTGTGCAATGAAACTTTTGCTCTGGGATTCTCTCCCTCCACACACAAACACACCCCTGGCAATCAAATTCCTATACCTCTTGGAGGACGGCCCATCCTACAACCCCTGGCCTGGAGCTGGTGATGAAATCTATATATAAAAATTGGATGCTGTTATTAAAAGCCTTAGCTATTACCTCTTTCTGTAAATATAGACCATAATAACAATATACCCCATGCTCGCCCCCCAAAATTGGTTTCTCCACCCCCTCCCAATCTTAAATATATTTCTTGATTTTTTTAATGCAAGGGGTTGTGCTATGCAGCCTCTAGTGGAGTTGTTCTGATGCGTAAAGGCCAAGGAAACACATTACTTCAAATATCCCCTATGAATAAACACCCACCCCATATTCTCATCACTAGGAATGGGGTGTGGGGTTGATTGGGGTGGGTGCTAGTCCCACCCCAGAACATCCTGAACTATGGCGAAACCCGCGTTGCCACAGTAACCTTCTCCCCCTGAGGCAGATGCTGTTTCCATGGCATTGCCGTGGTTACCGTAGTCAGTAGCGGACAGTGGAGGTGGAGGAATCATTCTTTGGGTGGTGGGGAGAGAGGAAAAGAGAATGAAAAAGGATGGGGGTGGGAGAGAGAGGTTGGGTGCTTCTTGGGCATTTTAACACTCCTGGTTTGGGGGGGTCAAAAATACCCTTTTCAGAGCCAGGAGGTAAGCCAGTCTCCTCCTAGAAGCACACTGCCCCCTAATGTCACAGTTTGAAATGGTGGTTTGTGGATTTTGGATCTCCTCTTTTCACCAGATATCTGGTGACCTCAGTTTCACCCCAGCTCATCCAGCTAGCTGTCCTTAAATGCATAATTGTAGCCCCTGCTTTCTGATGTTATCTATGCATTAAATAAAATATATGGACATGAGACAGTGAGGGTGAAAAGTGTGTTTTTGTGTGTGGTGTTGGTGGAACTCAATTTTTCAGTCTGTAATTCTAAGTGGATTTGGTTATCCATACAGAAAATGTTCGGGTGCTGCTTGGCTTATTTGGGGTTTTCATACGCTAGCAGGGTGGAAGGAGTTTAAAGGGTTTTTTTAAAAAAAATTCACAGCAAGCTGTTCTAGCTGAGAACAATCATGCAAGTTCTTCATGTCTGCCAGCAAAACTCATTCTCCTTCCCCAAGCCGCCATGAAATGACCCAGGAGTTTTGCCAAACCACAGTGGTGTGGAAGAAAGAGCACAAATTTAGGGGCAGGGGAAGAAGGTTCATGTTTCAGCTTAAAACCTTCAGAGATAACAGCCATCTTCGGGGTGAGGTTTCAAAGTCTCGCCAAGGGCTTCTCCTGTCTGCAAGCCAAGCAAAAGCCAGTTTGAGGGTTTGGGGAACTTCGGCCTCCACCCCCAATTTGCCACCTGCGGTCTCTCCTACCTGTGTGAACCAGCCCCACAATCACATTTAGGGACCATATTGTTTTGGGGACAGTTGCCCATATCATTCTTTTCTGTCTGTTTCTCTTCCTAGGCCAACTCCCCACCGGTAATTGTCAACACAGATACCTTAGAAGCACCAGCTTATGTGAGTTACTGGATGAATTCTTTCTTTTCTTTCCCCCTCCCCACAACCTTTCACACTTTAACATATTCCAAAATTACCCCCCCCCCCAATTTTCCTTTGCATTTTTTATGCAATGCTGTATTAACACAATTCTTCTCCGTCCCCTCTCTTTCAGGTAAATGGAACGGAAGGCGAAATGGAATACGAAGAAATAACTCTAGAGCGGGTAATTCTTATAGACATCGTTGATTCTGGGTGGGTGGGGATTTTTTTTACTTAGCCCAGGGAACCTTCTAGACAGTCACTTTTTCCAGGAAGGATTTGATCACTTAATGACAAATCCACAGTTACAGTTGATTGGGAGGTCTTGTGCAGCAAACCTGCTTCCCCCCTCCCCCATGAAAGATCGGACTTTTTTGCAATTAATGAAAGTGATGGGGAAATGCACCGGAAAGTGTGGGTGATGCTTGCTTTGATGCAGTGTCATCTAACCTCCTCTCAAAGAAATTGGAGTGAATGCTCGTTAAATAACCAGCATCATCTAAGGTGCATTCAGATGTGGGGAATATTGTGTTAGTTTTCCTGATTATAATGCTAGTCAGTGCTTCTGTCCCGTTTTCTAATGTTCTGTTTTATGCTGCAGTACCTGCTGTGTTATGGAACTGTGGCTTTTTGACCAATGTACCGACATGTTGCGCTAAATTTCATTCACACCAAGGAACGTCATTAGGCAACATCACTGCTCCCCCACTCTCTCCGCACATGCCTGCTTCTCTTCTCCCCATGATTACCCCATGAAAACAGCAGGAAAGAAACATACGCCAGTGTACCTACCGTATGCCACCCCAAATTTCACTACTTTACCCCCGCCACTTTCTGGGTTAAGAGGGCTGCAAACTGCACCCCCCCCCCCCCGCCCCCGGAATCAGATAACATGGAAGTGAGCATTAAATGTGGAATTATATTCTATCTGTTTTCTAGAAATGACTTGCGTTATGTGGAACCTCAAATATAATGCAGGAATTAACACATAGAGAAACATCAGGGAAATTGAATAACCTATGTGATTGCAGCTTTAATCAGGATGAATGAACAATAAACAGGTTAAATGGAAATTGCTCCAGAGTGGGAAGAGTATGCATTTTTGTAAAAGGGGGGGGGGTTCCCAAGCCTTTGTTCATGATCTAATTAAATTCTTGCCTCTTCCTTTGGGTGGGGCATGACTTTTTCCTCCAGGGTAACTCCGGTTTGGGATTCAGCATCGCCGGTGGTACTGACAACCCCCATGTTGGGGATGACCCAAGCATCTTCATCACTAAGATCATCCCTGGTGGGGCAGCAGCACAGGATGGCAGGCTAAGGTACCAATGGCTTTTGGGGAAGCTTTTTTTGTAGGGAGGATGCTGACTGGGCTGGAGACAGTGAGTCTTTTTCTTAGGGCACTTCCAGATGGCCGTTATTCCCATGTGGGACTCATCTCAGCAATTTCCGGCTGCACAGTGAAAGTGGGCTAGTCCTCTTGTGCAACAAACTTGCTTTCCCCCAAAGAGCGGACTTATTGCTATATGGAAAGTGAAGGAGAGATGCATTGGAAATTGTGGGATAACACTTGCTCTGATGCAAATGAAAATGAATGCTCATTAAATGGCCAGCATTGTCTATAAACTCCCTCCAAAAGCAAATCAGGATGAATACTCCATAAGCTGGTCATATGGGAGTTTGGGAAAGGGCTCAGAGGTCATAGAAGATCTGCAAAAGGTCCCAGTTTCAATCCCCTGGTATTATAAATAAGTAATTAAATTTGCATACCACCCTTTATCTGTAGATCTCAGATTGGTTCACAGCATAAATGGAGCTGGGAGAGAACCCAGCCTGAAATCCTGGCGAGCCACTCTGTCAGTGTGAACAATACTGAAACAGATGGACCAAAGGGACATGGCTCAGGGATAGAGCACCTGCTTTGCATGCAGAAGGTCCCAGGTTTAATCCCCGATGGCATCTCCTTGTAGGGCTGGGAGAGAAATTTCTGCCTGAAATTTTGGAGAGCCACTGTTGCCTATCTGTGTGGGGAATATTGATCTAGGTGGGCCACTGATCTGACTCAGTACAAGGTAACATCCTATGTTCCTTCATTGGCCCAGTAAATACAAAGGTGTCTTCAGCCCCTTATGTGCCTGCAGGGGCTTCTGTTGGAACAGTTTCTTTGCCGTTTAGAAGGTTCTGAGGTTCAATCCTTGCCATCTCACATTTCAAAAAAGAAAAGGGGATGAGGATCAACGAGCCAGTTTCAAGAGAGCCGGACAAGGGGGTGGGTGAATCGTTTGTCTGGTTATCAATGAGATCTCATAAGACTTCTGTCCAGAACCTTTTACCCTGGGGCAGTGCCCCCACATGTTTCAGTAGCTCCCAGTATCCTGGTGCTAAATGTGTCTTTCTGATCTGGCTGTGACACAGGGTGAACGACAGCATCCTCTTCGTCAATGATGTGGACGTGCGGGAGGTAACGCACAGCACGGCTGTTGAGGCCCTGAAGGAGGCCGGCTCCATTGTGCGTCTGTATGTCATGCGGAGGAAGCCCCTGGCCGAGAAGGTCATGGAGATCAAGCTGATCAAAGGCCCCAAAGGTGAGGGAGCCTAGCTCTGCTTCTCTCCCCCCCCCCCGACAACTCCTTAAAGAGCACCCAACCCTTCAGGTGCATGAGAAGGGACTGCGGAAAGCTTTTCTTGTAGAGGCTTTTCCCCTTAGAAGCATCCTCCCTCCTTATTTCAGGGGAAGAGCCATAATCTGGAATCAAGGATGGGCAACCTATTATTATTATTATTATTATTTTCTTTATTAATTTAAATTTCTATACCACCTTTCATCTGAGGATCACAGGGCAGTTTACAATATAAAAACACAAAAATGCATAACTTAGTAACAAACAAAAACAATAAGCCACCTGCTGCAGTTTTAAAGGCCATAGATTGTTTAATTAGCCAAAGGTCTGGGAGAAGAGGAACATTTTTGCCTGGTGACTAAAGATATGTAATGAAGTTGCCAGGTGAGCCTCCCTGGGGAGACCGTCCCACAAACGGGGAGCCACTACAGAAAAGGTCCGTTCTTGTGTTGCCGCCCTCCAGACCTCTCGTGGAGGAAACACACTAAGAATGGCCTCAGAGGATGATTACAGGGTCCAGGTTAGTTCATTTATTTATTTATCAAATTTCTATGCCACCTTTGTGGGCTAAGCAGCACTTTATCCTGGTCGAAAGCCGTAGTAGGTGGGGCCAGTCTCTCTCTCTCTCTCTCTCTCTCTCTCTCTCTCTCTCTCTCTCTCACACACACACACACACACACACACAGAGAGCTATTTCCTGTGAAAACAGAGACCAATATTCAGTTGTATCCAATTCAAATCCTCCTTATAGTAGACCCATTGAGATTAACGAAATTAGTGTAGTCATGCTCATTAATTTCAGTGGGTCTGCTCTGAGTAGGGCTAGCATTGGATACAACCCCAAATAACTTAATTCCAGTTTCACTTCCCATTTCTCCATGGACTTTTAAAAGTTTGTTTAAAAACAAACACTCCTTATTTTTCCTGACTGTGCAAAAGGCAAAAAGAGCTTAGTAAACTACAGGAGCATGATGCAAATAAAATCCATGCTCAGCTGAACTGCAAGCTCTGCTTTTCAAGTATTCGAAGCCTCCAACTTCAAAATGGAATTGCATCCAAAACTGGATGTATGCGGTTGCAAAATGCATGGACATTGTTTGCATATCTGCAAGGAACACAAGCCTGGTAGGGGAATAAATTCTCCCACTTCATCCCCCACTTGGGGATGAATTGCCACAAGTGAATGGACATATACTGATCTAGCTTCCCCCATTCCATGCAGCCTGGTGCCCTACAGATATTTTGTACTACAACTCCCATTAGCCCCAGCCAGCTATGGGGGCTGGAAGAGGCTGCTCTAGGAAAACTGGATACAACCTACTATGGAGAATTTGACCTTGTCTCAATGACTCTGTCCCCTTGCACTATGGAGAATTATAATCTTTCTAAAAAGGCTTCTCCCATGGGGGAGTGAACCCCACCCTCTTCAAAAGTCTCTGCCTCTGCTGTTGCCACTTTCTTCCTTACCTGTTTATTTTCTTATTCTTTTATTCTTTCTCTTCCCACCTTCCTTCCTTCCCCACAGGTCTTGGTTTCAGCATTGCAGGTGGCGTTGGCAACCAGCACATCCCCGGCGACAATAGTATCTACGTCACCAAAATCATAGAGGGGGGTGCAGCCCACAAGGATGGGCGCCTGCAGATTGGGGACAAGATCCTGGCGGTAAGGATAGGTGGAGAAGGCCTGATGCCAGAGAGCAGTTGGGCCTGTTGGTCTGTTCCATACCCAGACTTCAGGGAAAGGGAGAATGGGAGGGAAATCTGGGAGACCAGCATTCAAATCCCCACTCAGCCATAAAGCTTGCTGGGTGACCTTGGGCCAGTCTCCTCTCAGCCTAACCTACCACACAGGGTTGTTGTGGAATAAAATGGAAAGAGGGGAGAACCACGTACACCACATTGAGCTACTTGGAGGAAGGTGGGATGTAAATGTAATAAATTGAATAAATAGCAAAAATAATTTAAATGGACTGAGTGGTTGCCTGGTTTTTTTCTGAGGGTAAACAGAAAAGGAGGAGAGGGAGGGTGTCTCACAAGAACTCCAACCCCAAAAGTGAAAAACACAACAGAGATGGCCAGTGGTTTTAAGTATTTAAGTGGGTTGCAGCCTTGGGGCTTGTCAAAAGGGGCCTAAAATATTAGACTGTTGAAAATGATACAAAGTGCAAAACGAACTACCTCTCTTCACAATTCTGGGTAATTTGATTTGTTAGCCCTGGAAACCCACAGAATTCATTGAAGACCAAAACCTTTGTAAGCTGGATGGCCATTTTGTGGCTCATTCCTTTGTGTCTTGTGTTTCTTTTGCCCTGTGAATGTTCAACTGCCCCAGTTCTGCATCTCACAGAAATACTTAATTATCTTCTTGTAGTGTCTATTTTCATTTATTTTTACCAACCTAAGTAAAGAGGGCTGCTCTGCCTAATCCCATTGGAATCATGAAGGTGTTATTTTTCCTCTGCCTAAACCTCTGCACAATACCCCACACTAGTAACTGGAGCCTGGGTGTTGGGTGGGTAGGTTGATTTTTGGGAGAGGAGAGGTGCAGTGAATAAAGCAGCCTTTGCTAATCTGGTCCCTTCCAGATGTTCTGGACTACAGCTCCCAGTTTGGGGCGGATGGGAGTTGTAGTCCAAAACATCTGGAGGGCACCAGTTTGGCAAAGGCTGGAGCAGACGCAAGGCATGTGATCAGCCAGACCTTGTGCAGGTTTGGAAGCAGAGAACTTCCCCAGATCACTGAGCACCACTCCAGCCTGCAAATAGGAACCAGAGGAATGAAAGCCTACCCTTCTCCTTGAAATTCTACTTTTCTATAATCAGGGCCAGTGTGGTGTAGTGGTTAAGAGCAGTAGACTCGTAGTCTGGGGAACCGGGTTCGTGTCTCCGCTCCTCCACATGCAGCTGCTGGGTGACCTTGAGCTAGTCATACTTCTCTGAAGTCTCTCAGCCCCACTCACCTCACAGAGTGTTTGTTGTGGGGGAGGAAGGGAAAGGAGAATGTTAGCCGCTTTGAGACTCCTTAGGGTAGTGATAAAGCGGGATATCAAATCCAAACTCTATATATGCTTTCCCATACCCACACCTTGCCAGGTAAACAATGTGAGCCTTGAAGATGTTATGCACGAAGATGCCGTTGCAGCCCTCAAGAACACATATGATGTTGTCTACTTGAAGGTGGCCAAACCCACAAATGTTTACCTGAATGATTCTTACGCCCCGCCTGACATCACTTCCTGTGAGTGGTTTCCTGTTCTTCCTACTGTGTCTGTGTTTGGCTGTTTTGTGGAGAACCAGTTAAAAGGGAGTGTCAATTCAGACACTGTCTGGGACACAACTGGATTCGATGGTGGAAGATTATCCTAAACTGAAAATGGTTGAAAAACTGTAGATTTTTGTGTTCCACACATTTCACATTTTAATTGCCACATTTGCAGTTATAAATACTGCTGGATTTTGGGTGATTTAGAAAGTGTGCAAAGTGTTTAACGTACCATGTTAATAATAGTGGGACACGATCTGTTGTTGTCTAGGCTGATTTAAGAGCATTTCTCAATATTGAATTCGTAACTTTGGTTTCACTGCCTTCCACTGTGCTGTGCTGTTAAAACTTTTACCTTTTTCTTTTCCCATGCATTCTGGCAGCCTATTCCCAGCATCTCGACAATGAAATTGGTCACCAGAGCTACCTGGGCACAGACTATCCACAAGCCATGACCCCCACCTCCCCTCGGAGGTACTCCCCCATCCCTAAGGAGCTGATGGGTGAGGAGGATATACCCAGGTAAGCCCTTTCTGGCTCCTCCCTCTGGGCGTGGCTGTTATGTTTTCCCATAGCACCACCAAGCAGCAGCTGCTGTCCGTGGTCCTGAAGAGTTTCTCTCTTGCCCAGTTTAAAGCTGTGCCCTTCTTCCCCCATCACCTCGCGTGCATTGCATCCATCCCATATCCGGCTACTCAGGGCTGCCAGAGTTGCGAATATTTTGGCACAGGGTGGTAATGCAGCCAGCCCCCCAACTTCCTCTTTCCTTTGGGGTTTGTGTAGGCCACAGTCCTGTCGGGCATTTGGAGTTGGTGGCTCGTTGCTGCCTGCTGCTGCATCCGCGGGGTCAGCAAGCTGCTTTCCAGTTTCCCCCTCTCCTTCCTTCTGCAGGGAACCGCGTCGTATTGTCATTCACCGTGGCTCAACAGGGCTGGGCTTCAACATTGTTGGGGGTGAAGATGGCGAGGGAATCTTCATCTCTTTCATCCTGGCTGGGGGGCCGGCCGACCTCAGTGGGGAGCTCCGGAAAGGGGACCAGATCCTCTCGGTAAGAACCGCTCCTTATCCCTGCATTGGCAGGTGCCTGGTTGGAAGAGGCAATCGGCTGGTGCCCTACGATTAAACCTAAATGATGCTTACCTCCCTCCATAAGAATTAAGATTAAAGGCCCATTTAGTCCAGTTTCCCATAATGGACAACCGGGTGCCCCAAATGGAAGTCCATAACCAGGCCATGAGCGCAGTACCCATCTCCTGCTCACAACCCCAAGGAATCGGTTATTCAGAGGCCAGCTCCCTCTTATCCTGGATGCAGCACATTGCCACCCTGGTTAGTAGCTATTGATGGAATCATAGAACTGTAGAGTTGGAAGGGACCATGAGGATCATTTAGTCCAGCCACCTGCAATGCAGGAATATTTTGCCCTACGTGAGGCTCTTAACCCACGACCCTGAGGTTAAGAGTCTCATCCTCTGGTAACTGAGCTACCCCAGGGTTTTCCTCCTCCATGAATTTGTCTTTTAAAGCAATCTCTACATCTTGTGGTAGCAAAAGTCAGAGTTTTAACTGTGCTGTATGGAGACATCTTTCCTTTTGTCTGTCTTGAATCTTCTCACATTCAACTTTATTTTATGATCCTGCTGAGTCCCTGTTTTACAAAAGGGAGAAATTTCTCTCTGTCCACTTTGGTCCCCTCTGGACATCCTTTTTATTCTGCATTCATGATTATTTGTGCTCGTGATTGTATTGGGCTGATTTTTATACTTGATCCCACTTTCAGCATGGTATGTTCCTGCAAATGTTTTGGTGTGGACATGCTGCTTTCTTTCTAATTAGTTCATGTTCCATAACTTCCTCCTGAAATTCTGTAAATTTTTATACCACAAATGTTCTGGTTTCTTTTTTTGTCCCATGTTTGGTCATGTTCACACCATACACTGAAAGCACAATGATACCACAGTGATAGCTTCCCCCAAAGAATCCTGGGAGCTGTAGTTTGTTAAGAGTTATGAGAGTTGTTAGGAGGCTCCTATATCCCTTGCAGAACTACAGTTCCCAGAGATGTGGTTGTTAAAGCACTCTAGAGTTAAAGCACTCCAGATGGCAGTAATAAAGTGGAATGATGTGTGGGTGGCCTGCTATAAATCCACCACTAATGCTCTATTATCACAGCCATGACTTGTTGCAGGAACCCTCTGCAAAAAAGCCACTACCATCCTGAAGGGACTTCTTGCCCACACTCTGAATAATGTACTACACCTCTATTATGTTCCCTCCTTTACTTTCCTCTTTTTCTAAGGCAAATAGCCTCAGATGCTGTCATTTCATAAGAGGGTTGGCCCAGCCTCTTGATCATTTTGGTTGCCTTTTCCTTCCCAGGTCAATGGTGTGGACCTCAGGAACGCCACACACGAACAAGCAGCCATTGCTCTGAAAAACGCCGGCCAGACGGTCACCATCATTGCTCAGTACAAACCGGATGGTGAGTTCTGTTCTGCAGAAGCCCCTCCTGAGTGGGAAGAGATTTGTGTGTGTGTGAACTGCCTGGGAAATGGTCCTGTCGCTGCCAAGTGGGGTGGGGCCAGGGGTGTAGGAAAGGGGGTGGTGGGGGCGGGCCACCCCATGTGCCATAATGGAGGGGGGTGACAAATTATCAAGGAACAATTACTGTCCTACTAGGGCGGTTCATAAAAAACTTTTTTTGAAGATGCCTGCTCCGAAGGCTTAAGGAGGTATCATAGTGCTTAAAATTTAAGGTTTGATCTGAGGAGACTGGTGGAAGGTTTGGAAGGCTGGGTTGTGGAGTTGGGTGGGCATGTGGGCAGTTGTGTAGCTGAATGAACTAGATGATTCTGTGAGGGAAGTTGTGTCATACTGACCATGACCCTTTCTTTAACAACCCACTGCAGAGTACAGCCGCTTTGAGGCCAAGATCCACGACCTCCGGGAGCAGCTGATGAACAGCAGTTTGGGCTCAGGGACAGCATCGCTGCGGAGCAACCCCAAGAGGGGTTTCTACATCCGGTGAGATCACAGCTGCCTTTTCCTCAATAGCTTGGACATCCCCCGCCCCCATTCCTGAATTACTAGTAGATTTTAGCATCTGAGCGACACCGGAATCCATAATACTGCAGGTCCCTTTGAGTTTGATCTATGGGGGCTGGGTTCAAAAGCCATTTTCTTTCTTGGTCTCACTTTCTCCCACCTGTAAAATGGGAGCATGTCAGGGTTGTCTTATGGCTGGATAAGAATTATAAAGGGCTCTGTTCAGCTAGAGTTCCATATAAGCAATGATTAATTATGATAACCTCTTTCATTTGAAACAGAGAGGTGATTTTAACTAAAACCATCCCTCTTAAGTTGTTTCTGAGTCTGAAACCTATAACCAGACTTAGTGTCTCTTTATGTCCAGGGTTGGAAAATAGTATAGCCCTGCTGATGTTGCTGGACTACAACTCCCATCTTTCCTGACCCTGGTCTGTGCTGATGGGAGTTCGAGTCTTTCAACAACTTCTGAGTGACCACAGATTAGCCCTCCCTAAAGTAAGTACCAGTACTGCAAATATCCCCAGGCCATCCAAGCAATTCTGTCAATGCAGAAAATGTTCCCATTCAGAATTTACATACCATGTTCCCTCTGGATCAGCTGTTGCCCACCCTTTTGGACAAGTGGGCACATTTCGAATTTTGGGAGAGTGCTGGGGGTGCCAATCACAAAATGGCTTCCAGGGGGTATGACATAACACAAAATGGCTGCCATTGAGAACGTGGCATAATGCAGAATTCGAGAGACAACAATCACTCCAGACAACCTTATGCAGGAAGTCAGCTATGTCCTGATTGTGGACACTTAAAACAATACGATACCTCTTTAAACCGTCATGGTTTACCCCAAAGCATCCTGGGAAGTGTGGTTTGTTAAAGGTGCTGAGGGTTGTTAGGAGACCCCCATTCTCCTCCAATAGCAGCAATTCCCAGAGTTCCCCAAGAAGAGAGAATGACTGTTAAACCACTCTGAATCTGAAGAGGGGGATAGGCGGGGGATCTCCTAACAATTCTCACCAACCTCAAAGAACCAAAGCGCTCATAATTTGTCGGGGACTGCCATGATTGTTTAAAGTAGCTTCAGACTGCATTAAATGTATGGTGTAAATGTGACACCAGCCCAGAGGGCTCTGGCTGGACCTGCTGTTGGGTCTCCCTGCCTTCTGCCCCACCAGTTCCAATGGGCACCAGCTCCCACTGCTCCTGTGTTCACCCCCGACCAACCTCCTCTCCCTGCCAACTCCCAGGGCGCTCTTTGACTATGATAAGACCAAGGACTGCGGTTTCCTGAGCCAAGCGCTGAGCTTCCATTTTGGCGACGTCCTGCACGTGATTGACGCTTCCGATGAGGAGTGGTGGCAGGCGCGGCGCGTCCATCCGGATGGCGACAGCGATGAGATTGGCTTCATCCCCAGCAAAAGGCGGTATGTGTGAAGGGGTCTTGGCAATTGGGGGTGGGATCAGAGGGAAGCTGTTTGTGCCACTGCCCTAAGCCTCTGTTTGTCTCTCTCTCTCGCAGGGTCGAGCGACGGGAATGGACACGGCTAAAAGCAAAGGTAACTCACACTCCATCCCTAACCTCTAGGCCAGCCTTCCACCATGGGCATAGCCAGGATTTTTGTTGGAGGGGGAGTAGAACCTCAGATTTGTATTGATTTTTATTTATTTAGGAGGGGCAGCTATTCCCCCCTGCCTCCCCCCCTTGGCTATGCCCATGCCCTCCACATATTTTGGACTACAGCTCCCATTTTAGCTCCACCATCCTACAGCTGTGCTGACTGTGGAGGATGGGAATTGTAATCCAAAGCAGCTGGAAGGTACCAGGTATGGGAAGATAGGGCTAACAAATTCCCTTCTCCTCCCACTGTTGTACCCAAATGACTGGCATTCAGAAGAGTGGTGTATGTTTTGCCTGGAGAAGAGTGGATTAAGGGGTGTCATGATGACCACACATTTGAGGGGCACATCTTGGAAGGATCATAGCTCAGGAGTAGAGCATCTGCTTTGCTTTGCCTGCAGAAGGAGCCAGGTTCAGTCCCCAACAGCATCTCCAGGTAGGGCCTGAGAATGCCCTTGCCTGAAATGCTGGAGAGCCTCTGCCAGTCAGTGTGGACAATACTGAGCTAGATGGACCAGTGGTCCGATTCAGTAGAAATCTCCCCCCCCCCCACACACACACACTTCTTTTTCTGTGGCTCCAGATTGTAGGATCTGAATCAGCCTCTTAGGAAGGGGGTTTTGGCTAAACATTAGGCAGAACTTCCTGGCTATATGACCGGTTTGACAGTGAAACAAACTGCCTCACAAGGTGGCAGACTCCTTTGTGAAGAAGTTTTCAAAGAGAGGCTCGAGTAGAGAGGCTGGACTAGATGACCCTCAAGGCCCCTTCCAACTCTGTGATCCTGCAGGAAGTACGTTTCCTCCATCAGTTGGTTTAATCCAGTTTTCAAGCTGTCCAATTTGGGGGCCGTGAATGCCTCTTTTAGGAGCGGATCCCATAATCAAGTTCAGGCATAGTGTGAGGGACGTGTTTCTTTTTCTTTGTCCTGAATCTGCTGCCAGTTTCTTCGGATAACCTTGAGCTCCATTGTGGGATTCCTGTGTTTGTGTGTTACATAACAAAAATAGAGATTCAGCACTTGCATGAATTATGGAAATGAAATAGTTATTTCATTATCCTCCTGCTTCTCAGCCCCCCAAAAGGCTTCCTAGGCAGCTTACAAATGCCATTTGTTTATTTCGTCTAAGTTACAAGGGCCTTGCTTTTCCACTCTTGTTCATCCTGGGGATGGTCCCCAGAGTCAACGTGGGCTACTCCTGTAATGTTTGTTCTGACCCTCAAATTTCCTGGCACACCTCCAGGGGCTGAGATAAGAGCCCCATACCATCTTTCTATTTGGTAACTCTTGCATTTAAATACAGAGGAGGGGGTGGGTCTGCTGGTGCCCCCCATACAGACAGAAATTCCAAGGCTTCCATGAAGCTGACTAATTGGTTCTTCCCTCTGTCTTTTCTTTCTTTCTTTCTTTCTTTCTTTCTTTCTTTCTTTCTTTCTTTCTTTCTCTTTCCAGGATCGGGTGCCGGGCTCGGGCTCTCAAGGTGGGTGTCTGTCTCTTGGCTGCCCATCCCCAACTTGGGTCCTTTGGATGTTTTGCCCCATGACTTCCATTGGCCCCTAGCATCATCATCTGCCCATACTGACTGGCGACTGATGGGAATTGTAGTCCAAAACAGCTGTAGGGCACCAGGTTGAGGAAAGCTGCTCCAGGCCTTCCTCTTCACTCTCCCCCCCCCCCCAATATTGTCCTTTGAGAAATATTTCCATGCCTTGAAATCCACAAGTGTGGGACCTTTCCCCCTTCTCTCTCCACACCATTTTATTTATTTCTACTTTTTTATATCCCACCTTTCTGCCAAGGAACATCAAGTGGCATGTGCAGTTCTCCCCCCCCCTTCTCATATGATCCTCACAACAACCCTGTGATGTAGATTTGGCTGAGAGACAGCGAGTGGCCCAAAGCCACCCAGTCAGCTTCATGGCCAATGGGGAATTTCAACCATGGATCTCCTAGGTCTTAAACTGACACTCTAACCACTACACTGGCTCTAAACTTCCCTGTTGCTCTAGAGCAGCCTTCTCAAACCTGGAACCCTCTAGATGGGTTTTGGACTACAATTCCTATCAGCCCCCAGCATCACTTGGCTGTGCTGGCTGCGGTCTGCTGAGAATTGAACCCAAAACATCTGGAGGGCACCAGTTTGGGGAAGGATGCTGTTTTCCCTGTTAAGGAGACAATGTTCTGGGGCTTGGGTTGAACAGGTTGTACTTAACAGCCTCCTTCTTTCCCTTCTAGGTCGAGAAGATGCTGTCTTGAGCTATGAAACCGTTGTACAAATGGAAGGTGAGAACTCTGTCTTAGCTCAGCCCTTCCCTTCCTCAGCCCTGAATTATGTTATTATTAATGTTGTTGTTTGTACAATAAAGAAGGCTCAGAAGATCACCCGTTGCTTTGTGGTTGGTTATAATCAACTGATTGTTTCAGTGCCCCTTTATTGAGTTGTGTTCTCCACCAGCACAGACCATTTCCAATTTCTTTGGGTTTTTCCACCCCTAGTTCACTACGCTCGACCCATCATTATCCTGGGCCCCACTAAGGACCGAGTCAACGATGACCTCCTCTCTGAGTTCCCTGACAAATTTGGCTCCTGTGTCCCACGTGAGTCTGACAGGCGGTCCCTATTCCTGCCCCACTTCCTGGGTAACAAGATAAAATTACGGGTGGTGGATCGGAAGGACTTCTGCTTCAGGAGGAAGCCTTGGCTTGGGCTACTTACTATCGCTCCCCTGTGCATGACGGAGACTCCCCACTTGTGCTTCTGCAGACACCACTCGGCCGAAACGGGAGTACGAAGTGGATGGGCGGGACTACCATTTTGTTGCCTCGCGGGAGAAGATGGAGAAGGACATTCAGAGCCACAAGTTCATCGAGGCCGGCCAGTACAACAGCCACCTGTACGGGACGAGCGTCCAGTCAGTGCGCGAGGTGGCTGAGCAGGTAGGCCGGAAGTGGGGAGTTGAAGAATCACGCAAATGCCAGAGTTTTTGAGAAATAATTTTGTGGTAGAGCACCTGCTTTGCATGCAGAATGTCCAAAGTTCAGTTCCCAGCAGGGACTGTGAGAGACTCTTACCTGATACTGGGGAAAGCAACTCAGCATAGGCAATATTGAACTAGATAGACCACTGACTGAGTAGGCAACTTCCTGGGTCTTCCTCCCCCTAACAGAAAGTTTTGGAGAAAGCAAGCAGGGAGAGGTTACCAAAACTCAAGGGTCCATTGATATTTAGATACTCTCCAGCAGCACGCAGCCAAGATCTTGCTCAGGGCTGACGCCCCAGACTCAAATTATCCCCCCCCCCCCCGTTTGACTGGGTCTCTTGTTGTTATAGGAGGGAGTAGCAGAGGATCCCTGAAGATTGAGATCTACAATATGCTGTGTATATCCCCTCAATTGTGTATGGGGTGGGGGCGAGGGGACAGAATAGGCGATTGGCCTGCCAGTGGAGTGGACATTTTTGCCAGGCGGAAGCGATTGGGGAGGCCATAGAATAGCTGTGGCTTTGCGTGACCAGCAGGGGCAGAAATGGAATACAAATTCGTGTTGAAACCTCTTGACCACATTTCTCTCTCCCCGCCCAGGGCAAGCACTGCATTTTGGACGTTTCGGCCAATGCCGTGCGGAGGCTGCAGGCAGCTCAACTTCACCCCATCGCCGTTTTTATCCGGCCACGCTCCCTCGAGAATGTTCTGTGAGTGCCCCCCCGGGGTGGACAGGGGCTGTGGAATAGGGGGCGGGGGTAGGAGGGTGTCCACACGTCATTTGTCCCACGCCTAGAAAGCACGGAGGTGCTGAGAGGTTTTCCGCTTGCCCCGTGCTTCCTGGGTACGGGTCCTCTGAAAGGTTTTCCATTTACCCCGCTGCTTTCACCAGGAAACCCCACTCTTGACCACTGAATCAGAGGCAACGTTAATCTGGAAAACCCGATAGACTTTTGTTGTTGTTTTTTAAAAATAATTTTTATTCATTTTGTAAGATTAGAGAATATAACATAATAAAACATGAAAAGTACAGAAATTCAAAAAAAGAAAAGAAAGAAAAAAGAAACAATATATAATTCTTACAATTGTATAACTTCCTCTTAACATCAATAAGTGAAAACAAAATCGAAAATTCTTTCTAGTAGCACCTTAGAGACCAACTGAGTTTGTTCCTGGTGTGCATGCACACGAAAGCTCATACCAGGAACAAACTCAGTTGGTCTCTAAGGTGCTACTAGAAAGAATTTTCGATTTTGTTTTGACTATGGCAGACCAACACGGCTACCCACCTGTAACATCAATAAGTGACTTCTCCCAATCCCCCCCATCTGAATTTTATTTCCTAATCTTCTTTGACAGTTACTAGGGGCTAACATTTTATCCAATATTTTCTTCTTAAACATCTATACTTAACCTACTTCCTAAAAATATTGCAAAAAACCTATAGCTACTTCCTTAGGCAATGCTAAATATTACAATACTTTTTCAAGTAAATTTTAAATTTCTTCCAGTCTTTCTCCACCGACTCTTCTCCTTGGTCGCGGAGTCTCCCAGTCAGTTCGGCAAGTTCCATAAAGTCTAGCATCTTCATTTGCCATTCGTCTATAGCTGGTAGATCTTGACTCTTCCAGTTTTTTGCAAGTAGTAGCCTCGCAGCAGTTGTGGCATACAGAAAGAATGTTAAATCTTTTTTAGGGATTTCCTCTCCTACAATTCCCAATAAAAACGCTTCTGGTTTCTTAATAAAAGTGTCTTTCAACACTTTTTTCATTTCATTATAAATCTTTTCCCAGAAGTCTTTTACCTTGGGGCACGTCCACCAAATGTGGTAAAAGGTCCTTTTTCCACAATTTCTCCCAGTCTTTAAGCATAATTTTGTGCCCCACATCCTTAACCCATCCTATCATTACAGACTTTTGTTCCAATTCACCGGTAAGGAGCAGGTTTTCCCAGGGAAAAGCAGCGTGGCAAGCGGAAGTGGTGGGTGAGGCCTCTGTTGCCATCTTTGCCTTGTTTTTTGGTCTGAAAGGGCCAGGAAGGTGTAAGATGTTGCACAAAGGTTGGAGTGTGCAAAGGGGTGGGATGTGGTCTGAGATCAGCCAAAGCTTTCATTTATCAAGGGTTGTTGTGGGGATTAAATGAGGAAGACAGAGAAAACCATGTACATCACATTGAGCTCCTTGCAGGAAAAGTGGGATAAATAAATGCAATAAATAAATGAAATGTATCCTTAGCATTTCTAAGCAGCACCTAGCAAGACGGTCTCCTCTGAGCCTTTGAGGAAAGACAAAGTTGTTCAGGGGCTTTTAAGTCTGTTTTAAAAAGAGAAGGCAACAAAGGGTACTCCCATGCTGTCACTATTTTTGGGTGGGATTCAATCTCAGGCCAGCAAATTCAGGTTGCACAATTATTGGTAAGGTCTTGTGCAACAAATCTGCTCTCCCCTACCCCACCCTCCCTCCCTCCCAAAATATATCTAGTCATTTTGCTATAGGGGAAGTGGTGGGTGTTTTGAAACAGCCTCCCTGCAAACAAATCAGAATGAATGCTCATTAAAAAGAAAAAGGCTCTGTGATAGAGCATTTGCTTTGGATGCGGGAGGTCCAGTCCCCGACAGAATTGCAAAGTAGAGCCAGGAGACTCCCTGCTTGAAACCCTGGAGAGCCACTGCTGCCGGTCAGTGTAGGCAGCAGCTGGCTGGGGCTGATGGGAGTTGTAGTCCCAAACTGCTGGAGGGCACCACCTTGGAAAAGGCCGGATATTGGATACATTAATGGAAGCAGGCAAGGGATAGCCGTTGTGATGTCTAAAGAGAACCTCCAGATCCTGAGGCAGTATATCCTGTGAACACCAGTTGCCAGGGAGCAGCCACTAGAGAGGGTTTTTTCCCCTTCATTTCCTGTTTAGTGAGATTTACAGAAGCATCTGGTTGGCCACTGGGTGAGCACCAGGCTGCCCCCAAACTGCCGACTGGTTCCCCAAATAGCAGAAGCAAGTAAACATACACACACACACACACACACACACACACACACACACACACACACACTGTGTGCACACCCAAAGCACAGGGGGGAAATTCAGCAGAATACAGGCAGGTGGAAGAGACAGCTTTGGGGTTGCACCATCTTCGTAATCACTTTGTGTCCTTCTTTTTTCGCCTTTCCTTCTTCTCCAGAGAAATTAACAAGCGGATAACGGAGGAGCAGGCGCGGAAAGCCTTCGACAGAGCTACAAAACTGGAGCAGGAATTTACAGAGTGCTTCTCGGGTAGATAACCTCTTGCTTTCCAAACCATCAGCTCTGGGCACAATTCACAGAAGGCTTAAGTCGGCAGAGGTGGGGGAAGGGGAGCCTCCGGCAGCTTCTGGGGTTTTCTGGGAAGGGAATTAGCTCATTGGTGAGAGCATCTGCCTTGTGTGCAGAAGGTCCCAGATTCAATCCCTGACAGTGTCTCCAGGTAAGAGTTGGGAATGTCCACTGCCTGGAGGTCTGGAGTGCCACTGCTGCCAGTCACTGTGCACATCAGAACATGGGAAGAACCCTGCAGCTGGAACAGGTCAAAGTCCAGCACTCTGTTCTCAAAAGTGGCCAACCATGGGAAATCCACAAGCAGGACCTGAGCACAACAGGACCCTCCTTACCTGTGATTGCCAGCGTGCATAGCCATTATGATTAGTAACTAGTAGCAGCCTCATCCTCCAGTGTACCTATGAGTTCCTTCTATTGGAAGGAGCTCCAGCAGTTATCCAATTCCTTCCCGCTGCAGGATTTGTGGGCATACAATTCATACAGGTGGGCTTAACTTGCATAATCCAAGTTCGTCCTTTAACCAAGGCCACCGTGTGGGGCCTCACTGGATGGGCAGGAGGCCTACATCTGACAAAGTGGGCTGTAACCCACGAAAGCTTATGCCACAACAGTTTTGTTAGTCTTTAAGGTGCCACAAGACTCTTGATGTATCCAGGCCAGAGCAGAGGGGGTGGGGCCAATTGGCATGGGGCCTAATCTGAATCCCCTGGTAGAGGCAAAGGGGGGCCCTTGGGCCTACATTTCCCATATGGTGGGCCTATGACCAGCTCGGCACAGCCCTGGATGTATCTGCTACAACAGGCATTCTGGGAATCCTGTCTTGCCAGGAGCTGAATACCAGTTGCTGAGAGCCACAGGAGAGGAGAGAGTGGTGTTTTGCTCAGGTCCTGCTTCTTGTCTTCCCAACGAAGCATCTGCTTGGCCACTGTAACAACAGAATGCTGGACTCGATGTGCCATTGGCCTGATCCAGCAGGGCTCTTAGATCCCAGAGTGAGCCCCTGGCCTGGTTCAGCAGCCAGCCTCTTCTGAATGTTCTTACAAACTGATCTCTCGGGTTCTAAAAGCAACCACAGACTCTCTCTCTCTCTCTGTGACACACTCACCCCTTGCCATCTTCTCCCTCTTTCCCCCCAGCCATCGTAGAAGGAGACAGCTTCGAAGAGATCTACCACAAGATCAAAAGAATCATTGAGGAGCTCTCCGGCCCGTACATTTGGATCCCGGCTCGTGAGAGACTTTAGGAGCTTAATGTGAACTGATATTTCCCGGAAGGGATGGCAAAACCAACCACCACCGAATCTGCGACAGAGCTGTCCTCTCTGGAGAGGGGGACCGACTCTTGTCTCTTGCCACTGAACTTAGCTGTTTGGTTAATATTTTGGGGATGGGTGGGGATGTCGTGGGACAGGCTTCTTTCGTTTCTTCCGTTGACTCTTTAATATTCTCAATTTTTGTTTTCCTTTTTCCTTTCTTTTTTCTTTTCTTCTTGCGTGATCCGGCTCCCCCACCCCTAATCCTGATTCAAAACTGCTCCCGTTTTAATTTCTGCAGCAAATGTGGGGCTTTCTTCCATCCCCAACAGCGCTAGCGCATGCATGCTGTCATTTGGGGGGGCAGGTGGTGGCACAGGGGAAGAATGGGGGGGTGTTCTTAGATTCTGGTCTGTTTCGTTTTACAAGCAGCAAGGTGGAGGGGAGGCACACGCAGACTCTGAACTCGGAGAGAGAAAGACTGAAACAAACTTATTGTGGGAGAGAAGAGAGAGATATTTTTTAAGAAAAACTTTCTGCAAAATGGAAGCCACTTTTGATGAGTTTACTTTCCAGAACTCCCACCCCTTTTTTCCAGTGATTCAGAAGAAAAAAAGGCATTGTTGCTGAGGAGTTTTAAAGTTCCCTGATTGTGCTTTGATCATTAGGGCAGAGAAGAGGGATGATGGGTATTCGGGAGGTTTTTTAATTTTGGAAGGAAGAGTAACACTGCACACTCGTTAAAAGAATCAAAACAAATTCACCAAGCTAAGTTTTCTGCTGTTTTAAAAAATAAAAAACCCAACTATTTTCCCCTTGGAAGGAAACAAGGGTACCTTTTTCCATTCCTTCCTTCTTTTGTTTTGGCTGAATAATATTCTACGATTGAAACAAGCACAGACCCAGGACTGATTAATCCAAGATAATCCTCGCTTGCAAGAATGGCCTGATGATGACAATGACTTTGGGATATAATATATCTATATCTATATATCTATATATATAGATAGATAGATACTATTTTCAGTTGACTTTTTCTCTCTTTTTGATTTTCTCTTTCATTTTGTTTTGTTTTTTTCCTCTTCAGTGCATGAAGTTTACTTTTGTGGCTTCAAAAAAAGGATAACAAAAAATAATATTAACAATAATCATGGAACCATTTTTGCTAATCCAGCAATCTATATTTTTCTTTCTGGGGGAGGGAGAGGAGAGAGAAAAAAAGAAGAGAAAGGTTGGGGAAAAGGGGAAATAGAGTTTTTTTGATGTCCTGTGACTATTTTTTGGGGTCATATCAAGTATTTTGGTGCGGCTGTGCGTGATGTATGAAAAAAAATACACAGAGGAGAACAGTTTTAGTGGGTGGGAGATATATTTCGGAGGGCTGTTTTAAGTTCACTTTGAAGATTTTAATTTCCAAATCTAATGGATTAATTATTATTTTTTGTATATAAAGAAAAAAACAGAGATTGGACTTGGGGGTTGGGGGAGTTGGATATATTTAGCCCCCAACCCCACTGCTCCAGCCACTGCTGGCCCCCGGCAAGACACAAAACTCTCCAAAAGTTAGCCTGTCGGGGGTAGGAGGAAGGTCCCGGATTAAACTTGTACTCTAGAAAGGAAGAGCTGCTCGTGTGTCAGTGGAGAAGTTTATTTCTGTAGCTGCTGTGAAGTTAAGCAACTCGGATTCTGCTCCAAATGCTTGAACTAAGCTTTCGCTCGAACCGGGTTCTCCCCTGCCCCACCCTCCAAAAGCAAGCCTCACCCTGACCGTTCATAGAAATAATTTTTAAAATGACAGGGGTTGAATCTGACATTTTAATTATGCCTGAAAAGCATATGTTGGACCTGGTCTGAAAGCTCCGAAGGCTGGCTACCACTCCCCACCCTGCCCAAGGAGCGCAAATGTCCTTTTTTTCTTTTCTTTAAACAACCATTGAGTTGAGGCAAAAACAAGGATAGTCTACAGAAAACAAAGGAAAAGATGCAGCTGGAATGGAGGTACAGAGCACAAGGATACCAACGTGCTTGGAGGGGGTGGGGCATCCCAGGGCTGTGTTTGCCCCCCTCCCCCAAAGTCGCCCCAGCTCACATGACTGACTATGCCAATTCACCCACAGGCCAGTGGGGTAAAGCTGGGGGGGGGGAGTTTACTCTGGGGAAACTGCCCATCCATGGCAAGATGGCGGCTGACAGATGTGGCCTCTGATCCTGATTTAAACAGTTTGATCTGGCCTTCTGCGCCCCCCTCTTCAGGCCCTTCTAAAAGTGTGCCGTTTCAAGCAGGGCAACCCAGACTCCTGAACTCCCTGGTTTTTCTAAGAGGGTCCAGAAGGGATCGGACACTTTGCGTCTCTTCTCCTTGCCCCCCTCCCCTCCCAGTAATGCTCGCTGAACACAATGGGTGCCTCCCGTCACACTGATTTGATAAGGGCTTTCCTCCCAAGGGAATGGGGTTCCTGGTGCCAACCCCCTCCCCCCCCCCAAAAACCCAGTGTGTTGGCATGGAAGGGGTTGGTCAGACACAAAAGGTTCTTCCCCCTCCCCTGGGGCATTATTTAAAAAAACAAAACAGGATGTAATTGGAGGTTGTTTCTTGCTGGGGGCCACGTGAAGTTTGTTTGGGGTGGGCGGGTGGGTGGGGAGATATAAGAGTATTTTGCATAGAAATATTATCGCCTTCGGCAACGAATAATTAAAAACCAATGAAAAACCCATGTGCTTGTGTGGTTGTGTGATTTGTTTGTGGGGGGCGGCAGCGGGGAGGAATAGTTGTGTTAACTTCAGTATCACTTCTGTTTTCCTCCTATATACATAAGAATGTAAGGTGTCATCACGACATGGGTGGCGCTGCAGTCTAAACCACTGAGCTTGCCGATCGGAAGGTCGGCGGTTCAAATCCCCACGATGGGGTGAGCTCCCGTTGCTCGGTCCCTGCTCCTACCAACCTAGCAGTTTGAAAGCACGCCAGTGCAAGTAGATAAATAGGTACCGCTCTGGTGGGAAGGTAAACGGCGTTACCGTGTGCTGCTCTGGTTCACCAGAAGCGGCCTAGTTATGCTGGCCACATGACCCGGAAAAACTGCGGACAAACGCCAGCTCCCTCAGCCAGTAAAGCGAGATGAGTGCCGCAACCCCAGAGTCATTTGCGACTGCACTTAACTGTCAGGGGTCCTTTACCTTTAAGGTCTCATCATGCTCTGCAATTTGCATGGCTCCCACTAGGTGGCCACACCAACCGCAGACTGGTCCAGGGGAGCTGTGCCTCCCTCCATTAAACGGGCCTGCAACAATGTTGAGGGTGGGTTTAAATGTGCCTGCAGTGAGATTTAATTGGCCCTTCACACAGTCGTTTAGCAAGCAGCTCTGTGTAGTGTGACATGTACAATAGCAAACTCAAGTTTCCGGTGCCAATGGCTATGTCACCGCAATGGGACCTCTGGGAAACAAGAACATGGGAAGAGCCCTGCAGCTGGATCAGGCCACAGATGATGCATCTTCTCATGGTGGCCGACCAGGTGTTCCAAGGTGAAGCTTGCCTGTTGATCACAGCAACAGGTATTCAGAGGGATGGCGCTTTTGGATGTGGAGGTGTGAGACAGGGATGTCACGTGTGTGTGTGCTGCTGCTGCTGCTACTGCTGAGAATTGTAGTCCAAAACATCTGGGGGGCCCAGGTTGGGAATGGTTGGTGTATACGAAGATCATAAACAACTGTATTTGACTTCTTTCACTTAAGAATGAAAGCTGGGCCCTTTTGCATCCCAAACAAAGAAGGCAGTAGGATCCAAATAAATTGTCACTTTTGTGCATTTAATTTCACTTATTTTGAAGAAAATGGGAAAACTCTGTTCCTGATACTGATCGGCTTTTTTGAAAGCTGAAATGCCGTCCTTCCCTGGAGAGAGAGCAAAAGTATGTTGACAGTGCAAAGATCACTTGAGGGGGCCTGGAGAAGGTTGGCGGAAGGGGGCCGAGGGAGTCGATGCATAGAGCTTGTGGAACATCCTGCCCTGCAGACACTGGACAGCTGAAAAGAGGAGGAAACAGAAGGCCCCACTTTGTATTGTCTGCTCCACAAACCTCCATAGGAGCAATGTGCTTCCACATTTCTGGAAACTCATGATAAGGATCCTTGCCAAACCTTGTTAGGAGAGGCTAGCTCTTTTGCAGCCGTTCTCTAAACCGATTGGCTTGTAGCTGTGGACGCGAAGGGTGCAATGATCCCACGTTCACTGGGGAGCAGTCTGATCCATTAGACAAATGGGGCAGTGCCCCACCAACCTCATGTTGCTTTCAGGTAGCTTCTCACCTGCCTACTTACAAAACAGTCCTGATGATGGTGCTTTCAACCTTTTCCAGTCCGTGACTCCCTTGACCAACTACATTTGTTGTATGCCTCCCATCTGGGGAAACAAGTTAGCTCACCCCTTCCCTGCAGAGACGGCAGCCCCTCACCCTTTTTCAAACGCCCTCCTTTGTGGAGTGTTCCCTCGGACTCTTCTTGGGAGTCCTGCAGGCGGCCACCACCACTACCCCTGGTCTCTGAGCCGCACCTCACCCCAAAGAGAGGTGCCTCCTCATGCCCCCTCCCCGGGGCATGGGAAGAGGATGCCCACAGGGTTAGAGGCCCGATAGAGATGTGAGAGGGCATCATTAGAAGGAGGGAAGGAAAGAGGGACGGTGGCCATTGTTGCCTGCGGCACCCCTCACCATCATTCAAAGCACCCCCAGGGTGTCTCATTTGTCTATTCCTCTCTTAAGCCATCCAAGCTGGTGGTCAACACTGCCTCCTGTGGGAGGGAGTTCCATAGTCTAACTCTGTGCAGAAGCACTTTCTTCTATCTGCCCTGAATCTTCCAACATTCCACTTCATGGGATGTCCACAAATTTGACTGTTACAAGAGAGGGAGAAAAGCTTTTCTCTCTTTGCTTTCTCCACCCCAGGCATAATTTTATAAACTTCCATCTTAAGTCATCTCTTACCCGCCTTTTCTCGAGACTGAAAAGCTGCAAATATGGCTCCCTTTCCTCACTGGGAACCTTCCTCCTCCTTTGTCTCAACGTTGCCTTTGTGCGTGGGTCGGCAAACTAAGGCCCACGGGCCAGATCTGGCCCAATTGCCTTCTAAATCCGGCCCGCAGATGGTCTGGGAATCGGTGCGTGGATCGCCAGCATGTGCGTTCTTTCCCTCTCCCTCCCTCGGCAGCAGTGGTGGTGCCTCCTCCCTCCCTCCTCCTGGCTTTTCCCTGCCCTGCCTAGAGGAGGAAGGGGGCTGGGCTTTATTGATGCCAGCCCTTCTCCAGAGCCCTTTTGCGTGCTGCTCATTGTCCCTTTCCCACCGCCGCCAATCCCTGGAGCTCGCAAGACACAGGTTGGCTAAGCGCTCCTCTTGAGCGGCTGCCATTTAAAGCAGCCCCTCTCTGGAACCCTTTCGCGCACCACTCATAGTCCCTCATTCATTCCCTCCCCCGCAAAAAAATAGTTCGGCCCCCCCACAAGGTCTGAGTGAAACAGTTTGAGGACCCCTGCCTTTGTGGAATTTATCGGTAGCAGGCTAGAGTTGCGTGTTTCTGCTTGTCATTTGCTCTGGCGCCACCTGCTGTTGGCCTCCTAGCCTCCCACCCTTTGTTGTTGTTGTTGTTCAGTCGTTCAGTCGTGTCCGACTCTTTGTGATCCCATGGACCAGAGCACGCCAGGCACGCCTATCCTTCACTGCCTCCCGCAGTTTGGCCAAACTCATGTTAGTAGCTTCGAGAACACTGTCCAACCATCTCGTCCTCTGTCGTCCCCTTCTCCTTGTGCCCTCCATCTTTCCCAACATCAGGGTCTTTTCCAGGGAGTCTTCTCTTCTCATGAGGTGGCCAAAGTACTGGAGCCTCAACTTCAGGATCTGTCCTTCCAGTGAGCACTCGGGGCTGATTTCTTTAAGGATGGATAGGTTTGATCTTTCTGCAGTCCATGGGACTTTCGAGAGTCTCCTCCTGCACCATAATTCAAAAGCATCAATTCTCCGGCGATCAGTCTTCTTTATGGTCCAGCTCTCACTTCCGTACATTACTACTGGGAAAACCATAGCTTTAACTATACGGACCTTTGTCGGCAAGGTGATGTCATTGCTTTTTAAGGTGCTGTCTCCCACCCTACCAGTTGCAAATGGGCCCCAGCCACCACCGCCCTACCAGGACATCCCAGGGACCACAGGCCAGATCAGACCTCTCTAGCATCCGAGGCAGCGCTCATCCTGCACTGCCAATGGCTTCTCTGAAGCCCTGACCCAGCCCAAGGCAGATCTGAAGTGTAGGTAGCACAAAAGGAAAGGCGAACTGAGAGGGCATTGCAGCGGGTGACTTAGATTTGAAGGAGCCCAAGCTGTCCTGCACTCCTGAGATGTCCACAGACTGGTGGCATTGTAAGTGACCCTCAGAAGCATGACTCTGGTTTCCTGCTGAGCGTTTTGTTCATTTAGCAAGATTTATATGCTGCTGAATCGAAAAATCTCTATGCAGCTTGCAAAATGTTCGTATAAATCAGCCATCAAAGCAGACTTTAAAAATAGTAGACACTTCTAAGAAACAAGATTACAGTGGATTCAGATTTCAAGAAACTAGATTCCTATTAAACATGAGGAAGAGCTTTCTGACGGGAAAGGCTGTTTGACAGTGAAATGGACTTCCTTGGAAGATGGTGGGCTCTCCTCTGTTGAAGGTCTTTAAGCAGAGGCTATCTTGTTGCTTGCTGTTGTTTTCTCAAAATGCACTTTTTGTATTGTGAAAAATAAATAAAAACATAAAAAGCAGAGGCCATCTGCCCAGGATTATTCCAGCTGTAATTCCTGCATTGCAGGGGGTTGGACTAGATGACCCCTGAGGTCCCCTCCAACTCTACAGTTCTCTGATTCTATGGGTAGGCCTGCCTAATGAAACAATCAAAATGGTTTTCCACAAGGTGTTGAAAAGAGTACAGAGTTGAAATTTACGGCATGTACTTCAATAAAAGAAAACATGTTAAAAATGATGTATAGATGGCACATTACCCCAGTTAAACTAGCAAAGATGTATAGGTCTGATAATAAGTGTTGGAAATGTAAGGAAAATGTCGGTACCTTTTATCATATGTGGTGGGAGTGTAAGAAGGTGAGAATATATTGGGATATGATATATCATGAGTTAAGAAAAATGTTGAAATATAATTTTGTTAAGAAACCTGAAGCTTTTTTATTAAGTATTGTAGGTACAGACATTGAAAAAAAGGACATTAAGCTTTTCCAATACGCAGTGACTGCAGCTAGGATTTTGCTAGCACAAAGGTGGAAACAAGAAGAATTGCCGACGAAAGAAGAATGGACAGTGAAATTGATGGAATACGCAGAATTGGACAAAATGACGGGGAGAATCCGGGAACAGCGGGACCACAAATTCATCAAAGACTGGTTAAAGTTTATGAATTATTTAAAAGACAATTTACAATTGAATACGCTAATAGGACTTCAAGAAGTTTTGTAGTTAATGTGTAGAAATATTATTGTAAGTATGGTAGTTAGAGTAAGTAGGAGTTTATGATAATGTAAGCAATGGTTGATTAAAGAAGTATAATATTAAGATATAACTTTGAAAGCCATGTGGAAGGTCTGAGGGAAGTCATGGCTATGTCAGCCAAAACTGGAAAATGTATGAGAATGTATGTTTTTGTTGTAGTATAGCATAAAATAATAAAAATTATTATAAAAAAAGAAAAGAAAAGAGTACAGAGAAAGCAGCTGTCTGATATCAATAGGCAGGGAGTTCCAAGGTTTAGGTGCCACCATGCTAAAAGATTGATTATCTCCCAAGTGAGGAACGAATTATTCTGCAACTGTTGCAGAAGTGCCAGTTCTGCAGTTTAGCATTCAGCGGCGGACAACCTTTCCCGTCTATGCTGAGCCTGAATCTAAAGGAAAACACCCTCAGGTGAGCGCTCCACACCAGAAACGGCCTTGGAGAACTGGAGAGAGTGTAAACAGTATATTGGATGTAAGCAAGGAAGATTTTTTGAGGGTGGTGGTGGTGGGGGGAACAGATCCTTTTAAGCTATTTGATTTTAACTACACCTTTCAGCAGTGAGTGTCATAAGCCAAGTTACATGTTGTCTGGAGAAACAGCTGGGTGGATTCTGTTCTCATTTAAAGGCAAATCTTCCAGATCTGCACTTTCCAAAGCAATACACGAACCAACCAGCACACAGTCCTCTTTCAAAATTGGCATTGTTTCTGCAATGTATAATCTTGGATTGGTGTATAATCTTATATGGGTGTGCGGCTGGGACTCCCTGGTCCTGAATGGGACAACTGTACCCCTGAAGGAGCGGGTGCGCAGCCTGGGAGTCGTTTTGGACTCACCGCTGTCCATGGAGGCGCAGGTCAATTATTTGTCCATGGCAGCTGTTTACCAGCTCCATCTGGTACGCAGGATGAGACCCTCCCTGCCCGCGGACTGTCTCGCCAGAGTGGCGCACGCTCTGGTTATCTCCCGCTTGGACTACTGCAATGTGCTCTACGTGGGGCTACCTTTGAAGGTGACCCAGAAACTGCAACTAATCCAGAATGCAGCAGCTAGACTGGGGACTGGGAGACCATATAACACCTGAAAGACCTTCACTGGCTCCCAGGACGTTTCTGAGCACAATTCAAAGTGTTGGTGCTGACATTTAAAGCCCTAAACGGCCTTGGCCCAGTATCCCTGAAGGAGTGTCTCCATCCCCATCGTCCGGGCCAGACACGGAGGTCCAGCTCCGAGGGCCTTCTGGCGGTTCCCTCCCTGCGAGAAGTGAGGTTGCAGGGAACCAGGCGGAGGGCCTTATTAGTGGTGGCGCCCACCCTGTGGAACGCCCTCCCACCAGATGTCAAGGAAATAAACAACTATCAGACTTTTGGAAGACATCTGAAGGCAGCCCTGTTTAGGGAAGTTTTGAATGTCTGATGTTTTATTGTGGTTTTTAAAATTCTGTTGGGAGCCACCCAGAGTGGCTGGGGAAACCATCCTGCTTAAAACAGGGAAACTGGAAGGTATTGCAGGAACGAAACCCAAAAGTGAATTCTGTGTTGTGGGGAGAAGGGACCCCCCTCTTCTGTACATCATTATCCTGCTGTTCGCGGGTGGCGCTGTGCTCTAAACCACAGAGCCTTGGGCTTGCCAATCAGAAGGTTGGTGGTTCGAATCCCCGCGATGCGGTGAGCTCCCGTTGCTCGGTCCCTGCTCCTGCCCACCTAGCAGTTCGAAAGCACGTCAAAAGTGCAAGTAGATAAATAGGCGGGAAGGTAAACGGCGTTTCCGTGCACTGCTCTGGTTCGCCAGAAGCGGCTTAGTCATGCTGGCCACATGACCCGGAAGCTGTACGCCGGCTCCCTCAGCCAGTAACGCGAGATGAGCACCGCAACCCCAGAGTCGTCCGCGACTGGACCTAACGGTCAGGGGTCCATTTACCTTTTCCTTTATCCTGCTGCTCTACACGACCTACAATGACTTCTGTACAGTAGGTGGAACCCTGAATTCTGAGAAGATTACACACAGAAACACACACACTCACAAACACAATAAATTGTTTTTATATCAGCAAATTTTCCTTTCCAGCTTGGGGGAAAGAGGAAGCTAGAGCGAAACTTTCCCCTTTGTGGTATTCATGGACTCAGTGCCATCGTGGCACATGCCATTCCAGTAATATTTGGTGGCATTTTGCAGGGCTTTCCTGTTGTGAAAACGAGCTGTCATTTATCCTGCAGTTGCAAGCTAAGGACATCGGAAGAGGTCGGATGAATCAGGACAGCAGCCTCCTCCCATCCTCCAGGCAATGAGAGATACTGAAGGCCAGGCGGAATAGCTCTGTCTTACCCAGGGGTATCACTGGTGGGGGGGCGGTGGGGGCGGTACGCCCCAGGTGACAGGGGAGGGTGGGGGTGACAAGCAGCGGCCCCTCCTGCCACTCCCACGCGCCGCCACTCCCTCCGTCACCCCGGGAGCAGCAGCACACGGCCGAGCGAGCACCCCGTCCGTGCACCGCTGCTGCTCCTGGGGTGACCGGTGGTGCGTGGGGAGTGGAGGGAGGGGCTGCCGCTTGTCACCCCCATGCGCCGCCGCTCGCTCTGTCGCCCCAGGAGCAGCAGCGCACAGTGTGTGTAGTGCTGCTGCTCCTGGGGCAATGGAGCGAACGGCGGCGCGTGGGGTGACAAGCGGCGGCCCCTCCCGCCACTCCCCACCACTCCCTCCGTCACCCTGGGAGCGGCAGCGCACGTCCCGATGACAGAGTGCGCCTGCGCGACATTCCACGCAGGCACACTCTGGCGTTGGGCCACCACTTCCGCGGCCTCCATTTGAGCCGCAGAGCGAAAAGGTGGCTTGTGGGGCTGCCGTGCGCGATCGGCAGGGAGCCGCCCCACGAGCCGCCTTTTTGCTCTGCGGCTTAAAAGGGGGCTGCGGAAGTGGCGGCAGCACTCTGTTGTGACGTCACAATGTGACGTCACGACGCCCCGCGCCCAGGGCATTTCCTTTTGCCGCCCCGGGTAGCACGGAGCCTTCCTCCACCACTGGTCTTACCGGCCCTGCGGAAGGAGATCAAGTCCTGCAGGGCCCTAGTCTCATGGGACAGAGCATTCCACCAGGTCGGGGCCATCACTGAAAAGGCCCTGGCCCTGGTGGAGGATAATCTGGCTTCCTTAGGGCCCAGGACCTTTAAGCGATTATTATTCATGGACCGTAGGGTCCTCTGCAGGGGGATAATAACAATAATAACAATAATAACAATAATAACAATAATAACAATAATAACAATAATAACAATAATAACAATAATAACAATAATAACAATAATAATAATAATAATAATAATAATAATAATAGTTGCTAGTATTACCCACCTTTTTCCCTGACAAGGACTCAAGGCAGGTTGATTTCACTCCATTTTTTTCTGCTCAAGACGATGTTTATACGACGTCTATGTGAACGGAGAAATGTTGGAGGGGATGAGCTTATGCACTGACTGGTAAAAAGTTCCCCTCCCTCTCTCATAACTCTAGACCAGGGGTCAGCAACCTTTTTCAGCCGTGGGCCGGTCCACCATCCCTCAGACCATGTGGGGTGCTGGACTATATTTTGGAGGAAAAATAATGAACGAATTCCTATGCCCCACAAATAACCCAGAGATGCCTTTTAAATAAAAGCACACATTCTACTCATGTAAAAACACACTGATTCCCAGACCATCTGCGAGCCGGATATACAAGGCGATTGGGCTGCATCCAGCTCACGGGCCTTAGGTTGCCTACCTCTGCTCTAGAACTAGCAAACATCCAATGAAGCTGAGTATTGGAAGATTTGGGGCATATAAAAGAAAGGGCCTCTTCATGCAGCGCATAGACAGACTATGGAATTCAGTCAAAACAAAATAAAAAATAAAAAAATTCCTTCCAGTAGCACCTTAGAGACCAACTAAGTTTGTTCTTGGTATGAGCTTTCGTGTGCATGCACACTTCTTCATAGAATCCTAGAGTTGGAAGAGACCCCGAGGGCCATCCAGTCCAACCCCCTGCCAAGCAGGAAACACCATCAAAGCATTCCTGACAGATGGCTGTCAAGCCTCTGCTTAAAGACCTCCAAAGAAGGAGACTCCACCACACTCCTTGGCAGCAAATTCCACTGCCGAACAGCTCTCACTGTCAGGAAGTTCTTCCTAATGTTTAGGTGGAATCTTCTTCCTTGTAGTTTGAATCCATTGCCCCGTGTCCGCTTCTCTGGAGCAGCAGAAAACAACCTTTCTTCCTCTTCTATATGACATCCTTTTATATATTTGAACATGGCTATCATATCACCGCTTAACCTTCTCTTCTCCAGACTAAACATACCCAGCTCCCTAAGCCGTTCCTCATAAGGCATCGTTTCCAGGCCTTTGACCATTTTGGTTGCCCTCCTCTGGACACGTTCCAGCTTGTCAGTATCCTTCTTGAACTGTGGTGCCCAGAACTGGACACAGTATTCCAGGTGAGGTCTGACCAGAGCGGAATACAGTGGTACTATTACTTCCCTTGATCTAGATGCTATACTCCTATTGATGCAGCCCAGAATTGCATTGGCTTTTTTAGCTGCTGCATCACACTGTTGACTCATGTCAAGTTTGTGGTCTACCAAGACTCCTAGATCCTTTTCACATGTACTGCTCTCAAGCCAGGCGTCACCCATCCTGTATTTGTGCCTTTCATTTTTTTTTGCCCAAGTGTAGTACTTTACACTTCTCCCTGTTAAAATTCATCTTGTTTGCTTTGGCCCAGTTGTCTAATCTGTTAAGGTCATTTTGAAGTGTGATCCTCTCCTCTAGGGTATTAGCCACCCCTCCCCATTTGGTGTCATCTGCAAACTTGATCAGGATACCCTCAAGCCCATCATCCAAGTCATTGATGAAGATGTTGAATAAGACTGGGCCCAAGACAGAACCCTGTGACACCCCACTAGTCACTTCTCTCCAGGATGAAGAGGAGCCATTGATGAGCACCCTTTGGGTTCGGTCAGTCAGCCAGTTACAAATCCACTGAATGGTAGCATTGTCTAGCCCGCATTTTACCAGCTTCTTTACAAGAATATCATGGGGCACCTTGTCAAAGGCCTTGCTGAAATCAAGATAGGCTACATCCACTTCCATTTCAGTGTATCTGAAGAAGTGTGCATGCACACGAAAGCTCATACCAAGAACAAACTTAGTTGGTCTCTAAGGTGCTACTGGAAGGAATTTTTTATTTTGCTTTGTTTTGTCTATGGCAGACCAACACGGATACCTACCTGTAACTACATCCACAGCGTTCCCTTCATCTACCAGGCTTGTAATTCTGTCAAAAAATGAGATCAGGTTGGTCTGACACAACTTATTTTTCAGAAACCCATGCTGACTTTTAGTGATCACAGCGTTCCTTTCTAGGTGCTCACAGACCGTTTGCTTAATGATCTGCTCTAGAATCTTTCCTGGTATTGATGTCAGATACACTGAAACAGAAGTCCAGTGGAACTCAGTGTCACAGGAGGCACCAAATTGTTTGGCTTTAAAAGAGGAAACGTGGTCTTTCTCGGGTTCCCCTCTTTCGGCTCAACTTCCACTTTCTCAAGGATGCCTGAGGGTGAACTTGGCCCCAGTTCAACTATCCGGGGGGGGGGGGCAACCCCAGAAGTTGGGCATCCGCTGCTGTCACTGCTTTGCGGTTTTGGAAAGCTCTAAATATGACCGTCCCCCCGGGGAGAAGGAAGCACATGGGCAAAGATAATCCACGAGTGTCAGGCGAACGGGTAGAAGTGGGAGACGAATAAAGAGGCAAAGGTAGGACTGGGGGGGGGGCTCCTAATCCCAGTTTGGACCTGCTGGGTGGCCCAAGCCTGGGAACTGGGGTTGGATGGGCGATGTGCTCGCGAATTCTCCTGCGCAGAGGGTGCCTTTTGGGGCAGGACTTTGAAACAGACTTTGGGGTCCCCATTCAGGACGAGGAGTGGGGGGTGGGTGGGCTCTGGGAGGGGAATAAGGGGGTCTCCTCACAACTCTCGGCACCTGAAGAAAAGGACATCTCTCAGACTCCTTTGGGGGAAGCCGGGACTGTTCAAAGTGGTCTCAGTGTGGTGTAGTGGTTAAGAGCGGCGGACTTGTAATCCGGTGAACCGGGTTCGCATCCCCGCTCCTCCACATGCAGCTGCTGGGTGACCTTGGGTTAGTCACACTTCTCTGAAGTCTCTCAGCCTCACTCACCTCACAGAGTGTTTGTTGTGGGGGGAGGAAGGGAAAGGAGAATGTTAGCCGCTAAAGTAGTGCTAAAGCGGGATATCCAATCCAAACTCCTCCTCCTCCTCCTCCTCCTCCTCCTCCTCCTCCTCCTCCTCCTCTTCTTCTTCTTCTTCTTCTTCTTCTTCTTCTTCTTCTTCTTCTTTGCGCTTTATTTGTATGGTGCAAATGAGACCGTTGTTTGGTGGGTTTCGTCCGAAAGATCTGGGGTTTGATCGATGAGGGTCTCTTCAGGTGGGTCGGCAAATGTTCCTTACCTGAAACCCTGGGCAGCCATGTCTGCCAGACAGCGTAAACCAAGCTGTAGGAAACCCCCAGCCTGCCAGGCCTCCGCATTTGGCCTTTTGGTCCAGTCTTGCCCACTTGCAGGTAAAAGTGGGCCTTGGTGTCAAAAGCAGGGGTCCCAACTCATTGGTTTTTAAATGGAGGCAGGGTGGCCACCTGCCAGGGATTCTCTAGCTGCATTGCAGGGGGTTGGACTAGATGACATTTGGGGGTACCGTGCAAGTTCTGTGCTTCCCTGGTTCCAAACCCTGCAGGCAAATGAAAATGGGTGACCTGGTGTCATTTTGACATCAGGTGATTGGCAAGTGGGCAGCCTGTCTCACCTGTCAGAGGTAGCCTGCCCAATTCCTCCATCATTGATGTAGACAGTGGCTGACTCAGGAACGGAGGACTCTTATACAGGTGAAACTCGAAAAATTAGAATATCATGGAAAGGTCCATTTCTTTCAGTAATTCAAATTAAAAGGTGAAACTAATATATGAGATAGACTCATGACATGCAAAGTGAGATATGTCAAGTCTTTATTTGATATAATTGTGATGATTATGGCGTACAGCTGATGAAAACCCCAAATTAACAATCTCAACTTTGGGGTTTTCATCAGCTGTGCACCATAATCATCACAATTATAACAAGCAAAGGCTTGACATATCTCGCTTTGCATGTCATGAGTCTATCTCATATGTTAAACTCCAGTAGCTAATGAAAACAATTGCTTACATAAATGGACATTTCCACCATATTCTAATTTTTCGAGTTTCACCTGTATAATATTCCCAGCAAAACGGTGTGATGTTCATTGCAAGAAAAAGCTGGAAAAACCCCAGTCTGTTTGACAGGAGGTTTTTTGGCCTTTCAGAGAAGGGTAACAGGCTTACGAGTACACAGTTATTGTGTTGTATTCTATTTATTCGTTTTTTTTATACCAGATGGCCAGTGAGTTGTAATGGGGGCTTGGAGGGTCTGGCAAGGAACCGCAGAGATGCGATTGTGATTTAGGCAGAAAGAGGGCCTGGTTCTGTCTTCAGAGCCCCTGTCTGTGAGAGAAAAGGCAAAACAGCCACCTCAGGAAACAGGCTCAGCAGCTAAACAGGAGCAACAGGGGAAACCCACATAACTGTCTCAGACGGGGCCACAGCCACTAGGGAGGAATAGAAAAGAAAGTCCTTTTTCATGCGGTGCATAGTTAAACTATGGAACTCCCTGCCACAGGAGGCAATGGTGGCCACCTCCTTAGATGAAACAAAATAGAAAATTCTTTCCAGTAGCACCTTAGAGACCAACTGAGTTTGTTCTCGGTATGAGCTTTCGTGTGCATGCACACTTCTTCAGATACACTGAAACAGAAGTCACCAGATCCTTAAATATAGTGGGGGAGTGGGGAGGGGTATTACTCAGAAGGGTGGTGGGAATGGGTGATCAGCTGATAGGTGTGGAAAACCTGTTGACGACTCTTAACGGCTGCAATTAGTCTTGCAGGGAAAGGCAAGGGGTGAGATGGCTAAAGATAGCTTTGTTATGTATAATGAGATAAGAATTCAATGTCTTTGTTCAGACCAGGTTTCTCCATGGTTTTAAGTTTGGTGATTAGTTGCAATTCAGCCACTTCTCTTTCCAGTCTATTTCTGAAATTTCTTTGTATTAAGACAGCTACTTTGAGATCTTTTATAGAATGTCCTGGGAGATTGAAGGACCAGATGGGATCATCTGGTTGGCCACTGTGAAGACAGGATGCTGGACCAGATGGGACCACTGCTATTCGTATGTTCTTAAGACCTTTGAAGCCACTCTTGTTGACATGGCGAAGGAGCCTATGGGAATGGAGTGGAAGTCAGGGGGTAGCACAGAGGCGACCCACACTAGGCAGAACCCGGGTCTCTTTGGTGGCCCCTGGTCTGGCCTGTCCGTGTGCCAGGGCTACCTCCAGATGTTTTGGGGGTGTTGACTGCTTTTCAGGGCTACTGTACCTTCAGTTAAAAGCTTGCCCTCTTGCTTATGAGGCGGAAGTAGAGAAATGTTAAATAGAAAAAAAATGATGAGATGGATTTTAAATTAGAGTTAAAGTTTTAAAAAAATCTGGAATTATGTGATGATTTGGAAATTAGTAAGGGGGGAATGAGGAAGTCACTGTAAGAAGTAATGATGGGAATTTAACTAACTGACCTAGGAAGAAGGTCAGCTCCACGCTATGATTTGGAAAATATGTGGTTAAATGTGAAATGATTTTTGTTACTTCTGTGAGAGGGGTTTTTTGTATTTGTTGCTCCCCTCGGTGGGAGAGGGGGGAGTCTGGAGTGTTTAACAATGTATTGTATTGTTTTTAATTGGTTTTTTAATTGGAAAATCCTATAAATTCTTAATAAATAAATAAAAACAGGTAACACAAACAGCAAAAAAAAAAAGCTTGCCCTCTTGCAGCTGGCTGAGTCTGATGGGAGTTGTGGTCCAAAACAGTTGGAGGGCACTAGGGTGAGGAAGGTTAGCTCCACCAATCCTTTAACTACACCCCGCTCTTTGTTTACTTCTCACCTCCTGCTGCTCTCCACACAGGCATCTCTGACCCAGTTCGGGAGCCAGATTCACAATGAGCCAGGACTACAACGACTTTGCGTCTATGAGTGAGGATGATGATGGTGGAATTCTGCCCCGAAATGGTACGACGGCTAGGTGGGATTTTGTCGTGGGCAAAGAGGGATATGAGGAAGGAGGTCTACATAGGGAAAGGCTCGTAAGGTGTCTCCTTCTGCCCTGCCACCTAAGAATAGCCATGGGGTCCTTGTGAGATGGGCGAGGACCAAGGAAGTTAGTGACCAGTGCCTACCTTCCCGAAAGAGCAAGGACTAGTTTAAGATGGATTACTTCCAAGAAATGAGCACACCATACAGTCAGATCCGACATCTACAGCAGCAAATCCATAGCAAATCTATAAAATGTAGGTGGAGTCCCCACTAGCTTTTTTTCTCTAGAATTGGGATTGGGGTTCCTTGGGGCTACTGTGCCTTCAGTTAAAATGTTCCTTTCTTCCACCCCTCTGCCACCCACCACAGTAGCTGCGGGGCCTTTTGGCACTTCCTGCTGAGTCTCGCTGAGGGATTAGTGATGACTTGCCACGTGATTAGTCAGCAGTAAAAGGGGCAGAATCTGTAAGGGGGAAACTGCTAATGAACATTACAGGGGACCTTGGCTGAATGAGAATTATTGGGGAGGAAACATTTCATAGGAATGTTGGCTGTGTGGAGAGACATTGCTGAACAAATTGTGCTATGTGTTTTAATCCCACTTCCAGCGCTAAAGGGCAAATGGAAGCAGCTTTATGCCATATAATTATGTTTTTTAATAAGGAATTTATTGGTATTTAAAGAAATACAGAAAAAAGAAAAAGGAAAAATACATACACAATACAGCCTACAAAAATACAAAACAAAAAAGACTTATACAATACATAAAACACACCTAAAAGAACAAAACACCTATTTAACTATTTTAATCTTATTTAAAATCTTACTTAGGGGACTTCCTCACGCCCTCTCTTCTGCGTTCATTTCAAATATACTGTAGTAACTTTGTAACTACTTTGACTCTTCTTTTACAACTAATCTTAATCCTTATCTATCATCTTATATGTATCACCTTATTCTTAACAGAAATACAAAAAATGAAAAAATCACAATTCTATCTTCTTATATTCTATTTTAAACTAACATTTTAATACTATCGCCTATAATGTCCACTGATTTCAATTTCAAATATCTAACTTTTCACGTTGTTTCAAATATTCTTTAAATTTCTTCCAGTCTTCTTGCACCTTCTCCTCCCTCTGGTCTCGGAGTTTCTATGCCATATAATTATGAACTATTACTGACCACACTGTAACTAAGAATCTGTAAATCAACAAATCAGTATGGCAAATTCAGCCCACACCTTCCCCTGTCTCATAATCGTTCTGCCTTCGATCCCTGTCCCTCCTCCTCCTCCTCTCAAACTGTGGCCTGCTTTCCACCCTTCCTTCAGCCACCCTCCTTCTGACCTTCCCCTCCATCTATGAACTCTGCTCACTCCCCAGCCTTCCCTACAAAACCCCTCCTTTCCTTCAGGGCCTCTGTGAAACCACTTTCCCCCTGAGTGACAATTTCCCCTTCCCTCAAAGAAGTTGGCCTGCAAGCATCCCGACCGTTTTTGCTGCCTTTCTTGCTTGGAATGCTCATAAGCACCACGGCGTTGCAGGCAAGTGGTGTCAGAAGTGTCAAGCAACGTTGACGGATAGAAGAGGGTAAATTACTGGAGAAGATCTAAAACACGTAGGAGAGGCAAGCTGGAGCTGAGGGTGGATTCCTGACAGGTGTACCTTCTCCTCAGCCCCCCAGAAACGCTCCCCGGGGCTGTCATGGAGGCAACGAATCTGCCCCAGCCGTCGCCTGGTTCTGATCCTGCTGGGAGTGAGCGCCATCCTCACCCTCGCAGTCATTATCTTTGGCGCCAAAGGTGAGTGATGCATCATTTGAAGGGAGAACGTTGAAGGCTGTCGTGGCCTGGATTGCTTTAAAAGAGGACTGGGTGGAACCAGAAGGGCTTCTCATGTGTTCTGATGTTCTTACCCCCACCGCAGGCAGTGACCACATCTCTCAGTTATTGGGGTTGAAGGATGAAATCACAAGCATGAATCGAAGTGTTGGTGAAGGGATGGTCGCCTCACAGCACAAGGGTAAGTGAAAGCAACATTGTGGGTTCAAAGGAAACTTCTTCTTGGCTGCTTCCCAAAAGTAGAACCCTTAGAAGCATAGAATTGTAGTGTTGGAAGGGACCCCCAAGGGTCATCTAGTCCAACCCCCTGCAATGCAGGAATCGGGGAAATCGCTCAACCACTTAAGTGAAGCTGAGTGTCATGGATCAGTTGGACACAGAGGAATGGGGGCAGGAACCAGTTGGGGAACCACCCAGGGAAGGAGAGTCAGGGCCCAGGGATTGGTGGTGAAACCACAAAGTGTGGTCAGAGGGAGAAAACTAGGAGAAGAAGGTTCGGGAGCTGAGTGAGAGACTGTGGCGGAGGGCAGCCCAGAGGCAAAAGCAGGAGAGGATGGAGGCCAAGGCAGGGAGGAGTCCAACTGGTAAAGAGCCAGGGGTGTCTCCCCCTCCTGCTGCAAAAAGCTCCCCCTGGTCTCCCAGAACCAGAAGAGGTATGAAGAAGGTGGAGAGGTTGGCTGCACGCAGGCACAGTCTCCGATTGCTTGGGGAAAGCCCTGGAGGAGAGGGGACTTAGGCAGCTGTGGGGAGGTGGGGGCTTTCAGTCTCAGCAACAGATCCATGGGGCAAGACCTCCCAGGGATGACCTGCTGCACTCATTAGGCCTGACACTCCACCAAGTCTTTGCAGATCACGTCCTTACTAATAGTTATGGACTGTTAAAAGTAATAGTGAACGACAGAAGAATCGCAAATGAAGATGTTGGACTATATGCAACTGGCCGAGTCCGAGAACAGAAGGAGGAGAAGGTGGAGGAAGATTGGAGTAAATTTAAAGTATATTTAAAGAAATATTGTAATATCTGAAAATTGGAAAGATTTTGGAAGTAAGTTGAGGCTTAGGCATATGATGTAAATGGTAAAAATGGAAAATTATGGTTATGAAGATAGAAGAGGGTAAAAAAGAGGTTAATATAAAGGATTATTAAAGTTTAATAATGAATTTGGAAAACGGCTAAAGAGGTATTATAATGAAACTCAACAAGAGGGATTTGAGGAAGTCATGTAAATAAGTGAGGGAAGACGGGATTTTAAAAAATGATTATTTGTGTTATAAGATGTGATGACGTGCATCAATTTTGTTAATGTGAGTATGCTGCAATCCTTTTTGATTTGTGGAAAATGAATAAAAAGTTTGTGTGTGTGTGTGTGTGTGTGTGTGTGTGATAGTGAAAATAATGAAATGCAGGAATAAGTGATGAAGATTGAAAAATCCTAGACTTATAGCCAAAAGATTGTGTAAGATAAGAAGAGATGTTATGTGGTGTTTGGAAAATATATGCAAATATATATGCAAATATGTGTGTGTGTGTGTGTGTGTGTGTGTATATACACATATGAGTTAACTCCCATTTGAGCAGTGTGATTTACTGCTGGCTCGCTCCCGTCACCGGCAAGGCCTTTTGTGTGAGTTATCTGGAAGCGAAATTAAAATTGAAGCCTGCGCCATACAGGGTTAATTTACACCATGGCCCAAATCTTCCTGTAATGTTTCTTCCCAATAAAGCCCCGTTCAGGAAAGGTCCCCTGCAATGTTAATTAGCAGCTTCTTCCTCCTTTCCCTTTTCTACTCCTTTGATCACTTCCAGCCGCCTTGCTAAGGTAGGCGATGGGGAAAGCTACGGGAGAGGGAATGGGAGACGACAGGCAGCTACCAACCCCCCACTTTGTGCATTTGCAGAGTCAGACACGGAAGCGACAATTAAGGACCTGGAGGGGAAGGTCAAACAGCTAACAGAGAAAGCGGAAGCAGGTGAGTTGAGGAGGGACAACCTGGTGCAAAATATCTCCACGGAGAACTTGTGCAAATCACTTTTGAAGGTAGCAATGCTGGCAGCCACGGGAAGGGAGAGTTGCTCTCGTGCTCGGATCCTGTTTGTGGGTTTCCCTATTGAGGCATCTGGGCAGCCACTGTGAGAACAGGATGCTGGACTAGGTGGGCCATTGGCCTGATCTAGCTAAAGGCTCTTATGTGCTCTCTGAATGCTGACAATCCCCCAGGATGTAATAAGGCAGCAGACTGGAGCCCCTGCAGATGTTTTATTATGGGAACCTGCAAGCAGGATCCAAGCACGAGAGCCCTCTCTCCTCCTGGGGTTTCCGGCAACTGGTGATCAAAAGCATCGCTGCCTCCGACTGTGGTGGGAGAGCATAGCAATCCTAGCTTATAGCTAGTAGAATGTATGCTAGGTAAAGGGACCCCTGACCATTAGGTCCAGTCGCGGACGACTCTGGGGTTGCGGCGCTCATCTCGCTCTATAGGCCAAGGGAGCCAGTGTTTGTCCGCAGACAGCTTCCGTGTCATGTGGCCAGCATGACAAAGCTGCCTCTGGCGAACCAGAGCAGCGCACAGAAATGCCGTTTACCTTCCCGCCAGAGCGGTACCTATTTATCTACTTGCACTTTGACATGCTTTCGAACTGCTAGGTGGGCAGGAGCAGGGACCGAGCAACGGGAGCTCACCCCATCATGGGGATTCGAACCGCCAGCCTTCTGATCTGCAAGCCCTAGGCTCTGTGGTTTAACCCACAGCGCCACCTGTGTCCGTAGAATGTATGCTAGGGGGGTGTTAAAAAAATTCATTTGCTGCATCGTAAGGGGAAGTTTCAGAAGGGAGGAGAACAGGGGATAGAAACCTTTTCCTTTTTCCTTTTTTATAAATGATATTTATTAAGTTTTCCAAGTTAACAATCCAATAAAAACCACATTAAATCATTCTAAATAAAAACACAACAAAAACAGCCAATTAAGCACGCCAAATTATAAATCTTTGGGTGACTTCCCATGCTCTGAAGTTCAGGGAGTGGTGATCTAATATTGTAACTGCATCCTTAAATAGTCAGAGAGTCCCGATAAACATTTCCGATGTTGATCCTTCATTTATTTTTAACAGCCTCTGAGTTCGTTTAAACAAGCGGGTCAGTCCTTTGTAGTTCTGTGTGAAATATTGTCCTGTAATCCGACGTTCTCACCCACTTTCACTTTCTGCACTTCTTAAGCGTCACAGCCAAGACCGAGGGAGATGTCGCCTTTCTGCCATTAGCGCTGGGCAGATATCCCAAATCCCCTCCTGTAATCTTTTTCTAGCTGCCAGCGAGTTGATGTTTCCGTAAAAAAATGCCGCAGCTCCCATCATAAATTCTTTTTATCATTCCATTAAAGGTCTTTGCCAGAATCATAGTCCAAATTTCACGGTCAATTTTGTAGTTAAACCATAACAATAACAATAACAAGGGCAAGATACACTTTCAGTCCTGCTTGCTTATTTGAAACCGTCCTCCGGGGAAGATTTGCCGAATAAAACAGCAAATGCCGAATATATCGAGAAGAAGTAATGGGGGCTCACGTTCCCCAACATACCGATAGTTGCAATGAAAGTCCTTCTCCAGGTCGAATCCTTGGCACCCAGTGGCTGAATCAACAGAGTACTTTATCTCCCCTAGTTCAGAGCATGTCTGTTAGTTAAGTCCGAATTTTATCTTTAAAAGTAGGTCAAAACAAAACAAAATAAAATAAAAAATTCCTTCCAGTAGCACCTTAGAGACCAACTAAGGTTGTTCTATACCAAGAACAAACTTAGTTGGTCTCTAAGTTGCTACTGGAAGGAATTTTTTTTTATTTTATTTTGTTTTGACTGTGGCAGACCAACATGGCTACCTACCTGTAACTTAAAAAACAGGTGTCCGCTGCTGAGCCAGTGTGGTGTAGTGGTTAAGAGCGGTAGACTCGTTATCTGGGGAACCGGGTTCGTGTCTCCACTCCTCCACATGCAGCTGCTGGGTGACCTTGGGCTAGTCACACTTCTCTGAAGTCTCTCAGCCCCACTCACCCCACAGAGTGTTTGTTGTGGGGGAGGAAGGGAAAGGAGAATGTTAGCCGCTTTGAGACTCCTTCGGGTAGTGAAAAGCGGGATATCAAATCCAAACTCTTCTTCTTCTTCTTCTTCTCATGGTGACAGCTTTGGAGAGTTGTCCAAACGCAGTGCACCCAGCGCCTCCTTCCCTCCTCCTTCAGAGCAGGTGGCAGGTATTGGACGATCTGTGGATGAAGAGCCCCCCCCCCAGCCCTGGAGGGGTTTGGGAGGATAATTACTCCTTTATTATCCTCGATTAGCATGTCGCCATGGCAAACAGGAAGTCCCGATAGAAACCTTTTTTACTGCTTCTGAGATGGAATGTGCATTCCTGCTCCTCTGTGGAGCCTTCGGCTTCCAGGTTTTTTGTTTGTTTGTTTGTTTTGTTGTTTTGCAAATGTTCCTGATCTGTGTGTGCATTTCCCCCTCTGAAAGTCAAATGTGGCTGCCTAACTAGCCCCCCCCCCCTTTATGTTCTCCTCTCTCTCTCTTTGCTCTCAACAGCCAAGACGCAACTCCTGACCCGGTTGAAAGACATGCAAAAGAGCTTTCGACTCATGTATTGCGATCTGGAGGATTTCAAGAACAACCGAACAGGTCAGGAAGGGGGCAGCTGGAAAGTGGGTGGGGTGGGGTGGGGGGCTAAAGAGGTGGGGTGTTCTCCCCAGGGATGCTCGGCGAAAATGTTCCACTTCAACCAGGCCTTTGACTGATTATTATTCTATAGCCTTTTAAATGTGTCTGTTGGGAGGGAGAGGGTACCGTTTTGCTGTCTTGTTTCATTTAGCTTCATGTTTTCATCCTGTGTACTGATCTTAAGATGAAGGGAGGTATCAAACAACAACAACAACAACAACAACAACAACAACAACAACAACAAAATAAAAAATAAAAAAAGAATTTCAGAAATACACTGGAAAGAGAAGTTGCTGAATTGCAACTAATTACCAAACTCAAAACCACAGAGAGACCTTGTCTGAACATTGGATTCTTATCTCATTATACATGACAAAGCTATCTTTAGCCATCTCACCCCTTGCTTTTTCCTGTACGACCAATTGCAGTCGTTAACAGTCATCAACAGGTTTTCCACCCCATCAGCCAACAACCCATCCCCACCCCCCTTCTGAGTAATACCCCTCCCCACTCTCTCACTATATATAAGGGTCTGGTGACTTCTGTTTCAGTGTATCTGATGAAGTGTGCATGCACACGAAAGCTCATACCAAGAACAAACTTAGTTGGTCTCTAAGGTGCTATTGGAAGGAATTTTTTATTTTATTTTATTTTGAGTATGGCAGACCAACACGGCTACCTACCTGTAATAATAATAATAATAATAATAATAATAATAATAATAATAATAATAATAATAATAATAATAATAGAATTTATATACTGCCCTGTACCCGGAGGTCTCGGGGCTGTGCACAGAACAAAATCAAAATATAAAACCACAAAATATATAATCAAAATAAAAACAACAATCCAATAACCCCCCCAAAAAAACACACTTAAAAAGGGCATAGGATAATACTACTACTACTACAGTGGTACCTTGGGTTACAGACGCTTCAGGTTACAGACTCCGCTAACCCAGAAATAACACTTCAGGTTAAGAACTTTGCTTCAAGATAAGAACAGAAATCGTGCTCTGGCGGTGCAGCGGCAGCGGGAGGCCCCATTAGCTAAAGTGGTGCTTCAGGTTAAGAACAGTTTCAGGTGAAGAATGGATCTCCGGAACAAATTAAGTACGTAACCAGAGGTACCACTGTACTACTACTACTACTACTACTAATAATAATAATAATAATAATACAGTGCCAGGCATTAAAATCTTCCCTAAACAGGGCTGCCTTCAGATGTCTTCTAAAAGTCAGATAGTTCTTTATTTCCTTGACATCTGGTGGGAGGGAGTTCCACAGGGCGGGCGCCACCACTGAGAAGGCCCTCTGCCTGTTTCCCTATAAGCTCACTTCTCTCATGGAGGGAACCGCCAGAAGGCCCTCGGAGCTGGACCTCAGTGTCTGGGCTGAACGATGGGGATGGAGAAGCTCCTTCAGGTATACTGGGCCAAGGCTGTTGGAGAATTCAGGTATACTGGGCCAGTGCCTGTTGTGGCTGTAGAGACTGATAAGGGAGAGACGTGTTTTGTTGCAACTGGGGCAACCGAAGGCGTCTGGTTGCGCTGCTGCAGATGTACTGTGGCATCTCTTCTCTCTGTGCTCCTCCCTGCGGTCATTCCTCCTCTGGTCACTGCTGGGGATACATGACCTGATAGTCTGTCTTCTGGCTGAAATCAGTGGACTTCTGTTGTTTCATTGGGTCTATACAGAGTTTGACCATTGCTCCTTTTATCTTCCTCCCTTTGTGTTGTCTGATTTCCCAGCTAACCCAAAGGGATGTTGCCCGAAAGGGTGGGACGTCTTTCGGAAAAGCTGTTACTGGGAGTCTGAAGAGAGCAAGTCCTGGGAGGAGGCCAAGGTCAACTGTGAAGCCAAAGATGCCCACCTGGTGATCATCGACTCCATTGAGGAACAGGTAGGTGCTCGGTGGGTTTTGCGTTGGAGAGAGAGGTTTGGGAGAGATGTGTAGCAGAGTTAGCACAGTGTTGATTGCTCCAAGCACATTGAAACTTGGTTAGATTTACATTTGCCCATGTCCACCTTTAAGCAGATGTTCCCCACAAAAATACTTAGGCTAGAATAAATCACAGAAAGGCAGAGAAAGGGGTGGGTGGGGGAGCAAAGGCTGATGGGAGCCTACTGAGCTCCACCCAATGGCAACTTGAGCTCAGGGCTCAGGTTAATCCTGCTGCCCCAAAGGGTGGGACAACTTTCGGAAAAGCTGTTACTGGGAGTCCCGACTCGGGAGGTCCTGGGAGGAAGCCAAGTCTGATTGCGAAGCCCGAGACGCCCACCTGGTGATCATCAACTCCTATGAGGAACAGGTAGGGGCCTGGGGATTTTGCAAGTCTCCCCCCTGCCCTGCGTGTTTGATGACGGAGAGGAATAAAATCTGAGAGGCTGCCTCTTTCCTGACAGACCCTCCCTAGTGTTGAGATCAGCAGATGGGGGCCTTCTTGAGGCCTGTCACTTGCTGGGGAAGGACAGATAACAGATTTTAATCATCATAATCATCGGGTAGAAATGATTGTGAGAATCACTCCTGCCTACTGTATGTTTAGCAGTATATGTTGGGCGACATTTTAGGACCCTCTGTGAATTCTCAGGAAATCTGATTTCGTTTCATTTAAAGGAGAGCCTACCCTTCTGAAACACTACAGGAACCAAAATGCAGCTCTCTGAATTTTGCAAAATGCAGCTCTCTGAATTTTGCCATTTTCATTGGGGTTCTCCTCTCTCCCCCCCCCCCCAGAAAAAGGATGTGGAAATGTAAAAAAATTAAATTTAAGATGGGGGAAACTGAGAGCAAGTTAACAGATCCTTCTGTTTTCCTTCCCCCTGTGCTTTTTTTTTTTCCACGCCAGCAATTTGTGGCCGTCCGCGTGCGCCCGCAGTACATGTGGATTGGCTTGACTTACGCCAGCGGGAGCTGGAAGTGGGTGGACGGGAGGCCCTACACTTTTCGCCAAGGGTAAGTTCGCGGACGGCAGTGCGGCCAACCCATAATGCAATGCGGGGCACGCCGGAGGCTGGTGCCGTAAAGTAGCAGGACCCGCCAAAGTCCTGCTGGAGCGAACACTTTGGCCCCATTCACGCCATAAAGCCCTGGGATACGGCTTGAAACAGTCCTGGCTCCCCCCCCCCAGAGGATCCTGGGAGCTGTGGCTTGTTCGGGAGACTTCTGAGGAAATGCCCTTTCCCCTCACAGAACCACAATTCCCAGATTTCCCTGGGAGGAGGGGTTGATTGTGAAACCACTCTGGTAACTGTAGCTCTGGGAGCACAATAGGGACCTGCGGGGTCTGCCTCCTCTCTTCCCTTCAATTTGCATAATAATAATAATAATAATAATAATAATAATTTATTCAACTTATACACCACCCTGTGCTCAGAGGTCTCAGGGCGGTTCACAACAAGACCACAACACGGAAAACCAAACCAAAAGCAGTAACCCAATAACGCCTCCCCCCCCCAGCCACATTCTAAAAGGGTGCTGGGTGTCAACCAAAGGCCTGGTTAAAAAGGAACTTTTTTGCCTGGTGCCTAAAGGTGTGTAATAATGATGGTGCCCGACGAACTTCCGCTGCCATCCACAACCTGATTGTGGATGGAGGACTTGACCTGGGATGTGTAACAGAGACTTGGTTGGATGAAGCAGATGGGCCTGTCCTTGCCGCTGCTTGTCCGCCGGGTTTCTCTTACGCACAGCAACCCAGGCCACGTGGGCAGGGAAGGGGGGTTTTGCAGTGGTTTTTAGGAAGTCATTAGCTTTTATATAATTTTTTTTATACAAACATCAACCACAAAAAACACAAACCGTAATAACAACACCGTATTTTCCGGTGTATAAGACGACCCCCAACTGTTCCAGTTAAAATATAGAGTTTGAGATATACTCAACCGCAGATTCTCCACCCGGCGTAGAAGATGACCCCCGACTTTTGAGAAGATTTTCCTGGATTAAAAAGTAGTCTTATACGCCAGAATATACAGTAATAACAACACAGTTATCCAATCCAAATTTGAATACACGATATACCTATGACTACACCTTTTTTGGAAAAACACTGTTTCCCCGCCTCTCTTGCCTCCTTCTACCTCCCACCACTGTCCTCCTTATCACTTAAATACCGTATTTTTTGCTCCATAGGGCGCACCGGACCATAGGGTGCACCTCGTTTTTAGAGGAGGAAACAAAAAAAAAAATATTTTTCTGGTTTTCCTCCTCTAAAAGCCCTGTGGTTTTTTTTTTGGTTTTTTTTTTTTGGAGGATCAGCTAAAAGTTTTGCAGCTTTTTTTGCAAAGGGGGAAAAGCAAAGAGGAAAAGCCCCGTTTTTATGGGGTTCAACTCACATTTCTGCAGCTTCTAAAGGAAAGGGAGCCTTTTCTACAGTTTCCAGACAGATAATCTAATCAGCCAGTCACATGTCCTGGGGAAACAAACAACCTCCCTCTGCAGCACATTCAAGAAAGGAGGCCGGGGCTGAAAGGGAGCCGGAACTCTTATCTCTCTCCCGATCTCTTGCTGATCAGCTGCTGAGCGGGGTCCTTTCAACACCCCTTTTTCTCTTTGTAAAATAAAAAGCATGATCCTCTTTTGGCCCCTGGGCAATTCAGCTCCAGGGACCACCATTCGCTCCATAAGACGCACAGGTATTTCCCCTTACTTTTTAGGAGGAAAAAAGTGCGTCTTATGGAGCGACAGTATTCATTCCAGATTTCTTCATATTTATCCATTCTTATTTTGCAACGACATGCAATTCGTTCGTATGTAGCTAATCTGGCCATATTATCAACCAATGTGCTCCATGGAATCTGTTTACGGCTCTTCCAATTCATCAAAACAAGTGTTTTTTTTGCTTCTAATATAGCACGGTACATCCATTTTTTTGACCCCCTGAAATCTCCCACGTTTCCGGAACATAATTTAGAATTAAATTCAGTTCCCCTAAATAACAGTCATTAGTTTGCAACAGGCGTTCCTATTGGGAAGACCCAGCTTTCTGAGTGCATGTTCTCTCGAGGAGGCGGCACACGAAGGAGGGTCTCAGAAGATGATCTCAGGGTTCGGGTCGGTTCATATGGAAAGAGGCGGTCCTTGAGGTCTTGCACTCCTGGGCCATTTAAGGCTTTATAGGTCAAAACCAGCACTTTGAATTGGACCCAGAAACTAATTGGTAGCCAGTGCAGTCGGACCAGGATCGGTGCAATATGCTCAAACCGTCTTGCTCTGGTGAGCAACCTGGCCGCTGAACCAACTGAGGTTTCTGAACCAAATTATTGCATAGATTCTCTGGGCCCCACCCCCTGTGACATCACAGGACTTCACCAGGGGCCACCCCTAAGACTCAGATTTAGGCCCTGCAGTCTCAGGGTGTGGGGTGCTCCTGACTTGGGAACCCTAATTTGGGGGCATGGGGGTTGGAGGGGGTCATCAAAGCATATGTTTTTAGCCTCAGCCTGAGCCCCTCTCCCTCTGGACCTAGAATTTGAACCTCTGAACCCCTTTGCTAAGTAACCAAGTAGATTTCGCACTCCTGCTTTCCGGGACTGAAACTGGAGGTGGTTTTGAGGACCACAAGCTGTGTTTTCAGCTCTCCTTTCCCTTCCCGTGCCCCCCGTCTAGGGACTGGGTTCCAGGTGAGCCCGATAACTCTTCCAGCCATGGACTTTTGGGAGGAGAGAACTGCGTCCACTTCCACAGCAACGGCCGCTGGACCGACGACCACTGCTCTCTCGACTTTGGCTGGGTCTGCGAGATGGAGATGACTGATTAAGGCGGCGGAACTTGGGTGTAGCCAAGATTTATTTTAGGGTGGCAAGCTTTATGTTGGGGGGGAACAGAACCGAATTATCTGCAACGCAATTGGTCAGTTAGTTATTTTTCTTTATTTACTTGATTGGAGGGCAACTGCCCTCCTGCCTACCCTCCCAGCTATGCCCGTGTGACAGAAGTCCAACCTCCAGCTCCATTAAACTTAGACACCAACCAACCCCTCTCAACATGGTTCTTAGTAGCTGCTAGACTTCCTATTGCACAATTTTTTGGGGGGTGGGGGGTGGGGGTGGGAATTAATGGACCTGGTTTTGGAACGGTGGTACAAAAATGTTGCAATTGCTGAGGAGATAACCCACAAGATTTGGGTGATAAAAGGCAAGGAATAAAGGCGGACGTTTTGTGCAATTTGGTGGGCTTTCGTCAGGGGTGTAGCAAGGTAAATTGGTACCCGGGGGCAAAAACTTTTTTGTCACACCCCCCCCCCCGAGGTATGGGAAGGTCAGGTGGTACCCGGTGCAGAAAATTTCTTGTCAACCTCCCCATTGATTCCCCCCCCCCCGCAAAAATGGTTTTACGTTATTTCATATTTTCTTACAAAGGAATAATAACAAGTAATAATAATAATAAACTTTTATTTATATCCCGCCCTCCCCGGCTGAAGTCGGGCTCAGGGTGGCTAACATCAGATACGTAACATTGGTATAAAATCAAACAATAATTAAATTACCTCCTAAAAAGTTCTCAAAATCAAATTAAAGTCTAATTAGATGGCTTTCGACAGGGTTAGGGTTGGGGACAGTAAGTGCTCCACTGAACTGAAATTTCAGCCTTCACGACACAGGAAAACAGTCAAGTGAACAGCTATTTTGGTGGAGGAGGGTCAAGATATTAACCGATATGCATGAAATTTCATATATAGCTATTTAATCCCTAGCATAGTAAGATAAGACCTTTGGAGCAGGCATTTCCCCCCCCCAAAATTGTTCCTTGATAATTTGTCACCCCCTCCATTATGGAACCCAGGTCGGACCGCCCCCGCCCCCCTTGCTACGCCCCTGGCTTTCGTATCCTACATTTCAGATCTACTTGAATCCTCACGGGCACCCATAAATGAAATTTGGCTCTCCGAACGCATGAGTTCGTTCCAAACTTTTTTCGGAGATGGCCAGATTTGATGAAGTGAAGGGCCGTGAGGGCCGACCAAAGGGCCAACCATGGTTGTTGAGGGTTTTTTTTATTAGGATTTTACCCCAGCAAATAAACTGCCTCAGGGGCTGGATTGAACCGACCGGCGGGCCGGATTAGGCCCCCAAAACGGACTTTGGACATGCCTGGTTTAAAATGTAGTACGGTGTTCACTACCGTTGTGTAACTGTCTCACTGATGATTTTCCAACTTCTGGTGTTGTCTCTTTCCATTGGTTATCGTTTGCATGTCATATAAATAAAACTTTGTAATTAAATATATATATATACTACACGTTGGTTGAAGAAATTCGATTCAGTTCTCATCTAAAGACAAATCTGCCAGTTTTGCACATGAACCAAAACACAGCCGTCTGTCAATATTACATTATTTTTGCAATGCAATGCAGTTCTCCACCCAAGTAATAGGTTCACAAATGCATATGCTACGGTAAACTTTCAGACTGTTATAGAAAAAATTGGGGTTGGCTTTTACAGCCCAATGCTCTATCGAGGGGCTTAGTGCCCCCTAAGCCTATTATCAGTCATAGAAGAATGGATGGAGGCAGGATTCAGTCCAGGGGCGTAGCTAGGTAAATTGGTACCCAGGGGCAAAAAAATTTTGTCCCCCCCCCCAAGGCATGGGAAGGTCAGGTGGTACCCGGTGCGGAAAATTTCTTGTCAGCCCCCCCCAATTGACCCCCCCCGCAAAAATGGTTTTACGTTATTTCATATTTTCTTACAAAGGAAGAATAACAAGTAATAATAATAAAAAACTTTTATTTATATCCCGCCCTCCCCGGCCGAAGTCGGGCTCAGGGTGGCTAACATCAGATACATAACATTGGTAGAAAATCAAACAATAATTAAATTACCTCCTAAAAACCTCTCAAAGTCTAATTAGATGGCTTTCCACAGGGTTAGGGTTGGGAACAGTAGGTGTTCTCTGAACTGAAATTTCAGCCTTCACGACATAGGAAAACAGCTATTTTGGTGGAGGAGGGTCAAGATATTAACCGATTTGCATGAAATTTCATATATAGCTATATAATCCCTAGTATAGTAAGATAAGACCTTTGGAGCAGGCATTTTAAAAAAAATTTAAAAAAATTTTTTTCCTTGCTAATTTGTCACCCCCTGCATTATGGAACCCGGGGCTGCCCGCCCCCCTTGCCCCCCCTTGCTACGCCCCTGATTCAGTCAAAGCAAAGCAGATCTTTAATTTTCTGTTGCAACCGAGTTCCCCCACCTCACACCTTGCAAGAAGGTGAGGACCCAGAGCAAAGGTGTGCAAGAACTTTTAAAGACTTTAGAAATTGCCCAAACCCCTAGCCAAAGACCACCCCAAAAAGCATCGTATACGTGTCATGGAAATTGGCCATCTACAACAGAAATTTGAGAGTGTGGCTTCCCTCCTGTCTGCCAAGATACCTGATAATGGTCACCAACTGCATTACCTGGCCAGTCTGAGCCAGTCTTTTGAGGTGGTATATACTTTAGTTCTTGAATCCAGGTCACAGACCTACCCTGTTCATACACAGAATATGCCCTTAAAGCAGGATTTGAAGGGTTTGAAAACGAAAAGAATCATTGGGAGAGGTTTTCCTAAGATACAGTATTTCCCTCTGCAGAGGAACTATTTGGGGTCATTCGGAGTCAAAATGGCTTCAGGATTGCTCTCCTGTACACTTTCAGACATGTGCTTTATGTACATCTGCATATGTGCTTACCGTGTGCACTTAGGAGCATTCGTTTTATTTATGACATCTATGAATTCTTATAACGGCATTAAAATGCATCTGTAATCATTTACAGATGGTCACAGCATATGAAGTCGGAAGGAAGACGTTGCAGGTGCTTTTAGGGCATATCTCAGTCACAAATCTCTCTCTCTCTCCTCTCCTCTCCTCCCCACTACATTTTGGGGTGCTCCTTGAGAATGTGAAAGGGTGAGTCATCCTGATGAGCACCTCTGCTTAAAAATACACCTCCTCCTCCTCCTCCTCCTCCTCCTCCTTTCCATGACACGTGTAGCTGAGTAAGATTGTCTTCCATAAACACGGTTTTAACAATGAGTCCGTAAGTGACTGTGGAGGCCAATTCTGGATCCACACGTCCTTCTACAGTGGGGACATAGGTTTCCGGGCGGGAGTTGATCATGGTGTGGATCTGCCAAGCGTGCCTTCCTCTTAGCACATTTCTCCCTTGCGTCCTGAGTTTGAGCGTCTTCAAAGCCCACGACACCTTTGGTAAAAGCTGTTCTCCAACTGGAGCACTCGCAGGCCAGTGTTTCCTAGTTGTCGGTGTTTATACTACATTTTTTAAGATTTGCCTTGAGACACAGTCTTTGAACCTCTTTTGTTGACCACCAGCATTACGCTTTCCATTTTTAAGTTCGGAATAGAGTAGTCGCTTTGGAAGACGATCATCAGGCATCTCAACAACACGACCAGTCCAACGAAGTTGATGTTGAAGAATTATTGCTTCGACACTGGTGGTCTTTGCTTCTTCCAGTACCCTGGCATTAGTTCACCTGTCTTCCCAAGTGATGTGTAAAAATATTCAGAGATCCCACTGATGGAATCTTTCAAAGAGTTGGAGATGGCATTTATAAGTGGTCCATGTTTCACAAGCAGACAGTAAGGTTGATAGTACTATATTAATAATAATAATAATAATAATAATTTATTTATACCCCGCCCATCTTGTAAACAAGCATTTTGGTTTCCCTGCGAATGTCCCGGTCCCCAAACACTCTGCGCTTCAATTGGGAGAAAGCCGCACTCGCAGAGCTCAGGCGATGCTGGATTTCGGCATCAGTGTCCGCCCTTGTGGAAAGATAACTGCCCAGGTAGGAGAAGTGATGGACACTTTTGAACATTACACCATTGAGTTGGATTTGTGGCGCTGCAGAGGGGTCGTTTTGTGCTTTCCGGTGCAGCACTTTGGGTTTTTTGGATGTTGAGCGATAGGCCAAGCTTTTCGTAAGCTTCTGAGAAGATATTTAGGATGGTTTGGAGGCTGTGTGCGCACACTATACAAAATGCACCATTACTCCCCAGGCCACTGTCATGTCTTGCCGGAATGAATCTCATAAATTAATTTTGCGTTGCCTCTCCCACCCTTTGTGAATCATGACTCTGCTGTCCTACGTGACCTAGGATGACTTCTGGAGGCGTGACCCTGAATTCTAGGGAAATGACAAACCTCCCAAACGTATCTCCGTCAGCAACTTTTCCCTACCAGCTCAGTGCAAAAGAGGAAGCTGGAGCGAAGCTGTTGGCCACGTGGAGAATCATTGCCGGATAAAACGTGCCATAAATAATTCCACTTCCAGCTTGTTCCACTGCTGAGGTCACAGCGTTTGGGACTTTAAGTTTGGAGAAAAGGGGAGTTTATGAAGCTGGGCCTGGCATGGAGGAAGTGGGCAGAGGAACATTCTCTTCTCCCCCTCTCCCCCTCTTGCAGGTGTGGGGGACTCCCTGGTCCTGAATGGGGTAACTGTGACCCCGAAGGACCAGGTGCGCAACCTGGGAGTCATTTTGGACTCACCGCTGTCCACGGAGGCGCAGGTCAATTCTGTGTCCAGGGCAGCTGTCTACCAGCTCCTTCTGGTACGCAGGATGAGAACCTCCCTGCCCGCAGACTGTCTCACCAGAGTGGTGCATGCTCTGGTTATCTCCTGCTAGTGTGGTGTAGTGGTTAAGAGTGGTAGACTCATAATCTGGTGAACTGGGTTCGTGTCTCCACTCCTCCACATGCAGCTGCTGGGTGACCTTGGGCTAGTCACATTTCTTTGAAGTCTCTCAGCCCCACTCACCTCACAGAGTGTTTGTTGTGGGGGAGGAGCTTTGAGACTCCTTCGGGTAGTGATAAGGCGGGATATCAAATCCAAAATCTTCTTCTTCTTCCCGCTTGGACTACTGCAATGCACTCTGCGTGGGGCTACCTTTGAAGGTGACCCGAAAACCGCAATTAATCCAGAATGCGGCAGCTAGACTGGTGACTGGGAGCGGCCGCCAAGACCACAGAACAACGGTCCTGGAAGACCTACATTGGCTCCCAGTACGTTTCTGGGCACAATTCAAAGTGTTGGTGCTGACCTTGAAAGCCCTAAACAGCCTCAAAGGCCCAGTATACCTGAAGGAGCGTCTCCACCCCCATCGTTCTGCCAGGACATGGAGGTCCAGCTCCGAGGGCCTTCTGGCGGTTCCCTCCCTGCGAGAAGCAAAGCTACAGGGAACCAGGCAGAGGGCCTTCTCGGTGGTGGCACCCACCCTATGGAATGTCCTCCCATCAGATGTCAAGGAAATAAACAACTATCTGACTTTTAGAAGATATCTGAAGGCAGCCCGGTATTGAGAAGCTTTTAATGTTTTAAAAGAGGACTGGACAGATTCATTGGAAAGGAAGGCTATTTATATGCACAAAGATTGTAAGATTCATCATTACCTACCAACGGAGGAATGATTGTTAAAACGATTGGTCTTAGCTGAGATTGCAAAGCTGAGGCGATTAATCAGAGAAAAACCATTGTCAATATTTACTAAAGATTGGAAACTCCTTATAGACTTTTTGAGAGAAAACGAAAACGAAAATTATGATATCTGGGTTTAAGACCTGAAGAAAATACTGGTTTATAGAAAACGGGTGCTATCTTGGAATAGATGTTCTGAACAATTTTCTGTGTATAGCTGACAAAGGAAGATTTGGAAATTCTCTCTCTTTTTCCCTTTTTCCCTTTCCTTTTTAAATTTATTTTGTTCCTTTTAGTTTGCGTTTCTATTTAGATTAGTTTTTTTAAAAAAATCTTTGATAAAAATATATTGGATATTTGATGCTAACCTTTGCATTCCCTCCCCCCCAAAATTATTCCAAATAACATGTATATTATCTATAATAAAACATTTCCTCATTTTTGTATCTTTGGTGGGAGGGAATTGATTTAACTCTGTACACTTTGTTCTGTCCCTGGTTCTCCTCTGTTGGCTAAACTTCCACTTTTAAAAGGAAGCCTGAGGGTAAACTTGGCTATGGGGTGTGTGTGTGGGCAAAACCCCGGAAATTGGGTGCCCCCCCTTTTCCCGTGATACTGCTGGCACCGCTTTGTGAATTTGGAAAGCTCTCAGTTGTGACCGTTCCCTGCAGAAGGCGGCATATTGACAGGGCAAAGATCACCGGTGAGCGTCAGGCCAAAGCGGGCGAGAGACATCAGGAACCCCTGGACACCTTCCCCAACCCGTGGGAGACGAGGAAAAAGGTAAAAGTAGGTAAAATCCCAGTTTGGGTTTGGGGCTTCTTGGTGGGGAAAAGGCTGCCCGGTGTCACCCACCCAGGAAATGGATCTTGGGTGGGTGGCGTTCTCGTGCTGAAAGGACAAAGGTGCCATTTTGGGGACAGGGTTTCAGGGCAGGCGGCCGGGCTTCTCGCTGCATTTTGAAAGTCATGGAATCCTAGAATTGTAGAGCTGGAAGGGGACCCCCAAGGGCCATCTAGTCCAACCCCCCCCCCACGACGCAGGGATTGCAGCTGGAGAGTCCCTGGCAGACAGCCGCCTGAGCCTCTGCTGAAGGGGAGCCCACCACCTTCTGTGGGGTCGGGAAGGGGACCCTGAAGGTCATCTTAACGTCAGAAAGCTCTTCCTGAAGTTTTGTTGGGATCTCCTTTCTTGGGACTCAGATCCACTGGTTCCGGGAGTCCCACCCTCTGTGTCATGTGTTAGGGATCTCCCTTATAGGGAATCAGACTGAGGCACTGGGGGTCTGGGGGGGGGTCTGTAAAAGCCCCGACAGAATGAGACGTTCTGTTAAAATCCTTGGTTCGTAATAGTTCCCTTTTGTTCACAAAAAGACACACAGCCCAGTTGCTGCTTGGCTGCTGAAGAGGAGAATGGCATTTTTGGGGCAAGTGAATTTCTGAAGTAGAAAACTTATGGGCGTCCAGCTGTGAATATATGATATATGATCATTTAGGGACCTCTCAGGTATCTTGAGCCATTTGCGCATGTTGCCATGCAACCAGTCGATGCAGAATGCAGGCACCCTATATATGTTGTTGTTCAGTCGTTCAGTCGTGTCCGACTCTTGGTGACCCCATGGACCAGAGCACGCCAGGCACGCCTATCCTTCACTGCCTCTCCCAGTTTGGCCAAACTCATGTTAGTAGCTTCGAGAACACTGTCCAACCATCTCATCCAACACCAAACACTGTTGCTGTCTGTAGGTTTTATTTCATTTGTTTTGTATCTTCTATTTTGGAAATGTACATCCAATTCTCCCCCCCCTTTAATTTTTGGGGGGGCCCCAAGAGAGTGGGGCCCTAAGCTATAGCTTGTTTAGCTTATATGTAAATCCGGCACTGGGCTTGCATCTATGTAGACCCCAGAACTTTAGAAGCGAGGGGCCCTCGAAGGGCTGCCGTTGTATCCAAGGAGTGTTTTTGCAAGCCACCCTCTGCAGATGTCTGGGGATTCTTTTTTATTGGGCTTTGTATTAATTCTTTGTCTGGGAAAAAACACCCTATAAAAAGTCCAGGTGGATAACACCTCGTGGTTCAGCTTTAGGGAAACGTCCCACTGAATCAGTTGGTTTGTGCAAGCCAATAAATTTTTGGATTTTCTTCTCTCTGTCTCCTGTGTCTCATTGGCAAGATCCAGGAAAAGTTTGTAAATCCAACTCAGAAGCACCTATAGCGTCTGCCATTGAAGGCTCTCCAGGGTTTCGGCGATGCTGGCGGAGATGGAAGCTGGGGCTTTATTCCTGAGCTCTGGATCCTGATCCCGGTGATACGGTAGAATCCTAGAGTGGGAAGGGACCCGAGGGTCATCTAGTCCAACCCCCCACACAACGCAGGAATATGCAGCCGTCCCAAACGGGGAATTGAACCTGCGGCCTTGGCGTTACAAACGCCGCACTCTAGCCTTCCAGGTTTAAGAGAGGAGGCTTTCTGACACAAGGCTGGGAGCTTAAAAGGAACAACTGCACCGCTGCTGGTGGCTTCGTAGCTGTTTGGAGGGAAAGCGATGGATTCATCAAAGTCTTAGGGCATTTTAAAACGTGGTGCTAGGTAAAGGTAAAGGGACCCCTGACCATTAGGTCCAGTCGTGTCCGACTCTGGGGTTGCGGCGCTCATCTCGCTTTACTGGCTGAGGGAGCCGGCGTACAGCTTCCGGGTCATGTGGCCAGCATGACAAAGCCGCTTCTGGCGAACCAGAGCAGCGCACGGAAACGCCGTTTACCTTCCCGCCGGAGCGGTACCTATTTATCTACTTGCACTTTGATGTGCTTTCAAACTGCTAGGTGGGCAAGAGCAGGGACTGAGCAACGGGAGCTCACCCCGTCGCGGGGATTCGAACCGCCGACCTTCTGATCAGCAAGCCCTAGGCTCTGTGGTTTAACCCACAGCGCCACCCGCGTCCCTGGTGCTAGAATGGCTTTTTTAAAAAAAAATCTGGAATGAGCCACTAAGCACCATGTAATACGGAAAAGAAAAGGGTGTGTGTGTGTAATTTTTTAATTAAATTTTCTGTTTTACACTTTAGAATACTCATTTAAACATCCTTAAAATATCAATGACTTCCCTTCTTCCCTTTCCATGGTTCATTTTGCATTTCATAAATCCCTGCATATTTTACATAAACAAAACCATTCGGTATTCCAATTATTACATCCATCAAAACTTATTTACGCTGTTGGATTTATCTTGACACTGCCAACGTTTTCAAATGCTGGGGGTTGGTTTGTCAACCCGATTGGCTCTTCATTGCCTACCAAAAGGGGAGCCTTGCTGGATTCGGCCAGCGTCTGATAAACAGAAACAAATGACCTTTCGCAGGTTAACGGCTGCTTCTGACACGTCCACAGCTGAGATTCCTGCCTTGCAGGGGGTTGGACTAGATGACCCTCAGGGTCGCTTCCAATTCTATGATTCAGTTCCTGGGAAGCACAGGAGGAGGGGGAAGAGCGTCTCTCGCACTCAGGTCCTGCTGGCGTGTTTCCCACAATAGCCATCTGGGCAGCCTCTGTTGGAACAGGATGCTGGACGAGATGGGTCAGGGGCCTGATCCTGCAGGCAGGCTCTCCTTATGTTCTTAAGACCTCCAGAGCCAATCTTGTTGTCATTGTGCAGGAGCTGGTGGGAATGGAGTAGAAAGCAGGGGCGCCTTGGGAATAGTCTGCCCCAGGCAAACCCCAAATTTCTTGGGGTGGCCCTAGTCTGGTCTGCCCATGTGTTTAATTCAGGTTTTGCCAGCCTGGTACCTCTAGGGCACGGGTAGGCAAATTAAGGCCCCATCGCCTTCTCAATCTGGCCCACGGACTTTCCGGGAATCAGCGTGTTTTTACATGAGTAGAATGTGTCCTTTTATTTAAAATGCATCTCTGGGTTATTTGTGGGGCATAGGAATTCGTTCATTTTTATTTATTTTTCAAAATATAGTCCGGCCCCCCCACAAGGTCTGAGGGACAGTGGACCGGCTCCCTGCTGAAAAAGTTTGCTGACCCCTGCTCTAAGTGTTTTGTGCAGTGTGGACTGGGAAAGTATGATACAGTGGTGCCTCGCAAGACGAAATTAATTCGTTCCACAAGTCGTTTCGTATTGCGAAAATTTCGTCTTGCGAAGCACGGTTTCCCATAGGAATGCATTGAAATTTAATTCCCATAGGAATGCATTGAAATTTTCGTCTTGCAAAGCACGACCATAGAAAAATTTGTCTTGCGAGTCACCCAAAAAAATCGCAAAAACCTTTCGTCTAGCGAGTTTTTCGTTGCACGAGGCATTCGTCTTGCGAGGTACCACTGTATATCTATCTATCTATCTGTCTGTCTGTCTGTCTGTCTGTCTGTCTGTCTGTCTATCTATCTATCATCTATATCATCTATCATCATCTATCTATCATCTATCTATCTATCTATCTATCTATCTATCTATCTATCCATCATATATCTATCTTTTGGGGTGCTACTGTGCCTTCAGTTAAAAGCTTATTTCCTCCATGCAAGGTCCAATGAGAGTTGTAATTCAAAACAACTGAACTAGAGGGCACCAGGTTGAGAAGCCTCACTTAATCAATCCTTTAGCACTGTGTTCTGCCTCCTCGTCTGATTCTGACATGCAGGTATCAGTGTTCCGTGTCTTTCCAGGCGCCTGGTCTCGTTCAGGGAGCCAGAGTCACAATGAGTCAGGACTACCACGATCTTGCAGCTGTGGATGTGGAGAATGACAACGACGACGAAATACAGCTGCGAAAAGGTGTGTAGCCCAGACGGGATTTTGGGAAGACGTGTAGGGAACTAGGTCCGCGTAGGTAAAGGTTCGTAAGAAGTCTCCTTCTGACATGCTTGCAAAGAATCTTAGAATTGTAGAGTTGGAAGGGACCCAAGTCTCTTGGGCTTGCTGATCAGAAGGTCGGCGGTTCGAATCCCCGCAATGACGGGGTGAGCTCCCGTTGCTCGGTCCCTGCTCCTGCCAACCTAGCAGTTCGAAAGCACATCAAAGTGCAAGTAGATAAATAGGTACCGCTCTGGCGGGAAGGTAAACGGCATTTCCGTGCGCTGCTCTGGTTCGCCAGAAGCGGCTTAAAGATGCTGGCCACATGACCCAGAAAGCTGTCTGCAGACAAATGCCAGCTTCCTCAGTCTGAAAAGCGAGATGAGCGCCGCAGCCCCAGAGTCGCCTTTGACTGGACCTAACTGTCCAGGGTTCCTTTACCTTTTTTTTTTACCTAGTTCAACCTACTGCAAGACAATATTCATGGGGTCCTCGCGAGATGGACCAGGATTGTGACAGTTAGCCATGCTATGTTGATGAGTGTCCACTTTTCCAAAAGAGCAAGGGCTAATTCGGGATTGATTCTGTTGGGGCTTTTGGTTTAAACTGGAAAATCCTCCAAACCAGTTTAGCACTTGGAGTGGTGTCCAGCAACACTTCCTGCTGCGTTTCCCTGCTTCTCCGGTGCTTTTGCAGAGTTGTTCAAACTTCAAACCTCTTCTGGCGCAACGGTATGTGTGCCTTTCTTGTCAGCAATTAAACTCCCACAAGTCTAGCTTGTTTCAAGTCAAGCAAGCTTTATTTACAGGCATAAATCATGGACATTCTTTCCCGGAGATACGGACGACACCTCCGCTCCGGTCAAAAGTGAAAGCAGGAATGACCAGGAAATAAACAGTGCGTCACATAAATCACATAGGCTTCGCATACAGCAGATACACCGGATGTTGTGACACATCTTCTCTGTGGGAGGGGCGAACTGTTGAGCTTATTTAACCCTGAAAGCTCCAAACCTCACAGATTCCTTCCAAGAACTAAGCATACCATACTGTCAGATCTAACTCCTATTGCAACTCCATAAAACTTAGGTTGACTTTCCACTAGCAGGTTTGTAGCAACGTGGGGACGGTGGGGGCGGAGCGCTCCCCATGCCACGTCTCCGGGAGTGAGAAGGCACACGGTGTGCCACCGCCACCGCTGCAGTGCCGTGCGGATGGTGCCAGGATCCTCTTCTCGCGGCTGCAGCCACATGTAGAGGATCATCCGTTCGTGGCTGCAGCCATGAGCAGAGGTTCCCGGCACCATCCATACGGCGCTGGCGTAGCGGCGCCGACAACCTGTTACGTAGCGCACATGCTTGGGGTCACTACGTACGACACATGCATCGTACATATCGACACCACACCCTCGGATGCACGTCATGTTTGCCGCCTCTGTCCCCTGGCACTTTTCTCTGGAATTGGGATTGGGTTCCTTGGGGCTACTGTGCCTTCAGTTAAAAGGTTCCTTCCTTCCTTCCTTCCTTCCTTCCTTCCTTCCTTCCTTCCTTCCTCCCTCCCTCCCTCCCTCCCTCCCTTCCCTTCCCTTCCCTTCCCTTCCCTTCCCTTCCCTTCCCTTCCCTTCCCTTCCCTTCCCTTCCCCCTCTCCCTCCACCCCACTGCACCTGCTCTGCCTTTTAGTGCTTCCTGTTCAGTGACGCTGGGAAATTAGTCATGACTTGTCATGTCATTAGTCAGCAGTAAAAAAGGCAGGAGCTGTAAGGAGAAAGCCAATAATTAAGGTTACAGGGGACCTTGTAATTATTGGGGAGGAAACATTTCGAAGAGCTGTTGGCTATGTTGAAAAATGCTGCTGGATAAAATGTGCAATATGTTTTAAGTCCACTTCCAACTTATTGTGGCAAAGTACTGTCTCCGCATTCCTAAAGAGCCTATGGGAATAGCTCTGTGGCCATGTAATTATGGGCTACTTCGGACCATACTGTACTAGGAATTTGTAAATCAACAAATCAGTATGGCAAATTCAGCCCACACCTTCCCCTGTCTCATAATCGTTCTGCCTCTGATCCCTGTCCCTTTTCTACCTCCTCTTCCTCTCAAACTGTGGCCTGCTTTCCACCCTTCCTTCAGCCACCCTCCTTCTGACCTTCCCCTCCATCTATGAACTCTGCTCACTCCCCAGCCTTCCCTACAAAACCCCTCCTTTCCTTCAGTGCCTCTGTGAAACCACTTTCCCCCTGAGTGACAATTTCCCCTTCCCTCAAAGAAGTTGGCCTGCAAACATCCTGACCGTTTTTGCTGCCTTTCTTGCTTGGAATGCTCATAAGCACCACGGCGTTGCAGGCAAGTGGTGTCAGAAGTGTCAAGCAACGTTGACGGATAGAAGAGGGTAAATTACTGGAGAAGATCTAAAACACGTAGGAGAGGCAAGCTGGAGCTGAGGGTGGATTCCTGACAGGTGTACCTTCTCCTCAGCCCCCCAGAAATGCTCCCCGGGGCTATCATGGAGGCAACGAATCTGCCCCAGCCGTCGCCTGGTTCTGATCCTGCTGGGAGTGAGCGCCATCCTGACCCTCGCAGTCATTGTCTTTGGCGCCAAAGGTGAGTGGTGCTTCAAGGATTGAGGGATTATATGGGGAAATGACATTAAGGAAACAATAATAATGAGAAAAGGTGGGGTGCAGAGGGCGAATATTGAAGATCAAGGGGGTAGGCGGATGTCCAAGGAAGGGATGAGCGTTCAATGAAAGGGCCTCAGGCAGAGGATGAGGAGTGCACAGCTGGAGTTCTGTGGAGACACAGGACGGGAGAACGTGGGGGGTGGCAGCTGTGGGGCGCCCCACCGACACCTCCCTCTCTTCTTCCCTGTTATGTATTGAAGTTCTCACCCTAGGCCACTAGGGGTGTTGTGTATATCGTTTCACTCTGCCCACCGTGGCTGCAGTTCTCAATCAGGTCCACAACATGCAAATGAAGGATTGAGAGTGCCGTTCACGGATTGGGTAGCTGGAGAGAGTTGTTACTGTTGCATGTTCCTGAGTGCTATATAAGCCCTTCAGTTCAGTTCTGTTCCAGCCTCAGAATAAAGAGAGCTGCTTGGAGAATTGTTGGAGTAACCTGCTCCAAGAATTCCAGAAGGTCGTGAGATTTGAGGAATAGGAGATAGGAGGTGCAGTGCTGAAGAAGCAAAAGCGGCTGAAGAAGCAAAGGCGGCCGAAGCAGCAGAAGGTGGCCGAAAATAAAGAAACTGCAGTCAAACTTGTAGCGCACTCAGTGGCTGTGAGTGAGCTCTCCTTCCCTCTAATGGAGGCAGGGGCTATTTATTGTGAATTTGTACAATAACGTCAGCAAATATACAACCAATAACATTTAAGTATTGAAAGCCCTTCTGGGGGGGAAACAGCTCAAGGGGCCGTTATTCAGGGGGCTTCCTGGCGCGCTTTTCCTGGAGTGGAGGGAACTCAACTCCAGCTCCGTGATCCCGGCCGGATCTTCTTTCTTTTCTCCGCGATCGGCAAGATAGTGGCTGCGCGTGCGGGAGGCGTCGGAGCGTATTCCCACAGAGAATCGCTGTGTCGTCTGCCATGTCCACCCACTAATTAATATTCCCCCACATGTCGCGACTGCCCTTTGAAGGAAGGCTGCAGCATTTGGGACTTTTTAGCTCAGAGAAAAGACGAGGGAGCGGTGAAAAGGCAGATGTTTCTAAAATATATAAAGATAAAATTCTCCGTGGGGTGGGTTTGTTTTACCGCTTTATTTGATGTTTCAAATTGTTGTAAACCACTTTGAGGGTCTGTTCCCCCCCCCCCGTAAAATATAAAGTAAAAGTAATAATTAAGGACCGCCTCTTTCCATATGAACTGACCCGGACCCTGAGATCATCTTCTGAGGCCCTCCTTCATGTGCCTCCTCCTTGAGAGATCCGGAGGGTGGCAACACGAGAACGGGGCCTTCTCTGCAGTGGCTCCCTGTCTGTGGCGTGCTCTCCCCAGGGAAGTCCGCCTGGCGCTTTCATCACACACCTTTAGGGGCCAGGCAAAAAGGCTCCTTTTTCACCAGGCCTTGGGTTGATCTGTTTGACATCCTATACCGTTGTAAAATGTGGCTCTTTTCTGGGGGGTGGGGTGGGTTATTGGGTTATTGTTTTAATTCTGATTATATACTGGTGAAACTGGAAAAATTAGAACATCGTGGAAAGGTTCGTTTCTTTCAGTAGTTCAACTTAAAAGGTGAAACTAATATATGAGATAGACTCATGACATGCAAAGCGAGATATGTCAAGCCTTTATTTGTTATAATTGTGATGATTATGGCATACAGCTGATGAGAACCCCAAATTAACAATTTCAGCTTTGGGGTTTTCATCAGCTGTATGCCATAACCATCACAATTATAACAAGCAAAGGCTTGACATATCTCGCTTTGCATGTCATGTTGTTGTTGTTGTTGTTCAGTCGTTCAGTCGTGTCCGACTCTTTGTGACCCCATGGACCAGAGCACGCCAGGCACGCCTATCTTTCACTGCCTCCCACAGTTTGGTCAGACTCATGTTGGTAGCTTCGAGAACACTGTCCAACCATCTCATCCTCTGTCGTCCCCTTCTCCTTGTGCCCTACATATTTCCCAACATCAGGGTCTTTTCCAGGGAGTCTTCTCTTCTCGTAAGGTGGCCAAAGTCTTGGAGCCTCAGCTTCAGGATCTGTCCTTCCAGTGAGCACTCAGGGCTGATTTCCTTCAGAATGGATAGGTTTGATCTTCTTGCAGTCCATGGGACTCTCAAGAGTCTCCTCCACCACCATAATTCAAAAGCATCCATTCTTCGACGATCAGTCTTCTTTATGGTCCAGCTCTCGAGTCTATCTCATATATTAAACTCCAGTAGCTAATGAAAACAATTGCTTACATAAATGGACTTTTCCACGATATTCTAATTTTTCGAGTTTCACCTGTATGTTGTGATCTTTTCTGTGAACCCCCCAGCAGACCTCTTACTGCCCCCTTACCCCCAACCGCAGGCAGTAAACGCAGCTCTCAGCTATCGGGGATGCGCGATACTCTTATGACCCTGAATCAAAGTATTGGTGACGGGATTGTCTCCCTCCAGCAGAAGGGTAAGTAGAGGACGCGTTGCACACCCTCCAACATTCCTCCGGTGAAAATTGGGATGCCCAGAGAAGAATGGCAGGTGAAGCTGATGGGCTATAATATGCCGAAATGGCTAAAATGTCTGGAAGAGTCAGAAATCAAAATGTTTTGAGACTACAATTCCCAGCATCCCTGATCACTTGTCCTGCTAGCTAGGGATCATGGGAGTTGTAGGCCAAAAACATCTGGAGGGCCGAGGTTATGAAAACAATGTATAGGTGGTATTTAACACCAGCTAAACTTGCTAAAATGTACAAGACAAGAACCAATGAGTGTTGGGAAATGTAAAGAAAGACAAATGCAAAACTCTAAATTGGCTGCGATTCCTGTGTTGCAGGGGGCTGGACTAAATAATAATAATAATAATAATAATAATAATAATAATAATAATAATTTATTTATACCCCGCCCTTCCCAGCCAAAAACCGGGCTCAGGGCGGCTAACACTAATTAAAATCACAGCAAAAACATAAAAACAATCAATTTAAAATACAGATTAAAATACACATTTAAAAATTCAAAATTAAAACTGCAGTCTCATTTTCAAATAGCCCACCAATAAAAGAATGAAACATAAGTATCAAACTGAAACCAACCCAAAGGCCAGGCGGAACAGCTCCGTCTTGCAGGCCCTGCGGAAAGATGCCAAATCCCGCAGGGCCCTGGTCTCTTGTGATAGACTGTTCCACCAAGTCGGTGCCAATACTGAGAAAGCTCTGGCCCTAGTTGAGGCCAACCTAGCATCTTTGTTGCTCGGGACCTCCAAAAGATTATTATTTGGGGACCTTAAGGTCCTACATGGGACATACCAGGAGAGGTGGTCCTTTAGATGGCCCTTGGGGTCCCTTCCAACTCTGAAATCCTATCAATATATTGCTATATCACGGCCACGGACCAAATTCTCCTGTAATGTTTCCCTCCTGCTGAAGCTCCATTCGGAAAAGGTCCCCCCTGCCATGTTAATTAGCAGTTTCCCATTCCTCTTTACTCCTTTCGTCGCTTCCTGTTCAGGGCGACGGCAGCATTCCTGGAGAATGATTCTGAATGCACCTCGGCAAGTGAGCGGCGACTCGTGGGCTGCCCCGCCCGTCCATAAAGAAGCACGGACAGGGTGCCGGGCGGTGGGGGAGTGGTGGGAGGGGCTGGGGAGTGTCACCCCCTCCCCTGGAACCTGGGGCAGCCCGCCCCCTACGCCCCGCCCTTCCAATGCCATTGGGTGGGGTGGGGGGCCGCAAGAGAAGACAGGCAACAGCTGCACACCAGCTCGGACCACGTTGCCACCTGCTCCCGCTTTGTGTGTTGCAGGGACGGACACGGCAGAGAAGATCACACAGTTGGAGGGGAAGGTGAAAAAGCTGACGGAGGAAGCAGAAGCAGGTAAGTTGGGGAGAGAAAACAGGTTGCAATTTTTAAAAAGTCCACCGAGAATTGGTGCAATTGCATTTTTTCAAGCGGTCCCAAATTGGAGAGGGGAGGTTTCACCTGCACCGGACTCTAGTGTGAATTTGGACCTGCTTGTTTGCGCGTCTCCTTTTATTTACCGGTTTCCACACACGCACAACACCTTCCTCATTCAGCTGCAGCTCCTTTTCTCTCCCCTCCCTCTCTTTTCGCCTTTGCCAGCCAAGACGCGACTCCTGTCCCAGATGACAGCCTTGCAAAGGAGCTTCAGAGGCATGAATTGCGACCTGCAGAACTTCAAAAACAACCGAACAGGTCAGGAGTGTGTGTGTGTGTGGGGGGCTGTCTGGAAAGCAGAGTGCCTGAGTGTCAGGGAAGCGTGCTGGGAGCGGTGTGCCGGTGGCAGGTGAGCCCCGGGCAGGGCGGCCTCACTCTGCGGCTTGCTCATGGCCTGCCGTAGGCACGCAGTGCTCCACAGCAGCGCACTGCCGGCGGGCGAGCCCCGAGCAAGCCCGTCCGGGGCTCGCCCGCCGGCAGCACACCACTCCCAGCATGCAGGCACAGCGTCCAACGCATGCGTCCAACACATGCTGCACCTGTGCACTGGGAGTGGCACGCTGCCGCTGGGCGAGCCTGGGATGGGCTTGCTTGGGGTCCGCCGGCGGCGCACAGTGCTCCATAGTGCCGTGCTGCCGGTGGGCGAGCCCTGAGCAAGCCCATCCAGGTGGAGGCGAGCCAGGGAGGGGTGCCCAGAGTGTCACCCTCTCCAGGATGGTACCCGGGGCTCCCCGATCCCCCTCCCTACGCCACTGCGTCAGAGCCCAGCAGGGTGGTGGAAGGGATCTGCGAGGCTGAAGGTTCCCAACACCACCGGAGCAGCAGGGAGACATCCTGCAGGAGTGACAGGCTCCGTGGGGAAGGGGCTGTGGGATGCCCCCAGTTCCCGACACCTACAAAGCGGCTCAGGGGAGGAGGGAGCAACGGCAGTTCTGTCGCCCCAATTGCGTACAGGGGTGAAACGCAGGGATGAGAGGAGGAGACTTGGGTGCCCAAGTTCTTTTGCTGGGGGGCGCTCCAGAAAAGCGCCACTTCCGGGATCTGAGAGTGACTAAGATGGTGTTGGAGGAGACTCTTGAGAGTCCCATGGACTGCAAGAAGATCAAACCTATCCATTCTCAAGGAAATCAGCCCTGAGTGCTCACTGGAAGGACAGATCCTGAAGCTGAGGCTCCAGTACTTTGGCCACCTCGTGAGAAGAGAAGGCTCCCTGGGAAAGACCCTGATGTTGGGAAAGATGGAGGGCACAAGGAGAAGGGGACGACAGAGGATGAGATGGTTGGATAGTGTTCACGAAGTGACTAGCATGAGTCTGACCAAACTGCGGGAGGCAGTGGAGGATAGGGGTGCCTGGCGTGCTCTGGTCCATGGGGTCACGAAGAGTCGGACACGACTCAACGCCTAAACAACAACAAGGATTGCCTTATTTCAAAGAAGTGGAAAAGTTGTTGAGTTATTTCTGGATCCCGGATATGTCCAGGGAAACCAGCCCTAGCATGGGAATATTCTGCTGGAACATTCCAAAATAGATCAATGATTAACTATTGATTATTCCCTAGTACTCTATGCCATTTTTGGAGTGGCAAATTTGCAATCTTGCAAGGGCAGTTTCTGGAATAGAAGCAAAGAAACTTGCTAGTCCTCTGTCGTCCCCTTCTCCTTGTGCCCTCCATCTTTCCCAACGTCAGGGTCTCTTCCAGGGACGTAACCCGAACAATTCATTCAAACCCAGAAAAAACGGAAAAAACCGCGAAAAACACCCTGCGCATGCACAAGTTGCGCGCAGCGTCGGGTTGCGCTTCTGGGTTAGCGGAGTTCGTAACTTGAAAAGTATGCAACCCGAAGCATACGTAACCTGAGGTACGACTGTATTGTGACTAAGAAGAATTAACAACAGCAATTCGAGGCTCTTGGAAAGGGATTGCAACATTCAGAAAGTTGAAAATAACAATAGGCTAAAAAGAGAGGAAAGCTTGCATGAGTTTTCTAAACAACTGGGTAGGCTAAACATGAAAATAGGGAAACCCTAACCATGAACCACGAACCCCCTGACCCTAACACCTACGCAACCCTGGTTCGATCCAACATTAGTCAGAGAAGTCCCACTGAAATCAGTGGACCTCAGTTGTTCAATTGGTACTAATTGGAGTCTGACTAACGCTGAATGTCCCTCTATCCTTTCTGTCGCCTGGTTCCCCCAGAGCCCTGCTGCCCCAAAGGGTGGGACAACTTTCGGAAAAGCTGTTACTGGGAGTCCCGACTCGGGAGGTCCTGGGAGGAAGCCAAGTCTGATTGCGAAGCCCGAGACGCCCACCTGGTGATCATCAACTCCATTGAGGAACAGGTAGGGGCCCTGGGGATTTTGCTGTGGGTTTGGTGGTAGGGAGGGGTAAAATGTGAGGGGTCACCTCCGTCCTTGCGGAGCCTCCTGGGTGTTAAGGTCAGCAGAGGAGTCCCTCTTAAAATCATAGAATGGTAAAGTTGGAAGGGACCCCTAGGGGTCATCTAGTCCAACCCCCTGCAATGCGGGAATCTTTTGCCCAACGTGGGGCTCAAACCCACAACTCTGAGGTTAGGAGTCTCATGCTCTTCCGACTGAGCTATCGCTGGCTGTACTGACAGCATTTGAAGTAATTGGACTAGGCAACCGGCAGGGACCGTTCCAACTCTGCAGCTCTATGATTCTACGAATGAAGGAAAGGACACGGGTGGCGCTGTGGGTTAAACCACAGAGCCCAGGGCTTGCCGATCAGAAGGTGGGCAGTTCGAATCCCCGCAATGACGAGGTGAGCTCCCGTTGCTCAGTCCCTGCTCCTGCCCACCTAGCAGTTCGAAAGCACGTCAAAGTGCAAGTAGATAAATAGGTACCACTCTGGCGGGAAGGTAAACGGCATTTCCATGCGCTGCTCTGGTTCGCCAGAAGCAGCTTTGTCATGCTGGCCACATGACCCGGAAGCTGTATGCTGGCTCCCTCAGCCGATAAAGCGAGATGAGCGCCGCAACCCCAGAGTCGTCCGCAACTGGACGGTCAGGGGTCCCTTTACCTTTACCTTTATGAGTGTAGGAATCTCAGCGAAAGCATCCATGACAGATGGCCATCCAACCTCTGCTTAGAAACCTCCAAGGAAGGAGAGACCATCATCTCCCATGCCCAATTCCCTCAACCATTCCTCATAAAGCTTGGTTTCCACCAGTTTGGTGTCGTAGTCGTGTGTACAGTCAAACCTTGGTTGTCAAACATAACCTGAAACATTTGACAACTGAGGCGTGGCTTCCGATTGGCTGCAAGAGCTTCTTGCACTCAAACAGAAGCTGTGTCGGACTTTTGGGTTCCAAAAAACGTTCGAAAACCAGAGCATTCACTTCCGGGTTATCAGCGTTCGGGAGCCGAAATTTTCAAAACCAAAGCCGTTTGAGAACCAAGGTTTGACTGTATTTGTGATAATAACATATCAAAGAATGCATTCTATTGTGGAACATCGCTTTGCAAAAATGGGTATCTGACACAAATGTACAAAAAATATTAGGTGAAAGCTAATATGCTGGTGAATTTTGCGAATTTTTTGCTGACAAATCCTGCAATTTTCAGTGCAAGTAAGAGCTGCAAAAATACATACCCTAGGGTAAGATTTGCATAAGAATGTTATATTAAAATATAGGCTATCATCGCCATAATATTAGGGATTTTTGTTGTAGCAAAAATGTGTCTGTTAGTCACAATTGCATACAAAAAAATAACGTGTATAGCAGGACGAATTTGCCCTAAAATGCTGGTGGATTTTCATAGTGGCTGTTGTTGTTTTTAATTGCAAACTGATGTGGTAATGTCGAGAACTGGATTTTAAAATGAGAAACAGAGCTGACTGATCCTGGCGCTGTTCTCTCTTAGTGTTTTCTACTGTTTTTTCCCCCCCCCTCACACCAGCGATTTGTGGCCGTCCGTGTGCGCCCGCAGTTTATGTGGATTGGCTTGAGTGACGCCACCGGGAGCTGGAAGTGGGTGGACGGGACCCCCTACACCGTTCGCCAAGAGTAAGTTTGCGGGTGGCGGTGCGGCCAACCCATAATGCAATGTGGGGTTTCGGCCACATTCGCATTAAAAGTCCTGTGATACAACTTTTAAGAGTCTGGCTTCCCCCAGAGGATTCTGGGAGCTTGTTCAGAGCGCTGAGACTTCTGAGGAGATGCCTGTCCCCCCTCATAGAACCAATTCCCGGAATTCCCTGGGAAGAGGAATTGACTGTTAAAAGTACTCTGAGCATTGTAGCTCTATGAGGGGAATTGGGGGTGGGGGCGGGTCTCCTGTCAATTCTCAGCACCCTTAACTAGCCACAGCTCCCAGAATCCTTTGGGAGAAGCCATGGCACCATAGTTGTCAGTAGCTGGCCGGCTGCCGTCTTGAGAAAACGGCACACAAGAGGTAATTCATGGAAGATTTATTGCATACAAGCAATTAGCCTCCGACCGCTCTCTCTGAGCGACCGTCTATTGCTGGCATATACAACAGATTGGTCATTATCTTCTGGCCGATCACGATCTACGGGCTGATCACGGGTGTGTTCCTGGTCGATGAAGTGATTCCTGCGGTGTTCCTTATGTACCCCTTTAAAAAAGCTCAACAACTGTGAGGCTTCCTCCCCTCAAAAAGATCACCGACCCTGGTAGACTGCCAGTTGTTTTATACTGGGAGTAGATTGCAGTCTCTTGGGAGTTGGACGTACCTGATTTATCACAATCAAGTTGACTCTTCTGAAGAGTGCTTCCGGCTACTGCAGAATATCCTGAACCTCCTACCCTTACGTCTCGGGGGTCGTCTTCTGTCTTGGACTTCTGCCATTCGTCTAGTCCTGGGACTGATGGGGTCAGCTAACTCCTCCTCCTGTGAGGAAATGCTCTCCCTCCCTTGTGTCGTGAGTGACTGTGATTCCTCAGAAAGCTGGCTCCCCTCCAGCCCGCCTTTGCTAAGTTGATAAGCTTCATTCCTGCCAACTACAGAGGGAAGAGGGATCAGCCCACTGGTTCCAGCTGTCTGAGAAACCTGCAAGTCTCTCTGTTCTCCTTCTGCCTGCCTTCTAGCTCAGGCTGTCCTTGGTTCTGGGCTGTCGTGTTCATGACAATAGTGCTTTTAATATATGACATGAATGTGCAGAGCTGTGTTTTGTGAACCATTCAGAGGTGGGGGAGAGGAGGATAGAGTGAGCCACAGCCTCAGTTATTATTATTATTATTATTATTATTATTATTATTATTATTATTATTATTTCATTTTCCATTTTACTAAAAAGACCAACAAAGAACTACAGAAAAGTAAAGAAAAAACACCAAAAAAATTTACACTCACATTAGACAAACGAACCAACAAGCTTAATATCTTCATATATTTAAGTGGAAAAAAAGAAAGAATTATACTTACACACATTTTGTCAAAAAAACCATAATAATTATCCTGGTGCACAAGACTTTGTTTATCCATTGCGACATAGAAACCAAAAATATGCTGTCGCCTCTGATTCTGTTTAGGTGCCACACAATGGTAAGGCTTCGCCCCTTGGTGTCTCTGTCACGAAATCTTTGCCTTGGCATACGGAGCAGCAAAACCGTTTGGTTTTAGATGATAAGAGCTGAAAATAATTGTGACTCTTCTAGCCTTTCCCTGTCTCTAACGAGACCACGCATAGAGCTTTTACCGATGAAAATATGAGTCCTAGAGTGGCCGTTTCCTCAGCGCTGCACAGCCACATCCTGTTGACTAGGCATGGAACTTTTAGCACAGAATAGCCTACATGTGTCCTGGGATGTGGGTGGCGCTGTGGGTTAAACCACAGAGCCTAGGGCTTGCTGATCAGAAGGTCGGCGGTTCGAATCCCTGCGACGGGGTGAGCTCCCGTCGCTCGGGGTCCCAGCTCCTGCCCACCTAGCAGTTCGAAAGCACATCAAAAGTGCAAGTAGATAAATAGGTACCGCTCCGGTGGGAAGGTAAACGCCGTTTCCGTGCGCTGTTCTGGTTCGCCAGTAAAGTGAGATGAGGGCCGCAACCCCAGAGTCATCCGCGACTGGACCTAATGGTCAGGGGTCCCTTTACTTTTACTTTTACCTTTACCTGAGTCCTAGAGTGGCCGCTTCTTCAGCACTTCAGCCGTGTCCTGTTGGAGCTTTCACCCAAGCACCAAAGGTCTCTGGTTTGGCCCCTGTATTCTCAGAGAAATTGCAGGATCCGGGATATTCCTGATCTGGGGACCTTACTTAGAGGGCATGGGGAGGTGGTCATCAACCTATGTGCTTTAGCCTCCACCCCTGCCCCCTCTTGACCTAGAACTCAACCTCTGCGCCCATTCGCTAAGAACCTAAGTGCATTTTGCACCCTTGCTTTCCGTGACTGAACCTGGAAGTGTTTGAGAGTCATAACCTGAGGTTTCTCTTTTTTGCCTTCCAGGGACTGGGCCCCAGGCCAGCCAGATAACTGGTACGAACACGGACTTGGGGGAGGAGAGGACTGTGCCCATCTCCACCGTGACGGCCGCTGGAACGACGACCACTGCTCTCGCAACTATGGCTGGGTCTGCGAGATGGAGGCAGTGGAATAAGTGGGGGGGGAGCCTGCCCTTTGACCCCTGGCTCCACGAAACTGAGTTCTCACCAGTTGCTGAGGGATAATGGCATCCTGGGGCAACCGGGAGCAATTTGGCTGCCTTTGCCTGGGGAGGTTTTTCACTTTCCTCTCAAACAACCCCCCTTGCCTACTGTGTCCTAAAACATAGCCAAGCATACGAAGCCCTCCGTACTTGACTGCTTTATTTCATTTTTTTTTTAAACCCAAGTTTTAATTTTCTACACCGGCAATGGGCACCCAGAACCGCAGCGTGGAGCCTCGATTCCCCTGTTGAGAGTCTGGCTCCAACCATTAACAACACAGCCAGGGCCGGATTGATACCTTTAGAGGCCCCTAAGCACTTAAAGGATTTTTGGTGCCCCCGTGGATATCTAATTCAGAATGCAAACAAGAATGAACCGTGAAATAAAATTTTATTTTTCGAAACGAAACGAAGCCTACAGTAGGGTGGGGGATAATGTTTATTTTTTACATACTTCCACTTTATCTGCATTTGGGGGGAAAATTTCTCCTACTTTTTCCGATTACAAAGTGATCAGATCCGCAAAACTAATATTATGTAACACATCTGCTTCTGTACTTGGTAGAGATAAGGAATCCAGTCTGCCTCGTTGCACAGTTGCTCCGTTGGAGTTTTTTTAATAGACTTCAGCTGAGAAAATGAACGATCGGCTGAGCGGTTTGTGACCACAAATATTTTTAAAAGGCAATGCAGAATTTCTGTGCCGCACCCCCTTCCCTTTGGCGCCCTAGGCACGGGTTTATTTTGCTTAATGGTTAATCCAGCTCTGAACACAAACCCTTCTGCCCCTTGGTTGCATGTGAGACCCCCCCCCCAAAAAAAACATCTCTTTCTCCTTTATTACTTTCCCCATTTCCTGGTTTTTCCTTCCGGCCTTTCACTTTCCTCGCAGGAAGTTGCTCTCTCTGCAAACATTCCGCTGCTGTCGTTTCCCCCTCCCTGCACTGGGAACGCACGCTATCCTTTAGCTCCCTGGGCGAACTGAGCTTATATTCATCAGGCAAAAGATCTGACCGTGTGGCTCTTAGCATTGTTATAAAAATTAGGTTCAACCCCAGAAGGGAGTCCACGAACCCGGGGAGAGCCTTAGTAGGGCTCCCCTCCTCTCAAGAGCACTTATGAATAAAATAGAGACGATACAGAATCCCCCAAAGCAAGGCGATTGCCCTGTATTTTATTACTGCTGCAGCAGGGTGTCTTTGCAAGCAAAAAGACCCCGAACAAAGGTGTGCAAGCTCCTATATAGACTTTTGAAATTCCCCCCCCCCAGCTCAAGACGACCCCTCCATACATTAGAATTACATCACAAATTGGGAGGGTCTGGTAGCATCTTGGACCCTGCCCCCATGTCTCCTCTCGCCCTCCACCAAAAACCCATCAGGTGAAACAAAGATATTTACATTTCCCTATATCCCAGCCAAGTTAATCACACCCTTTTGTCTGACACAGGTATCAGGATGCCAGAGATTATCACTCAGGCAGAGGTCTGCTGAGTAGCTGGAGGGGCAACCCCCCCCCCTTTGTTCCTGAGACAAAGAAATACTTGGTCAGTTGGGAGTGAGGCCTGTCTTCCTGTGCTGGTTTTCAGACATGTGGCCTTATTTGTTTTGGTGCATTAATAACAATTATTATTATATATAAATAAAATACCTTAAAATTCTTACAACACAATTAACGTACAGTTTCTGGAACTTGGAACAGGGAAGGCAGGTGTGTTTTGGGAGGGGCAGGGGAGCGATGCCCCATTTCTCTCTGCGCTTGCAGATTGGCTGGGGAATTTCCAAGCACAGGGCACAGGGCTTCTTGGCAATAACCATAATAATCGGGGAAACAGAATAAAATCCTGGGTTACGCCACTCCTCACCTGGAGCGATCAGCTTGGCTGGCAGGCTTGTCAGAGTGCAGCCCTTGTTGCTAATGAGGGCCGTGCTAAATGACTGGTTTGGTCTCACCCAAGGAGCACCCAGCTCTCTGCGCCAACTGATTCCCGGTTTCAGGTGGAGCCCAACCAGGTGACCCGGCGTGCAGCCAGGCCTCTCAAATCTTCCTCAGGTGTCAGCTGAGATGTCAGAATCCTGCCGGGGTGAGAGGAGAGCTTGGAGGAAAGTCTGCCAAGGAGGCAGGGAGGACTAATGGCTAGGGGTGGTTCTGCTGTGCTTCCACTGTCAGACAAAATAAAAAATTTTAAAAAAATTCCTTCCGGTAGCACCTTAGAGACCAACTGAGTTTGTTCTTGGTATTCAGAAAATACCTGAAGGCAGCCCTGTTTAGGGAAGTTTTTAATCCGTGATATTTTAAATATTTGGGTTCCACGATCACTGCAGATGGTGACAGCAGTCACGAAATTAGAAGACGCCTGCTTCTTGGGAGAAAAAGCAATGACAAACCTAGACAGCATCTTAAAAAGCAAAGACATCACCTTGCCGACAAAGGTCCGTATAGTTAAAGCTATGGTTTTCCCCAGTAGTAATGTATGGAAGTGAGAGCTGGACCATAAAGAAGGCTGATCGCCGTAGAATGGATGCTTTTGAATTATGGTGCTGGAGGAGACTCTTGAGAGTCCCATGGACCTGCAAGAAGATCAAACCTATCCATTCTGAAGGAAATCAGCCCTGAGTGCTCACTAGAAGGACAGATCCTGAAGTTGAGGCTCCAGTACTTTGGCCACCTCATGAGAAGAGAAGACTCCCTAGAAAAGACCCTGATGTTTGGGAAAGATGGAGGGCACAAGGAGAAGGGGACGACAGAGGATGAGATGGTTGGACAGTGTTCTCGAAGCTACTAACATGAGTTTGGCCAACTGCGAGAGGCAGTGAGGATAGGCGTGCCTGGCGTGCTCTGGTCCATGGGGTCACGAAGAGTCGGACACGACTGAACGACTGAACAACAACAACAATTTTAAATGTATTTTAATATTTATGGAAGCCACCCAGAGTGGCTGGGAAGACCCAGCCAGATGGGTGGGGTACAAATAAAATAATAATAATAATTATTATTATTAGTATTATTATTATTATTATTATTATATTATTATTATTATTATATTAGCTTTCGTGTGCATGCACACTTCTTCAGATACATGCACACGGAAGCTCATACCAAGAACAAACTCAGTTGGTCTCTAAGATGATACTGGAAGGAATTTTTTTATTTTTAATTTTCTTTTGACTATGGCAGACCAGCACGGCTACCTACCTGTGACTGGATCCACAAGTCAGAGGCAGCTTCTGAAGGCCAGTTTCCGGAAATCGCAAGAGGGGAGAGTGGCTCTGCTGGAATCGAACCCTCACATAACAGGGAACGGAGGAGGCAATGGGCTTTGGGGAGATGGAATTGCAGGGGGTTGGACTAGATGACCGTTGGGGGTCCCTTCTACTCTACAATTCTGTGAATGCTGGGGGGGGGGGTTGGAGGAGAGAGGAGACGTCGAGGCGATGAAGAAAAACTGTGAGAGGCAAAGATCAAAAGGACGGCGCTACGAACGTTCGGGGATCGTGGGCTCAAAAATGTTGTCTGCCTAGTAATCGCAGCAGTATTTAGGGTCCCGGGGCAATTTTGCAGCCGCCTCCCCACCTTGAGCGTGCAAATCCGGAAATTCAAGTGCCACAGTTGGCTGACACCTTAAAAATAGCCGCGCCGGCTACAAATTTTTACCTGCTGCCAAGCCACAAAATGATAACTCACATTGTGGGTATGAGCAAATCTGCCCAAATCAGCCCAGGTCTTGGCAGTGACGGCAAATCTGTGGCTAGTCACTGAAGGTACGAGTTCAAATCCTGAGTACGTGCTGCAGGAAACGAACCTGTGATGATGGAAGAGACAACGTTTTCCACACACACCCCCCTACTCCTGTTTTTCTGCTCACCTGTTTTCACCCCTCGGTCCAGTTTGTTATGTTTTGTCTCCCTGCCTGGGAAACCAGGTTGGTGAGTAATTAGCGCGTGTTGTTTAATAACAGCAAGGCGTGTGGAATGCTGCCTTGGGAGGAGGAGGAGGGGACAGATCCAAATGAGGCAGCTCCTGGCATGGTTTCTGTGGAGTTTGCACAAAGAGGCACGTAGGGAAGGCATGGACGCGCCAACCTTCCTCATCAGCGCTTTGGGTCCCCGTTGGGGGAAGGCTGGTTTGGAGCTACAAACGAGGACGTGAAGGCGGATCAGGCCAAGGGCCCATTTGGGCCAGCATCCTGTTCCCACAATCGCCAACCAGGGTGCCCCAGTGGGAAACCAGTGAGCAGGATTCAAACACAAGGGCATTCGGCCATCCTGCGGCTTCTAGCAACAGGCATTCAGGAGCACTGCTTAGAACCATAGGATGGTAGAGCCGGAAGGGACTTGTGCACAGGAAGCACAAGCCAAGCGTCCCATCCAACCTCTGCTTAAAAACCTCCAAGGAAGGAGAGTCCATCACCTCCCAAGGAGGGCGTCCGTTCCACTGTCGAAGAGCTCTTGCAGCCAGAAAGTTCTTCCTAGTGTCGTAATCTCATTTCCTTTCACTTGAAGCCACTGGTTTGGGTCCTCTCCTCTGGAGCAGCAGAAAACAACTTTGGGGAAAGCCCAGGATTAAACATAAACTATTAATTGATATCAAAGAAAGGGGGGATTTTACCTGTTAGATTTGAAACTCTATTACGAGGCGGCCTGTCTCTCCTGGTCAGGGAATGGTGTACACTACAAAATACAGACCTTCTAGACCTGGAAGCACATGACAACTGTTATGGCTGGCATGCCTACTTAGGTATTGTGATGTGAAATAACAAATATTACAATTTACTTCTCTTTTTTCTGGGTAAGCCCTTTGTTTGTTATTTCTTTTTAATTTCAATAAAGCATTTATATATATATATAAAACCAGACTGACCCCACAGCAAACCCACAACAATGCCCTTGCTTAGAACAGGGGGACCCTAGTTCCAGGAGCTGAACGTGGCCCCCACAGGTTTTTCTATGTGGCCCTTGAAACTTTCATCACACAACCCTTCCTCTTGCACAGCCACACACCCAAATGCCATCCCTCCTCCAAACATTCCTTGAGGGTTTTTTTTTTTGGCCTGCTTTGAATATGACATTGAATTCCGATAACACCTCTGTGCTTGCTCCTTCGGATGTAGGGCAAGGAGGGTTGGGTGAGAGTGTGGGTGTAGAAACTAGGCTTCCGACGAGAGGCGAACATCTGCATTTGTTACTCTGCAGATTTTGGCTTCTTCCCCTGTACACACCCAGAAGACGATGGTGTGGCTCCTGAGCTCTGAAAAATGTCCCCCATCCCTTGCACACAAGATAAGCACAAGCCAGAACCAGGCCTGCAACCTCTATTTATTTATTTATTTATTATTGCATTAATATTTCACCTTTTTCCCTCCACGGAGCTCAAGGCAGCTTATATGATTCTCATTTAATTCCCCCCCCCCGGAAAACAACACCCTGCGAGGTAGGTCAGGCCAGAGTGAACGACTGGCTCAGTGAGGTCACCCAGCGAGCTTCACTGCCGAGTTGGGATTTGAACCCAGGCCTCTCCCAGGTCCTAGTCCGACGCTCCAACCCAAGGATCTCAAATGGCGTGAGGGAAGTTCCGCCCTGGTGTGGCAGGAGAGGATGGCAAGAGTGGTGGGAAGATTTGAGGACACTCAAAGGAACATTTAAACATTTCAGCTCAGCAGAGCAGAGCATCGTATCAAAACAATTTTATTTATTTGCAGAACATGGACAGAGGATCTTTTCAAAATGAGAGCTAGAGCATTACGTTGCTGGAGGTTGTGAATTCTCCTTCCTTGGAGGTTTTTAAGCAGAGGTTGGGTGGCCATCTGTCATGGATGCTTTAGCTGGATTCCTGCATCGCAGGGGGTTGGACTAGATGACCCCTGGGGTCCCTTCCAGCTCTACAGTTCTACGATTCCGTGAATCTAAGTGATAACGAGGCAATTCTAGTTGTGATCCAGAATCACGGTTCAAACACAGTGCTAGAGAATACCCGTTTATAATTATATTTTTGGAATGGTTCATGTCACCTTGTAGCTGCCTTGTTTTATATTTTCTGGCTAATACAGTATAAAGGAGTCGTGTTGGATGTTACGAATCAAGCACGGCTTATTTTTGTTTCCCAGCGTCTTTCTTATCAATAAAAAATTCAGTGTGGAGCGAGCAGATTTTATTCTCAAAGTGCGGCCCAGAAAAAAAGAAAAGTTTGAGAACCACTGCTCTGACCACTATACTGGCTCTCAGCTTAGAAGGAAAACCAACTAAAGCATTGAGGATCATTTTAAAATAATCTCTCCTCCGCCCTGCCCCCCGCCCCCGTTGTTCTGCGCCTGGATCTGACGACACCTGTTTACTCAGGGAGTAAAGGGCCTCCCTGAGTTTGCACAGGACGTGATTCACAGCCTCCTCCCTCCCGGTCCCAAGCTGACGAAAAGGGATCTTCCCGTTTTGTTTTGTTTTCTGTCCAGAAGAATATTTTTGATAGCCAAGAAACAGGATTCAGAAATCCCAGGCTGGCTCACTCCTGACGCCGCTTCCCTTTCAGGTTTGCTGCAGAGGGAATATTCCATATTCTGGGCTCCCAAATCTGATGCAACAGAAGATAAGTGAAGAATGTGGGAGAAGATATAATTAGATTCTGCAAATGATGCGTTGTTGCAGTCTTTTAGATCCCAAGCAGCCTGTAGAACTAGTGGCCTCCTTTAATCTTCTGGCATCTTAGGCGAGAAAGTGGTCATATTGGGCGGCGTCAGCAGGAGAGGAGTGGGGTTCGCGGAGGGCAGAGGAAAAAACAAGACCTTTGCCCCTTTCCTGGTGCTTCTAACATGAGGTGCGCTGTTGGGCCTGAATCCCGCTTGGGACATCGCATCGCCTGACCTGTTGGTTCTTCCCTTTTCCCAATCCATTCATAGAATCATATGAGTTGGAGGGGACCCCGAGTGTCATCTAGTCCAACCCCCCTTGCAATGTAGGAATCTCAACTAAAGCATCAACGGCAGGTGGCTATCCAACCTGTGCTGACTCAGGCTTTTTGGCAAAGGCACTCTTCACATGCTCAGAAATGCTGCTTTATAACTTCACTGAAAGCAGAAAGTTAAGTATTATGCTTGGAGAAGGGAGGGTTAAAGCAACTGGGGAGATTCAGGAGGGAGATTTTTAATTTTATTTCAACAGCTAGCGGCTCAAAGAGGTGGGCGCTGGGAAACTGCCCTCCATTTTTCAAATATATATTTTACTAAATTTCCAAAAAGTCCACATAAGCAATCCAAGACATGATATATTTTTCTATTCTTTTTTCGATTTCCCCCCCATTCCCGTGATGTTTCCTCTTCCGTTTTTTTTCCCCTTGCAGACAGGGGTGTCTGGAGATCGGTGGGCAGGTGGGTGGGGTGCCAGGACGCCTGGGTCCCCTCCTCGCTTCTAGGAGGCGGGACTCCCGGATCCACCCCCATACCTGTTCTAGGAGAGGCGCGAGAGGCGACTCGCGGGGCGGGGTGGAGAGAAACGCCCGCCCCGGACGCCTGGGTCCCTTCCCTCCGTCCGTCCCTCCGTCCCTCCCTCCCTCCCGGGCGTCCGTCGGGGCGGAGACCGGCGCCTTGCCCGCCCCCCCGGCCGGTCCTCCCTTATAAAGAGCGGCCGGCGCCGAGATAAGCTCAGCTGGGCGCAGCGCTGCGCTCCACTTCCTGCGCCGGCACCGGGAGCCGCCCAGAGACCTCTCCGCTCCAGGTACAGCGACCCCCCCCCCAGGATCGGGGACCCCCTGTCCTGTTTTCCTCTTGGGTGGTCCTTCCCCCCTTAGGACAGCCCCCCCCAAAGGATCCCCCTCCCCCCAGGCCCTTTTGGGGTGGGTGGCTTGGGGGCCTTTTCCTGGGTTGAAATATTTCTAGCCGACCAGCCATCCCTGAAGTTTTTTCCTGGTACAACCAGCCCCTTTCTGGAAGATCAAGTTTTTAATTCTTTTTTTTTAAAAAACTTGTTGGACTTTGATGTCATCTGTGCATTCACTTCGGGTTGTTTTCCTTGTTGTTTTAGATACAATTTATTAATTTTATATAACAAACAAACCAAAAAAAAACCCCAACACATTCGAAAATTCACACCTTATATCTTAACTGGCTTCCCTCCACTCCCCCTCCTGGTTCCATTATTTCATACTTATTCACGCACGTCCTTATACACTAATCTTATATTTTAACAATCCAATTTCAAAACCTTGTCCATGTTGTTACACAAAGCTTGCAGAGTATGCATTGAAATGTTTCCCTTTTTGAAAAGGTTGTTTTTGACCGTAGGTTTGGGGGTGTTTCTCCTGGCTTGGGGATTTTTCTTTCTTTCTTTTTTTTTTTAAAAAAGAAGGTTCGCAGGTTTGTAGCGTTGGAAGGGAACCCGTGGGTCATCTAGTCCAACCCCGTGCAATGCCAGACACAGGGCTCGAACCCACGGCCCCGAGATTAAACTGATCAGACCTTCTTCCCCCTCCTCAGCTGGGTGCAGCTTTTGCCAACCCGGTGCCCCTCCCCAGATGTTTTGGACTACAACGCCCATCATCCCGAGTCAGCTTGGCCCAATTCTTGTGGACCTTCCCCTCGAATGTTACAGCCCGAGTTCCTTGTCAAAACTCCCAATTTTATTGCAGTTTTACTGCTAGGTGTATTGTATTGGAAATCCATATTTGCTCCACCTCCTGTCCGAATTAAAAAAATATTCCAAGCAGAGGGGCTGAAAATAGGGTTATTCCTCCACCCTTTTAGAGCTGCAACGTTTAAATTGGTCGGTTGCTTAGATGAATTGTCTTTAAAAACTTTTAAATCATTGAGGAGGAAAAGTCAATTTATTTTTTTGGGGGGAGGTGATTAGTCAACCTTAAGGGCTCTCTGGGAAGGAATTCCCACAAAGGACCCCCCCACACACACACCTTGTTATTTTACGGTATTTATACATGCCACTTAATCGGTGAAAATCTCTTAAGCGGTTTACATGAAATCATGTAAAATAGGCACAAGAAAATGCTGGTAAAATCAAAATTTACAAACAAGGAGGTATAAAATTATCCAAAAAAGGAGAAGGCAGAATCAGCAGTGTTAAAATGATACAAAGTGTTTATATATACAGGTGAAACTCGAAAAATTAGAATATCGTGGAATAGTCCATTTATGCAAGCAATTGTTTTCATTAGCTACTGGAGTTTAATATATGAGATAGACTTGTGACATTCAAAGCAGATAATGTCAAGACACTGTTTGTTATGATGATTATGGCGTACAGCTGATGAAAGCCCCAAAGCTGAGATTGTTAATTTGGGGTTCTCATCAGCTGTACGCCATAATCATCACAATTATAAGAAATAAAGGCTTGACATATCTCGCTTTGGATGTCATAAGTCTATCTCATATTTAGTTTCACCTTTTAATTTGAATTACTGGAAGAAATGAACCTTCCCACGATATTCTAATTTTTCGAGTTTCACCTGTACCCTATCTATCTATCTATCTATCTATCTATCTATCTATCTATCTATCTATCTATAAAATAGAATGTAGGGTCTTCTAGTTCAACCTGAGCTAAAGAATCTGACAGATGGCTATCCAACCTGTTTAAAAATCTTCCAGTGAAGGGTTAACAACCCTCCAATTTGTAGCTCCGGCATTTGAATGCCCTGTTATTATCATTTCATTGCACACTTGCTTCCATCTTCCCCCTTTCCCTTTGTCGAAATTAAATTAAATTGCAAGTTCTCTGGGGCGGAGCTTCCACCCCTGCCTGGGCTCTGAGACTGCCTGTGCAACTTCCAGCCATATACAGTATTTTCAACCTTGAGGACTAGAAACATTTTTTCCCCCTCTGAAAACAACGGCATAACAGCCAAGCAAGCTTTTCCGGAAGCCTAATTCTGAGGCCCGGACATTGTTGGTGTTTGTGCGAGGAATGCTAAAGTTTCCTGTGAATTTTCAAACGTGTGATGTATTTATGTTTGATGTTTGCTCCTTGGAGGCCCAAGCAGCAAAAATTTATTACCTGTCTTGAGATGAAACATGCATGTGTCATAGCGAGGCGTCAAAGGAAGGGGAGAAATAAACGCATTCAGTTCTTAATGACTGCCTTGACCTCAGCTTCTCCTGGTCTGTTTGTAGAAAAGAACCTGCAGGACAGGGCTGGGAACTCCAGATGTTGTTGTACTCCAACTCCCATTAGCCCCAGCCAGGCGGGAGCCAGGGATTATGGGAGTTGTAGTCCAATAATATTGGGAGGGCCCCACAGGCTTCCTCCCCCCCTCCTTTAACAACATGTTTAAGGCGTCAGAATAGTTGCTTACTCATACGCAAAGGTTCAGAATGAGGCCAGCAAAACTATTGACTGGATAGAAAGTTTGCAGCGTTGTGAGATTTTAGTTTAGAGAAAAGGTAATAGGCAAAGGGATGGAGGTTGATAAAACGAAGCGTGGCGGGGAGCAGGAGAATAGAGGAAAGCTCCCCCCCCCTCCCTCATAACGATAGAATCTGCAGGCATCCGAGGAACATGAACATCGGCAAAGCCAGGGCAGATACAACAAAGTCTTTCTTCACTTGGCGCATGGTTTAAACTGTGGAATTCCCTGCTGCAGGAGGCAGTGACGGCCACCAATTTAGATGGCTTTAAAAGAGGATTGGAGAAATTCCTGGAGGAGGAGAGGGCTATTACAGGTAGAATCGTAGAGTTGGAAGGTACCCCCAAAGGTCATCCAGCCCAACCCCCTGCAATGCAGGAATCTCAGCTAAAGCATCCATGACAGGTGGCCATCCATCCTCTGCGTTAAAATTTCCAGGGAAGGAGAATCCACCTGTCTGTTCCACTGTCGAACAGCTCTTGCTGTCGGAAAGTTCTTTATGCTTCTAGATTCCAGTTGTTGCAGAAGGGAAGTGTTGCCCTCACGTTCGAATCCTGCGTGAAGGTTTCCCTTCCAGGCCTGTGGTTGTCCCCTGTGAACAGGACGGTGGCCTCGATGGGCCACTGGCCTGATCCCAGCAGGCTGTTGTTCTGCTCCGATGCGTACTCGATCCACAAATTCATCATTCATTCTTTTTTTTAAATTATTTTTATTCGGTTTTTTCCAATTAATGTTTACATTCAAACTCACATATAGATAAAATGCAAGATTCTTTTGAATCTATAGACTTCCCTCCACCCTTCCCTAGGTTCCACACTGATCCTTTTCTGCTGCATATTCTACATCAGACGTCTCCAACTACGGTCCGCGGGCCGGATATGGCCCAAGGGACTTGCTTATCTGGCCCGCGGCGACCCTTGCCGCCCGCTGCCGCCGCCCGCTCTTACCGGCGCGGCTGCCCACTTCCAGGTCGGAGGAGCACCGGAAATATCTTGTGCGCATGCGCAAGCATCATTTCCGGTGAACTTCCGGGTCGGAGGAGGCCGTGTGCATGCGCACAAGCTATTTCCGGTGCTCCTCCGACCCAGTGGAGGCACCCGTCCGAGGCCGGGTAAGGTTGCCAACCCCTGTTTTGCATCATCCAATTGATTAATTACCCGTTACATCCAAAATCTTTGCTATATTACAAGTGTTATTTGAGTCCTGTTAAAGAGTTCAGTTGTTTACAATGTTCTTCCAAGCAGGGACGTAGCAAGGGGGGCATAAGGGGCGGTCTGCCCCATGTTCCATAATGGAGGGGGTGACAAATTATCAGGAACAATTACTGCCCTACTAGGGTGGTTCATAAAAAAACTTTTTTTTAATGCCTGCTCCAAAGGTCTTATCTTACTATACTGGGGATTATATAGCTATATATGAATTTCATGCATACGGTTAATATCTTGACCCACCTCCACCAAAATAGCTGTTCACTTGGCTGTGTTTTCCTATAAAGGCTGAAATTTCAGTTACTGTTCCCAACCCTAACCCTGTGGAAAGCCATCTAATTAGACTTTAATTTGATTTTGAGATGTTTTTGGGAGGTAATTTAATTATTGTTTGATTTTATACCAATGTTATGTATCTGATGTTGGCCACCCTGAGCCTGACTTCGGCCGGGGAGGGCGGGATATAAATAAAAGTTTATTATTATTATTTACTTGTTATTATTCCTTTGTAAGAAAATATGAAATAACGTAAAACCATTTTTGCGGGGGGGGGAATCAATGGGGAGGTGACAAGAAATTTCCCGCACCGGGTACCACCTGACATTCCTACACCTCGGGGGGGGGGGGTTGACAAATTTTTTTTTGCCCCCGGGTACCAATTTACCTTGCTACGCCCCTGCCCAAATACGATATAATTCCACACTATTCTTTATTAAAGTTTTGCTCTTCCTGATTTCTGATTTTTTTTGCGGCCTTTTCCTCCAATCTCTGAATAGTCCATCACTTTGGTCTGCCATAACTCTCTGGTAGGGACCTTGGCGTTTTTCCGTCTCTGGGCTACAGGCGTTCTGGCAGCTGACATACTTACCTGGCACGGAGACACCTTGATCACAAATGCTTCTTTCGCCAGGTGAAATCCCTCCTTCGCAACGATGCCGGGCAGCTGCGAGGCCCCGGGGCGGACGCCCGGCCTGGTGACCTTGAACGTCGGCGGGAAACTCTACAGCACCACCCTGGACACCCTGACCCGCTTCCCGGACTCCATGCTGGGCGCCATGTTCCGCGGCCCCCAGCCGGCCCTCACCGACAGCTGCGGCAACTATCATCGACCGCGACGGCAAAGCCTTCCGCCACGTCCTCAACTTCCTCCGCTTCGGCCGGCTGGACCTTCCCGAGGGCTACGCCGAGCTCTCCCTCCTGCGGGCCGAGGCGGACTTCTACCAGATCCGGCCGCTCCTGGAAGAGCTCCGGCGGGTCGAGGCGGAGCGCTGGCGGCAGAGGAGGAACGCGGTGCTGCACGCCGACGTGGACGCGCGGAAACGCCTGGTGCACTTCAACGTCCACCGCGGCCCGCAGAACTACGAGCTGAGCTCCAGCTGCCTGCACATCTTCACGGCCAACGTCTTCTGCAACGACAACATTTCCTGGCCCTGCTGCGGAGGCGGCTGGGCCATCGGGGGGCGGCGTGGAAGAGGGGCATTCTGGGAAGGTGCGTGGAACAATCCTCGAGGAGGACGGGCTCTCTCAGCGCCGACACCACGGCGAGGGATTCCGTCATCGGCAACGGAGACTTCGGAGGGCAGAAGCGGCGGCTGGGCGGTTCGGGGACCGGCGGCGAGCTGCGGATTTGGCGGGCGACTCCACGGACGAAGACGAGGCGGAATCGGACGAGGAGGCTTGGGGACTACTCCCCGGTGGGCACCAAGACGTGCCACCAACCTTTGCCTGGAGTGGGCGCCGCGCCCGGCCGAGCTTCCGGTGGCCGAGTACGGCAAGCAGAAGCTACAGCCCTCTGACGGTTGGCGGTAGAGGGAGGTCCGCACGGGCCACGAGTTTCTGGAGGAGGTGCTGAAGGTGGCGCTGGCGCAGGCTTCCCGCGTGGATTCCGTCTTCCCCGACCCGGCGGATATCCTGAACGCCGCCTCTTTGCGGTTTCGTCCGGCACTGAGCCTTGTGAACAAATGCGGGGGCGGGGGGGGGGGAGAGTAGCAGCGTCGTGCGGAAGATCAGCGCCGTCTTCCAAGGGAAGATGGAGATGGTAAGAAACTGGAGGGGACATAATGGAAGAGGATGGAAGGTTGGCGCCGATGAGTTCAGCTTGCTGGGCGAGTTCCGTAGTGCTGAACTGGGGGACTCTCTTCCGCAGGAAGCGGCGGCGCTTCTGAACGCCACACGAGGGGGAGGGCCTCTTGTGCTTGGATCCTGCTTGCAGGTTTCCCATGGAGGCATCTGCTGAGAAAAGGATTCTGGACCAGGTGGGCATTGTTCAAATGCTTGTCAACCTTCACCCAGTGAAACCAGCGGTGTAAATTCTGTTTCTGAACTCCGAAGTGGAAAGTCCTCACCTCGGTCAAAGTCCTGGCAAGTTAATAATAATAATAATAATAATAATAACAACAATAAACAACAACAACAACAACAACAACAACAACAATAATAATAATAATAAAATTTATTACTTATACTCCGCCCATTTGCTCGGCCTCCCCAGCCAACCTGGCAGCTTAAGGAGGAATGAGGTGGATTTAAAATCATAAACCTTTAAAATTATAAACGTACAGTGGAACCTCGGTTTTCGAACTTAATTCGTTCCGGAAGACTGTTTGACTTCCGAAAGTTCGAAAACCAGGATCAATGGGCTGGCTGCAAAGTCAAGGGGGGGGAAATGAAAAATACAGCTTGGAAAATAATATTATTATTGTTATTATATTGTGCCACCACCGAGAAGGCCCTGTTTCCCTGTAGCTTCACTTCCCGCGGGGAGGGGAACCGCCAGAAGGACGTCGGAGGCTGGACCTCTGTGTCTGGGCTGAACGATGGGGGTGGAGACGCTCCTTCAGGTATACTGGGCCTTTGAGGCCGTTTAGGGCTTTCAAGGTCAGCACCAACACTTTGAATTGCGCTCGGAAACATCCTGGGAGCCAATGTAGGTCTCTCAGGACCGGTGTTATGTGGTAGTCCAAGCGGGAGAAACCTAGGGCCGTTTGGCTTCCAAAAATCATTTGAAAACAGAGTTTGGGTTCCGAATTGGTTTGGCTTCTGAAGCGTTCGACAAGTGAGGTTCCACTTTATTTTGTATTTCATCAACTGCCTAGAAGTGTGTTTGTAAAACACACACACACACACACACACCACACAACCACTACCAATCAGTGTGTATAGGTTTTATGAAATAAATTTAGAATTCACGAAATAAACTGTGTACACCATTTTAATTTTTTATATTTTCCAAACAAACCTCAAGCGGTTTATGAAATGCAAAAACGAACTTTTTGCAGATTGCCGTTGTTTAGGCCCAGGCTGCCTGAAGGACTGCGTTCTCCCCAACGAACCTGCCTGGGTTTTTTTGGAACTCCCATCCGAGAGAAGAAAGAGTCGCTCCCTTCTTTGTGTTCATTTGTGTAAGCCAACTTGAGTCGCTGTCGGGGTGTGTGGAGCAGGATATAAATAATAATATATTTTTTAAAAAAGAACTATCCGTGGACCTTCTAGAGCCCTTTGGGTATACTGTATATAGATTTTCCTTCCCTAAATCAGAGGTGCCTCTGCAAGGCAGGGTCCTCTCAAGTCTGGGGGAAATATTTCTGAATTTGGACCCCGACACCCCGGTTCCTCAACCTGCGGTGGATGTTTCAAAAACAGTTATCTGGGGAAGCACGGCAGAGAGACGGAGGCGATTTTGGAGAGCGGTAAATCAGGTAACTTTCGGCAGGCTTGGATCTAGGTTCAGAGTTCAAAATACCGGCAGTCAAAGTCAGAGCAGGAACCCAAGCGTTCTCCCCACTGAACAATGTTTGCACAAGAATAATTATATTTAAAAAATTGTCCAGTAGCACCTTGGAGACCAACTAAGCTTGTCTCGATATAAGGGAACGAAGGGAATAAATAATAATAATAATAATAATAATAATAATAATAATAATAATAATTTTAACAAATGGAAAATTCTTTCCAGTAGCACCTTAGAGACCAACTGAGTTTGTTCTTGGTATGAGCTTTCGTGTGCATGCACACTTCTTCAGATACACTGAAACAGAAGTCACCAGATCCTTAAATATAGTGAGGGAGTGGGGAGGGGTATTACTGGAAGGTGCTACTGGAAAGAATTTTCTATTTTGTTTCGACTATGGCAGACCAACACGGCTACCCACCTGTAACCAATAATTTTTTTATTATTCATACCCTGCCCATTTCGCTGGGTCGTAATGCTCAAAGCAGCCTTATACTGAGTCACACCAATTGAGTTCAGTGTTGTCGGCACGGGCTGGCAGCAATTGCTGCCCAGGGTTTCACGCAGGGGGGGTCTCTCTCTACCTGGAGATCCCATGGGGGGGGGGTTAACCCGCAGCCTTCTGCATCCCAAGCAGGTGCTCTCTCCCCGAGCTGCGGCCCTCGCTCTGAGCTGTGCGGGAGACCAGAGCCATGAATCTCAGGAGGGGAGGTTGGCTGCCAAGAACGGAGTGTTCTGGGGTTTGAATGAGAGAAAGTCTTGTGCTCCCGGTCCCAGCTCTGCTGCGGCTGTTGCAGAGGGAAAGGAACTCTGGACGCGTGCAGTGGTACCCTTGCTGTTCCCGCTGCCCCGAAAGTGCACGAGATAAGTTTCTGGCTTGTCTCAGGGGTTGGACACTGACTCACCTGGGCGAGAGTGTTGCTACGTAGGATCTGGGTGTCGCTTCCTCCGAAGTCGGCCAACCTGTCCTTACAAAAGATAAGGAGAGGGCCGGTCACCGGGGCTCCTTCCAAGCTCTGCTCTTGTTCAAAGCAAGATGAGCTGGTTGTGTTTAGTGTGTTTAGATGCAAATTATGTGGAAATACAATAAATTCTTATTTTTTAAAAAAAATAGATGCAAGGATGGGGGAGGGAGTCTGGGGGATTAATTCCACCTGAATTGTGGTATTATTATTATTATTATTATTATTATTATTATTATTATTATTATTATTATTTATTACATAGGGAGAGCCTGCCAGATCAGGCCAATGGCCCATCTAGTCCAGTGGTCAACCAATGGGGAAATCACAAGCAGGATTTGAACCCAAGGTCCCTCTCCCCTCCGGCGATTCCCAGCGACTCGTATTCAGAAGCATTTGCTGCCTCCAAACGAGAGTCCTCCCCTCTGTGAATTTCTCTGATTGCCTTTGAAAAAGCTGACCGCCGCCGCTTCCTGTGGGAGGGAGTTCCACGGGTCAACCGTGTGCTGTGCTGCCTGGAGGAGGACTTCCTTTTATCCGCCCTGCATCTTCCACCCTTCTGCCCTCACGCGATGTCCGCGAGATCTAGCATTACGAGAGAGGGAGGAGAACTTCTCCTTTTCGCCGCGCCAGGCAAAAACTTACAAACTCCTGCCATGGTTGTTCAAACTTGCCTCTTAATAATAATAATAATAATAATAATAATAATTTATTATTTATACGCCACCACAGGGCCAGATTTAGGTTTGATGAGGCCCTAAGCTACTGATGGTAATGGGGCTCTTTATTGTCCAGCCGTCCTTTCTCAACAACAAATTGTCGCTGTTTTTTGTGTTGAATATACAGGTGAAACTCGAAAAATTAGAATATCGTGGAATAGTCCATTTATGTAAGCAATTGTTTTCATTAGCTACTGGAGTTTAATATATGAGATAGACTCATGACATGCAAAGCGAGATATGTCAAGCCTTCGCTTGTTATAATTGTGATGATTTTGGCACACAGCTGATGAAAACCCCAAAGTTGAGATTGTTAATTTGGGGTTCTCAGCAGCTGTACGCCATAATCATCACAATTATCACAAATAAAGGCTTGACATATCTCGCTTTGCATGTCATGAGTCTATCTCATATATTAGTTTCACCTTTTAATTTGAATTACTGAAAGAAATGAACCTTTCCATGATATTCTGATTTTCGAGTTTCACCTGTATAAGCTATATGGTCATTGATGGACCTCATAGGTATCTAAAGCCATTTGCACATGCAGAATGTAGGCACCCTATATATAGAAAGGAGCAAAGCCGTGATATTTTAGGGAGCAGGCTAGCAGACGGGGCCCATCCTAGGAGCCTACACAACACAAAACACTGTTGCTGTAGGTAGGTTTTATTTATTTGTTTTTTTTATCTTATATTTGGAAAATGTACATTCAGTTTTTTCCCCTTTAATTTTTTGGGGGGCCCCAAAGAGAGTGGGGCCCTGAGCTATAGCTTGTTTAGCTTATACTTAAATCCATCACTGCCCGCTCATCTGGCTTGGTTACCCCAGCCACTCTGGGCGGCTTCCAACAAAATATTAAAAATACATGAAAACACCAGTCATTAAAAACTCCCCTTAGCAGGGAAGCTGCCTTTCTGCATCGGGGAGTTGCTCCATTCCCTTGACCGTTTGGCTTGGACCTCTTCCAACTCTTAACAATCTCCGTTTTCAGGCGAGGCGACCAGAACTGTGCATCTCTTGTTCCAAACAGGGAGAGATGGATGGAGGTGTTGTCAAGGCAAACAACTGAGCCATTCTGGCTCTCCTATCGGCGACTTGAGATCTCGGGGTGGTTGCAGAGTGGTACCTCGGGGAGGCCAGATGGCTGGCGGGGAGGTTGATCTTTGTCCTCCTGGGCGGACAAGCAGGCTATTGTATTTTGGGATGCCAGCTCCCAGAATGCCAGCCTTTGTTATGGGTCTGTGCTGTGGGGAGCTGAGTTCAATGGGGCTCACAGTGTCTCTTTCGCTTCTGCTCTGGTCGAGATTTCTTTTATTTCATTTTTGCAACGTGAGAGAGAGAGAGAGAACAGTCACGACAACAGATGGAAACTGGAAGGCGAAAAGCGTTCCGACTCTAAAATAGGCACGCAGAATGAGTATCGCTGCGCGTGGGTTTGAATAACAAAGTGAAGAATGATCAAACTGTCCGATTATCAAATTCAGTTGTACGAAAAGTGTCTGGAGCAGCCTCAGCTTTGCGTCCCCAGGCAGACTACAAATCCTATCATTCCTAGCCAGAGATGACGGGAGTTGTAGTCCAAGAACATGTGGAGACCTGAGAGAAAGGCTCCAGGCCTTGTTGAAATCTCAGTTACAGGTGGGTAGCCGTGTTGGTCTGCCATAGTCGAAACAAAATAGAAAATTATTTCCAGTAGCACCTTAGAGACCAATTGAGTTTGTTCTTGGTATGAGCTTTCGTGTGCATGCACACTTCTTCAGATACACTGAAACAGAAGTCACCAGATCCTTAAATATAGTCACCAGATCCTTAAATATAGTCACCAGATCCTTCAGATACACTGAAACAGAAGTCACCAGATCCCTCACTATATTTAAGGATCTGGTGACTTCTGTTTCAGTGTATCTGAAGAAGTGTGCATGCACACGAAAGCTCATACCAAGAACAAACTCAGTTGGTCTCTAAGGTGCTACTGGAAGGAATTTTCTATTTTGTTTTGAAATCTCAAGTTATCCCTATTTTTTTATTTCTGTTCTTATAGCCATATTTCAGAGGGAGTGTTACCAAGTCTCTGGGGCAAGATTTGGGAATGTTTTCTGTTGAGTTGCAATTCCTATTTGTGCTGCCCAGGTCACATATAAGACCATTATATATATATATATATATATATATATATATATATATATATATATATATATATATATATATATATATATATATATATATATATATATATATATTGACAACATATCTACTACACCTGTGTCATCAAATAATAGTCATTATTGTTAATTTTGGGCAGCAAACAATTGTTTCTTTTAGTAGTATTGATCATTTCGGTATAAATTAAATTCCGAACGTCTTCCCATCATAAGTGATGATATGTGCCAAGTTTATCGCAATGGAAGAAAACATTTTGACTTTTGCAAAGGAGTGCAATACCACCTGTGTGGTAATTTCAAGGAGTTTTTTTCCTAAGGCAACTGGAAACGGATGTTAAGGGTCGTTGTTCCATCCAGCTGTTTTGGGACTACAACTCCCATCATCCCTAGCTCGGGGATGATGGGAATTGTAGTCCCCAAACAGCTGGAGGGCCAAGCTTGGCCATCACTGGGCTAGATCAACTCTACAGCTCTATGATTCCCAAAGTTTAACATTCTCTCTTTTTTATTCTTCTTCTAGGTTTTATTGAAGTCTCCTGTGCCTTCGGCTTCCAGTTGACACATCTCAGCTGAATTTTTGGGGTTCACCTCACCCAAATCTCCCACCTTACAACCACAGCAACCCAAAAACCCTACAAAGGGGAGAATGAGCTGCAGATGGCTGGATGGGTTTCGAAACGCACAAGTGTATTTTTTGGGGAGGAGGGGGGAATCACCGCCATGGAAACAGACACTTGTTAACGCTTTTCAATGAGGACACTTGGTTGACATTAGGGTGAAACGGGTTACCTCCTGGCTTTAGCAATTGTGTGCCTTTTGGAAAACCCAAAGAGCAGTTTTTAACGCTCACAAAATGGGACTTTTGAGGGTTTCTAGGGAGCTGGGTCTGGAGTCTTAATGGTTAAACCGGTTTCAGTCCACTTTGGTTTTGCAAGGAGCACTGCGGCTTTTTGAATTTAGACCTGTTGTCTTGTTTCTGACTGCCTTGTAGACATTATTATTTATTTTTTTAGGCACATAAACACTTCTCAGGTGGTGGGAAGGTGGCCACTGCCTCGGCTAGCCTTCGGCAAACTGGTGGCCCCCGGACTACAACTCCCATCATCCCCAGCGTCGTGCTGGCGGGGCATGATGGGAGTTGTAGTCCCATCGGGAAGCCACCCATGTTGGCAAAGGCTGGTGTAGCAGACTTCCTGGTCGCTAAGTTGGTATGAACTTCACATTTTCCTCTCGCATCATTCCCTCGACACAAGGACATCTGGATAGCTGCTTTTCGATGCTGTGTTTGCGGTGGCGGAGACACACACACACCCTTCTTCGGAAACGGCAGAGGCCTGTTGGAAGAAAAATATTGCATTTGCCGCGGTGGTTTTCAGCGCACCTGGAGATGCCTCCATTATTCTTAGTGCCCTTTGTGTGGTCTGCATTCTCGTCGGTTAGAGAGCAGGCCAAACATCTGTTTCGGGAGATGATAAATCGCCACCATCCTTCTTCCGCCGCTGCAAACCGATGGTGAGCAGGCGTGTCGGCCTCGGAGGCTGACCGCGGTGTCACAATACAATAAAGCTTGCTTTTTAATAAAAATATACAGACTTTGGCGATGATATGGGGGGGGTGTGGAGGAAACTGGGCGGGAAGTCTCAGAAAATGCACATGGATGTGCGGAGAAGCGGGTGTAAAAATAAATTCCTGCCGGATCAGGCCATGTAGCTCAGCACCCTTGCTGTAGCTTTAGAGCAGGCCTAGGCAAACTCTGGCCCTCCAGATGTTTTGGAACTACAGTTCCCATCATCCCTAGCTAACAGGACCAGTGGTCAGGGATGATGGGAATTGTAGTCTCAAAACATCTGGAGGGCCGGAGTTTGGGGATGCAATGGCCAAGGTTTGGCGCAGTCGATCTGAATGCAGAGCCCCACCCTCATGGATGAAAGGAGACTGGCGGGAAAATGAGACGAGAAGACCCCTGTAGGATCAGGCCAAGGGACTCATCTAGGCCAAGATCCTGGTCTCGCTGTGGCCAACCGGATGCCCCAGTGGGAAGCCTTCCTTCATCATCTCTGCCTTCCCAGAAATATACCAGTTCCTCAATATACCAGTGTGCCCTCCCCATTTGGCAACCTGCACGTGGGTGGCGCCGCGGGTTAAACCACAGAGCCTAGGGCTTGCCGATCAGAAGGTCGGTGGTTCGAATCCCCATGACGGGGTGAGCTCCTGTTGCTCGGTCCCTGCTCCTGCCCACCGAGCAGTTCGAAACCACGTCAAAGTGCAAGTAGATAAATAGGTGCCACTCAGGTATAATCCCACAGCTGTTTCCCACAGCATGTCATGCTGTTTCCTTTTAAGTCTTCTTTGCGGGCTCTCCCAGAGGAATGTGGCTGTCCCCTCTCGGGAGCAGTATACAGTGGTACCTTGGTACTCAAAACAACTTGGAACGCAAACACCGCAAACCCGGAACTAAGTGCTCCGGTTTGCGAACATTTCCCGGAAGCCGAACGTGCTCCGTTTCGAGTGTTACGCTTCCGATTTGAGTGTTACGCTGAGGTCTGCCTGTTTTTGCTATTCTGCATTTTCGTTTTTGCAGCTCTGTTTTTGTGACTGCGTGGAACCCAGCTCAGCTACTGACGGACGGATTGTGTGACTGCAGTACATTGTTTATTGCTTTCATGTTACGGATCGATGGTCTCGTCGGAGAGTAAAATCCTTGCAAAATTGCTGTTTCAGGGGTTGTTTTTAAAAATCTGGAACGGATTGATCCGTTTCGCGTTACTTTCTATGGGAAAGCACGCCTTGGTTTTGGAACACTTTGGTTTTGGAACGGATTTCCGGAACGGATTAAATTTGAGAACCAACGTACCGCTGTACTGGGCTAAATCATGTCTAGCAAAAGGCTGTTCTCCTGGCCGGTTTTTTGAATTGCTGTCTTCAGCAACTGCTTGCAGCTCTGGAAAGTGACCGGCAGAGGGAGAAACTCTCTCTCTCTCTCTCTCTCTTTCTCTCTCTGGTTGAAGCACAAAAGAGGCATTGCATTAGACTTATTTACAGATCTGCGTCGTCAGTCATTGTGTACCTGCTAAACCTGTTCAGGCTCACAACACCCACACATCCCCCCTCCTCCTCTGCGGATCTATGCGCCTGCTCTCTCCCTGTGGGCATCTCCGATGTGGCCCATCTTAAGCACTCGGAAACAGGCCCCGACACGCACTGCTTAAATACTGAACCTTCTTCAAAGCAGGCCTGTAAAGCCGGCACACTTTTAATGTGTAACGCACAGCAAACCTTCCCTGGATACGGGCTGGCTCTGTTTTCTAAGTCGGAGGCAGTGGTGGGGAATGCCCTCTGCACATGCTCAGAGGTGCTCTCTTCTTGGCTAGCCACATGCCCTAAGAGCTGGTGCCTTGGGTGTTTGGAAGCACGAGATTTGTAGGCTCGAGATGGGGGCAGGAGGCTCTGTCTCTCTCTCTCTCTCTCCCTGAAATGCTCGGCTTCTGCCTCTGACGCATCGCAGGAATGCAGAAACTCTCTCAGTCCCATGCTCCCACTATCCGTCATGCCATGTTAGAAACTGAGATATGAAAGCTAGGAGATAAAGGGCACCTTAAACCGAGGTTTAAGGTTTAGGGACGCGGGTGGCGCTGTGGGTTAAACCACTGAGCCTAGGGCTTGTCGATCAGAAGGTCGGCGGTTTGAATCCCCGCGACGGGGTGAACTCCTAGCAGTTTGAAAGCACATCAAAGTGCAAGTAGATAAATAGGTACCACTCCAGCGGGAAGGAATGTTGTACTTGACTGCTCCCAGTGGATTACATCCTACAGTTGTCCCTTTATGAACAGAACCCCCGCCCCCGGGACTCTGGAACCGGTTGCCCAGACGGCAGCTTAGAACCCCGACCCAAAGAACAAAAAGTGTTCTGGAATGTGTTCCGCCAGCCACGCCTACAGCCTTCCTGGTGTTAAGCAGCTGGCGCCCACCGATGGCGTTCTCCACTCCGAGGGCTCTGGGACCTGCCTCTCGGACGCCCGCGACTCTGGCTCTCCTGCTCCTCACCCTCGCCGGCGAGAGCCCCGGGACCGAGGGGTGCATCCACTGCGGCTTGCATTTCAAGAACCTGAAGACCCGCTTTGCCCACCTCTGCGCCCAATACCGAGAGCGTTACAGCCAGGCAAACTGTACCAGTTATCCCTGGGGTAGAGAGTCCTCCCTGGGCTTGGCCTTAGGTAGAGAATACGGGGCTCTTTGGGGATGTCTGGAAAGGGACTGGATTTATAATTAGCAATTAGTTAACGGCTACTATTAGAACATCACTGTTATTATTTCTGTATGCATTGATGGAACGTCACTGTTAGTATTTCTGTTTGCATTGTGGAACATCACTATTATTAGTTTTGTATGCGTGGCTGGAATGCCACTGTTATTATTTCTGTATGCATCCCATTAGCATAGTCGCTCAGATCAATACTATTAGCGGTAATAATAATATATTCTTATGAGTGGCAACAGGGGTGGGGCTCCCCCTATATTTCCCTGTGGGCTATCTCTTTGGGGGGCAGGTGTCCACATTCTGGTGGTAGGTGGAGCCAGAGGGAGGAAAGTGGGAAGAAGAAGAAGAAGAAGAAGAAGAAGAAGAAGAAGAAGAAGAAGAAGAAGAAGAAGAAGAAGAATTTCTAGGTGGTCTGCATTCTAGCCAGGCAGAAGCCCAGAGGTTTATCCATGCACAAAATCACACGTATATAATGCCGGAAGGTTCAGGACAAACGAAAGCGCTTCTCCTTCATAGGTGACCTGTGGAACTCAATCCCACAAGAAGTAGAGATAGCACTTAAAAATTAGACAAACTAAGGGGAGATATCACCACAGTTCTTCGGAGAGTTTGCATTTTTCAGAATCCACTGAAGTACTTCCGCAAGCTCGTTATTCCTTGAGGATCTTGACCAGGGGTCAGCAAACTTTTTCAGCAGGGGGCCACTCCACTGTCCCTCAGACCTGGACTATATTTTTTTTGGAGGGGGGGGGATGAACAAATTCCTATGCCCCACAAATAACCCAGAGATGCATTTTAAATAAAAGGACACATTCTGCTCATGTAAAAACACGCTGATTCCCGAACTGTCCGCACGCCGAATTTAGAAGGCGATTGGGCTGCATCTGGCCCCCGGGCCTTAGTTTGGGGACGCCTGGTCTTGACCTCTGTTAAAAAGGAGGAAAAAATACATTAGCCAGCTTACCACAACAGTCCACCTTTACAACATCTATACAATTGAGTTTCAAACTGTGGGGTTGTTGAAATATATACTGCAAAAATATATATATATAAATCAATCAATTTGAGCCGTACTAGGCCCAATTTTTTTTTAAAAAAATAATCTTTTCATTCGATTTTCAAAAGTATAAACATACAACAAAAAACAGTACAAAATTCAAATATCGAGATGGCTCTGAATCTCCTGACTTGCCCCCATCCCTTCCATGGATCCTTCTGATTCACTTTTCAACTGCAACTTCTCCAATCTTTCATATACATTCTGTTGCATTCCAAGTGTATTTAAAACCCTGCTAATGTTTTGACCTGTTGACAATGATTTTGTATATACATTATAAAGATTTCCCAATCTTTTTTAAATTTTTTTTCTTGTCTTCTTGATTCCTGAGCTCCCCAGTTAGTTTTGCCATTCATCTCGGCTCTTCCTTCCATAGCACTGCATAATAGACCCATTTTGTTTTAAGCGATAAGGGACTAAAGTCGCTTCACCGTAGATCTGCCCCTAAGGGCAATAGGTATGCTTTTCTGGGTGCCAGTAGCAAGAGGGGGGTCACAACCAGGAAGAGCACAGATCCTGTACCCCGGTCCTGCTTGCGAGCTTCCCTTTGGGGCATCCAGAAAGGGGTTTGTCTGGCTCAAGGCCCTCCTGCGGGTTCCACGGCTGTGTGGAGATTTGAATCCAGGTCTTTTCCCCAGCCTGGATTCAATACAATCCTGTGCCTTCCTGCTGTTTGATAATTGCAGTCCAAACAATTAATTAATTAATTAATTAATTAATTAATTAATAACAATAATTTATTTATACCCTGCCCATCTGGCTGGGTTTCCCCCAGCCACCCTGGTCGTCTCCCAAAAGAATATTAAAAACACGATAAAACATCAAACATTAAAAACTTCCCTAAACAGGGCTGCCTTCAGATGCCTCCTAAAAGTCAGATAGTTGTTTATTTCCTTGACATCTGATGGGAGGGCGCCACCACCGAGAAGGCCCTCTGCCTGGTTCTCTGCAACCTCACTTCTCGCAGGGAGGGAACCGCCAGAAGGCCCTTGGAGCTGGATCTCCATGTCCGGGCTGAATGATGGGGGTGGAGACGCTCCGTCAGGTCTACTGGATCCTTTGAGGCCGTTTAGGGCTTTCAAGGTCAGCACCAATACTTTGAATTGTGCTCAGAAACATACTGGGAGCCAGTGTAGGTCTTTCAGGACCAGTGTTATGTGGTCTCCCAGTCTCCAGTCTAGCCACCGCATTCTGGATTAATTGCAGTTTCCAGGTCACCTTCAAAGGTCGCACCACGTAGAGCGCATTGCAGTAGTCCAAGCGGGAGATAACCAGAGCATGGACCACTCTGGAGGGCGCCAGGTTGGGGGTAGCAGGTGTTGCAGACCACCATGGCTCATGCAAGGTTCCCCTTTATTCCCTCCCATCTGCAGATGACATGTCCCTGGATCTGTTGCTGGAAAAAACACACCGAGTCTTCCGGGTTATAGGTAAGGAGGAGTTTGCATTTCAGAGGGTGACGTTCCCTTGGGATGATGGGCGTAAAATGAAGGAAGGGGGTGAAAACTCTTGCTTTTGCATCAGTCTAGAGAAGCTGCTGTTGGTGGCAGAAGTGGGATTATCATCCTCTCGTCCAGGGGTCAGCAAACCTTTTCAGCAGGGGGCCGGTCCACTGTCCCTCGGACCTTGTGGGGGGCCGGACTATATTTTGGAAAAAATAATGAACAAATTCCTATGCCCCACAAATAACGCAGAGATGCAGTTAGGGTTGCCAGGTGTCCACTATTTGAGTGGACAGTCCACTTTTTTTCACATTATGTTCACTATTTTTTTCCACAAAATAGTGGACATTTTTTTTATTCAAAAGCTTTATGATGAAATGGTATTTTAATACGTGTTAAAATGTTTTAAAGAAAATATATAATTTAATTTAACCACCCCCCCTGCTTGTCTGCTATTTTTTGGAAGCAGACCTGGCAACCCTAGATGCATTTTAAATAAAAGCACACATTCTATTCATGTAAAAACACACTGATTCCCAGAGGGCTGGATTTAGAAGGCAATTGGGCCTTAGTTTTCCTACCCATGCTCTCGTCCCTTCTCCCCGCCAGAAATAAACCAGAGCCTCGCCGACTTCCCAAAGTTTTGGAACTGGCTTCATGAAGTTAAGATACCGGAGCAGAGCAGAGAAGGTATGAGAAAGGAAGTTCAGTCTGAAACCCAGTCTGTATCGGGACCGGCTCTGAAATTGTTTTCATATATTAAATTATTTTCATTGTTTTTATTTGTTAAGTTGTTTTATTTATTTTTTTAATAGCTATTTATGAAGCTGTTAATTTTTTTTTATTTGAGATGTTTCCTGGTGAGCGATTCGTAAATGTAATGAAATAATAGTAATTAATAATAATAATAATAGTAATAATAATAATACAGGTATATTCAGGGTCATATGCGTTCTAGCGTTCAGCCCCAGAGACACAGCTCAGCCACAGAACGTGCTGGAAAAGCAGAGGGTGCTTCTGGGCATGTGCAAGTGTGTTTCCCCTCAAATGTGGGGCTTTGCTTATGCTCACGTGAGCGGCATCAGGACGTCAAAATGTCACACGCATGACATCGACCCCCCCCCAATTGCCCCTCGCAATCTAGCGCCTCTGCCCCTAACTGCCCCTATGAAAAACTTCACCGCACGCCACCGCTGCAGCCCGGCTACTGAAAGGAAGGGGACCTTGTCACCCTATGGCAGCTCTGCTCAAAGATTTGCTACGGGGTGTTGCTGTGAGTATCTAAAGCCCTTAGCAACCTGGGACCAGGTTTACCTGTGAGATCGCCACACCCCATAAACGCCCCGACTTGGCCGCTTAGATTGGCAGAAACTCTGCTGCTTCCACATGCTACCCGTTCTGCATTGCTAGGAACTGGATCTTTTGTTGTGGCAGCGCCGACACCTTTGGAACTCCCTGCAACTTGACACCGGGCAGGCGCCCTTCAACTGTACTCTTCTTGGCGCCTGCTAAAACCACAAGCCTGCTCAGACATGCAGAATGTGGGTGTGTGCTTTAATCTGTTATTTATTGCTGGTTTTTCGGATGTTTTAAATGGTTGGTTTTTTAAAAACGGCTTTTTAAAAACTGTTTTCACTGATAATTTCATTGTTTTTGTTCTCTTTGTAACCTGCTTTGAGGGCATTTTTTTTTTACAAAAAGAAGTAGTGGTGTGTAAATTTTATGAAATGAATAAATGAGTGAATCATAATCTCACTCATCTGGCACGAGAAGGAAGAGGGTAATTTTTCCTCTTAGAATTTGCCGCTTAGGGCAAAGGAGAAATAATCTGAATCAGGCGTGTGGGTGGCTAGAAATAGCACTCCCCAATTTTAATAGCATCATTTGCTCCAGAAACCTTCAGGGTCCTGTCCTGACCTCGCAATTTCCAAGACAGTGAACCAGCCCCAGTCCCTGATAGCAGGCTGGAAAAATTAGTTTGCTAAATGACTGAGTGTCTTGCAATAACCCTCTTTGTCTTTTCTCTTCCAGCTCTGTGTCCTCCGGCTTGCCGTAAGTTCCGGGGACGGGATGGCAGAACGAGAAAAACTGGGATCAAGAGCCCCACCTTCATAAAAGATGGGGAAACGCCCCCCCTCCCTTATTACGTTCTCCACCCCCCCCCCGGCTACATCCATAGAATCATAGAATTGTGGAGTTGGCAGGGACCCCCAGCGGTCATCTAGTCCAACCCCCTGCAGTGCAGGAATCTCAGCTAAAGCATCCGTGGCAGATGTCCACGTGGCTTAAAATAATTTTGGTCTATTGCTCAATCTGTGGAAATATCACTATAGCCCATGCATGGGGTCAAGATTAACATTAATTAATTAATTATAATTGTGCCTTGGGTCTTTAACCAATTACAGTGTTCCCTTGGTTCTCAAACTTAATCCGTTCTGGAAGTCCGTTCCAAAACCAAAGCGTTCCAAAACCAAGGCACGCTTTCCCATAGAAAGTCATGCAAAACGGGTTAATCCATTCCAGACTTTAGAAAACAACCCCTAAAACAGCACAGTCACACAATCAATAGCTGAACTGGGTTCCACACAGTCACAAAAACAAAACAAAAAAGAGCCGCAAAAACAAAAACGCAAAATAAATAGCAGAGACAGACAGATCTCAGCGTAACACTCAAAACGGAAGCGTGGCATTCAAAACGGAGCACATTCGGCTTCCGAATAAAGTCCGCAAACCGGAACACTTACTTCTGGGTTTGCAGCGTTTGGGTTCCAAGTTGTTTGAGTACCAAGACATCTGAGAACCAAGGTACCAATGTAGTTGGTTAGATGAATAAATTAAAAACTGTTAGCAGCCACTGGGAACAGCATCCCTGGTTTTGTGGGTGACGTGGTTTTAAAAAATTGAGTGTTGTTGTTCTTTAAACGTATATTAAAAAACTGCTGGCAACAACTGCAGCATCTCTGAGCCGTGATTCCGGTAATGGAGAATCGCTGCTGCCAGTCTGTGTCAACAGCACTAAGCTAGGTGGAACAAGGGTCTCCGATTCAGTATAAGGTGGCTGCCGTCTGGGCTCTTGCAGTGCAGCCCAAACTCCAGGAGAGCGCCCAGTTGGGGAAGTCTGATCTGCTCCCACTGGGAGTGGCCCCCCAACAAGGCACTTCTCAGCTCCCGATCCTTTGAATCAAAGATGCTGCCGGCCAGGGATCGAACCCAGGCCTCCTCTTCCCTGTGCAAAGCAAGAGGGGCTTGTGGCTAAGTCGGCACTCAGGCACGGGTTTCCAAAAAAATTGGTCTTCATCTGTTTTGGACTACAACTCCCATCGTCCCTAGCTAGCAGGACCGGCGGTGAGGTTAAGATGGGAGTTGTAGTCCAAAACAACAACAACAACAACAACAGTTGGGCAAACTCTGGCTGGCAGCTGCGTTGCATGCAGAAGGACACGGACTCCACCTCTGACGGATCTGCTGGGAGAATCCACTGCCTGAAAAGCGGTGGATGGCGGCGGCTGCTGCTGCTGCTGCTGCCGGCCAGTGTAGACAGCATTGAGCTTCATGGACCCCAAAGCCGGGTCTTTCCCCTCCATCAGAGGAGGTGGGGGGGTTCTGAGTGAGGCCTCTGCTCCAGACCATCACCTGACCCCCCCCTTCCCTCCTGCCCCCCATTTCCAGAGGGATCAGCCTCGGTGTTGAACTGCACCACTTGCCGGAGAGTGGAGGTGCGCTGCTGGGACACAGAGACCTGCTACCCAGGTGAGGGGCTTCTCTCTCCTTTCCTGCCATAAGAACAAGAATAATAATTAGAATAATAATTTTATTATTTATACCCCTGGGCGGTTCCCAACAGAACACTAAAAACAATAAAATTTCAAACATTAAAAACTTACCTAAGCCCCCCTACCTCTTCTGCAAACCCTCCAGGTGTGCCATCCCCCCCCACACCTTGGCCCCCTCCCTCCCTCCCCTTTTATCTTCCAGGGTCCACCCTACTTGCCAACGACTTTGGCAGACTTTCCAAGAGTCCCAGTTTTCCAGGGACAGTCCCGGATTGACGGACGCCCTCCCGGTTTCTGGTTTGATCCCAGTATGTCCCACTTTTCCTTAGAACCGGGCAGAGGGCCTTCTCGGTGGTGGCGCCCGCCCTGTGGAACGCCCTCCCACCAGATGTCAAGGAAATAAACAACTACCTGACTTTTAGAAGACGTCTGAAGGCGTCTGATTATGATTATGATTATTATGTTGCTGGGGAAACCCAGCCAGATAGGCGAGGTATATTATTATTATTATTATTATTATTATTATTATTATTATTATTATTATTATTATTTCCCATTTCCATATGAGAGTGCCTGGGGCAGCCTGGTGGGGCACAAATAACAGAAAGAACAAGAACAATTACTATTATTGAATAAGACACTCCTATTTTCATCGGAGAAATGTCGGAGGGTATGTGTTGGCAGCTCTGATTTCCTTCCCTCCTCTCCTCAACCCACCTTCCAATATTTCTCTGATGAAATTCCACAACAACAATAACTTCTTTAATATTTATACCCTGCCCACCTGACATGTTTGCCCCAGCCACTCTAGGCGTCTTCCGACATATCTAACAGCATAATAAAACATTAAACCAAGGAGGGCAACCAAAATGGTCCAAGGCCTGGAAACGATGCCTTATGAGGAGCGGCTTAGGGAGCTGGGTATGTTTAGCCTGGAGAAGAGAAGGTTAAGGGGCGATATGATAGCCATGTTCAAATATATAAAAGGATGTCACATAGAGGAGGGAGAAAGGTTGTTTTCTGCTGCTCCAGAGAAGCGGACACAGAGCAATGGATTCAAACTACAAGAAAGAAGATTCCACCTAAATATTAGGAAGAACTTCCTGACAGTAAGAGCTGTTCGGCAGTGGGATTTGCTGCCAAGGAGTGTGGTGGAGTCTCCTTCTTTGGAGGTCTTTAAGCGGAGGCTTGACAGCCATCTGTCAGGAATGCTTTGATGGTGTTTCTTGCTTGGCAGGGGGTTGGACTGGATGGCCCTTGGGGTCTCTTCCAACTCTAGGATTCTAAACATTTTTTTAAAACTTCCCTATCCAGAGCTGCCTTCAGACGTCTTCTAAAGGTTGTATAGTTACTTATCTCCTTGGCTTGGGGGTCTCATAAGTTTAATACCCTCCAAAATTTCTCTCATGAAAAGAGGGACGTCCTAAGGAAAAGCAGGACATTCCGGGATGAAATCAGAAACCGGGACAGCTGTCAATCCAGTTCTGTCCCTGGAAAATGAACGAATGAATGAAACTTTCTTTGCGTCAGCACTCGGAGGGCCTTTTCGTGTTGCCATATATCAAATCCGGACGGAAAGGTTGTTGAGCGTTTCTTCTATTTTTTAAGTTTTGCCCAAAGTTGTGGAGCTTTCTGGGCAAAATCGCTGAAATAAAATGCCGTTTTGGTTGAGCTGTTTTTATGGAAATCTAACCGATTTCCACGCGGACACTGCTGCTGACCACAGTTTTCCGGATATGTCAAGGAAAACCAGGCAACCCTGGCTGGGCTGTTCCCGTCTCTGTCCTCCCCCCTGTCCCCATAACCAGAATGTGGCTTTTTGTATTGACTTATTAGAAGAAGAAGAAGAGTTTGGATTTGATATCCCGCTTTTCACTACCCGAAGGAGTCTCAAAGCGGCTCACATTCTCCTTTTCCCTTCCTCCCCAACAACAAACACTCTGTGAGGTGAGTGGGGCTGAGAGACTTCAGAGAAGTGTGACTAGCCCAAGGTCACCCAGCAGCTGCATGTGGAGGAGCGGGGAATCGAACCCCTTTCACCGGATTACGAGTCCACCGCTCTTAACCACTACACCACACTGGCTCTCCCGCCCATCTTCCCATCTCTCCACCCCAAGACCTTCCTGGGCTCTTCCAAGCACCCCTTCCTTTCTTTGCCCCCCCCCCCGGCATTCGCTTGCCCATTTTTCTCCCTCTCTTTCTCCCCACAGAAGGCGGAGGTCTTGAAAAGATCACCCGGTTACTCTGCTCCATCTCTGGGTCATGCCTCTTCCTGGGCATCGTTTCTTGCGCTCTCGAGTAAGTGGGGCGCCCCGTGGAGGAGGGGGGGCGAAGGGGGAGGGGCATTGCTGATGGAGGACCTGAATTAATGTGATAATTGAGAGTACAGTGGTATCCTGGTTCTCGAACTTAATCCGTTCCCGAAGTCCGTTCCAAAACCAAGGCGCGCTTTCCCATAGAAAGTATGTTCCAAAACCAAGGCGCGCTTTCCCATAGAAAGTAACGCAAAATGGATTAATCCGTTCCAGACTTTTAAAAGCAACCCCTTAGAAAATAGCCATTTAACATGAATTTTACTGTACTCTCTAACGAGAGCCATGTGTGTGTGTGTGTGTGTGTGTGTTTTCCACACCTGTTTCGCGACACCAGAAGCGCCAAACGCCCCCTCCGCGCGTCACCCGGCATTGTTTCTGAATGAATCACTCTGCAAAGAAATGAAAAGAAAGAGAGAAAAAAAGTAGGCTGTGCAAACCGGTTTCCCCGATGATGAATATTTTTCCTTTCCTCTTTGGCAGGTTTTGGCTCCGCGCAAACACTAGAGAAGAGGAGGGGCCGGGATAGGAAAGGGGGGGGGGCAAAATTCTTGCAGGCACACCCACCCCTCCTTAATCTCCTCCTTTGGACATGAGGGGTGAGTGTGGGGAGGGGGGGCGTTGTATAAGAGTCAAGATACGTGAGGCACGAGCTCGGAGAAGCGAAGCTGGCGACACCAAACATCGTGCAAGCAAATGTTCAGGACAAAGAGGTCTTGGCTGTGATTGCGTCCCATGTGCGAAATGACTGCACTTTTTAAGAAAATGCACAGATGTACATGTAATTCGAAAAAACCAATTTTTATTGAGTTATATATAGGGGAAAAAAGATGCAAGCAGGAACACTGGAAAGTGCCGGTTATCCCCCACGCTGCTGTAACTCCCTAGATCCAGACATCATGCAAAATTATCCCATGTTATGAAATGTAGATTTATTTATATTCCAGGTCAATCTGCCACAAAGGCACTACTGTGCTGATTAAAAAGCTCCACGGGCATTGGGTAAGGAAATCAAAGAGCGCATTTCTTTTTTTAAAAAAAAAAGCAAACTCTGTTTGTGTTTAAAACGCCCAGTCCATTAAATTATTGTCCGATTTAACGAGTTCCAGATTGAAGCATATCGGTTGGGAGGGGGAAAATTTATTTCATTGTCTTTGTTACAAATGTTATGTAATAAAGAGGAACCCTATCGTGACGAATTTGCCTGGTTTCGAAATTCAAGCGGCGCAATCGTTACCCTGTGGAACTCCCCGCCACAGGAGGCATGGCTTTAAAAGAGGATGGGACAAATTCATGGAGGAGGAGAGGGCTATTGGTGGCTACTAGCCAATATGTCAATGCTCTGAGAGGGCTCTTACGGCCGGATCCTGCTCACTGGTTTCCCACAGGCATCTGGTTGTCCCCCTGTGAGAACAGGATGCTGGCCTAGATGGGCCTGATCCAGCAGCCTCTTCTCCGATTCTGGAAGAACCAGGTGCCCAAATACAGTCATACCTCTGGTTATATTCGCTGCAGGTTGCGTTCATCACGGGATACGAATGCACCGAACCCAGAAGCACTGGAACGGGGTGGTTCCAGGTTCGGCGCTTCGTGCGTGCGCAGAAGCCCCGAATCGTGCCGCGCACATGTTGCAAACGGGGCTCCAGAACAGATCCCGTTCGCAACCAGAGGTACCACTGCTGAAGGGCCCGTTGTTGTTCAATGTCTTTATAAATGACTTGGATGAAGGAATTGAGGGGATGTTCGTCAAATTTGCTCGGTCCCTGCTCCTGCCCACCTAGCAGTTCGAAAGCATGTCAAAGTGTAAGTAGATAAATAGGTACCGCTCCGGCGGGAAGGTAAACGCGAAGGCGTTTCCGTGCGCTGCTCTGGTTCGCCAGAAGCGGCTTAGTCATGCTGGCCACACGACCCGGAAGCTGTACGCCGGCTCCCTCGGCCAGTAAAGCGAGATGAGCACCGCAACCCCAGAGTCGTCCGCGACTGGACCTAATGGTCAGGGGTACCTTTACCTTTACCTATTCTGCCTTGGTCAGACCACACCTGGAGTCCTGTGTCCGGTTCTGGGTGCCACAATTGAAGAAGGATTTCCCCCCTCTTTTTTAATTGAGTTATATTGCAAATACTTACATATCAAAACATACAAACTTGAAAAAGAGAAAAGAAATTGGGAAAGGTTACAAAAAGAAAGAAAAGGAAAAAAGAAAAGTGGAAATCTAAATAAATTACATAAACTAATATAATTAAGTCAAATTAAGGGGGGATCATTCATAGAACAGCATTGATTCATTCGTTATTAAATTAGGACTTTGCAAACCAAACACACATGTTTTAAACAATTACCTCTTACATCTCATCTATTTTCTTAAGAAACTGACCATTCTCAGGTATTTCTTACCTAACAAGTGAAGAAGGATATTGGCAAGCTGGAACATGTGCAGAGGAGGGAGACCAGGGTGATCAAAGGTCTGGAAAACAAGCCGTATGAGGAGCGATTGAAGGAGCTGGGGATGTTTAGCCTGGAAAATGTCTCAAGGTCTCCCACATGGAAGATGGAGCATGCTTGTTTTCTCCTGCTCTGGAGGGTAGGACTCGAACCCGTGGCTTCAAATGAAAAGGAAGGAGATTCCAACTAAACATCAGGAAGGACTTTCTGACACTAAGAGCTGTTCAGCAGTGGAACAGAGTCCCTCGGGAGGTGGTGGATGGCCATCTGTCATGGATGATTTAGCTGAGATTCCTGCATTACAGCGGGGTTGGGCTAGATGACCCTTGGGGGTCCCTTCCAACTGTAAGATTCTATGATGCTATGTTCTTAATGTAATGCAGCTCTCTTAAATCGATGCATCAATTTTTCCATCAATGCTATGTACCAAACCTTTGGGAACAAGTTGTTCCTTGCAGATTTTTCCAGGAATCTTCTAAGGCAGCCTTTGGCTAGGACCAATTTGCTGCGCTGGCTGGGGCTGACGGAAGATGTGGTCCAAAACGCCCTGACGATGCCAGCCTGCCAACGGCTGCCCAGCAAATGCGAGTCCCGGAATGTGCAAAGGGTGTGTCTGAGCATGTGCAAAGGGCTGCTCACCCGAGCTCGGCTTTTTCCAGGGCCTCGCTCATGCTCTCGGGCTCCTTCGCCACCCGTGTTTTGCAACTCCAGCCGGCGCCCCGGAGCGTTTGGTGCGTGGGCTCTGGGAAACAGCCAAGCACTTACGGACTGGCACCCAACGGCGGGTGGAGAGAGAGAGAGGCGCATGGCGGGTGGAAAGGGGGGGTGCGCTGAGATGCTTTGCAGTCAATGCGTTACATAACAGGCCCCAGTTAATTAGTGTTGCCTCCGCCAATTAAACGCTCAATTTACCCATTTGAAAACCTCTGGGTTTCCCCCCTGCACTTTCTCAGACGCAAACCGGTGTTTTTTCTGGGTGCCTGTCGCAGAATACATCTCTGCCCCCCCTCCTCTTGCCACATCCCGTCCCCAATTGCTCTCTGGGCCCCTTTGTGATGGAGGGAAGGCACACCCCTTCCTCTCCAAGGTGGCGCCAGTGGTCTCTTTGGGCTTTCATATAAGCCAAGACCTGGCTCCGGAACCTACAAGGGACCCCTGGTGGTCATCTAGCCCAACCCCCTTCTTCTTCTTCAATGGTGATCCCTCGTAGCCAAGTAAGATTGTCTTCCATAAACACGGGTTTAACAGTGAGTCCGTAAGTGACTGTGGAGGCCAATTCTGGATCCACACGTCCTTCCACAGTGGGGACATAGATTTCCGGATGGGAGTCAATCACGGTGAGGGTTTGCCAAGCTTGCCTTCCTCTTAGCACGTTTCTGTCCTGAGTTCGAGTGTCTTCAAAGCCCTTGACACCTTTGGTCAAGGCTGTTCTCCAGTTGGAGCCCTCGCAGGCCAGTGTTTCCCAATTGTTGGTGTTTATACTACATTTTTTTAGATTTGCCTTCAGACAGTCTTTCAACCTCTTTTGTTGACCGCCAGCATTATGCTGTCCATTTCTAAATTCAGAATAGAGTAGCTGCTTTGGACGACAATCATCAGACATCTGCACAACATGACCAGTGAGAAATGTAAAGTACTACACTTGGGCAAAAAAATTGAAAGGCACAGATAAAGGATGGGTGACACCTGGCTTGAGAGCAGTACGTGTGAAAAGGATCTAGGAGTCTTGGTAGACCACAAACCTGACATGAGTCAACAGTGTGATGCAGCAGCTAAAAAAGCCAATGCAATTCTGGGCTGCATCAATAGGAGTATAGCATCTAGATCAAGGGAAGTAATAGTACCACTGTATTCCGCTCTGGTCAGACCTCACCTGGAATACTGTGTCCAGTTCTGGGCACCACAGTTCAAGAAGGATACTGACAAGCTGGAACGTGTCCAGAGGAGGGCAACCAAAATGGTCAAAGGCCTGGAAACGATGCCTTATGAGGAACGGCTTAGGGAGCTGGGTATGTTTAGCCTGGAGAAGAGAAGGTTAAGGGGGTGATATGATAGCCATGTTCAAATATATAAAAGGATGTCATCTAGAGGAGGGAGAAAAGTTGTTTTCTGCTGCTCCAGAGAAGCGGACAAAGAGCAATGGATTCAAACTACAAGAAAGAAGATTCTACCTAAACATTAGGAAGAACTTCCTGACAGTAAGAGCTGTTTGACAGTGGAATTTGCTGCCAAGGAGTGTGGTGGAGTCTCCTTCTTTGGAGGTCTTTAAGCAGAGGCTTGACAGCCATCTGTCAGGAATGCTTTGATGGTGTTTCCTGCTTGGCAGGGGGTTGGACTGGATGGCCCTTGGGGTCTCTTCCAACTCTAGGATTCTATGATTCTATGACCAGTCCAGCAAAATTGATGTTGAAGAATCATTGCTTCAACACTGGTGATCTTTGCTTCTTCCAGTACACTACAATGCAGGGATCACAGCTGAAGGATCCCTGCCAGGGGGCCACCCAACCTCTCTTTTAAAACCCCCTATAAATTAGAGTCTTGCCCCCTTCAGGGTCATATCACTGTAGATATGAATCTCTGGCAGATGGCTGCCCGATCTCTCTTTAAAAACCTCCACCAGGTGTCTGGAGCAGGCGAAAACAAGCTTGCTCCATCTTCTCTGTGATAACCCTTTGGATATTTGAAGGTGGCATGGAGGAAATAGCAAGCTTGGTTGTTGTGGTTGTTTTCCTGCTCTGGAGGGCAGGACTCGAACCCGTGGCTTCAAGTTACAGGGAAGGAGATTCCGACTGAACATCAGCTTTCTGGTGCTAAGAGCCGTTCGACAGTGGGGCAGACTCTCCTTCTTTGGAGGTTGGAGGGCCAGATGCTTTAGCTGAGATTCCTGCATTGCAGGGGGGGTTGGACTAGATGACCCTCGGGTCCCTTTCCAACTCTACGATTTATGATTCTATAATTCTTCCAATTAAGATTTCTCTTCTCGTTTCAAAAATGAATCAGGGGCGTTCAAAAGCCTCCCGTGGACTCAAAGGGGGGAAAAAACGCAGGTGCCTCGTTTTAATTAAGAAGGGCTCTATTTTTAATCTGCAATCAAAGCCTTTTTATTAGCTAATCACACTGATTAAGCAACAGGGAAGCTTTGAGGTTGTCACTGGGAATGTGTTAATGCCATGGGTTTCTTTCTAATGCTTTTGAAACACAGAATCTTTATATCTTATTATGATTTATGTGGAAATTGCTCAGTTTGGTTGTGTGTCTTTTCATGTTTCATTTATTGTTTACGGCAACTTTTCTAATAAAGTTTCCCCCCATGTTGTAACTTTTTCATGGTTCAAACTATGGGAAAGGTAAAGGTAAAGGGACCCCTGAGCGTTAGGTCCAGTTGCGGACGACTCTGGGGTTGCGGCGCTCATCTTGCTTTACTGGCCGAGGGAGCCGGCGTACAGCTTCCGGGTCATGTGGCCAGCATGACTGAGCCGCTTCTGGGGAACCAGAGCAGCGCACGGAAACGCCGTTTACCTTCCCGCCGGAGCGGTACCTATTTATCTACTTGCACTTTGGCGTGCTTTCGAACTGCTAGGTGGGCAGGAGCAGGGACCAAGCAACGGGAGCTCACCCCGTCACGGGGATTCGAACCGCCAACCTTCTGATCAGGAAGCCCTAGGCTCTGTGGTTTAACCCACAGTGCCACCCACGTCCCTATAAACTATGGAAAGGTGGCACACAAATAAAATTATGCATGTGTGTATTTTATTTATGGCACTGATATTCCACCTTTTTTTCTCCAAGGAGCTCAAAGTGGTGGGTACGATTCTGCCCCTTATCGTTTAATCTCCCCACAGCAACAACCCTGTGAGGTAGGCTGGCGGGGCCCTAAGCAATAGCTTGTTTAGCTTATACGTAAATCCGGCATTGGATAAAAAGAATCTTTCTCTTCCGAGTGGGGATTTTAACCCTGGTCTCCCAGGTCTTAGTCCGGCAATAACCATTGCACCATACTGCCTCTCATTGCTGACACTGAAGAAGGGGCATTCCTCAACCTGGTGTACTGTCGAGGTTTTGGCTCCCGATTAGCTGATGGGACTTGTAGTACAAAATATCTGGGGGGCACCAGGTTGGGGTGGTTGCTGCAGGCTCTTGGGCGTGGCCTTTTGCAAATTCCCACCCAGTCGTGGACCTGGAGGCTGGAGCACCCTTTTAAATCTGGACCCCCTGGGTTTCTCGCCCTCCCATCAACGCCCACTGTCTGCCCCCCCCCAAAAAAAACCCCCGTTGTTGTTTTTTTGCAAGGATCTCAGTCATCTGCCTCATTACTCAAATTTTATGGCTTCCCAGCTGTTTTCGGAGGTGACTAACAAAGCTCTGCAGGAAACAGACATATCCCAGTGTGGGCAGGTGGGATCCTGTTTTCTTCTTGTTGTTGTTGTTTAGTCGTTTAGTCATGTCCGACTCTTCGTGACCCCCTGGACCAGAGCACGCCAGGCACTCCTGTCTTCCACTGCCTCCCGCAGTTTGGCCAAACTCATGCCAGTCGCTTCGAGAACACTGTCCAACCATCTCATCCTCTGTCGTCCCCTTCTCCTTGTGCCCTCCATCTTTCCCAACACCAGGGTCTTTTCCAGGGAGTCTTCTCTTCTCATGAGGTGGCCAAAGTACTGGAGCCTCGGCTTCAGGATCTGTCCTTCTAGTGAGCACTCAGGGCTGATTTCTTTAAGGATGGATAGGTTTGATCTTCTTGCAGTCCATGGGACTCTCAAGAGTCTCCTCCAGCACCAGAATTCAAAGGCATCAATTCTCCGGCGTTCAGCCTCCTTTATGGTCCAGCCCTCACTTCCATACATCACTACTGGATCACTGCCTTGTCGTGGCGAAGGGTCTTGAATAACTCAGAAGAAGAAGAAGAAGAAGAAGAAAAATTTGGATTTGATATCCCGCTTTTCACTACCTGAAGGAGTCTCAAAGGGGCTAACATTCTCCTTTTCCCTTCTTCCCCCACAACAAACACTCTGTGAGGTGAGTGGGGCTGAGAGACTTCAGAGAAGTGTGACTAGCTCAAGGTCACCCAGCAGCTGCATGTGGAGGAGCGGGGAATCGAACCCGGTTCACCGGATTACGAGTCCACCGCTCTTAACCACTACACCACACTGGCTAACTCAGAGAAGCTATGAGCTATGCTGGACAGGTCACAGTGGAGAGTTTTGACTAAACATGATCCACCTGGAGCAGGAACTGGCAAGATACTCCAGTATCCCTGCCTAGAAAACTCCATGGACAAAGACAACAGGCATCCTGTTTAAGAACCTTTAAAAAAATGCAAATTAAAGAAATTCCTTGTCAAGGTAATGAAGTCCCTTGGAAAGGAAATCTCTGCACTCTGCATAGGTTGTGCAATTTTTTCTCTGCATTGTGTTTTGCATAATATATTCTGCTATTCCAACACCTGTCATCTCCCTTCCTTCTAGAGCTCATGCAGTGGCTGAATATTCTCTCTCTCTCTCTCTCTCTCTCTCTCCAATTCAAATCTCATTTATTCGCCCTTCTGAGACTTGGGAGATCTCACATGCTTTCTTAGCTTATCTGTTCAACCATAAGGACTAGCCCCTTGGTGCTTTTTTTTAAAAAAAAGATCATGGAATTGTAGGTGGAAGGGACCACGAAAATCATCGTGTCCAACCTCCTGCACTGCAGGAATCTTTTGCCCTACGTGCATCTCAAACTCAAGACCTTAAGATTAAGAGTCTCATGCTCTCCTATGTATTTATTTCTCTGGAAGCTGAATGCTATACTTTACCTGGTATAAACAAAACCGTAGCCTTTAACTTATTTGTCTAAAAAAATATTTAAATACAGTCAGTGCTTTTTTCGGGGGGTATGCATACCCCTAAACATTTTGTGAATCTTTGTACTTTTGTCCATTTACTGTGTTTATTTCCCCCGATTTGAACTACAAAATGGTGATTTTCTTGAGTCAAAATGAGAGTACCCCTAAACATATTTTTTAAAGAAAAAAGCACTGAGTACAGTGGTGTCAAGGGAGAAAAAAATCTGCATTAAATTCTTAGATTGCAATGATATTTGCTTAATTTCTAAAAATACAGAAATTCAGTGCTTTCTGGACCGGTAGCCCTGCCTCATAATCCCAGGAGACCAGTCACGTTGGCTGTGATCTGCCTCCTGGGTCAGAGGTGGTAATGTTTTCACAGTAGACTGTGGAACTCCCTGCCACAGGAGGTAATGACGGCCACCAACCTGGATGGTGCAAAAAGAGGTTCATGAAGGGGAGAGGGCTACCAGTGGCCCTTAGCCATGTTGGCCGTACTCTGCTTCCAATGCCAGTTGTTGGAAACCACAGTAGGGGAGAGTGTCGGTCTTGAGTTCGAATTCTGCTTGCGGGTTTCCCAGCTGGTCGGCCCCTGTGAGCTCGGGACGCTGGACCCGACAGGCCACCGACCTGAGCCTGCTGTGCTCATCGGATGTTCCCAAGCTCTTTGGCGAACCCTCGTAGCCGAGTAAGATTGCCTTCCATAAACACGGTTTTAACAATGAGTCCGTGAGTGACTGTGGAGGCCAATTCTGGATCCACACGTCCTTCCACAGTGGGGACATAGATTTCCGGATGGGAGTCAATCACGGTGAGGGTTTGCCAAGCGTGCCTTCCTCTTAGCACGTTTCTCCCTTGTGTCCTGAGTTCGAGTGTCTTCAAAGCCCACGACACCTTTGGTAGAGGCTGTGCTCCAACAGGAGCGCTCGCAGGCCAGTGTTTCCCAATTGTCGGTGTTTATATTCCATTTTTATAGGAGTCCTATAAATCTAGATGGTACCAACTCCTAGAAAATAAAATCAGATCGATAGGCGTCGAGCTGGAGCCCTTGTACAATTCAAGTGAGCAACATATCTTTCACAATGTCCTAATTAGACTAAAGGATGTTGAGAGACAAAATATTGTGGCAGCAGTAAATAAAATTTGCTCTCCCATATTCTACGATTTAAATATCCTAGATAGCAGGGTCAACTATGTTACTAAACTAATAATACCAGCCCAACGTAGGGCATTTATGTTGGCCCGACTGAATATCTTTCCCTCGGCATTTGTCAGGGGTAGATATCAGAATATTCCCAGATACAAGAGATACTGCAGATGTTCCCTGAATGTCCCGGACACTGTGGAGCATATTCTCTTTTATTGTCCACTACACAGTACGCTGCGTGAACGTGTGTTGTCCCCCCTTTTGGACGGTTTGGAACCGCAGCAGGGTGGAAGTGTTGGATCCTGTCTCTCTGACATTGACCAAGGGGTGACTGCGGGGGGTAGCCGAGTTTCTGGCAGCAGTGCTTCAAGGAGTTGTACTTTAACAGGAGGAAATTCTAGATTTTACTAATACACACATACAATCAGCCTATGAGTTTAATTGTTGTTTCTTTGTGTGTGTATATTTTAAAGTTCCTGTATGTGATTCTTTCTCTCGCGATTTTACATGTAAATGCCTAATAAAGGTTTGATAAGTATATTCCATTTTTTAAGATTTGCCTTGAGAGAGTCTTTCAACCTCTTTTGTTGACCATCAATATTACGCTTTCCATGTTTAAGTTTGGAATAGAGTAGTCGCTATGGAAGACGACCATCAGGCATCCGCACAACATGACCAGTCCAACGAAGTTGATGTTGAAGAATCATTGCTTCGACACTGGGGATCTTTGCTTCTTTCCAGTACCCTGGCATTAGTTCGCCTGTCTTCCCAAGTGATGTGTAAAAATGTTCAGAGATCTTCCAAGGAGTTGGAGATGGCGTTTATAAGTGGTCCATGTTTCACAAGCAGACTGTAAGATTGGTGGTACAATAGCTTTGTAAACGAGTATTTTGGTTTCCCTGAGAATATGTCCCTGTCCCCAAACACTCGGGAGAAAGCCGCACTGGCAGGCCTTTTTGCTGAGCCTGTAATCTCACCCAGGGACCTCCCACCCCAGGGCGGAGGCTCCACCTGCTTCTGTAGTCTGCCTCCTGCTTCACACCTGTCCCGCCCCAGGTGAGCTCTTGGGAGGCGGCCGGGGGCCGGGGGAGGAGCTTCCGGCACCCAACAGACTGGGACAGGCAGGAGGAGAAGCAGAAAGAAAGAACGGACGGGCGAAAGAAAGAAAGAAAGAAAGAAAGATCCGGAGAGGAGAGGAAATCGCCACAGGTTCCTTTATCCAGGTGAGTGCCCAAGGAGTGAGGGATTGTGGGGCAGCAGGTAAGAGTGTCCCTTTCCTAATGGGGAAACCTTTGCCCCCTTACCTGTCTGACTCTCTTACGCCCCTCCCTTATCTCCGGTTGGTTCTGTCTCTATCACCTACTTTTTCTTCTCTTCCTCTTTTTCTGTTGATCTTTCTCTCCTTCTCCTCCCACGCCGAGTCCTGCTCATTCATCTCTCCTCCTTCCTGGCTGACCCACTTATATCAGCTTCCTCCTCTGAGGTGGTTTCTCTGACCCCCTTTCCTCCTCCTCCTCCTCTCTCTTTTATAGAATCCTAGAATTGTAGAGCCGGAAGGGACCCCCCAAAGGTCATCCAGCCCAACCCACCTGCAATGCAGGAACCTCAACACCCAGGAAATCCCCATTCCCAACTTTTTGCTCACCTCTACAGACGGCCGACTTGCCCCCCGGGGAATAGGAGGAGGATCGTTAATAAGGAAAATTAATGTCTGGGCAACTTTGGTCTTTAATGCAAGAGTTAAGACTTCCTGGCATCACTCATGGGTTATTCCTGAGAGTGACTCCCCAACTTTTTAGCACCCAGCTGCTGCAGGTTACGAGAGCCCATTTAAGCTGCTATACTGTATCATCATCAGCACCACCCCAAACCCACACCCTTGGAGACGAAATTTTCTGGGGCGACGGTTGCTCATGTTCCCATTTCGCAGACGGAGGGAGGGAGGGAACTGAGGCAGGCAGGTAGCAGCACGCAGCAGGCAGGCCAAAATAATAATGTGTCATAAGCGCATAAGACGAGTCTGCTGGATCAGGCCAAGGGGGCGCCTAGCTAGGCCAGCATCCTGTTCTCAGAGGCACGCAAGCAGAACCTGAGAGAGCAGCACCAATGCTCTCCCCCCAGCATTCAGAGCTAAAAACACAGCCATCATGGCTGGTGGCCATGCCCATGGCTCATCCTCTTTTAGAGAGCCACCCAAGTTGGCACGACGGGGCTGTGCGTCTGGCTGTTAACCAGAAGGTTGGTGGTTCGATCCTGCCCAGGGGACAGCTGTGCGCAGGATCCCTGCATTGCACTGGGCTGGACTAGATGGCCGCTGGGGGTCCCAGCTCTACAATTCAGTGGTTCTGTGTTTCTAAGAGGGCGGCTGTCTCTTGAGGCAGCGAGTTCCGCAGTTTAACTCTGAGCGGTGTGAATATAAAGACTTTCTTCTGCCTGCTCTGGATTTCCCAACCTTCGTTGGAAAAACCTGCTGGGTTCCAGTACGATGAGAGAGGGAAAATCACCACCATCACACACACCCCCGCCGGTGCAATTCTGGTGTCTCTGTGACATTCTCTGCAGGATCAGGCCCATGGCCCACCCAGCCTAGCATCCTGTTCTCACAAGTGGCCTAACAGATCCTTCAATTTGAAGCCAGCAATCAGGATCCGTGCTCATGGGCCCTTGATTTCATTCAATCACAGTGATCACTATAGGCTCAAAGCACATCGCCACACACCTCAAAGAATTCTGGGCAATGTAGTTTTACCCCTCGCAGAGTTACAGAGCCCAGAGACCCTTAGCAAACTACAGTACCCAGAATTCTTTGAGGGGGAGACATACATTTTAAAGCTACGGCCTCCTAATTTGTAACCCAAACTCCCGGGAACATTTAGTAGATTCCTGCATTTCAGGGGGGTTGGGCTCGATGACCCCTGGGGTCCCTTCTCACTCTACAGTTCTGTGAAGATAATCCTACAGTTTGCCCAGATATTCCTTTGACCAAGAAAGACAAGAGAGCGTTTGGTGCTGTTTCAAACCATGCCTTGCAAATATTAAGCTCCCAGGACTGATGTATACATATTCCGTCCATTTGAATTGCATTGTGTTTTTTTGGGTGGGCGGAGCCTCAAACAATAGGGGGAATTAGCATAACGTTTGCTAACTGTTTGGAAGATCGAATTAACAAAGCTTTGGAAGGAAGAAGCCGGCTGTTTGCAAATGTGGTGGATGGATATAGAAAAGAAAGCGGGGCGCATTTGCAAAAACGCTCCAGACCCGAAATTGCAGAATCGTAGAGTTGGAAGGGGCACCCAGGGTTCATCTAGTCCAACCCCCTGCAATGCAGGAATCGCAGCCGAGGGCCGCCCAACCTCTGCTCAAAAACTTCCGGTGAAGGAGAGTCCAATGTCTTTAACCAAATGCAACCCCGGCAGGGGCGTAGCAAGATAAATTGGTACCGGGGGCAATTTTTTTTTGGTCAACCCCCCCCCCCAGGCATGGGAAGGTCAGGTGGTACCTGGTGCGGAAAATTTCTTGTCAACCCCCCCATTGATTCCCCCCCCCCGCCGCAAAAAATGGTTTTACATTATTTCATATTTTCTTACAAAGGAATAATAACAAGTAGTAATAATAATAATAATAAACTTTTATTTATATCCCGCCCTCCCCGGCCGAAGTCGGGCTCAGGGTGGCTAACATCAGATACATAACATTGGTATAAAATCAAAGAATAATTAAATTACCTCCTAAAAACATCTCAGAATCAAATTAAAGTCTAATTAGATGGCTTTCCACAGGGTTAGGGTTGGCAACAGTAAGTGCTCCACTGAACTGAAATTTCAGCCTTCACGACATAGGAAAACAGCCAAGCGAACAGCTATTTTGGTGGAGGAGGGTCAAGATATTAACCGATATGCATGAAATTTCATATATAGCTATATAATCCCTAGTATAGTAAGATAAGACCTTTGGAGCAGGCATTTAAAAAAAAAATTCAAAAAAAATTTGTTCCCAAATATTTTTTTTCAAAAAAAAATTCTCCTTCATAATTTGTCACCCCCTCCATTTTGGAACCCGGGGCGGCCCGCCCCCCGCCCCCCCTTGCTACGCCCCTGCCCCCACCAAATAACACCACACCGCCTTGCTTTAAAAGGGGGGGAAACACTTTGTAGCTAAACTATTGTATCTGCTCGCCTATAAAGAAAGATCAGAGCTTTTGGGACTTTTTCCGTTTAGGGAGAAAGCAAGAAAGAGTTGAATGGCATGAGAGAGTGGGCAGAGAGAGGTTTCTCTCACTCCCTTTCTCATAACACGGCAAATCGTGGACACCCAAGGAAGCTGAAGGTCTGGAGATTAAGGACAAGATAAACAAACTGCATCATGGTTAAACTGTGGAACTCCCTGCCACAAGAGGCCGGGGACGGCGACCAACTTGGATGGCTTTAAAAGGGGATTGGAGAAATTCATGGAGAGGAGGAGAGGTCTATCGATGGCTACTAGGGTACCAGTTGCTGGAAACCACAGGAAGGGAGAGTGGCTCTTGAATTCGAATCCTGCTTGCGGGTTTCCATTTGGGGCACCTGGTTGGCCACTGCAAGAACAGGATACTGGACTAGGTGGGCCCACTGGCTTGAACCAGCAGCCGGGCCCTTACGTTCTTGTGCTGCTGCAAAATGAATGCGCTCCAATTTTCTTGTCTTTTTATATATACCAGGCATGTCCAACAGGTAAATCGCGGGGTGTTCCTGGTAGATCCTGCTTGATCTCTGGCCCCTCAGCGATCTCCTTACTAAAAAAAAAAAGCTCCACAATTTTGGGTAGATCACTGCTAGTTTTTTAATACTGTGAGTAGATCGCCGTCTCGGGGGAATTGGATGTCCCTGATATATATATTCATACATTGCCCATCTATCTGGGTTTTTCCAGCCACTGGGCAGCTTCCAATGCATATAAAAACACAATAAAATGTCAAACCTTAAAAACTTCCCTAAACAGAGCTGCCTTCAGATGTCTTCTAAAAGTCAGAGAGTTGTTTATTTCCTTGACATCTGGTGGGAGGGCGTTCCACAGGGCAGGTGCCACCACAGAGAAGGCCCTCTGCCTGGTTCCCTGTAACCTCACTTCTCGCAGGGAGGGATCCGCCAGAAGGCCCTTGGAGCTGGACCTTAGTGTCTGGGCAGAACGATGGGGGTGGAGACGCTCCTTCAAGTATACTGGGCCTTTGAGGCCGTTTAGGGCTTTCAAGGTCAGCACCAACACTTTGAATTGTGCTCCGAAACGCACTGGGAGCCAATGTAGGTCTTTCAAGACTGGTGTTATGCGGTCTCGGCGGCTGCTCCCAGTCACCAGTCTAGCTGCCGCATTCTGGATTAGTTGCAATTTCCGGGTCACCTTCAAAGGTAGCCCCACGTAGAGCGCATTGCAGTAGTCCAAATGAATCTTTGTTAAGAACGCTTTTGAAACCAGGTAGTGATGGGGGCACGAAGGGGACAAGAAACTACCCCCTGGCCAGCTTTGGGCCACTTTTATTGGAATAAAGCGGCTAAAATCAGCGAGAGGCAGTGTCGTGTAGTGGTTAGAGTGTCGGACAGGGACCTAGGGGGAGAGCTGCGTTCGAATCGTCACTTGGCCACGAAGCTCACAGGGTGGAGACCTCGGGGCCAGTCGCTGCCTCTCAGCCTAAACTACCTCGCAGGGTTGTTGTTAGGGTGGTGGGAGAAACCATTGATTCGGCCTTTGAGATAAAAGTTATGATGGGGAGGAAATGCAAGAAATGAATAAATAAACTATAATGGGATCAGGGACTGGGCAGCCTGCAGCTGTCTGAAGTTTGAGAGACGTGGGTGCAATGTGGATAAAATTCGTTCACCCCAAATATATATATATAGTCCGGCCCCCCACAAGGTCTGAGGGACAGTGGACCGGCCCCCTGCTGCAAACATTTGCTGACCCCTGAGCTAGATGACCCGTTCTCCTTGCTTAAAAAACAAAACAAAACAGCCCAAGCCTCTCTTGTCAATATTTGCTCACTGTTTGGACTTTGACGTTGCGGCGCAGGGTGGGGCCACAGAGGCGCTTCGGACAGGAGCCGCTTTGGACAACAGCAGGAGGGAGTGGGGGGGCAAGGAAGATGGCGGGTAGCGGCTTGGAGGAGAGGAAGAAGCTTTGGGAAGAACCCAGGAGTCCTGCATTCCCGGAAGACTCTCCTCTGTACTTCAAAGCGCATTTAAAAAATTATAATTTTTGCTAGCACTGCTTGGTGGTGCCTTTAAGACCTGGGCGGCAGGTAGATGTCCAACAGGTGCTGTTCCTCCTCCTTCACCACCACCACCACCTCAGCACAGAGGTGCAGAAATGCATTGCAGCGGGTTGGACTAGATGACCCCCGGGTTCCCTTCCAGCTCTATGGTCTGTGATCAGAATGCTTCTCTGGCTGAATTTTCCCCTTTGAGGGAACTGGGAAGGGGATAACCCCCTTTTTTTGGGGGGGTGAAGATTAATTTTGGGGGTCTGGGAAGGCAAGAGGCTGCTCCCCTGCGCCCCCTCATTTATTTATTGCATTTGGATCCTATTTCCCCCCCCCCCACCCGAAGAGCTCAAAGTGGCATGTGTCCTTCTCCCGCCTTTCAAGCGATCCCTACAACGACCCTGCGAGGTAGGTCGACCCTGCCGAGGTCCCAGCCAGCGAGCTTCGTTGAGGAGTGGGGGAGATTCGCACCCGGGTCTCTCCCAGTCCGACACCCTAACCCATGGGTAGGCAAACGAAGGCCCCGGGGGGGGGGGGCTGGATCCGGCCCAATCGCCTTCTCAATCCGGCCTGCGGACGGTCCAGGAATCGGCGTAGAATGTGTGCTTTTATTTAAAATGCATCTCTGGGTTATTTGTGGGGCATAGGAATTCGTTCCCCCAACCCCAAATATAGTCCGGCCCCCCACAAGGTCCGAGGGACGGTGGACCGGCCCCCTGCTGAAAAAGTTTGCTGACCCCTGCGTTCTATGCCACCCCCTTCTCTTCTGCTGCCCCCCACCCCCTGAGCCCATTGCTAGGCACCCCTGGGCTCCCATAGGACCCAGCTCCATGTGCCCCATAGCTGATTCCTCTCTTTCTTCCCCAGCCCCTCAGGCTGATTCCGACTGTATCGACTGTAGGTGAGCAAGTCTTTTCTGCCTGTGTGGAATTCCCGGCTGATCTGGAAACACCCAAGTTAGAAAAAGGGAAGGGAAACCCCCCCAGGGCGAGTCGAGCTTCCCAGGTTTCCCCCCTGCGAGGAACCCAGGAGTCCTGATTCAAGGCTCCCTCCCCTTCCCCGAGGACCCAGGAGTCCGGGTGTCTCCCCAGCACCCAGGGAGGCTGACCCCTCCTGTCTCGCCAGCTGAGATCCTCCCCCAGCAGAAACAGGTTTTGCCAGGTTGAACCGCTCTTGGCGGTTCAGCAGATTCTCTTCCTTTGGCCTCACACACACACGCCGGTAAAAAGGTCAGGCAGCCATCACACAGGTGCAGCTGGTCTTAGAGGCCCCGGGTCGCCGGGTCAGAGGGAACCGGTTTTCGGGAACGCAGCTGGGCGGCAGGGGGGAATTCGGCAGGGAGTGGGGAGAACTTCCCGCCGCTTAGTGCTTGCTTCTACACCTGTTGAATTTCTGGCTGCCATTCAGGGCCCCATAGGATTTCATTTTCTGGGATTCGTCAGCTGCAGTTCCTGTGTTACCAGGGGGTTGGATTCGAATGGTGACCCTCTCGGGGTCCCTTCCAGCTCTGTAATTCTATGATTCCCGCCCCCAAAGAATGAAGATGGATATCGGCTGCGAGTTTGAATGGCGGCAGTCGGAATTTGCTTTCGATGCAATGACCTGAATCTTTAATCCATTCTGCCTAGAGAGGAGGAGTTAACCCGGTGACTCTTTACAGATCAATCTGCAGCATTTAGGCCACAGGCTGCGAACAAACTCACTGCAGGAAATGATGACTCGAGTGAGTGAGTCAGGCTACGCTCAGGAGGAGGAGGCCCAAATGGATTTTTAAAAACCTAAGGAGACTGACCAGGAAAAAGACCCTGAAATAAAAGCAAATTTCATGCCAGGGATCATTAGGAAAAGAATTGAAAATTAATCTGCCGATATCGCAAGGGCGGCCGGACTTGAAATACAGTACTGTCTACCGTTCTGGTTGCCTCACACCAGAAAGGATATCGAAGCGTTGGGAAAGGGTTTCACTCCCTCAAACTTCCTCAGCTCCACTTGGCTGGGCCTGGACTGCACCAGCCAGTTGATACAAGAACAACTGTTTAGAAATTGGCGTCTGTGTTTGGATTTTCCTCTTCCCTCCCTGTCCCTTTTTCCTTGTGTGCTGTGTCTCTTTTCCAGATTGCAACCTGCAGGGGCAGGGACTGTCTTGTAAAGCAGTTCTGGGAGCCTTTTTGGCACGAATCCTCTAAATAACCAAACAACAGGGTACTTAAAAATTGAGATTTTTATTTTTTATTTTTTGCTAACCACCAGGTCCTGTTTTCTCTTTCTCCCCCCCACCTTAAAAAAAACCCACCAGGTGCTGTCATGGCACCAGACGATGGCACCGACTGGCTGCTCCAGTTGCTGTCTGAGATCCAGCTGGAGCAGTTTTACGGCAAAATCCGCAACGAGCTTCACGTCACCCGCCCAGGACATTTCGATTATGTCAAGCCCTCGGATCTGGAACGCATTGGCATGGGGCGCCCAGGTAGTTCGTGTGTGATGGTGCAACAGGGTTTATTTTATTTTATTGGAGGGGGGTGTTTCTGAGGCTGCTTAGGGTGGTGATGTCACCGGGGGAAGTCCGTGGTAATGTCATGGTGGTCGCACTTGGAGACGGAGGTTAATTGGGAGACGGGAATGAAGAGGGGTCTGAGCACCTCAGAGAGACACTGGAGAGGATGGGAAGCATAACAGGAAGATCCAATGACAACCAAGGAAACATTTAAGCCAGGCATAGGCAAACTCTGGCCCTCCAGATGTTTGGGACTACAATGCCCATCATCCCTGACCACTGGTCCTGTTAGCTAGGGGTGATGGGAATTGTAGTCCCAAAACATCTGGAGGGCCGGAGTTTGCCTAGGCCTGAAACTTAAAAATTTCAGTGTAGTACAGCATAGAATAGCATTTATTATTATTATTATTATTATTATTATTATTATTATTATTATTATTATTAATTAGTATTGCAGAACATGGTTAGATGTTTTTCAAAATGAGATGAAAACCGTGTGATACTGAAGACAATCTAGTTGTGATCCAGTTGTGTTTGACATTATAAAGCATTGCTAGGAGTTGCTTCTGTTTGCTTTCCAGTGTCTTTATCAATACAAAAAATTCAGTGTGAAATATCATTTCACCCATTTGTTTTGTTTTGTTTTTGGAATTCAGGCAGACTATTTATGTGTATTTAATTCATAAGATTTATACGCTGACTGATTGTAAAAAAAACAAAAACAAACCCCCAAAACCTCAAAGCTGTTTACAAAGAGAATAAAACGATAAAATAATTAGTAGAAGCAGCCCTTTAAAAGCACCCGAAAGATAAGATCAGCAATAAACTTTAATGCAGACCGTTTCGCCCATCTGGAGACGCAAGCTGCCTTTGGAGGTCTGCCAGGCAAACAACTGACTTTGGAACACATTATAGAATTCGGAAGTCCTGGAAACGGGCGTCCCTTTAACTAAATCAAGTTTCTAGTCCTTATGAGGTGCAGAGAGAAGAGCACTTTTGCACGCACACAGGCTACGCATGGTGTGAAACCTCCCAGAAAACAGGACAACTCTTCCTGGGGTTAAAAGTGGACACTTTTTCATTGATAAAATGCAGTTCTCCGCTTTCCAGTGGAACCAGGCAGGGTGGATAAAAATCAATGTATTTTTTTAAAATAAAATAAAAATCAGATTTTTAAAAAATTAAAATCGGAATTTTTAAAAATAAAATGCTTTTGAAGGAAAACTCTTTCTAAAGATAATTTTCTGTTTAAGTTATGTTATAGTCCAAAGGCATTCATCAGGAAATAAGGATGTGTTTTTAAGTTTTTCATGTGTGCTAAAACTTTTCATGTGTTGTTGTTGTTTTTTAAAATCGTTTAACCATATCAGTTAACAAGCATGGATACATATGCTACAATGTTATTGTTTTAGTTAAATAAATTGTTTAAATTGTTATGAAGGAAATGATTATTTTTCTCCTTCCAGTCAAGTACAGCAGAAAAGTCGCCCAAATAGAAACAATAACTTCAAAATTATCTGTCTATATATTTCTGATAGTATAACCAAATCAGTAATTACAGATATAAGTGTAAAAACTACTCTGAGGATTTATTATTCAAAAAATGAATCCTCCATCTGGTTGTAAAGGTTAAGAGGATGCCAGCAAGGTTGAACCTTTCTGTAAAAAAAAAATGATTTAAATCAATTTTTACTGACTAGGGATTTAAATCAAATCCACCCCGGCGCCAGGCATTGGGTAAAGGTTGGGCTCCTTTTGTTCCATGCAAAAGATTTCCAGGGGTGATGTGAGCCTTGGAGTGCTAACCAAAATGGCCAAGGATCATAATTTGCAATCATTTGAGATCGAGATTTCACCCCTCTCCTTTAGGACAGAGACGGCTGGAGGAAGCCTTGAAGCGGAGGAAACCTCAAGGGCAGCGCCCCATGTCCTGGGTCTATAAGGTGGGTACTTTCTGCCTGCCTTGAAGAAACAAACAAATATTAGGGTCACGGTCGTAAAATCGGAAGTAAATCCAGTTATGTCCAGTCCAGGGACAAAGATGGCCGCCCTCCTTCCTGGCAACAGACCCCTGTGTTGCAATATAGGCAAGTTGAACAATATAATACAAGATGATTGCCAGATAACAGTGGCACTAAAAACACTATTTATAGACAATACAAATGATCAGAAATTGCAACCAAAGTCTCTAAATCTTCTTCGCCAGTCGCAGTAAAATAATTCGAAAGTTCGATATACACATAATCTGTCACCAAATATCGCCGGAACAGAGTTTCCGGATAACCAATCTGTTTCATTCGATGCCTCACCAGCCAATCTCAATCAATTCTTCATCAGCCAGCCAGAATTAATATGAGAAGGCTGCAGTTCTTAACAAGCCAATCTTGTTGTTGTTGTTCAGTCGTTCAGTTGTGTCCGACTCTTTGTGACCCCATGGACCAGAGCACGCCAGGCACGCCTATCCTCCACTGCCTCCCGCAGTTTGGCCAAACTCATGCTAGTCGCTTACATGTAAGCAAACATAAATGATGTAGAAAATATCATCTACAATACTGACTTATTTATTTTATAGCAAAGTACATTGGTTATTGCATTCATTTCATAGAATCCTAGAGTTGGAAGAGACCACAAGGGCCATCCAGTCCAACCTCCTGCCAAGCAGGAAACACCATCAAAGCATTCCTGACAGATGGCTGTCAAGCCTCCGCTTCAAGACCTCCAAAGAAGGAGACTCCACCGCACTCCTTGGCAGCAAATTCCACTGTCCAACAGCTCTCACTGTCAGGAAGTTCTTCCTGATGTTTAGGTGGAATCTTCTTTCTTGTAGTTTGAATCCATTGCCCCGTGTCCGCTTCTCTGGAGCAGCAGAAAACAACCTTTCTCCCTCCTCTATATGACATCCTTTTATATATTTGAACATGGCTATCATATCCACCCTTAACCTTCTCTTCTCCAGGCTAAACATACCCAGCTCCCTAAGCCGTTCCTCATAAGGCATCGTTGACCATTTTGGTTGCCCTCCTCTGGACACGTTTCAGCTTGTCAGTATCCTTCATTTTATGGATCAATGATCAGTGATGACTACAGTATCCTATGAGCACTGATCCAGAGCATATTTTCTACAGTGTTTATAGAACTGATCGAGATTGGCTGGTGAAGCATTGAACGAAACAGATTGGTTATCCGGAAACTCTGTTCCGGCGATATTTGGTGACAGATTATGTTATATCGAACTTTTGAATTATTCTACCGCGACTGGTGAAGAAGATTTGGAGACTTTGGTTGTAATTTCTGATCATTTGTATTAGTCTATGAATAGTGTTTGGGCCATTGCTATTGGCCACTGTGTTGTATTATATTGTCCATCTCCTTCCTGGCAAAACAGGAAGTGTAATTCTCTGCACCGCCACTTGAGGGCGTGGGGTCCAAAGTTAGATTTGAATGGATGTCGATGTGCCGTTCTTCCTGAAATGTCCCGTCCCGCCACCCACACATCCGCAACTGCGTCTCGCCGATTAAAAACAAGTTTCTGTTGTAAGGTGTGGATCACCAAAAATGGCTTCTGCGAGAAATGCATTCATGCATGTTTTAAGATGTTCCTGACGTTTTAGGTTGTTTTGAAATATGTTTCTTATTTCATTTTTAACGGTGTTCGGCCCGTTTGCTTTTAATCATCCTGCACTCCTTTTGCAGGAAGGCCGGGGTAGAAATTTAAACACTCAATTATCACTTGTGTATTAATAATCGTCAGTGACTGATGGTTGTTGCTGCTGCCGCCGCCTGAAATACAGTAATCAATGTAATTATTATATATTATATCATTAAATCAGGTTCTCTCTCTTTTTTGGGGGAAATATGTTTTCTTAGTTTTGACAAGAACAAATTTAAAGTAAAAGGAAAAACTTTTAACCTACCCATATATGAGATTCTCTGAATCTCGTGAATTCCCCCCCCCCCCATCATAAAAATAATTTTTCTAAGGCTGCATATAATTACGTTCCCAACAGTTTCCATCTCTCTAAATTACCCATGTCTTTCGTTTCTTTGCAAGTTATTTTTAAAGCCCAGCTAAGGATTTTATTTGTTTACAATGGTCTCCTAAGTAAGTTTTTAAAAATTCCCCATTCTTTTCTAAAGTCTTTATCTCCTGGGTTCCTGAGTCTCCCAGTCAGTTTTGCCATTTCAGCAGAATCCAGCAGTTTGGGCTTGCCATTCTTCCCTAGCCGGGACCGACATTAAATTACATTCTCAGAATCTAATAGATTTATTGGCATATGGTTATTACGTTGTGGTTGGAGATCCATCCATCAGGGATTCTTCAGCGGCGATTCCTGCATTGCAGGAGTCACAGCTGAAGAATCATTGGACTAGAAATGACCTGCCGATTCTTGAATTCAAAGGATCATAGAATTGTAGAGTTTGAAGGGACCCCTGAAGGTCATCCAGCCCAACCCCCTGCGATGCAGGAATCTTTTGCCCAGCGTGGAGCTCCAACCTGCGACCCTGAGATTTAGAGTCTCGTGCTACCATGAGAAATGTATAAAATGAGTATGAACTTGGAAAGCACAAAATAAAAATACACAAAAACTAGTAAAGAAGAAGAAGAAGAGAGGAATGGAGTGGAAACGTTGCCTGTAACAGTTTGGTCCTGCAAATTTATTGCCCAATAAATGACCCACACTGGGCTCTTTTTTCAGATACTTTGGCCGTCCTGTTGGGGGGGGGGCAGCTAGGATTTTACAGCGTTCAGCTCTCCTGGGGCAGAAATTTATAAAGCTTTTCCCCACTACCCTTTCTTATTTATTTCTTTTTAATTTTTTAAAATTAATTTTCCATTTTTAGCAATATTGTAACACCGTAACACCTATTATAAAATTTATGCTCTGCCGAGCTCTTGTCTTCCCTCCGCCCATCTTCTGGTTTTTGTAAAACGCATATTATACCCACACATTTAATACATCTCTATTCGTCTACATATATCTTAAATTGTGTAAATTAACTTGAAGCACAAATGGAAAGTTCCTTCTTTTAAACGTTGTGAGTTTTGTCTCAGTCCTGCAAGTGTCTTTATATAGCATGGGTAGGCAAACTAAGGCCCGGGGGCCGGATCGGGCCCAATTGCCTTCTCAATCCGGCCCGCGGATGGTCCGGGAATCAGCATGTTTTTACATGAATAGAATATATTCTTTTATTTAAGATGGATCTCCGTGTTATTTGTGGGGCCTGCCTGGTGTTTTTACATGAGTAGAATGTGTGCTTTTATTTAGAATGCATCTCTGGGTTATTTGTGGGGGGCATAGGAATACGTTCATTCCCCCCCCCAAAAAAATATAGTCCGGCCCCCCACAAGGTCTGAAAGTCAGTGGACCAGCCCCCTGCTGAAAAAGTTCGCTGACCCCTGCATAAGTTTATAGTGATTGTCTAAATATTGAATAAATGTACTCCATTTTCTCCGGAACGTTTGGTCACTCTGGTTTCGGATTTTCTCTGTCAGCTTTGCCAGTTCCACATAGTCCATCATCTCTGCCTGCTGTTCTTCACCTGTTGGTAATTCCCTTTCTTATTTCTCCCCCCACGTAGATGTTCACTGGGACGAGGGTCCCGGAAAGCGACGAAGCCCCCAGCCCCGCCCAGCCCTGCCCGACCCCCAGGGCCGACGCCGACGCCGACGCCTCTCTCAAGTGCCTGATCAGCGAGTGGGACCTTCGCATCCGGGAGCGGCTGGGGGACGGCTGCTTTGGGGTCGTGCATCGTGCAGAGTGGAGCACTCCCGGCGGGGGTCTGGTACGTTTTCACCCACCCCCCGACTCCGGTTGCTTTGCTTCTCTACCTGTTGGACAGCCGCCCTCTGGACCTTCACTGTTGCATCTGAGCCCAGTCGTCGCTGCTGGGCTGTTTGTTTGTTTGTTTCAGGGGTGGCGAAACCTGCCGAGGGCCGCATCCCCATCTGTTGGGGGCCGCTTTCAAGGAGTGGGTGGGGCCACAGCCCAAAGTGGGTGGGGCCACCCTTTCCCTCTCTCTTTCTCTCCCGCCCCTTTCTCTCTCCCTCTTGCTTTCCCTCTGGGCTTTTCTGTCTGCCACAAAAATTTTAAAGACCCCGGGTTTCGTTATATCCTGCCTTTACTCCAGAGAAATCCCAGGCAAGCCCATTCTGTCCTCGCGACAACCCTGTCGGGTAGGGGTGCAACGAGAGCTTGCGATTTTCCCGTGGCCCCCCAACGAGCTTCATGGCTGAGTGGGGATTTGAACCCAGGCCTGAGCCTGGCCATGTTAAGCATCAGAGATGCCAGATAGAAAGACCTTTGGCCTGACCCAGTGTGGTCAGAATCCTTCCCTTTCTTACCTATCCAACAGCTGTCAGTTAATAGACGGCTCAGTCGAGCCTCCAGGTCTAGAAGCAGTCTACCGCGCAATATCAGACCCTGGTCAGAAATGGCAGGAGAGAGCTGTTGGCGTCATGATACCTTCCTTGTGGGCATCTGCCAGCCAGTGGCCCATCTAGTTCAGCACTGCCTCTTGTGGCGGGGAGTTCCACAGTTTAACTATGCTCAAAGAAGGATTTCCTTTTATCCACCCTGAATCTTTTCATTGGGTGTCCTAGGGTTACGAGAGAGGGAGGAAAACTTTCCCCTATCCTCTTGCCATGCATAATGTGATAAATTTCTAATATGTCTCTTTTCGGTTGCCCTTTCCCAAACTCTTTCCAAACTCTAGAATGTTGTTGCTGTTGTTATATTGATTAAATTCCTATATGGTGGTACCTTGGTTCTCAAACTTAATCCGTTCCGGAAGTCCGTTCCAAAACCAAAGCGTTCCAAAACCAAGGTGCGCTTTCCCATAGAATGTAACGCAAAACGGATTAGTCCGTTCCAGACTTTAAAAAAAAACAACCCCTTAAAAAACAGCCATTTAACATGAATTTTACTACCGGTATCTAACGAAACCATTGATCCATAAAACGAAAGCAATAGTCAATGTACTATAAAATAAATAAGACAGTATTGTAGAGTATAAAAATTAAAATTGCTGTTTTTTTCTTACCTGCACTGACGATAGTCATTGTTTGAATGGGAGGGGGGGCTTTTATCCATTTCCACAGTCGCACAATCAATCAATCAATCAATCAATCGATCAATCAATTGATCAGTAGCTGAACTGGGTTCCACACAGTCACAAAAAAACAAATTAACCGAAAAAGCCTCAAAACCACAAGATAAACAGCAAAAACAAAAGCGCCAAACTTAATCCAGAAGTCTGTTCAACTTCTGAAACGTTCGAAAACCAAGGCGCGGCTTCTGATTGGTGCAGGCGCCCTGGAAACGATAGCCGACAGCTGCATCGGACATTCGACTTCCGAAAAACGTTCCAGAACCGGAACGCTTCCTTCCGGGTTTTGGGTGTTTGAGAACCAAGGCGCCACTGTGCCACCCTTCATCCGACGATCACAGGGGCAGTTTCCATTTAAAAAAAAAAAAAAAAAAAACCCTCTTTCAGGCGAGGCGACCAGAACTCTACTGGTTCTACGCTGGCTGGCCAATTCTTTGTTCTGATCCCTTTCCCCCCTTCCCCAGAAACCCGTCGCCGTCAAATCCCTGCGCTCCGACGTCTCCTGTGACCCGGGCGCCCTGATCGATTTCCTCAACGAGGTCAACGCCATGTGCTGCTTGAACCACCCCAACCTCCTCCGCCTCCATGGGGTGGTCCTAACTCAGCCCCTCAAGATGGTAAAGATTGGAGACGTCATCGCGAGCCCCTTACCCTCCAAAGGTCGCAGGACTCCTGGGTCCTCTTTCTGGGCGCACAGAACGTGGGGTGGCGCCCCGACTCTTGGGTTACAGTATCTGGGAAGGTGGGGCTTCTTTTTAAAATGGGGGTGGGCTAATCGAGTCCAGAACGACTTTTTGCTGCTGGAGGGAATGCATAAGAAAAGGGACGTCAGCCCTGTTTAGGGTAGCTTTTGAGGAATTAATGTATTTTAATATTTTCCTGGAAGCCGCCCGGAGTGGCTGAGGAAACGCAGCCAGATGGGTGGGGTATAAATAATATTTTTATTACTATTCCCACTGGTTAACTTTTGGGACACAATTTCTGCATTCGGAGGTACATTTTAAATAAAAGGACACATTCTACTCATGTGAAAACATGCTGATTCCCGGACCGTCCGCGGGTCAGATTGAGAAGGCGATTGGGCCGAATTCGGCCCCCAGGCCTTAGTTTGCCTACCCATGATCTATCCCATATGGGGATAATCCCAGTGATCTCTAGCTAAAAATCTGCTCCAACGACGGAGGAAGTCCAAGAAAGAGAGTGGCAGCATGCCTTGTCTTTTTGTTACCTGGACAGGTAAGGTCACGCCCACCTCTAGTCACATGCAAAGGAAGTATGTCCCAGGGAGTTTTCCACTGGCTGGACCAAACATTTCCCCGCATGTCCACTCTAGGAAAACAAGGAATATTGTACTTGACTGCTATTTATGCATCACACCCCACAGTTCCAGCATTGCAGGGGGTTGGGCTAGATGGCCACTGGGGGGCCCCTTCCGACACACTGTGCTCTTTTTAATCCAGCCCTGCCTCTCTGACCTCTCCGCAGGTGACTGAGCTGGCCCCCCTGGGCGCCCTCTACGACCGCCTCCGGCCTCCCTTCCCTCTCCACCAGCTCTGGAGCTACGCCCTGCAAGTCGCCAAGGGAATGTCCTACCTCGAGTCCAAGCTCTTTGTCCACCGCGACCTGGCCGCTCGCAACATCCTCCTGGCCTCCGAGGAGACGGTCAAGATTGGCGACTTCGGGCTCATGAGGCCGCTGTCCAGCAAGAGCGATCGCTACATCATGTCTGCGCACCGCCGCATCCCTTTCGCCTGGTAGGAGTTTCTGAACCCACCCAACAATATTGTTGTTGTTTAGTCGTTTAGTCGTTTCCGACTCTTCGTGACCCCCTGGACCAGAGCACGCCAGGCACTCCTGTCTTCCACTGCCTCCCGCAGTTTGGCCAAACTCATGTTGGTGTCTTCGAGAACACTGTCCAACCATCTCATCCTCTGTCGTCCCCTTCTCCTTGTGCCCTCCATCTTTCCCAACATCAGGGTCTTTTCCAGGGAGTCTTCTCTTCTCATGAGGTGGCCAAAGTACTGGAGCCTCAGCTTCAAGATCTGTCCTTCTAGTGAGCACTCAGGGCCGATTTCCTTGAGAATGGATATGTTTGATCTTTTTGCAGTCCATGGGACTCTCAAGAGTCTCCTCCAGCACCAGAATTCAAAAGCATCAATTCTCCGGCGATCAGCCTTCTTTATGGTCCAGCTCTCACTTCCATATATCACTACTGGGAAAACCATAGCTTTAACTATACAGACCTTTGTCGGCAAGGTGGTGTCTCTGCTTTTTAAGATGCCCTCCCCTCTCTATATACATACATACATACATACATACATACATACATACATATACACACCCACCCACTCTGGGGCAGGGGGATCTGAGCCACGTTTGCACAACGGTTCTTTCTTTCAAAAATGAAGATTTGAATTCAGTGGTGCCTCGGATTACATACGCTTCAGGTTACATACCCAGAAATAACGCTTCAGGTTAAGAACTTTGCTTCAGGATAAGAACAGAAATCGTGCTCTGGCGGCGCAGTGGCAGGGGGAGGCCCCATTAGCTAAAGTGGTGCTTCAGGTTAAGAACAGTTTCAGGTTAAGAACGGACCTTCGGAACGAATTAAGTACGTAACCAGAGGCACTACTGTAGAAGGTTTTCAGAATGCAATGCGAACCCAGGTCCTAGTCCTGTGCTCTAACCGCTACTCCATGCTGCCTGCACTTTGCTATGGGGTTGTTCTGATTGGCTGTTCCTCCCCTCCGCCTTCCCAGGTGCGCCCCCGAGAGCTTGCGCATGGGGGTCTTCACCAGCGCCTCCGACGTGTGGATGTTCGGGGTCACCCTCTGGGAAATGTTCTCTTACTGCGAAGAACCTTGGATGGGATACTCCGGGCGGCAGGTGATTAATAATAATAATAATAATAATAATAATAATAATAATAATAATAATAATAATTTTGGTTTTGGTTTAAGAACAGACTTCCAGAATGGATTAAGGTACCACTGAACTGTTTTTAGAATTTTTTAACTGTAGTTGTTTTCAGAATATTTTGATTTGTTTTAAAACGCTTTTGCTTTTCTGTGGCATATCTATTTGCTGGTAAATCTGTTTTCCCAAGCTCCTTGGGAAGGAAGGGCGAGAAACAACAACAACAACAACAACAACAACAACAACAACAATTTATTTATACCCCACCCATCTGGCTGGGTTTCCCCAGCCATTCCGGGCAGCTTCCTACAAACGATTAAAAATATATTAAAAACATCAGTCATTAAAAACGTCCCTAAACAGGGCTGCCTTCAGATGTCTTCTAAAAGTCAGATAGTTGTTTTGTTTCCTTGACATCTGGTGGGAGGGCGTTCCACAGGGCAGGCACCACCACCGAGAAGGCCCTCTGCCTGGTTCCCTGCAACCACATTTCTTGCAGGGAGGGAACCGCCAGAAGGCCCTCGGAGCTGGACCTCAGTGTCCGGCTGAAAGATGGGGGTGGAGATGCTCCTTCTGGTATACTGGATCCTTTGAGGCCATTTAGGGCTTTCAAGGTCAGCACCAGCACTTTGAATTGTGTTGTAAGAATCTCTGGACACAAACCGCATGGCCGGCAGCTTCTTGTGGGCATAAGCACAGAATAATGGTCTTGCAGGATCAGGCCAATGGCCCATCTGGTTCAGCCTCCTGTCCTCGCAGAGGACAACCAGGTGCCCATGATGGAAAACCCTCAAGCAGGATTCGAACACAAGATCCCTCTCCCTTCTGTGGCTCCCAGCAGCTGCTATCCAGAAGCATTACTGAATCCAACCGTGGAGGCAGTGCATGAGCTTGTCTAATCCTCTTTTAAAAGTTTGCAGCTGTCCCTGCATCATGTGGGAGGGAGTTCCATAGTTTAACTTTATTTTCTCCTTCCTGAATCTTCCAGCATTCAGCTTCTTGAATGTCCATGAGTTTCAGTGTTGCAAGAAAGAGAGGAAAACGTTCCTCTACCCACTTTCTCCAAAATTTTATAAACTTCTATCACGTCGTTTTTACTCGCCTTTTCTCTAAGATGAAAATCTCCAAACGCTGCAAACCTTCTGTCTCCATCCCTTTGATGGTTTCAGTTGTCCTTTTCTGAACCTTTTCCAACTTTTCGATATCCTTTTCGAGGTGAGGCGACCAGAACCGTACACGGTATTCCAAATGATCTCGCCCCACAGATTTGTATGACAGCATTACTATATTGTCAGTTTCACTTTCAATTCCTTTACTAATGTTCCCTAACTTTTAATCTGGCTTTTTCATAGCTGCTGCAGCCCTGGAGGTGATTGGTTTATTTTCATTTTTTTCCCCCACTACATATTTTGTGCGTGTTATATTGTAATTTTACGTCGTGAACTGCCCCGAGATCAACCGGATTCAGGGCAATGTACAAATTTAATAAATAACAACAACCTGGTGCTTTCTGGACGTTTTGGATCACGAGTCCCATCTTCCACTGCAAGCTCGGCCAATGGATGATGGGCGCTGTAGTCTTTTTGGCGACCTTCCTTTTTCCAGCAAGCCTTTTAAGCGGAGGTCTTCATCCCAGCCCACTGGGGGGGGGGCCTTTGGGAGTTGTAGTCCAAAACGTAGGGAGGGCACCAAGTTGGGGGAGAACCGGCCTCCTTTAACCCTCCAGAAACTGTGTCCCTCCTTAACCTCATTCCTCGCCAGTGACTCCCAGGCTTGTGCAGACAATCGGGGTCAGGAGAGTATTGTGACCCCAGGTGCCCTCTTGTGATTCAAGTTTCATTCATCTGTGAACTTTTGCAGCAGAGCCTCGGGGGGAGACCCAGTTTCTTTAACCACACACGATATGTGCTATGTAAGGATAAGTGCAATGGCCTAATTTGCAGGGCGGGGTTTGATTGTATCTTTCCATCGCCCTGAACAAAGAAAGGAGACGAGGAGGAGGAGGAAGAGGAATATAAACTGGCCACAGAAATTTTTATTTCTTTATTGCAGTCCTAGATCCCACCTTGTCTCCTCTAAGGTTCTCCCCCTCCTTGTTTAATCCGCACGACAACCCTGCGAGGCGGGTTAGCCCGAGAGAGGGAGGGACTGGGCCGAGGTCACAGCCGGCCAGCTTCATGGCCGAGCCTGGACTCGAACCCGGGTCTCTCCCAGGTCCGTGTCCGCCACAGATTTTGACAGCATTGCAGGGGGTTGGACTAGACCACTTTTGGGGACCTTTCCAGGTCTAGGATTCTGTGATTCTAAGACGAGAGGCTTTGTAAAGGTGATAGCAATTGTGCGCTGCGGTTGGAAACCTGAGAGGCGCGAAGCCGTCCTGTCCTCCGTTGGGTTGGGGAGTGAATCCTGACTGCTGTTATTAATATTAATTTATTATTTATACCCCGCCCATCTGGCTGGGTTTCCCCAGCCACTCTGGTCGGCTTCCAACAGAACATTAAAATGCAATAATCTATTAAACATTAAAAGCCTCCCTAAACAGGGCTGCCTTTAGATGTCTTCTAAAAGTCAGATAGTTGTTTATTTCCTTGACATCTGATGGGAGGGTGCCACCACTGAGAAGGCCCTCTGCCTGGTTCCCTGTAACTTGGCTTCTCGCGGGGAGGGAACCACAAGAAGGCCCTCGGAGCTGGACCTCAGTGTCCAGGCAGAACGATTGGGGTGGAGACGCTCCTTCAGGTATACTGGGCCTGTGAGGCCGTTTAGGGCTTTCAAGGTCAGCACCAACACTTTGAATTGTGCTCGGAAACGTCCTGGGAGCGTAGGCCGATTGCACCCTTAATCCCTACAATTTAAGGATTTGCCCAATCGCAAGATCGTTCGGCCATTCGTTACGCTCTTGAATCCACCGCATCCTGCGAATCTTTCAATTGCAGCACCCTAACAACGACACCTAGCTCCTTCTTGACATGAGACATCTGTCTATGGATCCTTCGCCGCCGCCATGAGTTAAAAGGGACCCCACACGGTCATCTAGTCCAACCGCCTGCAATGCAGGAGGGTTCAGGTATTCTGAGTGGCTCCCAGATTTTCTTAGAATCCTAGAGTTGGAAGAGACCCCAAGGGCCATCCAGTCCAACCCCCTGCCAAGCAGGAAACACCATCAAAGCATTCCTGACAGACGGCTGTCAAGCCTCTGCTTAAAGACCTCCAAAGAAGGAGACTCCACCACACTCCTTGGCAGCAAATTCCACTGCCGAACAGCTCTCACTGTCAGGAAGTTCTTCCTAATGTCAGGAAGTTCTTAACGGGAATCGAACATCCGAGGTTTTTAGTCCCCGCACGATGAACCACCACGGCCTTTTTCCAACCCAGTGCCCGCCAGTTGTTTGGGTTTCCGCCTCCTCTGAGCCAGCACGCCAGTTCTTATTTTGACAGGCAGAAGAGAGGCACGCACTGCTGCAAGATAACCTCTGCTGCATTCGACGACGTGGAAAGACGCCGCCGCAACAAATCTGCAGGCTTCGTGGTGTCACAAGTCTCTGAGACCGTGCATGTAGAGAAATGGAGACTTAAATGCTGTATTTCCCCATCCTTTCCTCCCCGGCCAGATCATGCTGAAGATTGACAGGGAAGGAAGGCGGCTGGAGCGGCCCGACGACTGCCCCCGAGAAATCCATGCCCTGGCGATGAAATGCTGGGCCCACAGCCCCGAGGAGAGACCCCGCTTCCGGGAGATTGTCGGCCTGCTGCAAGAGGTGAGAGAAGGGAAACCGTCAGCTGCTGGGCTGACCTGAGTGCGAATTTCTCCCATAAAAAATGAGGCTTTAGAATAATGGGTCCCAAAATGGGCAGCAGCAGCACCCCCTGGGGCTGTGAGATTATCTGGCTGGGGGGGCACTAAGAGGCAAGGGGGTGGCAGAGCATCTTAATCTCAGGGTCGTGGGTTCGAGCCCCGTGCCTGGCAAGAGATTCCTGCAGTCCAACACTACAATTCTATTTCCGATGCTACAATTCTATGGGAATGATGTCTTCCTTGGATTAGCAAGGAAGAACAACCCACCCTAAATCCCATCGCTACGCCCGCCTCCCTGGGCATTGTCTCTACCGTCCTGTCTCTTCCCCCCAACGCAGCTCCGTCCCAAGGAAGTGAAGGCTTCCCAGGATCTCAACGAACCTGGCTGGCTGCGTCTGGAGGCGAACGATGGCATCACGGTGATCGAAGGCAGGTGAGTCCAGGACGCCTGGGTCCCCTTTGGAAGCGGGGAGTAGGCGCCGGAGGAAACCCTTTTCTAAAGACTCCTTGCATGCTACCATTGTGTCGTGTTGGCTTTCGTGTTGTTCATTTTTCAAGTATCTAGTCCTCAATCTATACCTCCCTCTGGCTGTTATCTCCCTTCATTGACCCTTTCGTTCCCTATATAAGCTTTATTTCTATAGGCTTCTCCTTCCTTCCTTCCTTCCTTCCTTCCTTCCTTCCTTCCTTCCTTCCTTCTCTCCATCTCCCCTTTCTCTCTCTCTCTCTCTCTCTTTCTCCATCTATCAAGGGAGGCTATTATGTTTGACATTTAATGTTTGATGTTTAATCTGGTTTTTAATATTCTGTTGGGAGCCACCCAGAGTGGCTGGAGAAACCCAGCCAAATGGGCGTGGTGTAAATTATTATTATTATTATTATTATTATTATTATTATTATTATTATTATTATTATCTATTAATACCCCGCCCATCTGGCTGGGTTTTCCCAGCCACTCTGGGCAGCTCCCAATCAAATATTAAAAACACAATACAGCATTACAGGGGTACCTCGACTTACGAATTTAATCCATTCCGAATGCACATCCGTAGGTCGAAAAATTCGTAAGTCGAAAAAAGCAATTTCCCCATAGGAATGCATTGGAAACAAAAAATTCGTAAGTCGAGTAAACCCCATCTAAAACCGCCAGCAGGTGTCCATTCGTAAGTCGAAAAATTCTTATGTTGAGTAATTCGTAAGTCGAGGTACCACTGTATTATTATTATTATTATTATTACACACAGCCTGGATAAAGTGGGCAGAGAAACATTTTCCTCCCTCTCTCATGAACGTGAATGTTGGGGTGGTGGAGTAGCGCAATTGGTTGAGCATGAGACTCTGAATTTCAGGGTCGTGGGTTCGAGCCCCACGTTGGGCAGAAAGATTCTGGAATTTGCAGAGGGCTGGACTAGATGACTCTCGCGGTCCCTTCCAACCGTACAAGTCTGTGATTCTGAGATTCAGGAAGGATAAAAGAAAGCCCTTCTTCACGCAGCGCAGACTATGGAACTCCCCGCCACAAGAGGCAGCGAGGGCCACCAACCTGGATAGGGCAAATACACGGAGGAGGAGAGGGCTGTCGGTGGATACAAGCCCAGGGTGGCTACCATCTCCCTTCACAATCGGAGGCAGCATTGCTCCTGAAAGCCAGTTGCTCCTGAAACCGCAGGAGAGGAGAGCGGCTCTTGTGTTCGAATCCTGCTTGCGGATTTCCCATTGGGGCACCTGGTTGGCCACTGTGAGAACAGGAGGCCCGGTTCAATGGGCCATTGGCCTGATCCTGCAGGCACGTCTTGTGTTGTTAGTGAGCCCGGCTTGTGGAAAACAGCAAAGATCCGCGGTCCCAAATTCTGGGTGCGGTGGTCGGTGAAGCATCAGGCAGGGGAGGAATCTCTCTCTCTGACCCACACCTTCTCTCTCTTCCAGCCCCGACTCCTCAACGTGGCGAGGCCAGAACAGGCGGACGCTGAGAGTGGGCATCTTCCCGTCGTCCGTAGCGAAGTCGGAGGACGAAGCGCCCCCTGCTGGCACGCCGCAGATCAGCCTCCCCATCCGAAGCTCCTTCGTGCACCTGGGCCACGGGGACATAGACCCCGAGCGTGGATGGGGGGCTCCGGACCGGATAGAGGAGTACGTCGTCGTGAGGAGGGAGGTGGGAATGGGGAACGGTCTTCTCTAGCGCGCATGTGTGCATGCCGGTAAAAAGCTAACGGACCCCTGGACAGTTAAGTCCAGTAAAAGGCGACTATGGGGCGCGGCACTCATCTAGCTTTCAGGACGAGGGAACCAGCTTTTGTTTACAGACAGCTTCCCAGGTCATGTGGCCAGCAGGACTAAACTGCTTCTGGCGCAACGGGACACCGTGATGGAAACCAGAGTGCACGGAAACGCCGTTTACCTTCCCGCCGGAGTGGTACCTATTTATCTACTTGCACTTTGACGTGCTTTCAAACTGCTAGGTTGGCAGGAACAGGGACCGAGCAATGGGAGCTCACCCCGTCACGGGGATTCGAACCGCCGACCTTCTGATTGGCAAGCCCAAGAGGCTCAGTGGTTTAGACCACAGCGCCACACACACACACACACACACACACACACACACACAGAGGCATAGGAAGCCTTTCGGTCCCCGGGGTGGCGTTGCAGCACCGAGACACCCCCTGGCGGCGGGGGCGACCTGACGCATGCGCAGTGCATCCTGCCAGCAGTGCTGCTTCAGCGGCAACCCGCCGAGCGAGCGCTGGCTCCTGGGGCTTCTCTGTCCTGATCGCGAGGGGCAGCCCCATAGCGGCGCCGGTGGACGGACCCCGGACGGGCCGCCGCTCCGTGGTTTGCTCGGGTCCTCCAGCGGAGCGGGGCTGGCCCATGTGTCACCCCCCCTCCCCTGGAACCCGGGGCGGACCGCCCCGACCGCGCCCCCTCGCAATGCCCCTGCACACAGGGAGTCGTGTGCAGGGACCATGCAGCCTGTGGCATTACATGCGCTGCTCCCTAGTGGCCGCGGGTAAGTCTGGCCCCAAAGCGAACTTGGATCCGCCTTTGGCTGCATTGCGACACAGTGGCAAGGAATAAAAGAAGCAATTAAATGGCAATTGAAACAAATAACTTAGAAACTCCTGGCAACAATGTTTTTTTAAAAAAGGGGAACGTTCTGAGCTGCTTCGGCAGGAAGATGAGGTTTTAAAAGTTTTCAGGATTTCACGTTCGCCGGAAGGCCAGTCGGGGGAGTAGCTATTAGTAAAGCCGTGCAATTGTTATCGTCATTATTTTAAACATATGTAATTAGAGGGTGTTTGTTTTCTACCCTTAGGAAGAAACTGAAAGCGCGGCCGGTGACCTCCAACCCCCAGAATCGAGCTGGGGGCAAGCAGCTGCTGCAGCTGGCCCGTGAGTGTCTGTTTCACTAATAATAATAATAATAATAATAATAATAATAAATATGATAATTAATTATACCCCGCCCATCTGGCTGGGTTTGGACTCAGTGGGGGGAGCAGTCGTGGGGAGGGGTGCTATTTCTGAAGCAGGGAGGTCAAGAAGGAAGAAGTCAAATCCATAATCATTAAATGGGCCGGGATCTTGATTGTAACATCTACATGGAAAGTTGGGAGAGAGACACTGGAAGGAAGACATCAAATTTGCAGCACGTTATGATCTGAAAGAATACTGCATGAAATTGCTTTACAGGTGGCATTCAACTCCTGTTAAGCTAGTCAAAATGTTCAGATCTAGGACAAATACTTCTTGGAATTGCAGGTAGACTGAAGGCACATGGATCCACATGTGGTGGAACTGTATAAAGATCAGGCCATTTTGGGAAATGATTTATAACGAGCTTAAGAAAAATGTTCAGTTGCTCCTTCCCTAATAAAACCTGAAGCCTTCCTGCTAGGAATTATGGGTAATGAAATCCCCCCAAAAAGTTCAGGGGAGTCTTTTTATGTATGTTCCGGTCGCTGCCAGGATTCTAATCGCAAAAGGCTGGAAAGGAGAGGATATCCCATCTAAATTAGACTGGGAAAATAAAATAAGAGAATACGCCGAACTGGTGAGATTACCAGCAAGGCTAAGAGACGTTACAGATGGAAAAAATTATCAGAGGGTGGGATATATAGAGAGTCTATGTAAAAAAAAAATTGTCAGAAGATCAGTCCGTTGGCAGGTCTTGATTGAGCTTCAGTGTGTAAATAGGATATTTTTTTTAAAAAAACAAAATTTTTAGTAAGTCAAATAACACGGAGAAAGTAAAGTTTAAGAGCGCGTACTTAAGGGATTTAATTTGGGATTGCAAGGGGAAGATCGGACGTCTTGTCAAATTTAATCACAAATGGATGTGCAAAGCAAGTATTGGTTAAAGAACGGATAATTGTTTATTTATTTCTCATTTTGCCCATAACATCTATTGTACACTTCTGTTACAAAGTCTTCAATCAATAAAGCGTTCAAAAACAAAAAAGATAATTCTGCAGCAGGGCTTCTATCTCCTGTGTCCTCCAATCAGCATGGAACGGGAGGTTTGGTTTTTTTTTGGCCACTGTGCAGAATCCTAGAATTGCAGAGCAGGGAGGGGGTCCACCGGGGGTCATCTAGTCCAACCCCCTGCAACGCCGGAACGACACCGACGAAGGAGAGCCCACTGCCTCCTGAGGGAGCCTGTTCTAAAGCGAATGCTTGGAAAACAAAACGCTTCAAGAGGGTACCGTTGCCAGTACAAAGCACAACTTAAGTGGCTCTGAGAGAAGTTGTTGGGAGCACCATTTGAATGGCAATGCCCATTATTTGGGGAGAGGGCTCAAAATATTTTATTGGGGGGGGGAGCGAAGGCCCCTCGGCCCCTAGGCGTTGGCTTCTATTCCAGCAACTGCCCTTGCAAGATTGCAAATTTGCCACTCCATGCCTCTGTGATGTTATCAAACGTGGCATAGAGTAGGGAATAAAGGTAAAGGTAAAGGGACCCCTGACTGTTAGGTCCAGTCGCGGATGACTCTGGGGTTGCAGCGCTCATCTCGCTTTACTGGCCGAGGGAGCTGGCGTTCAGCTTCCGGGTCATGTGGCTAGCATGACTAAGCTGCTTCTGGTGAAACCAGAACAGCGCACGGAAACGCCCTTTACCTTCCCGCCAGAGTGGTACCTATTTATCTACTTGCACTTTGACGTGCTTTCGAACTGCTGGGTTGGCAGGAGCAGGGACCGAGCAACGGGAGCTCACCCCGTCGCGGGGATTCGAACCGCCAACCTTTTGATTAGCAAGCCCTAGGCTCTGTGGTTTAACCCACAGTGCCACCCGCGTCCAGAGTAGGGAATAATCAATAGTTAATCATTGATCTATTTTGGAATGTTCCAGCAGAATATTCCCATGCTGGGGCTGGTTTCCCTAGACATATCCGGGATCCAGAAATAGCTCAACAACCTTTCCACTTCTTTGAAATAAGGCGATCCTTGTTGTTGTTTAGTCGTGTCCGACTCTTCGTGACCCCATGGACCAGAGCACGCCAGGCCCTCCTGTCTTCCACTGCCTCCCGCAGTTTGGCCAAACTCATGCCAGTCGCTTCGAGAACTGTCCAACCATCTCGTCCTCTGTCGTCCCCTTCTCCTTGTGCCCTCCATCTTTCCCAACATCAGGGTCTTTTCCAGGGAGTCTTCCCTTCTCATGAGGTGGCCAAAGTATACTTAGAATCATAGAGTTGGAAGAGACCACAAGGGCCATTCAGTCCAACCCCCTGCCAATTGAACCCAGGAGTCCTGGCCCTGGGCTCAGTGCCGGATTTACATATAAGCTAAAAAAGCTATAGCTTAGGGCCCCACTCTCTTGGCCCCCCCCCCAAAAAAAAATTTAAGGGGGGAAAAACCTGGATGCAGATTTCAAAAATATAAGATAAAAAACAAATAAAAAAAACCTACATACAGCAACAGTGTTTTGTGTTGTGTAGGCTCCTGTGATGTAAGACATGGGCCCCGCCTGCTAGCCTGCTCCCTAAAATATCACGGGTTTGCTCCTTTCTATATATAGGGTGCCTACATTCTGCATGGACTGGTTGCAGGGCAACATGCGCAAATGGCTTTAGGTACCTATTAGGTCCATAAATTACCATATAGCATATATTCAACACACAAAAAACAGCGACAATTGGTTGTTGACAAAGGACAGCTAGACATACAAAGGGCCCCATTACCTTCAGAAGCTTAGGGCCTCATCAAACCTAAATCCGGCCCTGTTTTTATCATATGTGGTGGTCTTTTAGTAAGGTTAAAGTTTACTGGGAAATAAACAACTATCTGACTTTTAGAAGACATCTGAAGGCAGCCCTGTTTAGGGAAGTTTTTAATGACTGGTGTTTTAATGTATTTTTAATATTTTGTTGGAATTAGCCCAGAGTGGCTGGGGAAACCCAGCCAGATGGGCAGGGTATAAATTAATTATTATTATTATTATTATTATTATTATTATTATTATTATTATTATTAGGGCCTCATCAAACCTAAATCCGGCCCTGGCTTATTTCCGGATTCTGTCCAAGAATATGCACCCCACCTTTCTCTCACCCCTGCTTCTTTCTGTTCTTCCTTCCAGGTCTCTCCAAGAGCCTGGAGTCTCTTTCGGACTTCAGCGTTCTCCGCACCAAACCCCGGCTCCCAGCCTTCAAGCCGGACCCTCCCAGCATCCCTCCCCATCAACGCCGTTTCAGCGATCTCCCGGGACCTCTGCCCCCTCCGGCGCAGCAGCTGGAGCAACGGGGTCGGAAGCCTTTGTCCCGCCTGCCGAATCCGGCCCTGCCCTCCTGGGCCCTGCCCAAGCCCGACGGCCCTCCTCCGGGTGCCAGGGAGAAGGAGGAGCGGCCGCCCAGACCACCACCCCCGAAAGGGGTGCTGCCCCCAGCCCCCTCTGGCGGGCAGAGGCCAACCTTGGCGGAGATTGAGAAGAAGATCAAGGAGGTGAGAGCACGGATTTGACTTGCTGAAACAAAACGATGCATAAGGACGACAGCAGGGAATCCTAGAAATGTAGAGTTTGGAAGGGACCCCCGAGGGTCATCCAGTCCAACCCCCTGCAATGCAGGAATCTTTTGCCCAATGCGGGACTCGAACCCAGGACCCCGAGATTAAGAGTATTGTGCTCAGCCGAATGAGCTATCCCCAAAACTGCTTTTGGTTGAGGCTGAGGGTCACATTTACTTCTGGGGGAGGGACAATAAATAGATAGATATGGTTGATCTGATTTACATCCTATGCCCTTTTAAAATGTGTTTTTTTTGGCGGGGGGGGGGGCTATTGGCTTGTTGTTATTTTTATTATGTATTTTGTGGTTTTATATCTTGATTTTATTCTGCGAACCGCCCTGAGACCCCCCGGGTATAAGGCGGAGTATAAATTCAATTAAAAGAGGAGGAGGAGGAAGAGGAGGAGGTGGGGGGCCCCCACGGATCATAGGGGGAAAAATAGAATTCTATGCATGGTATCGCGGAATTGCAGCGCTGGGAGGGATCCCCAAGGGTCATCCAGCCCAACCCCGTGCAGGAACCAATAATGGGTGGGGCAATTATTGGACCACTGGACAGCTCAGTTGGTTAGAGTGTGGTGCTGATGATGCCAAGGTTCCAGGTTCAATCCCTATATGGGACAGCTCCATATTCCTCCGTTGGGGGGGGTTGGACTAGATGATCCTCAGGGTCCCCTCCAGCTCTACATGTCTTTGATTCGAATCCCTTTCCCTCCCTGACGTCTTGCTCGCACCCGATTGCAGGGGTGGAGGTTGCCCTGGGAACATTTTGCTCTTGACTCTGGCTGTTTGCCTCCCCAGGTGGAAGACAGGGTCCACGGCGCCACGACAGAGGAATGCCACGAAGCCCTGAGGGCGAGCGGCTGGGATGTTCAGAAAGCCAGCCAGTTGCTGAAGGTGAGAGGCAAACAAGATGAATTTTAACAGGGATAAATGTAAAGTACTACACTTGGGCAAAAAAAAATTGAAAGGCACAAATACAGGATGGGTGACCCCTGGCTTGAGAGCAGTACATGTGAAAAGGATCTAGGAGTCTTGGTAGACCATAAACTTGACATGAGTCAACAGTGTGATGCAACAGCTAAAAAAGCCAATGCAATTCTGGGCTGCATCAATAGGAGTATAGCATCTAGATCAAGGGAAGTAATAGTACCACTGTACTGGTCAGACCTCACCTGGAATACTGTGTCCAGTTCTGGGCACCACAGTTCAAGAAGGATACTGACAAGCTGGAACGTGTCCAGAGGAGGGCAACCAAAATGGTCCAAGGCCTGGAAACGATGCCTTATGAGGAACGGCTTAGGGAGCTGGGTATGTTTAGCCTGGAGAAGAGAAGGTGAAGGGGTGATATGATAGCCATGTTCAAATATAGAAAAGGATGTCATCTAGAGGAGGGAGAAAGGTTGTTTTCTGCTGCTCCAGAGAAGCGGACACAGGGCAATGGATTCAAACTACAAGAAAGAAGATTCCACCTAAACATTAGGAAGAACTTCCTGACAGTAAGAGCTGTTGGACAGTGGAATTTGCTGCCAAGGAGTGTGGTGGAGTCTCCTTCTTTGGAGGCCTTTAAGCGGAGGCTTGACGGCCATCTGTCAGGAATGCTTTGATGGTGTTTCCTGCTTGGCAGGGGGTTGGACTGGATGGCCCTTGGGGTCTCTTCCAACTCTAGGATTCTATGGTTCTCCAGCACCAGTTCCACAGAGAGACGGAGATCTCGCACGGCCAATGCTCCTCAGCTATTCCCGTCAGACCCCAGCAGGCACAGCTAATATAACACTAGAACTGGGGCACATCTAAGTAGGCTGAATGTTGGAAGGATCGGGGCTGATAAAAAGGAGCTATGGAACTCCCTGCCACAGGAGGCGGCAGCGGTGGCCGCCAACTCGGATGGCTATAAAAGAGGATCGGACAGGTGCTTTTTTAAACCAAAAACGTTTTTAGCAGCTGCCGAAAAGAGCACAGCGGAGGCGCCTGCCTGGTGTCATGAGGCAGGGAGTTCCAAAGTTCTGCACTACAAGAACGATTTATGGTGGAATGGGTATTTCATAGCTGTTTATCAGCTCCATCTGGTACGCAGGATGAGACCCTACCTGCCCGCAGACTGTCTGGCCAGAGTGGCGCATGCTCTAGTTATCTCTGGCTTGGATTACTGCAATGCGCTCTACGTGGGGCTACCTTTGAAGGTGACCCGGAAACCGCAATTAATCCAGAATGCGACAGCTAGACTGGGGACTGGGAGCAGCCGCCAAGACCACATAACACCGGTCTTGAAAGACCTACATTGGCCCCCAGTATGTTTCCGAGCACAATTCAAAGTGTTGGTCCTGACCTTTAAAGCCCTAAACGGCCTCAAAGGTCCAGTAGACCTGAAGGAGCGTCTCCACCCCCATCATTCAGCCCAGACATGGAGGTCCAGCTCCGAGGGCCTTCTGGCGGTTCCCTCCCTGCGAGAAGTGAGGTTACAGGGAACCAGGCAGAGGGCCTTCTCGGTGGTGGTGCCCGCCCTGTGGAACGCCCTCCCATCAGATGTCAAAGAGAAAAACAACTACCAGATTTTTAGAAGACATCTGAAGGCAGCCCTGTATAGGGAAGCTTTTAATGTTTAATAGACTATTGCATTTTAATATTCTGTTGGGAGCCGCCCAGAGCAGTTGGGGAAACCCAGCCAGATAGGCGGGGTGTGTATGTATAAATAATAAATAAGTAAATAGAATTGTAGAATCGTAGAGTTGGGAGGGACACCAAGGGTCATCTAGTCCAACCCCCTGCAAATGCGGGAAAATCCCATCCACAGCCATCCCTGGGTGGGTTCAAACCACCAACCTTCTGCTTAACAGACAGATGCACCAACCCCCTTGTGCCAAGAGTCGGTTCTGCAGATCGGAAGTGGCCCAATGGGCACGCATGGCGATCTCTTATAGCTGCCCCCAGAAACCCTTTCCGGTCTCGGGTACCTCTGACGCAGTCTCCTTCTGTTCCGCAGGTGAACCAGCTCTTCCACATGAGCTCTCACTCCCGGGAAGAGTGCCGGTGGATCCTTGAAAAACACCGCTGGAACCTAGCCATGGCCTCACGCTATGTGCTCAGCCGGGGGCTGCGGACCTGACCTGCGTTTTGCGGAAGGTGGGAGGGTGTGAAATCCTTCCGAGACGGAACAAAAACGTGCCTCCATTTTACGTCTTCCGCCTCTGAGCGGCGAAGCTCATCGTAAACGCATAGCGAGGCCAACGCATCTCCCTTGGGTGGCGACTCTCGGCTGACCCGCCGTGGGGCTTCAGGGGGACTCTGTGCGGCCCCCTGTCTCTCATGCATCTTTCACCAACCTGGTGCCCTCAGCAGAACTCAGAAGTGCAAGGTGCCTTTATGCGAGTCCTAGAAGAGCTTCCTGGATCAGACCCATGGCAAACCCAGTTCAGCATCCTGTTCTCCCAGTGGACAACCACATGCCGCACTGGGAAGCCGGCCAGCAAGATCACACCTAGGCCCTTTCTAAGATTTCGCAGTAATAATACAGTCGTACCTCGGAAGCCGAACGGAATCCATTTCCGGAAGTCCGTCCGACTTCCAAAACGTTCTGGAACCAAGGCACGGCTTCCGATTGGCTGCAGGAAGCGCCTCCTGCAGCCAATCGGAAGCCGCGCCGGAGGTTCGGGTTCCAAAGAACGTTCGTAAAACGGAACACTCATTCCGACTCACAAGGCATTTGGGATCCAAGGTACTACTGTATGGATAAAACCAATAAATACAGAGAGAGAGAAAGGAGAAAAATGACAACGGCGACAATTTGTTAAAACAAAATAAATAAATAAATAAAAATTCCTTCCAGTAGCACCTTAAGAGACCAACTAAGTTTGTTCTTGGTATGAGCTTTCGGGAGGTGCTACTGGAAGGAATGTTTTAATTTTTTATTTTGTTTTGACTATGGCAGACCAACACGGCTACCTACCTCTAACTAGGACAGTTTGTTAGATCTACTATTTTCTGTGCAAGTACCTGGGCAAATGATTTGGAGTGCTGCAATGTTTCCTTTCCGGCTGACTTATATTTCATTGAAGTTCTGTCGTACGTCTGTGCTCTCAAAACTGAATCACCTTTTGTGTTCCTAAATACTTAACTTTGCAGCATAAAGAACAACTCTCCCTTCTCCAGAGTGACCCACCCTGGGAGCCAATCCTTTTATTCTGATCGGCTCCAGGGTGAGATGATTTATTCTCAGTAGCTAAAATTGCTCCCCTTGACTCCAGATCACAACACCTCTGTTACAGCTCCCCCATTAGGTAAAGGTAAAGGGATCCCTGACCGTTAGGTCCAGTCGCAGGCGACTCTGGGGTTGCGGCGCTCATCTCGCTTTACTCGCCGAGGGTGCCGGCGTACAGCTTCCGAGTCATGTGGCCAGCATGACTAAGCCGCTTCTGGCAAACCAGAGCAGCGCACGGAAACACCGTTTACCTTCCCGCCGGAGCGTTACCTATTTATCTACTTGCACTTTGACGTGCTTTCGAACTGCTAGGTTGGCAGGAGCAGGGACCGAGCAACGGGAGCTCACCCCGTCACGGGGATTCGAACCGCCAAACTTCCGATCGGCAAGCCCTAGGCTCTGTGGTTTAACCCACAGCGCCACCCACGCCCTAGAGCTCCCCCATTAGCCTCAGCCAAATGATGCTGGGCCTGCGGTGGGAAGTCTAACGCAAGGAAGCTATAGGAACAGCATGTTGTGGAACAGCTGCTCTAAGCCATTATCCATTTTTTTTCTACTTTGCAGCGGGGTTGGACTAGATGACCCTTGGGGTCCCTTCCAACTCTATTTAAGCCTATAATTCCACCCACAGCAGAGAGGGCATGTGTGACTTTTCTGTCTCCCTCCCTCTCTTGCCCATTAAGGAAAGGCGTCTGATGGGATTCCTTTAGGGTCGAGGGATCCCGTCTTTTTAGGTTCTGCTCTCACTGAGGCGGCTAAACTCGCATCTTGACTTGGAGCTCTGCATCACTGAAAACCCTGCAAAAATAAAATTCCTATAGAAAGCAAGCAGCGCTGGAGGTGGAATTCTGCCTCCCTCCCCCCCCTCCTTCCCTCTGCATTTGAATTTGCAACTCTGTGCACATTTCCCCGAACACAACAGATATTACCTCCGAGTCAGTGGTTCCCAAACTTCCCCTTCTCCCTACGGACCACTTGAAAATTGCCGAGGGCCTCGGCGAAGCCTTCAGTTGTCCTTTTCTGCCTCGTGTAGGAATCGCAATGCACTGTTCTGGATGATGTATGGTTTTTAATTGTGTTTTTTATTCCTTTGTTTACTTCTTACACGGTGCTTTGTGTTATTGCAATTTTAAGTTCCGCATCGACACAAGTCTTCTCTCCATCCAAGTGGCTTCTTCCTCTTAAGTAAACCCACCCAGACTGCACTGCTTATGTTCTGCTTTCGTAGGGAGGAGAAAACCAACACAGGATCCGTCTCCTTCCAGTCCAAAATGATACAGGAGTCCGACAGACAGCAGTTATCAGATTACATATCCCCCCTCTCCACACTTTCCCGTCTATCTGGATGGTGTCTAATGTGCGTGTCGCATTTGTAAATACGGTGTAAATGAGTGAATAAACGAGAAGAGACGCTGTGTAAATATTTCCGCTTTGCAGATGGGCTATTATTTCGCTTTGAACACCTGCGTTTATTTGACGCATGAGAAATCCAACTTGGAAACGCTGATATGGAGTTGTTCTGTTTTTTGGAGGGGCGTTTTACAAATGTTTTGTGGGGAGGGCCAGCGCCATGCATGAAGGCACCAAGTCAGTGTGGACATGTTTAAAACCTGACATGTTTGCACGTGCTGCATCTAGAGCAGGGGTAGGCAACCTAAGGCCCGTGGGCAGGATGCGTCCCAATTGCCTTCTCAATCCGGCCCATGGATGGTCCGGGAATCAGCATGTTTTACATGAGTAGAATGTGTCATTTTCTTTAAAATGCATCTCTGGATTATTTGTGGGGCATAGGAATTCGTTCATTATTTTTTTTCAAAATATAATCCGGCCCCCCAACAAGGTCTGAGGGACGGTGGATCGGCCCACGGCTGGAAAAGTTTGCTGACCCCTGATCTGGAGGTCTTAGTAGGCCACAAGCTTGTTGCGAGTCCACAATGTGATGCAGCAGCAAAAAACCCTAACACTATTCTAGGCTGCGTCAACAACAGTCTTGCTGTCCAGACAAGGGAAGTCAAGGTACTGCTCTGTTCTGCCTTGGTCAGACCACACCTGGAATACAGCGGTGTCTTGGTTCTCAAACTTGATCCGTTCTGGAAGCCCGTTCCAAAACCGAGGCGTGCTTTCCCATAGAAAGTAACGCAAAACGGATTAATCCGTTCCAGACTTTAGAAAACAGCCCCCCAAAACAGCCATTTAACATGAGTTTTACTATCAAACAAGACCACGGATCCATGAAATGAAAGCAACAAACCATGTACTGCAGTCACACAATCCATCAGTAGCTGAACTGGGTTCCGCACAGTCACAAAAACAAAACAAAAAGAGCTGCAAAAACAGACAGATCTCAGCGTAACACTCGAAATGGAAGTGTGGCACTCAAAACACGGAGCATGTTCGGCTTCCGAAAAAAGTTCGCAAACAGGGACACTTACTTCCGGGTTTGGAATTGCGGCATTTGGGTTCCAAGTTGTTTTGAGAACCAAGTTGCCACTGTGCTGTGTCCAGTTCTGGGCAGCACAGTTTAAGAAGGATGTCGACAAGCTGGAAGGTGGCCAGAGGAGGGCGACCAAGATGATCGAGGGTCTGGAAACCAAGCCTGGTGAGGAACGGTCGAAGGAGCTGGGTATGTTTAGCCAGGAAAAGAGGGGACAGAGAGGAGGCGATAGCCATCTTCAAATATCTGAAGGGCTGCCCCATGGAAGATGGGAGCAAACTTTTTTTCTCCTGCCCTAGAGAGGACTTGAACCCATGGATTCAAGCTGCAAGAAAGGAGATTGCGACTAAACATTTGGAAGAACTTTCTGATGCCAAGAGCTGTTTGGCAGGGGAACGGGGTGGACTCTCCTTCCTTGGAGATTTATAAGCAGAGGTTGGATGGCCACCTGTCATTCCTGCATTACAGCGGGGTTGGGCTAGATGACCCTCGGGGGTCCCTTCCAACTCGTAAGATGCTATAATGCTATGCTCTTAATATAATGCAGCTCTCTTAAATCGATGCATCAATTTTTCCATCAATACTTCCAACGCTTCTTCCAACATCCTTGCAGAGCAATAATAAAACATCACAGAAGCTGCAGAGTTGACATTTTGGGAGGCTTTACTCTCAGAAGCACACTGCAATCTCTTTGCATTTCTTCCGCAACCACAACGACTACGTTCTTCTCCTCATCCACGTGGTCGGTGCCGATTTCCCAAGTCCCAGCCTGACACTCTAACCGCTACACCGCACTGCCTTCCTAGAGTCTTCCTGCTCTACAAATTAAGTAGGTAAATCAATATGGGAAGACCAAAATGTCCCTTGGAGAAGGCTCTGAATATTTTCCCCAAAGCTTGAATTTGTTATATTCTGCACTGTTTCATTCAATGTTTTAACATAAACTGCTTTTATATTCTTTCTTTAAAATATAAAACAGTGTGGAATTGAAATGAATAGTAATGATAACAAATTCCACTGGGGGGGGGGAGATTCCTAGACCTTCCACTGCGGTGACCGCAACCCAGGTTTAAGGCAATTAGCTTTTATAGCCGCGTTTCGAACACAGCTCTGGGGGGGAGACGAAATTGCAGGGGGTTGGACTGGATGACCCTTGGGTTCCCTTTCCAACTCTACAAACCCAAGATTCCACGAATGCTGCTGGGCGACGGGAGAAGAGCGGTCGAGGCGACGGGAGAAAAGTTACGAGACGACGCAAAGGACTGCAGGAGGAGCCCAGGGGAACAACGACATACATTTATTCTTTGGTTTGCTGCGGAGGAACAGAAGGTGTGGTCAAAGAAACAAGGCGGTTGCCTTTCTTGCAGCCCCCCACCCCCCCGAAGGAACCGCTCCTTCCTCAATCCCGTTCGCCTGTCCGGCTAAACACCAGCTCCGAAGACGACCGCCATGGTCAGGTCGATGAGACACGAACCACGTTGTCCAACCGTTTCTCCAGCGTCTCCTCGGCCGCCGGCCAATTGTCCTGCCTCTCGCCTTGACCTCTCCGAAGCTTTCTAACAGCTCGGCGGTGGGTGGATTTCTTCGTGTGCAAATCGCCTTCCGCTCCTTCGCAGCCTCCGTCCTCGTGAGCCGACGCTCTCGACTCGAGACTTTCGTCCCACGAGCCTCGAAAGGCTTCGACTTTTACCCTCTTTTGTTTTCTTTTGGTGCAGTGGGGGGGGGGTGAGGAGGAGAGGAGGGTCTAAAATACCCCCAAATCTGTTTCCTCTCTCTATTCCCTCCGCATGCCCCAATCCCACCGCAAGACAACAGAGGTGTAAACATTTAAATATATATATATATAAAACACACAGAACATTAAGTGGTACTGTATTATGCAAGCATTGGGGGGTTCCTCGACACACGGGGAGGTGCTGCTGCAAACCTGACGTTAGAGGGGAACAACAACAACCCCCCCGCCATCCCTTTTTTAAAAAAAGGATAGACAGGGACATTCCCGGGTTTAGTGGTTAAGGCAATGTGGCGTGGATAACCAGTGTGCAGATCTGTGAAGTAGTTTGGTATCTCGGTCGGAGACCCAAGGCTTTGGCAGAAGCCCAGAAGAGATTAAATGGGGCTGAGGGCCTAGTTCTGAAGGTGAACCCCTCTACCCCCCCAGAAAAAAAAATATGTACAAGGGAGGTTTGGGCAGGAGATGTACGATCCAACATCCAAGCTCTCTTGCGCTTTCTCATGGCACAACAACAAAGTCTGCTTTCTTTAAAAGTCATTTTCTCCACATTATACCTTCCATCTCTCTTTCTATTTCTCGTTCTCGTTCTCTCTCTCTCTCTCTGACACACACACACACACACAGGTCCGTCCCACACTGTCAGTTAGAGCACACTGAGCCACTGTGAAATGGGTATTTTCAAATTTCCAAAAGAACGCTGGGGACTACTATTAAAACCAAACGCTGAGCAAAAACGACCAGAAATGGAGCAGAACTACTCGGGGACTGTGGCCCTCGCTCATCTTGCGCAGGGTGCGTCTCAGAAACGGGGCGCAAAACTCGCGCGGCAGCAACTGTGGAACTCCCTGTCGCAGGAGGCAGGGACGGCTACCAAGCCAGACAACTCTAAAAGAGGATCTGACACCCTCACGGAGGAGGCGAAGGCTACCTGGTCACAATGGCCATGCCTCTACGGTCGGAGGGCAGCCATGCGTCTGAATACCAGTTGCTGGGATCCAAAGGTGGGGCAAGGGCTCGTGTTCGAATCCTGCTTGCGGGTTCCCCATAATGGGCATCCGGCTGGGCTGGCTGCTGTGAGAACGGGGTGCTGAGCCAGATGGATCCTGACCCAGCCAGCTCTTAACTTTTTATTGAATGTTTACGACCTGGCTGCAGCTCATCTTTGCGATGCCTGGAATCTCCCACGCCCAAGACCGCCTATTTTTTTATAATTATTATTGAAAAAGGCCGGCTAATGTTTTTTCGCTGCAGGCCCATCCAAGCGTCATTGCTGCTTTCTGTATTTCCAGAAAGGAACATCCATTTCTCTTTCTGTCCCTGCGCCTTCCTATTGTCTCGGTAGGGAGTTTGAAACCTGACCCCGCAGCCTCTGCAGGCAACCTTTAATTAAATCCAGCTCTCTGCAGCTGCAGAAATGAGGCGCTGGCCTGATGGAAGAGGCCCGAGAGGCTAGAAATCTCGCTCCCCATGTTTTAAGGCTCTGTGGGGGGCTGGCCACTTGGTTTGCCTGGGTTGCAAAGGGGGCTATTAAATCTCTCGCGCATGCGCCGAAAATGGCAGAAAAACTCGTGTGCACCAACAGTATACCCACCTCTTCGCGTTCAAGGATGGACCACTCCCTCGGGGGCCCATTCGCTTTTGGCACCGACATGCCCTCAAAGCACAGGGACAAATACCACAGCCCGCCGGAAGGCTCTGGTCCCAATCCAGAGCCTGCCAAAGAAAACGTCGATTCAGCCCCACACGCGGCCTTCGCAAGACATCCAAACCTTTCGCCAGAGATCGTAAAGCACCGAAAAACCTCCTGCTGGGTTAGGCCAAAGGTCCTCCTAGCCAGCATCCTGGTCTCACCACGGCCAACCGGATGAGAAGCCCCAAAGCAGGATTAGACCACAAAGGCCGCTCTCCCCTCGTGCGGCTTCAGAAACAGGTATTTCTAGAAGCAGTGCTTGGTCTGACCGTGCAGCGTGGCTCCTCTGTGAATTTGCCTAATATTTTTTAAAGCCATCTAGGTTAGCGGCCATCACCGCTTCCTGTGGCAATGAGTTCCACAGGTTAACGATGCGCCGCGTGAAGGAGGACTTGGGGTTGGGCTAGATGACCCTCGGGTGCCCCTTCCAACCGTACAAGTCTGTGATCTCTGTGAGTAACAACCTTCCGCGTGGGGTTGGGGGCAGAAAGCAATACCCTGGGCTGCCAAAATCTCAGCCTGGCTTCCTCAAGCTGTTATGGAAACAAGTCATTACAGAGCAGGAACCTAGTATGTTTTAAATTTTTTCCTCCTTTTTCCTTCTGTGTGGATTCGAAAAACGCGAGGGAATGTGCCTAACTCAGGGACACTATTCCATTGCTCTTCCTTGCACAAACACGCAAACACACACACGCACACACACCGCTCCCCCACTGTCATGTCAGAACTGGGAAAGCATCCATCGAGAAAAGAGGAAATCCCAGCTTTGAGAAGGTTCTAGCTTGTGATGACCGAACTCCTCTGTCCGACTTCCCCCGTCTTTTCAAAAAACATGAAATCCTGCAGAGAGAGGGGAGGAAAAAAACGACGGTAAACTAACGTAATTTATTCATTCATTTACGATGGTGCGTTTTATTGCTCCGCAGTCGGTGAGTTTTATGCTCTGCAGGACAGACACACTCCAACCCAGGTATCCGGATAGATCAGCTCCCTGACAGATGTTATGGACTACATTGGCACCCCCAGATGCTGCGGCCGAGTTGTGATCCAAAACAGCTGGAAGGCAGCTTTGGGCGAAGAGAGTATGACAACAGGATGTGCACCTGAAAGGCATTTGTGTTGGATCACACCTGTTCTACTTATTGATATATTATTGAGGTCCGTTTCTAACTCTTTGTGGTTTTATTGTACGGCTTCACGTTTTTCTTCCAAGCAAACCACTTTTTATGATATACAGCGGTACCTTGGTTCTCGAACTCAATCCATTCCGGGAGTCCGTTTGAAAAACAAGGTGCGGCTTCCGATTGGCTGCAGGAGCTTCCTGCAGCCAATCGGAAGCAGCGGAAGCCACACTGGACATTCGGCTTCCGAAAAATGTTCGCAAACACTTGCTTCTGGGTTTGCGGCGTTCAGGAGCCAATTTGTTCGGCAACTAAGCCGTTCGGGAACCAAGGCTTGACTGTAATAGTATACAGATAATAATCTCAACAGCAGCTGCAGCAACAAGGCAGGATAGAAGCGATATAATTAAATGCAAAAACCAGAATAATTTCCGAGGGAAGGTGGCAAGTTACTAGACCTTAAGCGACCTCCAAGTCCAGCCCGTTCTCTGCGCTTGTATTTCCTGGCAAAACATCCCGTTCTTCTAATTTAAAACGTATGACACATCCCCTGTGATGGAAGGCTCTCTGCTTGGGAGGGGGTATTTGGGGGGAAAGTTGGGTTGGGAGTTTCTGCTGTTGTTACTGATATTAACCTTTTGTATCTTTATTTTATGTGGAAATTGTTCAGTTTCGTTATGTCGTTATGTCTTTTTTGTTTTTTGTTTTATTAAAGATTTTCTTGGTTTACAAAAGTGCCGTATTTTTCGCTCCATAAGACGCACTTTTTTTTCCTCCTGAAAATTAAGGGGAAATATCTGTGCGTCTCATGGAGCAAATGGTGGTCCCTGGAGCCGAATTGCCCAGGGGCCAAAAGCAGATCATGCTTTTAATTTTACAAAGAGACAAGGGGATGTTGAAAGGATCCCGCTCAGCAGCTGATCAGCAAGAGATCGGGAGAGAGATAAGAGTCCCGGCTCCCTTTCAGCCTCGCCCTCCATTGTTGAATGTGCTGCAGAGGGAGGTTGTTTGTTTCCCCAGCGACATGGGACTGGCTGATTAGATTATCTGTCTGGAAACTGTAGAAAAGGCTCCCTTTCCTTTAGAAGCTGTAGAACTGTGAGTTGAACCCCATAAAAACGGGGCTTTTCCTCTTTGCTTTTCCCCCTTTGCAAAAGGAGCTTTGCTTTTTCCCCTTTGCAAAAAAAGCTGCAAAACGTTTAGCTGATCCTCAAAAAACCAGGGCTTTTCCCTTTGCAAAAAAGCTGCAAAACTTTTAGCTGATCCTCAAAAAAACAGGGCTTTTAGAGGAGGAAAACCAGAAAAAAATTTTTTTCTTGTTTCCTCCTCTAAAAATGAGGTGCGCCCTATGGGGAGAAAAAACCGGTATGTAAGCCGCCTTTTCATGTTGTAAACGGCCTTGAGCATCCTTTTAACTGTGGAAAGGCGGCATGCAAATAAAATGATGATGATGAACTCACAATGAGGAAGCACGCTCCTAGAAGCACCGCCTTGATCTTGACATCGAGGTCCATGGGGAACTGGATCCCAAAGTTGTCTGTGTCGGTGAAGACCTCCTTGAGGAGGCCACTCCACTGCTTGCTGATCCGCCCAACGCCTCGCGATTCGTCGCGCGTCTTCACCTGCAGGAAGGTACGGAGAGGTGCGGTCAGCAACTGCCCTGCAGCACAAGCCGTGACATCAGAGGCTCACTGCCCCAACACAGGAAGTGACCTCATAAGCCACCCCGCCGTCCATTCGAAGGAAGTGACCTCGCACACCATCTTCCTATATCTTAGAAAGCCACTTCCTGTTCCACCCAGGGCAGGAACTGACTTTTATCAGGGTGGATAAAAATCAATGATTTTTTTTTTTTTTTAAAAAACATTTTAAAAAAACATTTTTTAAATTTAAATTGGATTTTTTTTAAAAAAAAAAAAAACAGATTTTTAAAATAAAATGCTTTTGGAGGAAAAATCTTTCTCAAGATATTTTCCTATTTAAGTTACTTTATAGTCCAAAGGCTATTCATCAGGAAATAAGGATTTGTTTTAAGGTTTTCATGTGTGTTAAAACTCAGTCTAAGTTTATATACGGTATATAAAATATACGTCTGTGTGTGTGTGTAAAAGTTTAACCACATCAGTTAACAAACATGGATACATATGTTATAATGTTATTGCTTTAGTTAAATAAATTGTTTAAATTGTTACGAAGGAAATGGCTGTTTTTCTCCTTCCAATAAAGTACAGCAGAAAAGTTGTCCAAATACAAACTTATTAAACCTCGCAATAATTTCATAATTATCTGTCTGTGTATTTCTAATAGTATAACCAAATCAGTAATTTTTTGATACAACTGCAAAAACTACTCTGAAAATTTATTATTCCAAAAACAAAACCTTCTTCTGGTTGTAAATATTAAGATTATACCAGCAAGAATGAGTCCTTCTGTAAAAATAAAAAATGATTCAAATCAAGTCTTACCGACTAGTGATTTAAATCGATTTGATTTAAATCAAACCCACCCTGCCTTGGATAGAGCCCCTTCTTCCAAAAAGGGGTGAGCGGATCTGCTTATTGCAAAGAGCGGCCTTCAGGACGCACGGCTTCTGAGCATGTGCAAAGTGCCCTTCGCCACCAATGTAAATCTCGGGCGGGGGGGGGATTTCCCAAACTGCCGCCCGCTCCCGTGAGCACCTCAAAGTTGACGTCCCCGCCGCAGCTGCAGGCGAAGCAAGGACCCAGAACGCGAAGCACCGTCTCCTTCTCGACATTCTGGATGGAGAACTTGGGGTTGAAGGGGTGCCAAGTCTGAACCACGTACCCGATGGTGGTGCCTGGCGGGCACTGAACTTCCAGCTGCGGGGAGAAGAGAACAGTTTTGCACGGGGCACCTCTCATTCACCGGGGAGTCTTTCATTCCTGCATTGCAGGGGGTTGGACTTGAATCCGAGGGGTGGCCAACTCCCAAGAGACTAAACTAAAAATAAAAAATAAAAATATTCCTTCCAGTAGCACCTTAGAGACCAACTAAGTTTGTTCTTGGTATGAGCTTTCGTGTGCATGCACACTTCTTCTGTGGTGTGCATGCACATGAAAGCTCATACCAATAACAAACTTAGTTGGTCTCTAAGGTGCTACTGGAAGGAATTTTTTATTTTATTATTTTGTTTTGACTATGGCAGACCAGCCTTCAGCCTTCAGGCTGATTGCCGAAGAATTGATGCTTTTGAATTATGGCGCTGGAGGAGACTCTTGAGAGTCCCATGGACTGCAAGAAGATCAAACCGATCCATTCTCAAGGAAATCGGCCCTGAGTGCTCACTAGAAGGACAGATCCTGAAGTTGAAGCTCCAGTACTTTGGCCACCTCCTGAGAAGAGAAGACTCCCTGGAAAAGACCCTGATGTTGGGAAAGATGGAGGGCGCAAGGAGAAGGGGACGACAGAGGATGAGATGGTTGGACAGTGTTCTCGAAGCGACTGGCATGAGTTTGGCCAAATTGCGGGAGGCAGTGAAAGATAGGCGTGCCTGGTGTGCTCTGGTCCATGGGGTCACGAAGAGTCGGACACGACTGAACGACTGAACAACAACAACAACATGGCAGACCAACACGGCTACCTATCTGTCCCAAGAGACTGCGACCCACTCATAAGAGTTAAAAACTGGCAGGGATCTACCCCCTTTTAAAAACAGTTCAACGCATCATCAGAGACCTTCAACCTCTCCTAGACAAGGACAGTTCTCTTTCTCAAGCTCTGGGAGGAAGACCTTTCATCGCCTACAGACAGCCACCCAATCTTAAACAACTCCTTATTATTAGGCTTTTCTCCCAAACCAAAAAGTCCCAAACATTGCAAACTCCCTCCTTTTGCTCATTTGCATGCCCTTTTCTGAACCCTTCCCAACTCTTTAACAATACAGTGATACCTTGATTCTCAAACGCATTGGTTCCCAAACACCGAAATCCCAGAAGTAAATGTTCCGGTTTTCAAATGTTTTTTGAAAGCTGAATGTCCGATGCAGCTGTTGGCTATTGTTTCCAGGGCGCCTGCACCAATCAGAAGCTGCGCCTTGGTTTTCAAACATTTCAGAAGTCCAACGGACTTCCAGAACGGATTAAAATTTGGCACTTTTGTTTTTGCTATTTAGTTTGCATTTTTGTTTTTGAGCTCATTTATTTTGTGACTGTGTGGAACCCAGTTCAGCTACTGATCGACCGATTGTGTGACTGCGGAAATGGATAAAAGCTGCCCCCCCATCCAAACAAAGACTATCATCAGTGCAGGTAAGGGGAAAAATAGTAATTTTAATTTTCATCATCTACAATACTGTCCTATTTATTTTATAGCACAGTGCATTGATCATTGCTTTCATTTTATGGATCTGTGGTCTCGTGAGAGAGTAAAATTCATGTTAAATTGCTCTTTTGGGGGTTGTTTTTAAAAGTCTGGAACGGATTAATCCGTTTTGCATTACTTTCTATGGGAAAGCGCGCCTTGGTTTGGGAACGCTTTGGTTTTGGAACAGACTTCTGGAACAGATTAAGTTCGAGAACCAAGGCACCGCTGTACTTGCCTTCTCCCCAAACCAAAAAGTCCCAAACATTGCAAACCCCCTCCTTTTGATCATTTTGCATGCCCTTTCCTGAACCCTCCCCAACCCTTTTGACGATATCCGCTTTGAGGCGAGGCGACCAGAACCGCACACGTGGCACGGACCGGGCAGGCGCACTGCTCACCTCCTGAAGGCAACAAGGGAACCAGCAGCTGACGCATTTCAGGGGGCGCACCATGCGCAGGACCTCCCGTCCCGCCGGGTCGTCCAGCCGCATGGAAAAGCGCCGCAGGGATCCGCAACAGTTTCGCGTGCAGCAGTCGTTCTGCTCCTGGGCGTGGAAGATGTGCTGGCCCAGGCTGTTGCGCACTTCATACTTGTTGTTTCCCTCAAAGCCTATGAACGCTGGAGAGGGAAAGAGGGGGAAGAAGTGGCGTCACTTATGGTGATGCGACAGGCCTGGTGCCCTCATGCGCCACCATCGACGGCCTTCCTGGGCACCCTCTCTCCTTTTTAATTTATATATACTTTTCAGATAGGGACGCGAGTGGCGCTGTGGGTTAAACCACAGAGCCTAGGGCTTGCTGATCAGAAGGTCGGCGGTTCGAATCCCCGTGATGGGGTGAGCTCCCGTTGCTCGGTCCCTGCTCCTGCCCACCTAGCAGTTCGAAAGCACGTCAAAAGTGCAAGTAGATAAATAAGTACCGCTCCGGCGGGAAGGTAAACGGCGTTTCCATGCGCTGCTCTGGTTCGCCAGAAGCGGCTTAGTCATGCTGGCCACATGACCCAGAAAAACTGTTTGCGGACAAACGCCGGCTCCCTCGGCCTATAGAGCGAGATGAGTGCCACAACCCCAGAGTCATCCGCGACTGGACTTAACTGTCAGGGGTCCCTTTACATTTTTACTTTTCAGATATATATACATTTCACTGATTTTACAATCATTTTGACACTTTAAAACCTGACTTCCTCCCCCCTTTTCCTGCGGTTCCAAAGTTGTTTCCAAATAAGATAAAACAAGAAGATGATCAATAAGAAAAATTAATAGAAATCATTTAAGACTTTTGGAAAGCTGAAACAGCAACAGACTAAGGTTAAAATTCACAGCAGCATTTCTAAGCAACTGGGTAGGTTTGTTTAACCAAGAACATTTTTAGCAGGTGCCGAAAAGAGCATGGCAAAGGCACCTTTTTTGATATCAAGTGGGAGTTCCAAGGCTCACCAATGAGCTTCGTGGCCAAGTGGGGAGTTTATTTTATTTTATTAAGTTTTTTTAATACTTTTCAGGTTTATACATTTCATTAATTTCACAATCATTTTAACCTTTCAAAGTCGGACTTCCTTCCGCCTCTTTCTGCTTTCCTTAAATATTTCACAGCTGATTTAGCGGTTGGGTACCATATCAAATCCCATGGGCTTTGAAGACACTCGAACTCAGGACGCAAGGGAGAAACGCGCCAAGAGGAAGGCACGCTTGGCAAACCCTCACCGTGATTTGACTCCCACCCGGAAAACAATGTCCCCACTGTGGAAGGATGTGTGGATCCAGAACTGGCCTCCACAGTCACTTACGAACTCCATGTTAAGACCATGTTTATGGCAGACAGTCTTACTCGGCTACGAGGGATCGCCAAAGTAGAAGATAATTAAAATAAAAAACTATCCTTCCTGGCTCTGACTCATCAACTTTCAAACCCATCCAGGTAGGGAGCCATTCACAACATCCCGTGTGAGCGAATTCTGTGGCTTAATCCTTTTTATTCTAAACTTCCATCCCCCAAGCTTCACCCCTTCGATCCTTTTTTCCTGCCCTTTTCTGAACCCTTTCCCCAATTCTCCAACACCCTTTTCTGAGGGCGAGGCGATCAAAACCGTAGCACCGTCTATTCCAAACGTGGTCGCACCACTGATTCGTATAAAGAAGTTACTACGATTTCATCCTCTTCGTCGTGGGATTGCTTTCTACGCGAAATTTTAGTAATTGCTTTTTTCCGCTGTGTAAGGTTTTTATAAAAAAAAAAATGGCGAAATCACTTTGAGATACCGCCCTTTGTCTCTCACCTTCCACAAGCTCCACTTTCTGGTGTATCAAAATTTGGTCAACCTGAGGAGAGAGAAAGGCCACAAAAAATCAGTAAAAAAATGTGTGTCTCCCCCCCCACCTAAATAAATAATAATCCACAACATAGACCCAGGCCACATGCATTTAAAGCCAGTTTCAACCATCATGGCTTCCCGCAAAGGATAGCCTGGGAATTATAGTTTGTTGAGGGTGCCGGGAATTAGGAGACCCCCGTTCCCCTCAGAGAGCTAGAATTCCCAGAGTTCCCTGGGAAGAAAAATGGAAGACGGGATCCCTCCGGGAACTGTAGTTGTGCGAGGGGGAACAGGGAGGTCTCCTACCAACACCAGCACCCCCAAGGAAACTATAGCTCCCAGAATTTTTACAGGGGAAGCCGTGTCTGTTTAAAGAGGTATCATAGCTATTGAAATATACGGCATTTCTAGGCCTTAAAAGGTGAACTCCCTTGTCGTTTCTGAAGCTGGACACTCCCTGATTTAGAGGCACGGTTCAGCTCAGCCCACCTCACCTGGCAGCTTTTAACAGAGGCCACACCTGAGCCTCCACCTTCAAGAGCAGGTGTCACCTGTTTGGTACAGCAGCACGCACGCACACACACACCCCGCACATACAGGTGAAACTCGAAAAATTAGAATATCGTGGAAAAATCCATTTATGTAAGCAATTGTTTTCATTAGCTACTGGAGTTTAATATATGAGATAGACTCATGACATGCAAAGCGAGATATGTCAAGCCTTTGCTTGTTATAATTGTGATGATTTTGGCGTACAGCTGATGAAAACCCCAAAGTTGAGATTGTTAATTTGGGGTTCTCATCAGCTGTACGCCATAATCATCACAATTCTAACAAATAGAGGCTTGGCATATCTCGCTTTGCATGTCATGAGTCTATCTCATATATTCGTTTCACCTTTTTAAGTTGAATTACTGAAAGAAACGAACCTTTCCACGATATTCTAATTTTTCGAGATTCACCTGCAGCTGCTTTTGCAAAGATTTATTTTATACAACTGAGGTGGGAGGAAAAGGCTAGATTGTGCCCATTTATAGGAACGACTCGGGGCTAAATTGCAGCCGATTCTGGGGCAGGGTGCATTTAAGCATTTAAGTCAGGGGTCAGCAACCTTTTTCAGCCGTGGGCCGGTCCACTGTCCCTCAGACCTTGTGGGGGGCCGGACTATATTTTGGAAGGGGGGGAAAATGAACGAATTCCTATGCCCCACAAATAACCCAGAGATGCATCTTAAATAAAAGGACACATTCTACTGCTGATTCCTGGACTGTCCGTGGGCTGGATTTAGAAGGCATTTGGGCCGGATCCAGCCCCAGGGCCTTAGTTTGCCTACCCATGATTTAAGGGACCAGGATGTGAGGGAGATGCAAAAGGCGTCAACAGCAACGATTCTGTGCACCAGGAATGGGGAATCTGTGGTCAGTAGAGCATGCGACTCTTAATCCCAGGGTCGTGGGTTCGAGGAAAAGATTGGGTTCGACTAGATGGCCCTTGGGGTCCCTTCCATCTCGGCCTACCAACCTGAGCGTAGCCACCAAGAGCCCTCTCCTCCTCCCACGAATTTGTCCCATCCTCTTTTAAAGCCGTCCCTGCCTCCTGTGGCGGGGAGTTCCACAGGTTAACTGTGTACCAAGTGGAAGGATGTCTTTAGATGACCCTCTCAAGCTGCTCGAGATCCTTTCGGCTGGAGAAGCCAGAGAATTTGAACGCAGGGAAAAGCGTGCGCGGCCCGACAGCCGGGATACGGACCCTTACCTGTGCCAGGTATTCGAGGCCGGGGGGGATGTTGCTGGCCACGGGCAGGTAGGGGGTGATGCCCGCGTGGGGGTCCGGAGCTTGGTGGTGGTGAGGCGTAGCGGAGTGATCCCGAAAGGCACGAGGAGGCGGCTGGGGAGGGATTATTTGACCCGCTGCGGGGCTGCCGGCTGGGTAGACGTTGAACCCGGGGCTCGGCGCCGTGGGGACGGGGTGAGGTTGGTGTACGGGGTATGGGGGAGATGCGGTGGGATATCCGGGCTGTGGAATGTGGTACCCTATGGGATGGGGGGGGGGAAGAGAGAGAGATATTGTTTAAAACTCATCTACACCCCCAAATCCTTAAAAAAAATGTTACTGTGCCTTTAAGAAACAAATGTTACTTTTTAATATATATAATTCTTATTACATTTTCTGTTTTACAATTTAGGATATTCATTTAAACCAGGCTTCCTCAACCTTTGCCCCTCCAGATGTTTTTGGACTACAACTCCCATCATCCCTAGCTAACGGGACCAGTGGTCGTGGACGATGGGAATTGTAGTCCCAAAACATCTGGAGGGCCGAGGTTGAGGAAGCCTGATTTAAACAACCATAAAATGTCAATGACTTCCCTTCTTCTCTTTCTGTGGTTCATTTCGCATCGATCCCTGCATATTTTACAGAAACCAAACCATTCAGCCTTCCGTTTTTACTTCCATCAAAACTTATTCACACTGTCGGATTTATTGTGGCGCTGCCAACGTTTTCAAATGTACACAATCTCCCCCCGACCCATATATTCAATAAACATTATTATTAAAGGTTACTTATGTACGCCACCACTGCGGCCCATGTTTTGTTAGCCCCAAAATGGAAAACGGGCGAGGTCCCAACCAAAGAAGAATGGGAACTTGAGCTGATGGAATATGCGCAGCTTGCGGACCTAACATACAGAATAAGAGAACAAGAATAATATGCGTTTAAAGAATTTTAGGAAATGTTTACTGAATATATTTGGGGACTGTTTACACTTGAAAACATTGGCAGTATTAAGATAAATTCTGCAGTGTAAATAAGTTTTGATGGGTGCAAGAATGGAACACTGAATGGTATAGTTTTTGTCAAATATGCAGGGATTTGTGATAGGTAAAATGAACCAATGGAAAGAGAAGGGAAGTCGTCGCTGATATCTTTAAACTGCAAAACAGTAAATTTAATGAAAATTATATAAATAAATTAATGAAAATTATATAAATGAAAATTTCAAATAATTTTCATTAATTTATATAAATGAAAATTATATTATATAATTATATAATTTAATGAAAGTTATATAAATAAAGAAAGAAATACAGAATGGGAAAAAGTTATATAAAGAAAGAAAGAAATACAGAATGGGAAAAATGGGGAGGTGTGGTGGTAAAAAAAAAACCCGCAAAACCATGACATCTCAGTGTCCCCCTTAAACCAACCAACCAAAAATAAATATTCCTGCAGAAAGATGCAAATTATAAAAAGCAAACCATATTATAAGAAGAATATTCTGAGCTCCACAGTTGGGTAATACCTTTATTAGGGTCAACCTGAGAAGCCACAAAAAAGGGGGAAAGTTTTAGAATTTCCCAGATAATTTACGGAGAACTTGAAAGCACGGCCGGCTTCTGTGACTTTTTTGTTTCCCCTTATTTTATTTTTATTTTTAGGGACACGGGTGGCGCTGTGGGTTAAACCACAGAGCCTAGGGCTTGCTGATCAGAAGGTTGGCGGTTCGAATCCCCGCGACGGGGTGAGCTCCCGTCTCTCGGTCCCTGCTCCTGCTAACCTAGCAGTTCGAAAGCACATCAAGTGCAAGTAGATAAATAGGTACCGCTCCGGCGGGAAGGTAAACGGTGTTTCCGTGCGCTGCTCTGGTTCGCCAGAAGCGGCTTAGTCATGCTGGCCACATGACCCGGAAGCTGTACGCCGGCTCCCTCGGTCAGTAAAGCGAGATGAGCGCCGCAACCCCAGAGTCGGACACAACTAGATCTAATGGTCAGGGGTCCCCTATTTTATTTTTAAGAAGTTATATAAATGGCTCGCTACTTCCTAGCTGAAACTGGGGTTTCCGGGTCTGACGGGAGCTGAGCCGGGGAGGGGGCAAAAGGAAAGAGCGATCGGAGGAGTTGACGCGCGTGCGGAGGAGAAAAAACACAGGGAGAAAGAAACGGCAGGGCGGAGAAAGCTGAAAACAAAGAAAAAGGAAATTGCAAATGGAAAGCAGTGAGGAGTCATGGCCAGGGAGGAAGTGACAGCAGGTCATGAGCTTAAAATACTTTTCTTTAATAAATAAATAAAAATAGCATTCAGGATGCTACTGGTGGGCAGCTATTTTGGGGTGGGGGGCAAAGTCCAGTGGGACCACCTACGTTGTCCCCCCAGGGCCGGATTTAGGTTTGATGAGGTCCTAAGCTACTGAAGGTAAAGGGGCCCTTTATATGTCCAGCCGTCCTTCGCCAACAACAAATTGTCGCTATTTTTTGTGTTGAATATCTGCTATATGCTATTTTATGGACCTAATAGGTATCTAAAGCCATTTGCACATCACAAAAGATGTCTTTGATCAAAGTGACTGTTGAACTGAAATACAATTAAGAAGAAGTGTATTAATAGTGAAATAATCAATAAGCTCTAACTTAAAACGATTTTTAATTCATAACTTAATAAGGCAAACACATGGGCATTTGGCAATAACGAAAAGTTCCTTTAAAAACACAGTTTACAAGGACTCATAATCCAGTCTCTAGAAACTTGCTACAACATGAAAGAGGTGTAAATATATGATGCAAACTACTAATAATTATAAATAGCAGAATGTAGGCACCCTATATATAGAAAGGAGCAAAGCAGTGATATTTTAGGGAGCAGGCTAGCAGGCAGGGCCCATCCTAGGAGCCTACACAACACAAAACCCTGTTGTGGTAGGTTGTTGTTGTTCAGTCGTGTCCGACTCTTTGTGACCCCATGGACCAGAGCACGCCAGGCACCCCTATCCTCCACTGCCTCCCGCAGTTTGGCCAAACTTAGGCTAGTCACTTCGAGAACACTGTCCCACCATCTCATCCTCTGCCGTCCCCTTCTCCTTGTGCCCTCCATCTTTCCCAACATCAGGGTCTTTTCTAGGGATTCTTCTCTTCTCATGAGGTGGCCAAAGTACTGGAGCCTCAACTTCAGGATCTATCTTTCCAGTGAGCACTCAGGGCCGATTTCCTTGAGAATGGATAGATTTGATCTTCTTGCAGTCCATGGGACTCTCAAGAGTCTCCTCCAGCACCATAATTCAAAAGCATCAATTCTCCGGCGATCAGCCTTCTTTATGGTCCAGCTCTCACTTCCATACATTACTACTGGGAAAACCATAGCTTTAACTATACGGACCTTTGTCGGCAAGGTGATGTCTTTGCTTTTTAAGATGCTGTCTAGGTTTGTCATTGCTTTCCTCCCAAGATGCAGGCATCTTTTAATTTCGTGACTGCTGTCACCATCTGCAGTGATCATGGAACCCAAGAAAGTAAAATCTCTCCCTGCCTCCATTTCTTCCCCTTCTATTTGCCAGGAGGTGATGGGACCAGTGGCCATGATCTTAGTTTTTTTGATGCTGAGCTTCAGACCATATTTTGCGCTCTCCTCTTTCACCCTCATTAAAAGGTTCTTTAATTCCTCCTCACTTTCTGCCATCAAGGTTGTGCCATCAGCATATCTGAGGTTGTTGATATTTTTTCCGGCAATCTTAATTCCGGTTTGGGATTCATCCAGTCCAGTCTTTCGCATGATGAATTCTGCATATAAGTTAAATAAGCAGGGAGACAATATACAGCCTTGTCGTACTCCTTTCCCAATTTTGAACCAATCAGTTGTTCCATATCCAATTCTAACTGTAGCTTCTTGTCCCACATAGAGATTTCTCAGGAGACAAATGAGGTGATCAGGCAATTTATTTGTATTTTATCTTACATTTTGGAAATATACATCCAGGTTTTTTGTCCCTTTTAAATTTTTTGGCGGCCCCCAAGAGAGTGGGGCCGTAAGCTGTAGCATGTTTAGCTTGTATGTAAATTCGACACTGAGAAGGAGGCTTGCAGACGTCTCAGGTGCCCGGGGGGGGGGGTGGCAGACAGTGGCGCGGCACCCCTGTGCCCCAATCCGGCCCAGCCGCATTCCAGTCATGCTCCATCACAATAGGCCTTGCCTTGCCCCAGGGAAGGGGGTGGCGAACATCACAGCCGACTTGGGTGGAGCTGCAGCGGCGCCTTTTCATGCCCCGATGCCCAGGTCTACAGCAGAGACCTGAATCCGCCTCTCCGGTTTCTCTCCCAATCCCTCTTTTCTTTTCTCTTCCTTGCCCACAGAAAGTGAGAAGAGCTTCCTGGATCAGGCCGGTGGGCCCAGCCAGCCCAGCAACCTGTTCTCCCCGGGGGGGGGGGGGGCGCAAGCAGATGCCTCTTCTGGGAAACCCGAAAGCAGGATTCGAACACAAGAGCCGCTCTCTCCCCTCCTGGGGTTTCCAGCAACTGGCATTCGGAAGCATTTACAGCCTCCAACTGCGGAGGCAGAACACAGCCATCCTGGCTAGTAGCCATCAATAGTCCTCTCCTCCTCCATGAATTCATTTAATTCTCTTTTATAGCTACCCAAGTTGGTGGATATCACTGTCTCCTGTGGCAGGGAGTTCCACAGTTCCATCTGCACGAACCTTCTTTCCTCTGCCCCGAATCTTCCAACATTCAGCTTCATTGGATCCTCACAAGATTCAGAGAGGAAAACATTTCCCTACCCATTCTTTCCACGCCATGCAAAAAAATAGATAAATTATAAACTCCTAGCAAGTCACTTTCTTACACACATTTTTTCCCCTAAACCCAAAAGTCCCAAACGCTGTGACCCTTTCCTCCTAGGGGAATCCGCTCCATCCCCTCCATCATTTTGGCCGAAAGAGTCCCTTTCCCTCTTTTTCCTTCCCCGTGAAGACTCAGAGACGCTGCCCCCCTTTTTGGAATCCGGAGAAGGAGGGCGAGGAGAGGAGGAACGAAGGCAAACTTGTTATTAGGCATTTGCAACGTTTGGTGGGCATTCGGTTGCAGAGGGGGGTCGGCTCTTGCAAAGAGAGATGAAGGATGAAGGACTCCCTGGTCCTGAATGGGGTAACTGTGACCCCGAAGTACCAGGTGCGCAGCCTGGGAGTCATTTTGGACCCACCGCTGTCCATGGAGGCGCAGGTCAATTCTGTGTCCAGGGCGGCTGTCTACCAGCTCCATCTGGTACGCAGGATGAGACCCTCCCTGCCCGCAGACTGTCTTGCCAGAGTGGCGCATGCTCTGGTTATATCCCCCTTGGACTACTGCAATGCGCTCTACGTGGGGCTACCTTTGAAGGTGACCCAGAAACTGCAACTAATCCAGAATGCGGCAGCTAGACTGGGGACTGGAAGCGGCCGCTGAGACCACATAATACTGGTCCTGAAAGACCTACATTGGCTCCCAGGACGTTTCTGAGCACAATTCAAAGTGTTGGTGCTGACCTTGAAAGCCCTAAATGGCCTCAAAGGCCCAGGATACCTGAAGGAGCATCTCCACCCCCATCGTTCAGCCCGGACACTGAGGTCAAGCTCCGAGTGCCTTCTGGTGGTTCCCTCCCTGCGGGAAGTGAGGTTACAGGGAACCAGGCAGAGGGCCTTCTCGGTGGTGGCGCCCTCCCATCAGATATCAAGGAAATAAACAACTATCTGACTTTTAGAAGACATCTGAAGGCAGCTCTGTTTAGGGAAGTTTTTAATGATTGATGTTTTATCGCATTTTTTTATATTCTGTTGGGAGCCACCCAGAGTGGCTGGCATAAACCTAGCCAGGTGGGCTGGATATAAATATTATAATTATTAATTATTATTAGTTATTAATTATTATCAGCACCGCCAACAAGCTTCCAAGGAAGCATATAGCCTACACGGTATGGACTTAGATGGATCACTGGGCTGACTTGTTCCTATGTTAACATAACAAACAGGATCAGGCCCATCTATTCCAGCATCCTGCTCTCACAGCCAACAGCCACATATCACACAACAGGACACTCGCAAGCAGAAACAGATCACAAGAGACCTCTCCAATCCTGCAGTTTCCAGCAACTGATATTTTTATTTTAATAATAATAATAATAATAATAATAATTTATCATTTCTACCCCGCCATCTGGCTGGGTTTCCCCAGCCCCTCTGGGCAGCTTCCAGCAAAACATTAAAGATACATTAAAACACCATTTATTAAAAACTTCCCTAAACAAGGCTGCCTTCAGATGTCTTCTAAAACTCATATAATTGTTTATTTCTTTGGACATCTTTATAGCGTTCGCGTATCATTTCCCCCCCACCAAGGACCTCAATGAACCCCCTGTGAGGTAGACCAGGCTGAGAGGCAGCGACTGACTCCATGGTCACCCCGTGAACTTCATGGCCGAGCGGGGATTTGAACCCGGGTCTCCCGGGGCCCTAGTACGACGCTCTAACCATTATACAACACTAAGCTCTCGTATTCTGATATTCAGAAACACTCCTTCCTTTTGTCCTTGGAGGAAGAGCAAAGACATCAGGACGAGCAACAATCAAGAGACTTACGAACTTGTTCGCTCCTCTCAAATTGCTGGCCGTCACTGCTTCCTGAGGGAAGGAGTTCCACAGGTTAACTGCACACCGCTGTTCCTAAGCAAGGCACCTAACAGCCCTCGCCTCTTTTAACTGTCCCGTTCTGGACCTTCTCCAGCTACTTCAAGAACCAAACACGAGTACAGCCATACCTTGGTTCTCAAACTCCGTCAACCCAGAAGTAAGTGTTCCGGTTTTCGAACGTTTTTCGGAAGCCGAACGTCCGATGCGGCTGTCGGCTATTGTTTCCGGGGCACCTGCACCAATCAGAAGCCGCGCCTTGGTTTTCGAACATTTCGGAAGTCAAACAGACTCCCGGAACGGATTAAATTTGGCGCTTTTTGTTTTTGCGTTTTTGTTTCTGAGGCTTTTATGGTTCATTTGTTTTTGTGACTGTGTGGAAGCCAGTTCAGCTACTGATTGATTGATTGATTGATTGATTGTGTGACTGCGGAAATGGATAAAAGCTATCATCAGTGCAGGGAATAATTTTATTTTTTTAAAAAAATTCATCATCTACAATACTGTCTTATTTATTTTATAGTACAGTACATTGATTATTGCTTTCGTTTTACGGATCCGTGGTCTCGTTAGATAGTAAAATTCATGTTAAATTGTTGTTTTGGGGGTTGTTTTTAAAAGCCTGGAGAGGATTAATTTGTTTTGCATTACTTTCTGTGGGAAAGCGCGCCTCGGTTTTGGAACGGACTTCCGAGAACCGAGGTCCCACTGTACAAAGAGAGGCAAGACTGTCGCAGAATTGGCATAAAGACCGAAAAGGCAAAGACGATTGAGACAGGCGAGGAGAGAGAGCACACCATTTGCATATTGTCGGAATCAGCATTTGGCAACCTTGACGCTCCTTGGAGGAGAAGCAGCCACGACTGCAGACTCAGAGGTGATTTGGGGCACAGAAAAGTATCCTCTGCAGCAAAGAGACCTGCCAGTCCAGTTCGGTCTCTATGGGGGCGAGGTGATCTATAAAAAGGCCCAATATTTCACAGCAGGGTGGATAAAAATCAATGATTTAAAAAAAAAAAAAATCGGATTTTTTTTATTTAAATGGATTTTTTTGATTTAAATCGGATTTTTTTTTTAATTGGATTTTTTTTTAAAATAAAATGCTTTCTGAGGAAAATATTTTACCATCCAAAGGTTATTCAATCATGAAATAAAGATTAGTTTTTTAATTGTGTAGAATAAGGCTGTATACCAGTATGTTTAATTTTTTTGGTAAATAAATTCCATTAATCCATTCACAATGTCATTTAGGCTCTTCCAGAGGTTTTTGTATGATTATTGGGCAGTTTCTCTGCCTACAAGATATTATCACAGATGCTTGGTTTACTTTTGGAGTTCTCAAAACTGAATTCGACTCAGCAGAGATCACATGCCTCTTCTTCACAGCAAAAACATTATAACATGAACAGAGTTGAGAAAAAGACCTTAATCCTATTGTTCTACAAACCTATGAATACAGAATCAACCCCTTCAGTGTTAAGTTTCAAGAAGTTCAGTGAACAGAATATAAACAATATTTTTCTGATTGTTTGGAGTGGAATGGATCTAATAAATCTATTTAAATTGTTATTATTAAGGTAATGATTATTTTTCTCCTTCCTAAGAACAACAGAAAAGTTGTCCAAATATGAATGATTAACCTATTAAACTGGGGATAATAAAAAAACTAATATGAAAAGTTGTTATTGTACAAATCTTCATCTACTTGCATATTAAAGTTATACCAGCAAGAATTAGTCTTTATGTAGAAAACTGTGATTTAAATCAAGCCTTACTGACTAGTGATTTAAATCAGTTTGATTTAAATCAAATCCACCCTGTTTCACAGGCATGTAGAGTTGGAAGGGATCCCCAAGGGACATCTAGTCCAACCCTCATCTGGTCCCATTTTGGAACGCAAGGCATCGTCGCCTTACATATTTACTTATTATTTCTTTACTGCGTTTACAATCTCGCCTTTTTCCTCCAAGAAGCTCAAGGTGGCGGAAACGATCCGCCCTTCCTCATTTCAACCCCACAACAACCCTGTGAGGTGGACTGGGCAGCAAGCGGATCCCGAGCTCAGCCAGATACCTCCATCCCCGAGTGGGGATTCGAACCCTGCTCTCCCAGGTCCTGGTTTGACACCCTAAACCCCTACACCACCCTGGCTCTCGCAGGGACTGTAGGAGCATAAGAAGGGCCCAATGGATGAGGCCAATGTCCCGTCTAGTCCAGCCACCTGTTCCCACAGTGCCCAGACCTTATGGGAAACCCTCTGGCAGGATTCGAACACAAGACCGACACTCTTCCCCCCTCCAGTGTTTCCCAGCAACTGGCATTCAGAAGCACTGCTGCCTCTGAGCCAGACCATGGATCTAACCCTGGGGTGTGGGGGATCTGGATCTGGCCCAGAGGTGGGCTGAGGTCATGTGACCCATTTCAACCTTCAGGGTTTGAGCTGTAGCCACAGGAGTCCCTGGGGACCAGCTGGGTCAGTGCGTGGCTCCCCACCCCCCCACCCCCTTGAGGCCATATATCAATCAGCCTGACGCCCTCCAGATGTTGTGGGGCTACAGCTCTCTGCACTGCCAGGGGAGGGCACCAGGTTGGCGAAGGGTGGTCTCCCTTAACCGGCAACCAGATCTCAAGTATTTCGGACAAAGGGGTGTTTCCCAAACCCTGCCTGGAAAAAGCAGGTGCTCCGCCACCGAGCTCAGCGGATTAAATATTGCAAGTTAATTGTCGGAGGGGAAATATGTGTCTGTCTGTGGAAATAATGGCAGCGCTGCCGCCCCCCAGCAAACCGTTAAGCCAAAGGATCAGATTGACTTAAAAAAAGAAATGGTCTTTTATCCATTTTTGGAGAAGGAGGGGGTATGGATGAGGCTGGATCGCTCAGTCGGTTGAGCGTGAGTCTCTTAATCTGAGGGTTGTGGGTTCGAGTCCTACACTAGGTAAAAGATTCCTGCATTGCAGGGGGTTGGACTAGATAATATGTGTGTGTGTGTGTGTGTGTGTGTGTGTGTGTGTGTGTGTGTGTGTTTGTTTGTGTATATATATCTATATGTATATGTATGTGTATCCAGTGGTACCTTGGAAGTTGAGCACAATCCATTCCAGAAGTCCGTTCGACTTCCAAAACGTTCGGAAACCAAGGCGCGGCTTCCGATTGGCCGCAGAAAGCTCCTGCGGCCAATCGGAAGCCGCGCCGCACATTCGGGTTCCAAAGAACGGTCGCAAACCGGAACAATCACTTCCGGGTTTGCAGCATTTGGGAGCCAAAACGTTCCGACTCGCAAGGCGTTCAGCTTCGAAGGCACAGCTCTGTGTGTGTGTGTAATTTATACCCCATGCTTGGTATCCCTGCCAACTCTACAATTCTACAAGAAAGAGAGGTCAAAGTAGTATTAAACATGCACACAGCAACCACTGGCATTGCGTTCCGATTTTTTGCGTGTGTGCGGACAATCTAATCGAGGGCGAGATCCCAGAAGCGCCACGAGGCCGGTTTACGCAAAGAAATCAAACGCGTCCAATATTTCTCCCATTTTGCCCGGATGGCTGTGCAACTGCTTGCGCCGTGCAAAATTAACTGCGCTATCGGAGGCCGATCTATAGATCTCCCAAGGGCTGCAATCCACTTTGCATCCTCTGAAGGGAGAGAGCTTGGAAAACATTTGGGTTGGATTTAACTTTTGAGTATACGGCCCACGCGTAAGGATTCCTCCCTGCCCAAAATATACGTGCAAGTTACTACTTATGTGGGGGACAGCTCCTTCCTTTCCTCCGTAATTTAGCAACGTAATTAGAAAGGAAGGTAAGCCATCGATGAAAGGCCACGCCAGACCTGGAGCTGCTGCCATTTCTGTATCCGTCTCGCGAGGGGCGGGGGGCGGACGATGACCCCACTTCCGGTGCGTTTCCGATCAGCAGCGGCGGCTGCCTTCCATCTGGACGTCCCTGCGAGGAAACAGGAAGAGAACGGGATCATTTCGGGATAGGTGCATATCGGCCGCTAGCACAGCAAAGAAATCTGCAAAATATTAGGAGGTCTGGCCTCGGCTGGGTGGGTGGAGGCAGGGAGAAAATGAGAGACAAGGGGTGGTTTTTCAAGAAGAGAAAAAAACACAAGATGTCTCAAATAAGCCTGAAAGGGTCCCCCCAGGGTCATCTAGCCCAACCCGCTGCAATGCAGGAATCGCAGCTAAAGATTCCCTGACAGATAGCCATCCAAACTCTCTTTTAAGACATCTAATGCAGTCCGCCGACTTCCAAGGGAGTCCGTTCCCCTGTCGAACTGCTCTTACCCTCAGAAAGTTGAGTCAGAATCTCCTTTCATGTAACTGGAACCCACTGGAGGTCCCAGCTCCCAGGATCAGGAGAAAAAAAAGCTTGCTCCATCCACCTTTCCCTGTTAGATGTTTGAAGCTGTCTATCACACACCCCTCCCAGTCTCCTCTCCTCCAGGCTAAACATAACCAATTCCTTCAACCGTTCCTCATAAGGCTTGGTCTCCAGAACCTCGATTGGCACAGGTCTTAAAAGAAGAAGAAGAGAAGAGTTTGGATTTGATATCCCGCTTTATCACTACCCGAAGGAGTCTCAAAGCGGCTCACAATCTCCTTTTCCCTTCCTCCCCCACAACAAACACTCTGTGAGGTGAGTGGGGCTGAGAGACTACAGAGAAGTGGGACTAGCCCAAGGTCACCCAGCAGCTGAATGTGGAGGAGCAGGGAAGCAAACCCAGTTCACCGGATTATGAGTCCACCGCTTTTAACCACTACACCACGCTGGCTCTCTTATTTTTAATTACATGACCAGGAAACACTACAATCACCCTGACTGTACTCATTCAATCCTGATTGCACAATTCTATAAATTATAATACAAGAACAAGTACGTATGTTAAGAACCATCCATGGTCAAAAGTTCTCTGGCTGACGAGAAGGGCTTTGGAAGTGGTTACAATATAATGCATGTAAAAATAGAAAGTTTAAAAAGCCAATTTCATCAGAGAGTCATTTCCATTTGTATGGTGAAATAAATAAGGCAGCAGAGGCCATTAGTTAGAAGTGGACTCCTTAAGGTATGCTATTAAATCTGGAGAAATAACTGCTCTGTGCTGAGTGATACTGGATTTGTGCCACACGTTTTTCAAAATCTGCACCCATACGGACATCCCACTTATCTTTAAATAAATCAAATAAAAAATTCCTTCCAGTAGCACCTTAGAGACCAACTAAATTTGTTCCTGTTATCTGATGAAATGTGCATGCACACAAAAGCTCATACCAAGAACAAACATAGTTGGTCTCTAAGGTGCTACTGGAAGGATTTTTTTATTTGATTTATTTGATTTATTTATTATTTTGTTTTGACTGTGGCAGACCAACACGGCTACCTACCTGTAACCCACTTATCGTTGTGTACCTGAGCTTTGTTATTTGGAGAGAGTTGACTCTCTGTTGCTGCAGCAAAGCGAGGAGGGCTGCTCTCCTAGATTCAAACAAACACACACAGCCTCCTCTCCGACTGGCACACAAGCGGGTAAACATAGTTGGCACAGAGGCAACCCTTTTGGCCGCCCACTCTAGCCCTTTGCATTCATTCTTCATCACAATACAGACCTGGGGCCTGTCTCCAGGAAGCCAAACAAAAGGTATTTACAAAAACAAAAAACAGGCACCCACAGGGAAAGCAAAAATGGAGACACACGATTGCCCCCTCTCTCGTTGGCAAGGCTCCTGAGCTTTTTAACAGCTAGCAGGCAAGCAGAAATCCAACAGGTGTGGGGAATGCCTGGCTGCAGCAGGTGAGAAATGCTTCGCTGGTGGGACTGCACACAGCTTTTAAACGCACGAGAAAACACGGCAGCTTTGGGTGGCGTTCACGCACACGCACGACCCGTGCCGGAGTGCGCACACAGAGAATCAAAATTGCACAGACAATCGCAACGGTGTCAAAAACACCAAAGAAGAGGAATTAAGTGTACAGAGTTCTCACTTCCTCTCTGACCATCATGAGCCAAGGTTTCTTTAGCAGCGATTCCTGCCGCTACAGGGGGTTGGACTAGATGTCCCTTGGGGTCCCTTCCCACTCTGCAATTCTGTGATACACCAGAGCGCACAAACCTGCGCACACACACACACCAGTCTCCCAAGCCCACCCAGAAGTGAAAACACATGATAGCCATCGACACACAAAAACACGCACACAAAGCGTCGCAGAACACAAATCATTGTACCCAAAGGAAATCGGGAAACAGACAGTTTGAAAGTCACCAGACCTTCTGGCCCAAATGCCAGAGGCCACACGCAGATTTGTGCAACCCTGCAGACATAGGCAAGGCGTTGTGTGCAAACACACACACACACAAGTCTCAAGGAGACCCAAACACAGAAGCCTCCAGGCATTACTCACTTCGTGCCCGTCCCTGAGTCCGGTTTTCCAGAAATGGCGCCCACTCCTCTTGCCTAAGCGGGAGACACATGATCCAAGTGAAACTGGATCTTTCTCCCCCTCCCCTCAAGCCCACACAGACTCATCATGGGGAGAGGGAGGGCAGGAGCGACAGATCTGAGCAGCAGGAGCAGAGGCAATCCCAGACTCCTTGCCAGGCCTCTGAGCCTAACTTTCAGCCTACAAACCCTCCTGCCCTCTCCAAAGGAACCCAGGAGTCCTGACACACACAAACACACACCCCTTGGTCCTCCTCACCCAAGAGTTCTGGCTCCCAGATTGCCTCCCCATCATCGATCTCTCACGCCTTGCAAAAACAAAAGTCTGCCTTGATCTTTCTTCTGCACATCAGCGGGTTTGGGGGAGAAGAAAACAAAGCCTTGCTAAAAAAAAAACACATGACAGCAGCTACCCTCTTAAAAATAAGGGTTTTTGGCAGGCTCAACGGCTCAGAGTCTTCTCCCTGCTCCCAAACTGGGTGGCACCCAGGGTTTTGGGGAGGGGGGGGTTGTTCCAACGCAGGGATTGTTGCTGGAGGCGTGTGTGTGTGTTGAACGATTCAGGCCTCCTGTTTCCAGGCGGCGCTTCCAAGCTCCGGAGACCGAGTGGGATCCGGTCGGCTCTCCCTGCAAACCCCAGTGACCTTTGGGTGTGCCTGTATGTCTGCGCTGGGTTCTGGGTTGAGAAGGGAGAGGTTGGGTTTCCCCGCGGAAAGATGGAGGCGGCTTTCCAGCAAACCCAAGCAGCTGGCAAGAGAGCCCGTTTTCCACTCCCTTAAGATAAAAAAACGCCCCACGATTTGCCAAGAGGGTATTTTCTCACCCTTTAGAGAAGCCACAAAATCCCCAGCTTTTCGCTCTCTTGCAAAAGCCACCCAGGAATCCTAGATCTTTCCAGCCACACAGATGCTCTCTAATCGCCCCTTCCTCTCCCTCCTCGCAAAGCTCAAACACACATAAAACCGAGGAACTGTAGTGTCGGAAGGGACCCAAGGGTCATCTAGTCCAACCCCCTGGAATGCAGGAATCTTTTTGCCCACAACCCACAACCCCGAGTCTCATGCTCTGCACTGCCCTATATCCTATACCCCTGCTTCATTCCCTCTAGTATATTTGCGTCCTCTGATAGCACCGAAGCAGCACCAGGAGAATTTATTTCTTAATTGCATTAATTGGCCCCCTTTTCCTCCAAGGAAATCAAGATGGAGTACACGGTTCTCCCCCTCTTTCATCCCCACAACAACCCTGAGAGGTAGGGTAGGCTGAGGGACAGCGACTGGTGCAAGGTGAGCTTCAGGGCCGAGTCAGGATTTGAACCCGTCTCTCTCCCAGGTCCCAGTCTGACATATGAACCACTACGTTCCCACTAGCCAGTGTTTACAGTGTTCGGATTGTAGCTTCCTAGAGAGGAGAGGCCTCTCTCTAAATCACTTTACACACTACCACAGATAAAACAAAAGCCCTTCTTTGTGCGGCACATAAACTTCGGAACTCTCTGCCACAGGAGGCCGGGATGGCCACCAAATCGGATGGTTTAAAAAGATTAGACAAGCTCATGCAGGAGAAAGCTATTGATGGCTACCTGCCAGGATGGTTATGCTCTGCCTCCATGGTCGGAGGCAGTGATGCTTCTGAATCCCAGTTCCTGCAAGCCACAGGAAGGGAGAGTGGCTCTTGTGTTCGAATCCTGCTTGCTGCTGTCACATTGGGGGCATCTGTTTAGCCACTGTGAAGGCAGGGTGCTGGACTAGGTGGGCCACTGGCCTCATCCAGCAGCCTCTCCTCATGTTCTTAGAATCATAGAATTGTAGCGTCGGAAGGGACCCCCAAGGGCCATCTAGTCCAGCCCCCTGCAATGCTGGAATCTTTTGCCCAACGTGGGACTCGAACCCACCACCCACAGATTATGAGTCTCGTGCTCTACCGACTGAGCTATCGCGATGCTTTAACCGGTGCAACTAAACTCCTTTCCAACTCCACAATTCTACAACTAGAGCCTAAGGAGAGCCTGTTAGATCAGGCCAAAGGGGGCTCATTATTTTTATTTATTTATTTATTTATTTAATTATTATTATTATTATTATTATTATTATTATTATTATTATTATTATTATTATTATTATTATATTAGTAGTACACTGCCCTATACTTGCAGATCTCAGGTCGGTTCCCAACAAAAATTACAATATAGAAAACACAAAATACACAATAAAAACAAAGACAACCCAATCACCCCCAGTTCCACCATACATTTTTTTAAAGAGCATTAGTCCAGCATGCCGTCTTCACAGCAGCCAACCAAGTCCTTGTGCAAAACCGGCAAGCGGAAACCGGGCGCAAGAGGCACTCTCCCTTAGCGCAGGCTTCTGGGCGTCGCAGAACTCGAACTCAAGGCCGGGGAATCGAAAGCTGTGCAGGAGGAGCGAGAACAAAGGCAAAGGCTGGACAGGAAACCTGGATGAAGGGAGCATGGGGGGGGGGGAAGCATTTTGCGGAGCCTCCCAAAAACCCCTTGGAAACAGATTTCTGCAGTGTTTTGCAAAGCAACCACCCACCTGGCTGCAAGGAGTCTCTCAGGCTGGGTGCAGAGAGAGAGAGAGAAAGAAGGGAGATTGTTGAGTGAAGGGAAGGAAGAAAAACCAGGAAGGGTGTCGGGAGAGGAGGGGAGGCTCCCTCCCTCCAGCCTGCGATGCAAAGGGGGGCGAAACAACAAGAGAAAAATTAAAACCATCTGGTTCCTCTCCTCCCAGAGATGCCAACCTGGCGCCCCCCAGCTTCTGAGGACGCTGGGGTGGGCGCCAGGTTGGCCAAGGCTGCACCAAAGGAGATGGGGAGGAGGGGCGCGCGCCCCAAACCCACCCAGGACCCCCGCCCCACGCGCCATCCTCTCTCCAAAGAAACTTCGCTGCCTTCTTCTTCCTCCTCCCACCTTTTGTTTTTTTTCCGGGCAGGATTGGCGAGGGGGGGGGTTTCCAAACAGGAAGCCCCTCCCTCCCTCCCTCTTTGCAAAACAACCTCCCCGCTGTCCACATTCACACGAGGAGAAGGAGAAAGAAAAGATCCCCCCCCCCCGGCAATTGCAAATCCGGCCTGAACTGAGAGCCCCCCACCACCACCTCTCCCCGGGAATAGAAAGAAAGAAAGCGCGCAAAGGATGGAGATGCCCATCTTTTTTATTTTCCTGGCGATCTCAGCTGGTTTCCCCTGGTGGGGGTGGGTAGAGGACGGAGGGGAGCCAAGGACCCCCCCCCCCATGGCTTCTTCTCTCCCACCGCCCCACATTAGCTGGGCCTCCCCCCCTCGCCTCCCCGGCTGCTTCTCCCCACACTCCGCGTTACCTTTTCGCCCTGGAGCCAGCAAATAAAGTGGCGGAGGGAGGAGGAGAGAAAGAGAAGGAGAAAAAGAGAGGAAAAGGATGGACCGAAGGAAGGAGGGCAGGGCGAGGCAGGGGCCGCCCCCTCGCCCTCCCATCGCCGGCAGCAGCCCTGGAGCGGCGCCGCGCCCGAAGAGAGAAGCGAGGGGGGGAAAGGAGCGACGCGCGCCGGTCGTGTGAACGCGGCGCGTCCGGGCTCGCTCTTTTACTTCGAGGGATGGCAGGGGAAGGGAAGTGCTTAGGGGCTCTTAGCCCGGGTTCATAGTCTCGGCCAACCTGGCGCCCTCCAGCTGGCGTGCTTTTTGGAGTCCTCCCGGGCTGCCCTATAAGGGCGGGACGCGCGTCCTGCGCGGCTGTTTGTTTGGAAGCACCACCACGCGAGAACGCGGCCCAGCTGCTGGCTGGCAGTAAGGAACTTGGACAGGGGTTTCACGGACACCGACGTCAGGCCTGTTTCCACGACGCCTTGGGAAGGAGAAACACTTCTGCGCCACTCGATTGGAGGGTTCACACGTGGCAGCTATCTAGCCCGCGCGCAAGCACCCCCGCTTTGTGTGTATAGCAAAAAAAACAGTGCGCAATTATGGCCTTTCCTGGCTGTTGCCACCGACAAGCTCTAGTCCCTGCAGCGTCTGACATAGAAGCATAGATCAGAAGGGACCACGGGGGTCATCTAGTCCAACCCCCTGCATAGACTCCGCCCCCCTTTCCCTCCAGATTTAACCACAAAACCAGGAACGGCTCCAAACCCCACTGATTTCAAGCGCTCAGACTTCCCCCAGCCTTCCTTAACTCAAAGATCCCTCTCCAAGTATCTTTTTATCATGATGTATTTTTAATAAAACACTTTCTTAAGTAACAATAGAACACACAGAGTCTCTGTTTTCAAGTCAAACAAATCAATCACATTCAGAGTGAGACATTACAGTTGCAGGCAATATGGGGTTGTGTGGGAAAAGAGAAAAGGAAATGGAGAGGCAGTAAAAATTCGTTCTTTTGCAATAGGGTGACAGCAAAGCCTTTGTGTCAGCGTCACATAAACTGGTACTTATTTTTGCTGGCGGTGCGAAAGCCCACAGGAGGACCCAGGGCGTAGTTGCTTGGCTGCAATGCATTGTTTGTTTGTGTGTTTCTCAGAGCATGTGCAGAGTGACTTCACCACTAGAGCAACTACACTTGGCCCCTCTAAGATCGTGGGGCTGAGTTCCTGTGTCGGCCTGCCCTCTCCAAAAAATATTTCCTTTGAGGGTGGAGATATTCCTGCCCCAAGTCAACCTAAGGCTTCTCGCTGTCCTGAGAAAACTTCCTTCTGGCCTCCTCCCTAACCACCACCCCCCTCCAGCTTAAAACACCACCGCTTATTTTTAGGCTCTGAGACAGGAATAACTTCCCAAACTTTATTCCTCCGTGCTAAAGAAGCCCCTGAAACAAGGAGAAGGGGTTTTATTTTGGGAGGAGGGAGAACACGGCCCCCACCTACAGCCCATAGCAAAAAAAATAAAAAAACCCGCAAATCAAACCCCAATGGTTTTGCAATGAAAACAACCCTGAAACCAGGGCACATAAATGCAAAAACAATGTCCCGCCTCCCCTGGCGTGCCCTTCCTTCTGAGATTCCCCGTTTGAAACCGATTTCGATGTTTTCCCTTCCTAGCTGGTTCACCCCACACAGTGTGGGGCCCACTGTTCTCCCAATGATGTCTCAGGTTCATTGCCAGGAGCATTCCCAAGGATGCCTCGGCCCCTGATGATTCCCTGCATGGCCTTTTCAGTGGTGGCACCAGCGCCATGAAATTAAGTGTCTTGTGCTGCTGCTGCTTCGAAAGCCCAAGACCAGCCTTGATTTTAGCTAACCACCCGCTCACCTGCCAGTTTTTTAAAATTATGAACAGGTCAATGCTGGATCAGGCCAATTTAACCATCTTCTAGAACAGCATCCTGTTCTCACAGCAGACGCCCGTGATCCCTCTCCCCTCCTGTGTCTTCCAGAAACTGGCATTTAGAAGCATCACTGCCTCCCAATTGCAAAGGGAGAGTAGAGACATCGATAGCAGCCTGCCCGTCATGAATTGGCTTTTTTAGCTGCTGCATCACACTGTTGACTCATGTCAAGTAGACCATAAACCTGACATGAGTCAACAGTGTGATGCAGCAGCTAAAAAAGCCAATGCAATTCTGGGCTGCATCAATAGGAGTACAGCATCTAGATCAAGGGAAGTAATAGTACCACTGTATTCCGCTCTGGTCAGACCTCACCTGGAATACTGTGTCCAGTTCTGGGCACCACAGTTCAAGAAGGATACTGACAAGCTGGAACGTGTCCAGAGGAGGGCAACCAAAATGGTCCAAGGCCTGGAAACGATGCCTTATGAGGAACGGCTTAGGGAGCTGGGTATGTTTAGCCTGGAGAAGAGAAGGTTAAGGGGTGATATGATAGCCATGTTCAAATATATCAAAGGATGTCATCTAGAGGAGGGAGAAAGGTTGTTTTCTGCTGCTCCAGAGAAGCGGACACGGAGCAATGGATTCAAACTACAAGAAAGAAGATTCCACCTAAACATTAGGAAGAACTTCCTGACAGTAAGAGCTGTCCGACAGTGGAATTTGCTGCCAAGGAGTGTGGTGGAGTCTCCTTCTTTGGAGGTCTTTAAGCGGAGGCTTGACAGCCATCTGTCAGGAATGCTTTGATGGTGTTTCCTGCTTGGCAGGGGGTTGGACTGGATGGCCCTTGGGGTCTCTTCCAACTCTAGGATTCTATGAATTTGCTGTACCCTTTTTAAAGCCATCCAGGTTGTTGGCAGTTGCTGCCTCCTGTGGCAGGGAGTTCCACAGTTTAACTCTGCATTGCGTGAAGGACTTTTCTTTTATCCGTCCTGAATCTTCCAACATCTACCTTCATTAGATGCCCATCAGTTCTCATGTTGCGATCATTTATAAACTTCTATTGCGTTGCCTCTAAAAAAAACAAAACTTAAATTTCCCAGACGCTGCATCTTTTTCTTCCTTGCAGGGGAACTGCTCCATTCGCCCCGATCATTTGCGTTGCCCTTTTCTGAACCTTCTCCAACTCCTCAACATCCTTTTTGAGGCGAGGCGACCAGAACGGTATTCCAAATGCGGTTGCAGCATAGATTTCGATGCTTGACCAGGTTTCCCGGAGCTGCTTCTTTTTACGATGGAGGCTGTGCTATTTTAGACGGCTTTTTAACGCCGCTCAAAAAAAGGGAGCTTTATGGCAACAATATTGGAGTCTCCATATTATCTTTTTGGCTTTTATGCTGTTCTGCTTTTATGGCAGATGTGCAGTTTTCTTAATCACCTCTCTGTACATCTTTATGAGGTGGGAGCATATAAAAGCATATATTTAAAATAATAACAATGGTGGTGAAATAAATGCATGGACAGAGAACCCCAAATTACTACTTTTTTTAATGGTGGAGTAAAGGTAAAGGTAAAGGGAACCCTGACCATTAGGTCCAGTCGTGTCCGACTCTGGGGTTGTGGCGCTCATCTCGCTTTACTGGCCAAGGGAGCCGGTGTACAGCTTCCAGGTCATGTGCCCAGCATGACTAAGCTGCTTCTGGCGAACCAGAGCAGCGCACGGAAACGCCGTTTACCTTCCCGCCGGAGTGGTACCTATTTATCTACTTGCACCTTTGACGTGCTTTCGAACTGCTAGTTGGGCAGGAGCAGGGACCGAGCGACGGGAGCTCACCCCGTCATTGCGGGGATTCGAACTGGCGACCTTCCAATCGGCAAGCCCTAGGTTCTGTGGTTTAACCCACAGCGCCACCCGCGTCTGTCAAAGAGCATTCAGTGGGAATTTCAGGCCCATATCCCTCCAGATGTTCAGCCTGTGTCCTTCCAGATATTCCTAAACTACAACTCCCATCATCCCTAACCATTGGCCCTGCTGGCTCATGGGGAGTTTGCATCCCAATATCTGAAGGGCCAAAGTTTCCCCATCCCCACTTTTTAAATAACGAATTTTACGACACAATTTACTCCTGCGTTCCTGGGGGCTGGACTAGAGGACCCTTGGGGATCCCTGCCAACTGCAATTTTATGATCTTTTGCCAACCTTGGGCTTCCCAGCTGCTTTGGGCTAGAACTCCCAACAGCCCCGGCCAGCCAGGTTGCCTTAAACGCCCTTTAGCCCTTCTTTTGTCTCTCAAAAGAAGGGATAAGTCATGACTGATGGGAGTTGTAGTTTAGCAACTGGAACGCTTTGTGCTTCCTGCTCTTAGCTTACGGGCGAACTCTAGCATAGCCACCATTCACCATGACATTTATTCACAGAATAAATTTATTCACAGGAAAAAAGAAAGGTGTGTGGGTTTTTAAAAAAGTTAAATCACTCATTTATTAAGTTAAAAAAACACCAATTTAAAAGCATTGATCAGACATGGTATTTCAAGGCCTATGCTCTTCCTCCATCGCAAACTCAAATCTGGTTGCAATTTTTGAAAGAAAAAATGGATCTTGGCTTTTTAAGGAAGGGATTCGGCATTCAGGGAATTCCAAGATGCAGGACAGAGACACGTTTGGGGCGGGCTAAAGACCTTAAGGGATCCCACCCTGACACTTGTCAGATCTCTCCTCTCCTAGGGCTCCCTTCTGGCTAGCCTAAGAGGGGGAATGAGGAGCAGGGGGAATGGGAGAGAGGGGGCACATGGGGACGGGACGGGGGTGTCAAGGGGCCATGGCGATCCAGCCGAGGATGAGGAGGGAACCACCATAAGGGGCCGCCTTGGTCAGGATCGGGTCCCCTGTCACAGCGTGGTAATACAGGGCGCCGGAGAACATCCCCATGCCCAGGGACAGGATGCTGCCGGCCTGCGAGGAACAAAAGTTGCAAGTTAGAATCACTGAATGAATGAATGAATGAATGAATGAATGAATGAATGTTTATCTGTGTCAGCCATCGGCCATAGCAATAAAACAACAATACGATATACAAAGAACAGAAACAAAAAGTCAACTATATAAAACACATTTTAGGGGTTTGAATCAACAGCCAAATAGTGGGTCTTATTCTGGTTGCCCCGGCTCAAAACCTTTGCTGTCACCCACTCACCTTGATCTGCCAAGAGAAAGGACACTGCGGCAGTGGCCGGGCAACCCAGAATGGACAATAAAAGAGGGGTGATCATCTCATTCCTAAAGTATTTATAAAGAGGGCTAAGCCAGAAGGGCATGCGCCTCCGATTCGGTACTAACATCTCCAAAGGGATGTGGAATCTGTTGGAATCGTCCCTCAACTACAGCCGAGGGCAGTACATTCAATCTTGCGAGGGTGAAAGCGCGTCTATATTTTAGAATTGCTAGTTTATGCAGATAGGGTGCCCAAGAGTCTACATGGGAAGGTGTAAAGTAGTCGTACCACAGGCAAAATTTCCTTATTGTGGCCAAGTTGTTCTGACGCTCGATATCATTTAGGCGGAGACTCCCAGAGTCGGAAGGGCCACCCAGTGTCATCTAGTCCAACCCCCTGCAAGGCAGGAACCGCAGCTAAAGAATCAGCGGGGAGAAGGTGGTCTCTCTCAAGAGCTTTGACCCCAGAGCTTTGTTTAGATTAAAGCTGCAGGTGGTTTTATTTCAGGGGGTCAGACTACATGACATTTGGGGGGCCCCCTCCCAACTCTGCCGTTAGTACCAGAACCTAGAATGCGGCCTGGCTGTGCATGTCCCACCGCCAGGGAATATGGGAACAGCTTTTTCTAGCCTGGCACCCTTCCAAACATTGGACTACGACTCCCATCATCCACACCCAAGGGTTACCCAAACCAATTCTAGGTCATCCATCCTTACCATCGCGGGATAGCGGCAGTGGGGCACAGCCAAGAGGGCCAGGCTGTGGAGGAAGTGATATTTGTTGGCCGTCTCGTAGAGCTGCAAAAGAAGGTCAAGGATCAAGGCGAGGACAGTGATTCAACACACACAGGCCGTCCCGTCGTCGGGGGCTCACAACTCCCATCAGCCCCTGCAAGTGCGATGGTCGCTGTAGTCCAGCAATTTCTGGAGCCGCAGGTTCCCCTATCTCTGTACTTCAGTCATTTGCTTCCTCCCCAACAGATGATGGACTACAACGCCCATCATCCACTGCAAGCTTAGGAAATGGTCGTGGATGATGGGCTTTGTAGTCTTTTCGGCGCCTGCCTTTTTCAACAAGGGGAGATCTGCTTCCCAGCCTGCCTCTGTATCTGATTTATTTTAAAAAGTCTTTATTGAACATATTCCACAGATTTTTACATCAATATACCATATTACAATTTATATTCCATCCCATACTGGGGGGAAAATAAAAATACAAGAAAATTAAAACAAAAAAAGACCTAAAATAGATTTCTGATTGTTCTCAAAAAACCTAAATCACACTTGTTATATTTTACACAGTATCATGTTATAATATTATTTCCTTAAATCTTTTTAATAAAGGAGAAACAAAAAGAAAAAGGTTAAATAGAAACATTAGTTTAAACTATATTATCTATACATTGTATTGGATTTGAAAGTGTTTTAAATTGTTTCTACACGTGGAACTGCTTTTAGGAACTAGCGTGTTTTCATTTTAAATTGTGTCATCATTTTTTCCTATGTGGAATTAAAGCCTTTGCTTTCGTTGCTGGTGGTTTTCATCTGGGAAATATGGACAAGTAGAACGGTATTTGGAATACATTTATAAAAAGCATAAGGTAAAGGTAAAGAGACCCCTAACCATTGGGTCCAGTCGCGGACGACTCTGGGGTTGCGGCGCTCATCTCGCTTTACTGGCCGAGGGAGCCGGTGTACAGCTTCCGGGTCATGTGGCCTGCAGGACTAAGCCGCTTCTGGCGAACCAGAGCAGCGCACGGAAACGCCGTTTACCTTCCCGCCAGAGCAGTACCTATTTATCTACTTGCACTTTGTGCTTTCGAACTGCTAGGTTGGCAGGAGCAGGGACCGAGCAACGGGAGGTCACCCTGTTGTGGGGATTCGAACTGCCAACCTTCTGATCGGCAAGCCCTAGGCTCTGTGGTTTAGACCACAGCGCCACCCGCGTCCCTCTAGTTAGGAACGCACAAACTCATTTTCCATCCTATCGCACCCAGGAGTGCCTCTTCCTCCACAAACCTTCCCCACTTCATTCCTCCCGGGGGGGTGGGGTGTTGAAAATTTGAACCCCCAGGGAATGGTTTCCTCTCTCCTCCCACAAACAATGACATCCGGTGGTCCCGGTTTAGCTGGCTTAGCCGAAGGGACTGGGTGGGTGGGATACCAGTGTAGTGTAGTGTAGTGGTTAGAGCAGCCACCCCAACTTGGCCCTCCAGCTGTTTTGGGACTACATTTCCCATCATCCCTGACCACTGGTCCTGTTAGCTAGGGATCATGGGAGTTGTAGGCCAAAACATCTGGAGGGCGGCAGCAGGTTGGGGATGCCTGGGTTAGAGCATTGGACTCTGACCTTGGGAGAGGCCAGGGTTCGAATCCTCACTCAGCCATAAAGATGTGATCGTGACTAGCCTACCTCACAGGGTTGTTGTGGGGATAAGATGGGGCCAGAGGTGAGCCATGTACACGCCACCTTGGGCTCCTCTGAGAAAAAAAGGTGGGGGGTAGAAATGCAATAAATAGAATCACAGAACTGTAGAGTTGGAAAGGAACACGAGGGTCATCTAGTGCAACCCCCCCCCCCCGCAATGCAGGAATATTTTTGCCCAACGTGGGGCTCGAACTCACAACCCTGCGATTAAGAGTCTCATGCTCTACTGCCTGAGCCAAATAAGACCGTTTACCTCTTTCAAGTAGTCATCTCGGTCACTCCGACGGAAATCTGGGTGGAGGGCGGGGAAGAGAGAGAGGAGTTAGCAGAAACTGCAAAGGAGATAAGCTGGGGGAAAGGGGTGGGTCACAAACGCCCTCCAACTGCTGCAAAATGAGATTATGGGGGGGGGGGGAGTCTCCATGCTCTGAGCTTGGAACACAAACAGGGGAGGCGAACCAGAAGGCCCAATTCACCCGGGGAAATTCTCAGCCCAAACAAGCCAAAACCCTTGCTTGATATTTAAGTGCAGCAGCAAGTGAACTTTGGAACTCCTTGCCTATTGACCTAAGGCAGTTGCCTTCACTATACTCTTTTCGGCCCTTGTCTAAAAACATTATTGCTTAGTCAAGCCCACGCAGACATTTAGAAAGCTGATGGTGCAAGTTTTTGATTCATTTCCAGCATTAACGTTTCGAAAGCCTTAAGTTACTGCTAATTTTTCTCGCTGATCATTTTATTGTGCTACTATTAGCAGTAGGAAACCGCTTTGAGTGGTTTGGTTCGTTGATTTCATTTTACAGTCAAGTAAAAATAAATTATCAATCAATCAATCAATCAATCAATCAAGTGGCGCATAAATTTTATGAAATAAAACAAATCCAACCGCGGCTTCCTCTTACAGAACTTCCTGGTGGTGTGTCCCCCCTTCCCCCCGCCCAATTTGCTGATTTAATAAGGGGGCTGGGTGGGTGGGGTAGCTGGCAAACCCCAGGGGCGCCATGCAATAACCCGCCCCCCCCCCCGAGGTAATAAAAGGACCGCAAGCCTAACTTCGCACCAATAGCCCCAAAATACCGTCGGGGGATCAAGGTCAGGATTGCGCCCCCTCTTCTCCAGCCCCGGCTTTTTCTTGCATCCGCCTGCCCTCACCATGAGCCCCGTAGGCGGCCGCCCCGACCGCCGCAGCCCCGCTCAGCGCTCCGAGCCGTCGGAAAAACACCCCGGCGCCCGCCACCATTCTTTATCCCCGACGTGAAAATGTATCAACCTCGTTTCCGACTCCCGGCGCGTTTTATCCAATCAGCGCCCTCGGCGGCTCGTTAGTATGCAGCCCCCGCCCCCGCAGAACGCCGCGCCTTTGCCAATCGGCGTTTCCCCGCCCTTCCTTCCGCATCAGCCCAGTTCGGAAAGGGTTGGCCAATGGCGTGCGGCGTCCCGCGACGTGCGAGGACGGGGATTGGAACGCGGGTGCGCCCAATGAGAAGCGTGGTTCTTCCTCCTCCTCCCCGCCGCCACCACCCCGCCTCTCTTCTCCACTTCCATTCTCCTGATAGGCTGCCTCCGGGAAGTCCATCTCAGCACGTCAGCCAATCAGAGGGCGCCTTGAAATAGCGCTCTTGCACCAGCTTCTGCCGCAGCTTAAAGTGGCAAAGGAGGCTGCGTGGAATGAAAAATTAAGGTGTGCGCTGCTGTTAGGATCCATACGGTAAGCACGTGGCAAATAGGAAAAGTCGGCTGCGCGTTAAAATCCTACCAACCTCCGTCCCATCTTTTTGGAAGGAAGGAAGAAATGGTGCGGGCTCCTTGTTTAGAATATTTACGGCACCCCAAGTATCTCCACAGCGCCGCCTGGTGGAGTAAAAGGGATTCCCATGTGGTTTCTCCTTTAAATCCATTGCCTCCTTCCTGCTGCCTCTTCCATCATATATCAGGAAGCATTGTCTGTTTTAGCCTTCCCCAACCTGGCGCCCTCCAGATGTTGCCGACTACAGCTCCCACCAGTAGTCCAAAATATCTGGAGGGCGCCAAGTGGGTTGTTGTTGTTGTTGTTTTGCGAGGGGGTCTATTTCTATATTGCAAACAAAAACAAAAAGCAATAAATAAAAAATAAAAATTCAAAAAATCCTCAAAGCACTCGTTGGTCCTTTGATTATTTTTCGTCATCAGGATGACGATTTCTCTCTTCGCTCCCCCACCCCAATTTTTTTTTGCAAGGGTCGACCACCAGAGGGCAGCAAAGGCGCGACAATTCAGCGCAAGGCGACAGCATCGGGTTTTTAATGCTGGGTTTGGGGATGGATGATGGCTCTGCCATCTGCATTGCTGGTTTAGCAATTCCACAAATTATTTTTTTAAAAAAAACAACAACTTTGCCCGGTTAATTGCACGAGCGTCAGTCGAGGAATCAATCGCTTTACCCCTGCACAAAAAATGAGCACGAATGTAACAGGTTTGGGTTTAAAAATAAAATAAAATTGGAAAATGTTTTCCATGTGTGACAAAGGGGGACACCCTCGCTACTAAGGCGACCTGCAGTTTTAGCAAATATTCAGGGTTTTAAAAGCGTTTACTGGTGCTGCATCCCCAATTTAGGGAAGTTTTTAATGATTGATGTTTTAATGCACTTTTAACCTTTTTTTGGAAGCTGCCCAGAGTGGCTGGGGAAACCCAGCTAGATGGGAGGGGTATAAATAAATTATTGTTATTATTATTATTATTATTATTATTAATTATGGATTGGCCAGGCCTCACAATAAGACCGCAATCCCATTTCCATATGTGATCAGATCCAGATGTTTGCTTTGAGCCAGGATCCCACGTCTTCTAAAAATTCTCTCTGTCTCCCATTGCAGTCTTCCTCCAGATATTTGGACTACAACTCCCATCAGTTCCCATTGGGACAGCCATGTTCCCATCAGCACTGGCACCCGCCCTCCGGCTGATGGGAGCTGATGGGATCTGTAGTCCAAAACACCTGCAAGAGTGCCAGGTTGGCGAAGGCCCCTCTAAGCCGCTTTTCTCAGGCCCCCGGGTGCTTCCGGACTACAACTCCCATCGTCCGTGACAATTGGCTACGCTTCCTCAGGATGATGGGAGTTGTAGTCCGAAACATCTGATGGGCGCCAGGTTAATAACGAAGGCTGTCTTTGTGGTTCTCCCAGGCCCGGGAGGTGTTCTGAAGGCGGATCTTCAAGACACGCGAAATATAAGAAAGGGCGCCGGAGCATGCGCAGAGTGGGATTCGAGAAAGGGTGGGAGGGCAGCCCTCCTTCCTGCCGCCACCTTCGGTCTTGTGATGTCCCGTGTTGCTCATCTGAGGAAGGTGCCAAGGAAGTGTTCGGTGTAAATTGCATTCGCCAACAACACCTCCTCCTCCTCCGCTCTCCTCTGCCCCAAATAGCTCATCTCATCCTGGGGTTGTTGCTTTTAACATATACTTCCGTTCTATAAGTAAAAAAGCCAATGCAATTCTGGGCTGCATCAATAGGAGTATAGCATCTAGATCAACGGAAGTAATAGTACCACTGTATTCCGCTCTGGTCAGACCTCACCTGGAATACTGTGTCCAGTTCTGGGCACCCCAGTTCAAGAAGGATACTGACAAAGCTGGAACGTGTCCAGAGGAGGGCAACCAAAATGGTCAAAGGCCGGGAAACGATGCCTTATGAGGAACGGCTTAGGGAGCTGGGTATGTTTAGCCTGGAGAAGAGAAGGTTAAGGGGGGATATGATAGCCATGTTCAAATATATAAAAGGATGTCATATAGAGGAGGGGGAAAGGTTGTTTTCTGCTGCTCCAGAGAAGCGGACATGGAGCAATGGATTCAAACTACAAGAAAGAAGATTCCACCTAAACATTAGGAAGAACTTCCTGACAGTGAGAGCTGTTCGACAGTGGAATTTGCTGCCAACGAGTGTGGTGGAGTCTCCTTCTTTGGAGGTCTTTAAGCGGAGGCTTGACGGCCATCTGTCAGGAATGCTTTGATGGTGTTTCCTGCTTGGCAGGGGGTTGGACTGGATGGCCCTTGGGGTCTCTTCCAACTCTAGGATTCTATGATTCTAAGTGGCAGAATCCTGAGACCCAGCCTCCTCTCCTGCCCCCCAAAAGAAACCTAGCAGAAGGGCGACCAAGAGATCTTCCTCTGGCTATTTCCATTGCTTGTATTGTTCATGTGTTTCCATCTGGGGGATCTTTAGGGAGGAAGGTGAAATCTTCAGTTACAAGGGCCAGGACATAAATTTAACTGCTTCCCAGTTTCTGTAGTGAGAGACCATTTCCGCCTCCGCCTCTTCCTCCTCCTAAACTGCTGGGATTTATACTCCCCGCTCAGTCTGTCCATTCCCTCCTCTCCGACATCAGACCCCCATTATCCACAGGACTTTCTTCTGAAAAGAGAGAGGGTCTGGGGCTCACGGAGGCCTTCAAGCCAAGCTCAGAAGGTGGTGGAATCTCCTTTCTCGGAGGCTTTTGAGCAGAGCTTGGGTGGCCTGGCACTCCAGCCAGGGGCTCCACCTCTGAACTGTGCCCTCTGGGTCGTGTGTTCGAGCCCCACATTGGGGAAAAAAATCCTGTATTGCGGGTTGGACTAGATGACCATTGGGGGTCCCTCCCAACTCTAGGATTCCCCACGCGGCCTGCTTCCTTCTGCCCCTACTTCCCAGCCCTCTCTTCCTGCACCCAGGACCACCCCCCTAGCAGGAACAGCTGGAGCCACGAGAAGGAAACCAACTTTATTTTGCTTATTTACAGATGGCCTTCGTGCCCCGCCACTCCTCCGAGGATCTCAAGGTTGCATATACAGTTCTCCCTTGTGCCTGATTCCCCACAACACCCCTGCGAGGTAGGTTAAGCCGAAAGGCAGTGCCCGGCCTGTGGATCTGAACTCTGGTCTCCTCAAGGGGCTAGTCCTCATTGAGGTGGATAGCCATGTTGATCTGTCATAGTTATAAAACATAGGTAGGCAACCTAAGGCCCGGGGGTTGGATCCGGCCCAATCGCCTTCTAAATCCGGCCCACGGACGGTCCGGGAATCAGCGTGTTTTTACATGAGTAGAATGTGTCCTTTTATTTAAAATGCATCTCTGGATTATTTGTGGGGCATAGGAATGCGTTCATTATTTTTTTTCAAAATATAGTCCGGCCTCCCACAAGGTCTGAGGGACAATGGACCGGCCCCCTGCTGAAAAAGTTTGCTGACCCCTGAAATAGCTTATACAGGTGAAACTCGAAAAATTAGAATATCGTGGAGAGGTTCATTTCTTTCAGTAATTCAACTTAAAAGGTGAAACTAATATATGAGATAGACTCATGACATGCAAAGCGAGATATGTCAAGCCTTTATTTGTTATAATTGTGATGATTATGGCGTACAGCTGATGAGAACCCCAAATTAACCATTTCAACTTTGGGGTTCTCATCAGCTGGACGCCATAATCATCACAATTATAACAAAGGCTTGACATATCTCGCTTTGCATGAGTCTATCTCATATATTAAACTTCAGTAGCTAATGAAAACAATCGCTTACATAAATGGACTTTCCCACGATATTCTAATTTTTCGAGTTTCACCTGTATTTAGTTGATCTTTAAGGTGCCACTGGAATTATTGAAAAAGATGTTTTCACCTGCCAGGTAGGATGGACTGAGAGGTGCTCTACCTCTGAGCGATGGCCTTTTCTCCCAGATGATGTGGGGGGGGGGTCCTCTGGGCAGAGAAGGCTGTTCCCTGGCTGAGCCTCAGCCCGGACGCCTGGGTCCTCCTTGCCCCAGCCGAGAGGCAGGATGGTCAGGCTCCGAGCAAAGAGGAAGGGAAGCAGGTTTAAATCTGCCACTGCCAGCGTATAAATTATCCATGCCTGCCACCGGAGAATATAAATGAACCGGGGAAGGACGTGCCTGAGAAACCCCACAAGACACTTCTGGCTGCCGCAGGTTATGGAGCAGGAATGTTAAACGCCTGGTTGGAGGCACAGCTCTCCCGGGCTCAGCCCCAGGACCTATTTTTAGGCCAAATCGTCCTATAACGCCCTCTTCCCACTCGTAGCGCATGTTTGCTGACGTTTCTTTTTTGCCAGTGGGCTGCGTGGCGAGGGCCTCTGAGCACGCACAGAGTGGCTCTTGCTCAGCACTCACCTGGCCTCATTAATATATATGTGTGTGTGTGTGTGTGTGTGTGTGTGTGTGTATCTCTGTGATGGGGAGCCTTGACTTCCTTCATCCAGGCTAGCATATCACAATTTAGGAAAGTAGGGAGGAATAACTATTTGTTTGTTTGTTGCGTTTATACATGGTTTGTACATAGTTCTTCCCTTCTTCCATTAATCCACAACATCCCTGTGAGGCATAGAAAGGGGATTTGAACTCTGGTCTCCCCTGACGCTCTAACCATTGCACCCCACCACCGGCTCCCACACTACACCCCGAGCTTGGCTTGAGCCAAGGCCTTCCCTCTTGCCCCTCCAGAACAAACAGAGAGTTCAGCCGGTAGACTCTTATAATCTCAGGGTCTCGGGTTCGAGACCCGCAATGGGCATAAAATAGGGGGTCGGGCAAGACGGGCCTTCCGGCTCTGCGGCGCTAAGGGGAGGAGGCAGGGCCCCTGAGCATGTGCAGAGTGGCCTTTGAGCAAGGAAGCCCGGCTGAAGGTGGTCCCCTCTCACGCCCCTTGCTGGGGTTTTGGACTCTTGAGAGGGACCCCGGGACTCCCCTCCAGTCCGCATCTGCGCCCCCTCCCACAATAGAGACCCCCAGTTGCCTCCGTCCATCAGCCTCTTATCTGTCTTCCTCCCCCCCAAAAAAATCCCCTTTTTCCCTCCTCCCCTTTGCATCCCTCCTTCTCCTGAAAGAGGGGGCAACCAGGCAGGCGTTGCCATGACATCCCTCCGCCATCGCAGCCGCCCCCTTCTCCCCCCCCCATCCCTCTCTCTGCGACATAGTTGGGGGGTGCAGAGAGAGGGAGAGGAGGGCTATTTTTAGCAGCCTTGAGCGCAGAGGCAGAATGCAAAAGAGGGAGAGAGGGAGGGAGCCCCCCCTCCCCACGCGAGACAACGACATCGCCTCTCCCTGACTCTGACACGCGTCGCCTCCTCATCTTCTCCACGCGCACCCCCCCCCCCCATCCCAGTCCCCACAACTTCCCTTCCCACGTCGACTGGTCCACATGCGTGACTTGGGAAAAGGATCCCCCCTTCCAGGCAAATAAAATGACGTGTTCGGGGACACGTGTGTGTGTGTTGGGGGGGGTCTTTTCTGGATTGAACCCCCTCCCTTCCAGGAGCGCCGACCTCTCCGTTGCAGCCCCTTGGGGTGCCAACTTGAATAAATAATTGGGGGGGGCAGATACCCCCGTTCTGCATAATCGATCACACGATGGTTCGCCTGCACGTCATATGAATGGCAATGCGCATCGATTTTTTTTTGGGGGGGGTGGCAGGCCCCGTGGTCATAGCCAGGGGGGTGCAGGGGGGGGGACAGCTGCCCACCCTAAATAAATCAAGTAAATAAATAGAAATAGTTAACGAACTGACCAATTGCATCACAGATATCTTGGTTCTGCCCCCCCCAATAGATCCTGGCTACGCCCATGCCCCTTAAATATTTTATTCAGGGGAGGGGGTGGAAGGGACTTCAGGCCCCTAGGAGTTGGCGCCTCTGTTGCTCCTTGAGGGTTTTTTTTTTTTCCAAGGGGGGGAGAGAAGGATTTATGGGTGCACACTTGGAGCAAGGGAGGAGCAGAGAAAATATATGTTTTTGAGGTGGTGGTGGGGTGAGATTTAACAGACAGGGGCAAATGACCAGGAGGGAAGGGGGGGGGGAATGGGGCGGGGATGTGGACAGGATTTCTGAATCGCAGGGGGTTTGACCAGATGACCCTTAGGGGTCCCTTCCAACACTTGCCGGGAAATTCTGGAGCTTTGCTGCAGCCAGTCCGTGTGCAGGGCCGACGCGTCCATTTAGGTGAACTAGGCAGTTGCCTAGGGCGCCAAAATGGAGGGGGCACTGGCCAGCCTGCCCCCCACCGCCACCCGGTGCCGCTCCGCCAGCGACAGAGTGGCGGGGGAGGGGGAGCAGCCCGAAATCGGGCTTCTCCACCCCCTCCGCCCACGGCAGAGTGACAGGGAGGGGGGAGCAGCCCGAAATCTGGCTTCTCTGCAGGGCCGGTGCTAGGGATTGGCGGGGGGGGGGGGCGGACGCCAGAGGGTGATCTCGCCTAGGTTGCAAAAAAACCCTAGCACCGGCCCTGTCCGTGTGGACAATATTGAGCTAGGTGAACTCCGGAGAAGGCAGCTCCTGGTGCTCCAGTTTATCAGGAGTCATGAGGACTAGAATCATGAGCACAGCTCAGCGGCACAGCAGCTGCTCAGCATGCAGAAGGAAGCCAGTTTCGGTCCCCAATGGCATGTGCAGCAGACGGCGCTGGGAGAGACCCCGGGTCTGAAGCCTTGGAGAGTTGTTGTTGCTGCCAGTCAGTGTAGGCAATGCTGAGCTAGGTGGACCCCCCCAATGGTCTGACTCACTGCCTGTGTTTACGGGGGGAAGGGGCATAGGTCAGGGGCAGGGTGCTTGCTTGGCCTGCAGAAGTTTCGATCCCTGGCAGCAGCTGGGAGAGACTCCGGCAGATGTTGGGTGGCCACCTGCCAGTCATTCTCTAGGTATGATTCCTGCGTTTCTGGGGTTGGGCTAAATGACCGCTGGGGACCCCTCTCCAGCTGTACACAATCCTCTGACCCTGTGACCTTGCGAGGTGTGGTGTGAACTCTCCTCCCGGGGACGTTTTTTTTAGACAAAGAGTTTGGATGGCCATCTTGCTGGGGGGGGGGAATTTTCTCTTTGTGGTTTTCCTGCACTGCGAAGGGGTTGGGCTGGATGACCCTTGGGGATCCCTCCCGGCTCTCCCGTGACTCGCAAGGGAGAAAGGCAAAGAAGAAGAAGAAGAAGAAGAAGAAGAAGAAGAAGAAGAAGAAGAAGAAGAAGAAGAAGAAGAAGAAGAAGAAGAGGAAGACAGGAGAGAAAGCGGAGGATGGATGAGGAGGAGAGGCAACCAATGAGCGGTGGAGGGAGCGAGAGATGGATGGATGTAGAGCTTTAGGGAGTGGAAATGGCTCTAAATGGAGAGGGATGGAGCGGCAGGAGGGGGGCTGCCCCATAGCCCTGCCAAGCACACACACACCCCACCGCCCTCTTCCAGGCCTTTCTCCTTGCCTGCCCCCTCCAAAATCCTCTGCAGTGTCCCCCTCTGGATTCCCCTGCGATGCCACACATTCTGCACCGTTTGCAAAATATATATAGGTCACCGTCGCTTTTGTGCCACAGCTCTGCAATTGGGGGGGGGGGGGAGAGAGAAGCCGCAGGACCCATTGGCCTGGCCTGCGCAATCCCTGCCCCCCAAAATAACCAGGAGGCCAAGTCTCCCTAGAGATATATCCTTGCTCTCTCACCCTCCCAACAACCTTCTGCCTGCAGAGGGGTCACAGATCTCTTTCTTCGCTGGGGTTTTTTAAAGCAGCGGATCCTTTTCAGTTGCAATAGTTGATCCTTGGGAGATCCCTTCCTAGGCCACGCTTCAGGGATTCCAAAGTGAAAGGCCTAATGGGAGAGATAGAGGCCTGCCGGCGGCTGGGAGCTGTAGCCCCACACATCCGGAGGGCACCAGGTTGGGGCAGGCCACAAGCCCCGCAGTGCCCCCTGTTGGAGAGACTGGGCTTGCTCCCTGCCCTCCATTTTTTCCCTGCAGGTTCTGGGGGCGGGGGCAGTCCTGGTATGCTTGCCCCATAGTACCCTACACTCTGGAACTCCCTGCCACTTGACGCCAGGCAGGTGCCCTCGCTGTATTATTTTTCGGCACCTGCTGGAAGGATTTTTGCTAAGGCGAGCGGACCCAGATGTGCAGAACGTCGGTGTGTACGTTTCAATCCCCTTTCCGTTTCTTGCTGATTTTAGCCTTTTTTTAAAATGTTCCAAAGAGTCGGCTTTCTCCGACAAGCTTACTGTTTTGCAAACCGCTTTGGGGTTACTGTTCCTTTTATATAAGAAAAGAAAAAATTGGCTGGTGGTGTGAAAGTTTTAGGAAATGCAACGAATTAAATAAACCCGGGGATTCTCGGCGCTTTGGAAATCCGAATAGGATTGCTGCAGCGATGGTCCCGTAGGGAATCTATAGGGCAGAAAACGTGGGGCAGAAAGAAGGGTTCGCAACCCAGATTCAGGTGAGGCGTGCCCAGGCCCTTAGTGGGCAGTTCGGCATCTAGGGGGTGGTGTGCATTTGGGGTGGGGTTGTGAAGCGAGGAAATGGGGCCTGGGGAGGAGCGTTTCCAGGGGTTGGACTAGATGGCCCTTGGGGGTCCCTTCTGACCACGATTCTGTGTGCTGCCTCCAAAGTTTGCTCTCAAAGCCGGTTTGGGCAAAGGAAGTTCTGTTACTCTCCGTGCCGGGAAGAATCCAATTAAAATGAGCCGCGGGGTGTATTTTAACAGCAGGCTCGGCTGAGTGAGGAGGTGGATCTGCAGGCCGCGTTGCATAAAGGAGAATTTGAACCCGGCACCTTATGGGGAAGGGCCGCTGTAGCTCAGTGGTAGGGCATCTGCTTGGAGTGCAGAAGGTCCCAGGTTCAATCTCTAGGTAGGGCCTGAAATCCTGGAGGGCCGTTGCTGCCAGTCATTGTATGCCTTCCTGGCGGAGCCCTATGGTCTGACTCAGGTAGAAGCCCGCTTCCTAGCTGGGGATTGAACCCAGAGATTCTGCATTCGTAGCATGTGTCCTCATCCCCTGCTTTGGGGGCAAGGGCTCCTCTAGATGAGTGGCAGCCAGCCCCCCCCCCCAAGACAAGGAGGTGGATGCGGCACGGGGCACGTCCAGGCAACAACCCAACAGGAAGCACCCATTGCAGGGGGGTTGGGCTGGATGACCTCCTGGTGTCCCTTAGAACGCTACGGCTCTATGACAGGCCAGGTTGGTCTTCCTGACCCAGCAGCACCTCGACTTGGGCCGATGATGGCGCTCCAGGGTTTCCTGCGGAAAGTGGGGGCGGTTCTCTTCTATGATGTGCTTCTAGATCCTTTTAACTGGAGCCAACCAGGATGAGATCTGGGATCCAGCTAAGTTACGCTGGACACAAGGGAGGCGACTGCATCCGCTACCTTTGGCCGCTGCCACACAACACCTATTGGTAGAGCACATGGCGCAAGGGAGAGCATCCTGGGAAGGGGTGGCCTTTTTCTGGGAAGGGGTAGCCATTTTCAAACCGGCCTTATGCCATTTGGAGCCCTCTGGTTGTTTAGGACTACAGTTCCCATCAGCCTCTCTGCCAACTCCAGCGGTTTTGGACTCCAACTCCCATCGGCCCCTGCCAATTCATCTGTTTTGGACTCCCATCAGCACTTGCAAGTGATCTGGCTGTTTTGGACTCCAACTCCCACCAGCCCCTGCCAATTCCATTTGTTTTGGACTCCAACTCCCACCAGCCCCTGCCAATTCCATTTGTTTTGGACTCCAACTCCCACCAGCCCCTGCAAATTCCATCTGTTTTGGACTCCAACTCCCATCAGCCCCTGCAAATTCCATTTGTTTTGGACTCCAACTCCCACCAGCCCCTGCAAATTCCATTTGTTTTGGACTCCAACTCCCATCAGCCCCTGCAAATTCCATCTGTTTTGGACTCCAACTCCCATCAGCCCCTGCAAATTCCATTTGTTTTGGACTCCAACTCCCATCAGCCCCTGCAAATTCCATCTGTTTTGGACTCCAACTCCCATCAGCCCCTGCCAGCTCCAGATGTTTTGGACTCCAACTCCCATCAGCCCCTGCCAGCTCCAGATGTTTTGGACTCCAACTCCCATCAGCCCCTGCCAGCTCTGGCTATTTGGGTCTACAGCATCCAGCACGATGGGAGTTGTAGTCCAAGGCAGTCTTGCCAGCCCCAGGATACAGGCGGCTCTTTTCAAGGGTGAAGCCCCGGGGTCTTGGCCCCACCCCAACCCGCCGCAGCCCCCCACAGCTCAAGAAGCACGACCCAGCAGCTAAATCATTTTTTTTATATATTTACAATATCATTTTCCATTTCTTGCAAGGTTTAAAAATGTGTACAGCATCTCAGCTCAGACCCCCGCCTCCCCCCCATTGCACCCCAAGTTCCTCTTCTCTCGGAGGCTGGCGGGGGGGGCGGGCAACCCACCCCAGAGGTGTTTCGATCCACCAGCTGTCTCGGTCGTAACAAACCAACGAAATAAAAAAAAGAAAGAAAAGAGGAAGAAGAAGAAGAAGAGCACCACCTTGGATTTGTGTTTTTGATTTAAATCGCGCCTTCTTCCATAAGCTGGAGAAATGGTCCTTCTTTCCTGGGGTGGGCGGCAAGAGTCCGGAAGTTCGGGGAAGGGGCCCAGAGGACTCGGCCGTGTGTGTGTGTGGCCCCCGAGTGCAGGAAGGACTTCGCATTTTCTGCTAAACCCCAAAATCAACCCCCTCCTGGCCCAAAACCTAAAGTCTCATAAAAATAGATTTCTCTCCAGTTTGCAAGTGGGGAATAAGGGCGGTGGGAGGGAAGGGGAGGCCGACGGCGGAGGCCGGCCCTCCTTCTTGCGCCGCCTGAGGCGAGGTTCTTGGCAGCCATTTTGGGTCGCGCCGCTTGGCTCTCGAGCGCATGGCGGTGGGAAGGGAGGCGGCCATCTTGAAACGGCCACGAGGACGGGGCGGCGGCCATCTTGAAATGTCGGAAGGGGGCGGAAAGAAGGGCGACGAGGACAATGGCCGCCGTAATCATAGCAAGAATAAATCCTCTGAGTCGGGCTGCGAAGCCGACGGACGGAGGCCGCGCTTGTTTTTTTTTTTAGAAAACGGAGTTGCTGAGGCGTCGTTTCCCAGGCGGCCATCTTGAATGGCAGGACGAAGCCGCCCCCCAAGGAGGCCACGTTGGTTGGCTTTCGGAAAGCAAGGAATTTTGCAAACGGGAAGGGTCTGAAGGAGGACACCGTCGGAAACAGACGGAGGGGAGGCCCCACGCGGCAACCTTTCGATTTCGGAGCTGCCGCCATAGTTGTCATTCCCAGGCGGCCATGTTGGGTCGGTGGAGAACGTCTGGGCTGCCATCTTGGATCTCCAAACAAAATGGCCTGTGCTTTTCCTGCCGGCGGACGGATCCGGGATATTGCCGTTGGCGCTTTTGGGGTGCGCAGGGGTGAAAAGGACAAGGGGGCGAGGTTTTTTTTGGGGGGTCGGCATTTGGCAACAGTGTAAGGCGCTGACATCTCTCTTTCCGGAGGTGCGATCGCACCCCACGTTGGAACTTCATTCCGTTCCTTGGCACAGACTTTATTTTTTTGTTCACAGGAGTCCCAGGAAACTCGGTATTTGCAAAAACAAGAAAACAAGGCCCACCCCTCCCAAGCAGACAAACAAACAAACAAACAAACCACCCGGAAAAATATGCTCCCCACCCCCATCCAAGTTTGCTGAGTTTGGCACAGATTTTGCTTTTATTCCCCACCCCGCCCCGTCTATTTAATTATTTTAAATTTTTGTTTTCGTTCTTTTTTTTCTATTATTTTTTTTTACAAAATAATTGTTTTCCTTTTTTAAAAAAATGGAGATATCTATATATATATTTATTTATATTTATAATAAATTCTTTTATTCTTTTCTTTTTTTAAAAAAAAGGAAACCAAGTCGGAACATCGCAAAGTTAGATGGAGTCTCAGAATGGCTTAGAACCAAAATCGCCCTCCCGGCGCCCGACCTTCATCCACTCCCTTTCGTCTTTCCTCTTTCGCCGTCGTCAGAATATTTCGGGGGAAAATAATGGTCATCGTCCCGTCCCCCCCAAGAATGAACGGCAGAGGCACGAGAACCGAGGAAGGCAGCGAGAGAGAAACGGAGGGGGGGAGGGGAAAACGAAAGCCAAACACCCACCCAAGAACGATGTGCTTCTGAAAACAAAACCAAAAAAAAAAAAACACATTTCCCTTTCATGCATTGCAGGGGGTTGGACTAGATGACCTTTGGGGGTCCCTTCCAAGTCTACAATCCTATGCTTCTACGATCCCCCATCTTACAGGACCCAGCAAGTACAAGGTCACTCTAGAAAGAGCCTACTACAGCCGAGGAGAGGGCGAAGAGTCTCCATGGGAATCTCAGGCCATTACTGGAAGTGCAAGTGGATGCATAGAAGGGTCCATATTGCATGGCGGGATGGGAGACGGAAGTCAGGAACGAAGGATCGCCGGGTCGGGGAGTGGCGGCACACAAGAACGTGCCATTTAGACTTCGCCCCTGCCCACCCCCGTCTGAGAAACGAGCCACCGGCCCTCCCTTCCCCCGCAACCTACACGACCCGGCCCCCGAGCAAAAGAAGAAAAGGCACACACAGAAAGGAGTGCCTCCGGAGGAAAAAATAGCTGGCTCATGCAAGCTAGCCAAGCTGCGTATTACAGGGAGAGGCACGCGGGGAAGAAGGCTCAGTTCTGCGGAGGCGGGCATTGATCGAGGGCAGGGTTCGATGGGCAGGCAGGGCGAATGGGGTGGATTTGGCCCGCTGGATCAGGCCAATGGCCCATCCTCGCAGTGGCCAACCAGATGCAGGCAGAAAGCATTCTCCTGGTTTCCGGAAGCATCTCTGCCTCCGACTTTGGGGGCAGAGCACAGACATCCAGGCTAGTAGCCCTCGATAGACCTCTCCTCCTCCTCCGTGAATTTGCCTAACCTTCTTCAGAACCCAGCTGGGATGGTGGCCATCGCTGCCTCCTGTGGCAAGGAGTTCCATAGTTTAACTCGGCACTGCACGGAGAAGGACTTTGCACATTTGACTCGGTTTCCTGTGCTGGAGCTTCTCTCTTGAAGGTTGCCGTTTCCCTGCCTCCCCCGCTATCCCACCTGCCCCTTGGGTCGGTTGCCAACCCAAACGTAACTAGAGAGATGAAATCCAAAACTACATTTCACTCCAGGAGGAGAGAGGTCGGATCCCGCCCGCGTCATGCACGGAAAATCTTGCGCAAAGAGGGAATGAAAAGCCGGCCTTCCTGGAAGGAACAAGGGGGAAACGGGTTTGCAAAGGAGGAGGCGCACGTCTAAACCCACCACAACTGCCTTGTCTCTCGAATTAAGAGCCTGTATTGCGAGGGGTTGGACTAGATGACCCCTGGGGTTCCCTTCCTACTCTCCAATTCTACGAACCGGAGTAGCCGCCATCCGGTAGGAAAAGGCTGCAAATCGCTAGCAAAAGCACACTCTGCACTTTTGCAAAACTACAGACACCGTCGTTCTTCGGAGGGGGAGAAGCGTAACTTTTAAACCTGTTTCACACCAATTTAAATTTGCAGCTCTTGGCGGACCAGTTCCTTCCACGCTGGGGGCTTAAGATGCTGTTCATTCCTTCGCCGGCTACTGCGGTTGTTTTTAAATTGCTGGATGTTTCGCAGAAAAAGGGTCGGCTCAAGGGAAATGGGGAGGGCGAACAGGCTGGCATTTCCGACGCCAGAAACGTCCTGCGGGTTGTGCGGAACAAAACAAAATTGCACTTGCAAAACAACAACCCGCAATAAGGACCCACCTAGAAGCACCCACTCTGCGGACGTTTTATGCAGAGAAACAGGGTGCTTGCCGGTGACCTGCTTCTTGTGCCATGGTGCCAATTTATTTCCAGGAGAATCCGTTTGCAAGGAAATCCGATGGCATTGCGTCAAACCAAGGACCCCCCCTTTAATTTCCCATCGTCCACATATTGTTCACTGGAAACAACTGCTGTCCCAAACTCCCCACCCCCAGAGTTTCCCTGTCCTTCAAAAATCCAGAAAGGACACCTGCTCCTCTTTAAAAGAGTTCCTTCTAGCTTCCTGTGATTTTTTTTTTAATGGGCATTTTTGATGTCGAACAGCTACAGAGGTGAGGTTGCTTAAAACAGCAAATTGTGTGAAATGGGGAGAATGGATAGGTTAAAAAAAAAAATCACACCTGAATGTAGGCTGCTCAGGTATGCACCGCCAGGGGCAAATCGATCACATAAAATGTGGATTTTGTGGGCTTCACCCACACTTTCGTTTGACCCATATTTTGATCGTACTGTGTCCCGACTGATGAGGTTCGAGGGCTTTCCCGTCGTTCCACAGATGTGCTTTGCGGAAATCTGATCTTGCCCTCTGAACCGGATCCTATCAGATGTGCGGAAAACCCGAGAGAGAGGTTTTTGCTTACCCGAGCGTCCTTTCTGCGGGTGTGATCGGATCTTCGCGAGGCACGGCGGCAGAACGGCGAGAGAACCTCTTGGGACCCGGGAGTCTTAACCGGTAGGCGATAAAATCAAAGCACGGGTCAAGAGAAAGCGTGGGTGGCCGCCCTCACTTTCTGGCGCATTTCGCACATGATGGTAAACGCACAAGCGAGACCTGAGCGCAAGAGCCCTCTCCCCCCCTGCGGTTACCAGCAAGTAAAATCCAGAAGCACAACTGCCTCCGATTATGAAGGCAGAGCACAGCCATCATGTCTGGCAGCCCGATAGCCCTCTCCTCCGCGAATCTGCCTCATTCTCTTTCGAAGCCCTGAGAAACGGCCACTGCTGCCTCTTGTGGCAGCGAGTTCCACAGTTTAACTCTGCGCCGCACGAAGACGGGCTTCCGCCTGCCCTGAATCCTCCGACACCCAGTTTCAGCGGGTGCCCACGAGTTTGTGTTATGACATTGGGGGGTGGGGGTGGGGGGGGCAGAAATGGGTATGTTGGCACGAGACCTCCCAGTCAATTCGATCAGCACAAAGTGAATTCCGCCCAGGCGTGGCTGAATCCCACCCAGAAAGCAGCGATAGTTCAGAAGTTCGCAAGGAGGATGTTCAGGAAGAGAGGTGGGGTGGGGGAGCCTCCCCCCAACGCCATAGAAGAGGGGTTGTGGGGGGAGGAGAAATGATCTGGGGGGGGGGAGGTCTGGTTCTCCGAAGCAAAAGGCAAAGGATGTTCACCCCCTCCCAAACTCTGATGCCCCATGCCCCGCGATCGCCACTCCTTCGTTTCCTTACTCAAATCTTTAAAAATAAAATAAAGCCTGGAACATGCACCACACCTTTGTAGATTTTCTTAACAGCTCCCCCCTCCTCCCCAAATCTTGTAGTCACACCTTTCAGGGGGGGAAAGGGGATTTCGAGTTGTTGCGTTCAAAATTTCACCTTGGGAACAAGCTGGTTGACGCATGCGGCCCGCCCACCCCCACCCCGCTTTGGACCCCCCCTCTCTGGATTCCCTTCTAGATGCTCCACAGCCCCACACCGTCTTTTAAGTCGTCCCCCCCCCCCCGCACACAAAAAAACAACCTAGTGATTCTGGGCAAAGCTGTAGCTGTTGCACCAAATTGGAGGGAGGTGGGGGCAGCAAAATTGGCGGCCCTGCCCCCCAACGGACGAGAAAGGGAGGGTCAACTAACCCTCGGCAAATTGTGCGAGGAAGGCACTGGGATTTTGACAAGTACCCACCCCACGGTGAAGGGAGGAACGGACGGATCGCTCCTCTTTCCAGCAGGGCAACCCTTTTTCGGCAGCCGCAAACCAGCCTTGGGGAGGAACGCGCCCCTGCTTCTGTACTCTGGACGCGCACACCTCCAGATCTCCTTCCCTTCTCTCTCCATCCCCCCCCCACAACAGCTGAACAGGAGGGTAGCCGAATGGCACTGTGTGCGTGGACTCGAAAAAGGAAAAATAAGGGGTGGCGGTGAAAGAAAGAGGGCAGGATCTGCCTTGCCTTCTCTAGCAAACCTCTCTCAGCCTGGAAGGAAATTTGTCTGGGCTGGCCGGCTGCTCCCTCTGCAGCAATCCAGCACTGAGAATTAGACGCTGAGTGGACCACAGGGCACGAGGCTAACCGGCTCCTCTCTCTCTCTTTCTCCCCTCTCTCTGACCTTTGACCCCCACCCCTCCTTTCCACCGTCCATCCATCCATCCAAGCCGAGCTGACAGCTTTGAGTGGCGTCGCCGACCCCCCTGGGGGCAGAGGGACTGCCTTCTTTCGTCAATCACGGGCACGGCGGGGACTCTCTCCGCATGTTTCCCTGCGAGTCGGACTTCCCTTATCTCCGCCAGGAAGGACAAAGGATGCCTTTGACGGCCGGACCCGGATGGACGAGGAACGGCAGGCCAATCTTCCTCCCGGGAGCGCCAGCGAAAACCACGGCCGCTCTTCCGTCGCCCGTCCGTAAAACGAGGGGTGGAAGGCGACCCCCTTCTTCGCCTCTTCCCGGAAAGAACACCCAGCAACCCCAGCTTCCCGAAAGGAGGCGAGATCTCCGGTGCCGCCCTCCTCTTCTCTGCTGCCATGCCATGCCGCGGGTGTCGCCAAAGGGTGTCGGGACCCAAGCAGGATGGAGAACCTTTCCCAGCCCGTCCGTGCCAATTGCCGTGGGGACAGACGGGCGGACCTCTGATTCTCCCGACCCCTCCGTCAGCTAGACCCACCCTCCCCCCGCAATGTCGTACAAAAGACCCGTCCACGTGGCAGGAACGGTGGCCCCCCTCTTTGCCCGAGCGGGCTGGGCCGGCCGAGGGGCACGGAGGGGAGGGCGACTATACGCGGGTGGTAGAGTGAGGGTGGGGCAAGGTGTTGTTGTGTCCGGTGGGGAAGGTGTTGAAAGGGTGGAGGGCCTGCATGCCCGTGATAGTGCTGGGGATCATGGTGATGGTGTTGGGGGTCATCAGGGGCACGTCGTCGGGGGCGCGCCGCAGCGCCAGGGTGTAGTCGGGGGGGCAGGCGGGGCGCAGGATCTCGTGGGGCCGCAGCGGCTCCAAGTCGTGGGCGTCGTGCTCCGAGTGCTTGATCTGCAGCGACATGATCTCCTCCTCCTGGCCGCCGTGCACCAGGTCGTTGGCCGCGTTGCGCTGGGGGCTGAGCCGGCGCCCGCTGCGCAGTTCGTGGCGCTTGTCCCGCTTGTAGTACAGGGCGGCGAAGGCCAGGATGTTGAGGAAGAGGAGCGAGGCCCCCACGGCCACCGTGACGCTCAGTTCGGTGGAGTAGTCCCGCGAGTCGCCCGGGAAGGGGACGTAGCGCTGGGGGCGGACCACGTCATCCTCGTCCGGCGGCAAGGTGGGGATGGGCCGGCGTGTGGTGCTGGGCCCCACGCGGGTGGTGGGCCAGCGGGTGACGTAAGGCGGGATGCGGGTGGTGGTGGAAGTGTACGGCGGCTCGTGGAGGTTGTGAAGGTGCGGCACCAGCTCCAGCCAGAAGGCCACCTTGTTGGCGCGGTAGTTGTCTCGCACCCGGGGCTTCAGGCCAATGTGGAGGTACTGCTTGTCCTTGGTGTTGAACTTGGTCCACACCACCTCCTCAAAGCGGTTGGGCTTCGTGTGGATGAACTTGGTGTCCTGCGGCACCGGCTGGTTGGGGTCCCTGCGGAAAGGGAGGGAGGAGACGGAGGTCATCACCGTTACCATTTGCGTTAATTAAACTTCTTTTTAAAATTATTTCATATATAAATTTTAACAAACAAACAAGGCAACAACATTTCAACTTTAGCAATTGATCATTCCACCTACAACTTTCCCTCCTTCCACCCCTCCCTCCTTGGTTCCCTCAAAATTTCAAATTATGCTGCCTATCATCGTTACTCTATAGGTAGGCAAACTAAGGCCCGGGGGCTGGATCTGGCCCAATCGCCTTCTAAATGGACGGTCTGGGAATCAGCGTGTTTTTACATGAGTAGAATGTGTCCTTTTATTTAAAATGCATCTCTGGGTTATTTGTGGGGCATAGGAATTCGTTTATTATTATTTTTCAAAATATAGTCCGGCCCCGCCACAAGGTCTGAGGGACAGTGGACCGGCCCCCTGCTGAAAAAATTTGTTGACCCCTGCTCTACACCTTCACTTTATCTCACGATAAAAACAAAAAGTTCACTGTGATTTTTGCCGGCGCCTGCTATTGTGATTCGCTGCCCTCTGCAGGAGTCGGGGGATTGCTGAGCTGGCAGACTCAAGAGGCGCTGCAGGAATTGAGAGAAGCATTGGCTAGCTTTTCAGTTTCCCCCACATTGTGATTTTTGCATAACACACACACACACACACACCATGATTCGCAAGATATTGCCAGTTCAAAAATTATGAAACTGATGTCACAATATGCACTCCAGACAACATTTTGCCTAGCCCTAGTAACTGCCGCTCAGAGATCTGGATTATGTGAATAAATGCTACTTTTAAAGGTAAAGGTAAAGGACCCCTGACCATTAGGTCCAGTCGTGTCCGACTCTGGGGTTGCGGCGCTCATCTCGCGTTACTGGCCGAGGGAGCCGGCGTACATCTTCCGGGTCATGTGGCCGGCATGACTAAGCCGCTTCTGGCGAACCAGAGCAGCGCACGGAAACGCCGTTTACCTTCCTGCCAGAGTGGTACCTATGTATCTACTTGCACTTTGACGTGCTTTTGAACTGCTAGGTGGGCAGGAGCTGGGACCGAGCAACGGGAGTTCCCCCCGTCGCGGGGATTCGAACCACCGACCTGATCGGCAAGCCCTAGGCTCTGTGGTTTAACCCACAGTGCCAGCCGCGTCCCTTTTACTTTTTTTTTTTTTTTTTACTTTTACGTCTACTTTTACATCTTCACAAAACAATGTTTGTGAGGGATGGTTATTTTTAAGTGGGAGAAAAGGAAAAATACCGGGGGGAATCCAGTCCGCCTTAGAGCATCCTGGGTTATTGTTTCTAGAAGGTTTAATCAGCTTCCAAGTTTTAAAGCTGCAAAGGGCAGTAAGCTGCTGATCTCACCAAGGAAAGTAAATAGCAAGCAATATATCTTCTCCTAGTCCAGGGGTCAGCAACCGTTTTAAGCCATTGGCCAGTCCACTGTCCCTCAGACCATGTGGTGGGCCGGACTATATTTTTTAAAAAAATAATGAACGAATTCCTCTGCCCCACAAATAACCCAGAAATGCATTTTAAATAAAAGGACACATTCTACTCATGTAAAAACACTAGGCAGGCCCAACAAATAAATCAGAGAAGAAGAAGAAGAAGGAGAAGGAGAAGGAGAAGGAGAAGAAGAAGAAGAAGAAAAGTTTGGATTTGATATCCCGCTTTATCACTACCCGAAGGAATCTCAAAGTGGCTAACATTCTCCTTTCCCTTCCTCCCCCACAACAAACACTCTGTGAGGTGAGTGGGGCTGAGAGACTTCAGAGAAGCGTGACTGGCCCAAGGTCACCCAGCAGCTGCATGTGGAGGAGCGGAGTCGCGAACCTGGTTCACCAGATTACGAGTCCACTGCTCTTAACCATTACACCACACATTTTAAATAACAGGACACATTCTACTCATGTAAAAACACGCTGATTCCAGGACCGTCCGCGGGCCAGATTGAGAAGGCGATAGGGCTGCATCCGGCCCACGGGCCTTAGGTTGCCTACCCCTGTCCTAGTGCATCAATCCATTCGCACAATCGTCTCACCCTGTCTTGGCGAAGTTGGTCCAGTAGGTCATGACGACGGCGCTGAGCATGACGTCGTTCTTGGAGAAGTTGCAGGGGAAGAGGTCGGTGGCGCCGATCATGGGCACCCCGAAGACGTAGGGGATCTCGTCCCCGTGGGCCGCGTCCGCCCACTCGGGGCGCGTGTCCGTCTGGCAGTGGTGGTAAAAGGTGTAGAAGTACACGGGCGACTGGTATTCGGCGTGAAGCTTGGCGGTGGCCACGGCGGGTGCCACCCACTGGTGGTCGGTGAAGAGGGCCAGGAGGGTCTTGCGGCGCATCTCGCCGTTGTCCCGGTCGGCCCAGTCCGTGTACATGAACTTGATGGTCTCGCGAAGGATGTCCTTGCCCTCCGGGTAGCCATACAGGTTGTCCACAAAGTTGGAGATGGTGAAGTCGAAGTAGCTGGCCGAGATGCCATCCTCGCTCTCCATGGAGTCCTCCACGAACTTGAGGCCCTCGCCCTGGTTGACGCCAATGAGGATGTCGTAGTTGAGGAACTCGCCCTGCTGCATCAATATCTCCGGGTCGTCCGGGACCACGTCCCCGTCCACCACGGGGCCGAAAGCGATGTGGTAGCGGGCCGGCTGGATGTCCTGGTCTACCAGCTCCCGGTAGGCCTTGCGCCTCAGGCACTCCACTGTGTCGCTCGTGTCCATGTGGTCGCAGCCCACTTTGGAGGCCAGCATGCGGGTGTACTTGAGGGGCTGGTAGTTGACTGACCAGCTGGAGATGGCCGTGCCGCTCTGCGCGATGGCTTTCTGGAACAGACCTGGAAGGAAAAGGACAGTCAGCGGTCAAGAGGAAAAGGGAATGGCTGGAGAAGCCATTGGGATGTATTATTATTGTTACAGTGGAACCTCGGTTGTCGAACGTAATCCGTTCAAGAAGACCGTACGACTTCCGAGACTTTCGACAACCGAGGCGCAAAGCGAAGACCGCAAAGTCAATGGAGGAAATGTGCCTTTTTCTCTTTTTTGAGAAGAATTAGGAAGCCTTTCATCACTGCCTTACTGGCATACCACACTACACTTAAATCAGTTTGTTTGTTTGTTTGTTTGTTTGTTTATTGTCTCCCCCCCCCAGCGTGTTTTATTTTTTTCCTCTTGCTATTAAACTTACAGCAGTTGGGTGTATACCCCCTAGATTACTGCAAGGATTTATCAGCGATTCCTGAAGTGTGGTTTTTTTTTTTTTTGCTCTTCTCTCTTGGCTTTTGAGTTTGTTTGTTTTTCTTTTATGGAGCAGAGGGCACACTCAAATATATAAATATAATTTCCTGCTTGGATTCTGGCTGACTGGGTGGGATACGCTTTATGGATTGTGAATTTCTATACATATTGGATTGGGTTTTTTTAACTGGTGGACTCCTGCATAATTTAATCGGGATTATTTTGCTTTGTCCTTCCTTCCTGCTGACTGAAGAGGAAGAGAAGGAAGGAGAGGACAAACAGTAAAGAGGGAAGGGGGTAGAAGAAAAACTGGAATTGTGAGATACATACATACACAGGGGTACCTCGAAAGTCGAATGTAATCCATTCCATAAGGACGTTCGACTTCTGAAACATTCAATTTCCGAGGCATGGCTTCTGATTGGCTCTTGGAATCGGAAGAGCCAATCGGAAGCTGCTTGTCTGCCGCGCTGGATGTTCAGCTTCCGAGAAAACGTTTCAAAACCGGAACACTCACTTCTGGGTTTTCGATGTGAAGGAGCCGAAACGTTCAGCATCAGAGACAATCCAAAACTGACGTTTGGCTGTGTATGTGTACACACACACATGATTTAATACCAGGCATGTCCAAAGTTTCGAAGGGGCAGAGGAACCAGAGACCAAATTGCAAACATGCGCTGGATTATGGAGAAAGCTAGAGAGTTCCAGAAAAACATCTACTTCTGCTTCATTTACTATGCAAAAGCATTTGACTGTGTCGACCACAGCAAACTGTGGCAAGTTCTTAAAGAAATGGGAGTGCCGGATCACCTCATTTGTCTCCTGAGAAATCTCTATGTGGGACAAGAAGCTACAGTTAGAACTGGATATGGAACAACTGATTGGTTCAAAATTGGGAAAGGAGTATGACAAGGCTGTATATTGTCTCCCTGCTTATTTAACTTATATGCAGAATTCATCATGCGAAAGGCTGGACTGGATGAATCCCAAACCGGAATTAAGATTGCCGGAAAAAATATCAACAACCTCAGATATGCTGATGATACAACCTTGATGGCAGAAAGTGAGGAGGAATTGAAGAACCTTTTAATGAGGGTGAAAGAGGAAAGCGCAAAATATGGTCTGAAGCTCAACATCATAAAAACTAAGATCATGGCCACTGGTCCCATCACCTCCTGGCAAAAAGAAGGGGAAGAAATGGAGGCAGTGAGAGATTTCACTTTCTTGGGTTCTATGATCACTGCAGATGGTGACAGCAGTCACGAAATTAGAAGACGCCTGCTTCTTGGGAGAAAAGCAAAGACATCACCTTGCCGACAAAGGTCTGTATAGTTAAAGCTATGGTTTTCCCAGTAGTAATGTACGGAAGTGAGAGCTGGACCATAAAGAAGGCTGATCGTCGAAGAATTGATGCTTTTGAATTATGGTGCTGGAGGAGACTCTTGAGAGTCCTATGGACTGCAAGAAGATCAAACTTATCCATCCTTAAGGAAATCAGCCCTGAGTGCTCACTAGAAGGACAGATCCTGAAGTTGAGGCTCCAGTACTTTGGCCACCTCATGAGAAGAGAAGACTCCCTAGAAAAGACCCTGATGTTGGGAAAGATGGAGGGCACAAGGAGAAGGGGATGACAGAGGATGAGATGGTTGGACAGTGTTCTCGAAGCTACTAGCATGAGTATGGCCAAACTGCGAGAGGCAGTGAAGGATAGGCGTGCCTGGCGTGCTCTGGTCCATGGGGTCACGAAGAGTCGGACACGACTGAACGACTGAACAACAACAACAAATGTCCAAAGTCCATTTTGGGGGCCTAATCCGGCCCGCCGGTTGGTTTAATCCAGCCCCTGTGGCAGTTTACTTCCCAGGGTAAAATCCTTAAAAAAGAGCTCAACAACTTTGGGGTAAAATCGTAAAAAAAGCTCCAACTTTGGTCAGCCCTCATGCATGTTCACTTCATCAAATCTGGCCCTCTTTGGAAAAAAGTTTGGACACCCCTGATTTAAGACGGATCGTGGAATCCTTTCATGGAATGTAAATGGACTAAATAACAAAACGAAAAGGAATAAAATAGTGCATATCTTAACAAAGCAGAAATTAGATATCATTTGCTTAACAGGAGACACATATAAAAAGACAACATAGAAAATTACTACTAAATAATGGTCTGGGACAAGAGTTTATCTATTCTGATAAAACCAAAAAGGGAGGAGTAATGATGTATGTTAACCCCAAACTAGATCCTAAATTCACCTTTAAAGATGAAGAAGGCGAAATGATGGCTATTAAAGTGAGACTAGGTGGAGAACCAATTACTATAGTGGGAATTTATGCCCCTAATGAATGGAAAATTGATTTTTAAAAATCTGGAAGAAAAATGGTTTGATCTGTGTGATACTAAAATAATAAGGATGGGTGATTTTAACAGTGTTGTTTCCCTTGACTTAGATAGAACTGTACTGAAAACTGATTCAAAAGAAGGGAAACTACCAAATGCCTTTTTTAAAATATGGTGTCCAATTCTGACTTACCGTATTTTTCTGTGTATAACGAGGTTTTTTTTAAAATTAAAAAACTATGGTTAAAATTTGGGCTTGTGTTATACATGGGTAGTGCTGAGGGGTGACGGGTGATTGGTTGCAGCCATGAGCATGAGATTCTCAGCGGCGATAGGGCAGGTGATTGGTGGCTGTGTGAAGCGCTGTTGGCGATAGGCTGCCATTGCGTCAACTGGGTGGTTGATTGGCAGCTGCCGGCAGTGATCGGGCAGTTGATTGGTGTCTTCTGTGATGCGTGCAATTGGTAAAAAATCTCAACAACTCTGGGCAATCCCTCCCCAAAAAAAGCTTAACAACTCTTGGCAATCTCCCCCCATTTTCTTAATTTTGAGGGGGCGTCTTATACATGGGGTGTGTTATACACAGAAAAATACGGTAATTGACCTATGGCGACTTAAGCATCCATTAGAATGTCAATCTACTTTTTTCTCAAATGCAAACAACTCTTCAAGCAGAATAGACTATTTATGGGCTTCGAAAGAATTAACAACCAGGGTAAAAAGGGTAGGAATTCAACCTAAGACACTATCTGATCACAATGCCATCTTGATGCCAATAACAGGTGAGAAATGTTCTTCATTTAGGTGGAGGTTAAACGATGAGGTGTTGCAAAATGAACAAACTGTGAGTATGGGGCAACACTCCCTACAATAATTTTTTTACCTCAACCTAAATAAAGCAACTCATTTAAGTTTAGTGTGGGAAGCCAGTAAGGCAGTGGTGAGAGGCTTCCTAATTCAACAAAATGCTTTTCAAAAAAGGGGGGGTAAAGAAGCAAGAGATATTAGATGCTCTACTGAATAAAGTGAAGGAGTTAATCGCAAAACCAAAGGATAAAGATGTATGTCAAGCGATTAAACTCTTGCAAGCACAATTTTTGATGTTGGTTAATCAAGAGATTGAGATGAAAATTTAATTAATGAAACAAGAATTTTTTTTAATTTGCTAATAAACCTGGTAAATTATTAGCATGGCAACTCGAAAAAGAAAGACAATAAATAATATTGTAGATAGATGAGGATAAGCATTTGACTAGCCTAAAAGAGATAAGGAAAGTCTTTGAAAAAAAATCATTCTTTATTATACCGTTGTGAGAAGGAGGACTTTAAGAAAATGGATTCTTATTTAAGTGACTGTTACCGGTACATACCCCGGAGTATCTAAGGAAAACCAGCAAATTCTGAAAGCATCCATATCTTTATCGGAACTGCAAATGGCAATAAATCAAATGAAGATGGGAAAAGCATCAGGGCCAGGTGGACTTATTGCAATTTATTATAAAAAGTTTCAGGGTGCACTTATAAAACCAGTTAAGGATCGCATGAGCAGAATTTTGGTGATGGGAGTAGTCACAGCCTCATGGAAAGATGCATTCATTACTTTGATCCCCAAATAAGACAGCAACTTAACAAAGACCAAAAATTACAGACCTATTTCATTTATGAACTACAAACTATTTGCTACAATCTTGGCTAATAGATCGAAAAGGACATTAACTGAGTCAGTCCACAGAGAACAGGCTGGGTTTTTACCAGGCCGACAAATGAAAGACAATATAAGAAATGTAATTAATTTAATAGAGTATCTGGAAGTAATAAATGAAAAATAGGCCGCGCTAATCTTTCTAGATGTAAGAGAAAGCTTTTGATAATATTTCATGGTCATTTATGATTAAGGTTTTTGAGAAAATGGAAATAGGTAATTCTTTCGTAGCAGGAATTAAAGCAATCTATACTGATCAATCTGCAAATATATTAATAAATTATATTCTTTCAGATAAGTGCCAGATCTGCAATTGTATTATGAGGCAGCTTGTTTGTGTTGGTTAAAAGAATGGATTGTATTGGACAAGGAAGTATCTATATAGAGTCTGGGAGAAATATAAAAAAACTGCTGGAAAGAAAAACACATTTACGGTTATCTCTCACTGCAGCAATTACAATTAAGACAGTTAATATGGACAGACAATGGGTGACTTACAGGGAACTGTTGGATATTACGGGGTGGGGGGTGGGGACAATGACCCAAACTCAAATCAATGGAAAACTTAAGGAGTCAAATTATGGATTGGTTGCAATATCACCAGATATACGAGATGTAGAAAGAATGGATTTCTGGACCAAAGCTCACAATCTGAAAAAAAATTCTTACAAAATAAGGATAAACTTCTGTCTAAAATCTATTTTTTTATTATTATTACAATGGGAAACAAAAGACGAGCTTGTTAAAGCTTCAGTGAGACACTGGGCAATAGATATAGGACACAATATAGATCTTAACCTCTGGGAGAAACTTTGGAAAAGCGACCTGAAATTTACTGCATGTTATTTATTGAAAGAGAATTATTTGAAAATGATTCATAGATAGTACCTAACTCCAAGTAGGTTGGCTACAATTTATAAAATATAATCAGATAAGTGCTGGAGATGCAAAGAGGCGGATGGAACATTCTTTCATATGTGGTGGAACTGTAAAAGGGTAAAAGTATATTGGGAAATAATTTATAATGAATTGAAAAAAAAAATGTTTAAAACTACTCCCCCCCCCCAAAAAAAAAACCAGAGTCCTTTTTGTTGGGAATAATCCAGACAGAAATTCCTAGGTGTCAGAAAAGGTTGTTTATTTATGCAACAACTGCGGCCCATGTTTCATTAGCCCCCAAATGGAAAGTGAGCGAAGTCCCAACCAAAGAGGATTGGCAACTTAAATTGACAGAAAATGCACAATTTGCAGATTTAACACATAGAATAAGAGAGCAAGAAGAACATATATTTAAAGAGGAGAGGAAAACATTTATTGAATATATGGGAAATAACTGTATACAGCTGAAAACGCTGGCAGCACTAAGATAAATTCAACAGAGTAAATACCGTATTTTCCCATGTATAAGACTAAGGTTGGTTTTTTTTAACCAAAAAAATAGGTTTAAAATTGGGGCTCGTCTTATACACGGGTAGTGCTGAGGGGCGTTTTCTTAATTTGAAGTCCCCCAAAATAGGGGGCGTCTTATACTCGAAAAAATGCGGTGATTTTTGACAGCTGTAAAAGTGGAAAACTGATTTGAATGGTTATAGTAAAATATGCAGGAATGTATGATATGTAAAATGAACCATGGAAGCAGAAGAAGGGAAGTCACTTGATATTTATTTTGAAACATATAATAATAATAATAATAATAATAATAATAATAATAATAATAATAATAATAATGAGTCAGTCCCCAAAGACCTGTGGGAATGAAACAGTCTTTGCCTGCTGGCAGAAAAAAACCCAGGAAGGAGCTGGTCTGGCTTCTCGGGGGATTTCCAAAGTCTGGGAGGAGCCACCACCAAGAAGGCCCTGGCTCATGCCCAGCTCAGCCAAAGCTGGCTGAACGGAGACTGGGCCCTAAGTCTCCCCCCCCAGGGGGTATTCTGTGGGGTGGGACCAGATTGGGGGTACTCCTAGGCCTTTTTCAGTTTGGCCACACGGGTAAATAACTATTTCAAAGGTTTATTTCCCATCTGCCAGGTTTGGGCAAAATGGCGGCCCCTGTTGCCGAATGTGGTTTGGATCTGGTGCAAAACTGTGCTGCCTCAGTTCGCTCCACTTTGCTTTATATCAGTTTCTCATGCACGGGATCGTTTGCCTCCCCCCCCCCAAATAACCCCCTGCAAACCCGCCGCCATAACGCCGAACGAGCCGGGCGCTACCTTCCGAGTGGTGGGATAGGATGAGGAGGTTGACGCACGAGGCCCCGGCTCCCGAGCCGAAGATGGTGATCCGCTCCGGGTCGCCCCCGAAATGGCCGATGTTCTCGTTGAGCCACCGCAGGGCCTGGATCTGGTCGAGGATGCCGTAGTTTCCCTTGGCGGACTGGTCGCCGGTGCTCATGAAGCCTGCCGAGGGGAAGGGGAGAGAGGAAAAAAGCCGTGTCAGGAGGAGGAAGGAGAGCGCAAGGGTCTAGGGGGAAAGGCGCGATTTAGTGCAGTCCGATCCACCTACAGCCGATGTAGATTTAGGCTGCGTACGTCTTAAAACACAGCCAGTCCGTTGCTTTTTCTCAATCCGGATCGAGGCTGGTTTGGAAGAAACAGGATGCATTCGTAGACACATACATATTTCTGTTGATAATAGTAATAATATTATAATATTTGTATTATTTATACCCAGCCACTCTGATACCTCAGATTTCTGTGGAAAACCACACACACACATCCCTTTTGATGCCTCAGATCGCTACTTTAAAGAAAAGGTTTTGTGTTTTTTTTTTGGTTTCTTTAAAAACAGATTCAAATTGCCTCAACTTTCTAAGCATCTGGGTAGGCTTGTCTTAAATGATGATGATGATGATGAGAATAATAATAATTTATTACTTTTACCCCACGCATGTGACTGGGTTGCCCTGGCCACTCTGGGCAGCTTCCAACAGAATATAACATGTTTTTAGCGGGCGCTGAAAACGGGGCCTTGCTTGACCTCTTGCTCGCTGCCACACCAAGCGATCGGGTTCTTACAAATGCAGGAAACGGGAATCATGAGGCCCCGTAGCAGCGCCAATTCTGCCAACTGAACCAGTTGAGTTTGGCAAGGCGACTTTGCAGGTAAACTGGTCCCAAGTTCCAGTTACAGGTAGGTAGCTGTGTTGGTCTGCCATAGTCAAAACAAAATACTGCATTTTTCGCTTCATAAGACACACTTTTTTCCTCCTAAAAAGTAAGGGGAAATATCTGTGCGTCTTATGGAGCGAATGGTGGTCCCTGGAGCCGAATTTCCCAGGGGCCAAAAGAGGATCATGCTTTTTATTTTACAAAGAGAAAAGGGGGTGTTGAAAGGACCCCGCTCAGCAGCTGATCAGCAAGAGATCGGGAGAGAGATAAGAGTCCCGGCTCCCTTTCAGCCCTGCCCTCCTTTGTTGAATGTGCTGCAGAGGGAGGTTGTTTGTTTCCCCAGCAATGTGTGACTGGCTGATTAGATTATCTGTCTGGAAACTGTAGAAAAGGCTCCCTTTCCTTCAGAAGCTGCAGAAATGTGAGTTAAACCCCATAAAAAAATTATGCTTTTTGCTTTTCCCCCTTTGGAAAAGGAGCTTTGCTTTTCTCCCTTTGCAAAAAAGCTGCAAAACTTTTAGCTGATCCTCAAAAAAAACCAGGGCTTTTCCCTTTGCAAAAAAGCTGCAAAACTTTTAGCTGATCCTCAAAAAAACCAGGGCTTTTCCCTTTGCAAAAAAAAAGCTGCAAAACTTTTAGCTGATCCTCAAAAAAACAGGGCTTTTAGAGGAGGAAAACCAGAAAAAAAATTAATTTTTTTCTTGTTTCCTCCTCTAAAAACGAGGTGCGCCCTATGGTCCGGTGCGCCCAATGTAGTGAAAAATACGGTAAAATAAAAAATTCCTTCCATTAGCACCTTAGAGACCAACTAAGTTTGTTCTTGGTATGAGCTTTCGTGTGCATGCACACGAAAGCTCATACCAAGAACAAACTTAGTTGGTCCCAAGTTGTTAGGTATCCTCCGGCCCATTCCGGTTCCCCCTCTGAATGTGGAACGGGCTCCTTCGGGAGGTGGCAAACTCCCCTTCCTTAGAGGTTTTAAAGCAGAGGTGATTCCTGCATTGCAGGGGGTTGGACTAGATGACCCCTGGGTCCCTTCCTACTCTATGATTCTATGATTCCATGCTTCAACTCCAACCGGCTTCCCCCCCCCAAAAAAAAACATCTGGCAGGCACCAGGTTGCAGCAGAGGCTGTTCCTGACCCTCTTATCTTCCTCCTGGCCCCGATTCAACACACAGCCCAGAGGAAGACACCTCTCTCCTGCAGCCCTTTCTTCACAAAAGGAAGCTCAGCAAATCGATCGATCGGAAAAGGCCTTTCTTTTCTGCTTCTGCTCAACGCTCCCGTCCGCACGGCCACGTCTCCTTTAAAATTAATCATCGCTCCATCCTGGGGCGCCCACTTTTTTTCTTTTTTCTTTTTTGCTGAAGATAACGAGGCCTCGCCGTTAATTATTAAAAGCTTTTTAATGAAATATTAATTTCGACTGCGCCTGGGTAAATTTTACACCCATAGGGGGAACGGAGGCGAGAGGAAGGGGCCGAGACGGGGCTCGAACCGGCGGTCCGATGCAGATCCGGCAGGCGAGGCTGAGCCTCGGAGGAGGAGTCCACGCTCCAGGTCAGAATCCCACCCCCCACCCCCCAGCACCCAGAGGCCTCCTTTCCCACGTTACGCAATGCCTGCGTGCATCTTCCCCTTTGCGGAAGGGACGTCGTAGCTGTGTGGATAGGGCACCTGCTTGGAATGCAGAAGGTCCCAGGTTCTATCCCTCGTGGCCTCTCCAGGCGGGGCGGAACTAGATGGAGCTAGAGTCTGGATCCGCTTCCCATCGTCGGCAACCGTCTGTCTCGAGAGACAATGGAGTGCGCTTCCGGGGTGATGGCAAACCGCTGCGTCGGTAGCATCAAAGTGGAGGTCCTGGGCTGCCCAGACGACAAGACCCCCCTCTCGGCCTCGCAGGTGTGGCCCAAATGAAACCAGAGTAAGATGCTTGGCACCAGTTTGGCTGCAGGAGTCGCCGGAAGGAGGCGTACAAAGCACCACCCAACCGCCTTAGGGACTCCGCTCGGGATTTGTGTAGGGTTTACTCCTGAGACTTTTATTCTCCCAAAGATGTCCAGCAAGGCAGCGGAGTTTGAGGATGAGAGTTTTCCTTCTCCAAGGTGGGCTCCACCTGCCCCTCACTTCCCTCTACAGAAAATGCAGAAACTGCCTTCTTCTTCTTCTTCTTCTTCTTCTTCTTCTTCTTCATCATCATTTATTATTTCTACCCCGCCCACCTAGCCACTCTGGGTGGCTCCCAACAGAATATTAAAAACACAATAAAAGATCAGAAATTAAAAACTTCCCCAAACAGGGCTGCCTTCAGATGTCTTCTAACAGTCAGATAGTTGTTTATTTCCTTGACATCTGATGGGAGGGCGCCACCACCGAGAAGGCCCTCTGCCCGGTTCCCTGTAACCTCACTCCTTGCAGGGAGGGAACCGCCAGAAGGCCCTCGGAGCTGGACCTCAGTGTCCAGGCTGAACGATGGGGGTGGAGACGCTCCTTCGGGTATACAGGGCCGAGGCCGTTTAGGGCTTTCAAGGTCAGCACCAACCCTTTGAATTGTGCTCGGAAACGTACTGGGAGCCAATGTAGGTCTTTCAGGAACATTGGGCCCCCTCCTGGTCTTGTCCGCTCCATCTGCCAGAGTCTGTCTTCGCATGCAGGGATTGTCCCTAACTCACTGAGGGTTTGAGACCCATTGGCTGCCCTCACCTGGTTCAGCCGGCTAGTCGAATCCATTCCCAGGGTGTGGCCCCTGTCGCACGCTGACAGCTTCTAGGAGCCACAGGTGAGAGCGGAGTGCAGGTGGGGGGCCAAAAGGTGGACAAACTAACCCAGAAGGAGCACAGTGTGTCCCTCCCCCCTCCAGTAACAACCCAGCCTGCTATGTTCCTATTTATTTCAGAGCAAAGAGGACTAGAATCTTGCTTTATTTTAAGGGCATTTGGGCATAGCTCAGCGAGTAGCGCTGCCCTGCCTGCAGAAAGTCTCAGGTCTAGTCCCTCAGAATATCACTTGCCTGAAACCCTGGGGGGTCGCTGCTGCCAGTCAGTGTGGACAATATTGAGGTAGACAGACCCCCCAAAGGTCTGACTCGGCAGCTTCCTACGTTCCTAACGGCCCTCCTGCGCACATAACGCTCATCCAAACGTACAAGTAGAATCATGGAATTGCCAAGTTAGAAGGGACCCCGAGGGTCATCTAGTCCAACCCCCTGCAATGCAGGATTCTTTAGCCCAACATGGGGCTCGAACCCACAACCCTGGGATCAAGAGTCTACCAACTGAGCTGTCACAGCTGTTTTAAGTCCAGGGCAAAGGCGCATCACAGCTTGGATACCCATGAGTATGAGAAGGGTCAATTCGGAGCAGAAAGAAATCTGTTTTAACAAAACACCTTGCTTTAATTTTTGGCATATGGGCAGGGAACAGGTTGACTGTTCCGAGATCAGAACAGGAGTCCAGATTTTTCTCTCGCCACGCACGACTTCCAGAACGCAACACCGGTTTTCATTTCTCTGATTTTTCGAAATGCGTCCTTCGCAGGAGAGGCAGAAACCAAAACGCCCGAAGGCTTTCCTACACACCTTCCCACCGCCTCTGCGTCCGGCCTGCCATGTCTGGTGTAATTTATTTCATTTGATTTCAGTAAAAATTATACACTGCTTGATTGTTAAAAGCAACAAGCTCAAACCAGTTTGCAAAAAAGGAAGGAAGGAAGGAAGGAAGGAAGGAAGGAAGGAAACGACAAAATTACCAGCACGGAAATTACCAACAACAACAACACTTTAAAACTTTAGAAAAGTTAACGTGACAATAGACTGAAATTCGCATCGCGCCATACACAAGTTGTTGGCCGCAATTTGTTTTTAACTATCAGAAAGCGCTTCAATTTTATGCGTCCGTTCCTCCCCTCCCCGCCAAACCAGTTTCGATCCGAATTGAGGCGAAACGAACGCATCGAGCCGGTAGTGCGCACGCAATGCGAGAACGGCAGAGGTAGACGAAACCTGCGATTGCGCAAAAAATGGTTTTGTGCGGGCAGCTGCTCGGTGCCCCGCACCGCCACTCCTCCGAGGTAGGATAATTGGGATAGAGGAACGGAGAGCAACTATGTTAGGGGATGCGAGAGAGGAGAGGGAGAGAGAGAGAGAGAGAGAGAGAGAAGAGGGGTCAAGATTTTGGGCTCCGTTCCCCCAGGCCACCCCAGCAAAGGTACCAATAGGGCAGCACGCAAGCCCCCCTACCCAGCACGCCGAGCCGGTAATTCATGGTGACGACTATGACGTTCCCGTATGCGGCCAGGACGCTGCCGTCGAACATGTTCCCGGTCCCCTCCATATAGGATCCACCGTGGATGAAGAGCATCACCGGTTTCTTGCCGCTGTCCCGGATATCTGCGGGGCGAGAAGGGAGAGATGGGTGCCGTGAGGGTGGGACAGTTCCCTCCGCGACGGCCTCTCGCCGTTCCTCTTCGGGAGGAAGGCCAGAGAGGTTGTCCCCTAGCACGCAGCTCCTCTCTGTGTGCCGTTCTTCCGCGAACTGCAGGGGGTCAGGATGGATGACCTTTGGGGGTGCCCCTCCCGACTCTGAGAGTCCATGAATAACGGAGCGGGAATCGGTAGCTGAGGACGGCTGGGAGGTTAGTGGGATGGGAACAGGGGGGAACGGGCAGCGTGAGTTATCGAAACCAGGCGCTCACGGGGCCCCTGAAATCGTTGGGCCTTTGGGAGTCACGTTGTGTGAAGGGTTAAGGGTGCCCAGCGCCCTGAGGAGACCCCTATTCCCCTCACACGGCTACAGTCCTCCATCCCTTGAAAATAGGGATGGATGTGTTAAGCCATTCTGGGAACTGTAGCTCAGAGAGGGGGTCTCCTCACCACCCTGAACCGAACCACAACTCCCAGGATTCCTTGGGGGAAAACCGTGACAATTTTGGCAGTCCATGTCACTTCCCGGGGAACTCTGGGAATTGCAGGCCTGCAAGGGGAAGAACGGAGGGGGCGTCCTCTCGACCCTCGGCAAACTACAGCTCCCAGAATTCTCTGGGAAGCCATCGCTGTTGAGAGCTCTATAAAGACAGGGTGCGAATGTGGCTTTGGCTGGGAACCCCAGCGGATCCAATAAGGTTACGAGATCCAGAATCCTGGCGGGACCCCAGGCCCAAACCGATGACCAGGGAACTGGTGGGGCAGGTGTGTTTTGGGGGGAAGCAGATGAGCTGGGTCGCAGGCCAGAGATGAATGAACGGAGGATGGCTGAAGTTTAGCCAATGGAGCGGTGCTTGTTCCCCTGAAAGTTGCGGGGGCCTTTTGGATTTTTGTGGTGTTTTATGTGTGGTCGTCGTCCTCCCCACCCCGCAACACCTCAGCCCATCTTTGGCCACTGGGATAAGGTGGTCCAAGGCGAAAGGGCTTTGGGGGGCTGCGACCCGCTGTGCCCCCGAACCGCGCTTCCCTGGGGGGAACGCGGGAAAAGGGCAGCCCCTCTCCTGAAGCCCCTGCTTGCGTTTCTAGGTCACATCCCATTTCCATGGCAACTTGGAGCCTAATTAATTCGCTGCAAGGGGAGAGCGTTAATTAGACGCACCAAGGTCTTAATTAGCAGTTTCCACTCAGTCCCTCCCCCCCAACCCGCCTTTCCTGAGGGGAACAGATGGGGAAGAAGGGTGGGGCCAAAGGAAAGGGGATCATGACTCATAGCATCCCCCCCCCCAAAAAAAACAACCCCACACATGTGTGTTTGACTTTGGGCAACCTGGGCCCCCCCTCGCACTAGCCCGGCCTTTGCTCAAACCCTCTCGGACTCCCTCCGTCCGAATCCCGAGACGCACCTCCTGTTTTCTCCAACCCCCCCCCTGCGCCATTTCTCTTTCTCTCGCACATATATATATCTCAAAACGCCGTAACGAAGCCGAGTGTTGGAAGATTCAGGACAGGCAGCGGAAAAGTCCTGCAATCTGCGGAACTCCCTGCCACAGGAAGCGGTGGCGGCCGCCATCTTGGGTGGCTTTCAAAGAGGGCTGGGCAAAGTCGCAAGGGAGGAGAGGGCTGTCGTCGGCGACTAGCCAGGATGGCTCTGTGCTGGCATAGTTGTGAGGCCGTTGGCCTGATCCTGCTGGGCTCTGTGTATGTTCCTATTTCCTTGTGAGCATACTGCAGGTGCCCTCCTTCAGGTAATGTGTCAGGTAACACAAGGCTATATTTTCGTCCTTTTGCCCATCAAATTCACCGGCTGGCCTCAGTTCTCTGGTAAGAACACCCGAAAAACAACAGGCCCAAGGTCACCCAGTGAGCTTCATGGCCAAGTGGGGGTGGGGGGTGGGATTTGAACCCTGATCTCCCCCTCATGTCTTAACCCAGCACTCTAACCACTACACAACACTGCTGTTGGGACTCCAGCTCCCATCCGCTCCAGTCAACCTTTAGAAATGCCAGATCAGGCCGATGGCCCATCCTGTCCTCACAGCGGCCAACCAGATGCCGGTGGGAAAGCCAGCACGCAGGATTCGAACACAAGAGCCGCTCTCCCCTCCTGCGGTTTCCGGCAACTGGGGTCCAGGAGTGTTGCTGCCTCCGACCGCGGAGGTCAGCGCACAGCCATCCTGGCTAGGAGCCACCGATATCCCTCTCTTTCTCCTCCACAAATTTGTCCGATCCCGATTTGAAGATGTATTCCGTACGTGGGATAATTCATCCGGCGGCAGGGAATCCCGTTGGTTAATTACAGCACGGGACGCTTAATCTGAAGGTTGTGGGTTCGAGACCCAAGTAGGGCCAAAGATCCCTGCATTGCAGGGGGGGCTGGACTAGAGGACCTTCGTGGCCCCTTCCAACTTAATGATTCTTTGTTGTGTGAAGATTGGTAGGTCCATAAATGCTACTGGGTGGCCCTTGAGTTGGTTCAATACTGGCACCTTCCAGATATCTTGGACTGGAACTCGCATCGACCCCGAGCCAGCAGGGGATGATGGGAGTTGTAGTCCAATGGGCGCTGCTGTTTGAAGGATTTGGAGGGCACCCGGTTGAGGAATGCTGCGGCAAGTCCTCTCCCTGTTGTGGGCGTTCAAGGAGAAATGTAGGGAGGTCCAGCTGTTTGCCGACCTTCTTTAGGCTCGGCATACAGATTGCCGGTGGCAAGCAACAAACCAGAGCTGGAAAAGGGTCCAGAAAAAGCCAATTATCAAAGGGATGGAGCGGTTGTGGCGTTTGGGAGTTTCTGGTTTCAGAGAAAAGGCCAAAATAGGAGGAGTCCGCGAGATTAGGCCTTGCACAGAGACCGAGAAGAGTTTCCCTCCCTCTCTCGCAACACTAGAACTCGTGAACGTTGGAAGGTAAAAGAAAGACCTCTTTCACGCTTCCTCGTGCAGCAACGTTGTTAAACTATGGAACTCCCTGCCACAGGAAGCCAACACAGACGGCTTTAAAAGAGGATTGGACCAATTCATGGAGGAGGAGGAGACGGCTTTGGATAGCCAGGCACCTTCATTCTACATCTTTAGGTGCCGGGCGAAAACGTTCCTCTCCGACCCGGCCTGTGTCTTTTTTAATATTCCACAGACTTTTAAATGAGTTTGTGGGAGAGGGGGGCTATTGTTTTAACTATTTATTTGTGCTTTTATACTGTATTTTAATCTTGTGAACCGCCCTGACATCTTTGGATTATAATAAATGCGATGGCTATATTCTACCATCAATAGGAAACAGCAGGTGGAAACGAGGCTCAGGTCCTGGGTTCGAGTCCTGCTTGCAGGCTTCCTCTTACTCTTGGGGCATCTGGCCGGCCACAGTGAGAACAGGATGCTGATCCGCCCAACCCTCTCCTGTCAGTAGTTTTGAAAAGTTCCTGCCTTCAGGAAACGCTACCCTGGCTGAGATTCTGGAAGGAAGATGAGCCCTGGAACCAAAGTATATATATAGCGGGGTGCATATTTACGGTAATAACTTTGGAACTCCCTGCCTGTTGATGTCAGGTACGTGACTCCACACTTTTTGGGGTCCCTGCTTTAAACATTTTGTTTAGGCAAGCCTGTTTAAGACACGTAGCTCGTTGACACGTGTTTTAATCAGTGCGGTGGTTTTGTTTTGTTTTTTTTTAGCTTATTGTTGATGCTAAATTATCTTTCGTCCATTATTCCTAAACGTTTTTTTTTTTTACCCATCCTCTTATAGCTTTATCCTTTCCGTAAGCCGCTCTGAGACCTTTCTCTTCTCCTTGCGATCGAGCGGCTGGTGCGTTTTGCCAAACAAAACAAACAATGGGTAAATAAGCGGGGAGTCAGGCTAGATGACCCTGGCGCCCCCTCCCAACTCTACAATTCTATAATCTCCCTTCAAGGCGTTTAAACAGCGCTCCTCTCTGAATTTGGACCCGTTTCATGCTGTATCCTCTACTGTATCCTCTTGCACTTTGTGGCGTTATTTTAAACGAACGCCGTGTCAACTGCCCTGAAAGGAAAAAGAAATAGCCCAGGGACATTTTATTTTTAAGACCTTTTTACTTAGGTGGGATACGGCCCCTGCTCTCTGTCCCATCCTGAAGCAGCAAACGCCATTCACTTCGGACATGTACTGGCTGCCAAATATGGTCCCAGGCGCCCCCAAAATCTTTGGACGGAAGCGTTATTTTTAGTTGGGGGTTTCTAGCTGAAATTGCTTTTGGATTGTTTTTAGAAGGTTTCCACCTGTTTTACAAGGCTTTTGCATTTTGCTTTTCAATTGCATATCCGTTTGTAGCCCCGGGACCCTCAGGGAGGAACAGCAAGCTATAAATTCAATAAAGGATAAAGAACGAAAGATGATATTATTATTATTATTATTATTATTATTATTATTATTATTATTATTATTATTATTATTATGCGCCCAGGTTTTCCTTGACCCATGAGACCACGCCCCAGGCTTCATTTTTCTGATTTCCTATATTCATTTACTTTTGCACCTCTGTTTCACTGGTTTCAAGTCACACTTTTCGTTTCAGCGTCAAGGCTTCTTGCTTTTAACCCACACCTCTGAAACGTTGTTGTTGTTTTAAATAATAAGCAATTTGGAGTTGTTTTATGTAATACAAAGGAAACGTATGCGGAAATTAGATACTTGAAATAAACACCTGTCCTGTGCTGCCGGAATATGGCCTCGTTGGTACGGGAGAAAGAAAGAAAACCTCTGCACGTGCTCAGGAACACACACAGGGAGTGTTCCGAAGGGCGCGCCGCGTCTTCAGGACATGGTTTTCTAAATGCGTACTCTTCGGCCGAACCACGCAGCTCACAATCTTAGCTCACTAAGTGGACTAGTTTATAAAACAGCCGCAGTTCCTGCATTGCACGGGGTTGGACTGGATGACCCCATGGTGTCCCGACTCTCCATTTCTATGACTAATTCAATAGCTTGGGATTCTCTCCCCCTCCTCTGCTTTCCAGAGGAGCAAGTTCTCCTTTCGCCTATGTTGGAGAGGGGGCCACAGGATGGGACAAGAAAGGAGTTCTTAAGTGTACGATGAACCCCAAATTCTTTCCCTGCCTTAACTCCACCAAACTCTACCTATTTAGTAGAATGGAATCGGTAAAATCCTGAGCAGGCACCATTTCATTGGTTTCCCCATGAAATTATGAAAGCTAGTGCAAGGAAGGGGGAAAGGTTCTGCCCCAGTGTCCCTGTTCCGCTAGTTTTCTACTTGCAGGGAGTCTTTTTTTTAAAGATAACCAGTGTCTTCCCTGCTCTGCTAGTTTTCTACTTGCAGGGAGTTTCCCCCCCAGATAACCAGTGTCTGCCTTGCTCTGCTATTTTTCTATTTGCAGGGAGTCATTTTTTATATAACCAGTGTCTGCCTTGCTCTGCTATTTTTCTACTTGCAGGGAGTCTTTTTTTTAGATAACCAGCGTCTGCCTTGCTCTGCTAGTTTTCTACTTGCAGGGAGTCTTTTTTTTAGATAACCAGCGTCTGCCTTGCTCTGCTAGTTTTCTACTTGCAGGGAGTCTTTTTAGATAACCAGTGTCTGCTTTGCTCTGCTAGTTTTCTACTTGCAGGGAGTCTTTTTAGATAACCAGTGTCTGCCTTGCTCTGCTCGTTTTCTACTTGCAGGGAGTTTTCTTTTAGCTAACCCCCCCCCTCCACAAACACACATATCTAGTAGAAGATTGAAAAATGTGGTCCTTCTCTTTCAGTCTAAAGAAGAAGAAGAAGAAGAAGAGTTTGGATTTGATATCCCGCTTTTCACTACCCGAAGGAGTCTCAAAGCGGCTCACATTCTCCTTTCCCTTCCTCCCCCACAACAAACACTCTGTGAGGTGAGTGGGGCTGAGAGACTTCAGAGAAGTGTGACTAGCCCAAGGTCACCCAGCAGCTGCATGTGGAGGAGCGGAGACGCGAACCCGGTTCCCCAGATTACAAAGCCACCACTCTTAACCACTACACCACACTGGTGTAGTGCAGCCCATTCTACACCCCGGATAAACCCTCGTTGATCTATTCGTGTGGCAGCACCTAGCCTCTGGAACTCCCTGCCTATTGACACCAGGCAGGTGACTTTTCTGGGCTCTTTTCGGGACCTGCTAAAAAAAATTTTTTTTCTTCAGGCAAGCCTGCGCAGACATGCAGAACGTTGGCGTACGTTTTAATCTGTTTTTTTGCTTTATTGCTGATTCTTGTTTGTTTTAAAGAGTCACTTTTTACTGTTCTTACTGGCGATTTTATTGTTTTCTTCTGCTCGTAAAGTGTTTTTAGGATTTACTTATTTATTTTTTTACAATCAAGCAGTGTATAAATTTTAAATAAGTGAAATAAAACTGCTCATTCTGCCGCCATCAGTAAATGTGGCAACGGGTGCGAAATAAGGCCTCTCTCTTTGTGCTTTCCTCTCCTGCCATTTGCATAGTTTTTATGACAATAAAAACCACACACAAATGGTTCTGCATTCAAGAGCCTCGGGTTCTGCGAGATCAGAAGTGTCAATTTCCGCTCTTAAACTAACCACAGTTTCCTCCACCACCATTACATCCAAACTGCGGTTTCCTGGAAACACTGTGGTTTGTTAAAACGCACCACAATCAAATTGTGGGTTTGACATACTGGCTTGTTCTGAAACCACAGGTTTAGAGAAACCACAGTTCCGGAGATCTGGACGAAATGGGAAACTGTGGTCAGTTTAAAAGCGGAAGCTTCTCATATCCTCCTCAAGGCTGAGCGAGAAGAAGGAAAGAAGGCAGGAGCAAGGGGGAAAGTTTCAGAAAAATTTGGGACGTTTTTTCATTTAGAGAAAAGACGATTAAGAGTTGACATGATAGAAGTCTGGTATGCATGGCCCAGAGAAAATTATTTCCTCCCTCTCTCGTGGCAGCAGGGCATATAGTAATAATAATAATAATAATTTTTATTACTCTGGGCGGCTTCTAGCAAGAGATTAAAAATACATTAAACAGAAGTTGAACAAAGAAAGAAAGCCTTTCTTCCTGCGGCGCTGTTAACCTGTGGAACTCCCTGCCACAGGATGGCCACCAACTTTGGATGCCTTTAAAAAAGGGCTGGGCAAATTCTCGGAGGACTAAGGCTGTCCAGTAGCTCATTTACGAGAGAACATGGTCTGCATAGCCTTGGAAAAAAGAGGCTGGAACCACAGCGGGTGTGCAAGTGCGCGATTTTGCTAACAGCACAGAATTCCCCACTGTTTTAGGTCATTTTTCTTTTCCTGCATGGGATTAAAATACCGAGGGGAGAGTTGCAGTTTGGGCTCTTGTTGGTATGAAATAACACCAGGGCCCACGAGTCCAATTTCTCCGCTCCATCTAATAAACCAAAAAATATATATTCCGGTCCACCAAGTTCCTGCTCTGTCTGCGCAATAATTTGCTGCAGGACCCTTTAAAAAGAAAAAGAAAACCAACCCAAAGCCCCAAACCCTTTCTTGCTTTTTCTTTCCTCAAATTAGAACTCTCAGCGCCGTTCCGATCCTGGCGAAATAAAGGGTTGTGGTTGCAAAAAGAAAAGGGGGAAAGAGGGAAGATATCCGCAGCTCGCTTTTCGGCGAGACGTCCCCCTTCTTCTCTGACAATTTCACGAAAATTCCCTGCTTGGCCATTAACGGCGAGAGATATAATTCGGCAGGGTCACCAGAAACACAACCGTCTCATTGTTTTGGGGCGAAAGGGGATGGAAAACAGTAAGGCCACTGCTGACGGGGAGGGAAAAAAAGGGAAATGATTCTTGCCTTGTTTGGTCTGCTGACTTCACCTGGGCTTTAAATGGGCGCATCGTTGCACCCTAAATCGGTAAAAATATCTTGTATTTATCGGTTAGCTTTGGGGGTCAGCCCCTCTGCTCAAGGGGGGAAGAGCACTTTGCTTTGCATGCAGACGGTTGCGGGTTCAAACGCCGGCGGAGTCTCCGTTTTAAAAGGGAACAAGGAAACAGGCGACTCTGCCAGAGACCCAGTGAGATGCTGCCAGCCAGAGCGGGTAACACTAGCCTAGATGGGCAAAAATGGCACAAGGCAGGTTTTTTTTCTGCGTTTCTCCCAATTAGGCAACATTTCTTACGAGAAGCTGTGGGTGTATCCTGTTAACCAAACAGCCAAAAGCACCTACAATCCTTTCACTCTCTCTCCAGTTCCTTTCTTGCCAGCTCTGAACTACAATTCCCACTTCGCCCCCGGTGCAAAGCGGCGGTTCGAGTCCGCGGAAGGGGAGCCGGGTCTCGTTGGGACTCCCAACTCCCATCATCCCCCTGGCCATTGGGCCACGCTGGCTGGGGCTGATGGGAGTTGTAGTACGTCAACATCGGGTTGAGGGAAGCCATTCTCGGCTGCTGGCCCAGAAAACAAGGGAGCAAAGTGACTTTTCTGTAAAATGGGCACAAGGGATGTTGGGTCACCATTGGCTTTTAATTCCGTCAGTTTGGGAGTGACAAGAAACGCCCCCCCTCACAAATGGGGACTTTTAAGGGGTGGTGATGGCTTGTTTTAAGGGAGACCCCCTGGTTGGTGGGGGGAAACCCCAAATATATATATTTTTAAGTTCGATAAGGCAGGTAAGCAATGGGAACTAGAGAACAGCACCAGAGCCCCTTCCCATGAAGCCCGTTCCTCTCTCGCGATGAAGTAAAGTTCAGAAACTGACCCCCCTCCAAACAAAGAAGCCACTTTATTGTGGAATTTGTGAGTGGGCAGGATTATGGGAAACAGGCCAAAGGTTGGTTTGGTTTGGTGGGGACACCAGCCATAGCTGTCAACTTTCCCCCTTTTAAAAAAAGGGAAATTCCATTATTCCGAATGGGATTCCTCGCGAGAAAAGGGAAGAGTTGACGGCTATGCTTGCCACACCCCATACCCACCCACAAATACAAGCACACACCCAAACCCCAAATGAAATTCTTCCCTTTGCAATAAAAATTCTTCTAAATCTCAGTAAATCTGGCTGCATCGGGGGCAGGGGGGGGCATAATGTTATTGTTATTGTTTGTTTCCCTTCCAAAAAAGAAAAGGAGGAAAAAAAACAGAGGGAAAGGTAAAGGAAGAAGGAAGCGAAAATTGTGATGATTTCGGAAAACAAGAAGGGGGGTGCGCTTTCCTAAAAAAAAAAAAAAGGAAAAAAAGGGGGGAGTGGGGAGGGTTGCTTTTTTCCCAAAAGTTTATATATTATTTGTTCTGGTTTCTTTTCTTTTCTTTAATCAATATATATATATATATTTTTTAAAAAGAAGAAGAAGAAGTAAAAAACCAAAAAACCAAAACCAAAAAAAAAGGAAAATATTTTGTTTTTGTTTTGTTTTTTTAAAAAAGCAAGATTTGTGAAACATGCAGGAAAAATACCTTCGTCTGGAGAGGGATTGTTAGTTGACACCTCCTCACGCTTTTTCGTGAGCGGACCTAAGAGCAAGAAAAAAGAAGAAAAAAGAAAAATGGGACAAGGGGGTAAAAAGAGAGAGAAAGATCAAGAACAAAAAAAAGAGATCGGGTTGTGTTTTTTTCCGTGTTTTTTTTTTCCGTCTGGTTCATCAAAAAGGGGGAAAAAAGCAATATTTCTTTTTCTTTCTTTTAGCAAAATACAAACAATTTTCGTTTTTAAAGGTTATTGTTTCCCCCCCTGGGTTTGTGTGTGTGTGTGTTGCTGTTGTTGGGATATTTTTATTTATTTTTTCTTCCCCCCCCCACCGAAAAAAGCATATATATATATATATATATATATATATATATATATATATATATATAAGATTTATATATATGACACAGAATTATAGAGAAACCGGACGCTGTGAAATTAAAAGTTGGTTAGAGACGAACCAGGTTGGGAGGGGTGGGGTGGGGGGGGTTAGATCCCGAAATGGATAACAGAACCATATGGACTACCTCGGAGGGAGAAGTTCTTTGCTTGCGGTTCCTGCATCGCAGGGGGTTGGGCTAGATGACCCCTGGTGGGCCCTCTCAAGCCTACGACCTCGGGAGGTGTTGCGCTCTCCTCCATTGGAGGCTTTGAAGCAGAGGGCCGTCTGTGGGGGATCCTGCAAGATGAGATTTCCCTGCATCGCAAGAGGGGGTGGGGTTGGACTGGATGACATTTGGGGCTCCCATTCCAGCTTTACCATTCAACCCCCCCCCCCGGGAACAGCGGCCGGGGAGACGGCAGACAAACTCACTTACTTAAGGGCTACACCAAATTCCTGCATTCGCAAGGGTCTTTAAATCGGAAACGGGCATCTTAAGAAACCCGTGCGCCTGCAAAAACCGTCCTGTTTTATCATCGGTGCTTTCCCGCCCCCAAAAGAAAATGTTTAGGGGTACTCTCGTTTTGACTCGAGAAAATTGCCATTTTAGAGTTCAAATCGAGGGAAATGAATACAGCAAATGGACAAAAGCACAAAGATTCACAAAATGTTTAGGGCTCTGCGCACCTCCAGGAAAAAAATATTGTGCATTTTTTTACTGCAAACAGCCCTTGTGATCCCCGGATGAAGGGTCGTACCTTGGATCTCGGACACCTCGGCTCCCGAACGAAACCGGCTCCCGAACAATCGAAAACCCAGAAGTGAGTGTTCCAGTTTCCGAAGCCGAACGTCCGGCGGGGGGGCAACTTCCGATTGGCTGCAGGGGCTGCTTCCTGCGGCCAATCGGAAGCCGCGCTTTGGTTCCCGAACGTTTCGGAAGCCAAACGGAACTCCCGGAACGGATTCCGTTCGACTTCCGAGGTATACGGCTGTATGGAAATTTAATAATAAACGAATGGCGGCAGCATCTCCTCGTGTAACCGCTCAGAAATGCTAAAAACGCTAAGCGGTTTTAAATAAAATGAAATGAAATAAAATATGCTTCTATGTGGCTGATTCCTATTGTCAGGATCGAGTCACTAACCCACTTCCCGGGTTGTGGTTGTGGTTGTTTACGGCCTTTAATAGGTGTGTGACATCATTTCACAGTCATGCAGAGGGTCAGTTCGCCTGGCTGCTAACCGGAAGGTTGGCGGTTCGAGCCCACCCACGGGCGGCTGTGGGCAGGGACCCCGCATCGCAGGGGGTTGGGCTAGATGGCAGCTCAGGGTCCCCCTTCCAACGTGATAATTCTATGAGAAAGCAGGCGTTCCACAGGTGCAGTCCCCCTACGCAGGCAGAACTGTGTGTGGAAGCTGCACCCGTTGGACTCCTGCCTGCGTCCCAAGCATCCTTCCGGAAGATGTGGGAGGAATGAACCGGGAAGCAAAGAGGACGGTGGTGATGACTGGAGAGGGAGGGAGAAGGCAGAAAGCGACAGAAAGCGGGAGCGAACCGGGAGCTCTTTTTAATTGGTGTCCTAGAGAAAAGGTTCATCTCTCCGCGGCGAAGCCAAGAGCCCAGCGGGACGCAGGAAAGAGGCGCCGAGGCGGGATCCGCGGCGTCTGGGAGGCAGATGGGAGAGGGGGGGCGTGTGTAGCTGCCGCAAAGCCGCAGGACGTCGGGAGGGATCCATAAGGTCATCCATCTCAACCCCCTGCAGCAGGAGGAAGGGGTGTCGACAGGCAGCGCCGCCTGAAGAGCGCTGAGCTGGGGGAGGAAGCACAGGAAGGGGGCAAAGGAAATGTCGATGCCCCCCAGGGCCCCACTGAGCCCGATCCTGTCCCTTCCCGGAGAAGGGGGTCGGACTCTTAAGCCCAGGAGGGGAGAGGCATCTGCCTGCATCTCCAAGGAGGAGGTGCGGAAGGCAATGCAAGCAGGCCCCTCTGGATCTCTGGAACTCCCCGCTGCAGGAAGAGCCGAGAGAGTTTTCCAGGAAGGCCACGAAGGATCTGAGGTGGGGGAGCTGCAACCGAAGGGAAATCCTATGCCGAGAGAATGGAGGGAGAGTTTTGGGGGACGGGGAAAGGAAAGGCGAAAGGCTTGGCTCAGCTCGGCCGGCCAAAATCTGGGGCAGCGCGGCAGCTGGGGCAACTTCCGAGCGTCTCCCTTCCCCGTCTGCTCCCTGACGTGACGGGGAACTGGGCATTTGCGGATTAAGACAGAAGGATTTTTCACGGGCTGGCGACTCGCCCCGGGGCAGCAGCCGCCACCGCTCTATAAAGAGAGCAACGAGAGGGAGGGCTTAGCGGGAGAGCGAAAAACAGGGAGAGGTAGGGAGAGAAGGAGAGAGGGAGGGAAGGGTGGACGGAGGGAGGGAGGGGGCTAACCACAAGTGCCCCATCACCCTCCTGACCTGCGCTACTTTCTCGGGGCAAGCCCGCGGATCCTGCCTCTCTGCCCTGACATCGCCCCTCTTCTTCCACCAGCCCACAATTCAAAGCACGGCCTTCTCTCTTGACTCTCTCGGGAATTCCTGTGGCACGCGGTTCCGGAGGTTAACGGCCGTTCATGCAGAGAACGACGACGAAAAAGGGAAAGAGGAGGCTCCTGGTGTTTTGGGCCGACCCAAAGGTGGCTGAACCCAGCTACTTATCAAAGGACCCGATCCAATGGAATTTAGCTCGTGTTGCAGAGGGTTGGTCTAGATGACCCTTGGGGTCCCTTCCAGCTTCTGTGATTCTATATGAATGCATGCGGCTTCCCACTGGATCAGACTATAGCAGCCTTTGCCAACCTGGTGCCCTCCAGATGTTGGGGGGGGAATTTTATCTGCCATCGGGTCCGTCCAACATGGCAGCGGTCAGGGATAATGGGAGTTGTAGTCTGACGCCTGGAGGGAACGAAAGATTAGGGAAGACTGCCGCGGAGGTGTCCCTGAGATTAAATTTTGCCATAAATGTCTGGTGTGTGTGTGTGAAGATTATTTTCCCCTATTGGGGAGGGGTGGAATTGACCCTCAAAATTGAATTTAAACATCCATACAGACAAACCTTATCTGCATTCCTGTATTTTTATCTGTAAGTCGTCTTGAGACCCATACTGGGGAGAAGGTGGGATTTAAAATTTAAAAATATATATTTTAAAGAAAATTTGTCCAGAGGGGTTACTCTGAGGAGGCCCAGGCTTCCATACTCATTTCCTACAGCTGCATGTAATAATAATAATAATAATAATAATAATAATAATAATAATAATAATAATAAAAAATTATTTTTACCCCACCCATCTGGCTGGGTTTCCCCAGGCACTCCTCTGGGCAGCTTCCAACAAAATGTTGAAAATACAATAAAACACCAGGCATTAAAAGGTTCCCTAAACGGACGGATGGACGACTTCCCTATCAAACAGGAACATCAAAAGATCCAGGCTGCAGGATCAGGCCAATGGCCCACCTAGGCTGCATTCATGCCAAATGTTAAAAGTGCTGCGATACCTCTTTAAACAGTCATGGCTTCCCCCCAAAGGATTCTGGGAGCTGTAGTCCGTTAACGGTGCTGAGAGCTGTGTGGAGACCCTCGCTATTCCCTTCAGAGAACTGCAATCCCCAGAGTTCCCTGGGAAGAGGGACTGGCTGTTAACCCTCTCTGGGAATGGTAGCTCCGTGAGCGGGAACGGCGGAGTCTCCTCACCACACTCAGCCCCCTTGACAAACTACAGCTCCCAGAATCCCTTGGGAGAAGACGTGCCAGTTTGACCTCCCAACGCCACTTCCCAGGGAACTCTGGTTTGTTTGTTTTTGCTCTGTGAGGGGGAAGAGGGGTGTCTCCTCACTATTCTCAGCACCCTCAACCAAACTACAGTTCCCAGGATTCCTTTGGGAGAAGCCAGGACTTTCAAGCGTTCAATGAATGTGGCCCTAGGCCAGTCTTTCCCAAACTTGGGTCTCCAGCTGGACTACAACTCCCATCGCCCGTAGCTAGCAAGACCAGTGGTCGGGGATGATGGGAATCGTAGTCCTGGAGACCCAAGTTTGGGAAACCGCACGGTGGGGCAGATTCAGTTCGGGGGCTTCCAGTTGCTGGCTCCTCTTTAAATGGAGCTATCCCACACCTGGCCTGGCATTAAATTTACCTGTACCTGCTCAGATTGGCTAACCCCCCCCCCCACCAAAACCCAAGCCGCCAACCCTCTTTCTCCTTCTCCTGTGGGCCTCCTACCCCCACTACAGACCCTCCAAGAGTCCCTATTTTCCAGGGTTATCCCCAGCTGTGATACCTTCCGCTCCGAGATATTTGGGCCTCTTGTGTTTTCTATCCAGGACCCTCCAAGTGTTCCTATTTTCCAGGGACAGTCCCTGTTTTACAGAAGCCATTCCGGTTTCTGATTTGATCCCGGAATGTCCCACTTTTCCTTAAAGGGGTAAAGGGACCCCTGACCGTTAGGTCCAGTCGTGTCCGACTCTGGGGTTGCGGCGCTCATCTCACTTTACTGGCCGAGGGAGCCGGCGTACAGCTTCCCGGTCATGTGGGCAGCATGACTAATCCGCTTCTGGCGAACCAGAGCAGCGCACGGAAACGCCGTTTACCTTCCCGCCGGAGTGGTACCTATTTATCTACTTGCACTTTGATGTGCTTTTGAACTGCTAGGTGGTCAGGAGCAGGGACCGAGCAATGGGAGCTCACCCCGTCGCGGGGATTCGAACCGCCGACCTTCTGATCGGCAAGCCCTAGGCTCTGTGGTTTCTCTGTTCCGGGAAGTTTTTAATCTGTGACATTTTAACGTATCCTAATATCTGTTGGAAGCCGCCCAGAGCGGCTGGGGAAACCCAGCCAGATAGGCGGGGTACAAATAAATTATTATTATTATTATTATTATTATTATTATTATTATTATTATTAAAACCACAGCGCCACCCGCGTTTCCTTAGTTTCTTTAGGACGTCCCTATTTTCATTGGAGAAATGCTGGAGGGTATGGAGTTATCCGACCCCCGAGCCGTCCAAAGGCAATCCTGTATAAGGAACGCTTGTTGTTTTTTAAATGCTTTATTACGTTTTTTATATATGTCGGAAGCTGCCCAGAGTGGCCGGGGCGACCCAGGAAGACTTGCGGGGTATAAACAGCAAAACTACTGCGATGGAACGGGACGTCCCTATTTTCACCGGAGAAATGTTGCATCCCCGCTGCCTCGGCCTCGTCCAGGTGAGGACAGGTGAGGGCATCCTTGCGGAGGCTGGACCAGGGAGACGCGAGAGCCTCTTCGCCGCTCAGGTGGGGAGATGGAGTGGGGGGGGGGGAGGAGCAGAAGGCAGGGATCCCAAATGGGACCTGACATTTCTCTGCGACGCCCCGGGCGGCAGCTGGGGAAAAGCATGCCACACGGAGGGGAGGGAGAGAGAGAGAGAGAGAGAGAGAAGATGTGGGGCACGGGGTGGGGGGCGAGGGGCAGAGTGTGGGGTTGCGGGGTAGGGAGGCCGGGGTGTGTGTGTGTAGGAACAGGGGCTGCCTCTGCCAGGAGCAGGTGCCCCACCACGCGGGGGGAAAAGACGCTCCGATGCCTTGTGTGTGTTTTTCTGCCTAGCGGTTTGGGATTTGCTCCCCCCACTTCTTTAAATGCAACCCCCCCCCTTTTCCCGGCCGTTGCCAAGGAAACTGGCTTAGCAATGCTGCAAAAAAAGAGAGAGGGATGGCTTGGTGGGAGATGGAAGGGGTGGCGTGGGGGGGGGGAGAGAGAAGAGGCAGCTGGTTTCTCCTCCTCCTCCTCCTCTTTCCCGCCATCCCTCCCTCGCCGTTCTCCGCCCCGACCGGCTAAGCCCCCCAACCCCTGACCCTGAAGTTAGTGGGGCGGTTGTAGGGTGAGCGTCGAGGGTGAAATGCTGGAAGGAAGGGGGGAAACATGGCCTCGGGGAGACCCCAAAGGGCCGCAGCAAAGGATTCTGGGAGCCAGAGCCCACTGGGTTTTTGGGGAGAGGAGCCCCCCTGGTTCCTAGAAGGATGCAGCTCATCGCTAGACCCGGGGCCGCAGCTTAGGGGCGGGACACCTGCTTGGCACGCAGAAGGCTCCATCCCTGGGGAGCGTCCTTCAGGTAGGCCTGGGGTCCCCGTGTCGTCCCCAGGGCTGCTGCCAGCCCGTGTAGGCTGCACTGAGCTGCAGAGGTCTGGCTTTAGGTATAAGGCATTTCCCTGTCTTCGTACATCTTGAGCTGCTCAGGGGGACAGCTGATGCTTGGAGTGTAGAAGGCCCCGGGTCCGATCTCTGGATAGGTAAAGGAGCCCTAGCAAGCCGCTGCTGCCAGTCAGAGCAGGCAACGCTCTGCTAGATAGGCCGATTTGGTCTGAGACTGGGATTGCTCCGTTGGTGGATCATGAGAAGAAGAATAGTTTTATTATTTGCAGCATCTGACAGGATGCATCTGAGGTTCTTAAATAGGGGTTGGATAGGAACCTGCCAGGCATTCTTTAGCTGAGACGCCTGCATAGCAGGGGGCTGGACTAGATGACTCACGGGGTCCCCATCCAATGCTGTGATCTGGAGCAGAAAACTCAGGTTCGCAAGCTCCAGTCCATCTTTCCCCAACCTGGCGCTGCCTCCCTGATAACGTCTGGACTACAACTCCCATCAGCCTGTGGTCCAAAAGATCTGGAAGGCGTCCGTTTGGGGGAGAGCGAATCCTGCACTTATTCGACCCTAGCTGGGGAAAACGGAATGAAATCAGGTGTGGGATTTCCATTCCTCCCCGAAGGAGAGCAGCTGCGCATTCAGGGTGAGCCTGAGGGTGTGAGATGCATCAGGCAGAAGAGGCCGCTGTCGATGGCCGCTAGCCGGGATGGCTCTGCTTCTGAATCCCACAGGAGAGGAGGGTTGCTCTAGAACTCGGGACCCGCTTGTGAGTTTCCCGCGAGAGACGCATCTGTTTGGCCACTGCGAGAAGACGGTGCTGGCCTAGGTGAGCCTTTGGCCTGGCCTTAGGGCTACTGGCACAGCTCGGTCAGTAGAGCACGAGGCTCTTGGTCGCAGGGTTGTGGGTTCGAGTCCCACGCTGGGCAAAAAAATTCCTGCTTTGCCGGGGGTTGGACTAGATGACCCTCGGTGTTCCCTTCCAACTCTTCCATTCTAGGATGCTTACGTTCTGCTTGTGGGCTTCCTATGGGGGGCATCGACCTGGCCACTTCGAGAACAGGATGCATTTTGGAATTATTATTATAAGCCTTTTAAACATTTGTTTCTGGACATTTGGCTCAGTGGCATCCTCTTCGGGCTCTGGGAAGGGTCTCCTCGCGAGCCACGAGGATTTTCCAGCTCTCTCCCGCCACTTCTGGGCTTGAATTGAATCATTTCTTTAATTTGCACAGATGGGGAGTTGCCTGTAATTGCCACCGTTAACTTTTATAATAATAGCCCAGTATACCTTTTCCATTTCCCCCTGCTTTTCGATTTCCCTTCCACATTATAATCAGTCAATCGATTCCCAACAGACTCACAGAACCAGAGAGTCAGAAGGGACCCTGACGGTCATCTAGTCTAACCCCCTGCAATGTAGGGATGTGCCGCCGACCCTGATGGGGGGATCGAACCCGCAACCTTGGTGTCACCAGCACTACGCTCTAACCAACCGAGCTGGTTCAACTAAACCAGGTAAAGACAAACTCGGCCCTACAGATGTTTTGGGACTACAACTCCCATGATCCCTAGCTAACAGGACCAGTGGTCAGGGATGATAGGAATTGCAGTCCCAAAACACCTGGAGAGCAGAGTTTGCTTATTCCTGAACTAAAAAGGTAAAGGTAAAGGGACCCCTGACAGTTAAGTCCAGTCGCGAACGACTCTGAGGTTGCGGCGCTCATCTCGCTTTACTGGCTGAGGGAACCGGCGTTTGTCCGCAGACAGTTTTTTGGGTCATGTGGCCAGCATGACAAAGCCGCTTCTGGTGAACCAGAGCAGAGCATGGAAACGACATTTACCTTCCCGCTGGAGTGGTACCTATTTATCTGCTTGCACTTTGACGTGCTTTCGAACTGCTAGGTTGGCAGGAGCAGGGACCGAGCAACGGTAGCTCACCCCATCGCGGGGATTCGAACCGCCGACCTTCTGATCGGCAAACCCTAGGCCCTGTGGTTTAGACCACAGCGCCACCCGCGTCCCATATGCCTGAACTAAACCGTTCTTTTAAAAATTATAATAACAAAGGATGCTGGTCTAGCTGCTCCGATCCTGCAGAGCTCTTCCGATCGCAAAAGCACTCTGCACATGCCCAGGGGTGCTGCTCAAACTGTTTCTCCAGCAGCCAGGAACCTAGCGATTTGAGGGATTTGGGGTTACACAGGGGAGGCTGGTAGAGCTAAAGACGAGGAATAAATTATGATGGTTGTTATTATTATTATTATTATTATTATTATTATTATTATTATTATTTAAAAGAAATGGTTCCCTGACTCCCTGACCTACCGCGCTGGAGAGGGGAGTGGGGAGAGGGGCGAGACAGCTGGCGGGGGGAGGGTTGGGGGGGGGCTCGTCCGTTTCCGCTCGCCCTCCCCCCTTTGCACCCTTACCGTCCTCCATGGGGACGTAGATGTTGAGGTACAGGCAGTCTTCGCTCTGGTTCTGGACGTATCCTGCCACAATCTCCAGATTCTCGGTGAACCAAACCGGCAGCATGATGCCCGGGAGCATTCCGTGGATGTTCTGGGGGCAGACGGGGGCGAAGGCCGTGGCGTTCCGCACCTCGGACCAGGAGGCGGGCGCCTCGGGGGGCTGGAATCGTCTCTCGCCGACGGGCGGCGTGGCGTACGGGATGCCCAGGTACTGCACCACGGGTCCGAGGATTTCGTTGTTGAGGTCTTTCTTGATCCCCCGCAGCTTCCCGTAGTTGGTGGGCACCACGGGGTACTTGTCCTCGGGCTTCTGCCCCGAAAGGGGCAAGGAGCGCAGAGCCAGGCCCAGCAGCCAGAAGAGGAGGGCCGAGCCCGTGCGGAGATTCAGCACCCGCAGGACGAGCCTCGAGGGCGGGAGGAACATGGCGGACGCGGCGGTGGGGTGGCGGTGGGGTGGGCAACGGATGCTGGGGCGGGCGGGGCGGGGCTGGGGGGGATTGGGGAGAGGAAGGAGCGTCCTCGCGCGAGGAGCGGGCGAAGAGGAGGGTAGAGGAAAGGGGCGCGAGCCGGGCGCCCGCAGGAGCAGCAGCAGAAGAGGAGCAGGAGGAGGCAGAGGAGGAAACCACCAGGAGAGCGGCCCGAGAGGAGAGGATTAAGAAGCCCGGAGGTCTTAGCGAGAATCGCAGGAGGGTTTTCCGGCAGAAGAAAGGCGTCTGTTGCGTTCCATCGTGGCCCGGGAGAGCGAGAAGCGTCCAGCCAGACTTGAGAAACGCACCTAGAGGTCAAGAGATGGGGGGGGGGGAGGGAGGGGGGAGAATCGAAGGGAGGGGTGAATAAGAGGCAAAAAAAGGGAGAAACGGAAAGGAAACAGGATGGGTGGAGGGAAGGAGAGAAAGAAAGGGGTTTTAAGAAAGAAGCCATCCTCCGTTCATTAAACCCTCAGTTAGTTTTCTTCGCCTAAAATTGACACACCATAGATTTAAAGCAGAGTTTCCCCCTTTTTAAAAAAATGATTCTGGGAATTATAGTTCCGAAGGGGCAAACTACAGTTCCCAGGATTCTTGGAGGGGATGGGGAATGTGCTTTAAATGTACAGTACACACAGCTCCCACCCCCCAAACCCCTTTACCTTCCCCTAAGTGCTGCCCCCTCACTTCCAAAATATTTTATTATTTTTTGGCTTGAGAACTGATCTGCATATTGACTTTATGTATATTGCGCATGTATCTTTCACGATCTCCTTCGCATTTTGCTTGTCTTCTCTCCCCCGCTATTTGTAAGGCCTCATTGGACAGCCACTTTGCTTTCTTGCATTTCTTTTTCATTGGGATGGTTTTCGTTGCTGTCTCCTGTATAATGTTACGAGCCTCCACCCTGAACGACTGAACAACAACAAATATTGTGCATGATTACATAACAATGTTTTATGCACTTCACACTTCATGAGGAAGTTTAGGACCAAAAGTGAGATTGTTCCCTTAAGGGAAAACAGGTCCATTTGGACAAAATATCTCCTCTCCCTCCTTGCAAAACTATTCCATTAACCACACTTCCATGGGAGTGACGGACCACGAAACCAAATGCAACCTGAGAACATAAGGATCAGGCCAGCGGCCCATGTAGTCCAGCGTCCTGTTCTCACAGCGGCCAACCAAATGCCCATTCTGGGAAACCCGCGAACAGGATTCGAACACAAGAGCCGCTCTCCCGCTCCTGAGGTTCCCCGCAACTGTGATTCGGAACTTTTTATTGTCTCCAACCATGAAGACAGAACACAGCGGGCGACACCAGCCCTCTCCTCCTCCACGAATAGGTCCTATCTTCTTTCAAAGCCATCCCAGTTGGTGGCCTCCTGTGGCAGGGAGTTCCACAATTTAACTACGTGCCGAAGGACTTCCTGTTATCCGTCCCGAATAGCCCGACCCTCGGCTTCGTTGGACGTCCGCTGGTTCCGATGTTTACGAGACAGGAGAACCAACAGATTCAAAGGAGATTCCGACCAGGAAGAAGTTTCTGATGGCAGCAGCTGTTCGACAGTGGAACAGACTGCCACAAGAGGTGATGGACTCTCCTTGGAGGTTTTTAAGCAGAGGTTAGATGGCCGTCTGTCAGGGATGCTGAGATTCCTGTGCAGGGGGAAACCTTCTGATTCAAAGAATCACAGAATCGTAGGCACCCCACGAATCATCTAGTCCAACCCCCTGCAATGCAGGAATCTCAAAATCTCCAGGACACATGGCAATCCAACCTCTGTTTAAAAACCTTCAAGGAAGGAGAGACCACAACCTCTTTGGACAGAGGTAATCATCATGGGATTTTACTTTCTTGGGCTTCATGATCACTGCAGATGGTGACAGCAGTCACAAAATTAAAAGACGCCTGCTTCTTGGGAGAAAAGCAATGACAAACCTAGACAGCATCTTAAAAAGCAGAGACATCACCTTGCCGACAATGGTCTGTATAGTTAAAGCTATGGTTTTCCCAGTAGTGATGTATGGAAGTGAGAGCTGGACCATAAAGAAGGCTGATCGCCGAAGAATTGATGCTTTTGAATTCTGGTGCTGGAGGAGACTCTTGAGAGTCCCATGGACTGCAAGAAGATCAAACCTCTCCATTCTTAAAGAAATCAGCCCTGAGTGCTCACTGGAAGGACAGATCCTGAAGTTGAGGCTCCAGTACTTTGGCCACCTCATGAGAAGAGAAGACTCCCTGGAAAAGACCCTGATGTTGGGAAAGATGGAGGGCACAAGGAGAAGGGGACGACAGAGGATGAGATGGTTGGACAGTGTTCTCGAAGCTACTAACATGAGTCTGACCAAACTGCGGGAGGCAGTGGAAGACAGGAGTGCCTTGCGTGCTCTGGTCCAGGGGGTCACGAAGAGTCGGACACAACTAAACAACTAAACAACAACAACAACAGCAACAACAATCATCATGGACTTTCCTGGACATGCCTCTTTCAATTCTGATTTCTTCCGAAACCAGGTATGTGCGTTTGCGTGCGCACATGCAGGTAAGCAGCCATTTTGGGGCGCGACACAAACCCACCGTTCCCTTGAACCTCCACCCCAGGCAGACTGGAGTGCGTATCGTTTCCCACGCCGAACCCGATCCCGGCGGGATTCTGCACTGCGCCGGGAGAAGCGCCGTCCTCTCCCGCCTCCCCGTTTCCAACCGTACCAATCCTCCCCGGTGGATTCTACCAGGTCTTTAATTAAATAAAACCCGAGCTTTTTTGTTTATCATTCACAATGTGGCAATTAGAGGCAGGAACGTGTAATTAGTACCAAATTGTGTCTGGGAGAATCCAAAAGGCCCAGAGAGGGGGGGGGAGGCGGTGCTGGGAGCGCGTGCCAGAACCCGACGCCATCAGAACAGCCGACGGACGGACGGACGGAAAGACGGACACTTCGATGCAGGGGAAGGCGAGGCAGAACAACACAGAAGCTTGGCGCCGGCCTCCTCCCGACTTGGTGCCCAGCAGGCGGCCTGGACTACAACTCCCATGAGCCCCTGGGAGGCTGATGAGAGCACAGCGGGTGTGCGATGCAGGGGACGTTGAGAATTGCATTCCCTGTGTATCTAGAAGAGAACGGTACAATTCCAGGATCCCACGTTCTTTCCGTCCAAAGGGGGGAATGTCAAAGCGTGAGTCAGCAGTGTGATGCAGCAGCAAGAAAAGCCAACGCTATTCCAGGCTGCATCAGCCGAGGTCTAGCGTCTCGGCCCCGTTCTGGGCGCCACAATTTAAGAAGGGTGTCGGCAAGCAGGAGGGCGCTGCAGAGGAGGGTGGCCAAAACGATATATTTATTTAATTTGTTCGGCTTATACACCGCCCTATACCCGGAGGTCTCAGGGCGGTTCACAACAAGAGCACAACATATCAAATCAAACCGAAATCAATAAACCAATTTTATTTTAAAAAATCAACCCCCAAAAGAACCACATTCTAAAAGCGTGTTGGATGTCCAGAAGATCAACCAAAGGCCTTGTTTCAGCCAGAAATGATATTAAAAGTTTATTAAACTGTGCGAGAAAAATAAACAGTGTAATGAGAATGATTGGAAGGCTGACATCCAGAAGTTTTAATTAAGTGTTAATCAAGAAGAGGGTGTTCCTATTTGTATATAGCATTCCCCTTATATTTCTTTCTTTCTTGCATTCTCGTATTCTTATTTTCTTCTACTTTTCTGCTCCTGCCAACCTAGCAGTTTCATATTTTGTTTTCTTTTCGATTTGTTATTGAAACGAACTTGTATATTCTTGTATATGTCTGTATTTTCTTTAAAATTAATAAAAGTTTAAAAAATAAATAAATAAATAAGATCAACCAAAGGCCTGGTGAAAAAGGAGCATTTTTGCCTGGTGCCTAAAGGTGTATAATGAAGGCGCCAGGCAAACTTCCCGGGGGGGGGGGGAGCATCCCTCAGACGGGGAGCCACTGCAGAGAAGGCCCCGTTCTTGTGTTGCCACCCTCCGGACCTCTCAAGGAGGAGACACACGAAGGAGGGTCTCAGAAGATGATCCCAGGGTTCGGGTCGGTTCATTTGGAAAGAGGCGGTCCTTTAGGTCTTGCGCTCCTGGGCTATTTAAGGCTTTCTAGGTCAAAACCAGCACTTTGGATTGGGCCCGGAAACTTATTGGTAGTCAGCGCAGTCGGGCCAGGATCGGTGCAATATGCTCAAACCGTCTTGCTCCGGTGAGCAACCTGGCCGCTGAATTCTGCACCAACTGAAGTTTCCGAACCGTCTTCAGAAGCAGCCCTACGTCATCTAACCTTGAGGTTACCAGAGCATAGGACCCTCGTACCTAAGGGACCGCCTCTCCTGGTATGTCCCGTGTAGGACCTTAAGGTCCTCAAATAATAATTTGTTGGAGGTCTCGAGCCACAAGGATGCTAGGTTGGCCTCAACTAGATCCAGGGCCTTCTCAGTACTGGCCCCGACTTGGTGGAACGGTCTGGCACAAGAGACCAGGGCCCTGCGGGATTTGGCATCTTTCCGCAGGGCCTGCAAGACGGAGCTGTTCCACCTGGCCTTTGGGACGGTTTCAGCTTAACCCTGATGTTTCGTTCTGTTATGGTGTGATTGGTGGGCTACTTAAAAACAAGGCTGCCGTCTAAATGGAATTTTAAATTGTATTTTTAATCTGCTTTTTAATGAATCGTTTTTATGTTTTGTTGTGATTTTATTGGCGTTAGCCGCCCCGAGCCCGGTTTTGGCGGGGAAGGGTGGGGTATAAATATATTATTATTATTATTATTATTATTATTATTATTATTATTATTATTATTATTATTGACAATAGTAGTTAGGCTATCCCTGTCCGGATAGGGGCGCAGATGGGTCACTGATGGAAGGCACTGGGTCTGGAAACTGAGCCTGATGAGGAACGGTTGAAGTAACTGGGTACGTTTAGCCTGGGAAAGAGGAGACTGAGAGGAGATAGGAGAGACATCTCATGGCTGTCACAGGGAAGATGGAGCAAGCCTGTTTTCTCCTTCTCCGTAGGGCAGGACCCCAAGTCGATTTGAATGACAAGCAAGGAGATTAAGGCCGAACAGGAGGAAGGACTTTGTGACAGTAATGGAGTGGTCTCCCTTGGGATCTCATGGGCTCTCCTTCCTTGGAGGTTTTTAAGCAGAGGTCGGGTGGCCATCTGTCCAGGATACTTTCGCTGGGATTCCTGCATTGCAGGGGGTTGGACTAGATGACCCCCGGGGGACCTTTCCCCCTCTAGAATTCTACGGTTCACTTATTTGTTATTGCCTCATCAGCAGTGTGGAAACAAAGGATGCGATGGATTCAAACGATTCCCCTTCCCCGCTAAAAAAAAAAACCACATTGAGACACTTCGCACACACACACACACACCGCAAAACCAGCATGATTATTAAGAATAACCGGGCAAATTATAACAATACCAATCTTTCTGTGTTTCGAAAGCACTATATAAATGCTAATTATTACTGCTGGTTATTATTCCCCTTTTAGAGGCGCCTTGGTCCAACCAGCTCCCTTCCCATGAGAAAGCCTCCAGTGCTTTATGAGAGGCAGTGCAGCACAATGGTTAGAGTGCTGGACTAGGGCATGGGGCAGACCAAGGTTGAAGTCTCTTAGCCTACCCTACCTCGCAGGGTCGTTGTAATGGGGAAGGGGAGAACCCTGTCTGCGCCACCTTGAGATCCTTGGAGGGATATGAATGCAATAAATACATAATTGTAATAATATATTTCTTACATGCGTTAGCCGGATCCCAGCCTGTTGCCTCCCAGCTGTTTTGAACTAAAACTCCCAACAGCACCCAGCCAGTGTAATCGTCGGGCTGATGGGAGCTTGGCTGCACTGACGCGGTTGAGATAGAGGCCCGTTTTTATTTTATTTCTTTATTAAATTTCTGTTCTCGCCCTTCCTCCCAAAGGAGCCCAGGGCAACGCTGTACCTATTTATCTATTTAGGCAAATTTGCATCCTCCTTAACTGTAGCAGTCTCTGGAAAAACTCGGCGCAATGAAAATAAAAAACGAGCTGAAACGCTAAAATCAGAATTCAACTAAAAAGCTTGCTGGGATTTTTATTTTATTTTTAAAAAAGAATTCACTAAGCACCGGAGGTTCAACTGTCTGAATGCTCTGCCTCTGCGGTTTGAGGCAGCGATGTTTCCGAATCCCAGTTGCTGGAAAACACAAGAGGGGAGAGCAGGTCTTGTGTTCGAATCCTGCATGCGGGTTTCCTACGGTGGGCACCTGGTGGGCCACTGTGAGAACAGGATGCAGGACTAAGATGAGCCGCTGGCCTGATCCAGCAGGCTGCGCTTACGATCTTAATTTCTAGAGAAGCGTGCTGGTAACAGCCTTTACCCCCAAATGACCGCAAGATATTAAGCCATCAGTTTTCAGAGAATGTACTCTGCGGGACACTGTAGCACATGAAGTCGAATCGCAGCTTCCCACTTCTGATCTCCGGACACGACTTTTTAAGCAGGAATGAATATATATATATATATATATATATATATATATATATATATATATATATATATATATATAAATAATCTGGTGGCGCTGTGGTCTAAACCACAAAGCCTAGGGCTTGCCAATCAGAAGGTCGGCGGTTCGAATCCCCGCAACGGAGTAAACTCCCGTTGCTCCGTCCCTGCTCCCGCCAACCTAGCAGTTCGAAAGCATGTCAAAGTGCAAGTAGATAAATAGGTACTGCTCTGGCGGGAAGGTAAACGGCGTTTCCGTGCACTGCTCTGGTTTCGCCAGAAGCGTTTTAGTCATGCTGGCCACATGACCCAGAAGCTGTACGTCGGCTCCCTCGGCCAGTAAAGTGAGATGAGCGCCGCAACCCCAGAGTTGGACACGACTGGACCTAATGGTCAGGGGTCCCTTTACCTTTACCATATATAATCTAGGGGACGCGGTTGGCGCTGTGGTCTAACCCACTGAACCTCTTGGGCTTGCCAATCAGAAGGTCAGTGGTTCAAATCCCCATGACAGGGTGAGCTCCCGTTCCTCGGTCCCTGCTCCTGCCAACCTAGCAGTTCGAAAGCACGTCAAAGTGCAAGTAGATAAATAGGTACCGCTTCGGCGGGAAGGTAAATGGTGTTTCCGTGCGCTGCTCTGGTTCGCCAGAAGCGGCTTAGTCATGCTGGCCACATGACCCAGAAACTGTCTGCGGACAAAAGCCGGCTCCCTCAGCCAGTAAAGCGAGATGAGTGCCGCAACCCCAGAGTCGTCCACGACTGGACATAACAGTCAGGGGTCCCTTTACTTTGGTGCCAGGCAAACCTCCCTGGGGAGAGCATCCCAAAGACAGGGAGCCACTGCAGAGAAGGCCCTGTTCTCGTGTTGCCACCCTCTGGACCTCTCGAGGAGGAGGTACACGATCATCAGAAGATGATCTCAGGGTCCGGGTCGGTTCATATGGAAAGAGGCGGTCCTTGAGGTCTTGCGGTCTTGAGTTGTTTAAGGCTTTATAGATCTCCTGTGAAGTGTTGCTGTGCTCACTAGGCCTGTCCTCCTGAGCTGTTTGAATGAAGAGTTCACTGACACTGCATGACTTATTGCTGGCTCACTCCTGACACCCGCTCCTGACCTTCTTCAATCTGCACTTTCCTTTATATTCATCGAACAAATGAACAAATACATATTTAGAAAGAGGAAGAATTGTAGGGACACCACCACACACGCCATCTAAGGTGGTCGAGATGGAAACAAGTCATAATCCCGATCAGGGAAGAATGGCAAACCAAGTTGATGGACTATGCTGAAATGGCAAAATTAACCGGAAAGCTCAGGAGCCAAGCGGACGACAACTTTAAAAAGGAATGGGGGGGAATTTGTAATTTACTTAGGAGATCGTTGTAAGCAGATGAAACCATTGGCGGGATTTTAAACTCGCTTGTAAAGACTATGGATAACTCAGATGGATAAAAAATGTGGATATAATGGATCGATACGCAGGTGTAAATGTTGACAGTAGGACCCATGGAAGGGATGGGGGGGGGAAGTCCGGTGATTCAGAGGTATCTCTTTTAATGGAGTTGTGGTTGTATTTGTTATAAATTTGTACATGTAAAACCGAATAAAAAAATATTTAAAAATAAAATAAGACGTTCTTGCTCAATCTGCTGCCCTTCGTCCAACCAGGGATGATTCTCATTTATCCAATCTTAAACTCCACTTCTCCACATCCAATTGCATTATTTTTTTAAAGGCACCATGGTAATTCGTCAACATTTAAGTGCAAATTTCTCCGAACTTGCACACGCGGCCATATACATATTTCACCCAATATGCACATTTTAGCAAAGCCATTTCTGTAAGTCGTTTTCACTAATGCGTGCATTTGTGCCCATGCTTTAGCCTAATATACTTTGGACGAAGGAAACGTACACTGCAGAAACTGGACAGCATCAAATTAGCGAAGGGTGGCATTTTTCCAGTTTCCACCTCTCATTCCAGGAAATCTGAATTGGAACGAGTTTGCCTTTAAATGCAAATGAAATTGAGTTTCCCTCCCGCATTCCAAATCCTGGAGGCTGATGGGAGTTGTAGTCCGAAAGATTTTCTTGACCTGTTAAGATGGCATTGGTGGCCCCCCTTTTTCTCCCAGGAGCTCAATGTGGCGTGTAACAACAACCTTGTGAGGTAGGGCAGGCTGAAAGAGGCAGTGACTGCAAGGCCACCCAGTAAATTTCATGGCCAAGTGGGGGTGGGATTTGAACCCGGGTCTCTCTCTCGTCCGACCACACTGAGCCAATTTTGACGGAAGGGTGCTTTCGGGTGTCGTGACCCACTATTTCCCAGCAAAATAAAAAATAAAATAAAAATCCTTCCAGTAGCACCTTAGAGACCAACTAAGTTTGTTCTCCCCTTCATGGATCACTGCCTTGTCGTGGCGAAGGGGCTTGAATTACTCAGGGAAGCTATGGACAGGTCAAGATGGACAGGTCATAGTGGAGAGTTCGGACCAAACGTGATACACCTGGAGGAGGAACTGGCAAGCCACTCCAGTATCCCTGCCAAGAAAACTCCATGGACAAGGACAACAGGCATATAAAAGTTGAGGCTCCAGTACTTTGGCCACCTCATGAGAAGAGAAGACTCCCTAGAAAAGACCCTGATGTTGGGAAAGATGGAGGGCACAAGGAGAAGGGGACAACAGAGGACAAGATGGTTGGACAGTGTTCTCGAAGATACTAACATGAGTTTGGCCAAATTGCGAGAAGCAGTGAAGGATAGGTGTGCCTGGCATGCTCTGGTCCATGGGGTCACGAAGAGTCGGACATGACTGAACGACTGAACAACAACAAAGTTTGTTCTTGGTATGAGCTTTCGTGTGCATGCACACTTCTTCAGATACACACCAAAGCTCATACCAAGAACAAACTTAGTTGGTCTCTAAGGTGCTACTGGAAGGAATTTTTTTATTTTTTTATTTTGTTTTGACTATGGCAGACCAACACGGCTACCTACCTGTAACTGGAACGTATTTCCCAGCAGATATCCTTTCATTAACAATGAACATGAGGAGTCTATTCCATTGCAAGCGGGTTCAGAGAAAAGCCGGTGAGGGTGTTTTGGGTTCAAGGGGGCAGTCCGGCTGCCTCCAACGTCCTGGCTAGTAGCCATTGCACGGTCAGGGAAACAACAGCGCTGTCCAGGGTTGCAAAGACAGCAGAGAGAATAATTGGGTGCCCTCTTTGCACCTTGGATCAAATCTACGCCTCCAGGTGCCCTAAGAAAGCTGCAGAGATAGTGCAGGATAGTGCACACCCCGGAAATGATCTCTTTCAGCTTCTGCCTTCTGCAAGAAGGTACAGGGTTATAAAGACCAGGACTAGCCGCCTGAGAAACAGTTTCTATCCAAAAGCGATTTTGGTTTTAAACGCAGTGTAAGGCAGTCTCTAAGGGAGTGTCTGTATTTCGTTTGTGGGGCATCAGAGTTTTTAGGGGGCTAACCAGGTAGGGTATTAAAGTTTAGGAGGTTAATTATGCCTAGGCGGGATGGGGAAGGAGTCGACAGCCATTTTCAGGATAGTAGGCTTGCCGGTTTTTGCATGCCTAAGATGTAGATTTTTCAATTTCGTTGTTCTGTATGGGACAATGACAATAAAGATTATCGTACCGTATCCTATCAACAGCCCTCTCCTCCTCTGTGAATTTGCCCAGTCCTCTTTCAACGCCATCTGGGTCGGTGGCCATCCCTGCCTCCTGTGGCAGGGAGTTCCACAGTTTAACTCTCCGCTGCTTGAAGAAGGACTTTCATTTCTCTGTCCCCGACCCTCTCCCCACCTGAGATCTGTCCTGAATCAAGACCCAGGCAAGAGGCTGGACTTCCCATCGCCGGCGCCACTTCTGGACCACAACTCCCATCAGCGCCACTCCCTCCTTTGCCAAAACAGATGTGCTTGTGAAGAACTTACACTCTTGATGTATCGTGTTGAGTATATAGCATTATAAACTGAAGAAGCTGAAGCGAAACCTACTTAACATCCGGAATACAGGTCTTCTGGTCTATTGTACCACTTTCGCTGAGGGACGGTGAGGAGATAGTCTGCGACCACCACAAAATATGACCCCTGCCTCTACATACGGCTATGTGATGAATCCTTTCTTGCGACCGTCCCCTCTTAAATGACTTTGCGCGTCCAGTTGAGAATTATCTGCAGCACGTTTTGCTTATTTGCACTGCGCTATGGCTCTATTATTATACAGTGGTACCAACAAGATTTCACTTTCTTGGGCTCCATGATCACTGCAGATGGTGACAGCAGTCACGAAATTAAAAGACGCCTGCTTCTTGGGAGGAAAGCAATGACAAACCTAGACAGCATCTTAAAAAGCAGAGACATCACCTTGCCGACAAAGGTCCGTATAGTTAAAGCTATGGTTTCCCCAGTAGTGATGTATGGAAGTGAGAGCTGGACCATAAAGAAGGCTGATCGCCGAAGAATTGATGCTTTTGAATTATGGTGCTGGAGGAGACTCTTGAGAGTCCCATGGACTGCAAGAAGATCAAACCGATCCATTCTTAAAGAAATCAGGCCTGAGTGCTCACTGGAAGGACAGATCCTGAAGTTGAGGCTCCAGTACTTTGGCCACCTCATGAGAAGAGAAGACACCCTGGAAAAGACCCTGATGTTGGGAAAGATGGAGGGCACAAGGAGAAGGGGGCGACAGAGGATGAGATGGTTGGACAGTGTTCTCGAAGCGACTGGCATGAGTTTGGCCAAACTGTGGGAGGCAGTGGAGGATAGGCGTGCCTGGCGTGCTCTGGTCCATGGGGTCACGAAGAGTCGGACACGACTAAACGACTAATCAACAACCTCTGGTTACGAACGGGATCCATTCCGGAACCCCGTTCGCAACATGGAAAGGCTGTAACATGAAGCGCCGAATCTGCGAATGCTCGCCGCGCGATTCGGTGCTTCTGCGCATGCGCCCAATGTCATTTTTCGATGTCTGCGCACGCGCAAACCGCCGAACCTGGAAGTAACCCATTCCGGTACTTCCGGGTTCGGCACGTTTGTATCCCGTGACGAACGCAACACGAGGTACGAGGTACAACTGTATACATTATTGGCAGAGTTGTGCCACGAGTTAACTAATTGGTTATAAGTATCTCCAGGCTTGTGACATGCACGCTTCACTTTAGTATGTTTAACTGAGCAAAATTGTTCTTTACATTTGCAAGCCGGTTTGGTGTTTTGGTTTCGTTGTATTATAATCGTTACAACACCTGATACTTTTTTCTTTGTATAAAACAGACGTGCTGGCTGGGGGAGGGAGTTGCCGATGATGGGAGTTGTAGCGCGGAAGATCCAAAGGGCGCCTGGTCGGGCAAGGCTGCTCGGATGGAGCATCCAGCATTTACTGGAAAACAGGTGGGCTGTGATCTGGAGCCAGCCTTAATTCTACTGTAGATCCGTTCTGGCAGGCAGGGAGGAAGAGAGAGAAAGCTACTTCTGTATATGGGAAAACACAGAGTCCTCTAGGACGGGTAGGTTACCTGGTCGGTTACCTACATGCCTTCTGCCAGGACCGCCCAGAAAATATGTGTCTCCCCAGCTCTCGTGCTGCCTGGGGAGGGGGACAATTTGGACGCCTGGCTGAGTCTCGGTGCAGCTGGCAAGGGTGAGGGGGGGGAGGGGGCACAGGGCCGGAAATGGGATCCTCAATAGAAAAAGCTGCGCTGGACGTCGGCCAGGACCAGAAAGCCACCATCTCCCGGCTGGGCAGAGGGCCAGAGGCAGGCGGGTGGGATAGACGCCCGCCTCCCAGGCACCCAAACCAGGCTCGGCCTTGTCCCCTCGGCTCGCGGAGCAAAGTGGCAGGGAGGGGGCTGATAGGGGCAACTGCCTCCTCTACCCCAACCCCCACCCCAATTTTGCCAAAGGGAGGCCGACTTTCGGAAAGAGGGAGATCCGAAACCCAGGAACCGATTTAGGCCTGGCAGGGTCGTGGGTTCGAGCCCCGCGTTGGGCAAAAGATTCCTGCCGGGGTTAGGAACTCAGCTAATCGACAAATGGCACCTTAAAACCTAGGCTGTGGTCACCCCAACAGAATATCTAGGCACCGTTTATTTTATTTTATTGCAATGGAATCTATTGTTTTATTATTCGTTTCATTTTTTAAAAAAAATTGGCTGCTTTATATTGGACAGAAACAGCCTCAAAGTGGTTGAAACATCAAATAAAACCACCTGGAATAGAAGTCAAGATTCAAGGGAAATATTTCTCCAAGTGACATTTTGCTTTCCTCGTGTTTATTACCTACTTAATTCACAGAGCTGCCCCACCAGTGGGATGTAGTCCTTAGAGTCAGAGGAGGATTTACAGCCTCCTAGCCTACCTGGCAGGGTCGTTGTGGAGATTAACTGAGGGTGGGGGAAGGATAAACTCTAACCACCCCCAAACGAGGAACGGACATACTCCTGGCGAATCTGGACCTAAACTTGTCAGCCCGACAACGCTGAAATTCTTTACATTTTAACCGTCGCTCCCCTGCGCTCCTTCTGCGTGCCAATTTTACGGTTCCGATCCTCACCTTTCCTCCCGTTGTTAACAGCGCCCCTCTCTGTTTTAGACATGTGAAAACGAAGCAAAACAGGAGGGGGCCTCTGAGGGTGTTGGCATCATGCAGCTTTGGGGGGCGGGCGGGGGCACAGAGAGACCCAGGCTGGGTGCTGTGAGGGTGCCCGGGAGACACACCACCCACTCGGCGGCATCGGAGCCTGGAGTTTTGCAGACAAAGGAAGGGGGAAAGGGATGCATGCAATTGTCCCGGGTGGGGGGGGGGCAGATTCGCAGTTTAAAAGGGGCAGGAGGGAATTCCACTGTGGAAAGTGTGGAACGGCCAACAGCACAGCTGATGGCGAACAGGGAAAGCGGGCGAGGAGATAAATATGGAGAAGGCGAGAGCGAGTGTGTCAAATATTCTGCCGAAATCCTGCAGCAGGAGGGGAGAAGCGAGCGCCGGCCTCCTCCTTCCCCCCCCCCTCCTCCATGCCTTCCCCATTCCCTCCTTCCTGCGGTCACGGAGAGGAACAATCTTTTTTATTAATAATGGATGTCCCTTTAGGGCAGTTTTTGCTGGATCTTTTATTTCCTTTCTCTCCACCCCTCCCCACCTCCTTTCGGGGATCGGCCGGCCGTAAATCCACGGAAGGAGCCGCTCGCTCGCTCGCTCGCTTGCTTGCTGCCTTCCTGCCACCCCCCCCCTCCCAAGACCCCCCCCCCATGCTGCAAAGCACACTGCGGGGGGGACACACACGCGCGCACGACGAGGAAAGGGTTATTACGCCTAGGGAGAAGAACGCGCGGGGCGTTTGGCACAGAGGCGCACAGCCAAAAGATCTCCGTCGCTGGAAACCCAGGCCTGGATCCGGCCCACGTCTCCACCGCCTGCCACCGGGGCACCCCTCTCGTCCCCATTGCCCACCTACGCGTCTCTCCCATCGCTGCTCTCCTGGCCCCCCAGGTGTTGCTAAGGCAGCGATGCTCTCCCTGTGGCGGCCGCGCAAGGAGGGATGGCGACGCAGAGGAGCGCAAGAAAGAGAGAGAAGGGGGGGCGCAGCTCAGGGGAGATTCCTTCCTTCCCTGCACCACCACCCTTCTTTTTTTTTCTCTCCCCCCCCCCCAAAAAAAATCTCCTGGCCGCCTCTCGTAAAGGCATGGGCCCGTTGCCGTGGCGGCAGTCACTACGGGTATCCGTGCATCTCCGTGGCAACCGGGTTTCCAGAGCCGCCGTTCCCCGCTTACTCATCCCTGCCTGAAATCCCTGCGGTGGGCTGGGTGGGACCCCCACCACCACGCCGGGGGGGGGCGGCTGGATTCGGAGCCGGGGAGGTTCTCCTGCGCCCCGAAAACCCCGCAAATATCCATCCACCTGCCATGAGCTTACAGCTCTCTCTCTCTCTCTGCCAGGAGAACCCGATCACCTAAAGGAAACAAGGCATCAGCAAAAATCGGCAAGAGGGCCTCTGAGGAAGCGCAGAGGGCCTTCCTCCCGGCAAGCCGCCTGGAAGGGCTTCTCTGCCCGAGGGGCTCGCACCCCCAGATCTATTCTCTTAGGTGTTAATAAAGGAGATTCCGACTGACCGTTAGGAAGAACTTTCTATTCGGGGAGGGGCTCCCTCAAAAGTGGTGGACTCTCGTTCTTTGGGGGAACCCGCCTACCATGGATTCCTGACCTGGGATTCCTGCCTTGCAGGGGGTTGGGCTAGATGGCCCTTGGGGGTCCCTTCCAACATGATGGGTTCACGGCAAGCCTGCTGTCTTCCCCAAGAATCTGGCACCTGGGTACCTCAGCCTACCCAGAGACTTCCTTGCCATCATCTGTCCAACTCCACGAGCATTTCGGCTAGGTAGGGCCCTGCCTCTCGGACCCAACATGCTCTGCACTGACCCGCCAGAACCCAGGAGTCCGGGCTCCCAATTCCCCCTGCTAGGCCAGGACAGCCCTGACCAACCCGGTGCCCTCGAGATGCCCAGTTTGCTGCCCAAAACAGTAATGTTGTTAGCAATAAATGTAAAGGGACCCCTGACCATTAGGTCCAGTCGTGTCCGACTCTGGGGTTGCGGCGCTCATCTCACTTTACTGGCCGAGGGAGCCGGCGTACAGCTTGCGGGTCATGTGGCCAGCATGACTAAGCCGCTTCTGGTGAACCAGGGCAGCGCATGGAAACACCGTTTACCTTCCCGCCGGAGCGGTACCTATTTATCTACTTGCACTTTTGACGTGCTTTTGAACTGCTAGGCGGGCAGGAGCTGGGACTGAGCGATGGGAGATCACCCCGTCGCGGGGATTCGAACCGCCGACCTTCTGATCAGCAAGCCCTAGGCTCAGTGGTTTAACCCACAGCGCCACCCGCGTCCAATAGTGATATTACAAATAGTAATATTGTCCTGAGGGATGACTCTGTTGGGAGAGCCTGGCACTTCTAATCTCAGGGTTGTGGGTTCGAGTTCTGGGTTGGGCGAAAGATTCCTGCATTGCAACGGGTTGGACTAGATGATCCTCGGGGCCCCTTCCAACTCTACAATTCTATGATTCTGTGTACATGTGACAGAACATCTGTAAGTATATTCACAAAGTCTTCATGCTAACACCAGGAGAGCTCCAAGTTGGGGAAGGCTGGGTTAGACCACGAGCTCCTCAAAAAAAAAAACCCCAACCCAAATATCTATCTTGGTCATGACTCCACAGACAAATACGCACACACAAACACCCTTTACCAATAATCTCCAGCCTTTCCAGCAGAAAGGATTAGCTTAGAGCTAGAGCACCTGCTTGGCATGTAGAAGGTCCAACCCCCAGCGGCATCTCTAGGCAAGACTGGGTGAGGCCTGCTGCCTGAAACCTGCACACCAGGCCTTGGCTCACAACCATGAGGACTAGAATCTTAGCGGAAAGGCCGCAACTCCATGGCAGAACACCTGCTTGGCCTGGAGAAGGTTCGATCCCCAGTGACATCTCCAGGCAGGGCTGGGAGACAAACGCGCCCGGAATCCCAGAGAGCTGCTGCTGCCAGCCCGTGCAAGCAATATCAAGCTGGACAGCCTGACTCCCGTGCTCAGGCCTTCAGCCCAAACATGCAATTAGGGCACCACTTCTCGATTCGCTGGCACAGGGTTCAGGTCAGGCCGCAGCCCAGTTGCACCCCCAAATCCACCAACCGAAGAACATCGAAACAGCCTTGGTGGATGAGGCCAGGAGCCCATCCAGTCCAGCACCCTGTTCTCACAGTGGCCAGCCAGGCACCCAGCATAGGAAACCCGCAAGCAGGACTTGAACCCAAGATCCCTCGCCCATCCTGCGTTTTCCTGCAACTGGTATTCAGAAGCTTAATCGCTGCCTCCAACTGTGGAAGGAGATCCCAGTCATTGGGGTGCAACTGAAGTTTCTCCTCCTTATATCTTAGTACTGGGGAAGAGAAGTGGAAGGAAGGAAGGAAGGAAGGAAGGAAGGAAGGAAGGAAGGAAGATGAAATAAGAGGGAGGTAGGGAGAGGAGGAAGGAAGGAAGGAAGGAAAGAAGGAAGGAAGGAAGGTGAAATAAGAGGGAAGGAGGGAGGGAGGAAGGGAGGAAGGAAGGAAGGAAGGAAGGAAGGAAGGAAGGAAGGAAGGAAGGAGGAAGGAAGGAAGATGACATAAGAGGGAGGAGGGAGGAGGGAGGGAGGAAGGAAGGAAGGAAGGATGGAAGGAAGGAAGGAAGGAAGGAAGGAGGAAGGAAGGAATATGGCATAAGAGGGAGGGAGGGAGGGAGGGAGGGAGGGAGGGAGGGAGGGAGGGAGGAAGGAAGGAAGGAAGGAAGGAATATGACATAAGAGGGAGGAGGGAGGGAGGGAGGAAGGAAGGAAGGAGGAAGGAGGAAGAGAGGAAGGAAGGAAGGAAGGAAGGAAGGAAGGAAGGAAGGAAGGAATATGACATAAGAGGGAGGAGGGAGGGAGGGAGGGAGGGAGGGAGGAAGGAAGGAAGGAGGAAGGAAGGAAGGAAGGAAGGAAGGAAGGAAGGAAGGAAGGAAGGAAGGAAGGAAGGAAGGAAGGAAGGAAGGAAGGAATATGACATAAGAGGGAGGGGAGGGGGAAGGGAAGGCCTGCCCCTCCACCCTGGCATTAGGACTCCTCCTCCAGGCACATCATCTCAGGTGAGGCGTTTTGATGCACACCTTCCCCTGCATCCCTCCTTTGTGTTTCTATCCCACCTTTTCCCTCCAAGGAGCTCAAGGCGGCCTACCTGGTTCTCCCCGCCTCTCATTTAAACCCCCAAACAAACCTGTGAGGCAGGACGGGTTGAGAGGTCAACGTGGCAGAGCGGGGGATTTGAATCCTGGTCTCTCCCAGATCCTAGGCAGGCACCTCTAACCACAGACCACACACCTGCCTGCGCACACACACGCTTAAGGGAAACTCTGTTGGGTCAGACCAACTTGGACAGCTCTGAGAGCGGATTAGACAAATTCTTGAAGCTATCGAAGGCCTTGATGGCTCTGCCCTGCCTCCATGGTCGGATCTATAGCAAAGGAGACTTGCTATAGAATCATAGAGTCAGAAGGGACGCCAAGGGTCATCTAGCCCAACCCCCTGCAATGCAGGAATATTTTTGCCCAACGTGGGGGTCGAACCCACAACCCTGAGCTCTATTGTCTGATGTATCCCGTGTCCTGCTTTCGAGGTTTCCCACAGGGGCCTATGGTTGGCCTCTATGAGAACAGGATGCTGGCCTGGCCAGGCCCCCTTTGACCCAGCTGCCACGAGGCTCTCCTGAAGTTTTCACAGTTAGTCAGCGGAACTCACTCCCACAAGAAAGGAGATTCCGACTCAGCATCAAGAAGGACTTCCTGATGGTGGCAGCGGAAGGGGAGGTGGTCTCTCCTTCCTTGGAGGTTTTTTAAGCAGAGGTTGGGTGGCCGCCTGCCAGGGATCCTTGGGCTGCGATTCCTGCATTGCAGGGGGTTGGACTAGAGGACCCTTGGGTGCCCCATCCAACTCTACAATTCTATGGTTCTAAGGGGTACTGATGGCTGCCAACTTGGAGGGCTGCGAAAGAGGACTGGACAAAGTCGTGGAGGAGGGTGGGGTGTTATAGGTGGAGGGTGAGACTGCCCCTGAACATGGAGGCTCAAAGCCCTTGACAGACCCTCGAATCATCCAAGGCGGAGCTTTCCCCCGACCTACAGCTCCTCCAGCTACAACTCCCATCAGCCTTAGTCGGCATGGCCGTACGACATCAGAAATGATGGGAGTTGTAGTTCTCAGCAGCTGCAGGGGGGCGCCAGGTTGGAGAATGGCTGATCCGGGGCGACGGCCATTGGAACAACTTGTCAGTTCCACCAACAGATTGTGTGTCTTTCCGCTGGGAAACGGCGGGTCAGGGTGCTGAGAAACGGTCCTTCTGTCAGTGCGGGGCCTGGGAGAGACCAGGGTTCAAATCTCCCCACTCAGCCACGAAGCAAGCCACTGCCTCTCAACCCAACCTACCTCACAGGGTTGTTGTGGCGATTAAATGAGGGGTGCCAGAACCACGTGCAGGCCACCCCGAGCTCCTTGGAAGGGAAAAAGGCATGATATAAATTCAACAAATAAGTCAGAACGTTAGACATGTCCTGCAGGATCAGGCCCGCCTGGTCCGTTTCCCTCTTTCCGACCCGATATTCTAAGGTAGACTGCCCCTGCGGAAGGAGGTTCTCTTTAGCGGTCACGGCTAGTATCGAAAAAATAGGTTTGTCCTCCGCAAATTTACCGAATCCCTGTTATTTCCCCTGCTCCAAAGCGCCCACTCTGTTGTACCGCTTCCTTCCACCCCCAAATCTGGGGGTTGGGGGGGGCTGGGTTAGCACACAAACGACACCCCCAATTGGCAAATCAACTCCCCATTCAGTTTTTTTGTTTTCTCCTCTCTCGTTGCAACATTGCAAGTGAAACTTCCTCTTGTCCCACTCGGGGATCTGAAGCCACGCCACCTTGTGCACCGAACAAATAACAAACTTAAGAATCATAGAACGGCGGAGCTGGAAGGGATCCAAGGGGTCATGTAGCCTAACCCCGCGCACTGAACTTTAATGTCACCAACCCACATGTCAATTCTACACACACACACACACCAGCCCCGAAGGAGAATCTAGGACGGGGACATGGCACCTGTGTGGCAACTATCTGGATGCGTTCGACTCCGAATCCCATGATCCACAGACAGCGTGGCCAAGGGTTGTGGACGATGGGAATTGTAGTCCCAAAAAAACCATTGCTATCGCTGTGCTGGCAGCCAGGACCGCACCTGGGAGAGAACTATCAGGAGGCGTCCTAGAAACACTATCTAATCCAGGCACCCCCCAAACTGTGCCCTCCAACTGTTTTGGGACTACAATTCCCATCATCCCTGACCACCGTCCCTGTTAGCTAGGGATGATGGGAGTTGTAGTCCCAAAAACAGCTGGAGGGCAGATTTCGGGGGTGCCTGACTAATCAGAAGACTCTGAAATGTTCCGCCCTGTGCGTAATGAGGACTAGAATACTGGGGGAATAAAACATTGGCATCTGAGGACCTCCCCAACCAGCAGCAAAGAGGAATCCCTTTTGATATATGACTGCTATCTACTCACAAGCAGGAACTTGTTCCCTGAACCCTCGATAGCGAAAGGGGGGGCGTTTATGGGTGCCTCCGCTAGCAAGGTGGAAATTGAGACCCCTCACAATGCCTTCCCCCATTGGTCTGCGGACTGAGGCTGCCTTAGACCTAGACTCTGGCAGGGGGGTCCAGCTTCGTCCGGCGGAGGGATCACCAAATTTAGTAAGGCTTCACTGAGGCATAGGCCTTGCTGGGGGGGGGGAGCGGGTAGAAGGGGACACGGTTAAGGCCTACCCCGCCCCTCGTAATCCAGAAAAGCAGTGCGGGTTCGGGAGAAATTGGGCCGGAATCCTCTCTCCGACACAAGCCCATTTTTCCCTTCCTCTTTTCTCTTTTTTTTAAAAAAAGTGTTTTCCCAAGGGGACTCCCTGCCCCCACACCGGCCTCCTCCTTTTTCAATATCGGGAGCTGCCGGAGTCAGTGGCCCACCCGCTTCAGCGTTGCCTACTCAGACAGGCAGCAGCAGCAGCAGCGAGTCGCCGCGATGTCGGACTCGAACCCGCACCCTCGCCAACAGGGACTGAGACAAGGAGCGCTGGCTCGGAAAGCGGGCGGCTTAGCACTACAGGATTCCCCCAACCGTGTTGCACCCCCAGATACACACACACACACACACACACAACACAACACAACACTTTTGCTCTGCATCACAGGAGACAGGTAGAGAGAGAGACATCTACAGCAGCAATCGCTGACAATGGACAAGGATGCTGCTACAAAACTCCTCCTGGTCTTCGCTCTAGCTAGTCCCAGGAGAGCGGGGCTTTGCTGAGGCTCAGCGGCCTCCAAACCGCCCCTCTCTCCTCCTCCTCCTCCTCCGTCCTGTGCCCCCAATCCTGGGCCTGTCCCCCAAATCCTGGGCCCTCCAAAACCCCTATTTTCCTGGCTCTGATGGATGGTCCTCAATCATTTCCCAATTCCAGGCCCGGGGATTATTCCTCCACACAACTCACCCTCCTGGCTCTCACAGCCATATACCTCTGGAGAGATATTCTCCAAAGGCTCCCCTCCTCCCACAAAGGAAACACCTCTGACCCACACTGACAGGGGTCTGCCCCCCCCCGCAAGGACCGCTGGGGGGGGGGGGTTCCAAGGGTCTCCCAAGATCTCTTCGGGTTGCCGCATCCAGCCCCGAAAGGTTCTCTCCTCTTCCACCCCCCCCCACACCGTGTTGGGCCTTGAGTGAGCTGCAGGCAGGTGGGTGGGAGACCCCCCCTTTGCCAAACGCTGGTCCAAAATGCTCCCCCGTTGAAGAGCAGGGTTAGATGGGGGATGGAGAGATGAAGGCGAGAGAGAGAGAGAGAGAGAGAGAGAGAGAGAGAGAGAGAGAGAGAGAGAGAGAGAGAGAAGGGTGAATGTGAGAGAGAAAGAGAGCAGGGAATGGGGAAATTGGCGGGGGGGGGGGGGCACAGAGAGAGAAATGACAGACCAGGTGTCAGGCGGAACAAGATGGATGGATGGATGGATGGATGGATGGATAAGTAAGCAAGGAAGGTGCAGCCAGGGTTACAGGCAGAGCAGAAGGAAGGAAGGAAGGAAGGAAGGAAGGAAGGAAGGAAGGAAGGAAGGAGGAAAGGAAGGAATAAAGGAATAAACCCTTTACTGGGCCAGCTCCTCCTTTGCAGAAGGACGAGGGATAGAGGAGGCACCACTAACATGAAGGATGCAGGGAAATTGCATCTGTTTTCCAAGCCGGCTGCACTGGGGGGGGCTGGGGGCTACGCGTGCATTTTAATCTAATTCCTGTGGGAAACGGGGGTGGGGGTAAGGAATGGGAGGGGGGCATTTCCCGTTGGTGGGGGGCGCGCTCTGGGGTGGCAAGGAGGTTGGAGGGGGAGAGTAGAGGCAGGGGGAGCGCGCGTGTGTGCCGGGGCCTACGTCCCTGAGTGCGTCCATTCAAATTGGGTTGCTGTTTGGGGGGGGGGAGAGATGGGGGGGGGAGAAGCAGGTGCCAGTGAGGAAGAAGGGATTATAGAGTGAGGAAGAAGGGATTATGGAAGTGGAGGGGTGAGGAATGGAGTCTTCTTTGGGGGGGGGGATGATGGAGAGACGGAGCGGGCGAACGGAGGGATGGAGGCGCGCAGGGAAGATGGAGATGCGGGATGAAGATGGAGGTGCTGCCGTGGCCCGCGTGGCTCTGTGCCCCCCCACCCCAGCACGTCGTGGGTGGTCTCTCTCTTTCTCTCTCTCCACCCCCCCACCCCGCTACCCAAACCCCGCCGCGGCTCCTTACCGGCCTCAGCAGGAGGAGGAGGAGCAGGATTGGGGCCGCCGGCGCCGCCGCCTGCGCGCTTCTCGGGGTGCCGGGGCCGCCGCCGCCGCCGCCGTCGGGGGGTCTCGTCCGTTGCCCAGCGCTGCCCGCATCCTGGGAGGGGGGTGGGGGGAGAAGCGGGGGAGGGGAGGGAGGGGGAGAGCGGCTGCCTCTCAGCCGAAGGCCATCGGGGGGAACGCGGGTGGTGGTGGTGGTGGGGAAATCGGGGTGCTGCCGGGGGGCGCGGGTGGAGGGGTGGGGTGGGGGGGTCGTCCGCTGCTGCTGCTTCTGCTGCTGTTGCCGCCGAGGGAGGAGAGGCCGGATCCGGGCGGGATGGGTGGCCGGAGGGAGGTTCCAGAGGGCGCCCCCCCGACGCCGCTGTGCCCGGCGGCGCCCCGGCTTACGAGGGGAGGTGGCCGGTTCTCGCCGCCCGCCTGCCGGCCCCGCTGCCTGGCCCGCTCGCCTCGCCCACCGAGCCCGCATCAGCGGCCGCGTCAGGGAGGCGGGAGCCGAGAGAGAGGGAGGGAGGGAGGGAGAGGAGAGATGGAGCCCCTCCCTCCCTCCTGATGCAGGCGGACCCCGGCCCGGGAGGGGGGAGAGAGGGAGGAGCGCGAGGGGGGAGGGGGTGGCAAGACGGAGGAGATAGGGGGGAAGGGAAGATGGGGGGGGGAGAGGGGAGAAGCAGAGGAAGAAGAGAAGGAGAGTGGGGGGGGAGGAGGAGGAGAGGGGGCTGCAGGACTGGGAAGGGAGACGACCAGGGGGAGAGGCAAGGAAGAGAAGAAAGGGAAGGAAGAAGGAGAGGAGGAGAAGAAGAAGAGGAAGAAGAAGAAGAAGAAGAAGAAGAAGAAGAAGAAGAAGAAGAAGAAGAAGAAGAAGAAGAAGAAGAAGAGAAGACTGGATTGAAGAAGAAGAAAGCAAGGAAAGAGGAAGGGGAAAGAGCAGGGAAGGGAGTTTTGGGGAGAAGTAAAGGCAGAGAGGAGTTGGGTGTGCAAAACAGAGAAGACCAGGGGGAGAAGAGGGAAAGAAAGCGAAGGGGGTTTGGGGAGGATGGAAAAGTGTGGGTGCAAAGGAAGGAGGGGGGGCGGGAAGACTGGGCAGAGGAAGAAGAGAGCGAGGGAGGGTTGGGGAGAAGAGAGAGAATGAAAGAAGGCCGGGGGGAAAGGATGGGGAAGGAAAAGCCCCGTTGGAAGGGTGAGAGGGACAGAACTAGAAGGAAGGAAGGAAGGAGCCGGTTTAAAGGCAGGGAAAGGGGCAGAGAGTAAAGAGAAGGAGCTCTTGAGAAATGGAAAATTAAAAATTAAAAAAAAATCCTTCCAGTAGCACCTTAGAGACCAACTAAGTTTGTTCTTGGTATGAGCTTTCATGTGCATGCACACGAAATCTCATACCACAGGTATCTGAAGAAGTGTGCATGCACACGAAATCTCATACCAAGAACAAACTTAGTTGGTCTCTAAGGTGCTATTGGAGGGAATTTTTTTATTTTTTATTTTGTTTTGACTGTGGCAGACCAACACGGCTACCTACCTGTAACTTGAGAAATGGAAGACTTGGAAAAGGAGAAGGAGACAGAGCCCAGCTGGGAATGGAAGGCAGAAAGGAGGAGATGGTGGAAGAAAGAATGAGAGAGAAAGAAGGAGCGTGAAAGACAAAACAGCAGAGAGAAATCAAAGCTAAGGTGTCCGTTCAGCCCTGAGCATGCAACCCAAATAAGCAGTGCTTGGGCTCTGGCGAATCCCCAGTGGAAGGGAGTTCCACAGGCCCCAAGGCCCAACAAGGGCCTCTCAAGGCAGGAAAACTGAAGAGAAATGAACTCCCGGGTGGATGGGTGGATGGATAGGATATGGGAGAAGAGGGAGAGTTGCAGAATGGAAGGAACGGCAGGGGGAGAGGGGCTCGCCTCGATGAGACCCCCCCCCCCAAGTGGTGCCCTCCAATTCTGAATCAGTCTGAATCCAACCTGTGTCCAACTGCCTGGCAGGCGACCAAAAGAGGGAGATAAATAGATGGATATCGGATGTACGTAGTTGAAGCAGAAAATTCCCGTAGACAGCAATATGAAATGAAAGAAGGAAAGCGATAGCAAAAAAAAAAAAAGAGGAGAGGAGAACAGGCGGGAGATAATGGAGGGGTGTCGATGTCACAACAAAAGGGAGTGTCTGCTCCCAGGGGGGCGGGCGGGTGAGAGAGTGGGGAGCCAGGACTCCTGGGTTCTATCCTGCCACAAACTCCACACACACCCGGTCCAAAAAAAGAGAAAATGCTCTGAAGCATACTGATGGATTGCCTGAGGGCGATCTCTGGGCCCCGTGCGAATTGCTATCGACAGGATTCAATTGACCAAAAACCAGGCACGAGAGGAGCATAAAGGCAGCGTCATCCTGGCCATGGCAGATATCTTGCAGCACGGGACACCCGCCGCTAGGCTGGACTGGGTGGGCTTTGTGGCCCACCACACCCAGTGAAGCAGAGGAGTCAAATGCCAGGGGTGACGCATTGCTGGCAAACGTGCCAGCTTAAGCCTTGGGTGCTCAGAGCCGACCCGAATAAGCAGTGCTCGGGCTCTGGAGAATTCCCAGTGGCAGGGAGTTCCGCAGCCCTGATGCCCCGCAAAGGTCTTGCCTGGGCTCGGAGGAGGTCTCCGAGACTTCAGATCCCACAATAAAATAAGCTGGGCAGGTGCTAAACTGTGGAACTCCCTCCCACAGCAAACTACCAACTTGGACGTCTTGAAAAAGGAGTCAGGCTGCTACAGCTGCCCAAATGATTTGTGCCCAAAGATGGAAAGAAGAAACCGTTACAACCGTAGAAATGGCGAGACTTACTGGAAGAATAAGAAACCAAGAACAGAGATTCTTTGAAAACAGAATGGGGGGGGGAATTATTGATTATTATTATCTGAATTATATTACGATTATCTGAATATATATTGTAAACAATTTAAAACATCAGCAGGATTGATATGAACACGTGCAGTAAGAAATAAGTAAATGGGAAAAATTAGTAAATAGTTTTGAATCGGATGCAGTAATGAGAAGATATAAATTAAGTAGCCGCAGAAAGGAGGGGAGGGGAGTTGAGTGGAATGTAAATTGAATTTTGTAAAGACTTTGTTTTCCTCCTTTGAAATATTCGCAAAAAATGAAATTGCGGAAAATGAAATTTGCTTTTGAAAAAGAACGATAAAGGAGTCTGACAAATTCATGGAGGAAGCCAGGAGATCGGTGCTCTGCCTCCGGGGGGGGGGGGGGGTCAGAGGCAGTGATGCTTCTGAATGCAAGTTGCTGGAAACCGCAGGAGGGGAGAGCCGGCTCTTGTGTTCAAATCCTGCCTAGCTGTTCTCCATAATGGGCACCTGCTGGGCCGCTGTGAGAACAGGGATGCTGGGCTAGATGGGCCATTGGCCTCTTTCCAGCAGGGCTCTTCTGAGCTGCTCAGTGTCCAACACAGTGTCTTGGGGGGGGTAGAGAGATCGGGCCAACATGTGGCTCCCCCCTCCCTGTTAAAGGACCTGCAAGGGCTGCTGCTCAGCTACTCCTGAACCAGGTTCAAGCTCCTGGAACTGCCTGAACCGGGGCTGGATTTAGGTCTGACAAGGCCCTAATCTACTGAAGGTAATGGGGTCCAGCCGTCCTTTGCCAACAAAAAGTTGGTCTCTAAGGTGCTACTGGAAAGAACTTTTGATTTTGTTTCAACAAAAAAATGTCGCTGTTTTTTTTTTGTTACAGGTAGGTAGCCGTGTTGGTCTGCCATAGTCAAAACAAAATCTGAAGAAGTGTGCATGCACACGAAAGCTCATACCAAGAACAAACTTAGCTGGTCTCTAAGGTGCTACTGGAAGGAATTTTATTATTTTATTTTGTTTTGATTATGGCAGACCAACACGGCTACCCACCTGTAACTGGAACATATGCTATATGGTAATTTATGGACCTCATGGGTATCTAAAGCCATTTGCACGTGTTGCCGTGCAACCAGTCCATGCAGAATGTAAAGGTAAAGGGACCCCTGACTGTTAAGTCCAGTCGCGGACGACTCTGGGGTTGCGGCGCTCATCTTGCTCTATAGGCCAAGGGAGCCAGTGTTTGTCCGCAGACAGTTTTTCCAGGTCATGTGGCCAGCATGACTAAGCCGCTTCTGGCGAACCAGAGCAGCGCACGGAAACGCCGTTTACCTTCCCCCCGGAGTGGTACCTATTTATCTACTTGCACTTTTGACATGCTTTCAAACTGCTAGGTGGGCAGGAGCAGGGACCGAGCAACGGGAGCTCACCCCGTTGCGGGGATTCGAACCGCCGACCTTCCGATCGGCAAGCCCTAGGCTTTGTGGTTTAGAAGACCACAGTGCCACCCGCATCCCATATGCAGAATGTAGGCACCCTATATATAGAAATGAGCAAACCAGTGATATTTGAGGGAGCAGGCTAGCAGGCGGGGCCCATGACTGACATCCTAGGAGCCTACACAACACAAAACACTGTTGCTGCAGGTCGGTTTTATTTTATTTGTTTTTTATCTTATATTTTGGACATGTACATCCAGTTTTTTCCTCCCTTTAAATGTTTTGGGGCCCCCAAGAGAGTGAGGCCCTCAGCTATAGCTTGTTTGGCTTCTATGTAAATCCCGCGCTGGCCTGAACCCTCCTACCGCAGCTCGATCACAGAGATCAGGTTGATCCTTCCCCAAGAGGGGTGTTGTAGTTCATCTGGAGGGCCGGACGTTCCCCCCCTCCCACCTGAATGAGTGCCTTTTGAATGGATGGGCACCATGCTATGGGGAAACCCAGCCAGATGAGCAGGATATAAATGTTGTTGTTGTTGTTGTTGTTGTTGTTGTTGTTGTTGTTGTTAACCTATAGGCTTCTCAGCCTTGCCTGGAGTTTGTGATCCAAAAGATCTGGAGGGCACCAGCTCGGGGAAGCCTGGTTCAGATTCTCTGCCCTGCCCACGGCCAAAAGAACTCAGAAATCCCCCGGAGGTTTTCAAGCGGTGTTTGGGGGGGGTGAGTGGGAGAGCTGTCATCAGAAGTGCCATCAATACGCTAGTGACACCCGGCTCTATCTGTCTTCTCCATCTGAAATCAGGAGTGGCGTTTGAAGTGCTAGATCACTCCTCGGAGGCAGTGACAGGCTGGATGCCGGCCAGGAAACGGGAACCAAATCGTGGGGAAAAAACAGAGGCGTCGTGCGTCCCGAATCCGTGAGGTGGGGGAGACGGCCGGTTTCGGACACGTGTCTGTTGCAGACCCCCGGGAGGAGCAGGCTCATAGCTAGGGGGTCCTCCTGGCTCACGTGGCCTCACGGACCGAGATAGTTGGGCCTCTGTGTTTTCCATCCCGGACCCTCCAAGTGTCCCTATTTTTCAGGGATGCCCCTGTTTTAGAGAGGCCGCCCTGGTTTCTGATTTGATCCCAGAATTTCCTGCTTTTGCTTTGTTGTTGTTGTTCAGTCGTTCAGTCGTGTCCGACTCTTCGTGACCCCATGGACCAGAGCACGCCAGGCACGCCTATCCTTCACTGCTTCCTGCAGTTTGGCCAAACTCATGCTAGTCGCTTCGAGAACACTGTCCAACCATCTCATCCTCTGTCGTCCCCTTCTCCTTGTGCCCTCCATCTTTCCCAACATCAGGGTCTTTTCCAGGGAGTCTTCTCTTCTCATGAGGTGGCCAAAGTACTGGAGCCTCAACTTCAGGATCTGTCCTTCTGTCCTTCTAGTGAGCACTCAGGGCTGATTTCTTTAGGGATGGATAGGTTTGATCTTCTTGCAGTCCATGGGACTCTCCAGAGTCTCCTCCAGCACCAGAATTCAAAAGCATCAATTCTTCGGCGATCAGCCTTCTTGATGGTCCAGCTCTCACTTCCGTACATTACTACTGGGAAAACCATAGCTTTAACTATACGGACCTTTGTCGGCAAGGTGATGTCTTTGCTTTTTAAGATGCTGTCTAGGTTTGTCATTGCTTTTCTCCCAAGAAGCAGGCGTCTTCTAATTTCGTGACTGCTGTCACCATCTGCTTTTCCTTAGGACGTCCCTATTTTCATTGGAGAAATGTTGGAGGGCATGGAGTTATTTGAAATCCTGAGCCGTCCGAAGGCAACCCTGTACAGCGGTGCCTTGGTTCTCGAACTTAATCCGTTCCGGAAGTCCGTTCCAAAACCAAAGCGTTCCAAATCCAAGGCTCGCTTTCCCATAGAAAGTAACGCAAAACGGATTAATCCGTTCCAGACTTCTAAAAACAACCCCTAAAACAGCAATTGAACATGAATTATCTGAAGAAGTGTGCATGCACATGAAAGCTCATACCAAGAACAAACTTAGTTGGTCTCTAAGGTGCTACTGGGAGGAATTTTTTTATTTTATTTTGTTTTGACTATGGCAGACCAACACGGCTACCTACCTGTAACATGAATTTTATTATTTCACGAGACCATGGATCCATAAAATGAAAGCAATAATCAATGTACTGTACTATAGAATAAATAAGACAGTATTGTAGATGATAAAAATTAACATTATTGTTTTTTCTTACCTGCACTGATGATAGTCATTGTTTGAAGGGGGGGGGGGTCTTTTATCCATTTCCGCAGTCACACAATCGATCAACCTGGACTGGGTTCGACACAGTCACAAAAACAAACTAACCGGAAAAGGCTCAAAAACGAAAACGCAAAATGAATAGCAAGAACAAAAGAGCCAAACTTAATCCATTCCGGAAGTCTGTTCGACTTCTGAAATGTTCGAAAACCAAGGTGCAGCTTCTGATTGGTGCAGGTTCCCTGGAAACAATAGCCGACAGCCACATTGGACGTTCGGCTTCCGAAAAACGTTCAGAAACCGGAACAACTTACTTCCAGGTTTGGGAACTAAGGCGTTTGAGAACCAAGGTACCACTGTATAGGGAAGTTTTTTTTTTTAAATGTTTAATGCTTTATTATGTTTGTATATACAGGTGAAACTCGAAAAATAAGAATATCGTGGAAAAATCCATTTCTGTAAGCAATTGTTTTCGTTAGCTACTGGTGTTTAATATACGAGATAGACTCATGACATGCAAAGCGAGATATGTCAAGCCTTTGCTTGTTATAATTGTGATGATTATGGCGCACAGCTGATGAGAACCCCAAAGTTGAAATTGTTAATTTGGGGTTCTCATCAGCTGTACGCCATAATCATCACAAATAAAGGCTTGACATATCTCGCTTTGCATGTCACGAGTCTATCTCATATATTAGTTTCTTTCACCTTTTAAGTTGAATTACTGAAAGAAATGAACCTTTCCACGATATTCTAATTTTTCGAGTTTCACCTGTATGTTGGAAGCTGCCCAGAGTGGCTGGGGCAACCCAGTAAGATGTGTGGGGTATAAATAGTAGAATTATCATTATGGGATGGGACACCCCTATTTTCATTGGAGAAATGTTGGAGGGTATGCTATGATCTGGTAACCTCAAGGTTAGATGACTGCAATGCGTTAGACCTAGGGCTGCCTCTGAAGATGGTTCGGAAAATTCAGCTAGTGCAGAATTCAGCAGCCAGGTTGCTCGCTGGGGCAAGACAGTTTGAGCATATTGCACCGATCCTGCTCCGACTGCACTGGCTACCAATAAGTTTCTGGGCCCAATCCAAAGTGCTGGTTTTGACCTATAAAGCCTTACACGGGACTGCCACTCTCCACATGAACTTTCTGCAAATGTCAGGTAAATCTTAACAACAACAACAGCAACTGAAAGTCCTTGGCAATCTTTTTTAATGATTTCTATGCAGTTTCACTATGGTTTCCCCAGTAGTGATGTATGGAAGTGAGAGCTGGACCGTAAAGAAGACTGATCGCCGATGAATTGATGCTTTTGAATTAAGCTGCTGGAAGAGACTCTTGAGCAGGGGTCAGCAAACTTTTTCAGCAGGGGGACGGTCCACTGTCCCTCAGACCTTGTGGGGGGCCGGACTATATTTTGGAAAAAAAATATGAACAAATTCCTATGCCCCACTAATAACCCAATGTCAAAACAAAATCAAAAATTCTTTCCAGTAGCACCCAATGGTGCATTTTAAATAAAAGGACATATTCTACTCATGTAAAAACACCAGGCAGGCCCCACACATAACCCAGAGATGTGTTTTTTTTTAAAAAGGACACATTCTACACATGTAAAAACATGCTGATTCCCGGATCGTCTGCGGGCCGTATTGAGAAGGCGATTGGGCTAGATCCAGCCCCCGGGCCTTAGTTTGGGGACCCCTGCTCTTGAGAGTCCCATGGACTGCAAGAAGACCAAACCTATCCGTTCTGATGGAAATCAGCCCTGAGTGCTCACTGGAAGGACAGATCCTGAAGCTGAGGCTCCAAGACTTTGGCCACCTCATGAGAAGAGAAGACTCCCTGGAAAAGACCCTGATGTTGGGAAAGATGGAGGGCACAAGGAGAAGGGGATGACAGAGGATGAGATGGTTGGACAGTGTTCTTGAAGTGACTGGCATGAGTTTGGCCAAACTGCGGGAGGCAGTGAAAGATAGGCGTGCCTGGCGTGCTCTGGTCCAAGGGGTCACGAAGAGTCGGACACAACTAAACAACTAAACAACAACAACAATCATCATGGACTTTCCTGGACATGCCGCCAAACCAGGTGTGCGTTTGCATGAGCACATGCAGGTAAGCAGCCATTTTGGGGCACGACACAAACACACCGTCCCTTGAACCTCCACCCCAGGCAGACTAAACAACAACAACAACATGCAGTTTCGCACTCATTTCACTTACCAAGCAAGACTAAATTATATTAAATGAACCAAAATACCTTTTGAATTCCCAAGTCACGTTGCAACTTTTCAGCACCCCGCGTTTTTAGGATTTGAAAACTGAAAAATTCAATACACTCTACTGCCTGATGGAAGGTGGAACAAGCTGGTTTTCTCTTGTTCTGGCAGGTAGGACCCAATCCGATGGATTCAAACGACTAAAAACAGAGATTCCAATTACAGTGGTCCCTTGGTTCTCAAACTTAATCCGTTCTGGAAGTCTGTTCCAAAACCAAAGCATTCCAAAACCAAGGTGCTCTTTCCCATGGAAAGTAACGCAAAAAGGATTGATCCATTCCAGGCTTTTAAAAACAACCCCTAAAACAGCAATTGAACATGAATTTTACTATCTAACGAGACCACATATCCATAAAATGAAAGCAATAAACAACGTACTGCAGTCACACAATCAATCCATCAGTAGCTGAATTGGGTTCCACACAGTCACAGAAAACAAAACAAAACAAAACAAAAAGCTGCAAGGAAAAAAAAACGCAAAACAAAGAAGGAGACTCCACCACACTCCTTGGCAGCAAATCCCACTGTCCAACAGCTCTCACTGTCAGGAAGTTCTTCCTAATGTTTAGGTGGAATCTTCTTTCTTGTAGTTTGAATCCATTGCCCCGTGTCCGCTTCTCTGGAGCAGCAGAAAACAACCTTTCTCCCTCCTCTATATGACATCCTTTTATATATTTGAACATGGCTATCATATCCCCCCTTCACCTTCACTTCTCCAGGCTAAACATACCCAGCTCCCTAAGCCGTTCCTCATAAGGCATTGTTTCCAGGCCTTTGACCATTTTGGTTGCCCTCCTCTGGACACATTCCAGCTTGTCAGTATCCTTCTTGAACTGTGGTGCCCAGAACTGGACACAGTCTTCCAGGTGAGGTCTGACCAGAGCGGAATACAGTGGTACTATTACTTCCGTTGATCTAGATGCTATACTCCTATTGATGCAGTCCAGAATTGCATTGGCTTTTTTAGCTGCTGCATCACACTGTTGACTCATGTCAAGTTGATGGGTCTACCAAGACTCCTAGATCCTTTTCACATGTACTGCTCTCAAGCCAGGTGTCACCCATCCTGTATTTGTGCCTTTCATTTTTTTTTGCCCAAGTGTAGTACTTTACATTTCTCCCTGTTAAAATTCATCTTGTTTGCTTTGGCCCAGTTCTCTAATCTGCTAAGGTCATTTTGAAGTGTGATCCTGTCCTCTGGGGTATTAGCCACCCCTCCCAATTTGGTGTCATCTGCAAACTTGATCAGGATGCCCTCAAGCCCATCATCCAAGTCATTGATAAAGATGTTGAATAAGACTGGGCCCAAGACAGAACCCTGTGGCACCCCACTAGTCACTTCTCTCCAGGATTTGCAATAGAAAATACCCCACAGGTTGGAGAAGCAGGTAGACTCCTCGCCACAAGCATTTGCAGAAAGTTAAAGACTACGAAACCTGTGATGCAGCGTGGCCGCAGTGGATAGCACCACGCACAAAAACTCTGGGCGATGCTTGGAAAATATTCCACGGGTTGGAAAAACAGATGGATTCCTTGCCAAGATCCAGCCTTCGGAACCAGGGAACCGAAAATGGAGCTTCCTCCTCTCTCTGTTTTGCACACGCCGCCTTATGAAAACAGGAGCATTTGGATTTTCACAGTATGTGGCTGGTGCGATGCCATGACACCACACGGGCATGAGCAACCGAAAACAAGATTTATTTAGGGGACTCAGGCTGTGATCCTATGTGCTTGGGGACACGGCAAAGGCAAGCAAAACGATCACGGGGTTGGAATGAAAATGAATAAAAGTTGCAGCGTTTGAGATTTTTTTGCTTTAGAGGAAAGGTGAGCAGAAGACAAAATGATCAAAAAAATAACAATTAAAAACCGTGCACGACATGGGGTGGCAGGAAGTTTCCCTCCCTCTCTCGCGACACCAGAACTTCCAATGAAGTGGAATGTTAGCAGATTTGGGACAGGCGAAAGAAAGTCCTTTTTCAGGCAGCACACCCGTGGAACTCCCTGCCACAGGAGGCGGTGACGGCCAACCGAGATGGCTTTAAAAGAGGATTTCATCGGAGAAACGTTGGAGGGTATGTTGCACGTAATAAATAGTCTCAAACAAGCATGGGTTCTCAAACGAGGGTGGGCGCACTAGGTTGCCAAATGCAGAAGCTGGCCGCGGCGATTCTGCCTTATTAGGCTCACCGGCTTGCTACGACCATGTTTGGAAAGAAGAGACGCGTTCAGTTTTGGCCATTCGCCACTCCCCAACTCTTTCCCACTAGCTGCTGATGTTTGCGGGATTCGAACCCAGGAGCGACACTCTCCCCTCCTGCGCTGTCCGGCAACTGGGATTCGGAAGCCTTTGCAGCCACGACCCTGGAGGCAGAGGAGCAAAGCTGTTGCGTCTAGGAGGCATCGATAGCCCTCTCCCAAATGTGAACTGAGAGGAGGCCTGACTCTGTCTCCCATCAAATGCCCTTGCGTCTCTCTCCCCACGTCAGAGGCCCACATCTCTCTCCCCACATCTTGTACCAACAAGACAGGAGGCGTGCAAAGGGTCAGCATCGATTTGGCCCCCGCGTTGCATATTCATGCCTCCTTGCGGGTGCCGGAAAGCTGACTGCGTGGAAAAGAGAGGAGGTGTCGGATCAGGCGTTGATCTCCGCGTTGGAATCGATGCGGGAGAAAAATAGATGATGAACCACACCAGACCCATCTTCCGTCAATAGAGCCCGTGGCCCCTTGGGGGGGGGGAGACCTTCTCGTCTGGAAAGAGCAAATGGGAGGTGACCCGGCCGAGATCCAGGAGGAGGGCTGGGCCGTGGCATCATAGAAATGCAGAGTTCAAAGGGACCCCCAGTGGTCATTTAGCCCAACCCGCTGCAAGGCAGGAATAACATTCGTCCATCCAACCTCTGCTTAGAAAGCTCCCATGAAGGAGAGCCCATCGCCTTCCCAGGGAGCCCATTCTGCTACTTACGTTCTCTTTTTATCATGCATCTTGTGCCCTGTGGTTTTATGCTGTGACCTGCCCTGAGACCTGTGGCCTTATACAATTTTTAATCATCACCATCATCATCAGTGCTATTTTTTTGGAAAAAGAGGTGCCAGAACTCACCACGAACAAACTCACCTTGTTCTTTCATAATGGCAATGGCAGCCACATAGAATAATAATAATAATAATAATAATAATAATAATAATAATAATAATAATAATAATAATTTGTTGTTGTTGTTAATCGTGTCCGACTCTTCGTGACCCCCTGGACCAGAGCACACCAGGCACTCCTGTCTTCCACTGCCTCCCGCAGTTTGGCCAAACTCATGCCAGTCGCTTCGAGAACACTGTCCAACCACCTCATCCTCTGCCGTCCCCTTCTCCTTGTGCCCTCCATCTTTCCCAACATCAGGGTCTTTTCCAGGGAGTCTTCTCTTCTCATGAGGTGGCCAAAGTATTGGAGCCTCAGCTTCAGGATCCATCCTTCCAGTGATCACTCAGGGCTGATTTCCTTCAGACTGGATAGGTTTGATCTTCTTGCAGTCCATGGGACTCTCAAGAGCAGGGGTCCCCAAACAAAGGCCCGGGGGCCGGATTCAGCCCAATCGCCTTCTCAATCTGGCCCGCAGACGGTCCGGGAATCAGTGTGTTTTTACATGAGTAGAATGTGTCCTTTTCTTTAAAATGCATCTCTAGGTTATTTGTGGGGCCTGCCTGGTGTTTTTACATGAGTAGAATGTGTGCTTTTATTTAAAATGCATCTCTGGGTTATTTGTGGGGCATAGGAATTCATTCATATTTTTTGCCCAAAATATAGTCCGGCCCCCCACAAGGTCTGAGGGACAGTGGACTGGCCCCTTCTGTCGTCCCCTTCTCCTTGTGCCCTCCATCTTTCCCAACATCAGGGTCTTTTCCAGGGTGTCTTCTCTTCCCATGAGATGGCCAAAGTCTTGGAGCCTCAACTTCAGGATCTGTCCTCCCAGTGAGCACTCAGGGCTGATTTCTTTGAGAATGGATAGGTTTGATCTTCTTGCAGTCCATGGGACTCTCAAGAGTCTCCTCCAGCACCATAATTCCAAAGCATCAATTCTTCGGCGATCAGCCTTCTTTATGGTCCAGCTCTCACTTCCATACATTACTACTGGGTAAACCATAGCTTTAACTATACAGACCTTTGTGGGCAAGGTGATGTCTCTGCTTTTTAATTAATAATAATAATAATAATAATAATAATAATAATAATAATAATATGAATATGAATATACCACCAGAAAGTTATTTCTGATGTTCAGGTCGAATCTCCTTTCTTGTAACTTGAGGCCATGGGTTCAAATCCTCCCTTCCAGAGCAGCAGAAAACAAGCTTGCTTCATCCTTCCTGTCACAACTCTTCCGATATTTGAAGATGGCTCTCAGATCTCATCTGTGTCTCACCTTTTCCAGGTTAAGCATACCCAGATCCCTCGACCGATCTTCATCAAGCTTGGTTTCCAGACCTTTTGGCTTTGATCCCCCTCCTCTGCACATGTTCCAGCTTGTCAATACCCTTCTTAAACTGGGGCGCCCAGAACTGGGCACAGAAATCCTGGTGGGGTCTGACTTCATTGCATTTCCATCCAGATCACATATCTGCTATTATTTGAACACTCCTTCTGATTGTTTGCAGCAAGGTTAGATGACATTGTGTTGAAGCAATGGAGACTGTAAAGGTAAAGGTAAAGGGACCCCTGACCGTTAGGTCCAGTCACGGACGACTCTGGGGTTGCGGTGCTCATCTCGCTTTACTGGCCAAGGGAGCCGGCATACAGCTTCCGGGTCATGTGGCCAGCATGACAAAGCTGCTTCTGGCGAACCAGAGCAGCTCACGGAAACACCATTTACCTTCCCGCCGGAGCGGTACCTATTTATCTACTTGCACTTTGACGTGCTTTCGAACTGCTAGGTGGGCAGGAGCTGGGACCGAGCGACGGGAGCTCACCCCGTCATTGCGGGGATTCGAACCGGCGACCTTCCGATCGGCAAGCCCTAGGCTTTGTGGTTTAGACCACAGCGCCACCCGCTCAGCGCCTGTATCTATCATTTTTTCCTTATCGCAAAAAATAAAAATAAAAATATGGGTTCGAGGCTAGAGAGATGTCCCAGCCTCTCCCTCCTTCTTCCTTGCTGCTTGGTCCGGTAGACTGCCTCTGATCCTGGAGGCTCTGCATGTTCACCGTAAGCAGCAGCTGCGAATTGGCGCCTGGGAATTATTCAGAGGAAAGAAGCAGAGCCGGGATTTCATTGCCCTTCGGAGAATTGAGCAGAATGCACATAGATCTACCAAACACACACACACACACACAGGTTGACAAGGAAAGTCCCTAGCTCAGTGGTGACACAGCAGCTGCCCCCTTGCCTACTCCTTCTCCCAGATCCAAGCAGTCTCTCCTCACACTTGTCCTTTGCAGTACAGGTATTTCCCGTTCTTCTTCGCCTCTTGCAGCTCAGGCCTCCTTCTCTGGGATGTTTGCAAGCGGAAGTTTACGTAAGGATAACAGAATATCCCCTGACGCTCGCCTGGCCATCTGGCTTCTGCAGAGCCTCGTCTCGCTGCGCTCGTGCCTTCGAAAACCCTTCTTTGCGTCTCCCGTGCCTTTACGCTCCCGTCTCTGAAATGGGCACGTGGAAAGGCCTCCTCCCCAGGGGGCGGGGAGCTTCTCAGGCTTGGGGGCCCAACGCAGACCTCCGAAGGCTCTCCAGATAGAGGTCCTCTTCGGCCCAGGATGCGGCCCTCCAGACCTGCCTGCCTGGCCCTCGGAATGCTCCCCAGGCCCTGCCCATCACAGGCCCCATCTTCCTCCCAGCTTGAATGTTTCTGCTCGCCTGGAAAGTGCTATTGAACCCGGACCACGCCTCTTGCTTGACTGCGTGGGGGACAGAGGGGTGAGCCCCAGGGCATGCCTTTGCGTAGAAACCACCCCATTGGGCAAACGTCAACCTTAGTTGCCCCACCTAATTTTTCCTCTGGCCCCGCCCCCACTGCCCCCCCCCCGGCTACCCAGAAGCAGATGCGACTCTCAGGCGGAGAACCTGCATTGCAGCGGGTTGGACTAGATGACCCTCGGGAACCCTTCCAACTCTATGATTCCTTGAAACGGTCGAAACACCCTGCTGGTCAAAATCAAGATGCTCGGTTTTTTTGGACCCAAAAAACGGGACGTTCCAGGATCCAATCGGAAGCCGGGAGGGCTTCTGTAATTCCAGGGTGTCCTGCTCCAATCAGGACAGTTGAGCAGAATGGCTTAGTGTGTGGTACACATCCTTACGTAAAGGACCCCTGAATGGTTAAGTCCAGTCAAAGGCGACTATGGGGTTGCGGCGCTCATCTCGCTTTTCAGGCCGAGGGAGCCGGCGTTTGTCCACAGACAGCTTTCCGGGTCATGCGGCCGGCATGACTAAACCAGTTCTGGCGCAACGGGGCACCGTGACGGAAACCAGAGAGCATGGAAATGCCGTTTACCTTCCCGCCGCAGCGGTACCTATTTATCTACTTGCACTGGTGTGCTGTTGAACTGCTAGGTTGGCAGAAGCTGGGACGGAGCAACGGGAGCTCGCTCCGTCGTAGGGATTTGAACCGCAGGCCTTCTGACCGGCAGTGGTTTAGACCACAGCGCCACCCGTATCCTTAGCATATGTGCCCGGGGTTGTTTTTTTAAAAAAATATTATTTCTGCGAAGGATTGAGTTGGCCAGGGTTTCGCTTCTGCTCACCCTAGGCGACCCCCTTTGGCTCCGAAGCCCCTTTCTTGAAGCCCAGGCAGCCTGGTTCGCTCTCTGCTACGTCAAACCACCCGCATGACTGCAAAACAGCCACCACATTCCTCCTCCTCCTCCTCCTCCTTCTCCTTCTCCTCCTCTCTGCGTTCTCCTTCGCTCGCCCCAATTCTCCTGGCCTGCAGGCTACAGCGCGATGCACAGTGCGATGGGTGTGTCTGTGTGTTTGTGTAGATATAATTAGCATCTGCTTCTCACATCTCGGATGCTGCCGACACCAAGCTACGCAGATGTTACCAGCACCCGGCCCAAACCCGCCATCCCCCCTCCTGCCTGCGGCCCCACCCTGTGCAGCGCTGCCTCCCCTCCCCATCACACCCTGACACAAATGAGGGCGCAGGGCGACATTCGAACACAGGCCCGCCAGCACCTATTTTGAATCTCTCTCTCTCTCTCGCTTGGGACAAAGCGAAAAGGAAAGGAAATAGAAAGCCGCCTACCAGCTCACGAGTGAGAAAGTGGAGTTTGGGCGGAAAGACGTCCTTGAATGAGACACCGTGAGGCCTTATAGTCTAACCCGGGTCGGCCAACCCGAGAAGGCCATGAAGCCTATTAAGTTGCAATGCAAAGCCCGTCGAATTATGAAGCGGCCAAGCAGGCGGCGGGTGGGTGGGTGGGCTTTGGCTCTGTTTGACGGTGGGAAGGACTCCCTCGCAGGGTTGTTGTGGTGGGGAGGTTGCATGAAGACAAGAGAGGAGCTTGTACATGGCACCTTGAGCTCCTCGGAGAAAGAATAAAATAAAATAAAATAAAATAAAATAAAATAAAATAAAATAAAAAAAATAAAATAAAATAAAATAAAATAAAATAAAATAAAATAAAATAGTTCCCCATGCCTGGTCCAGACCTCAGTGGATGGAGAAAAACATCCCCCCTCCTCTGGTCTTTTTGCTCTCTGGCATGAGATTTGAGCACTGTCTGGCTATATATCTCCACCTCAGCAACACACAGATCTGGCTGCTGCTTCCAGGCTGCGCCGCCGTCTCGCATGTGCCGAGGCATCGCTTTTTCCTGCAGCACCCGGTGAAGCAGAGTTAAAATCCCGCCCGCCGGCCAGGATCCTCTTCTAATCTTTACGCACACAGAGTAAGCCCCCTTTCGTTCGGCAAGGCTTCCCCGCAGCAACGTTAATTAAAAGCTTCTTTCTCAGCCTGTTTAACGCTTTCCGGATCCAAGGGGCTGGGAAAAGCAATGATGGGTGGCCTATAAATTGCCCCTTGAACAGCCTCCATGAATTGCCCCAAAGTCAGATTCGGGGGGGGGGGCAGGGAGAGAGATGCGGATTATCCATGATGCAGTTTGCAACAATTGCACCAGGGCCCATTCCTGCAAGCTAGAACCTGTGATTTCTTTTTCTCCCTCCTTCCTTCCTTCCTTCCTTCCTTCCTTCCTTCCTTCCTTCCTTCCTTCCTTCCTTCTTAAGTCTCTAGGCTTTCTGAAAGTGATAGAGTGGTTAAATAAGTTTCTTTTCCCCCTTTCCCAACGGGATTCATCCAGCCCAGCCTCCTGTTCTCACAGAGGCCAACCGCACAGGATTCGAACACAAGACCGCTCTCCCCTCCTGCGTTTTCCAGCAACTGGAATCCAGAAGCATCTCTGCTTCTGGCGGTGGAGGAAGAGCACAGACGTCCTGGCCCTCTCCTCCTCCATGAATTTGCTCTGCCCTCTTTTAAAACCACCCAGGTTGGTGTCCGCCACTGCCTACTGTGGCAGGGAGTTCCGCAGTTCACAATGCGTGAAGAAGGGCTTCCTTTTTGGCCTGTCCTGAATCTTCCAAGGCCGGATGCCCGCAAGTCCTGTCTTTGTGGTCCCCGGCTTTCACTTGCCCGGCCCACTTCCTTGTCCACTGGCGGCTGGCTTAGATCTCCTGCGGACAGAAGGACTTTCGAAGGAGGGGAGAGAAAAACAGGCACGTGGCGGGACCCTTCCCACCTCACCCCCTCGTTCCTGCCTGCCTATGTGTGGGTGCTGTTGAGCAACAGATCTCCTGCTTTGACAAGGAAGGGGGGGCTTTGACAAGGAAGGATGGAGAGAATTATTACGGATAAACACACACACACACACACACAGCCGCCCCAATCTTCCTCGCCCACTTTCACAGTGGAAGTCTAACCGCAGCTACTCAGAAGCAAGTCCCGTCGACTTTGGCGGGGTTTCTTCCCAGAGTCCCACGGTTAAGGGTTGTAGCCTAAATCTTTGAGAACAGAACTGAACCCAAGGCTAATCTAATCCAACCGCTTGCAATGCAGCTAAATAAAGGTTATAAGAAAATCTGCTCCTTTCCCCTTATGGGGTATCCAAGACCCCGTATAGAGTCCTTAAGTGGGTTCCCTATCGGTAGGAGAAAATAACAGAAGCCAACCAGAGAATATTGAGAAGCAAAGCGGCTAATAAGCCTGATCTTTATTAAACTGTTGCAACAGGGTCCCCCACTCCCCACACGCAGGAGGGAGGAGGACCCAGAAGAATGGTGTGCAAGACCTTATATAGACTCTAGAAATTGCCCACCCTGTAGCCCAAGACCACCCCCCAAAACATCTAACATACATCACAGAAGGAGGCTGTCTTCAGCAGAAATCCTGTCTGCCAGGATACGTGATAATGGTCACTGATTGCTTCACCTGGGCAGCTTGTCCATTCTTTTGTGATAGTTAATACTTTACTTTACTGCGACAGTTAATACTTTACACTGGTCCCGCCATCACCTCCTGGTAAATAGAAGGGGAAGAAATGGAGGCAGTGAGAGATTTTACTTTCTTGGGCTCCATGATCACTGCAGATGGTGACAGCAGTCACGAAATTAAAAGACGCCTGCTTCTTGGGAGGAAAGCGATGGCAAACCCAGACAGCATCTTAAAAAGCAGAGACACCGCCTTGCCGACAAAGGTCCGTATAGTTAAAGCTATGGTTTTCCCAGTAGTAATGTATGGAAGTGAGAGCTGGACCATAAAGAAGGCTAGTCGCCGAAGAATTGATGCTTTTGAATTCTGGTGCTGGAGGAGACTCTTGAGAGTCCCATGGACTGCAAGAAGATCAAACCTCTCCATTCTGAAGGAAATCAGCCCTGAGTGCTCACTGGAAGGACAGATCCTGAAGCTGAGGCTCCAGTACTTTGGCCACCTCATGAGAAGGGAAGACTCCCTGGAAAAGACCCTAATGTTGGGAAAGATGGAGGGCACAAGGAGAAGGGGACGACAGAGGATGAGACTGTTGGACAGTGTTCTCGAAGCGAATAGCATGAGTTTGGCCAAACTGCAGGTCACAAGCTCACCCTATTCGTAAGCAAATACGCCCTTAAGAAAGGATTTGCAAGCAAAAAGACCAGGGGTCAGCAAACTTTTTCAGCAGGGGGCCGGTCCCCTGCCCTTCAGACCTTATGGGGGGCCGGGGGGAAATGAAAAAATAAATTCCTATGCCCCACAAATAACCCAGAGATGCATTTTAACTAAGGGACACATTCTACTCATAGTTCCAGTTACAGGTAGGTAGCCGTGTTGGTCTGCCATAGTCAAAACAAAATAAAAAATTCCTTCCAGTAGCACCTTAGAGACCAACTATACCAAGAACAAACTTAGTTGGTCTCTAAGGTGCTACTGGATGGAATTTTTTAATTTTAATTTTTGTTTTGACATTTTACTCATGTAAAAACATGTTGATTCCCGGACCATCCACAGGTTGGATTTATAGAATCATAGAATCCTAGAGTTGGAAGAGACCCCAAGGGCCATCCAGTCCAACCCCCTGCCAAGCAGGAAACACCATCAAAGCATTCCTGACAGATGGCCGTCAAGCCTCCGCTTAAAGACCTCCAAAGAAGGAGACTCCACCACACTCCTTGGCAGCAAATTCCACTGTCCAACAGCTCTCACTGTCAGGAAGTTCTTCCTAATGTTTAGGTGGAATCTTCTTTCTTGTAGTTTGAATCCATTGCCCCGTGTCCGCTTCTCTGGAGCAGCAGAAAACAACCTTTCTCCCTCCTCTAGATGACATCCTTTTATATATTTGAACATGGCTATCATATCACCCCTTAACCTTCTCTTCTCCAGGCTAAATCTTAGTTTGCCTACCTATGGAAAAGACAATTTGCCTCCCTTCCTACAGAGGAATATTTGAGGTCATTGGGAGATCCAAATGGCTTCAGGATTGCTCTCCCGTACTATTTCAGACACACAGTTCATATATTTAGATACGTGTGCATTTACGTATGAATATTTGTTCTATATTTGAGACCTTAAAATTCTTATAACAGAACCCTTGGCAGGTGACCATCCAAGCTCTGTTGAAAAAACCTCCAAGGAAGGAGAGCCCACCAGCTTCAGAGGGAGACCATTCCACTCTCAAAACGTCTCTTACAGTCAGAAGGTTCTTCCTGATGTTCAGTCGGAACCAGAATCTTTAGTCTCCCTTGGTTCAGGTCCTCCCTTCTGCAAGAGAAAACAAGCTTGCTCCATCTTCCATGCAAAAGCCCTCCAGATATTATTTGAGGAGAGCCATCACATCACCTCTCAGTCTTCTCTAGGCTAAACATCCCCAACTCCCTCGACCGTTCCTCATAAGGCTTGGTTTCCAGACCCTTGATCATCTTGGTCGCCTTCTTCTGCACACCTTCCAGCCTGTCAACGTCCATCTTAAATTGTGTTGCCCAGAACTGGACACAGTATTCCAGGTGGGGTCCGACCAGGGCAGGATAGAGCAGGACTACGACTTCCCTTGATCAAGATAACTAGATTTCTGCTGATGCAGCCTAGAAACACTTTAGATTACACTGGGCAAATTTCCCCCTCTCTCCAACAGTGTTTCGTTCTTGGGCTTGCTCTACTGAGGATTGTTGTTGTTCAGTCGTGTCCGACTCTTCGTGACCCCCTGGACCAGAGCACGCCAGGCACGCCTATCCTTCACTGCCTCCCGCAGTTTGGCCAAACTCATGTTAGTAGATTCGAGAACACTGTCCAACCATCTCGTCCTCTGTCGTCCCCTTCTCCTTGCGCCCTCCATCTTTCCCAACATCAGGGTCTTTTCCAGGGAGTCTTCTCTTCTCATGAGGTGGCCAAAGTACTGGAGCCTCAGCTTCAGGATCTGTCCTTCCTGTGAGCACTCAGGGCTGATTTCTTTAAGGATGGATAGGTATGATCTTCTTGCAGTCCATGGGACTCTCAAGAGTCTCCTCCAGCACCATAATTCAAAAGCATCAATTCTTCAACTTCTATCAATTCTACTGAGGATATTTCTTGTTTATTTCTTGTTCTGGGTCTGAAGCAAGCAAGGGTGCAAATGTTGGGTTGTCGAAGGTGTGGCGGCTGATCTGGGCATGTGCTCACTTGCCTGCCTGCCTGTTCACGCGAATTCTCTCCTGCTGTCATGTGGGGCATGAGACACAATTAATTGTTTGCTGTGGAAAAAAGGGGGGATCTGCTATAATTGCCAGTTGTGTGTGTGTGTGTGTGTGTGTGTGCGTGTGTGTGCGTGAGAGAGAGAGAGAGAGATTCTCCTAATCACAGAACTGTAGAGTTGGAAGGGACGCTGAGAGTCATCTAGCCCAACCCCCTGCAATGCAAAATAAAAAATACAGGTTTTTACTGGTGTAATACACCATCTGTGCAGCATTTTCATATAATTTTCTTTCAAGAGAGAGCAGCCCGTAAATTTCAAATCTACCTTCCACAGTTTTCCCCAGTCCTCAAATTGTATGTTGTGTCCTATATCAGGCACCCCCAAACTGCGACCCTCCAGATGTTTTGGGACTACAAATCCCATGATCCCTAGCTAACAGGACCAGTGATCAAGGATGATGGGGGTTGTAGTCCAAAACATCTGGAGGGCTGAAGTTTCAGGATGCCTGTCCTATATCAAAGTGCAGGTTTTGACCCATTAAGCTTTAAAAGTCTCAGGACCGCGGTGCCTCAAGCTGTGGTACTGGCCCAAAGGGCCGTAATGAATGTGAAAATGTGAACCCCTATAAATCCTAGAATATGCTTCTAATAGAAGAGTTATGGTAACCTGTTGCTTCATGAAACTGATGATTTGGCAAGCCGCCGTCCCCCACTGGGACAGAAGGACAGCTAATACGTCAATCACAAAGATACAACTCATAAGCTAGAACATAAGTTGATACATGGTGCAAAGGGCTACACGTAACACAGGTTCCCAAAAATGTATACTAACACAATGTAACAGATCACAGTGAGAATCAAAGTTTATAGAATCCTAGAATCCTAGAGTTGGAAGAGACCCCAAGGGCCATCCAGTCCAACCCCCTGCCAAGCAGGAAACACCATCAAAGCATTCCTGACAGATGGCTGTCAAGCCTCCGCTTAAAGACCTCCAAAGAAGGAGACTCCACCACACTCCTTGGCAGCAAATTCCACTGTCGGACAGCTCTTACTGTCAGGAAGTTCTTCCTAATGTTTAGGTGGAATCTTCTTTCTTGTAGTTTGAATCCATTGCTCCGTGTCCGCTTCTCTGGAGCAGCAGAAAACAACCTTTCTCCCTCCTCAATATGACATCCTTTGATATATTTGAACATGGCTATCATATCACCCCTGAACGTTCTCTTCTCCAGGCTAAACATACCCAGCTCCCTAAGCCGTTCCTCATAAGGCATCGTTTCCAGGCCTTGGACCATTTTGGTTGCCCTCCTCTGGACACGTTCCAGCTTGTCAGTATCCTTCTTGAACTGTGGTGCCCAGAACTGGACACAGTATTCCAGGTGAGGTCTGACCAGAGCAGAATATAGTGATACTATTACCTCCCTTGATCTAGACTAGTGTTTTTCAACCTTTTTTGGGCAAAGGCACACTTGTTTCATGAAAAAAATCACGAGGCACACCACCATTAGAAAATGTTAAAAAATTTAACTCTGTGCCTATATTGACTATATATAAAGTAATTCTCTTGAACAGGAATCAAATAAACACAAAGAAAGTATTTTATAATTACTTTATTATGAAATAGTAAGTAAACAGAAATATGAAAAATTATAAAATACTTTATTCAGTGCGCAACCAGGGCCTGTTTGGCTGAACACAAAGCTGATATTCTGGCTGGAATTTTTCCCACGGCACACCAGGCAACATCTCGCGGCACACTAGTGTGCCACGGAACAGTGGTTGAAAAACACTGATCTAGACGCTATACTCCTATTGATGCAGCCCAGAATTGCATTGGCTTTTTTAGCTGCTGCATCACACTGTTGACTCATGTCAAGTTTGTGGTCTACCAAGCCTCCTAGAGCCTTTTCACATGTACCGCTCTCAAGCCTGGTGTCACCCATCCTGTATTTGTGCCTTTCATTTATTTATTTTTTTAGTTTAGTTAGCAATGTTTATTGCGCATGCGTATTAAACATGAAATGAGGTATTGATGTACATGATTGGTTAAAATTGAAATCCTTTGTTTGAAATGTTATGAATACCCCTGCCCAGACCCTTGGGCGGGGTTGCAGTTTTACGAAAAGATTCAACTGTAAGCTATTTCTTTGCAATAAACAACAATGAACTCCTAACTCCTCTTGTCTCTGAGTTTTATTGGTGTAACTCAGAATATAAACCATTTTGGGCTTACGGCAAAGCAACACCTCTCTCCATGTGAGCCGACCTGGACACGGAGATCATCTTCCGAAGCCCTTATCCTTCCACCCCCTCCACAAGAAATCTGGAGCAGGCATAGGCAAACTCGGCCCTCCAGTTTTGGGACTACAATTCTCAACATCCCTCCAGTTTTGGTGCTACAATTCCCACCATCCCTGGCCACCGGTCCTGCTAGCTAGGCATCTTGGGAGTTGTAGGCCAAAAACATCTGGAGGGCCGAATTTGCCTATGCTTGGTCTGGAGGGGGGGGGTAAATGCAAGAACGGGGCCTTTTCTGCATTGGCTCCCCATTTATGGGATGTTCTCCCCAGGGAAGCTCGCCTGGCAGCTTCATTACATATCTTTAAGCGCCAAGCGAAAACGTTCAACCAGGCCTTGGGCTGATTAACATTCGATACCCTTTAAAATGTGTTTGTGGGAGGGGGTTTAATTGTCTGTAGGTGTTGTGTTCTCGTTTTTATTACGTATTTTGTGTTTTTATGGTGTGAACCGCCCTGAGATCTACAGATGAAGGGCAGTATTCAAATTATTATTCCTATTATTATTATTATTATTATTCAGGAATCAACAGAAGCTGCCAAGAAATCAAGACACAGAGTGGCACCCGTTCTTGAGAGAGGTCACCCATCAAGGCACATTCAGTCCCAAAACCGTGCCTTAGCCCAGATTCAACCCACATTCGAACCCAGGTTCTCATGGGAGGGAGCAGAGCCAGAGGGGAGGGAAAGGAGGAAGGACTTCCGGCCCAGAGGGAAGAGAAGTGGCGCCTAGCGGTCAGAGCAGGATGTACTGGAGGCATCTAATCAGGTGGCCGGTTGTGTTTTGTGAAGCAGGCAAAAATCTCATGGGTTAAAGCAGGAAGGAACCCAGACAGGGATAAGGGTTATTCCATAGCTTCCTGGTGCCATCTGGTGGCAGAGATGGTGTACTTCGGGCCAGCGCTAGAATTCCCACCACCTGAGTCCGAATGCCACAATAACTGAAGTCACCCTCTGGGAATCTGGTCTGGACTGCAACTCCCATCATCCTCGGGCAACCTCTTCTCATGTTCTTTGGGCCAACAGTCCATGGGCCAGATTGAGAAGGCGATTGGGCTGGATCCAGCCCCCGGGCCTTAGTTTGCCTACCCATGGTCTATATAAGAGCTTGCACACCAATCTTCTGGGTTCCTCTCCTCCTGTTGCAACAAATTTAATAAAAATCAGGCTTACTAGCCGCTTTGCTTCTCAATATTCTCTGGTTGGCCTCTGTTATTTTCTCCTATTGATAGGGAACTCACTTAAGGACTCTATACGGGCTCTTAAAAAAAGGTAAAGGGACCCCTGACTGGTAGGTCCAGTCGCGGACGACTCTGGGGTTGTGGCGCTCATCTTGCTCTATAGGCCGTGGGAGCCGGTGTACAGCTTCCGGGTCATGTGGCCAGCATGACTAAGCCGCTTCTGACGAACCAGAGCAGCGCACGGAAACGCCGTTTACCTTCCCGCTGGAGTGGTACCTATTTATCTACTTGCACTTCGATGTGCTTTCGAAGTGCTAGGTTGGCAGGAGCAGGGACCGAGCAACGGGAGCTCACCCCGTCACGGGGATTCGAACCGCCGACCTTCTGATCAGCAAGCCCTAAGCTCAGTGGTTTAACCCACAGCGCCACCCGCGTCCCTTATACAGGCTCTTAGATACCACATAAGGGAAAGGGTGAATCCCAAACCGGAATTAAGATTGCCGGAAAAAAATATCAACAACCTCAGATACGCTGATGACACAACCTTGATGGCAGAAAGTGAGGAGAAATTAAAGAACCTTTTAATGAGGGTGAAAGAGGAGAGCGCAAAATATGGTCTGAAGCTCAACATCAAAAAAACTAAGATCATGGCCACTGGTCCCATCACCTCCTGGCAAATAGAAGGGGAAGAAATGGAGGCAGTGAGAGATTTCACTTTTTTGGGTTCCATGATCACTGCAGATGGTGACAGCAGTCACGAAATTAGAAGACGCCTGCTTCTTGGGAGGAAAGCAATGACAAACCTAGACAGCATCTTAAAAAGCAGAGACATCACCTTGCCGACAAAGGTCCGTATAGTTAAAGCTATGGTTTTCCCAGTAGTAATGTACGGAAGTGAGAGCTGGACCATAAAGAAGGCTGATCGCTGAAGAATTGATGCTTTTGAATTCTGGTGCTGGAGGAGACTCTTGAGAGTCCCATGGACTGCAAGAAGACCAAACCTATCCATTCTCAAGGAAATCAGCCCTGAGTGCTCACTGGAAGGACAGATCCTGAAGTTGAGGCTCCAGTACTTTGGCCACCTCATGAGAAGAGAAGACTCCCTGGGAAAGACCCTGATGCTGGGAAAGATGGAGGGCACAAGGAGAAGGGGACGACAGAGGATGAGATGGTTGGACAGTGTTCTCGAAGCTACTAACATGAGTTTGGCCAAACTGCGGGAGGCAGTGGAGGATAGGGGTGCCTGGCGTGCTCTGGTCCATGGGGTCACGAAGAGTCGGACACGACTGAACAACAACAACAAAGGGAAAGGGTATCTTTGTCCTGATTTTCTTTGTCTGTCTCCTTCCATCCCTCCTCCCTCCCTGTCCCCTAGAGAAAGACCACCTCCCCACAGAGGCCCATTTGCCTCCTGCCCGCCCCCTGCCGCGTCACAATCCCCCTCCCGGCTGCCGGGGCAACTGCATCACAGACCCCCCTTTCCCCCTCAGCCTCCCCAGCCGGCCATTAGCTCATACCCGCTGGACAGCTGCCCTGCCCTGTGCCCCTGGGCGTGGAGGCGGGTGGGGATGTCGGGCTCAGCCAGCCAGCTGCTGGCCCAGTCGCCTCTCCCATGGGGGAGTCCAGCTTCCACTGCCACCCGTCCCCCGAGGGATGCTGCCTGGAACTCCACGAAACCATCGCCATCCTTGTAGCTTTGATCGTGCTGGTGCATCTGGCCCTGAAGCTGGCCGCAGCGGTGAGGGGGCTGCCAGAGTCACGCAGAGTGGGGCTGAGGGCGGTCGGTCGGTTGCCAGCATTGGCGGGGAGGGCGGGCCTGGATTAGGCCCCTGAAGCGCTGGTGGGCAGGGGACTGGAGGTCTGGGATGCTTTGCCCCTGAGAGGCAGCACTTCCCCCTACAAATCGGAAGTACCTGCAGGATGAGGCCCGTCGAGGCCAGCATCCTGTTCCATACCCACCTGCATTTATCCTATGAAAATAGGGGTGCCCTATTCCATTATTAGGGGGCGCGGGTGGCGCTGTGGGTTAAGCCACAGAGCCTAGGGCTTGCCGATCAGAAGGTTGGTGGTTCTAATCCCCGCGACGGGGTGAGCTCCCGTTGCTCAGTCCCAGCTCCTGCCAACCTAGCAGTTCGAAAGCACGTCAAAGTGCAAGTAGATACCATATTTTTCGCTCCATAAGACGCACTTTTTTCCTCCTAAAAAGTAAGGGGAAATTTCTGTGCGTCTCATGGAGCGAATGGCGGTCCCTGGAGCCGAATTGCCCAGGGGCCAAAAGAGGATCGTGCTTTTTATTTTACAAACAGAAAAGGGGGTGTTGAAAGGACCCCGCTCAGCAGCTGATCAGCAAGAGATCTGGAGAGAGATAAGAGTCCCGGCTCCCTTTCAGCCCTGCCCCCTTGCCCAGGCCTCCATTGTTGAATGTGCTGCAGAGGGAGGTTGTTTGTTTCCCCAGCAACATGTGTCTGGCTGATTAGATTATCTGTCTGGAAACTGTAGAAAAGGCTCCCTTTCCTTTAGAAGCTGCAGAAATGTGAGTTGAACCCCATAAATACAGGGCTTTTCCTCTTTGCTTTTCCCCCTTTGCAAAAAAAGCTGCAAAATTTTTAGCTGATCCTCAAAAAACAGGGCTTTTCCCTTTGCAAAAAAATCTGCAAAACTTTTAGCTGATCCTCAAAAACATAGGGCTTTTAGAGGAGGAAAACCAGGGAAAAAAATGTTTTTCTTGTTTCCTCCTCTAAAAACAAGGTGCGCCCTATCATCCGGTGTGCCCTATGGAGCGAAAAATACGGTAAATAGGTACCGCTCCAGCGGGAAGGTAAACGGCGTTTCCGTGCGCTGCTCTGGTTCGTCAGAAGCGGCTTAGTCATGGTGGCCACATGACCCGGAAGCTGTACACCGGCTCCCTCGGCCAGTAAAGCGAGACCAGTGCCGCAACCCCAGAGTCGTCCGTGACTGGAGCTAACGGTCAGGGGTCCCTTTACCTTTACCTTTACCACAGTACAAAGGAAAGCATTGGCAGATCCCTGGTCCCTAAGTCAAGTCAAATACACCCCTTTGTCTTGTCTGGGCCACCCCACTACAGGTGGCTGTACAACTCGGGGAATATGGCGGGGTTTCTCACCCCTCCCCTTATACCTCACTTCCCTGGGTCCTAAATGACATTGGAACTGAGATGATTGACACGACGAGGGATTTCTTAGGAATTTCTAAAGTTTTTCCATTCAGCCAGCACACAGATACATTTATCAGTGAATTGCCCCATTTGGAGTCATTTTGTCATTGCCTCGTAGTGTGGAGGGGGGCGGGAGCTCTCTCAGAGAGCCAGTGTGGTGTAGTGGTTAAGAGCGGTAGACTTGTAATCTGGTGAACCGGGTTCGATTCCCGGCTCCTCCACATGCAGCTGCTGGGTGACCTTGGGCTATTCACACTTCTCTGAAGTCTCTCAGCCTCACTCACCTCACAGAGGAAGGGGAAGGAGAATGTGAGCCGCTTTGAGACCCCTTCGGGTAGTGATAAAGTGGGATATCAAATCCAAACTCTTCTTCTTCTTCTCACCCAGTGGCGGAGCTAGTTGCTCCTGTACCCGGCGCGGTGGGGCGGGGGGATCCGCCCAAGGGGTGGCACAATCTGTCCATGGGGCGGGGCAATCTGCCCATGGGGCGATCAGCACGGGGGCATGATCCTTGGGGGGGTTCCAATCGTGGCACCATAGCACGATCCTTCTGGCAGGGGTCAGATTGCGGCGTGGCAGCGCGATCTGCCCAGGGGTTGTTTTTGTCACCCCACTCTGGGATGGCACCCGGGGCGGCCCACCCCCACCGCACCCCCCCTTTGTACGCCCCTGCTCTCTCCCCCCCTTTCCAATTTCCCCGTAACGTAACAAAACATTACTAAAATAATATCGGCTACGGCCACCACAGTTGGAGGCGTCAATGCTTCTGAAAACCGCATTAAGGGAAAGGGCTCTTGTGTTCGAATCCTGCTTGCGGGTTTCCTTCCGAGGCCACTTTGAGAACAGGACGCTGGACTAGAGGCATCCCTTTTGGCCTGATCCTGCTGCAGTGCCCTTGTTCGATGCTCCAAACCCTGGCAGTGTTTTAAAAGAACTGGCAGCTGCTGCTGGGAAACAGCCCTGAAGAGCCTCTGCCAGTCAGGGCTGGCAGTATGGGGGTACATGGACCTGGCAGCTGGATTCAGGATATGGCAGCTGCAAATCCAGGCCGGAGGTCTCAGCTGAGTCCCAAAGGCCACCAGCCATCTGACTCGTCCCCCTATAATCCTCCACTTTCCTCTACTCCCTCCAGGCCTGCTATTACTTCTGTTGCCTGCTTGGGACGCTGATTGGAACAATCTGCGCAAAGGGTGAGTTTGTGCCTTTATCGGGACGTTTTATTCTCATTTATGAATGTTATAAGAAAAAAACCTGCTCCTTTTCCCTTATGGGGTATCCAAGACCCCGTACAGAGTCCTTAAGTGGGTTCCTTATCGGTAGGAGAAAATAACAGAAGCCAACCAGATTATATTGAGAAGCAAAGCAGCTAGTAAGCCGGGTCTTTATTAAACTGTTTTAACAGGGTCCCCACTCCCCACACGCAGGAGGGAGGAGAGAACCCAGAACAATGGTGCGCAAGCCCTTATATAGGCTCTTGAAATTGCCCACCCTGTAGCCCAAGACCACCCCCCAAAACATCATACATACATCACAGAAGGAGGCATCTGCAGCAGAAATCCTGCCTGCCAGGATACCTGATAATGGTCACTGATTGCTTCACCTGGGCAGCCTGGCCATTCTTTTGTGATGGCCAATACTTTAGTTCCTGAGTCCAGGTCACAGGCTCAGCCTAGTCATTCAAAAATACGCCCTTAAAACAGGATTTGCAAGCGAAAAGGCAACGGGAAGTCTTTCCCCTTTTGCCTTCCTTCCTGCAGAGGAATATTTGAGGTCATTGGGAGAGTCAAAATGGTTTCAGGATTGCTCTCCTGTACTATCTCAGACACGTGGTTTATATATTTATGCATGTGTTCGCCTTGTACATTTGTGAACATTTAGTTTATATTTGAGACCTTCGAATTCTTATCACATTAAATTTGTACACCGCCCTTCAGTCGTCGATCTCGGCGCGGTTCACAACACAAAATTGCAATGTCGAAACCACGAAATAATAAAAATGCGAACAGAAGCAAACCAATAATACCCCCCAAAACACATTTAAAAGGGCGTGGAATGTCAGCCGGTCCGAGAGGAAAGTTTTTGCCTGGTGCCTAAAGGTGTACAATGAAGGCACCAGGTGAGCCTCGCTGGGGAGACCCTGTGTGGGACTCGAACCCACAACCCTGAATTTAAGAGTCTCTTGTTCTACCGACCGAGCCTTATCCCAGGCATGTAGATGTTGAATAGCAATAGGGATAAGATTGAACCCTGAGGAACCCCATACTTTCTTTCCGCCACGGAGCAGAAAGTGGCATTATTCTCTATGTTATCGACCACACAGAGCCATTTCAGCAAAAACACCACCACCACCACAAAATTCAAAAGTGCTTTGAACCTTTCGTTTGCCGCATTGGACCCCGAAGGCCCTTTCCGCTGCCGTTTTGAAAGATTATTGTCGCTAGCCGTAACATTACTGAAGAGTTTCCGCACTTGTCAGAATTTGATCTTTAAGTACACTTTGGAACTCCCCGCCACTTGACCTTAGCCAGGAACCATTGCTGTGCTCCTTTTAGCTGAAAACATTTTTGATCAGGCCGGTCTACGCAGACACCGAGAGGCCACACGTCCTTGGTTTTATTTGTTTTAGCTGCCGTTGATTTTAACCGTCTTTCGGATATCTGTTTTCTAATCGGTAATGTTAACGGTTTGCTCTGTGCTTTCTTAAAACGCTTCGAGGTTTGTCTGTTCTTCACAACCAAACGGTACATAAATCTTCCTGAAGTAAAATAAAGTTTTAAGAAGGAAGGCCGAGGCCAGTTCAGATAAAAAAAATAAAATAACCAGCGAAATATCAGGAATGAAACCATTCACAAAATACAGCTACTCACAATGGAAATACATTGCTACATTCATAGAATCTTAAGAGTTGGAATGGGTTCCCAAGCGGTCATCTAGACTAACCCCCTGCAGTGCAGGAATCACAGATGAAGAATCGCTAGGAAGATAGCCAGAGGCGGTTTAAGATAGACAAATTGTGGCTGTACCAGGCACCAAGCTACAGGGGGCGCCACAACCATGCTGTAGATCGGAGATCGAGAGGTGGAGGAGTGCCAAATTTTAGTGTTGCACAGATGTTGCTGAAATTTGAGAGCCCAAAGTCCGCCACTGAGATGGGCACCCCCATCTCTGTTTAAAAACCTGCAATGAAGGACAGTCCAACTTCTGAGGTCATAGACCCATAGGTTTGCAGAACTGGAAGGGATCCCCGGGGTCATCCAGCCCAACCCCCTTTAACACACGAATTGCAGCTAAAGAATCCATGACAGGCAATTGCCCATCCTCCGCTCAAAAACCTCCAGCGAAGGAGAGCTCACTGAGGTCAAAACAAAATAGAAAATTCTTTCCAGTAGCACCTTAGAGACCAACTAAGTTTGTTCTTGGTCTGAGCTTTCGTGTGCATGCACACTTCTTCAAATACACTGAAACAGAAGTCACCAGACCCTTATATATAGTGAGGGAGTGGGGAGGGGTATTATTCAGAAGGGGGTGGGAATGGGGGGTTGGCTGATAGGGGTGGAAAACCTGTTGACTGCAATTTTTACAGGGTCTTACAGGGAAAGGCAAGGGGTAAGATGGCTAAAGATAGCTTTGTCATGTATAATGAGATAAGAATCAGACCAGGTTTCTCCATGGTTTTAAGTCTGGTGATTAGTTGCAATTCAGCCACTTCACTTTCCAGTCTATTTCTGAAATTCCTTTGTATTAAGACAGCTACTTTGAGATCTTTTATAGAATGTCCTGGGAGATTGAAGTGTTCTCCTACTGGTTTCTCAGTCTTGTGATTCCTGATATCAGATTTATGTCCATTTATCGTCATAAATCTGACATAAATCTGACATAAATTATGTCCATTTATCGTCATAAAGAGTCGTCAACAGGTTTCCCACACCTATCAGCCAATCTCCCATTCCCACCACCCTTCTGAGTAATACCCTTCCCCACTCTCTCACTATATTTAAGGGTCTGGTGACTTCCGTTTCAGTGTATCTGAAGAAGTGTGCATGCACACGAAAGCTCATACCAAGAACAAACTTAGTTGGTCTCTAAGGTGCTACTGGAAATTTTATTTTATTTTATTTTGTTTTGACTATGGCAGACCAACACGGCTACCCACCTGTCACTGAGGTCAAAACACCCCTGATTCAAATACAGTGGAACCTTGGTTCTCGAACTTAATCCATTCCAGAAGTCCCTCCGACCCCGGAAACGTTCGAAAACCAAGGCGCGGCTTCCGATTGGCGCAGGCGCCCCAGAAACAATAGCCAACAGAAGCATCAGACATTCGGCTTGCAAAAGACGTTCGGAAACCGGAGCACTCACTTCCAGGTTTTCGACATCCGGGAGCCAATTTGTTCGTCAACTAAGCCGTTCGGGAACCATGGGTCCACTGTATACAATAAGCAAGCCCATTGAAACAGCAGGACAGTTGTTCGTCTTACCCAGGGATCCCCAAACTAAGGCCCGGGGGCCGGATGTGGCCCAATTGCCTTCTCAATCCGGCCCGCGGACGGTCCAGGAATCAGTGTGTTTTTACATGAGTAGAAGTGTTTTTCTTTAAAATGCATCTCTGGGTTATTTGTGGGGCCTGCGGCAGGCCCCACAAATAACCCAGAGATGCATTTTAAAGAAAAACACAACTTCTACTCATGTAAAAACACCAGGCAGGTCCCACAAATAACCCAGAGATGCATTTTAAATAAAAGGACACATTCTACTCATGTAAAAACACCAGGCAGGCCCCACAAATAACCCAGAGATGCATTTTAAATAAAAGGACACATTCTACTCATGTAAAAACACGAGGCATGTGTGCTTTCATTTAAAATGCATCTCTGGGTTATTTGTGGGACACAGGAATTCGTTCATGTCCCCCCCCCCAAAATATATATACTCCGGCCCCCTACAAGGTCTGAGGGACAGTGGACCGGCCCCCTGCTGATAAAGTTTGCTGACCCCTGGCCTTACCGTTTATTATTGGAATGCCAAATTTTAAGAGAGTTAAATCTTGGGCCGCTGCGGCCGCTTTGCTTTCTCTTCCCAGAACCCGAGACATCAAAGTTGTGCGCCACCCCCAAAACGAGGAGAACCCAATCCCGACGGCTGGCAGCGCAATGGTCCGACCAGAACCTCCCTCGCCGGCGCCGGCGAGAAAGCTGTTCGCCGCACCGCCGCTGCCTCCATTGCACCCTGGAGCCGCTTAAGGTCACCATGAACCTGCAGAACGAGCCTTTCCCTTGCAGAGAGCACCAGCGCCTCGGCCGGCGCCCCTGCCCTGACTACCCGCCGTGCCACACCCTACGGTGCTGCACCTGCGAATGCGACCCACGGCAGCGCCCGCGCACGTGCTCGGCGCCCTCCCGTGTCACCCGCTGCCGGGACGTCGCCTGCGGCTCCTCCGACCCCATGCTGGCCTCCAGCGGCGGCAACGAGCACCGGAACAGCATGGCGGTCAGCCCCGATTACTTCTCGAGGTTGCCAGCGAACGACAACCAGTACCGCTCCGCGCCGGAGGCCGAATACCCCGGAACGACGGGGCGCAGGCCTACCAAAGTCTACATCTATCCAGTACACCCCCAAACGCCGCCGGCGAGCCGCTCGGGCAGCCCCGAGAGAAGCTACCGGCGGCGAGGGACCGTTGTGACCACACCGGAAGAGCAGCAGGTCGAGTACGAGCCTCGGGAATCCACCCGGCGGAAGTCACGCGCCGAACCAGAGCAGCTGCTGAACAGCCCGGCGCCGGCGCCCCGGTTCCACAGTATCGGTGGCGGCCCTTTGCCAGGGACGGCACCAACCGAGACTCCCAGCGCCAAACCGCGGTATTCCTGGCCTGAGCCGGCCGCCGTCTCAGACTGGGTGTACCGCCCAGTGAAATAGTAGCAGGGGCCCCATCCGAAATGGGAACCTACTAGAGAAGAGGATGAGGACCTGGCCACCCCGGCCTGAGTCACCTTTGGGTTGGGAAAGGAAATAAAAAGCAAAACCATCAACCGCACGTCCGTTCTGCGAAAGCGTTGTGTGTTGTGCAGCGATTCTGGCTTGCGTTTGGCCTTGGTTTGCCCAGCCTGGTGCCCTGACAGGAGCAAGCCAGCAATGAATGACATGAAATTAGCTCTTAATTTGAAGAAACAGGATCTGGCCAGGGGTACCAGGCCTAAAGAGTACAGCAACTCTGCTTTGCTAGGTCTTGCCCTGGGTTGTAGGTCTTTGGCAGCTGCCTTCCCCCAACAGCCTAAGTCCCCTCTTGTCAAGTACGGGAGTTCCCCTCTCCCTTCTCATAGCTCGACGATAAGAATTAACGAGCATTTGGAAGATTTATAGTCCTTTTATTACAGCATTATGTTGCTAGCCCAAACGGGCAACGCTCCGCAAGGATATCAGTTGCCTACCCTGACTCCTCCCGCGATTGACGTATCGCCCAGCTGCTCCCTCCCTTCTGGTGGCTCAGCTACTATCTCATAGCTGGGCAGCTCCTGTCTCAACTGAGCAGCTTCTGTGTCTGCCAGTCTCTCTGCTTCTGAAAACGCTGGAAGCGCACGCAGGGGGATATTCCCCCTCCTCTTCTGTTAGGAGCTGATGACAGTTAATACCAAGGAGGTTCATAGATATAGATAGGAGATGAATTCCTTCAGGAACCTCCCCTGGTTGCTACCTGCCTACCTGTTCTCAGGCAAGGGGGATTAAGGAAATATTGAGAGTCTTTAGGACAGCCGAGATGGTTTTCGGATTGCTCTCCTGTGCTGTTTTAGACGTGTGGGTCATATACTTACGTATGTGTGTTTACCTTGAGCAATTATCAACATTTATTCCATACTAGCTGGCCCGGCCGCGCGTTTCTGCGGCTGATTTGGTGAAATGGGAAAGGGAGGTGCAGTGCAAAAGTGGAAGCGTATGCTTACCGACACTTTTTCTTGTTGAAGTTGAGGGTGCTTCACGTGGTTTCCTTACCGGCTCTGCAAATGCTTTAGGCGCCGCCATAAACGGCGGTCATTTCGTTTCCGGGCATCCAGACTCTCCTCTCAGTGGAGACAGAGTCCCGGAAATGACCAAAGTTTTTTTTTTGCGGCTGACTCCGCAGGCGCTACGGCCGTCTTGTTAGTGGAGGCGGCGTCGGAAACTGCGTCTTATCCGGCTGGCTCTACAGCCGCTACTGCCGCCGCCGCAAATGAGGGTAAGATTCGTTTCCGCCCGCCCTGGCTGTTTCGTAAGCGGAGGCGTCGTCAGAAACTTGAAAGGTTTCAGAGTGCCGTTTCCGCCCGTCCTGGCTCTGTAGGCGGCCGAGGTAACACCGCAGATGGCGGAAGCGACGTTTCGTCTCGCTTTTCCTCCCCACCCGACGGAGCCATGGCCGCCAGCCGCACAAACGGTTGTTCCTGCCTGCGTGGGTCTACAGACGCCGCCGGAGACAGCAGCGGCGTTTGTGAGTGGCGTGCCCCTCTATTGGCTGGAGGTAGTGACGTAGTAACAGGAGGAGGAGGGGTGTGAGACGTTTTTAGTGTGTTATGCTGCGTTCCGTCCACTGGCGGGCGCTGTGTTTTTTGGCACAAAATCCAATTTTTACCTGGGTTAGGTATATTCTTTTTGCAATCTAAGTACATAAGATCCTTCCCATATGCCCATGGAACGTTGTGTCCAAATTTGAATGGAATCGGTCAAGTGGTTGCGGAGAAAGGTTGCTACAGTACAAACACCCACCTTTTACAATTATCTATTTATATAAAAATGTTCCCATTGCGTGCGCGCGCGACACCACCTTGCTCCGTAACCGCTGGACCAAACAGCATCAAATTAGGACAAAGCGTAACATGACCATCGAGGAAGGATCTAGCATAATAAAAATTTAAAAAAAACACCACCTGTCATGCCTAAAATATAGAATAAAGGCAAAAAAATATTGGCTCACACATTACGTGTCACCAGCAACAGAACAGAAGACTCCAACAGCATCTAATAGAAAGGCGGGTTGCCTGTTGATGTCATCAGACCTGCGCCAAAAAGAAAACCCCGTCCACCATTTTATAACTGCCATTTGTAAGCACCCAAGGACTTTCTCTCACAAACTGCTTAGTGGAAATGTGGAAAAAAAGACGGAGCAGGAGGCGGCGGGGGGGGGGGGGGAATGCGGGAGCAAAATAAGCCCAAAGCTGCCTGAGAGGTCGCAGGGAGTAAGACCGGCTCTGAGGGGATTTTGTCGCTGGGGTGCGTAATTTTGGGACTGGGATGGGGGGAATGCTCTTTTTAATGGTGTAGAGGATGCGGCCAGTTAATTGTGAGGAGGGGGTGTTTGTGGGAGGGGGTTGTGCTTTTACAGTAAAAAAAACCAGAGCAAGGCCCACAGTAGGCCTCCATAAAGTGGCCAGTGCCCTCACTTAAAATGGCCGCCGCACACTGACAGTCATTTTAAAATTTCCCAAGTGCCCTCACCTAAAATGGCCGCCGCAGCTTCGCATGTTCAACACACACAGTCCCAAGTGATCAATACCACCGGACCGGCCCCTTGCTGACCCCTACTCTACAGGGACAGGGAAGAACGAAAACAGGAGCTTCCAGAATACTTTCGGGGTCAGAATTTAAAAAAGCAAAACAAAAAACAAAAAAAACCACAGCAACGCGTGGCCGGGCAGCTAGGATAGATAGATAGATAGATAGATAGATAGATAGATAGATAGATAGATTTGGGACCTTAGGATTCCTATATCATGGGAGAGGGTCAGTACATGAAGCTGCTATTGTTGGTTTTGAGTGGGGAAATGTTGAAAGTACAGAGTGGCAAGGCAGAAGGTGGCATCAGAGTTTCCAGGCTTCAGGCAGCCAAGCAAACCTCACATATAAATGAAAGCCCACAGTGAATGCTGTTATTTGCACCCACAGAATTGCAAAGTTGGAAAGGGTCCCAAGGGTCATCTTGTTGCGCCCATGACTATTATTGACCAAAAGGAAAGATTCCAAGCAGCTTTTCAGATAAAAGATTCCTTTTATTGTTTTTGTCATGACAAAAGCAATGATGCAGGTGGCTATTGCCCAAAAATCTGCATACCCCACAAACACATGCTGGGGTATTTTATACTCTTTACAAACTGCTAATAACCCAACCCCTAGCATTCCTTCTGGCCAATCAGGGTGGGGGATACACCTATCTGGCCATCTTACATGTTTCAAGCTGCTTTAGCCATCAGGAGGTGCTATATACTTATTCTAGCATTTAACTGCCTAGCCGTTGACCTTTGCCTGCACCTGCATCCTTATAATAGCTAAGGCTATTGCTGACGTCGGTCATGGGGTCAGTTCTGCGGTTAACTAGTCTACCGAAACTAGACAGAGGAAGTTTTGTGGTTAGCTACTTACTGGAATCTTGCTGAACTGCTGAACTGCTGAAACTGCTGATATGTCTTAAGAAGCTGCAATGTAAGGATGTTGGCTAGGGCAAAGTTAAATCGGTCAAAAGGGAATCTGAGCGAAGCTGTATCTAAAATGGGGTTTCTTTCTGGCTATCTCTTTATAGACCTGAGACCATGCCTTTCTGGTTATCCCCTTTATCCATTCTGTCCATACATATCTTGGTGCCTCATTTTCCCCCCTTTCAAGCTAGAGGACCAGATTCACCTGCGTCCTCTATAGCTTGACCTAACTAGTGTTTAAACACCTAAACCAAAAAGTAACTAGTCAGGAAGAGATAACCAGAGACGGAAAAGCTGACCATGACAGATCACTGTCTCCTCGAAATACAAAAATCTTCCGCAATGATTACCCCATACACTCCACCCCCCGATCTCACACGGTCTGCTTCTCGGCCCAGGCAATAATTTGGTTAACCTTCCCACTCTGAGTAATAAAAACCCTGAACGTATAACCCTAGCATACAGAATACAGAAATATAAGCAAATGCACATGCACAATGCCGAATACTTTGAGCCATTTCCAATTTATAATAATATCCAGGATAATATGTCTCCAACTGCCAGTATCTTCAGCACTCCAAACTTGAATCTCATGTTCCAATCTCAGTAGATTACCTGTGATTAAACAAATATTGAAAGGTAACATTCCAATTTCTGACCAATTTAGCATAAAATTCTGCTGATGCCAGGGAATAGGGAAATAAAATCTTCTCAAATAGGATTCATCCCAGTTATATTCATACACTTGTCCTGCACTCTCCCCATCAGTCTTGGGAGCCACTGTTTTTGAGACAGAACTTCCTATTCACATAGAGACTGGATTGTCGTGTTGTGTTCGTCAACAGCTGGTTGGCAGGGCATCCATAACACCATCATCTGCAGTAACAATAACATCAGCATGTTTCCCCCTTCCTTAGGCTGACATGAGACAGAACAGACAAAAGATATGTTATATCAAATCCAATAGCAATATCATAGATTAGTTCCTTTCCTTTGTAATTTGCCTGAATCCAAACAGTCTGTGTCAGCTATTAATCCCCAGTACCTGGTTCTCTACTCACCACCTCACCAGACCTGTCATGATGGCGTGTATAAAGGAACAAAACCCTTTTGTCCAGTAATTAACTTACAGTCTGAGGACATAAAACCTCTGTTGCCTCTTGAATAACAGGTATACCCAGTTGTTCACAAATCAACTGGACTATGTAGCGGCTGTCATGCACTAGCACCTTTATTTCACCATGGAAATCAGCATCTATGGCCCCTCCTAACACCTGAATACCTTTCAGGCCCAGGCTGGATCATGGTACAATCCGCCTATATGTGCAATGAGGAACTGCAACTCCCACACCCAGAGGTCTTGTCACCCGCCCTTCAGCAGGCAGCAACACCTCCTCTGGTGCTAAGGGGTCAGCTTCTGCCTGTTCGGTGTTGCCTGGAGGGATATTTTACCATATGGCTGAGCTTTCCATACCTTAAGGTTTCAGGTGCTTTCATTCCTGTTGTACGTTACAAAGGTGTTAACCTTCAACAGGTGGGACACATTGGCACCTTCCAAACTGAGACAGAGGACTCACATAGTCTATCTGCCATACTTTCCCAGGTCCTGTTCCTGTGTACAGTTGCCCATGGGATTCTTAGATAGGGGCAAATGCTTGGGCTGCTAGCACAAGTCACAGTTGGCAACCACTGTTGGTACCTCCTGCCCCCACAGAGGGCGGTTGTATACAAAAGTCATTTCAGTTCCATTGGGAAAGCCACACCACCAAACCCTTACGCACTGCCTGAGAATCAGTGTATGTGTTCAATAAACCATTAATGCTGCTGTTAGCTTGCATACTAGCTAGACTTATCCTTTCTAGCTCGAGTCAGAGTCTTTGGATTGGTGGCTACTGCCTGCCACACCCTTTCATTCCTTTGGTATCGGGCAGCCCCATCAGTGAATCAAAATTGCAGAGGCACTCTTTTCCCTGCTTTTTCCTGTTGCCACAAACTCCAAACAGCCATCTTCTCATTTGCAGACACTTATAACTCAAAAGGCTGTGCAGCTACAACAGATTTAGCCTCAGATAACACTTTCCGTTGCTGCTTCCCATTATTCCTTTGTTCACAAATCCCATTTTAGGGGTATATGTATAAATGAGGTAAACCTGTGCCCTGGATTCAAGAGCTAAACATTTTGCATCAAAGGAATGCCAAATTAATGTAATCAGTGGCCATTATTGGGTATCCTAATGTACAGAAAAGAAGCAATACACCCACATTCTTGCTGTACTAAACCACTCATTCAATGATGAATTGGTACTGGGAGACAGTCTCCCTTTCTGACCCCATTTTTCATTTAAGGAGAACAGAATCTGCCAGCAAAAACAATATTGCGATTTTTGGTGTGCCGGAAGAAGAAGAAAAATGGGTGATCAGCATTAAATTCATCTTTGTATTGCTGGATCCGGTACCCTGGTACGTCTAGGGACTCTGCCCCTTCTTCAACGACTTCCAGAGAGACTTTGTGGATGACCTGAGACAAAACTACCCCTTTGGTCTCTGACATTTCAGAGAAATCCGACGCACTCTCATCAAACATGTTGGTCATGCCAAGACTTTCTAAAATTGGCTTGAAATCATATTCCCCATCCACTTTGAATTTGGAAGAAACACATTGACTTTCGTGTTTGCCATCATACTTGGATTTGTCCATTGTATTAGCTTCTCGGGGGTGAGTTCCTTCTCAAGTTAAAGACATAAGGCAAGAAAGTAAGTGAATTAGAGTGTCAGTGGTCACAGTGCTCTGTTAGCCAGCTAGCCCATTAGTTGCCACAATAAACTGCAACAGAGCTGTCTAATATCTTACAGATACATAGCTGAAACCATGTGCAGCAATGCTACAGCAGTTGCTTATGCAAGAGTACAAACATAAATCCTTCTTGCAATGCTGTCCACCCAGCACAACCCGCTTATGACACCATGTTGCACCCACCATCCTCAACTCAAAGTGCCATACAGCAAGGCATATCTATTTTCAGATTCTACAGAGATTAAAATAATCTCAGTCCAGAGGATCTTTACCCAATTCTCCCTTTTTCTTTGATGCTGCTTTGTTAGCAAACTGGCAATGAATGACAGCTATGGCCTATTGGAGGGAAAAGCAAAAACCAACCAACCAACAATAAGACAATGCAGGCCTAAGCATTTTTTGATAAAACAAAGTGACATTAAACCAATAAAATTCCAATTAAAACCAATTATAAAATGAAACCAGCAAATTTAATGCAGTCACTTACCAGCTTGCTTGAAAGTCACAACACCCTTTCCCCAGCTGGGTGGTGAGCCCAAGAGCCTGACACAGTTCTAGCTCTTTCCCCCCTTTCCAAGGTAGAGAAAGGGGAAAGGCTGCTGCGAAGGAAATTTCTGTGCTCTTTAAAATGAGGCTTTCTTTCTGTTCCCCCGCTCCCCCTCCCTTTCCTCCATTTTCTTCCACTTCCCCTTTTTCTCTGCTTCCAGCAAGCTTTTGTTAGAGACCTTAAAAAAAAGAAAAAGGAACAAGGGGGGGGGGGTTTCTCTCATATCCATAACAAATATCAATTAAGATACAAACAATTAATGTATTGCCGGAACCAAGTCAGTTAATTTGTGGCTTCATCCTAACTAACAAGAAACAGAGCAACCCAAAAGATTTCTGAAACCCTTTCACCAATCTCCCCAGCACATATCAAAAGGCAAGCATTTCTAATTACAGAAGTTATTATTGTTTAGTCCCTTCCAACTCCTCGCGATACCATGGACCAGGACACGCCAGGCACTCATGACCTTCATCAGCCTAATCAAACCCATGCCAACATCTCACCCTCTGTCGTCCTCTTCTCCTTGTGCCCTCAATCTTTCCCAACATCAGGGTCTCCTCCAGGGAGTCCTCTCCTCTCATGAGGTAGCCAAAGCACTGGAGCCTCAGCCTCAGGATCTGTCCTTCCAGTGATCAATCCAAGGCTTACCTCCCCCAGAATGGACAGGCTTGATCTTCTTGCAGTCCATAGGACTCTCGAGAGTCCTCTCCAGCACCATAATTCAATTACTTAGCAATAATTACCTGTAACCCACACCCTTTTACAACGTACCTTAACTCTCAGGATAGCAGGATTGCCTTTCAATGCAAATGCCTGGACTCGGGGCTACATTTGCTTTGTCCTTTGCCCCCCTTTTGCCAGGCTGAGAAGCATGAAATGCAAAATCTCTAAATCACTCACTTTCAAAGGCTAGGAGGATTACTTATTGGAGGGAAACAGAATAAAAGTCTGAAGACCACAGATGACAAAGTTAGGCAAAGAAGGGGAAGAAAAAGTTGTGGTTTCCCACAGCCCCCTCCAATCCAGTTGGAGAAAACACAAGCCTCGATGCAACACACTAAAAAGCGACCGTTTGCAAAAACACCCACACAGCCCTCTTTCTCTCAGCCTTTTTGCTAAAGAGGGAGAGAGAGGTTCACCCCTTAATCCATTGAATTTCAACACCAATTCCTCCAGAGAGAGCTACATAGGTAAAAAAGGAGAGTATAGGACTGTGCAGCTATATCTTCAAAAAAACCATGACTCTAAAGGACCCTAAAGGTCTTACGTTCTCTAAAACCCCTGTCTCTTCGCATAAATAAATAAATAAAACCAGAAAAGATGCAGTAACAAATAAGGAAGTACAAGGGAGTTGCCCCGCTGTGGTGCAACGACCAGAAATGAGAAAGGAACCAGCATAAAACAACAAGAAGGTGGGGGGAGGTTGCTACCCTGCAACCCTCACCATTACACACACAAAGATTGCTTCTGTCGATCCCAGCAATATTCAAAGCTTGAAACAAAAGAAACAAAGTCCCCCCTCTCCTTTCCTCAGGAGAAATCAACTGAAGAAGGATAGCTGGGGAAAACTTAACAAAATAAAGATTCTCTCCCCTGTCCCAGCCCTCTGGAACCCAGAGCCCTGGCCTTGACACATAACACAATTACACAGTTGTGTTAAAGCAGAGAGAAAACACAAAGAGATCCACACAATATCACATACACCTATATTTGGCCTGTGCTTCTGGATAACACAGCACTCTGCAACAACTCAAAAGATAACCTCAGCCATTATTTTGGAACCTATTTCCAATAGTACCGGTACCTTCAAATGGAGTATTTGCTGTAGAGCAATCCCAAACCCATTATGTCCCATGTAGTGCTTTTCACCAACCCTTTTTTTTTTTAGTGTTCTTTAGTCATCCACATTCATCACACAGCACTTCATTAATCACACACCACTTCATCACACAACTAAATTTCCCAATCATTCAGTCCTTTCACACCAAACCAAACGCTACCTACCTTTTTCCTTTTCCTCCTACCTATGCGCTGTTTTCATCAGTGGACCTCTTACCACTGATTACTGACACCGCAACCTATGCGTGTGGGTTCCCCAACGAACCTCTTATCATTGGGTACTGGCACCACGCTGGAGAGTGATCAGCTCTCCCATCTTCTCCCAATAGAGAAGGCTATTCCTTACCCTGCCGGCTCCTGTCTCCCTCTGTTCCTCTGTTCCTCGGTCCGTTGCCGTCTTCGTACAGGTTAAAGGGGGGGCCAAGGACACGTCCCAGTCTCCTCTGGCAAATCTGCCAGGCGGCCGCAGGAGAAGAAGGGCGGCTCCCAGGAACCCCCCCCCCTCTGTACGATAGGGCAAGGGGGCTGCCTCTGGTCAAAGAAGGCTAACCCTTCATCCGAGTCACGCTTGCACCAGGAAATGTTGCGCCCATGGCTATTATTGACCAAAAGGAAAGATTCCAAGCAGCTTTTCAGATAAAAGATTCCTTTTATTGTTTTTGTCATGACAAAAGCAATGATGCAGGTGGCTATTGCCCAAAAATCTGCATACCCCACAAACACATGCTGGGGTATTTTATACTCTTTACAAACTGCTAATAACCCAACCCCTAGCATTCCTTCTGGCCAATCAGGGTGGGGGATACACCTATCTGGCCATCTTACATGTTTCAAGCTGCTTTAGCCATCAGGAGGTGCTATATACTTATTCTAGCATTTAACTGCCTAGCCGTTGACCTTTGCCTGCACCTGCATCCTTATAATAGCTAAGGCTATTGCTGACGTCGGTCATGGGGTCAGTTCTGCGGTTAACTAGTCTACCGAAACTAGACAGAGGAAGTTTTGTGGTTAGCTACTTACTGGAATCTTGCTGAACTGCTGAACTGCTGAAACTGCTGATATGTCTTAAGAAGCTGCAATGTAAGGATGTTGGCTAGGGCAAAGTTAAATCGGTCAAAAGGGAATCTGAGCGAAGCTGTATCTAAAATGGGGTTTCTTTCTGGCTATCTCTTTATAGACCTGAGACCATGCCTTTCTGGTTATCCCCTTTATCCATTCTGTCCATACATATCTTGGTGCCTCAATCTAGCCCAACCTTCCACCCAGGCGTGGGGGGGTGGGTCACAAGGCAGGCATTTTGGAAACCGACATTAAAAAACTACAACTGCGGCTGGATGGGACCAAGAGAGAAAATTACATGTCCCAGGGTGCGACTGGGGCTGTTAGGACTGCACAGATATTCCCTGGATATAGAAAATAGAGCCAAGACATCGCTTCCCCCCCCCCCCACCACCACGAAAAGGACTCGTTTGGGATAAAACTACCCAAGGCGCCTTGGTTAGGACCTTTTGAGAGCGCTTTAAAAGGAAAAAGACTACGTTTCCCAGCATGCTTTGGGACACGCCTGGAAGCGGGAGTTAGTGGGGAGAAACTACATTTCCCAGGGTGCTTGGGGAGCTGAGATTCCCTGGCTGTGGGCGCGCCCTCCGCTTGGGCAGGTAAGTTGCAGGTGAGCGGGATGGGGCTTCCTGGATTTCCTCGGCGGAGCAGGTAGCAGCCGGAGGGGGAGAGGAAGGGAAGGGGAGGAGAGGAAAAGGAGGAGAGAGGAGGAAGCGGGAGAGAGGGAGGAGGAAGGAGGGAGGGGCAGGGGTCGTCGCACCTGCCTTTTACCTGTCCGCTGGTCTCCATCGCCCGCCCAGGTGCGCCGGCAGAGCCCCTCCCCGCCCTTGCGCGTCAGGATCCGAGCCATTTGCAGCGGAGCCTGGCCCCCGAGGGCGAGCGCACCCACCTGAGCCGGCCCTCGTCTAGCTCCCACCCACCCGCCTGCCCTTTTGCTGGCAAGCAGCCCAGGGGTGGCACCGCCCGCCAGCACCCTCCTCCTCCTCCTCCTGCGTCTCACCAGACACGGGAAGCACGTTCCCCCTTCTCCTCTATCACCGCCCAAAAAGATCCATGGGAAATGTAGTTTAGCCAGGTGCTGCGAACTGTAGTTCACCCCGGCTACAATTCCGAGAAGCCTAAATAAAGCGCAGCTCCCCGGGTTCTTTCTTTACGAATTAATCAAAACATTTTACAATGAGGCAAAACAAAGGCCCGCCATAGATCCACAGCGCGTGGTTCGACATGATGTCGGAACAGGAAGAGGGTCGGCTGAAAGTTGGGCCGGAAAGTAACAAAGTTGGTACTAGTCGGTACCAATTAAAGTCAAATGTTGGCAGCATAGTCCATCTATTGCAGAGGTCAGCAACCTTTTGCAGCCGGGGGCCGGTCCACCATCCCTCAGACCATGTGGGGGGCCGGACTGTTTTTTTTTTGGGGGGGGAATGAATGAATTCCTATGCCCCATAAATAACCCAGAGATGCATTTTAAATAAAAGGACTCATTCTACACATGTAAAAACACGCTGATTCCCAGACTTTCCGCGGGCCGGATAGAGAAGGCGATTGGGCCGGATTCAGCCCCCGGGCCTTAGTTTGCCTACCCCTGGTCTATTGCAATTGTAGCTCACCTCTTCCTTCCATGAACTCATGGTGGCCTATACAGGATTCTCTCCCCTCCTAATTTAATCTCCACAAGAACAGCAACCCTGCGAGGTACGTTAGGCTGAAGGAGACGGCCTCCCCACCCCCGCAAGGTCAGCACCCAGTGAGTCTCCCGGATGAGTAGGGTTTAGAACCTGGGTATCTCCCCCATGTCCTAGCCCAACACTCTAACCACTACACAGCACTGCCCACTTTTTGCAGTGTGCGCATGCTTTAAACCAGGCATAGGCAAACTCGGCCTGCCAGATGTTTTGGGACTACAACTCCCATCATCCCTGGCTAACAGGACCAGTGGTCGGGGATGATGGGAATTGTAGTCCCAAAACATCTGGAGGGCCGAGTTTGGGGGTGCCTGGATTAGATAGTGTTTCTAGGACGCCTCCTGATAGTTCTCTCCCAGGTGTGGACCTGGCTGCCAGCACAGCGATAGCAATGGTTTTTGGGGGACTACAATGCCCATCGTCCACAACCCTTGGCCACGCTGTCTGTGGATCATGGGAGTCGGAGTCGAACACATCCAGATAGTTGCCACAAACCTAGAATGGGCTGAGGGTCTTTCTGCCTCCTCCCCTGCCACCCCTGGCTGCAGAAGCAGGATCGTACCTCCTCATCAAGTCGTTTTTTTTTTCTTCCAATGAAGGTCGTGAGGAGATCATCCCCCCCTTTTCTCCCTCTCTCCCTCTCTCTGTTCACCCTCCTGGAAAGCTGGGGGATGGCATCCCCTTTCGGGGACCCCCCCAACCCCAAGCCGGCCCCTGCCAAGCCTCTCACAGACTTGGACTTCCGTTCCGGGGCACGCATCGAAGAGATCAACCAGCTCATCCAAGAATACGAGGCCAGGGACCCAGGCGTTCGGGACGCCCCGGAACTGCACCGTGCAAAGGATAAGATTTTCTCTCTGCTGGGTGAGTGGCTGGACCCTGGGAAGGTGGAAAGGTGTTTGGGAGGGGGGGACAGAGGCAGACGGTCTTGCATTGGGGGAGAAGCGGGGAGGACTCTGGTTGGGGCCGGTCAGCCTGGGAAGGGAGCCCATGCAGGGGAAGGAAAACTCTGATCCTAAACCTCTGTTGCCTTGTGGGATATCTTCGGGAGAAAAAGACTCAGGGGTAAACCCTACACAAATAATAATAATAATAATAATAATAATAATAATAATAATAATAATAATGTATTTATACCCCACCCATCTGGCTGGGTTTCTCCAGCCACTCTGAGCGGCTCCCAACAGAATATTAATAACAGTAATGAAAAAGCGATCAAACATCAAACATTAAAAACATCCCTGAACAGATGTCGTCTAAAAGTCAAATACTTTTTTATTTCCTTGACATCTGAAGGCAGGGAGTTCCACAGGGCGGGTGCCACCACCGAAAAGGCCCTCTGCCTGGTTCCCTGTAACCTCACTTCTCGCAGGGAGGAAATCGCCAGAAGGCCCTCGGAGCTGGACCTCAGTGTCCAGGCTGAACGATGGGGGTGGAGACGCTCCTTCAGGTCTACTGGGCATTTGAGGCCGTTTAGGGCTTTCAAGGTCAACACCAACACTTTGAATTGTGGTCAGAAACATCCTGGGAGCCAATGCAGGTCTTTCAGGTGTTATATGGTCTCCCAGTCCCCAGTCTAGCTGCCGCATTCTGGATTAGTTGCAGTTTCCGGGTCCCCTTCAAAGGTAGCCCCATGCAGAGCGCGTTGCAGTAGTCCAAGCGGGAGATAACCAGAGCATGCACCACTCTGGCGAGACGGTCTGCGGGCAGGGAGGGTCTCATCCTGCGTACCAGATGGAGCTGGTAGTGGAGTGGAATTCCTGGGATGGTTGGAAGGCGCCTTGTACGCCTCCTTCTGGCAACTCCTGCAGCCAAGCTGGTGCCAAACATCTTGTTCTGCTTTCCTTTGGACCATGTCAGCGAGACCGGGTGGGGGGGTTCTTGTCGTTTGGGCAGCCCTCGACACCCCCCACCCACTCTCTAGGCTTGTGCCCCAGGGAAGTCACTTCGGAGCTGCTAACAAAGTGGTTTGACTTCACCCCCAGAGGCACACTCCATTGTCAGTTTGACACCCCCCAGAGGCGCACTCCATTGTTGGTTTGACTTTCCCCCCAGAGGCACACTCCATTGCTAGTTTGACTTCACCCCCAGAGGCACACTCCATTGTCGGTTTGACACCCCCCCAGAGGCGCACTCCATTGTTGGTTTGACTTTCCCCCCAGAGGCACACTCCATTGCTGGTTTGACTTCACCCCCAGAGGCGCACTCCATTGTCAGTTTGACACCCCCCCCAGAGGCGCACTCCATTGTCGGTTTGACTTTCCCCCCAGAGGCGCACTCCATTGTCAGTTTGATTCCCCCCCAGAGGCGCACTCCATTGTCAGTTTGACACCCCCCAGAGGCGCACTCCATTGTCGATTTGATTTCCCCCCTTGGAGGCGCACTCCCATTGTTGGTTTGACTTTCCCCCAGAGGCACACTCCATTGTCGGTTTGACTCCCCCCCCCAGGTGAACTCCATTGCTGGTTTGACTTCACCCCCAGAGGCACACTCCATTGTTGGTTTGACTTCCCCCCCCTTGGAGGCGCACTCCATTGCCGGTTTGACTTTACCCATGGAGGCACACTCCATTGTCTCTCGAGACAGACGAATGCCAACAGCAAAAGCTGACCACAGCCTCCTTGGACACTATCTGTGGGGGTCTTTCCAGGCAGAGGGAGAATCATTTGCTAAGGGAGGGCTGGGCAAACCAGCCCCCCCCCCCAAATTAGGGGGTTAAACAGGGGTCTCAAGTCCCCTGTTTCTTTTTTCCTCCCGCCAGGTCAGGTCCAGAAATCCGAGGGGAAGCTTCCTCCCATCAACCGCTACTTGATCCTCTCCGGCGGAGCCCAGAAGGGCACCATCCACGCAGACCCAGGCACCCTCCGCCCTCTTTCCGCCGGGGGCGACTACGACGCCGACTTCACCCTCCTGGTGCCCGTCCTCAGCGCAGCCGGGGTCCCCGTCTCCTTGGACATGAAGCAGAGCCCCCCGGGCCACGCGCAGATCAGCCTCCGGCCCTTCGGCCCCGAGACGCTCACCCGCTGGTCGGACTGTTGCTTGGGAGACGATGCCCACTTGTCGTCCGATCTGGTTTGCGAGTGGCTCTCGCGCTCCTTCCCCGCCGCCGAGGACGTGAGGGTCGAGCGGCGCGGCTGCGTCACCTCCCTGATCGTCCGCGTCGGGCTGCGCCGCGTCCTCTACGACGTCGTCCCGGTTGTCGCCTTCAAGGGCTGGCCGGAAGTTGCCCAGCCGTGGCTGGCGCAGGCCCATTTCTGGGACGGCAAGATGACGGACGGGGAAGCCGCCGGGAGCTTTTACCTCCTGCCGTCCTCGTCCTGCGGCGCCTGGCGCCTGGCCTTTTCGGCCAGCGAGCTGCACCTGCGCAGGATCCTGCCCCTGCCCCTTCTCCGGGCCCTCCGGGCCGCCATGGCGATGCTGGGCTGCGACCTGTGCGGAGGCCTGGGGCCGTACCACCTCTTCACCTTGGCGCTGTGGTCGTGCGAGCGGCTGCCGTCCAGCTACCTCGGCCGGGAGGAGAACGCGGCGCACGCCTTGCTGGGCCTCTTGGACGACCTCTCCTCCGCCTTGGTGCACCGGCGCCTCCCCAGCTACTTCCTGCCGCAGTGGAACCTTCTGGAAGGGCTGCCTCGGCCGGCCGTGGAGGGCCTGGCTCGGGAGGTCGCCTGGGTGAGGGCCGACCCTTGCCGGTTCCTCCGGCGAGCCGTGGAGGGCGCCAAGGAAGCCAAGCGGTTGGCCAAGGCCTTCAGGGAGCGGGGCGTCCCTCCCGCAGTGCCGTGACTCGTTCCACGGAACAGGCACAGTGGCTTGAGGTAGAAAAATGGTGCCAACGAGGGCCGCCCATTTATGGCCCCTTTCAGCAATCATGGCTTCCCCCCCCAAAGGATTCTGGGAGCTGTCTGCTATTATTAGTGCCCTCGCAGAGCTACAATCGCTGAAGGGGTTCAACGAACCATCTCTCTTCTTTGGGAATCGTAGCTCCGGGGTGGGAATGCGGGGGTCTCCAAGTAACTCTTGAAACCCGCAAGCAGTCCTTCTTTCCTAAAAAAATAAATAAAAATGTTTAGGGGTACAGTCATACCTTGGGTTGCCTTCGCTGCAGGTTGCGTTTGTCGTGGGATACAAACGTGCCGAACCCGGAAGGACCGGAACGGGTTACACCCGGGTTCGGCGCTTCGTGCATGCGCAAAAGCGCTGAATTGTACCGCGCACATGCGCAGATACGACGCTTCAGGTTGTGGACCTTTCAGGTTGCGAACGGGGCTCCGGAACGGATCCCGTTCACAACCAGAGGTACCAATGTATTCTCATTTTGACTCAAGAAAACCACCATTTATTGTTCAAATCAGGGAAAATAAATAGAGCAAATGGACAAAAGCCTGCTATCGGGGGACAGCAACGGAACTGACGATTCACCACGCTAGAGAAGAAAGTAATTTTTTAAAAAACACATTGTTTCTTCTCCCATTAGATTCACAAAATGTTTAGGGGTATGCGTACCCCCAGAAAAAAAGCCCTGCAAATAACAAACTTCAGCTCCCAGAATTCTTTGGGGGGAACCCCGGCAGTTTCATTGTGGCCAAGGAGAGGTTCCCGAATTCTCAGCCATGGCTCCCCTCGCCCAAGAATCCCGGGAACTGTAGTTTGCTGAGTGTTGTCCGAAGATTCCCCCCCTAATTCCTCTCGGAGATCTACGGTCCTCAAAATGGTTAAACAATCAATACCTCTTCCGGGGACCTCTGGGACTCGTAGCTCTGTGACGGGAATACAGGGGTCTCCTAACAACTCTCGGCGCCCTTAACAAACTACAGCTCCCGGGATTCTTGTCGGAGGTGGGCGGAGCCAGGACGGTTAAGGCGGTATAAGAGAGCTTGGAAGATAACGGCACAGGCGGGGCCCCAAACGAAGCTGAACGGCTGAATTATTGCAACCAAGAGAGCCCGCCCTTTCCCCACATCTGTGGGGTCCTGAACTACAACTCCCCCTCCCCCAGCCCTGGCAAGCACGCCCAGTGGTCGGGGATGACGGGAGACGTATGCCTGGCGTGCTAAAAGCTTCCCCAGATTAAGAGGAAGGGGTAGAGCCCCACAGCCTTTAATTGTGCCTTAAACTGATTTCCAAAAAAAAAACTGATCCGATGCGCCTGGAGCGCTCCTCTTGCTTTTGGGTATGCAACTTCAGGCCGCTGTTCAACCGGTGTAGCGTCTTGCCAAAGAGAAAGGCCGCAGGGCGACTCAGTGGCGGTGTCGGAAATTCTCTGCTGAGCTCTGTCTTCCCTATTGATGCCAGGGGATTCCTTGCATGGGACGCGGGGACGGGACGCTGCCATTGGACCGTCGATGCCCCTGACCTCTGCCTAAGCGCTAAAACATTTAACAAATCAACGCCCGTTTCTTTGGGGTTGGGTAACAGCCTCGGGTAGGAGACCCTAACCGTCAAGGATTTCCCTCAAACAGCTCTCCCCCACCCACCCCGCAACCTGGCGACCTCTGGGCGTGCTTTGCACTACAATTCCCATCAGCTGGCGCAGGAAGATGGTGTTGGTGGGTTATGGGAACTGTAGTCCGAAACAGATTGATTTGCACCTGGCTGGCGAAGGCTGCCCTATAACTCTCATAATCCCTGACCACTGGGCATGCTGGTCAAGGCGGCTGCGAGTTGGGAGCCTAGGCGCCGTGTCGCTATCCCTGCGGCAATCGCGTTTTCAGAGAAGGGCCGTCGTTTGCAGAGGATCGATTGATTAGTTATGTTTACTCACTCGGGAGAGTCTACTCTTGAGTAAAACAACCGGACAACCTGTTCACATGTATTTGTAAGGCCAAACCTTTCGGTCAGATTTGGCGCCGACGTCTTTGTCTCTTGAAATCGTACATCTGAAATAGATACCGAAGGACAATAATGAGATTTTTCATAATAAGTGGAATGTGCTTCGTAGTGCTTGGGAGAGAGATTGTCTCTTATATTCTGCGGCGATCGTTGTTTGCGAGGTGAATAAAGATTTAAATGCAATAAAGGACTTTGCCATTTGAGCAGGGCAGAAGAGGCGTAGAAATGGCTATATCAGCCTCTGCCAACCTGTTTGGCACTACAATTCCCACCAGCTGCACCCAGCCAGATGGGAGTTGTAGACACAAACAGTTCCTTTTTTGGGGGTGGGGGACAACAACCAAGTCTTAAATATACACAGAGGCGTTTGAACATTGCCGCTCTTCTCCCTACCCAATCCTTGATTTACAAAAGAGGAGTTGCCAACTGACCAAGGCTGCGACTGCTCCTGTGCTTTTGGCAGCAGTCCAGTGGGGAGATACAAACACAGTGACGGAAGCTGGCTAGAAAGTTGGCTGCCCTGAGCCAAAATCCCCCTGCTCCTCTCTCTCCTCCAGGTCATTCCATGCCAAATCACCTGGTGCCATGTGCTTTGGTTTTTTTTTTAATTAAATAATCAATAAAACTTAATTTTAAAAATATATCAGATGACATTGTTAACATAAGAGGGTACAATTTTAACTATTCTCACGAATGTGCGAGTTATTTCAGGCTCAAAGAGACCTTAAACCTGTACAAATTGTAATATATTTTTTGGTAAATTTTTTACTTCAAAATCAATTTATTTTATAACCACAAAAAACACCCTCCTTATTTTAAAAACATTTTATTTTATAACCACAAAAAACACCCTCCTTATTTTTAAAACATTTTATTTTATAACCACAAAAAACACCCTCCTAATTTTTAAAACATAACAAGTGCATGGTTAGCCCATTCTACAATATATATATATATGATACATGTGATAGTTGTGGTTTGCGTGCTATGACTTATCAAACCTACCGGGAATAAAATGACAAAAATTCACTTTGAACGGTCAGTGACCCTTTCCTGCTGCACTTAGTACCATGCATATACCTTATTTTGAAAGAGAGCACAATTAGCTTTATTTTGATACCCAAATAAGCCCAAATGGTTGAAAAATAAGCAAAACAGGTTCCCCCCCCCAAAAAAAGACGCAGAAATTGCATTAGCCTAAATCGCACGAAAATCAGAATTCTTAAAAAATTCTCCTGCACCCGATTTTGGACCAAAAAAATCTTTAAAAATTAATTTGAGGTTATCTCATAGGTCAGTGTTTTTCAACCTTTTTTGGGCAAAGGCACACTTGTTTCATGAAAAAAATCACGAGGCACACCACCATTAGAAAATGTTAAAAAAATTAACTCTGTGCCTATATTGACTATATATAAAGTAATTTTTCAATTTTTCCCACGGCACACCAGGCAACATCTCGCGGCACACTAGTGTTGAAAAACACTGTCATAGGTATCTGCACATAAAAATTTTTTTTGAAGAAAATCTGAGTTGTGAGAGCACGGTCGAGTATTAAAATCAGGTGATTTGGAATGACCCCATCCACATTTTGATCTGCAGGTAACTGAAAACGGCTGCATGCACACACTGCAACCCCTAGGGCAGATTTTCTCAAACCTGGTCCCCTCCAGATGTCCTGGCATGCTGGCAGGCGCTCATGGGAGTTGTAGTCCAGATTCCCTATGGAGGTCCATGCTGCAGAAGGCATCCGAGGAGGGTTAACTGGTTTGCTGGTGTGTTCTCAAAGCTCGCCTGCAGAGGGCGCCAGAGGATTGCTTTTCTAAACCCATTTTTTTTTCCCAATCAGCGTTGTGAAAAATCACATTTTTGTTGCAAGGAAGGCAGTGGTGGAGAGAGGAGATAAGAGCCGCCTCGTCACAATATCACTTCTCTCTGCCTCCATGGCGGCCAGAGGAGATGTTCTGTGTGATCCGATGGTTGGCTACCTTCTGACCAGTGCTTTTTTCCTGGAAAAATAAAAAGTTGGGGGAACTCGCACCACAGAGTTTATAAGTTTGTTTGTTTACTGCGGGCCCAGTCGCAGTGCCACACACAGACACACCCGGGCAGCGGCTAAATGTAAGATGTGATTAACAAGCTCAAGCAGGCAACAATCTGGGTTGGAAACGGCCACAACTTTATGAGTTACAGATATACAGATATATGACAGTTCTCTTTCTCAAACTCTGGGAGGAAGACCTTTCATCGCCTACAGACAGCCACCTAATCTTAAACAACCCCTCACCCACAATAATACAACAACCGGACTTAACATGGACACTGGTACCAGAGCCTGCCATAAACCCAGATGCCAACTTTGCTGCCACATAAACCCAGACAACACCATTACTGACCCCAACAACATAGAATCCTAGAGTTGGAAGAGACCCCAAGGGCCATCCAGTCCAACCCCCTGCCAAGCAGGAAACATCATCAAAGCATTCCTGACAGATGGCTGTCAAGCCTCCACTTCAAGACCTCCAAAGAAGGAGACTCCACCACACTCCTTGGTAGCAAATTCCACTGTCCAACAGCTCTCACTGTCAGGAAGTTCTTCCTAATGTTTAGGTGGAATCTTCTTTCTTGTAGTTTGAGTCCATTGCCCCGTGTCCGCTTCTCTGGAGCAGCAGAAAACAACCTTTCTCCCTCCTCTATATGACATCCTTTTATATATTTGAACATGGCTATCATATCACCCCTTAACCTACTCTTCTCCAGGCTAAACATACCCAGCTCCCTAAGCCGTTCCTCATAAGGCATTGTTTCCAGGCCTTGGACCATTTTGGTTGCCCTCTTCTGGACACGTTCCAGCTTGTCAGTATCCTTCTTGAACTGTGGTGCCCAGAACTGGACACAGTATTCCAGGTGAGGTCTGACCAGAGCAGAATATAGTGGTACTATTACTTCCCTTGATCTAGATGCTATACTCCTATTGATGCAGCCCAGAATTGCATTGGCTCTTTTAGCTGCTGCATCACCCTGTTGACTCATGTCAGGTTTATCAAACATACCATCGTGGGACTATTTAATTAATCAACTTCTAACATTGTGTATGCCATCAAATGCCAACAGTGCCCTTCAGCTCTCTATATTGGACAAACAGGCCAAACGCTATGCCAAAGGATCGGTAAAGGGAGCCCTGACCATTAGGTCCAGTCATGTCCGACTCTGGTGTAGCGGCGCTCATCTTGCTTTACTGGCCGAGGGAGCCGGCGTACAGCTTCCGGGTCATGTGGCCAGCATGACTAAGCCGCTTCTGGCGAACCAGAGCAGCGCACAGAAACACCGTTTACCTTCCCGCCGGAGCGGTACCTATTTATCCACTTGCACTTTGACGTGATTTCGAACTGCTAGGTGGGCAGGAGCTGGGACAGAGCAACGGGAGCTCACCTCGTCGCGGGGATTCGAACCGCCGACCTGATCAGCAAGCCCTAGGCTCTGTGGTTTAACCACAATGCCACCCGCGTCCCACGCCAAAGGATAAATGGACATAAATCTGACATCAGGAATCACGAGACAGAGAAACCAGTAGGAGAACACTTTAGTCTCCCAGGACATTCTATACAAGATCTCAAAGTAGCTGTCTTATTGCAAAAGAATTTCAGAAATAGACTGGAAAGAGAAGCTGCTGAACTGCAACTTATTACCAAACTTAAAACCATGGAGAGACCTGGTCTGGACAGATACATTGGATTCTTATCTCATTATACATGATATAGCTATCTTTAGCCATCTCACCCCTTGCTTTTCCCCATAAGACCAATTGCAGTCGTTAACATTCGTCAACAGGTTTTCCACACCTATCAGCCAATCTCCCATTCCCACCACCCTTCTGAGTCATACCCCTCCCCACCCTTTCACTATATATAAGGGTCTGGTGACTTCTGTTTCAGTGTATCTGAATTTCGTGCATGCACACGAAAGCTCATACCAAGAACAAACTTAGTTGGTCTTTAAGGTGCTACTGGAAGGATTTTTTTTTTAATTTTGTTTCCACTACGGCAGACCAACACGGCTACCTACCTGTAACTAGATATAGGTGCGTTTTTCACCCAGGCATCGGCCCCCAAGAAAAAATAATATTTTTATTAAAAGGTAAGTGTTCCCCCAAGTTCCTGCTAAAGTCAGAGATTACTTTAGGGGATTCCGGAAGGGGATTCCAACTAAAGATTAGGGAGAACTTTCTGACCGTAAGAGCTGTTCAGCAGTAGAACAGACCCCCTCTGGACGTCCTTGGAGAGGTTGGGGGGGGGCATCTGTTAGGGATGCTTTAGCTGAGATTCCTGCATTGGAAGGGGTGAAACTGGAAGACCCTTGGGGGTCCCTTCCAAATCTGCAATTCTATGACGGTATCTGCTGTGTATGGGGTGAGACCAGTCTTGTCTACACTGACTTCCAGCAGCGGCCCTCTTCCAAAACCCAAATCCACATGGCTTGTTGATTGAAGGGGGATGTATGATTCTTCAACGTCAACTTCGTTGGACTGGTCGTGTTGTGCGGATGCCTGATTATCGTCTTCCAAAGCGACTACTCTATTCCGAACTTAAAACATGAAAAGCGTAATGCTGGCGGTCAACAAAAGAGGTTTAAGGCTCTCTCAAGGCAAATCTTTAAAAATGTAGGTAAAGGGACCCCTGACCATTAGGTCCAGTCATGGACGACTCTGGGGTTGTGGCTCTCATCTTGCTTTACTGGCCGAGGGATCCGGCGTACAGCTTCCGGGTCACGTGGCCAGCATGACTAAGCCGCTTCTGGCGAACCAGAGCAGTGCATGGAAACGCCGTTTACCTTCCCGCCGGAGCGGTACCTATTTATCTACTTGCACTTTGACAGCATCTTAAAAAGCAAAGACATCACCTTGCCGACAAAGGTCCGTATAGTTAAAGCTATGGTTTTCCCAGTAGTAATGTACGGAAGTGAGAGCTGGACCATCAAGAAGGCTGATCGCCGAAGAATGGATGCTTTTGAATTATGGTGCTGGAGGAGACTCTTGAGAGTCCCATGGACTGCAAGAAGATCAAACCTATCCATTCTCAAGGAAATTGGCCCTGAGTGCTCACTGGAAGGACAGATCCTGAAGTTGAGGCTCCAGTACTTTGGCCACCTCATGAGAAGAGAAGACTCCCTGGAAAAGACCCTGATGTTGGGAAAGATGGAGGGCACAAGGAGAAGGGGACGACAGAGGACGAGATGGTTGGACAGTGTTCTTGAAGCTACTAACATGAGTCTGGCTGAACTGCGGGAGGCAGTGGAGGATAGGCGTGCCCGGTGTGCTCTGGTCCAGAGTCGGACACAACTGAACCACTGAACAACAACAACTTTGATGTGCTTTTGAACTGCTAGGTGGGCAGGAGCAGGGACCATACTGTCAACCTTTCCCTGCTTGCCTCTCCACCCCCCCCACCTCCCGCCAAAGCCTGCGGGGGGGGAGGCAGAAGATTGGTGTCACCTAGGGCGCCAGAAGCCCTAGCACCGTTCCTGCGCACAGAAACGCCCTTTACCTTCCTGCCGGAGTGATACCTATTTATCTACTTGCACTTTGACGTGCTTTCGAACTGCGGGGATTCAAACCGCCGACCTTCCGATCAGCAAGCCCTGGGCTCAGTGGTTTAGACCAGTATTTCCCAAACTTGGGTCTCCAGCTGATTTTGGACTACAACTCCCATCATCCCTGACCAGCAAGACCAGCGGTCAGGGATGATGGGAATTGTAGTCTGAAAACAGCAGAGGACCCGAGTTTGGGAAACCCTGGTTTAGACCAGTGTTTTTCAACCACTGTTCCGCGGCACACTAGTGTGCCGCAAGATGTTGCCTGGTGTACCGTGGGAAAAATTGAAAAATTACTTTATATATAGTCAATATAGGCAGAGTTAAATTTTTTAACATTTTCTAATGGTGGTGTGCCTCGTGATTTTTTTCATGAAACAAGTGTGCTTTTGCCCAAAAAAGGTTGAAAAACACTGGTTTAGACCACAGCTCCACCTGGCCAGCGAGCGCTCCAATTGGAGAGCAGCCTTTACCAAAGGTGTCTGTGGGCTTTGAAGACACTCGAACTCAGGACGCAAGGGAGAAACGTGCTTAGAGGAAGGCATGCTTGGCAAATCCACACCGTGGTCAACTCCCACCCAGAAACCAATGTCCCCACTGTGGAAGGACGTGCGGATCCAGAATTGGCCTCCACATTCACTTACGGACTCATTGTTAAAACCGTGTTGATGGAAGACAATCTTACTCGGCTACGAGGGGTCGCCGAAGAAGAAGATGGTTTGGCTCTTGTGCTCATTCCTGGCCCCTCATCCCAAATCTATCCTGCCTGGCAGAGCCAGGATGAAACTTTCTAAGCCTTCAGAGGCTTACGATGGGCCAGGTTCAGAGCTGGGGGTTTGGGGGGGGTGGAAGCTGCTGGGAGCCTGCCTGGATTATGAAAATGCAATCCTCTGGCAGAATGTCCTTCCTTGCCAAAGCGGGAAGGCTGGGAGGGAATGGGGTGGGCAGGAAAGAGTGATGCGCTATTTGCATATGCAAATGGAGAAATAAGGCAAACGGGGTCTCTTTCCCTATCGAAGAAAGCAGGTTGTAAATCTCACGGCCTTAATCTCATCCCTGCCTGCCCACCTTGAAAAGCGATTGCCTGCAGGGCACCCAGAGGTCAAGCATGGATCTGTCTGCGGGCGCCCTTTGTCCCTTCCAAGCCAGGGGAGAATCTGCTGCAGGCGAAAATTCCCCCTCCTGCAGAGCCTCGCCCTCCCCAGCTGCAAAAGGTGGGTGAGCGGGAGGGGGGATGGGGGTGCTGCTGCTGTTGCCACCCACCCACCCATTTTGGGGAGGCGTAGGCCCTGCCTCGCTCGCCCTCCTGGCCTTGCCGCCGTCTTCCGGATGACTCTCAAATCCCTCATGTCAGCACTAATCTTTAAAGGCCCCTTTCTGGCACCCTTCCCGAAAAAAAGAGAGAGAGAGAGAGAGTTTTGACCCCGGGAGGCTGATCGAAATCCGGGCGAGCCGAGATGTCCTGGCTCTCGGAAGAGGGGAAAGTGGGAAATTAAAACACACACAACCGATTGCAGCTTAACGGGGCTGGTTATGAAAGTGGCGGGGGCCATTGAAGCAGCTGCCACCGCCTCCTGCTCCTCCCCAGAGCTGGCCGCATCCCAGCCAGATGGTGGTGGCAGCAAGGGGGTGGGGGGTTATTAAGCATTGCCAGGAAAAAGAGGACACAAGATTTGCATGTGCTGATGGCTTGGGCTATTTGTTTCTGGCTATGATTTAAGAACACAGCCTGCCGGATCAGGCCAAACGGGGTCCATTGAATCCCGCATTCTGTTCTCACGGGGGGGCCAACCAGATTCCCCCCCCCCAATGGGAAACCTGCAAGCAGGATCCGAGCACAAGAGCCCTCCCCACTCCTGTGGCTTCTGGTGACTGGCACCCAGTCTTGTTTTTGTATTTTTTTACAGTGGTTCCTCGTTTCTCAAACTTAATCCGTTCCGGAAGTCCGTTCCAAAACCAAAGCGTTCCAAAAGCGAGGCGGGCTTTCCCATAGAAAGCAATGCAAAACGGATTAATCCGTTCCAGACTTGGGAAAACAAACCCTAAAACAGCCATTTAGCATGAATTTTACTATTGAACGAGACCGTGGATCCATAAAATGAAAGCAACAAGCAATAAAAAAAATTCCTTCCAGTCGCACCTTAGAGACCAACTAAGTTTGTTCTTGGTATGAGCTTTTGTGTGTATCTGAAGAAGTGTGCATGCACACGAAAGCTCATACCAAGAACAAACTTAGTTGGTCTCTAAGGTGCTACTGGAAGGAATTTTTTATTTTTTATTTTGTTTTAACAACAACAGCAACTTACTATTTACAGGTGAAACTCGAAAAATTAGAATATTATGGAAAGGTTCGTTTCTTTCAATAATTCAGCTTAGGTAAAAGGTGAAACTAATATATGAGATAGACTCATGACATGCTAAGCGAGATATGTCAAGCCTTTATTTGTTATTATTGGGATGATTATGGCGTACAGCTGATGAGAACCCCAAATAAACAATTTCAACTTTGGGGTTCTCATCAGCTGTACACCATAAACATCACAATTAAAACAAGCAAAGGATTGACATATCTCGCTTTGCATGTCATGAGTCTATCTCATATGTTAAACTCCAGTAGCAAATGAAAACAATTGCTTACATAAATTGACTTTTCCACGATATTCTAATTTTTCGAGTTTCACCCGTATACCCTGCCCATCTGGCTGGGTTTTACAGCTCAATGGCCTCCTTAGATAGTAAAATTCATGTTAAATTGCTGTTTTAAGGGTTGTTTTTAAAAGTCTGGAACGGATCAATCCATTTTGCATTCCTTTCTATGGGAAAGCGCGCCTTGGTTTTGGAACGCTTTGGTTTTGGAATGGACTTCTGGAATGGATTAAGTTTGAGAACCGAGGTACCACTGTAAATTACAGTATATCACTATATAGGGACACTACAATTCCACGCATGCTTGCCTAGCATCTAGGTACACAAGTGTTATTATCTAAATACATTCATGGTTTATTTATAAACTCCTATGCTTTTTATGAATACTGTTCTACTTGTCCATACAAAGTCTATGTCTGTAAGCGATTCATTCACAAATCGCAAGCGTTGTCATATATTCAGTCCATTGTCTAACAGGTGTACCTTTCCAGTGCATCGATATCAGTCTTTCGGCACGAAAAATCCATTTACAGTGTCCAATTGTCAAATTCTATATAGAAGTCACGTAATTCAAAAGAACATTTTCCTTTGAGAATTTTAACTTTTTTCTGCACAGTCATGTTTATACAATCCAATACTTTCTCCCAAAACTTAGTAAGCCTAGAACACTGTAAAAACATGTGTTTCAAATAAGCATTATCCTTTTTAGTGTCTATTACTGTCATCTAGTCCAACCCCTGCAATGCAGCGCAGTCATTTTCTACATAAACGTAACAGAGTCCAATAAATTGCCAATATCATTTTCTGTTGTACTGTACATCCTAGTTTAAGATCCATAGGCACCTTTGCTTCAGCAGTTAAAGCACCAAACAATTCAAAGTCCATTTGAGCCACACGGCTCGCCGCAAAGCATCCTGGGAACTGTAGTTTTGTTAAGGGCGCCGGGAATTCTAGCTCGGTGCGGGTGCAAACTACAGTTCCCACGATTCTTGGGAGCAAGTTGCGCGCTTTTAAATTGCATGATGGCGCGATTGGCGCTTGCAGACAATTTTCCCTTTCCAAGAATTCGCCTGATCTCATTTGCAAACGCTACTTAAGCCAGTGACCAGCCACGCATCTCGCTAATTAATTAATAAGCCAATTAGCGGCGTGATTAAGAGCTTCCTTTTGACCGCCCTGTCCATCAAGTGCGCAGGGTGATTCCCGAGTTTGAGCGTGACGAAAGAGGGAAGAGCTTCTTTCTCCCCCCCCCAAAAAAATAAATCGAGGTTGCAGAAGGATGATGATCTCAGAGAGGCTTAAATTCTGAGCAAATTCGGACGTGGTCTAGAATAAAAAGGGATTTATTTGGGGCCTTCCCTGGAATAATGAATGAATGGCTCCGCAGGCCTCAGTTCGACATCATCGCCAGTAGGGGGAAGCCAGCTTAATAGAGAAACTCAAGAGAGGTTAACCTCCACCTGCCCTCCCCCCCCCAAAAAAAAAAATCAGCCGCATCGTAAGGAGGGGGTAGAGATGAGAGACAGAGGGAAGGCACAAGATCAAAGCCACCCGCCGCTTGAAATTTATTGCATCTCTTTCCCGGGATTCGCAAGTCCCTGATTCAGCATCCGCTGCAGAAAATAAATATTAGACCTGGGAATCAGAATTAATGAAGGGCGGGCTGGGAACGCGAATCCCAAACCTGCCCCCCCCCCCCGCTAACAGGCAAATCCGATTTCTCTTTCCCCAGTCTTCTCCACGTTGCAGAGTTGGGGGAAAGGGTTCAGGAAAGAGCAACCCAGGTGATCCAAAGGGAGGAGGGACTTTTTTTAATCTGGAGGAAGAAGATAGGGGTCGATGAAATTACGCCTGGGCCGAGAAAAGAGTCCCTCCTTCTCCCCATAACAACAGAACGTGGGGGTGCACAAAGGAGCCGGACGCTGGAAGGTTCGGAACCGAGAAAAGTAAGTTCTCCATTGTGAAGCGCAGAGTTCAACTGCGGAACTCCCTGCCACAAGAGGCAGCGATGACCACTAACCTCCTGGGTGGTTTTAAAAGAGGATTGGGCAAATTCATGGAGGAGGAGAGGGCTATCGACAGCTCCTAGCCAGGATGGCTGCGCTCCGCCTAAACGGTTGGAGGAAGCGATGCAGGAGAGGAGAGGGATCTTGTGTTCGAATCCTGTTCACTGGTTTCCCATAACGGATATCTGGTTGGCCACTGTGAGAACAGGATGCTGGACTAGAAGTGCCATTGCTCTGATCCAGCAGTTTCTTGTTGTGTTCTTATACAGTTTTAAAGAGTCACCGTGAAAATTCGTCAGAATTTTAGCGTAGGTTTATCCTGAATGTACACGGTTTCCCTGCACACAGTTTTGCTGAAAACACAGAGTTTTGCCAATGCAACCCTTTGCCCACCCTCACACACTTATAATGCATTTTGCACGCTATTTTCACGTTCGTTTCTCAGCCCACGTCGCCCTGGTCCGCGCAGTCTTAAGCAGCTGGCGAAACCACAGTGCAAAATTCAGAAAATGCAGTTTTCCAATGGACGGCTCCTGTATTATTCTCCGAAAGTGTGAATCGGATGGGCTCATCTTTAAACGGAGTCAAAGTTCTTCCCAAACTCCAGCTTGTCTGATTAGAGATGCAAGTTGCTTGCAACAGGACCCGTGAACCTACTACGTTTGGGGAGGGGGGATTCCTTGCCCGGTGGGTGTGTGGTTTTTATTTCATTTTATTTATAAATTATAGCTCTCCTCACAGGCCCCGGCCCCCTGGCAGGCTGAGATATCACAGAGCCAAGCCAAGGAATTCTGTCTAGGCAATTAGCAAATTGCCTTGGAAGAGGCCAGAGCTGAGAAAAGCTTCTTTTAAAAAAAAGAAATCTTTATTATTTATTATCGGAGAGTGAGAGAGGGAGAGAGAAAATGAGGGTTTTATAGCAGGAACGTAAACGCTGAATGTGGTCCATTATTCCGCTAATGGATTTCATTGCCTCGCACGGAGCTCTTTGCATAACAGGTCCCGGGAACCTCTGGAAAGGCCTCTGGGGAGGAAGGGGGTGTTTCGGGGTGAGTGCGGAGAAAGTGCGGAGAAAAATAAGGCCCCTTCCCCAGCTATCGATCATGAAACTGCTCTGGGCTAGGTGGGTGGGTGGAGAGGAGATGATATTAGGGTTTTTTTTTCTTGCCAGGGGTGGGGACAGCTGTTTCTAGCCGCTGGGTCTGGAACACAGACCCGATTGATCACAGTCAAGGACGGCGAAACCCAGTATCCTGTTTCTGACGGTGGACAGCTCAGGGAGGCTCAAAAGCAGGGCTCTCCACTGGCTCCCCCAGCACCCGAGACTCGGAGGTAGACTGCCTCTGCAAATGGAGGATTTCAGGCCAAGGAGGGTGTGAAGAGAGGCTGGTGAGGGGCGTGGCCTGAGCCGAAGGGGCGTGGCCTGGGGCCGAGTTCAACTGGTCGTAGAGACCGCCTTGGACTGCAATTGTCTACTCCTGTCCTAGGAGCTGGAGTGAGCTAACACTGGAACTTTTGGTCATGCAACGAAGCTGAGCATCGGAAGATTCAGGGCAGTTAAAAGGAAGCCCTCCTTCTTCATGCAGCGCATTGTTAAACTGTGGAACTCCCTGCCACAGGGGGGCAGGGACGACTGGACAATTCACAAAGGAGGAGAGGGCTATCGAGGGCTCCTAGCCGGGTTGGCTCTTCCCTGCCTCTGCTGTCTGTGGCAGCGATGCTTCTGAATCCCAGTTGCTGGAAACCACAGGTAGGGAGAGGGTTCTTGTGTTCGAATCCTGCCTCCTTTGGGCCACCTGCTTGGCCAGTATAAGAAAAGGAAGCTGGCCTAGATGGGCCACTGGCCTGATCTGGCAGGCTCTTCCGGTGCCCTTGTGGAGCCTCCAGGTCCAGAAGCAGTCTATCTGGATTCCTAGGTTCTTAGGGGCATGTGGCCCCTGTGGGAACAGGATGCAGGACTTAGATGGGGCCCTGGCCTGATCCAGAAGGGTTCGCCTTATGTTGTTACGTTGAGAAAGGCTGCAGTCGTCAGCTAGCTTCGAACCTATGGAAACTGCTCCATTTAGGGTGGTTCAGTCTATGACATCAGGTTTCAGGGTTCAGGTGTCTGCCAGAGCCCCACCCACAGGCCCTCCCAATACACACAGTTCCCACTTTGGCCATCAGGGGGCAGTAGCCACCTTCACATCTTGGCTGGGGCTGAGCCAATAGCCCTTGGCCACCGGACAGGGAGCTGTCAGCGAACAGAAACACTTATGAAAATTTGATAGGCGCACCCATTAATTACAGCTCTCCAGAGAGCTGCCTTCTCCCGCTTTAAGTGCCTCTTCAATCGCTAACTCTTCTGGAAAGGACTCGGACTCCTGGGTCCTCTGTTCAGCTTTGGGCTTTCTCTCGGTGGCTTCTAGCATGGTCAGATCTGAAGTCTCCAGGTTGGCCAGCCAACCTCCAGGTGGCAGAGAGGAGGCTTGAATCTCCAGGTCGGCAGATTAAAGGATTAGGCTGACTGTCTTAAAAAGTCATGGCACAAAAGGAAAAGGAACGAGGAGGGGAGAGGGGAGAAATGAAGAGCAAGACGCCAAATTCTTGACATTGGAAGGTTCTTCTGATGACCAGAGGAGGACATAGGCATTTTGAATTTCAGTGGTGCCCTGATAATCAGATAGTGCAGATATTATTTTGCTTTTCGGCCTATGTCCAACTATACTCGTTCTGTGTTCCTATCTTACTGTTTCGCTTTTCGCTTTTCGCCTTTAAACTTTCCTCCATTGCCATAACAGCCCTCCGTGTACGTTAGAAAATGGCATTGACCAAAAAAAATCTTTCAACCCCCCCCTCCCCCAGAAAAAGCGCTCTGCACATGCTCAGAGGCGCTGGTTCTCAAACCGAGCGCTCTTTCTCCAGGAGGCTGGGGGACGCGGTGGGCTGAACTAATAACAGAGTTCATCATGAATAATAGCAGAGAGATAGAAGCAGGAAGAGACTTTCCCCGGCGTCCGGGGAGGGGGGCCGACTCCCGGGATGCGGGGCGGCCATGTGCTTCTCTGCCGCTCGCCCTCCTCCTCTGCACCCGCCAAATGTCACCACAGGCCCTGGGCAAAGCGGTTTGGGGGTGAACCAGCTGCCTTCACCAGCCCAGTCCCCCACCTCGTGCGAGAGGCGCATCCGTGTGTGAGAATTTAATGAGCCTGCGCTGTGGGGCTGAGGCCTTGGAGAGTGACAGAGAGAGAGGGAGGGAGGCAGAGATGGAGAGGGAGTTTCGGGGTGGAGAAGACCTGGTTTGTCACCCAAGCAGCCGGGCCAGGAGCGAAGGAAGAAGGAAGAGGCCTTGCCTTCGCCCTCTGCATAATTCACTGCCTCGCCTGCCTGCCATCACATGGGCGGCTGTGCAGGCTCTTCTAAGGTTTCTAAGCCATCCCAAAACACAGATGTTGAGAGCGTGCAAAGGAGCTGTTATCTATAAAGGCACATGTCCTGTGCTTTTTTTCTGGGGGGGGGGGGACACGGGGCAGGGGAATGTATACCCCTAAACATTTTGTGAATCTAAGTTTGGCCTCTGTGCTGGCCCCCAGGGGGTTTGTCCGTAAAGCAAGGTCTGGTCCAATGCTAAGGTGTCCAACGGGGTCAGTCCGGCAGGGAGCAGGGCAAGGAAAGGGAACAGGGTTACAGTCAGAAGCATAACAAAATAAAAATTTCTTTCCAGTAGCACCTTAGAGACCAACTAAGTTTGTTCTTGGTATGAGCTTTCGTGTGCATGCACACTTCTTCAGAAGCATGTTAGCAACTATGTTGCTCACGCAACTTGGGGCTGCGGCTGGCTGGCTTTTATCTGCCCTGACGCTTAGGGTGGCCCCGATCCTCTGGAGACTCGCCTCTCCTTCTGGCAAGTACTCCTCCTGCAAGCACTCTCGGCCCTGGACCTCTGGAGTTCAGGAGAGGCCGGTGGGCTACCGGACCCAGGGGCTGCCTCAGCTTCCCCTGACGAGGCTGGGCATGGAATACCTGCAGGCAATGGGTCCTCCACCCCATCAGAAGCCAGAGCAGACTCCGCTGATGCCTGCACCTGAGGAACCAGCACAGGTGAGGAGGACCTTTCAAGCTGAAGCCCTGGCCCTGGCTCAGCTGGTTTTGGAGGCGGGGAATCATGTGCCGGCTGGGATTCCTCGGGTTCGGCGTCTGAGTCCGAATCCCAGGCCACCACAGCCTCATTCAGGGGCAGTATTTCAACATGAGTAGGAAAATGAGCTCCAGCTCTCCAGTGAGAGATGGACCATAAAGAAGGCTGGTGGCCGAAGAATGGATGCTTTTGAATTCTGGTGCTGGAGGAGACTCTTGAGAGTCCCGTGGACTGCAAAAAGATCAAACCTATCCATTCTGAGGGAAATCAGCCCTGAGTGCTCACTGGAAGGACAGATCCTGAAGCTGAGGCTCCAAGACTTTGGCCACCTCATGAGAAGAGAAGACTCCCTGGAAAAGACCCTGATGTTGGGAAAGATGGAGGGCGCAAGGAGAAGGGGACGACAGAGGATGAGATGGTTGGACAGTGTTCTCGAAGCGACTGGCATGAGTTTGGCCAAACTGCGGGAGGCAGTGGAGGATAGGCGTGCCTGGCGTGCTCTGGTCCATGGGGTCACGAAGAGTCGGACACGAATAAACGACTGAACAACAACAACAACAGGAAAATGAGAATACCCCTAAACATTTTTTTAAAAGAAAAAAAGCACTGTTCGTTCCTATTTTAATCCCTTTAATCTTGGAACTGTAGACTTTTCCCTGTTGATGTTTTACTGAGTTTCACTTACAAGAGGGCGGAAAGGGTGTGAGAAAGAAAAATACAATTTTTTTTTGCCGTATATACAATAAGTGCAATCAATTACACCTCCGTAGATTACTGTAAAGAAATAAATGTCGTCCTAGTAGGATTATTAATGGCCTATGACGTTGCGTGGAAACTCGTTCCAAGTGTCTATGCATTTGTCCAGAGAAAGTCTACGTCAATCCGCTCCTAAGTTGTGAGTGTTGTCATATTGTCAATCCGTTGGAAGGGGTCCCGAGGGGTCATCTAGTCCAACCCCCTCCCCATGCCACCCAAGAGAAAAATAATAATCACAGAGTTGTAGATTGGGGGGCGGGGACCCCTGAGGGTCATCTAGTCCAACCCCCCTGCAATGCAAGAATCTCAACCAAAGCGTCTGTGACAGGGCAGCTGCGGTGTGGAGCAAGGGGACAGCAGGGAAAAAGAAATTCCCTTCCTCTCGCAACATGAGAACTCCATTGAAGCTGAATGTTGGGAGACTGAGGACAGAGAAAAGAAAATCCTTCCTCAACTGCGGAACTCCCTGCCACAGGAGGCAGCGATGGCCACCAGCTTGGATGGCTCTGAAAGAGGATTAGAGGCAGAAGCCACTGCATGCTTCTGAATACTGCAGGTGAGGGCAGAGCCGGATTAACGTATATGCTAAACAAGCTATAACTCACTCTCGGGGGGGGGGGCCAAAAAAATTAAAGGAAAAAAGGGTATTTAAGATGCCTTGCTGAGAGAGTCCTGAGAAGTGGACTCTGGGTCTTACTGGTCAGGAAGAGACAATGGTCACTCAGGACAGGGGCAGAGGGCCAGTGCCGGATTTATGTAAACAAGCCATAGCTTAGGGCCACGCTCTCTTGGGGGCCCCCAAAAAAATTATAGGGGGGAACTGGATGTTCATTTCCGAAATATAAAATAAAGAACAAATAAAATAAAACCTACATACAGCAACAGTGTTTTGTGTTGTATAGGCTCCTGTGATGTAAGACATGGGCCCCGCCTGCTAGCCTGCTCCCTAAAATATCCCGGGTTTGCTCCTTTCTATATATAGGGTGCCTACATTCTGCAAGGACTGGTTGCATGGCAACATGCGCTTGAGATACCTATGAGGTCCATAAATTGCCATATACTGTAGTGTATATTCAACACCAAAAACAGTGGCAATTTGTTGTTGACAAAGGACAGCTGGACATACAAAGGGCCCCGTTACCTTGAGTAGCTTAGGGCCTCGTCAGACCTCAGTCTGCCCCTGGGTGAGGGCATTGTCTTGGTCATGGGAAGGCAAACTAAGGCCCGGGGGCTGGATCCGGCCCAATTGCCTTCTCAATCTGGCCCGCGGACGGTCCGGGAATCAGTGTGTTTTTACATGAGTAGAATGTGTGCTTTCATTTAAAATGCATCTCTGGGCTATTTGTGGGGCATAGGAATTCGTTCATTATTTTTTTTCAAAATATAGTCCGGTCCCCCACAAGGTCTGAGGGACAGTGGACCGGCCCCCTGCTGAAAAAGTTTGCTGACCCCTGGTCTTGGTGGACCACTTTGTAAAGCAATTGATGGCCGAGAGCTCGGCCTCCACAGTCGGAGGCAGCGATGCTTCCGAATGCTAGTAGCTGGGAAAAAGCAGGAGGGGAGAGTGCCGGTCTTGTGTTCGAATCCTGCTTGCGGGTTTTCCTTGGGGGGGGGGGGGGAAATGTTGGCCACTGTAGGAACAGGAGGCTGGGCTCGGCCCAGCTATAGGGCTCATCGGGTTCTCTCTCCCGTTGGGGCTCCAAACCGCAGGTTAGTTTCGGGTGTTCCTCTGACCCCGGTGAGCTAACCCCAGATGCACCCAAATTGTGGGAGGGAGGGAGAGGGAGAGGGAGGTCAGGAATCCTCGTGTTGACGGATGAAGTGGCCTCTGCGCTTGCCTCCGGTTCAGGACTGTTTCGTAATCCGTTTCCAAGCTGCAACCCCCCCCCCCCGCCTGCGAGACTCTCCTCCCTCTGGAGGCAATGGGTGCCCCCACCCACCCAGTTACGGTTCACGTCCCCACGGAGAACACAGCAAGCACACACATGCATGTGTGCACAGCGACCCATCCAGCGTTATTGGAGCCGCATTACATAATAACCCCATTGCTCTGTTCCTCCTGTTTGTTTTTTTGAAACCGGTATGAAATTTTAATGCTGTGTGTGTGTGGAAGGGAGGCCAAAAAAAACCACGAGGCACTCGCACATCGCACACAGCGGAGAGGCCCCACAACCCGCGGCACACCCACCGCTCTCCGAAAGAGGAAGGAAGCCGCGAGGGTGTTTTTCTTGTCCTCGCAAGCAGGGTGAACCTCATAGCGTTTCAGAGCTGGAAGGGATTCCCAAAGGTCATCTAGTCCAATCCCCCCCTGCAATGCAGGAATCACAGCTTAAAGGAACCCCGGGACAGGTGGCCACCCAACCTCTGCTTAAAAACCTCCAAGAGAGGAGAGTCCACCGAGGGGTTCTCTTACGATGTTGAACGGCTCTTAATGCCAGGAAGTTCTTCCTTATGTTTGGATATTACCCTCCAGAGCAGCAGAAAACCACCTGGCTTCATTCCCCAAGTGGCAGCAGCATATTTGAAGATGGCTATCACATCTTCTCCATGCTAAACACGCCCTCCTCCTTCAACTGTTCCTCATCAGGCGTGGTTTCCGGACCCTTGGTTATCCTGGTCGCCCTCCTCTGCCCACCTTCCAGCTTGTCCATCTCCTTCTGAAATCGAGGTGCCCAGAACTGGACTCCGGACAGAGTCTGACCAAGACGGAACAGAGTTGTTCATAGGCTCTGGGCTGGCTCCTGGGAGCAGCAGGACTTGGGAATCATTATATTTGCAGCGGATGAAAAGAAATCTCTTGTTTACGATAGGCAGGAAACCCTGACTGCAATCTGCAATATGACGTCCGTTCCTGGAAATCGCCCTTCAGCGATTGGCGGAGCTCCTCTGATGTCACGGAAGGCTCGCAGGCGGTTCTGGTGCCGTCGACGGAATGCTCAAAAAGCAGCTTTCTGTGAGGGAAGGGGAAAGGTCAGTTTGGCTGGGGGGACGGGGACGGGGGGCTCTGAACCAGCCCCGCGGTAGAAGAGAAGCAACTGTGGGTTGGCATGAAGGCTGAGAAGGCAACAGAGTTTTGGAGGCTCGGAGGCAGAGTTTGGTGCGTCGGCGTTTCAGATATTGATTTGAACCAACCAGCCAAATCCACTGGCGACCGGCGTCTAGCTAAGAAAAGTTTTCAAAAGGGCATTGTCAATCCAAGTCGCTAGAGGTGTCCTGTCCAACAACTAGCACACCAGTGGTAAACTGGACATGATCCGGGAAACAGGAATACCTCTTCCTTGGTGGGTTCGGGGAAGATCTCCTGCTGCAGGTATATCTCAAGAGCTCGGGTGTCTTCCTCCAGCGAAAAGACAACTTATAAATCAGGCCCTGATGCAGAACCATCGAGTCATCTTCCCTTCCGCCTGTTTGCTTCCTGCTGTTTCAGAAGGCGATTCCGACCAAACATCAGGAAGAACTTTCTGACTGCTTTCTGACTGCTTTCGGAAGTCAGTGTTGACTCTCCTGCGTTGCAGATTTTAAAAGAGAGGTTGGGCGGCCTGTCAGGGATGCTTGACCCCTGCATCATCATCGTCATTAATTAAATTAAATTAAATGCATCGCAGGGGGTTGAGCGAGATCAGTGCCAGATTTACGTATAAGCTAAACAAGCTATAGCTTAGGGCCCCCCAAAAATTAAAGGAAAAACAACAAATGGATGTACGTTTCCAAAATATAAGATAAAGAACAAATAAAATAAAACCTACATTCAGCAACAGGGTTTTGTGTTGTGTAGGCTCCTAGGATGTAAGTCATGGGCCCCGCCTGCTAGCCTGCTCCCTAAAATATGAATGGTTTGCTCCTTTCTATATATAGGGTGCCTACATTCTGCATGGACTGGTTGCACGGCAACATGGGCAAACGGCTTGAGATACCTATCAGGTCCATAAATGGCCATATAGCGTATATTCAACCCAAAAAACAGCGACAATTTGTTGTTGACAAAGGACAGCTGGACATAGAAAGGGCCCGTTACCTTAGGGCCGCATCAAACCTAAATCCGGCCCTGGGCTAGAAGACCGGGGGTGGGGTGGGGTTGCTTTCCTTCCAAGTCCGCAATTCCACCATTTTATCCAGGGCAGGGGGCAAGGAGCAGACACGTGAAGGGGGGCAATAGAGACATGGGCCCCCTACCCAGCCTTCCTCACCTCTCACTGCCCCAGAGTTTTGTTCCCTCCCTCCCCCATTCCAAACATGGTGGTGGGAGATGGATTCAGAAGCAGAGGGTGCCTTTTTTTTTTTGACTCTGCAGGGGAACAGCCGCCCCCCCTCCCGCCGCTTCCCTCTCTCCCCTGTTGAAGACCTATAGCTCCCTGATGAGAGATTCCGTAATTTCCATGTCTATTGACTGCTCCCAGGGTGGGAATATATGCAGCCATTAGTCCTTGTCCCAGTTCCATCGATCTGTAGAGGCGCTCTCTCCCCCGCCTCTGGCAAACACAGCCGGGAGGCCTGTGATTTAAGGGGCGTGCTGTGCGGTTAATTTGTACACACACACAAAAATAAATTTAAAATAAATAAATAAATCCTGAAGTATTGCTGAGATCAAATTCGTTCCGGAAACCACACATTTTCGCTCCCTCTCTTTTCTGCAAATGATGGCGAGAGACATATGGGGAACAGGCTCGGCGGTGATGGGAAGGGAACTCTGTACATGCTCAGGGGCTCCTCGTTTAGACCTTCATTTAAAAAAACACACCATGGGAGTGGGGTTGTTGTTTTTGTTTAAACAAAATAAAAATAAAAAAATTCCTTCCAGTAGCACCTTAGAGACCAACTAAGTTTGTTCTTGGTAGGAGCTGATGGGTAGCAATTGTTCCCATTGAGCAGAAGGGAAACTGAGGCGGAGAAAGGAGAGGTTCAAGGGAAGTCCTGTTCTCTGTGCCCAGCTGAGACAAAGCCACTCTGCACATGCTCAGATACCCCTTTGTTGTTTTAGATGCTTTCCCATCTGTCCAAAAGGTTTTCTGACCCCACCAAACCGCTGCCTCGCACAAGGTTAGGCTGAGAGAGGCAGTGACTCGCCACTAAGGTCGCCACACGGATCTTCATTCGTAGCCCCGTTGCTCGCATCTAACACGCATTTAAAGCTTCCCCCGCGGCACCCTGGGAACTGTAGTTTGCAAAGGGGGTGCTAGGAACTGTAGCTCCCTGAAAGGTAAACTACAGCCCCAGGATTCTTGCGAGGAGGTCGGGGGTGGGGAGAGAAGCCAAGCGTGCTCTACACGCGTTCCAAACGCGCTTTCAATGCGCCGTGCGGATACGACCCTCCTTTAGGTGTGCGCCCGCTCCTCTCCTATCGGGAAACGGGAGGTGCGGAGCGGCGCGGCGCCTGCAGGGGGCGCTGATCGCAATTCCGCGCTGACCCACATGGGAGGCGCCGCCAGGAGGTGCAATGGGTGTTTTGGGGGGCGGGGGGGGACCGCGCACGTTGTCGCGTGTGCTGAGTCCTTGCACGACCCCCTCCCACCCCAAGACCCCGCATTGAGGCAGGGACACTCCCCCCCCCCTTCCAAGGACCCTTCCCAAAGTCAACGCGACCCTTAGGGAGATTTTCTTGACTCCTTACATTACATTCCGATCTGGAGGAGATTCACCCCACGGCTTGGGGGGGGGAGGGCGAGGGAAACCCTTCCGCCTCGCCCTTTTGGGGTGTCCCCCCGTGTCTGCCTCCGCCCCATCAAACCCACCCACACCCATAACGGACGTCCAAACCCCAGACACCCACCCCGCGTCTCCAATCGCTACGGATTAATTTCAATTAATTCTTCGGGGGGGGGGGACTATCCAGGCTTCCTTCCGCAGACTGAAAGAGGGACCTTCCCCCCCCTCCCATCGCCGCCCCAGGAAAGGAAGACGGACCCCCCCCCAAAATATCAAAATACACCTTTCCCTGGACAATAAAGACTTTCTCCCTCTCCACGCCCCCCCCCGCCCCAGGGTGCCTAACAGACTGGGGGACTATCCCCCCCCCCCGAGCTTTGTCACGGGTGTGTGACAGAATCCCTCCCTCTCTCCCTCCCCCACCCCTCCCTTTTCTGCTCTCTTCTCCTCCGTCTATCCCTTAACACACCCAGATCGACAACTCCACCCCCCCCCCACCTCTCCACCCCGATCCAGGATCTCTCTCTGTGTGTGTCTCTCTGCCCACCCCCACCCCCCGGGCTTCTCCCTCCTTCCCTCCCTCCCTCTCCACACATAATTAACCTCTGAAGCTCTGAAGGACACCGGGGTCTCCTCCCCGCCCCCCCTCTCCCTCCCTCCCTCCCTCCATCCCTCCAAGCGCAGCGGAAGCCGGGATGGAGACGGCACTCCGGCGAAGGCGGCGGCGGCGAGGGATCCGTCATGGGATCCAGTCCTAGCACGAGAGGGAGAGCCAGCCGTCGGCAGAGACCCCCCTCTCTTTCGGAGGGGGGCGCCCTTTTCCCGGGGCCGCCCCGGAGGAGGGAGGCGATCTCCACCTTGGAGTCACCCTAGGAAGAAGAGGAGGAGATACCCAGTCTTCGTTTTCGTTTTTTGATTTCCCCCTTTATTTTTTGAACCGCTGCCGGGGATCGAACCCGCCCCGTCGGATTGCCAGCCGCGCCGTCCGGCCGGAGAGCGGCGGGATCCGCAGCGCTTCTTCGCCGGGACGCCTTGACCTGCCGCCGCCGGGAGGGCGTGGAAGGAGAGAAGGGGAGAGAGAGGAGGGGGCGCCCCCTGCCCCCCCCAACACCCCGCCTCGCCCCCTAGTCCTGCTCGCCTCCGGATGGGGCAGGCATGGCCGCCTTAGCCAGCTCCCTGATCCGGCAGAAACGGGAGATCCGCGACCCGGTGGCCAGCCGGCCCGTCTCCACGCAGAGGAAGGTTTGCCCCCGAGGGACCAAGTCTTTATGCCAGAAACAACTGCTCATTTTAATCTCCAAAGTCAGACTGTGCGGGGGGAGAAAGGGGCGGCTGGAGAAAACGCCCGGTAAGTCCCCCCCCCCGTCCCCACCTTACCCGACCCCCTCCATCCATCCCCTGCGGAGAGGTGGTCCCGGATCCTGGATCTCTCCGGAGGAGGCGCGGGCGGGTGGGTCCTGGGTTGTGGCTCACCGCGGGAGAGCGACTGCTCCGAGTGCAGAAGGATGCTGCCCGCCCGGGTCTGGAAATCCTGGATTGCTTCCGCCAGCCGTTGTAGGCAACTCTGAGCTATCTGGTCCTGTCTTCCCTGGGTCTTAAGGGGGGAAGCCATGAGGTCTAGAATCTTGGCTTGGTTTGTAAATGAAGGGTTGTTGGTGGGCGGAAGAGCACCTGCTTGGAGTGCAGAAGGTGGCGGGGTTCTGTCATCTACAGGCACAGATCCTGGCTTGAAATCCTGGAGAGGTGCTGCCGGCCAGTGCTGGGCCAAGGCTCTGGTTAGGTGTGTGATGTAAATGCCTTGGAAACAGGCAAATCAAATGTGCTGTTGGGGTGCGAGTTATCTGGGGGGTCAACAGCAGGGGGCGCCCTTTCATTGCGGTTAATGCAGACAGGGGAGGGATTCCGTTTCCAGGGGGTCCACAGGACTGGGCGGTATCCCAGATATATATCCCGGGGTCGACGGCTTCACACATTTGTTGTAAATATGGACTGTCCTTTGTGAGTTGCAGGGCCCTGGGTTCGACAGCAGGAGGCGCTGGGCCTCGGAGGGGGGGCGGTTTACACCGACTGTTTTCAACCTTGCGCATCTATGGGTCGCCTGATGGAAGCTTTGTCTCCTCTGGGTCAGCAGTAGGGGTCTCTGCTGTGCAATGGGGCGGTCTTCCGTTTCTGTGATCTCTTGGATAGCTGTGGGACTCATTGCTGCAGGAAAAGGCCTGTTCAGTTATCTTGAGGACTAGAAACTTAGGTAGAAGAGGCACATATCGAATGTATAAACCCACAAATCTCAGGTGCAGCCTGGAGGGGCTTCTATGGAGTGGGGTGCCCTTTCCCCCCTGTTGGCTGAAAATGTTATTAAAGTTACAAATTTATTTTACTTTTTACTAGTCAATCTGAACCCGGAAATAAATAGTCGGCAAGTTTATACAGTACAGGCAACTGCGTACGGGACAGTGGAATGTATGAATGAGTCCCTGCAAAGGTGGGGCGAGTAATTTTGAAGAAATAAAATAATTTCAGCGCTGATTTTTGCAGCTTAGACTTTCACCAAACTCTTTCCGACTGGGAAATGTTTAACAGGGAGGCCGGCTTCCTCTTGTCGAGGCTTCTGAAGGATTGATCTTTTAGCTGGAAGTTCGTCTTCCCTGCCTGCGGAAAGTTAGCAGGCTTTTAAATCCGTACTGTAGTAACAATTATTTGCGGTCCTAAAATGTCTCCCTGAAACCATCTATCTGAAATAGATGGGCCAATCTAGAGGAGATTCCTGGTTTTGCAGCACTCACCGCATGCTCAGAGGCCCTGTCCGGCTTTTCGATCAGGGCTGAACAGCAGGACCCGGTGTGGAAATTCAAACAAACGAGCCGCGATGCTCTGTAGAATATGGAACGACACCCCGTTTGGGTTTTTACGGCTTTTAAAAAAAAAGATAGCCCATTAATTTTAAAGGTCTCTAAATGAAAACGCAGCTGTCGCCGCTGGTGAGTCCTGAAATCCGAGGGTTTATCACGCCCAAATGTGAAATCCTATATTTGCTTATTCTCAAAATGCTACCTAATTGTGCCGGGATGGGGGATTATAATTAAGGCTTATTATTAGCCTAAGTGGTCGTGTCTATATAGACTTCTTGCTCCTGGCCTGTTCAGGAAGGATGCTAATCGCCAGGGAGGGGGTGAGGGGAAGCAGGTGGTCCTCCAGGCTGTCTTCCCTAGTGGCTACGGAGGGCGGCCGCAGTCCTTAATTTCTGTTTCAAAAGCTCGAGAAGAGGAATCGAGAAGAGGAATGAATCCACCGGGCTCGGTGTGGAAAGGGTCTGTAAGGGGCTCGGTGGCAGAGACCGAATTTCACACTCGGATGGTGCCGGGTTCAAATCCTGCCGGCGTCTCCAGGTAGGGCTGTCTGAAACCCCAGAGAGCCACTGCTGCCAGTCAGTGTAGCCAGCATGGAGCTAGAGGAACACTCCCCAGTGGTCTAATTTAGGATCAGGTCACTTCCTAGGCCAGTCAGTGGGAAGGGAAAAGATTTGGGTGGCAGGCTCTGCATTGCAGCGGGCCAGACTGAATGATCTCAGGGGGCCAGAGGCCTGATCCGTCTCCCTACCTCGCCCCCTATTTCCAGGTTGTGATAACCGTATTGATCCGGGCTGCTGGGAAGGGTGGTTCTCCGAGGGTGTAGTCCCTCACTCGGCACTCAAAAGGTCTGCATGGATTATGCTTTCCGCTAAATTACGGTGCCATAAGGCGTTTTAGACGTTGTGGGGTGGAAGGAGGAAAACGCCCGAAAGTTTGAGAATCCCAAAACGGCCGGGCTTTAATCGGAAGTAAGTTGAATGGGACTTCCTTCCGGGCAAATGGTTAGGCAGGAATTTGACGCTTGAGATGGTTTGAGGCTGTGTCGCTTAGCGGATCCTGCAAAACCTCGTTTCCCTCAAGGGAGTTTATCAGTCATGGTGGCCTCGGAAGGAAAGCGTTGACTCGGTTATCCTTGTCCACATTAATGGACGCGCGACCGAGAGCGTCCCACCCCTCAAAACCTGCATGCCCCGGTGACCCCTAGTTTGCGGTGTTTCCTAGGTGCCTTTGGGACAGCTGAGTGGGGATCGGTGGGGCGTTTGCACCCCTTCTCCGAATTGCACCCAGGACAGGGTGCAAAAGTCTCCCTGGGGAAACGATATTAGAAATCGCAAAACGGAACCGCAGAGCTAATCCTTGACAGGGCGAAGAGATCTGACCCCGCAGAGGAGTATCTCTTCCATCCTTCCGCTCTGTTTCGCAGGAGGGCCGTGCCCCTGTTTCGATGCCCGTGGGGCTGTGTCAACAGCGAGGCCCCGCCTGGGGACACCCCACATATATCTAGGGCTGGAACGTGCAGTTTCCCCCCCCCCAAAAGATATAGACTATTCTCTATGGAAAGGCTGGATTCCTGTGGCCGTTTCCCCACCCAAGCTGCACACATTTGACAAGTCACTGCGTTCCTCTTTGGAAACGGGTGGATTTCGAAAGACAAAACAAGGAAAGAGAGAGAGAGAGAGAGAGAGAGAGAGAGAGAGAGAGAGAGAGAGAGGCATTTTATGGGTAATTGCAACAGCCAAAGAAGAGAGTCGCTGCCTCCCCTCCACCACCCTTAAGCCCCCTCCCCTCTCTCCAATTTTGTCCTTCAAATGTCTTGGCGAATGACAGAGTGACAGGCAATGCGGGCCTCGCATCCAGGAACCGCGCAGATCTCGCCGTGGAACTTTGCGGGAGAGGAGCATTTTGTTTTTCTCGTTATCTTCCTTCCTCTTCTTCTTCTTCTTCTTCTTCTTCTTCTTCTTCTTCTTCTTCTTCTTCTTCTTCTTCTTCTTCTAAAAGGTGTTTCCTCCTCTGTTCTTCCTTTAATTGCATGTCTTATACCTTAAAACCTTTGCACCCTGTCTCCGAGATGCTGAAAGGGGCCTTCGGGGTGTGTGCAACTCATAATTAAAACGAGAGTTAAATCCACAAAGAGGGATTAATTCTTCAAAAAGACAGCCAGCCGTGCAGCAGACATTTTGCAAAAATGGGAAATGATTGTTGTTATTACTATTATTATTATTATTATTATTATTATTATTATTATTACTAATTGCCTGCCCTTCACCCCAAGGTCCCGGGGCATTAAGCACAATATTAGACACCATTTAATATTGGTTCTTAGCAACATGCACCTTGAGTGTCAAAAGCCAGCATAAAGACGCGTATCCTAGCAGGAATCGTAGAATTGTAGAAGGGACCCCCGAGGGTCATCTATTCCAACCCTCTGCATTGCAGGAATCTCAACTAGATCATACATGACAGGCGGCCATCCGATCTCTGCTTAAAAACCTCCAGCGAAGACCGTTCTACTGTCGAGCGCCTCTTACCGTCAGAAAGTTATTCCCGATATTTAGCTGAAATCTCCTTTCTTGTAACTTGAACCCACTGGTTTGGGTCCTAGCCTCCGTGTGCCAGCCCGTGAGACATTTGAATATGCTAACCCAGGGGTCGAATTGATGCTTTTGAATTATGGTGCTGGAGGAGACTCTTGAGAGTCCCATGGACTGCAAGAAGATCAAACTTATCCATTCTCAAAGAAATCAGCCCTGAGTGCTCACTAGAAGGACAGATCCTGAAGTTGAGGCTCCAAGACTTTGGCCACCTCATGAGAAGAGAAGACTCCCTGGAAAAGACCCTGATGTTGGGAAAGATGGAGGGCACAAGGAGAAGGGGACGACAGAGGATGAGATGGTTGGACAGTGTTCTCGAAGCTACTAACATGAGTTTGGCCAAACTGCGAGAGGCAGTGAAGGATAGGCGTGCCTGGCATGCTCTGGTCCATGGGGTCACGAAGAGTCGGACACGACTGAACGACAACAAAACCCAGGGTTCAGAAACCTTTTCCAGTCGTGGGCCGTTCCACCGTCCCTCAGACCATGTGGTGGGCCGGACTATATTTCCCTAGTAGTGTTTCCCCAGTAGTGATGTATGGAAGTGAGAGCTGGACCATAAAGAAGGCTGATCGCCGAAGAATTGATGCTTTTGAATTATGGTGCTGGAGGAGACTCTTGAGAGTCCCATGGACTGCAAGAAGATCAAACCTATCCATCCCTAAAGAAATCAGCCCTGAGTGCTCACTGGAAGGACAGATCCTGAAGCTGAGGCTCCAGTACTTTGGCCACCTCATGAGAAGAGAAGACTCCCTGGAAAAGACCCTGATGTTGGGAAAGATGGAGGGCACAAGGAGAAGGGGACGACAGAGGATGAGATGGTGGGACAGTGTTCTTGAAGCTACCGGCATGAGTTTGGCCAAACTGCGAGAGGCAGTGGAGGATAGGCGTGCCTGGCGTGCTCTGGTCCATGGGGTCACAAAGAGTCGGACACGACTAAAGGACTAAACAACAACAAACTCCATTGGATACAGCGGTGCTTACTTCCGAGTAGACAGCGTGAGGCTCCAAGAAATGTGCATGCACACGAAAGCTCATACCAATAACAAACTTTGTTGGTCTGTAAGGTGCTACTGGAAGGAATTTTTTTTAAAAAAAACATTTTTGCTCCATTTACAATAAAGGAGTCATAAACATTCCACGGTGTTTCCTAAAAATAAAAAATAAAAGGTTGGCTGCGGAAGCACTGCAATTAAAGAATTTAAAGCAGATTGGTGACCTTTTCCTTCAAAAGGGCTTCATATGCCAACTTCATTTGGTGCAGGGATTTTATTTTTGGAATAAACAGGAGGAGGAGAGAGAGAGAGAGAGAGAGAGAGAGAGAGAGAGAGAGAGAGAGAGAGAGAGAGAGAGCAAAGGCTTCTACAGGTGAAACTCGAAAAATCAGAATATCGTGGAAAAGTCCATTTATGTAAGCAATTGTTTTCATCAGCTACTGGAGTTTAACATATGAGATAGACTCATGACATGCAAAGCGAGATATGTCAAGCCTTTGCTTGTTATAATTGTGATGGTTATGGGGTACAGCTGATGAAAACCCCAAATTCACAATTTCAACTTTGGGGTTCTCATCAGCTGTACGCCATAATCATCACAATTATAACAAACAGAGGCTTGACATATCTCACTTTGCATGTCATGAGTCTATCTCGTATATTAGTTTCACCTTTTAAGTTGAATTACTGAAAGAAATGAACCTTTCCACGATATTCTAATTTTTCGAGTTTCACCTGTATTTCCAAAAAGGACAGGAGAGTTTGTGAGTCTCCACTACTTTTGATCGAGATGTGGAAGGGAGGAGGGAACAGGAAAAAACTTCTGCAATCCCCGGACCGTCCTGGGAAAACCGGGACACTTGCACTGCAATAAGTCCACCCCTGTCGCTACAAACACCCAAGTCCTGCTTCTGGGGAAAGATGACTTCTTCTGCCCTATGGTAGAGAAATGCAACAAAACCGCCTCTGTTTAGCTGGCTGCTAAACTGTGTCCCTGTTTTGACCTCATCTTTTTGCCTTGGGGGAATGCATTGCTACTTCCTCAGGAATCTCCGGAGGTGGGTCAAGGCAGGAATCTTCTCTGCAGGCGGAGGTGCTGAAGCAGGGAGCATCTGCTTTGCATGCACAGAACGTCCCGGGTTCGAATTCCGACCGTGTCTCCAGGCAAGGCTGGGCAAAGACTTCACTTCTGACTCGACATGTGCAGCCATTGATAAACAACCATGAGGTCTAGGATCTTGGGGCGTCTCTCATCCGCTCAGCATGCAGAAAGTCAGCGTAGTTTGCTCTGCAGCGCATGTGGGTGCCGGGTTCAAATTGCGGGGAAAGAGATGGCGGCTAAAGTTTAGCAATGAATTTTCGGAGGGTCGGGGCTGCGGAACGGACTTCGTCAGAAGGCGGTGGACTCTCTCGTTAGACAGAGTTTGGGTGGCCACCCGTCAGTGATTCCTGCGATAACGGCACTGCTGGGGTCAGACTAGATGACCCTTAGGTCCCCTTCCGACCCGTAGTGTTCTATGATTCCGTGAAAGCAAAGGTACTTTGCAGTGAAGTACCTTCTGCAATTCCCCACTCCACGGGCGTCTCAAATATTCTGCCAGACCCTTCTGTATTTTCCGATGCACCTTTGGCAGCCAAAGCGGGCGTATACGGTGCATAAAACGGCTCAGGGACAGGTGTCCACCGTGTAAATGGGAACGGAAGTGGAGTAAAGACCTCCGCCGATGAGTAATATGCCTTGGAGTGGGAGGAGATCAGGCGGCTGTTCTCGAGTGCGACAATCGGGGTGTTACAAGCGTGTCCTTATTTTAATTTGCTAAATCTCGCAAGCGTGTGGGGAGGAAGAAGGCTGCAGAGAGGAGAGCCTGTTCTGCGGCAGCTCCAAGGAGGAAAGAGAGCCAAGGGTTCCGGGTTCGAATCACTTTAAATCGAGGCTGTGCATTTAGTTGGGAGGGGGAGAACCTATAATGCTCTCTAATCTCTCGTTTTGCATTTATACCCCACCTTTTTCTCATCCGAGGAGCTCGAGGTGGCATAACCGGCTCTTCCCTTCTTCCCAGCAACAACCCTGCGAAGTAGGATAGGCTGAGGCCGTGGCTGGCCCCCAAGGCCACACCAAGGGAGCTTCGTGGCTGAGTGGGGATCTGAACCCTGGTCTCTCTCTCAGGTCTTAGGCCGATGCTCTAACCCAGGGGTCAGCAACCTTTTTCAGCAGGGGGGCCGGTCCACCGTCCCTCAGACCTTGTGGAGGGCCGGACTATATTTTGGGGGAAAATATGAACAAATTCCTATGCCAAACAAATAACCCAGAGATGCATTTTAAATAAAAGCACATATTCTACTCATGTAAAAACACGCTGATTCCCGGACCGTCCGTGGGCCGGATTGAGAAGGCGATTGGGCCAGATCTGGCCCCCGGGCCTTAGTTTGTCTACCCCTGCTCTAACCACTACACTACCGCTGCCTCCCGTGCTAGGAAGCTTTTCTTCCTTCAGTTCATCTTAGGGTACAGACCAAGGCGAATTCACAGCACCCGATGCACATTTAAAGCACATGAGCTATTGTAGTTTGCTGAAGGGATGTGTTTGAAATATGTGTTTCTTTAAAACTATTATTATTATTATTATTATTATTATTATTATTATTATTATTACATCTATATCCTGCCTTTCCTCGAAGGAGATCGAGGTGGCAAGCAGAGTTTCCCCCTTCCCCATTTGATCTTCACAACGACCCTGTGAGGTCGGTTAGGCTGAGAGACTGTAACTGGCGCAAGGCCCACCCAGTGAGCTTCATGGCTGAGTAGGGATTCGAACCCTGTTCTCTCCCAGGTCAGCAACCCCACCCTGGCTCTCTGTGTGTGGGGACCTGCCCCCACTGGGCACCGAAGCCCACGGTCTTTCTCCGAGCAGGATTCGAATTCGGGGCCCGGCCTCCGTTCGGGACGCAGCTTCTCCTCCTTACCCGAACTTCCCTCTTGAGCCGTATCTCGCCCGCTCAAGGCGAAACGGGGCCACAAGAAGATTGGAAGATCCTTTTGCGAGATCAGGCCGGCAGCCCATCTGGCCCGCATCCTGTTCTCACAGCGGCCGACCAGATGCCTCAGTGGGAAGCCCGAGAGCAGGACACGAACGCAACAGAGCACTCTGCCCACCTGTGATGCTCAGCAACTGGTATTAAGAGGCAGAATCTCAGCCCGGAAGGAAGGAGCACAGGATCCGAGCTCCAGGACACCTGGGTCCCCTTCTGCAATGTTACGCCTCTTGAGTGCCGGGAACAGAGGGTGGTGTTTGGGTCACTCTCATTAAAGAACTTAAGAGTCCCAACTTTTCTGGGCTTCTTTTGAAACCGGGGGGGGGGGGGGAGCATAGTTAAGCCGTGGAACTCCCCGACTCATGAAGCTGTGGCGGCCACCGACTTGCGACGGTTTTAAAAGAGGGTCGGACAGACTCACAGAGGGGGAGAGTGCTATGGTTGGATGGCTATGCTCTGCCTCCATGGTCGGAGGCAGCAATGCTGGAAACCGCAGGAAGGGAGAGTGTTGGTTGCGGGTTCGAATCCTAATTGCGGGTTTCCCACCAGTTGGCCACTGTGAGAACAGGATGCTGGACTAGATGGGCCTGATCCAGCAGGACTCTTCTTTTTTCGGATAAACAGTCCTTCCTTCCTTCCTTCCTTCCTTCCTTCCTTCCTTCCTTCCTTCCTTCCTTGAGAGCTGTCAAAATTTCCCGATTTCTCCTCTGAAAAACCCTTTCGCACATTTGCAAGTTGCTGGCTCCAACCCATATCCAATGTATATTTTCTCTGCATATGCGAAAAGGTCGTTTCTGTCCCGTATTGAGCGCGCCAGGACAAAGAGACTTTAGAAAAATTATACATTACAGTTCTAGAATCGTAGGCCATGTGGTCGTCTAGACCCTCCAAACTTTGTTCTTCTACGATTTATATCCAATCAGCGGCACGCCTTCCAACTTCAAGGCTGTACCTTTTCAAACTGCACACGTTCCGGTTCATTTTGTGATTTAGCGTTGTGTTTTTTGCTGCGGCGCAAGGATACCGATAGCGTCGGGGGAGGCATCACAGGGCGATTGTTGAAGAGGGACGATGTGCGGACAGCCCAGCGTAAATGCGGTATAAACCCAGCACTAATGCACTCTTAATGCATCAGTGATATGTTGCAGAATAGAGCAGGGGTCAGCAAACGTTTTCAGCAGGGGGCCGCTCCACTGTCCCTCAGACCTTGTCGGGGGCCGGACTATTTTTTTTGGGGGGGGGGGAATGAACGAATTCTTATGCCCCACAAATAACCCAGAGATGCATTTTAAATAAAAAGGACACATTCTGCTCATGTAAAAACACCAGGCAGGCCCCACAAATAACCCAGAGGTGCATTTTAAATAAAAGCACACATTCTACTCATGTACAAACACCAGGCAGGCCCCACAAATAACCCAGAGATGCATTTTAAATAAAAGCACACATTCTACTCATGTACAAACACCAGGCAGGCCCCACAAATAACCCAGAGATGCATTTTAAATAAAAGGACACATTCTACTCATGTGAAAACACCAGGCAGGCCCCACAAATAACCCAGAGATGCATTTTAAATAAAAGCACACATTCTACTCATGTGAAAACACCAGGCAGGCCCCACAAATAACCCAGAGATGCATTTTAAATAAAAGCACACATTCTGCTCATGTAAAAACACGCTGATTCCTGGACCATCCGCAAACAGGATTTAGAAGGTGATTGGGCCAGATCCGGCCCCCAGGCCTTAGTTTGCCTACCCATGGAATAGACCTCTAGAGGCATAGGTGTAGAAAAAAAAATCCAAATGGTCCCATCTTTAATCGGCGACAGAATATCCTTGTAGGAGAGACACCCCCCCCCAAAAAAAATAATAATCCTGGAGAGCTGCTGCAAGTCAGTGTGGGCAATATTGACTTATTAACATTATGTCTGTATTAGTCTATGTTCCTGCGTCTTAAGCAAAAGGCCGTGCATTGCCTGAATCCCAGGAAGGGCTGGGAGAGACCCGGCCTGGCTTCCTGGAAGGATGTTGCCGGTCCGTGCAGACAATACACAGCTAGCTCTGGAGGGTAGGACTCGAACCAACAGCTTCAAGCTACGAGAAAGGAGGTTACGACTAAACGTTCTGGCAGTGAGCGCTGTTGGACAGTGGGGCGGAACTCCTTCCTTGGAGGTTTCTAAGAAGAGGTTGGAGGGCCATCTGTCCCGGATGCTTCAGCTGAGATTCCAGTGTCTCAGGGGGGTTGGACCGGATGACCCCCCGGGGTCCCTTCCAACTCTACGATTCTAGATGGCTCTGGAATCGGGTCTCAAGAGAGACCGCAGCCGCCGCAGCTCGGAGATGTGGGGTTTAGGCAAATAGCCGGAGGAGAGCGCTCAATTGCAACCCCATGTCAAGAGGCAGTCTACCTTTGGGGTCTCAAGGCAGGGTCGGCAGGGAGCCCTGCTGTCGGGTTGCTTGGGCTGCCCACTGTCGGAGACAGGATGCTGGGCTTCCCTGTCCTTTGGTGTGATCCTTGCAATAAATAAACGCCCTGCCCTCTCTATCTGCATCTCCCTGCCGTCCCCTCATTGGGTACTTGGTCTGCAGCACGATCCAGCTTCAAGCTGGGATCCAGAACATCTCTCTGCTTGCCTCGCCTCGCCTCCCTTTCTTTCCGGCTGATTTCTTGGCTCCGGTCCTGCACCTCATTACCCTGTGGTGTCCTTGCAGCTGGCAGAACAACGTTTGCCGTGGGAGCGGGCCAAAACACTCAGCCCCACAGACTCTCTCTCTGCCACCCTCAGCCCACAACACCCAGCTTTTCTCCCTCCATATTACACCCCCCCTCCAAAAAAAACTCCAAACCCCATAGCAACCTAAAACCGAGCCCCCCAAAACCTGAAAAGATTTGCCAGCAAATGGAGAGCGACTGCTTTGAATCCGCCTTCTCCCTTCCCCATTCCTGCGCATTGTAAGCTCCCTGGGGCAGAGACTTTGGCGTCCTCGCGTCAGTATGGCCGCGACTGGATCAGACCCGGGTTCATTCAGCACACGGGTATCCGATTTTGTTCCCGTTTTCTGGGGTTGACGGGGTCAGCAACTGAAGTGATCATCCGTGGCTCAGTGGAGGGGGGGGGGACAGCTGCTTGGAGTGTAGAAGGTTCCCGGTTCGGTTCCCTGTGGGATCAGGCCGGTGGCCCTTCACGGCCAGCATCCTGTTCCCACAGCAGCCGACGACCCTAAAGGGAAACTGGCTGCATGCAGGATTCGAACACAAGAGCCGACTTTCCCCTCCTGTGGTTTCCAGCAACTGGGATTAGGAAGCATGGCTTGCCTCTGACCGTGGAGGCAGAGCATGGCCGTCATGCCTAGTGGTCATATCTCCAGGTAGGGCTGGGAGAGCCTTTGCTGCCGGTCAGTGTGAACATTACTGAACTAAGGGGGCCAAGGGTTCAACAGAAACTGGATGCTTTTTTCTGCCTGGGATTCGTTTGCTGCGATTCCTGAATACAGGGGGTTGGGCTGGATGACCCCCAGGGGTCCCTGCCGGCTGTACAATTCTAGGATTCAACAAGCATTCGCCAACCACCAGCGGCCTTCTGCATATATGGCGTTCATGGGGAGCCCAGCTGGGTTGGAGAGGAGAATCTCCAAGGCGAAACCTCTATTCTTCTGCTCTTCCTTGGGGGGCACAATTTCTTGGTCCTGCCCTTCTCAACCCACCCACCACCACTGTCTCCTTTTCAAAGAATTTTTGAGTTGGAAGGGGACCCCCAAGGGTCATCCAGTCCAGCCCCCTCTAATGCAGGAGGAGCCACAGCTCGAGAACCCCCTGACAGAGTTAGAATCATAGAATCCTAGAGTTGGAAGAGACCCCAAGGGCCATCCAGTCCAACCCCCCGCCAAGCAGGAAACACCATCAAAGCAGCCCCCCTCTCTTGTCTCTCCTCCACCCTCTTTTCTCCACAACCAGTTCTGCCACCTTCCAGGACCCGACTCTTCCAACCGCAGCCGCAAATGAAGCACGCAACCTAGAGAGGGACAAATGTCCCCCGTTTTTCATTGCCCAACAGGTGAGCCGGCCCCATAATGTCGGGCAGCAAGGGCGGCTTCTGGAAAAAACCTCGGGCCTTCGAGCGGGTGGAAGTGACCGAGGAAACACCACAAAGCTCCCCCCTTGCCCCCGATCCGCAACGTCAAGAGCAGGGCGGGCCCCGTAACGCAGCCGTCTGGGGTGGGGTGGGAAGGAGGACCCCCCCTACCTGCGGTTCCCTCCTGGCTCTGCGGTCAGGCTGGGGGAAACCACCCTCCAGGCCCGAGGCCTTCCCCGAGAGGGTATCCGTTTCCACCTCGCGGGCACTTTCCGGCTTCCTCATCGGGGAAAGCGATCCGTTTCGAGGCGTCTAAAAAAAGGGACGCGCGGCTTTTATTGCCAGGAATAAATATATTTATGGAGGCTTGGAGGGAACTGCCTCGCCGGAGCTCTCGACGGCGGCGGGTTTTTTATTTGGGAACTTATTCGGAGATTGGGATATAAACATGATGGATGCCTCTCTCCGTGGAGGATGCCAAGTCTTTCGGATGGTGTTGCTTGGGCGTGGTCCACGATCCACGGCTGTGGCGCCCTACCCCGTTGGGAAAGGCTTCCCTCTTTGTCTTTCCGTAGGGGGCACACAAACCCCATTGCCCTCCCCACAAGGTCAGGCCAGGTGTCTCTCCTGCCTCCCTCTCTCGCCTTAGCAACAAACGCCCCCCCCAGTCCCCGGAAAAGGCCATGGGAACCACATCTCAACCCCTAATTTCATCCTCCCATCTCTCTCCCCCCCCCCCCGCATGCTTCAAAGGCAGCCAGGGCTATTATAATAAATTAAATCTATTTAAATATATCTGCATACATTCTGGGAGGAAGGGAGCTTGTTGGAAGAAGCGCGAGAGGGGGGGGAAGAGACGACCCCCCACGTCTGTGTATTTAAGAACCGTCTGCTTGTAGGAAGAGCGGAAGGGGATAATTATCCGGATAAATTTATCCGCCTGGTTTCTCTCTTCCTTTCTACCGCACGCCATATATTTCTGTCCTCAGTCCTGGTTGGAAAAGATCTCTGCCCTCGCTGCAACGTCCTGGATGTGGGGCTCAGGGTCCGCCCGTCCCCAAACTCTATAATCACACCCCATCTCTTCCCTTAATATACTGAATGTGATAGCCGCGCTAACATATCGCCCAATATTCTAGTCCTCATGGGCCCCTCTCTTCCCACTGGATCTGTGCCCCCCCAACAAAACCCACAAACCCTTCTGAACCCCTCGATTTTACATCCTAACATCACAGGACCTGGTTACCTTTGGACGAGAGGCCCTGCTCCCCCAAATCGCAGCCTGTTTGATGCGTCCGTCTACAATGCCCCCCCTCCCGGTTCTGCCTTGCCGACCCCCCCCCCAAGAAACCAATCTCCTGGGTGCTAATCACGCCTCTCCGCCAAAACCCTGCTACCTCCCTTTCCGTGGCATTTCCCTGCATTGCAGGGGGTTGGGATGGATGACCTTTGGGGGATCCCCTCCCAACTCTACAATTCTAGGATTCTGCGATTGAGGGTCCCCACAGCCCTTCTTTTATGCAGAAGCCCGACAGCCGTCTGCCGGGGATTCTCGGGCTGTACTTCCTGCATTGCAGGGGGTTGGGCCGGATGACCTTTGGGGGTCCCAACAACCCCAAAACCATATGACGCACACAAACACCCTGGGCTGCTAAGCTTTTCCCCGCACCCTGATTTTGCAGCCCGTCACAATACCAGCCCCCTATCCCAGGACAAATCTCAGACCCCCACCCCTTTGCTTTTTTGGGGTTTGCCCTTCTTCTCTCAACAGATTCCCTTTTCTGCCTCTCCCCCCCCAAAAAAAACTGCCTAGGGATTTCTCCCTCCCGCCTCCTGTGGGCAGGAGCACCTCTGCATCTGTGTAACCTTGTAGATTACTCCTCTGTCTCCCTCTCCCTCTCTCTGCAGATGCAGAGGGAGAGCGAGGGAGTGTGACAAGGGAGAGGAAGGAAGGAGAGAAGAGGTGAGAGGCAGGCAGGCAGGCAGGAACACCTGGGTGGGCAGGCCCTATATTCTGCACCCACCATGTTGGTGGCAATGGAAAAGGGTTGCCAAACAGACACCCCAGAGCTGGGGGTTCACCTGCCCCCTTCCAAGGGGGAGGGTCTTGATTCTCCAGAAAGGGCAACGAGATTATCTTTAATTTTTTTACCACTGTCCTTCTTCCACCAACCTCTGAGGGAATCCCGACTTCTTACCTGGGGTTCGGTCTCCCTCGGGACGAAGGTCAGCGGAGACTGTGGTGTCTTTAGGTTGTACGGTTTGTACATCGGCACATACATACAACCCGAGCCTAAGGTGTAGGGCTTCACGGCATTTACACCCCCCAAAAGATCTCGCCTCTCCGTTATTCGCAGTTTTAGGTCCAGCACGGAGCAAGCAGGTCTCTGTGTCTCCGGCTCCCAGCCTGGTTTCTGGCTCATCTCGAACCCCAAACTCAGGCTGTTGCTCTCCGACCTAAGCACTAGGAGAGGGGGCTGAGAGAAAGGCCCGGTGGGCCCCCTCACTTATTTGCAGCTCTGGCAAGCTGGATCATTCTTTTGGGGTGCTGAGGAGAGCACCTGAGTGAACTAGTTCAGCGACAGAATCCTCTCTCTGATTCTAACTTTTGTTGGGTACGAAAATCGAGAGGGACTTGGGGCATCATTCAAACTGACCCCGCCTCAAACCAACAAGACTATTGTTCAGCAGGCTTGGGGGCGCATCTTGCAAGCTTCAGCCCAGGTTGGAAATGATAGCGTCGACTTACTCTGGGTGTTCTCCCCATTAACCTCCGTCTCCAGAGCTCCATAGTGGGAAGGAGTTGAATGGCACACTCTCGGCGATGGGGGTAAATGCTCAACACGTCCCGCTGAATGACGTCACCGTGACATCACCAGGGGGGGGTACTGTTTGGAATCCCCCAGGCGCATCTTGCCACTGCCGCGGTTCCCGTGGTGACCATGTGGAGATCTCTGGTTGCCGGGCAACGGACATCTCCATTTCGCTAGCCTCTCCAACAACCCTGTGAGGTGGGTGAAGGGGCTGTGAGTGGCCTCAGAACTTCCTGATTCGAACCCTGATCTCCCAGGTCCTAGTCCAGCCACTACACCACCCTGACTTTCCTAGAGTCCTTCTGCTATGGGGCAGCTCTATAAATTAAGTAGGCGAATCAATATGGGGAAAGCAAAATGTCACTTGGAGAAGGATCTGAAATATTTCCCTTGAAGCTTGAATTTGTTTTAGTTGATGTTTGAGTGTGTTGTAAACCACTTTGAGGTGTTTTCTTGAAAAAATAAAGCAGTAAAGAAATGAAACAAACGAACAAGAACAACAATAAATTTCATTATAAAGGGTGAAAAGGCACCTAGGATTAAGGTGCCATTTGGCGGCCAGCTCATATAATCTGATTTTCAAACATTGCAGCTAAGGTCATTGTCTTACAAAGAATCTTGTCAGCAATAGAATGCCCTCTTGGATTCTAACCTTTGCTGGGTACAGGACCCTGGAGCATCATCCAGACTGACCCCCCAAAATCCCACAACGTTATTATTCAGCAGACTGGGGTTCATCTTGCAAGCTTTAGCCCAGGTTGGAAATGATAGCGTCGACTCACTCTGGGGTGTACTCCCCATTAACCTCCATCTCCGGGGCTCGGTGGTGGGAAGGAGTTGAATGGCGCACTCTCGGCGATGGAAGTTAATGCTCAACGTGTAGCGCTGGTTGACATCGCCAGGGCCTGCCCCGGGACATCACCAGAGGTTGTCGCTAGGTTCTCATGTTGCGGCCCTGAACACGTCAGTCGTTGAGGGATCCAAGTGCGGAGAGTTCTGCATTGCAGGGGGTTGGACTAGATGACCCTTGGGGGTCCCTGCCAACGCCACAATTCTGCGATGCATCTGGTTGGCCTGATCTAGCAGCTGGGCTCTTCTAGAGTTTGGATTTGATATCCCGCTTTTCACTACCCGAAGGAGTCTCAAAGCGGCTAACATTCTCCTTTCCCTTCCTCCCCCACAACAAACACTCTGTGAGGTGAGTGGGGCTGAGAGACTTCAGAGAAGTGTGACTAGCCCAAGGTCACCCAGCAGCTGCATGTGGAGGAGTGGAGACGCGAACCCGGTTCCCCAGATAACGAGTCTACCGCTCTTAACCACTACAGTTCAGGGCATACCACAGGCTCCTTTTCGAAAAGGGATCAGGAAGAGAAACAGCAAACGTCGTGCTGCCTTTTTTTTGCAAATTTACAGTGCGACTGTACTTGGAGTACAGTTCTGGCGCTAAATTAAAAAAGATATTGCAGAGCAAGAAAAGATTTGGAAAAGGGCACCGCGAGTGATGGAGAGGATGGAGCTGTTCCCCTCGGAGGAAAGGTGACGGCGTTCGGAACTCTTTGCTTTAGCTAAAAAATGCACGAAAGAGGAGAGGCTTATAAAATTATACCTGGTGAGGAGAAAGCAGAGAGGAAAAGTTTTTATCCTTCTCTCGTCATACTGGAACTCAGGGCCGCCCAATGAAGTTGAAGGATGGGAGATTTCAGGGCAGATGAGACTTCACGCAGCACAGAGTTATACTGTGGAACTCCCTGCCACAAGAGGCACCAGCTTGGATGGCTTTAAAAAGAGGATTAGACAAATTCATGGAGGGGGAGAAAGCTATCAATGGCCATTGTTATTTTGTCCTGAATATAGGCTTCTTTTTGGGGGGGGTGGATCTGGTTTTCCACTTTGAGAACAGGATGCCCGGCTAGATGGAAGCTGGTGGACTCCATTTTTCAACAGAGGTTGGCCGGCTGCTAGAGATCCTTTTGCTGTGATTGCTGCATGGCTGGGGGGGTCAGACTGGATGACCCTCAGGGGTCCCTTCGATCTCCACAGCTCTGTTATTCTTTCTCGGCCTCGGTTGTCCCCGTGTGTGAAATGGGCACGTCACACCGGTCAGGACACATGGAGATGAAGGCTGCAGAAAATGATGAATAAGGAGCTGTCTGTTTGAGTGGCTTTGCTAATTATCTTTTTTTTTTTTTTTTGGGTGGGGGTGTTGGAGGGAGAATTGCCAGACCCCCTAGAGGCACTATCAGCCAGGAAAAAAAACCCAGAGTCATGGATGGGGAAGGCAGAGGGAAGGAGGTGTTTTGCTGGAAATCTGCAGCTCTCATCCTTTGCTAGGCCAACTGCCACTGAGAAGTGTGGACATCTCACCACTTAAAAAGATTACATTCATATACAACTAAACTGATTCATCACTGCGATGGGACGTTTGCCTGCGGGAAATAGAGCGGGGGGGGGGCAGAAACTAAATGACCGTGGGAGGCAAAATCCAACTGTCTGCCCCCGCTAAAAAAAATACATTGCACTTCCCTCCAGGGAACCCAGGCGTCCTGCACCCTGTGATTTATTTATTTTGGAACGAGCCTGATTTTGCACCCCAAAAATAAATGCCCCTAAAACTCAACCCCAGACCCTTCTCCTTTCCATCTTGCTCTGGGGGGGGATCTGAGTCCGTCCCCAGATTTCTCGCCCTCCCCCCCTTTTTTTCTTAAGTTGAAACAGCAGAATTAAAATGCCCAAATCTCCCCGACGTTGATGGAACGGGAAATCTCTCGCTGCGTCTCGTTAAAAGGGACCCATTTTTCTTCCCTAAGTATAATTTGCTTAAGAGTCGTTTCCCCCGCGTTGTCATATCCCAGATGCTGGCGCCCAGAATATACCCCCTTTCGCTCTGTAATGGCTCCTGAATTATTTCCAAGGCCTGTCAAAAGGCAGAGAGGGAGGGAAGGAGGGAGGGAGGGAGGCAGAGGAACAAAAAGAGTGGTTTTCTGAGCTTGAAGGAGGCCAAGAATGTGGGGGGAGAGATCTGTTCGGAATTGAGATGTCCTGAGATGCGTCCGCTTGCCTGCTCCGTGTGTGTCTCAAATGTGTGTTTTGTTTTGTGCAAAAATCACGCCTCGGGTCTGTAGGTTTTTTTTTTGGGGGGGGGTTGTGTGTGTGTGTGTGTGTGTGTTAAACCTCAACATTAAATTTTCATCGAGCCAGAGGACCGAGGGACCTCTTCTAAAGGGGAATTTCTCGCAGCCCAAATCTCCTTGGAAGATTCAGGGCAGATAAAAGGAAGCCAGCGCAGAGTTAAACCGTGGAACTCTCCGCCACAGGAGGGTTAAAGGTAAAGGGACCCCAGACCGTTATGTCCAGTCGCGGATGACTCTGGGGTTGCGGCGCTCATCTTGCTTTATTGGCCGAGGGAGCCAGCGTACAGCTTCTGGGTCATGTGGCCAGCATGACTAAGCCGCTTCTGGCGAACCAGAGCAGCGCACGGAAACGCCATTTACCTTCCCGCCAGAGCGGTACCTATTTATCTACTTGCACTTTTGACGTGCTTTCAAACTGCTAGGTTGGCAGGAGCAGGGACCGAGCAACGGGAGCTCACCCTGTCACGGGGATTCGAACCGCCGACCTTCCGATCGGCAAGCCCTAGGCTCTGTGGTTTAGACCACAGCGCCAGCCGCGTCCCTGCAGTTAGACAAATTCTAATGGCTCGGCTCTGCCTCCATGGTCAGAGACGGAGCTGCTTCTGGATCCCATTTGCTGGAAAACACAGGAGGGGAACAGTGTTGGTATTGTGTTCGAATCCTGTTTGCAGGTTTCCTGTAATGGGCATCTGGTTGGCCACTGTGCAAACAATGTGCTGAGATCGGCAGAGGGGGCCCTCTTGGCACTTCCTCCACCCTCAGAGACACTTGAGGTGAAGGTTTTGAGGAGTCACCTTGTTTTTAGGCGCTAAATAGTTTTGAACTTTTTTTTTATCGCGCTCTATTGTGTTTCAATATCATTGCTGCATTTTAATTGTTGCAACCTGCCCAGGGACCTCAGGGCTGGGGGCTGATGAGAGTTGTTGTCCCCAGAAAATTCCCGCCGAACACATTCCTGCTGTCTGATGGGAATTATATTTTTAAAAAATTCCTTCCAGTAGCACCTTGGAGACCAACTAAGTTTGTTCTTGGTATGAGCTTTCGTGTGCATGCACACTTCTTCAGATACGAATTTATTATTATTATTATTATTATTATTATTATTATTATTATTATTATTATTATTATTATTATTATAGTTATTACAGAAATGACATGGGGGGCACATCTTTAAAGTTGTTGCAATATTATTTGTAGCTTTGTAAATTCGTAGAAAAGAAAGGTAGCTTTGTAAATTCGTAGAAAATCCACATTTTAACCTACTGTCCTCATTCCAATGCCATTTTAACCCTTAAAGAAAGGTGAATTTGGACTCCACCTCCCTCCATGAACCAAGAAGCAGGAAGTCCTGTAGGCAGCAGGCAGTTTAGCAAGTCAGGTGTTCTGAAAGCCCATCTCCAGACAAGTCCTGAGGGCGAGGATATGGAAAGAGTTTTATTGTTCTTTGGGTGATGGGTACTTAAGAGGCTTGGGAAAGGTTTCTGATAAAGTGACCTAATGTTGAACTTGCATAACCCTTGCATAAGGTAAAGGTAAAGGGACCCCTGACCTTTAGGTCCAGTCACGGATGACTCTGGGGTTGTGGCGCTCATCTCGCTTTACTGCCCGAGGGAGCCAGCATACAGCTTCCGGGTCATGTGGTCAGCATGACTGAGCCGCTTCTGGCGAACCAGAGCAGCGCACGGAAATGCCATTTACCTTCCCGCTGGAGTGGTAGCTATTTATCTACTTGCACTTTGACGTGCTTTCGAACTGCTAGGTTGGCAGGAGCAGGGACAGAGCAACAGGCGCTCAACCTGTCACGGGGATTCAAACTGCCAACCTTCTGATCGGCAAGCCCTAGGCTCTGTGGTTTAACCCACAGCGCCACCCACGTCCCTAACCCTTGTATAAAAGTAAAGGGACCCCTGACCATCAGGTCCAGTCTCATCTCGCTCTATAGGCCGAGGGAGCCGGCGTTTGTCCGCAGACAGCCTCCGGGTCATGTGGCCAGCATGACAAAGCCGCTTCTGGCGAACCAGAGCAGCGCACGGTAACGCCATTTACCTTCCCACCGGAGTGGTACCTATTTATCTACTTGCACTTTGACGTGCTTTTGAACTGCTAGGTGGGCAGGAGCTGGGACCGAGCAACGGGAGCTCACCCCGTCGCAGGATTCGAACCGCCAAACTTCCGATCGGCAAGCCCTAAGCTCTGTGGTTTAGACCACAGCGCCACCCGCATCCCTAACCCTTGTATACCCCTCTCCATTTGTGACATGCTAGTGATGTAGTGATGATGTATCTATGATGCCTCTCCAAGTGTATTCTGGGGGAAAGAGGGAAGTTTTAAAAGAGGATGTCAACCCATGCTCAGGTTTCTTGCTCCTGTGGGGACCTGTTGTGCAACAATAAAGATCATGGTCTACTGTCTGCAAGCACCTTAGAGACCCACTAAGTTTGTTCTTGGTATAAGCTTTCTTGTGCATGCACACTTCTTCAGATTCTTTCAGCATGCACACGAAAGCTCATACCAAGAACAAACTTAGTGGGTCTCTAAGGTGCTATGGGACAATTTTTTTTATTTTTTTAAAATATATTTCAACTGCATCAGACCAACATGGCTACCTACCTGAATCTACTGACCGCTGTTTTGTTCCGAAATACTTGGCTGGAACTTCCTTCTTTTACTAACTGCATGGACCCGCGGGGGGACTTCCACCCCGGCAAGCTGAGCCGTGGAGTAGTCTTTCACCCCATAATTTTTTCTCCTCAAGAGGTAAAGGGACCCCTGACAGTTAAGTCCAGTTATGTACAACTCTGGGGTTGCGGCACACATCTCACTTTACTGGCTGAGGGAGCTGCCATTTGTCCGCAGACAGTTTCTGGGTCATGTGGCCAGCATGACAAAGCCGCTTCTGGCGAACCAGAGCAGCGCATGGAAACGCCGTTTACCTTCCCGCCGGAATGGTACCTATTTATCTACTTGCGCTTTTGACGTGCTTTCGAACTGCTAGGTTGGCAGGAGCAGGGACCGAGCAACAGGAGCTCACCCCGTCATGGGGATTCGAACCGCCAACTTCCGATTGGCAAGCCCAAGTCTCAGTGGTTTAGACCACAGTGCCACCCGTGTCTTTTAAGTATTATTGTTATTAACTAGATTTCTATACCAGACTTCATCGTAAGATCTCAGGGCTGTTCACAGAATAAAATGCAGTTGTAGTCCATCACACTCCAGCTGCCTGATGGGAGTTGTAGTCCAAAACATTCCTGCTGGCTGGTGGGGGGAAATGCCACTGACAGGAACTGTAGTCCCAACACATTTGTGCTCACTGCAAGCTGATGGGAGTCGTAGTCGAAAACTGGAAGGCGTAAAGGTTGGGGAAGTCTGGCTGAATGGTCGGGGCACATGAGCCAGGACTCCTGGGTCCTTTCGCAGCCTGGGATGGGGTCTAGGAAGGACTGCTCCTGCCTGCCTGCCTGCCTGCTCTGGGCTGGGTGACTGTCACCTGCCCTGACGACTGAGGTCCTCTCCAGTGCCCTCCAGGACTTTGGCAGCATGTGTTTCCGTCAGGAAGATTTGGCTCCGCAGTGTCATTTGCGGAAAAGTCCCCTCGGACCCGGGCAGCCTGGGCTGGGGAGGCAGAAGGCTTGAGAGAGGGACACCCACCCCATGGAGAGACCCCTGAGAGGAGCTGTGACAGGTCCCTCTCCCCAAACGCTTTGTCTCGGTTTGGTGGCCACCCAGGTCTGTCGTTGGGCATCTGGGACAACTAACCGGCAGTCCTCGCGGGCTCCTAGCTCAGCATGAGGCAGTGCGGCGCGGTGATTAGAGTGCCTGACTAGGGTTAAGATCCCTGCTCACTTGGGCCTGTCGTCGAGCCTGTCCTACCTCGCAGGGTTCTCTGTTTGCTACTCTGCCTTTTTCTCCCCTCCCTCCTCACAGCCCCCCCCTCCCACAACACGCCCTGCCCTGCGAGGTAGGCTGAGAGAGGTCGCCTGTGGCCGAGCGGGGATTTGAACTCGATCTGAGGCTCTAACCACTGCACGACACTGCCTCTCCTGTTGTGAGAATTCATTGAGGAGAGCCTTGCAAACGCCACCTTGAGCTCCCTGGAGAGAAAAAAGTGGGATAGAAATGTAACAATGATTGGGAATAATAATCATAGAATCCTAGAGTTGGAAGAGACCCCAAGGGCCATCCAGTCCAACCCCCTGCCAAGCAGGAAACACCATCAAAGCATTCCTGACAGACGGCTGTCAAGCCTCTGCTTAAAGACCTCCAAAGAAGGAGACTCCACCACACTCCTTGGCAGCAAATTCCACTGTCCAACAGCTCTCACTGTCAGGAAGTTTTTCCTAATGTTTAGGTGGAATCTTCTTTCTTGCAGTTTGAATCCATTGCCCCATGTCCGCTTCTCTGGAGCAGCAGAAAACAACCTTTCTCCCTCCTCTATATGACATCCTTTTATATATTTGAACATGGCTATCATATCACCCCTTAACCTTCTCTCCTCCAGGCTAAACATACCCAGCTCCCTAAGCCGTTCCTCATAAGGCATCGTTTCCAGGCCTTTGACCATTTTGGTTGCCCTCCTCTGGACACCTTCCAGCTTGTCAGTATCCTTCTTGAACTGGGGTGCCCAGAACTGGACACAGTATTCCAGGTGAGGTCTGACCAGAGCGGAATACAGTGGTACTATTACTTCCCTTGATCTAGACGCTATACTCCTATTGATGCAGCCCAGAATTGCATTGGCTTTTTGAGCTGCTGCGTCACACTCTTGACTCATGTCAAGTTTGTGGTCTATCAAGACTCCTAGATCCTACAATGGCTATCCCTTTTCTGTGCATTGAGGTAATTCCCTCGCCACCTTTCAGCTGCTTTTCCCTCTTTAAACTTCCTATGTGTGAGGGTTCCCTTCCCCGCAGCTGGGTTTTCAGCACCTGCGCAGAAAGTTGGAATTAAACAGGAGAACTTCCTCCATCAATTTACACCCCAAGAGAACCGCATGGAAAAAGTAGCAATCTCCTTCCTAAAGGTTTTTTTAATCCGAGGTTGGGTGGCCATCAGTCATGGATGCTTTAGCTGAGATTCCTGCATGGCCGGGGGTTGGACTAGATGACCGCTGGGGGCCCCTTCCAACTCAACACTTCTGCGGTTCCAGCAGGAACTACCGATGTCTGCAGATGGAGTCTGCAGGGTAGGCCCCGCTTGCTCTGGGAGTCCCCCCACAAAAAACCCCACAGGTAGGAACCGCTCCAGCAGCCCCCCACACTGTGACACTTCTGGCTATTTTGCCAAGCGCCCAGTGGGGGTCAAGAGGGTTGGCAGAGCTCAAGGGCTGGGGCGGCCGGCCGAGAGAGAGAGCTTGATGGGCCCAGGCAGGTGGCGAGGGGGTCAGATGTGGGGTCGCAATGTGCCTCCTATTATTTATTATTTCTTTGGTTGGTTGGTTTTTCAGATTAAAACTTTACAGTCTCATATCGAACGTACAACAGAGAAACAAGATCCTAAGGAATCTCCTGGACTTCCCTTCCTCCCCTGTTGTTAACCGTTTCCTCCCGCGTCTTTTACGATAATCCAAACCTTTTACGTCTCCATTATGTCCGAAATTCACCATTCAACTACAGCTTGTAGTGCAATTTTCAGGATCCTAACCTGAGCCATCGGCGCGATGCGGCGGCAAAAGAGCCCAACGCGATTCCAGGCCGCGTTAATGAAATCCCAGTTTCTCCACACTTTTAACGGGAACGGGGCTATATCCGTCTGGAGTTGCCGTGTCCGGTTCTGGACGCCTTGTGTGGGCAGAGTTGGAGTGGGTTTCGGAGGAGCACAGACTAAAGGAAGGGGGAGGGGAACGTCCAGCTTGAAAAATGAAAAACTGACATGGCAGTAATTGCAACGCGCCGTTCTAGGTGCTGTACAGTTTTTCGTTGTGTTTTCACAGATGCCCTCCACCTCTGCAGTTTTCTAAGGGGGGGAGGCTTCTGCAGTGTAATGCTCCGTGTTCCAGGCTGCAAAGGCCTGGGTTCAAATCTCAGCGGGGCTGAAGAGTAAGCTTGGCGGAAAAGAAATGTTTTTGACCGGTGCCAAAAGATACGTTTTTGTGTTTTGTGCGTTGTGTTTGTTTTTGTCTTTTATTTTATTATCTATGTCATTTTTTTATTGTGGTTGATATGAATGCTGTATTCCTAGTTTTAGATTTTAGGATTTATGCGGAAATGGTTTTCCATTTGGTTGTGTATTTTCTGATGTGTGTTATTTATTGTTTATGAATTTTGTTATGTTGCTGATTATGTAAATCGTACGTCTCCAAACTACGGCCCGCGGGACTCAATTATCTGGCCCGCACCACCAAATTTCTTGTCAACCCCCCCCCCTTGATTCCCCCCACCCCTCAAAAATGGTTTTACATTATTTAATATTTTCTTACAAAGGAATAATAACAAGTAAGAATAATAATAATAATAATAATAATAATAATAATAATAATAATAATAATAATAATAATAAATTATTTATATCCCGCCCTCCCCAGCCAAAGTCGGGCTCAGGGTGGCTGACATCAGATACATAACATTAGTATAAAATCAAACAATAATTAAATTACCTCCTAAAAACATCTCAAAATCAAATTAAAGTCTAATGAGATGGCTTTCCACAGGGTTAGGGTTGGGAACAGTAAGTGTTCTCTGAACTGAAATTTCAGCCTTCACGACAGAGGAAAGCAGCCAAGTGAACAGCTATTTTGGTGGAGGAGGGTCAAGATATTAACTGATATGCATGAAATTTCATATATAGCTATATAATCCCTAGTATAGTAAGATAAGACCTTCGGAGCAGGCATTAAAAAAAAAAATCAATTTAAAAAAAATTAAAAATTCCTTGATAATTTGTCACCCCCTCCATTATGGAACACAGGGCGGCCCGCCCCCATGCTATGTGCCAGAAATAGCATGTGCCCCGCCCTCCAGCCCGCCACACGATCGGCGCTGGAGGAACCGGCCCGAGGCCCGGTAAGTTTGCCGACCCCCGATGTAAATCTTGTAAGCCGCCTTGAGCATTGTTTTAAAATGAATGAACGAATATGTGAGGACGGTTGCAGGCGAGCCTCTCTGGGGAGGGTGTCCTACAAATAGGGAGTCACCACAGAAAAGGCCCCTCTCTCTTGTCGCCACCCTTCCGGACTTCCCCGTGGAGGTTGGGGGCGCGCAGAGAAAGGTCTCAGGTGGCGATTGGGGGGTCCTTGCCGGTTCACACGGGGAGAGGGCTCTATGCGTCTCCCGGAAAGTGTTGTTTCTTACCGTGTCTCGCTTGCTTTCCCACCTCCGTTCCGGTGCAGAGCCGCAGCTGAAAGGCATCGTCACCAAACTCTTCTGCAGGCACGGCTATTACCTCCAGGTCCACCCCGACGGCAGTATTGACGGCACCAGAGAGGACACCAACGGCTTCAGTAAGGGCAGCTGCCGGGGCCGGGGGGGGAAACCCTCTCCTGACCCACATCCACCGCCCAAATCCCCGGCAGGAGATCTGGAGAAAGTCCTGACCCTCCACCTGTACATCCCAGAACGGATCGGGGCAGGAGCTTCCACTTAATCCCTTTCCAGCAGGGATAGGGCGGGCGGCTGGGAGGCTGACAGAGGTGGCGCCGAAGAGCCAACACTTGATTCATTTTATTTATTAGAGTCCTATACCGCCCTTCTTCATCGTAAGATCTCAGGGCACTTCCTTGCCAAGTTTGGCAAGGGCGGTGCGGAGTCAGAGAAGGAGGAAACCGCCTTAGAACCGTGCCGCCAGAAGGGACCCCCCAAAGGTCATCCATCCCAGCCCCGTGTAACACAACCCCGCCGGGCTGCGCGGGCAGGTGTGCAGGGGGTCGGCCAACGACTCACCATTCCATAGCAGAAATATTTGGGCCCTCCACCCGCCGGTTGGGTCCTTTTTTGGGCAGGGGGTGTCATGGCCTATCCTGGCCCCACCTTGCCTGCATTCGGTTTGGGACAAGGCCTGGGATATACACCCCTCAACTGTCCCATTTGTGAATTAAATCCTGCCTGTTCTTTCCCCCGGGGGGGGGGGGCTGGATCTGGGGGCCCTCTCGCCTGACCACACACACGCGTCCCCCCAATCTGCAGCCGCGGCCTCCCTCGCCCTTGCTCATTCCCTCTCTGGCTTGTGCCATCTGTCTTCCCTTCTCCCCCCTTCCCCCCCCATCTCCGCCCGTCCATTCCTGGCTCTCTACCTGAGTATAATTGAGCCCGCTCCGTCCTCCGAGGGACCCATGATTGATGATCCCTGCTCCTTCCATTTCATCCTGTCCTGGGCTTCTTCCAGCAAATCTCCCCCCCCCTTCCCCATCCCAAGCAAGACTCGAATACAAAGCCGGGAGGAGGGAGGCAGCAGCTACGGCCGCAGCAAATCTCGCCACCCCTCGTGCCGTTGCTCTTGCATTTAAGTGAGTGTTTAAAGGAAGCGCCCCCCAGGGACGAGGCAGCCACCTGGCTCTCCTGGCAGAGGCCCAGCACCTCATGCTCTCGAAAGGCCCACCTGCCGCCCACCTCGAACTCGCTCCCTGTGGTCTGAGTCCCTTTCCAAAGCAACTCTTCTTCTTCTTGTTCCTGCTGCTGCTGCTGCCAGCAGAATTCACAAGTCCTGCCCATCGGGGTCCTTTCTGCCCCCCCCCCAATAGTTCCTCTCTCATTCCTTGGAGGTTTTTAAGCAGAGCTGCCATTCTAGGATTCCTTAGCCATGGTTCCGGGTTGGACTGGATGACCTCGGGGGGTCCCCTTCCGACTGCAGAGCTCTAGGATTCTTTCTAAAGGGCACACGGGTCCAGGCTCCCCAACTAGGATAGGGGGGAGGAATTCGGTTTCTCCGAGAAACCGCCCCGATCCTCGCTTCTCGAACCAAAACTGTGCTTTGAATTCGGCACACCTCCGATGTCTTCAACGAAGCTCTCCAAACTAAGAATGTGTTTGGCAAGGCGTATATCTGTGAAAATAAACGAGGAAAGGAGCGTTAAATTTGCAGGGAAAGCCTTGCAAAAAAGCGAATATCAGGCAAGGTTTTAATCTTGTTTTTAGTCTATTGCCATTTTAACTTTTTTTGAGAGCTTTAATATACTGTTTCATTTTTTTTTTAAAACCAATGATTGTATTGTTTTATCTTTTTTGGGGAAACCGCTGCACGGTTTCGGCTCGGTTCCTTGCAATCGAGCAACGTGTGTAGATTTTTAGGAAGCAGATAACGAAGCGAATTTTTGAAAACCGCATTCTGGTGGTTGAATTCGCCCTCGGACGCCGGCGAATTTTCATGAGGACTAGGAGCTCCTTTCAAATCTCACGTGTGAAGAACGGATCTTGAGAAAGGGAAGTGTTAGAAATGGACACGGGCAGTTTTTATTGGGGAAACCACCCCCTCCCCAGTTAGAAAAGCCTTCTGACAACTAGTGGGCGGCGGGGTGTGTGTGTAAATCTGGCTGTTTACTGACCCCTATCCTTGACCCCCACCCCACCCCGATCCCTATTCCTGCTCTCCATTTGGGTGTTGACGGCGGCCATCTTTCTTCCTCTCTCCCTGCAGCCCTCTTCAACCTGATCCCGGTGGGACTTCGCGTGGTCGCTATCCAGAGCACCAACTCCGGCCAGTACGTCGCCATGAACGCTGAGGGCTACCTCTATACCTCTGTGAGTATCCGGGGGGCCGGGGGGGGGAGGTTGATTCCTCCTGCCGACGGGCGCCGGAAGATTCGGGACGGGGAGGAAGAAAGTACCTTCTTTGTGCAGCTGAACTGCGGAACTACCTGCGGCAGGAGAAGGGGGCGGGCCGCCAACAGCTTTTAAAAGAGGAGGGGGGCAATTCGCAGAGGAGGGGGGGCTGTCGATGGCTCTTAGCCAGGATGGCTGTGCTCAGCCTCCGCGGTTAGAAGAAAGCAATACTAGCAAAATGCCACTTGCCAGAACATGCAGGAGGGGAGAGGGCTGGTCCTGTGTTCGAATCCCGATTGCAGGTTTCTCATTGGGGCATCTGGCTGGCCACTGTGAGAACAGGACGTTGGACTAGATGGGCCACTGGCCTGATCCTGCAAGGCTCTTATTATGTTCCGAAAAGTGTTTTAGATGGTGTGAGCTTGCTCCGATACATTACCCCCCCCATTAAATTTCCCATCACCTCCTGGCAAATAGAAGGGGAAGAAATGGAGGCAGGGAGAGATTTCACTTTCTTGGGTTCCATGATCACTGCAGATGGTGACAGCAGTCACGAAATTAAAAGACGCCTGCTTCTTGGGAGAAAAGCAATGACAAACCTAGACAGCATCTTAAAAAGCAGAGACATCACCTTGCCGACAAAAGTCCGTATAGTTAAAGCTATGGTTTTCCCAGTAGTAATGTACGGACGTGAGAGCTGGACCATAAAGAAGGCTGATCGCCGAAGAATTGATGCTTTTGAATTCTGGTGCTGGAGGAGACTCTTGAGAGTCCATGGACTGCAAGAAGATCAAACCTATCCATCCTTAAGAAATCAGCCCTGAGTGCTCACTAGAAGGACAGATCCTGAAGTTGAGGCTCCAGTACTTTGGCCACCTCATGAGAAGAGAAGACTCCCTGGAAAAGACCCTGATGTTGGGAAAGATGGAGGGCACAAGGAGAAGGGGACGACAGAGGACGAGATGGTTGGACAGTGTTCTCGAAGCAACTAGCATGAGTTTGGCCAAACTGTGAGAGGCAGTGAAGGATAGGGGTGCCTGGCGTGCTCTGGTCCATGGGGTCACCAAGAGTCGGACACGACTGAACGACTGAACAACAACAACAACAACAAACTTCAGGAAGAATTTCCTGGCCGTAAGAGCCAGAATGGTCTCCCTCGGGGGGAGGTGGTGGTCTCTCCTTCCTTGGAAGTTTTTAAGCAGAGGTTGGATGGCCATCTGTCATGGATGATTTAGCTGAGATTCCCCGCATTGCCGGGGGTTGGACTAGATGACCGCTGGGGGGCCCTTCCAACTCAACACTTCTGCGGTTCCAGCAGGAACTACTGATGCCTGCAGATGGAGTCTGCAGGGTAGGCCCCGGTCGCTCTGGGAGTCCCCCCACAAAAAAAAACCCCACAGGTAGGAACCGCTCCAGCAGCCCCACACACTCTGTGACACTTCTGGTTATTTTGCCAAGCCCCCAGTGGGGGTCAAGAGGGTTGGCAGAGCTCAAGGGCTGGGGCGGCCGACCAAGAGAGAGCTTGATGGGCCCAGGCAGGTGGCGAGGGGGTCGGATGTGGGGTTGGGGAACCACTGCGCTCTCTTCCAATTGGGGTCAGGGAATTCTCTCTCCAGAGGCCTCATTAAAGAGGCCAGCCGCTAATTGCAGTTCAGAGAGAGAGAGAGAGAAAGTATTCCCCTCCCTGGGGAATAATTACTGTACATGATTCGTTTCACGGGTGGCTGTGCAAAAAGAAACCCCTCCCTGCCTTGAAACCCAGAGACCCGTTTGCAGATCAACCCATGCTGAGAAAATCGCAGAACGGCAGCGTCGGAAGGGACCCCTGAGGGCCATCTAGTCCAACCCTCTGCAATGCAGGAATCTTTAGCCCAATGTGGGGCTCGAACCCAGGACCCTGCGTTGAAGAGGCTCGTGCTCTACCGACTGAGCGCCAGAGAGGGCTGCTGGGAATGGGAACAGGCCAGCAACGCACTGCCCAGGCAGAAGAAGACATACCAACCGTGATGGACCAAGATATTCACAGAGCATCCTCTTTCAAAGCACCTGTGGGGGGGCAGCACAGCTTCCTGTGGCAGTGAGTTCCACAGTTTAACAACGTACCAGCACTTCCTTCCATCTGCCTCTAATCTTCCAACACTCGGCTGCAGAGCACAGGGCATTCCTACAAAAAAACAATCCCGGGAGGAGCCGCCGTTAGCCAAGGGCGCCAGGGTACTACAGTTCCCAGGGTACTACAGTTCCCAGGGGTTCATTGAAGAGAGCAAATCATGTGCTTGGAATGTGGATGTGCTTCAAAATGCGCTCACCCTCAGAGATAAAACAGTGTCTTTTCTAAAAGGCGGCCGGCTGCCAGGGTCGGCCGACCTTCCTCTGGGTGCCCCTCCCTCGTCCTCAGGCCCGGCAGATGCCAAGGCGCCGTGACCCCCCCACCCTTGTGGCCAAGCGATGCATCTGTGGGCAAATTCCTGGCAGCGACCGCCTCGGAGGGGTGGCGTTTTTTTTGGGGGGGGGTCCCCGTGCCGAAAACGGAGAGGGAGTTTGGATAGCAGGGGAGATAGCAGGCAGGGGGCTGGGGGGGGAGGCAGCGAGGGTTGGGGGGGCGCGCGCGATGAATCATTTATCCGCCGCCTGGAGAGGTGACCCCGATCCGGCGGGGAACGTGGAACAGCTGACAGGGAAGGAGTTTTCCCTGGGAAGATGGTGGCTGTCAGAAAAGATGAGGCTGGCACAAAGTGATGCCTCGCTGCTGCTCGGGTTTGCAAGAGCGAGGGAGAGGGGGGGACGGAGGGACGGAGGGACGGAGGGCAGGCAGGCAGCAGGCGAGGGGGCAGGAGAAGGAGGGGCGGCACAGCCGGGGAGAGGGAGAAAGAGGCTCTCGGGACACCACCACCCCCCAAATGAAGAGAAAATAAGCGCATAAGGAGAGGCGAGGGAAGGCGATGCGCAGAGGCATGGAGGCAGGCTGAGCTCACTGTTCTCCTGTATGCACTGTGCATTTGGAGGCCAGGGGTTTTAGAGCACCTGCTTGGCATGCAGAAGAAGAAGATGAAGAAGAAGAAGAAGAAGAAGAAGATGATGATGATGAAGATGAAGAAGGTGATGATGATGATGAAGAAGAAGAAGATGAAGAAGAAGATGATGATGATGAAGAAGAAGATGATGATGAAGAAGAAGATGATGATGATGATGAAGATGAAGATGATGATGAAGAAGATGATGATGATGAAGAAGAAGATGAAGATGATGATGATGATGATGAAGAAGAAGAAGAAGAAGAAGAAGAAGAAGAACAACAACAACAACAACAACAACTTACACCCCACCCATCTGAATGGGATGACGACGACGACGACGACAACAACAACAACAACAACAACAACAACAACAACAACTTACACCCCACCCATCTGAATGGGATAGCCCACTTTAGTCCCCAGCTGCTGAATATTCCCGGCCTGTTGCCCTGGGAAGCCGCTGCTGCCAGTCAGTGCGGACAAAAAACCCTTGCTGAGTTGGAAGGGACCCCCCGAGGGTCATCTAGCCCAACCCCCTACTGTAATAATAATAATAATAATAATAATAATAATAATAATTATTTATTATTTATACCCTGTCCATCTGGCCGGGCTTCCCCAGCCACTCTGGGTGGCTTCCAACAAAATATTAAAATACAATAATCCAAGGCAGGAATATCAGCTGGGGGGGGGGGCGTTATATACACGGACATCATCAAAAATGTACAAAGTTACAAGTGGACTGAAAAGGCGGAAGAAAAGAAGGGTGTTGGGCTGGATGGCCCTTGTGGTCTCTTCCAACTCTATGATTCGAAGAAACAATAATATTATGCATGTCGAAAACAAAGCAGAACGACGACGACAAGAAATTGTGTAAAAAAAAGGGGGGGGTTTAGTAGTTAACCAGACCTTAACCTCATAGGGTATTTATGAAAATGAATTCCAGATATGGTTAAATGGGAAGTCCACATTTGTACATAGCGAATTTGTGCATACAGTCGAATCTCGGTTGTCGGACGTAATCCGTTCCGGAAGCCCTTTCGGCTCCCAAAATGTCCAACAACCGAAGCGCAGTTTCCAATTGGTTGCAGGCGTGTTCTGCACTCAAGCAGAGAAACGTTCGGAAACCGGAACACTTACTTCTGGGTTTTCAGCGTTCGGGAGCCGAAATGTTCCAAAACAGAGGCGTTCGGGAGCCAAGGTTTGAATCTACCTGGTACAGGACAGACAGACAGACAGCCATCCAACCTCGTCTTAGAAACCCCCAAGGAAGGGGGGGGTGTCTGTCACCCTGCAAGGGAGCCGGTTCCACGGCCCTGGACTAGAGGGACCGAAGGAGTGGCTCATTGACAGGCAGCACCCCGTGTTTGTAAACCAGGCCTTCGTTCAGAAGCATGAGGACTAGAACCTTAGGAGAAAGGCCGCAGCTCAGCATCTGAGCATCTGCTTGGCATGCAGAAGCTCCCACGTCCGATCTGTCGATAGCAGCCATCGATAGCATCTTCCTCTATGAATTTTCCTCTTTTAAAGCCACTCAGGCTGGCGGCCGTCCCTGCCTCCTGTGGCAGTGAGTTCCACCGTTTAACCTCGCACCAAAGAGGTCCAACCAGTCCAGCATCCGATTCTCACGGCGGCCAGGAACATGAGCGTGGCGGCGGCTCTCCCGACGCCTCGGGGACCTTTCAGCTGGAGGGCCGCATTCCCTTCCCAGAAGGCTCGCAAGGGCCGTTTGCTTGTGGTGGGCGGAGCCAAAGGCAAAAGTGGGTGGGGCCATGAATATGAATTCTCTCTTGACATGCCCCTCTCTGTCCCGGGGTCAGAGATTAAGCCCAGGTTTTTTGGGGGGGGGACACTTAAGGGAGGTGCCAATCAGGAGCAGAGAGGGGTGTGGCTTGGGGACAGGGGGCGTGGCCTGGGGAGGCTCCCGAGGGCCAGAAAGCAATACTTGAAGGGCCACATTCTGCACCCAGGACTGAGGTTCCCTGCCACCATCCAATAATTCTGCCTGGGAGGGAATAGGATTATTCAAGAGCTACCGGAAGAGGGATGTTTTTTTAAAATCGATTAATGATTATTATAGATACGTAAAGGAAGATTTAATCTGCTCGACTGCTTTGAGGGCAGGTGATAAGAAATGTATAAAAGTCTCCGTGACGTGTAGGGAGAGGGGCTGAAACTTTGCAATGAAGGTTGGAAAACGTATCATTCGTACCTGACATTCAGAAAATACCTGAAGGCAGCCCTGTTTACCCCTTCATGGATCACTGCCTTGTCGTGGCGAAGGGGCTTGAATTACTCAGGGAAGCTATGGACAGGTCAAGATGGACAGGTCATAGCGGAGAGTTTGGACCAAACGTGATCCACCTGGAGAAGGAACTGGCAACCCACTCCAGTATCCCTGCCAAGAAAACTCCATGGACAAAGACAACAGGCATATAAAAGATATGACGCTGGAAGATGAGCCCCTCAGGTCGGAAGGCGTCCAACTTGCTACTGGGGAAGAGCGGAGGACAAGTACAAGTAGATCCAGAGCTGATGAAGCGGCTGGGCCAAAGCCGAAAGGACACTCAGTTGCGGATATGCCTGGAAGCGAAAGGAAAGTCCAATGCTGTAAAGAAAAGTATTGCATAGGAACCTGGAATGTAAGAACCATGAACCTTGGTAAGCTGGATGTGGTAAAAAATGAGATGGCAAGAATAAACATTGACATCCTAGGCATCAGTGAACTAAAATGGACAGGAATGGGCGAATTCAGTTCGGATGACTATCATATCTACTACTGTGGGCAGGAATCCCGTAAAGAAATGGAGTGGCCCTCATAGTCAACAAAAGAGTGGCGAAAGCTGTACTGGGATGCAATTTCAAAAATGATAGAATGATCTCGATACGAATCCAAGGCAGTCCTTTTAACATCACAGTAATCCAAGTTTATGCACCAACTACCAGTGCTGAAGAAACTGAAATTGACAAATTCTATGAAGACTTACAACACCTTATAGAAATGACACCAAAGAAGGATGTTCTTCTCATTATAGGGGATTGGAATGCTAAAGTAGGGAGTCAAGAGATAAAAGGAACAACTGGCAAGTTTGGCCTTGGAGATCAAAATGAAGCAGGGCAAAGGCTAATAGAGTTCTGTCAAGAGAACAAGCTGGTCATCACAAACACTCTTTTCCAACAACACAAGAGACGACTCTACACATGGACATCACCAGATGGGCAACATCGAAATCAGATTGATTATATTCTCTGCAGCCAAAGATGGAGAAGCTCTATACACTCAGCAAAAACAAGACCTGGAGCTGACTGTGGCTCAGATCATCAGCTTCTTATAGCAAAATTCCAGCTTAAACTGAAGAAAGTAGGAAAAACCACTGGGCCAGTAAGATTCAATCTAAATCAAATTCCTTATGAATACACAGTTGAAGTGAAGAACAGGTTCAAGGATTTAGATTTGGTGGATAGAGTACCTGAAGAACTGTGGATGGAGGCTCGTAACATTATACAGGAGACAGCAACGAAAACCATCCCAATGAAAAAGAAATGCAAGAAAGCAAAGTGGCTGTCCAATGAGGCCTTACAAATAGCGGGGGAGAGAAGACAAGCAAAATGCGAAGGAGATCGTGAAAGATACAGGAAATTGAATGCAGATTTCCAAAGAATAGCAAGGAGAGACAAGAGGGCCTTTCTAAACGAGCAATGCAAAGAAATAGAGGAAAATAACAGAATGGGAAAAACCAGAGATTTATTCAAGAAAATTGGAGATATGAAAGGAACATTTCGTACAAAGATTACCACAATAAAGGACAAAAGTGGAAAGGACCTAACAGAAGCAGAAGACATCAAGAAGAGGTGGCAAGAATACACAGAGGAATTATACCAGAAAGACATGGAGGTCTCATACACCCCAGGTAATGTGGTTGCTGACCTTGAGCCAGACATCCTGGAGAGTGAAGTCAAATGGGCCTTAGAAAGCCTCGCTAACAACAAGGCCAGTGGAAGTGATGATATTCCAGCTGAACTATTTAAAATTTTAAAAGAGGATGCTGTTAAGGTGCTGCACTCAATATGCCAGCAAGTTTGGAAAACTCAGCAGTGGCCAGAGGATTGGAGAAGATCAGTCTACATCCCAATCCCAAAGAAGGGCAGTGCCAAGAATGCTCCAACTACCGCACAATTGCGCTCATTTCACACGCTAGCAAGGTTATGCTTAAAATTCTACAAGGCAGGCTTAAGCAGTATGTGGACCGAGAACTCCCAGAAGTGCAAGCTGGATTTCGAAGGGGCAGAGGAACCAGAGACCAAATTGCAAACATGCGCTGGATTATGGAGAGAGCCAGAGAGTTCCAGAAAAACATCTACTTCTGCTTCATTGATTATGCAAAAGCATTTGACTGTGTTGACCACAGCAAACTATGGCAAGTTCTTAAAGAAATGGGAGTGCCGGATCACCTTATTTGCCTCCTGAGAAATCTCTATGTGGGACAAGAAGCTACAGTTAGAACTGGATATGGAACAACTGATTGGTTCAAAATTGGGAAAGGAGTACGACAAGGCTGTATATTGTCTCCCTGCTTATTTAACTTATATGCAGAATTCATCATGCGAAAGGCTGGACTGGATGAATCCCCAACCGGAATTAAGATTGCCGGAAAAAATATCAACAACCTCAGATATGCTGATGATACTACCTTAATGGCAGAAAGTGAGGAAGAATTAAAGAACCTTTTAATGAGGGTGAAAGAGGAGAGCGCAAAATATGGTCTGAAGCTCAACATCAAAAAAACTAAGATCATGGCCACTGGTCCCATCACCTCCTGGCAAATAGAAGGGGAAGAAATGGAGGCAGTGAGAGATTTCACTTTCTTGGGTTCCATGATCACTGCAGATGGTGACAGCAGTCACGAAATTAGAAGACGCCTGCTTCTTGGGAGAAAAGCAATGACAAACCTAGACAGCATCTTAAAAAGCAAAGACATCACCTTGCCGACAAAGGTCCGTATAGTTAAAGCTATGGTTTTCCCAGTAGTAATGTACGGAAGTGAGAGCTGGACCATAAAGAAGGCTGATCGCCGAAGAATTGATGCTTTTGAATTATGGTGCTGGAGGAGACTCTTGAGAGTCCCATGGACTGCAAGAAGATCAAACCTATCCATTCTCAAAGAAATCAGCCCTGAGTACTCACTAGAAGGACAGATCCTGAAGTTGAGGCTCCAGTACTTTGGCCACCTCATGAGAAGAGAAGAATCCCTAGAAAAGACCCTGATGTTGGGAAAGATGGAGGGCACAAGGAGAAGGGGACGACAGAAGATGAGATGGTTGGACAGTGTTCTTGAAGCTACTAACATGAGTTTGGCCAAACTGCGAGAGGCAGTGAAGGATAGGCGTGCCTGGCGTGCTCTGGTCCATGGGGTCACGAAGAGTCGGACACGACTGAACGACTGAACAACAACAAAGCCCTGTTTAGGGAAGTTTTTAAACTGTGATATTTTAAATGTATTTTAATGTTTGGTGGAAGCCGCCCAGAGTGGCTGGGGAGACCCAGCCAGAGGGGCGGGGTACAAATAATAAATTATTATTATTATTATTATTATTATTATTATTACGCTGGAAACAGCAAAAGGGGAAGGAAACTAGAGGGGCAAAAGGGGGGTGGGTGGGATGTCAGCTTTTTAATTCGTATTAATTTGGTCACAATTTGTTTAAAAAAAAAATTATGGAAAATCAGTTAGAAGAATTGGGGAAAGGAAAATGCTAAAAGGCTGCAAAAAGGAGATAGGCCGGGGATCTGTGGGGTTAAATACCCCCATCTCCTTTTCCCTGCTCCCTGATCCTTGCAGAAATCTCTCAGGAGGGATTTTTCCTCCTCCCTCCCCCACAGATCTCTTGGCGGGTCCTTAAGACGCCCTTTTAATGCCAATTAAACAGCTCTGAAGAAATTTGGCAGTGAAAATGATGGCGGCTGGCGGCTTTGGGGGGGGGAGAATAAAAAGTAGCTGGGGTGCGGGCTCTGCCGGGACACTTTGCTCTCATTAACGTTATGGATCCGTTGGCGCCTTCAGCCTCACGATTCTGGGATGCGGACCCAGGTATCCTGGAGAGACCCCCACGAATACTGCGGGTGATCTCATAAGGGTGTCCATTTGGTGTTGGGCAGCGCCACCTAGTGGCAGGCAGCTGTCCAAACAAGCCAGTGTTTGCCCAAATGGGGTGGTATTTTGGGGGGGGGGTGTGTCTTTCTCTTTTCGGGGTGGTATTTTATTACATTTCCTCCAAGAGATCTGGAGGGATTTATAATGCTTTCAAAACAGTTGATTTTTTTTAATATATACGTTTTAATTGTTGATCTGTTGTATATAGATATGTTGCATTTTGTTTGATTGTTCTCAGTGATGAAATAAAGCGTTTTCTTATGCAGCACCATCAATATACAGGTGTTGTAGAGCTGAAAGGTCCTCTAGTCCAACCCCCTGCAATGCAGGAATCACAAAAAAATCAAGGGTTTAGTGTCATCAGCCTGTGGAACTCCCTGCCAATAGAAATTCAGCAGGCAGCGTCAGGGCCAACTTTTAAATGCCCACTGAATCCGTGACCAGAGAGACGAAGCGGTGGAGAAAGAATGGGGAAAATTTAAATTGTATATAAAAGAATATTGTAAGATTTAAAATTAGGTGTATTGAAGAAAAAGGATAGGCTGTCATTTATATAATTAGATTTAAATGATTTGAATGTTAGAAGAGAATAGAATAGTATTTAGAATTTAGAAAAAGTTTTTTTTTCTTTGAAAGATAAGTTTTTTAAAAAAATGTGATTGAGTTAAATTGGGAAGTTACGTAAAATGTTTGGTAAGGGACGCAATAAGGGGAAACAGGGGGAAGTCCAATTAAAGATGTGAAGAAAATTGATATTTTTAATAAGAGAATATATTTGTTTTTATTTTTGCAAAATGTTTTGTTTGTGTAGTTTTGTTTTTTTGTTTTTTGTGTGTTTGTGTTGTGATTGTTTAAAATTTTTAATAAATATTATTATAAAAAAAAAATTAAATGCCCACTGAAAACTTTTCTATTCTGCCAGGCCTAGGCAAGCGGTTAAGAATAAATACAGCGGTACCTTGGTTCTCAAACTTAATCTGTTCTGGAAGTCCGTTCCAAAACCAAAGCGTTCCAAAACCAAGGCGCGCTTTCCCATGGAAAGTAATGCGAAACGGATTGGTCCGTTCCAGACTTTTAAAAACGACCCCTAAAACAGCCATTTAACACGGATTGTGCTATCTAACGAGGCCATTGATCCATAAAATGAAAGCAATAATCAATGTACTGCAGTCACACAGTCCATCAGTAGCTGAACTGGGTTCCACACAGTCGCACGTACACACAAACGCAAAATAGATAGCAAAAACAGACAGACCCCAGCATAACACTCAAAACGGAGCATGTTCAGCTTCTAGAAAACGTTTGCAAACCATAACACTTACTTCCAGGTTTGCAGTGTTTGGGTTCCAAGTTGTTTGAGTACCAAGGAACCACTGTATTGGCACAATGGCTAGCTGATTTCTGTTTTTAACTTTCGATATGGTTTTTATCATATGGTTTTATGTACAATGGTTGTAAGCAGCTGCAATTTCCTTTATTTATTCATAGCATTTGTAAGCCACCTATTATTATTATTATTATTATTATTATTATTATTATATTTGTACCTCGCCCTTCCGTCTGGTTTGCCCCAGCCACAACAACCCTGCCATGTAGCTCAGGTTGGCCCAGGGTCATTCGGCGAGCTTCGTAGCGAGATTCGAACCCTGGTCTTTCTCTTAACCCCTGCACACCCACTGCTACATATTTATATAGAGCAGTACGTACCATATTTTTCTGTGTATAAGACACCCCCATGTATAGGTAAAGGTAAAGGGACCCCTGACCATTAGGTCCAGTCGTGGACGACTCTGGGGTTGTGGCGTTCATCTCGCTTTACTGGCCGAGGGAGCTGGCGTTTGTCTGCAGACAGCTTCTGGGTCATGTGGCCAGCATGACTAAGCCGCTTCTGGGGAACCAGAGCAGCGCACGGAAACGCCGTTTACCTTCCCGCCGGAGCGGTACCTATTTATCTACTTGCGCTTTTGACGTGCTTTCGAACTGCTAGGTGGGCAGGAGCTGGGATAGAGCGACGGGAGCTCACCCCGTGGCAGGGATTCGAACCGCCGACCTTCTGATCAGCAAGCCCTACACTCAGTGGTTTAGACCACAGCGCCACCCGCGCCCCCATCTATAAGACGCCCCCTTTTGGGGGGGTCTCCAAATTGAGAAAACACCCCTCAGCACTACCCGTGTATCAGACGAGCCCCAATTTCAAACCTATTTTTTTGGTTTAGAAACCGAGTCTTATACACAGGAAAATACGGTGAATGTCTTTTTTTTAAATCAATGAATATAATAAACCTCTCTCCCCCCCTGCAGACTCACTTCACCGCCGAGTGCCGTTTCAAGGAGTGCGTCTTTGAGAACTATTACGTCATGTATTCCTCGACGCTCTACCGGCAGAGGGAGTCAGGGCGGTCGTGGTACCTGGGCATCAACAAGGATGGGCAGGTGATGAAGGGAAATCGGGTCAAGAAGACCAAAGCCGCCGCCCACTTCCTCCCAAAACTGCTGGAAGGTGAGGCGGGGGGGGGGCGTTTGGGAGAGAAAGCCTTGGGTATCTTTGCCGTGCGAGTGATCTCTGGCGTTGCCTCTGCTCCCGGCGCACATGATCTCTTGCACAGTTGTGAAGAAAAGCTCCGGTCTGCTCCCAGCCTTCCTCTGAGCCAGTCTGTCCTTGTATCTTCCTCCCAGTTGCTTCGGATGCAAATAATAATTAAAAAAGGGGTATTTCAGATGCCTAGCTGAGAGAGTCCCGAGAAACGGACGCTGAATCTTACTGGTCAGGAAGAGACGATGGTCACTCAGGACAGGGTGCAGAGGGCCAGTGCCAGATTTACGTATAAGCTAAACAAGCCGTAGCTTAGGGCCCCACTCTTTTGGGGGACCCCAAGAAATTAAAGGGGGGGAAATCTGGATGTACATTTCCAAAATGTAAGATAAAAAAACAAATACATTCAGCAACAGGGTTTTGTGTTTTGTAGGCTCCTAGGATGTAAGTCATGGGCCCTGCCTGCTAGCCTGCTCCCTAAAATATCACTGGTTTGCTCCTTTCTATATATAGGGTATGGGACGCGGGTTGCGCTGTGGGTTAAACCACAGAGCCTAGGGCTTGCCGATGAGAAGGTCGGCGGTTCGAATCCCTGCAATGACGGGGTGAGCTCCCGTTGCTCGGTCCCAGCTCCTGCCAACCTAGCAGTTTGAAAGCACGTCAAAAGTGCAAGTAGATCAATAGGTGGGAAGGTAAACGCCGTTTCCGTGCGCTGCTCTGGTTCGCCAGAAGCAGCTTAGTCCTGCTGCCCACATGACCCGGAAGCTGTACGCCGGCTCCCATGGCCAGTAAAGCGAGATGAGCACCACAACCCCAGAGTCGGACACGACTGGACCTAATGGTCAGGGATCCCTTTACCCTTATATATAGGGTGCCTACATTCTGCATGGATTGGTTGCACGGCAACATGTGCAAATGGCTTTAGATACCTACAGGTATGAGGGCCATAAATGACCATATAGCATATATTCAACACAAAAAACAGTGACCATTTGTTGTTGACAAAGGACGGCTGGACATATAAAGGGCCCCTTTACCTTCAGTAGCTCAGGGCCTCATCAAACCTTAATCCGGCCCATTTCCTCCTTCCATCAGGGATCCAGTCTAGACTTTCTCCGCAGCTGGCCAACCTCGCTGCTTACTCGTGAGTAAACCAGAATTACCGTAGCGTGGCAAACAGGCTAGGATTGGTCCGGTTTTCGAGCCACGGGACTCTTGGTTTATTGCACGAAGGAGGAAACGGGCGAGCTGGAAGGATGACCAGGGGCGATGAAAGAGGAACAGTGGAAGGAGTTGGGGGTGTTTAGCCTCGAAAAGTGGAGATCGGAGAGCCATCTCCAAATGGTTCTCTCATGAAACATGGAGCAGGCTCGGTTTCTGTACAAGAGCATCGCTGCCTCTGACAGCCATCGATAGCCCTCTGCTCTCCAACGAATTTGCCAATTTTGGTGGCCGCCTCCGCCTCCTGTGGCGGGGAGTTCCGCGGTTTAACCGCACGCCACACGGCTCTGGCCCCTTTGCCCAAAGAGGCATGCGACAGGGCGGCTAAGAGAACTGGCGGGAGCCCGGACGAGGTCTTCCTTCGCGTGGGGGGCTGCTCTGGTTCCCCGCGACTGGGCGCTGATGGGAATTGTAGTCCGACCCGGTTTTAATCCCTGCCCCCTTTCTTCCTCCGCAGTGGCCTTGTATCGCGAGCCTTCCTTACACAACGTGGTCGAGCCGGCCCTGGCGAAGAAGGCAGAGGAGGCTGGGGCCCCGGCCGCGCCCATCAAAGAGATCTCCAAGGCGGAAGCCACGTAGCCCCGAGGAATGGGGGGGTGCCCCTTCTCCTCCACCCCCCACTGCCCCCGTGCAAGCCGCCTGCACACACCCCCACCCTCACACACCTCTGAGACGGCCAAGAAACACCTTCCCAAACACACCTTCACTGATCTTCCATTTTCTCTCAGGATGTGTTTCCCCTTCTCTCTCGCCGTCTTCCTCCTCTGCGGGACTTTGGACCCCAACAGGATCCAGCCGGGAAAGGAGGAGGTCTTCCGTCGTCGGCCGCCGACTTGGGACGAGGAAAAAAAATAATAACGCAGAGGAAGTCTTCCATTTCGCGCTTACGGGTGCAATACGGCCACCGGCCACAAGGGGACGACATTGCGACGCCGGGATTTTTCATCTTCTTCTTCCAAACTGTGACAAATCCACTGTGGGGGGGGCTTTCGGCCTCCCTATTGCAGAAGTTGTTGCGTCTTGTCAGGGATTTAAAAAACGATCTACAGCAGTCTTCCAAAATGGCGTGGCGAGGATGTCTCTTCGCTTCGCCGGGGCCGACGGCACAACTTCAGGGAGAAGGAGAATGCGAAGCGTTTTTAAAAGAAGTGTGTTGACGTTCTTCTAAGAGCCAATGGAAAATGACACAGTTTCCTACTCTGGGGGGTGGGGGGTAAGGGGTTGGAGGGGAGGGGGAGCTTTTCGATTTCGTGACAACTGTGCTATCCCCTTTTCAGCCACCGGGGGGTGACATTCTCCCATCTGGAATCGTTGCGGGATGTATATAGATTTCACTGCTGGTCTTTTAGGATTGGTGAATGATAGTTGGTTATATGGGATTCCTCGGGGGGTGGGAGGGGGGAGAGGCAGTGCGTTGACTCTTGGTTTAATCTTCTGCCCCCGGAAGGTCCCAGGATGGAAAAACTGGGGAGAAGCCTTCAAAGCGAAACCATCTAAACTCTTGTTCTATTGGAGTAATTTAAACGAAAATAAGGGGAATCTTTTTCTTTGTTTGTGGGATTTCACTGTTGGCACTTTTTTAAAATGAAAAACGCAATGACTGTCCCCCCCAACCAAAAAACAATTCGCAATTCCAATTCCGGACACTCGTGACGCAAAGGACTACATTTCCGTTTCCCGGCGTTCTTCAGCAAGAAGACTGTATTGCCGATTTCAGCCACCGGGGGACGACATTGCCCTATCAGGAACCAAGAACATTTTGCAGCCTGCGTGTGTCATACCCCGTTCTGGCCACCGGATGGCGACATTGCATTCACGGAGCACGCCAAGGGGCGTTCTCCCAGCTTCCACTGCAAAAGAAGAAAATGCAATGACCATATTTGGCCACTGAGTGGCGACATTGTCATACTGGCCTGCAAGGGGGGGGGTCGCAATCTGGACACCCCCAAAATAATTTGCAACATCGCGGTGATCTTCCTGGCGCATGGACCTTATTGGGGAACAAATAGCCAATAACTCGGGGGAGGGTGCATGCCATAAAACTCTGCGCCCGCCCCCCAAAAAAACCCACCGCCATTTTGACACCCCAACCCTGTCTCCTCCTCCTCCTGCATCCCTGAGCCCAGATTCGCCATACTCCAATCCGATTTCAGGATTTCAACAGGCCATAAATGAACGAGACTGAGGGGGGTTGGGGGGATAAGCCAATTCGAACCCGTGTTCTGCGAGGGGGTGGGGGGTAGCATTTATTAATACTTGTGGGGTTCGGGGAAGGGGTTCGGAGGGGTCTCTAGGGTGGGGAGTGGATGGATGTGGGATAGTTTTTTAAAATGCATCTCGCATTGCCCTGTGTTTGTCTTCCAGAAAAAGGACCCGGGGACCGTTGCAGGGGGTTGGGCTAGATGACCTTTGGGGTGCCCCTTCCAACTCCGATCCCTGCTAGAGAACGGGGGGGGTCTCCTGTTCCCCATTCCCCCTCCCCTCCTGCCCATCCACGGACGCATGTTCTAATTCCACACAGCCACTGAGCTAAGCTGCCCCCCCCCCACAAAAAAGCCCTGGGGTCTCGGGTTCACAGCCCAGAAACCACTAGACCATCCTTCTCCAACCTGGCGCCCTCCAGGTGCTGTTTAGACTACAACTCCCATGGGAATAGTCCATTAACATCTGGGGCGCCAGGCTGCATTAGACCCTCTTCCAGAAAGCCGGGCCTGGGTTCCGCAATGCCTTTCCCACACCCCTTGGCCCCGGGTACCAAATTCGCCTCGCCCTGCTCCATCCTTACCGAGCCATGTTTAAAAGAGAGATCCGACCTCTGTCCAGCCAACAGAGAGCAGGAAGGGACCAACAAATGGGATATCCAGGGGATTCTTTGCACGCGGGACCTGCCCCGCAGCGGGTTGGGCTAGATGCCCTTCGGGGTGTCCCGACCCTACGATTCCACGATCAGGCCCCACGCTTTAATGAGCCATAGGCGGCAGTGACTACCTATCTCGTCTTCCTTCTGGCAGTGGCCGCGCCCAGCCAGAGCCATAGGTGTCCCAGGCACCCGCTGCCGCCCAGAAACCAGACCGACACCCTCTCCTCATCCCCTCCTGTCCAATGGCTACAGGGTTCAAGAGAACTCAGGAAATTCTCTGCTGAGGAACCAGCAGGGTCGCAACGGTGTCTTTGCAAGGTGTGGCCACAAGGGGGCGTCAGCTGCCCAGAAAAAGGAAAAGGCAGCACGGGAGCAATTCCCCATCTGGCCACCAGTGGGCAGTGTGTAGGGCCAGTGGGAAGCTCATGGATCGATTGACTGGTGCAATGTTTTGAGTGAGCTTGATTTTCTCTTGGGGGGGGGTGCGCAAATGATCTCTTCCATGCGCAAACACACACGCACACACACACACACATCGCTGCGTCTTTTTTCTCCTGCTGCCCAAATGTAGTTGTATAGATCCAGTTACAGGTAGGTAGCCATGTTGTTCTGCCATAGTCAAAACAAAATGAAAAATGAAAAAATCCTTCCAGTAGCACCTTAGTTGGTCTCTAAGGTGCTACTGGAAGGAAGGATTTATTTATTTATTTATTTATTTATTTATTTATTTATTTATTTATTTATTTATTGTAGTTGTATAGATTCATCTGAAAGGCTGTGACATCACGGGAGAGGGAGCAAGCTTGCTTTCTGATATTCCAGAGAGGAGGGCCCAAACCGAGGGATTCGAATAACAAGAAAGGAAATTCCAGCGATGGTTGTTATTATGATTACATTTCTCTAGTTGCGATTCCGGCATTGCAGGGGGTTGAGCTAGTGGACCCCTGGGGTCCCCTTCAAACTCTATGTCTATGATTCGCTCGAGGTTTTTAAGCAGAGGTTGGAGGGCCACCTGTTAGGGATTCCTCAGCTGTGTGTTGGGGGGGGTGTCCCATTTCCAACTCTACAAAGCCCCATTTCCTGCAGCAGATTTAACCATTTCACTGCCGGGTGATGAATTTCTCTGGAGCCTACTTGCCCCCACCTTCCTGCAACACATTTCTTGAACACGTGTGTGAGTGTGTTTGCATGTACGGACGTCGCGATTGCACCAGAACCAAGTGAGTGGTTCAGAGCGACTGGCTGGCGCCAAAGGTTGTGGGTTCGAAATCTAACCTCTTCCCCCACCTTTTTTTGTGCGTGCGAACTTTATATCTGAAGGCTGTACTGTGTATATAATTCTGTATAATCTCCTTCCTCCCAGCCACCTTAATGCCTCAGCCGAAGGACAGGGCCGTGGGAGAGCGAGGGTTGGGAGTCCAACTCTGCCTGGTCTCCTTTGGCATTAAACACCTTTCTCCTGCCCTCCCATGTGTGGGGTTCCCTGGGTCTTCCCTCCCCCCTTTTCCGCTCAGCCTCCTTTCTCCCTTCCTCTGCCTCTCCTTCCCCTCCGTTCTCCAACTTCTCCAGAGGTTGCCAGACACAAACATGGTTCCGCAGTTCCGAGTTCGATTCCTGCCTTGCAGAGGGTTGGGCTAGATGACCCTTGGGGGCCCCTCCCATGTTTTGGGACTGTGAAGGTATTCCAGAATTAAAAATCATTCCAAACCCCACTCCGATTTCTGAGCCGGATTTGAAATCTGCACCATGCTCATTCCCCCCGCTTTTTTGTTGGGGGGGGGGAATGCACACTTGAAGCATTTTGAAATCCGGGAATGTGAGTGTTTGCTTTCGAGAACATCCTAATTCCTCGGCCCAGTACAAAAATCAAATTTCGGGGAGAGGTTAAAAACATAAAAAACAACCCAAAGAACTCCTCTCATTTTGAATCGGGCTAAGGAATCGGGATGTTCTGAAAAGCAGTGCTTTTTTCTTAAAAAATGTTTTGGGGTACTCTCATTTTGACGCAGGTGGCGCTGTGGTCTAAACCACAGAGCCTAGGGCTTGCCGATCAGAAGGTTGGCGGTTCGAATCCCCACAATGACGGGGTGAGCTCCCGTTGCTCGGTCCCAGCTCCTGCCCACCTAGCAGTTTGAAAGCACGTCAAAGTGCAAGTAGATAAATAGGTACCGCTCCGGCGGGAAGGTAAACGGCGTTTCCGTGCGCTGCTCTGGTTCGCCAGAAGCGGCTCAGTCATGCTGGCCACATGACCCGGAAGCTGTACGTCGGCTCCATCAGCCAGTAAAGCGAGACCAGCGCCGCAACCCCAGAGTTGTCCGCTACTGGACCTAACGGTCAGGGGTCCCTTTACCTTTACCTTTACATTTTGACTCAAGAAAACCACCATTTTATAGTTCAAATCGGGGGAAATAAATACTGTAAATGGACAAAAGTACAGCGATTCACAAAATGTTTAGGGTACCTGCGTACCCCCCACCACCACCACCAGAAGAAAAAAGCACTGCTGAAAAGCAAACGCTCCAATTCCCAAATTTCAAAATCCTTTTCACTTTGCTTCCAGTTCTGAAATGGAAAAGTGGGGTTTCAAATCTCTTTGCAGACGAACCAATCTTTCACAAATAAATCCCCAAATTTCAGATCTCACCTCCATCGGAAGAGAGAGAAAAAAAATGCATTTGGGGAGGTGTTGCATTCAGGGATTAGAAAGGGCCCCTGTTTTCTCTCCCAGATGTGTGCCACCGTTCTGCTACAAACCATGGAGACTTGGCAGCCGCTGGAGGAGGCGGGGCTTGGCCTCATTGGCTCCGCCCCCACTCCCGCCTCCCCCCCTCCCCCTCCCCTTTAACCAGCACAGAAAAGCAATAATTGCAGGAATCCTCTCTGCCTTTGGCCCTGACTCCCTGCATGAGAAACCGGCTCCCTCTCTCTCAGCAATAACTTTACCCCCCCCCCAATAAACCTGGTGCGATGGGCCAAGAGTCTCCTTGCCCCCACCCCTTTTGTCCTGCACTCTGGAAATAATAAAAAAGAAAGTTTCTATTATTCTACCTGGCTTGTCTCTGTGCGTATCTGGAAAAGGGACATGTTTTGAGGTGGGGTTGGGCTGGATGACCTTTGGGGGTCCCTCTCCAACTGTACAACTCTGTGACGTCTCTCCTCGCAGAGGAGAGGTTTTGAAGCAGAGGTTGGGTGTCTGTCTGCCTGTCGGGGATACTTCAGCCGTCATTCCTGGGGGCTGGGCTGGATGACCCTTAGGTGCCCCTCTGAACTGGACCATTCTACAATCCAGACAACGCTGGGCATTTCCTCCCCAGCCACCTTTTTAAGGTTTCCTCCTTTGCTCGGACTCGTGGGCGTCGCACGCAGCTGAATGCTGGAAGATTCGAGGCTTCTTTGCGCAGTGCGTAGTTAAAGTGCGGAACTCCCTGCCACTTGAGGCAGCAATGGCTACCAAACTTGACGGTGTTAAAAGAGGACTGGTCAAATCCAGTGAGGATAAACGCTTCAGGTGGCTACTAGCCATGATGACTCTGCTTCTGAAGGCCAGTTGTTAAAAGCCACAGGACTTGTGTTCGAATCCTGCTTGGTTGGCATCAGCTTGGTTACTGTGAGGGCAGGTTGCTGTAGTGAGACCAGCTCGGTTGGTAGAGCACGAGACTCTTAATCTCAGGGTCGTGGGTCCGAGCCCCACATTTGGGCAAAAGATTCCTGCATTGCAGGGGGTTGGGCTGGATGACCTTTGGGGATCCCTTCCAGCTCTACGGTTCTGTGATTAGATGGGCTATTGGCCTGATCCAGCAGGGCTCTTCTGAGCTGCTTATATCTGCTCCTAGGGATTGAACGAGTCCTTTTCCGATGCAAAGCTGGGCTGGAACCCATCGCCTCTTCCATATATATATAAGTTCTCTTTTAACACCTTCAAGTTTGGTAGCCATTGCTGCCTCAAGTGGCAGGGAGTCCCGCAGTTTTAACTATGCAGTACGCATAGTATATATATATATATAGTTTTGGCTCCAGTCCAGCGTGGCTGCATCTCTCTGGCCTTTCCTCCCCATTCCAAACTCCAAAAGGGTATCCGGCTGACTCCCAGTTCCCCCAAACCCAGCTGCTTTCTTCTTCCGGCTCCAGTTTCTCCACCGATCCACGTTTTGAAACCGGGCCCAGAAATGCTGCCTGCCAGAGCCTGGCAACTTGGCTCGAAGTTAGGCCGAGCCGGTGGGCTGGATATGGCCTGGGTTGCGATCCTGCAACAACCAGAGAGGGTTTTTAAAATGAAAAAAAAAATGGAATAAAGGCTTTTCTGGAGGGCCTTTTTTTGGGAACAGGTGGCCTGGCCGGAAATCCCACAACAGCTGTGAGATGCCAACCCGTAACACAATCTTGGCTCCCTGGACAAACCCTGCTGTCCGTTTCAGTTTCCCGCTGACTGACAGGTGCCGACGCCAATAAGATGCTCTTGCTTGGCCTTGGGGGGAAGGGGCCGTGGGTCAATTATTCTGGGACCTCGCAGATAAACAAGGGATATCATGGCGGACCGAGCCATCCTTTGGGGTCTCCTGTGGTCTCTCTCTGCCCTGGGTGAGTGTGGGCACCGGTGCTTTTTTTCCTCCTAAGGAAGTTCAGCCTGCAGTGTGGGAGAGGGGTTTTGGGCAGTCGGTGTAGCGGTTAGGGTGTCGGGCCCGGGTTCGAATCCCCCACTCGAGCACGAAGCCCACAATTGCCTCTCTGCGCCTTGTCTCCCTCGCAGTGTGGTTGTTGCGAGGAGGAAACGGGGAGGAGGAGAATGGCAGGTGCCTCCTCCTCGGAGGAGGAAAATAAATACATAAGTGTGAGAAAGGAGCAATAAAACCTCTGTTCGGATCGTTGTGGAAATCCTATTTTTCCTGAAGCCTGGAGAATTGGCCGCTGGCTCGTTTATTGATTCGGGGTTTCCAGAGGCCCTCCTTAACATGTCATAAAAAGGATATAAAGTTTAGAAATTCGGAAAATGAAATGAAAGGGATTCATTCGTTGCAGTGCACACGATCTGATTTCCTCACATGATGGATGAGTAGTAAAAGGAGAACAGAAAATGAGGGGGAAACGTGGCATGGAGAATAACGAGGTCCTACAAAGTTTCTGCAACTGCATTGACGATTTTCTTGATTTACCAAATGTCAAATCATTATTATTTTATTTTGAAAAATCTTGGGGTTTTTTTGTGCATTGTTGGTGACCTAACCCTTTGCTTTCTCTGGCTGTGTTGGGTAATTCAGCGCCGGTGAGTGTCATTCTAAATGGCGGTGTTTCATCAAAAATATCATTATAATGATTCTGCTCCTTCTTTCAAACAAACCTCCGAGTGGTTTTCAGCATCCCTAAAGAGAGGCAGTGCTGTGCAGTGGTTAGAGTGCCGCACCATGACCCACGAGAGACCTGGGTTCGAATCCCCACTCAGCCATGAAGCTCGCTGGGTCATAGGCGCCGTCCCTCAGCCTGGCCTACCTCGCAGGGCTGCTGTGGGGATTAAATGAGAAGGGGGGAGAACCGTGTACTTGAGCTTCTCGGAGGAACAGATGGGGTATGAATTTAACAAGCAAATAAATAAATCGCGGATAGGCACGAGTGCAATTAATACAATGCAAATTCCACATTCTAGGCCAGCGGTAAGGTAAGTTAGCTGTTTAAACGCCAGGATAAATGTAAAACAACTAGTATATGCAAGCAGATCCAGGATGCAGAAATGGCGGGGAGACAAGACAACGCTACCGGCGCTAAATAGAAGTGATTTCTGCATCGCAGGGGGTTCAGCTAGATGATGCTTGGAGATCCCTCCCGTTTGAAAACACCGGCAGCGTTAGGATAAATTCAACAGCGTAAATACGTTATGACGGATGTAATAATGGAATGATGAGTGGTTCGGTTTATGTAAAATACGCAGGGATTTATTTACAGGTGGGTAGCCGTGTTGGTCTGCCATAGTCGAAACAAAATAGAAAATTCTTTCCAGTAGCACCTTAGAGACCAACTGAGTTTGTTCTTGGTATGAGCTTTCGTGTGCATGCATGAAGAAGTATCTGAAGAAGTGTGCATCTGTGTATCTGAAGAAGTGTGCATGCACACGAAAGCTCATACCAAGAACAAACTCAGTTGGTCTCTAAGGTGCTACTGGAAAGAATTTTCTATTTTGCAGGGATTTATGTTGCGCAAAATGAACCACGGAAAGAGAGGAAGGGAAGCCGTTGATATCTTAAGGTTGTGGAAGTGAATATTCTGAAACAGAAATTTAATTTTTTTTAAAAAATAACCTTTTTAAAAAATCGCTTCCAATGCCACAGTTCTGGGATTCAGCAGAGACTTTTAAAGAGAGGTCCGGTGGACCTCCATTGGGACCCTTCAGATGCATTGCAAGGGGTTGGGCTAGATGGCCCTTGGGGGTCCCTTCCGACTCCTCGGCTCTATTCAAACGTTGGCCTTTCCCAATGGCCTGTGATCTGCCCCATTGCAGAAGACAAACCGAGAGGCAGGCAGGCAGGCAGGCAGTGGTAACCGCCTACCCCTTCCGTACTGTATCTCTCTCTCTCTAGTTGTGAGCTGCTCAGAAGTCGAGGGCCGCCTGGTGCTGAAACTCAAGGAGAACTACTCCACGACGGTCATCCCCGTCCGCAGCGTCGCCGACAGAGTCCCCGTCCGCATCGGGATGTCCCTCTCGCAGCTGATCAGCCTGGTGAGCGAATGGTCTTCTGGACCTCGCGCGGCTTGGAGGGTGCAGGACTTGGAGCCGCCAGCAGGGGGAGGCGTGGCGGTGCGGTGGCCAGTCGGAACCGTGTTGCTGCTGCCATGCGCGGCCTGCAGAGGGCAGCCTGGCTTCCTTTTCCCGTCGGCGCAATACCGCGGGGGGACAGCAGAGGGCGACAGCGCAGAAAGGGCGCAACGCAAACCGGATCGATGCCGCGGATCGCGTCTCGAGTGACGCAGAGAGTCGGTCTCTTTAGATTCAACCCAGTTTTTTCCTCTAGCCCTAAACGGAACCTGTCCGGATGTTGTAAGATGTGGGGCTGATTCCTGCAGTGCAGGCGGTTCATAGAACCTGAAATTGTAGAGTTGGAAGGGGCACTCAAAGGTCATCCATTCCAACCAGGAATCGCGGCTAAACAATCCCTGGCAGGTGGCCATCAAATTGCTGCCTAAAAACCTCCAACGAGGGAGCGTCCACCTTCTTATTCTTCTTTCTAACGCAAAATCTTAATATTTATTTATATTTTTCAAATTTATACATTTCATTAATTTTACAGTCAATTGAACATTTCCAAATTTTGACTTCCCCCTCTTTCTGTGGTTCCCTAAAAAAATATATAATTAAATACCTTCTGCATATGCAAGTTCATTTAACTTGCTCATTTATTTATCTACTGTAAATATATACTCCCCTTAGGGCAGGAATCCCCAAACCTGGCCCTCCAGATGTTTTGGGACTACAACTCCCATCATCCCTATTTAACAGGACCAGTGGTCAGGGATGATGGGAATTGTAGTCCCAAAAACATCTGGAGGGCCGAGTTTGAGGGTGCCTGCCTTAGGGTGTCCGTTCCACTGTGAAATGGCTCTTACCATCAGAAAGTTCTTCCTAATGTTTCCTCATAGAATCATGGAATTGTAGAGTTGGAAGAGACCCCAAGGGTCATCCAGTCCAACCCCCTGCAAAGCAGAAATCCTTTGCCCAACATGGGACTCGAACACAGGACCCTAAGGATTAAGAGTCTCGTTCTCTGCTGACTCAGCTATCCAAACTCATTTCTTGTTGGTTCTGGTCCTGGATTATCAGAAAACAAGCCTGCTTCACCTTCCACGTATCAGCCCTTCAGATTTTTGAAGATGGCTCTCATATCCTCTCTTCTCCGGGCTAAACACCCCCCAACTCCCTCAACCGCTCCTCCTCAGATTCAGTTTCCAGACCCTTCGTCATCTTGGTCGCCCTCTTCTGCGTACCTTCCAGCTTGTCAATACCCGTCTTAAACTGGGGCGCCCAGAACTGGACGCAGCAGGACTCCAGGCGGGGTCTGACCAGGGAGGTTGGGCTAGATGACCCTCTGGGTCCCCTCCAACTCTACAATCTTATGATTCAATGTCTCCTCTGGGCTTGGGCCAGGAAACAGTTAACGGCGGCAGCCCGACAGCTGAAGAGCCCGGCTATTAATAGCCGGATTCTGGAGCCACCCAGGACAAAGGCAGGCAGGTCTTCCGGTCGGTCGCTCTCAGCTCATCCTCCCTTTCCTCTAGGAACCGTCCCAATTTCCTTCCCAAGCCACAGCGAAAAAAAACAAAAGCCCATCTCCAAGCCCAGTTTCTCCTATTCTTCCACACTTGTCGTTATTTCTAGTTGGGATAGAATCACACACCAGCAAATTCAAATTATAATTTAACCGTATTTTTCTGTGTATAAGACGCCCTCTATTTTTTGAATTATGGTGCTGGAGGAGACTCTTGAGAGTCCCATGGACTGCAAGAAGATCAAACCTATCCGTTCTTAAAGAAATCAGCCCTGAGTGCTCACTGGAAGGACAGATCCTGAAGTTGAGGCTCCAAGACTTTGGCCACCTCATGAGAAGAGAAGACTCCCTGGAAAAGACCCTGATGTTGGGAAAGATGGAGGGCACTAGGAGAAGGGGACGACAGAGGACGAGATGGTTGGACAGTGTTCTCAAAGCGACTGGCATGAGTTTGGCCAAACTGCGGGAGGCAGTGGAGGATAGGCGTGCCTGGCGTGCTCTGGTCCATGGGGTCACGAAGAGTCGGACACGACTAAACGACTGAACAACAACAACAAAAACAGGTTAAAAGCTTGTCCGAATGAGAATATTTTTGTTGTTTAGTCGTGTCCGACTCTTGGTGACCCCATGGACCAGAGCACGCCAGGCACTCCTGTCTTCCACTGCCTCCCACAGTTTGGTCAGACTCATGCCAGTCGCTTCGAGAACCCTGTCCAACCATCTCGTCCTCCGTCGTCCCCTTCTCCTTGTGCCCTCCATCTTTCCCAGCATCAGGGTCTTTTCCAGGGAGCCTTCTCTTCTCATGAGGTGGCCAAAGCCTTGGAGAATATTCTTAGCAGGTGCCAAAAAGAGTACCGTGAAGGGGTCAAGAGGCAGGGAGTTCCGAGTGTAGCTGCCGCCATACTAAAAGACTGTCTTTTAGCAAACGTGGCCCCTCCAACTGTTAGCGCTCTGAAATCGGACGGTCCTTCTCTTTTCTTGTTTCCTCAGGCAGAGAAAGATGAGGAACTGACGACCAAAGTCTATTTGGATCTGGTAGGTGAAAATAAAACCTCTCTCTCTCTCTCTCTCTCTCTCTTTCTCTCTCTGCCTCCCTGACAAACACTTCTCCCCTTTTCGGGTAAGTGCCCCAGAAAGGGATCCAAATTCAGTTTCGTTCCAAGGTGTCTCCTCCGACTGCATTTCCAAAGGCACAGATTTCCCCCGGGGGCGCCCAAACATTTTTCTTTTTTAAAAAAATATATAATTTTTATTATTTTTACATTAAACTACGATTAATACTACATTCAAACAAAAACTTTCTTACCTTCATCATTGGCTGACAAGCTATGACTTCCCTCAACCCCTTCACATGGCTTTCTAATTTCTAACTTAACATTATACTTCTTAAATCAACCATTGCTTTCAATATCAAAAAATTCCTTTCTTACTACTATCCTACTTACAATGATACCTCTACAAATTAACTACAAAGCTTCTTGAAGTCCTATTAACGTATTCAATTGTAAATGCCCAAACATTTTTCAGAGAGGGCCAGATTTGATGAAGTGAGGGCCGACCAAAGTTGTTGAGCCACAGGGGCCGGATTAAATCGATTAGGCCCCTGAAACGGACTTTGGACTTGCCTGCTTCAGGGGATGTTCAGAAACCATCATGCAGCGGTTTGTCTACTGGAACTTTTCCTCTTTAACTGTTCTCCTATGACTGTTTCATCTCCCTCTCGATATAAAACACATCTTTTCCTCTCCCTGTGGGTACCAGACGTGGACCGACTACCGCCTCGTCTGGGACCCCGACGACTATGACGGCATCACCTCGATCAGGAGGTTCTCAGACGAAGTCTGGCTCCCGGATATCGTCCTAATGAACAAGTGAGTGGCAATGAGGACTAGGAACTTTGGCGCTTTCAAAAGGAAGCGACCTGCGGGGAAGGGAGGGGCTGTTCCCAGCAGGGATCCCTCGCCTTCCCATATAATGCGATAATACGGCCTTCTCATAATGGGCATCGGGGGAGACCCAGCCAGGTGGGTGGGGTATAAATAATAAATTGTTATTACATTATTATGGGCCACTGGCCTGACTCTGCAGCCTCTTCTAAAGCTCTCAAGCCATTCTCCTCCACGAATTGGTCTAATTGTTTTCTAAAGCCATTCTTGTCGATGGCAAACTCGGCCTCCTGTGGCAGGGAGTTCCACAGATTAACTGCGTGAAAAAAGTCCTGTCCTGAATCTCCCGTCGTCCAAGCTTCATTGGGCGTCCACAAGTTCGAGCGTTACGAGAGGAGAGGGAGAAAAACATGTCTCTGCCTTCTTTCTCCATGCCAGGCACTTATGTATAGACTAATAATAATAATAATAATAATAATAATAATAATAATAATAATAATAATATATTATTATTATTATTATTATTATTATTATTATTACCCCACCCATCTGACTGGGTCTTCCAACAAAATATTAAAAATACAATAAATTATCAAACATTAAAAACTTCCCTATACAGGGCTGCCTTCAGATGTCTTCTAAAAGTCAGATAGTTCTTTATTTCCTTGACATCTGACGGGAGGGCGCCACCACCGAGAAGGCCCTCTGCCTGGTTCCCTGCAACCTCACTTCTCGCAGGGAGGGAACCGCCAGAAGGCCCTCGGAGCTGGACCTCAGTGTCCAGGCTGAACAATGGGGGTGGAGACGCTCCTTCAGGGATACTGGGCCTTTGAGGCCGTTTAGGGCTTTCAAGGTCAGCACCAACACTTTGAATTGTGCTCAGAAATGTACCTCTTCCTCACCTTTCCTCTAAACCACAAAGTTCTCTAAACCACAAGAGGGGAGAGAGCTCTCGCACTCGGATCCTGCTTGCGGGTTTCCCATACAGGCGTGTGGCTAAACTCTGTGGGAAAGGGATGCTGGACTAGAAATAATGGACCCTATTTTTGTCCATTATTCACCCTATCCAGCAACGACGGCAACTTTGACATTGCGCTGTCAATCAACGTCCAGGTGAACCACAACGGGGTCGTCCGGTGGCAGCCGCCAGCCGTTTACAAAAGCAGTTGCAGTATCCAGGTGAGTGAGATTTTCTTTATCAAAAAATTAAATGAGATGTGGTTACAAACAGAGCATTTGGTTCAGGGCCATCTTTAGCATATGCGCCGCTGGGGTGCAAAGATCCGCCGCCCAGCACCCCCAAATTTAGTTTAAAGGTAGAGGAACCCCTGATCATTAGGTCCAGTCGTGGACGACTCTGTTGTGGTTGCGGCGCTCATCTCGCTTTACTGGCCAAGGGAGCCGGCGTACAGCTTCCGGGTCATGTGGCCGGCATGACTAAGCCGCTTCTGGCGAACCAGAGCAGCGCACGGAAACGCCGTTTACCTTAAAAGTCACTTGTAATAAGATGAAGAAGGTTTTAAGAATGGACTGTTAAGAATATATAAGGTTTTTTAAAATACTTTTTATTAAATTTTACATACATTCTTTTCAACATCCATTAATATTCATCTCTTATACATGTTTTTGACTTCCATCAACCACTTCTCAAGATTTTCAAATTTCCTAATTCCTTCTTGTATTTCCAACTTCACTATTACTTCTTATCGCAACAATTAATTATTACCATCCAAAGTTATTTCCATAATATTTCCGAACATATAACCTTACAAAACTTCTTGTGAACCTACCAGCGTGATTGGTGGTTTACAATTGTCTTTCAAACATTTCTGAAATTTAGTCCAATCCTTCAGGAATTCCTGGTATCCACCGGTTTCGAATTCTTCCTGTCATCTTGTCTAATTCTGCATAGTCCATTAATTTTATCTGCCACTCTTCAATCGTGACGAATATATAAGGTTTTATGGACGTGCGTCAACAAGCACAGAACAATGGAACCAAGAGGGGGAGTGGAGGGAAGTCAAGCAAAAAAATTGTGGTTTTATTTTTTATTTTTTTGTATTTCTTTGTTATTATAAAATCAATGAATTGCTTGACAAAAAAATATACAGAGCATGTTAGTAAATTTTAAAAAATGACAGACCGGACCTTTCTCTCTCACTCTCTTTTTTTTTTTGTGTGTGTGTGTGTGTGTGGCAGGTGACTTACTTCCCCTTCGACTGGCAAAACTGCACAATGGTTTTCCGGTCGAACACTTACGACACCTCGGAAATCACCCTGCTCCACCCGCTCGGCGAGGACGGGTTGGAGGTGAAGGAGATCATCATCTACGAGAACACGTTTATTGGTGAGGGATGGTGGATTCTGGGGAAATGCGCGTGGCGGAGGCTGGCTGGACGAGGAAGGGTGGGGGGTGAAACCAGCCCTAGACACCCCCCCTCCCCAAGGGATGACACAGAAGGCACGGCCGGTGCTAGGGGTTTTTGCGCCCTAGGCGATACCACCTTCTGGCGCCCCCTGCCCCCCACCAAAGAGTGCTTTAGCAGGAGGTGGGGGGTGGTGTAGGGGGCAAGCAGCACCACTCCGCTACAGCGGAGAAGCTGCTGCTAGCCCCCCTCCGCCGCCGCCCCCCCCCCCCGCCCAAGCCTGGCCAGCGCCCAGGGGCGTAGCAAGGTAAATTGGTACCCAGGGGCAAAAAAAAAAATTGTCACACCACCCCAGGCATGGGAAGGTCAGGTGGTACTTAGGCAAAAGATTCCTGCATTGCTGGGGGTTGGGCTAGATGACCCTCGGGGTCGCTACCATCTCTGCAGCTCTAGGACTCTTATGATTTCCACATCCTCTCCAACAACTGAATGGATTAAATTTATTACGGTCCCAGACCAGATTCACGTACCGTACTAAGCGAACATAAAACACAATAGAATTAAGTTTGAATTAACAATCGAATATCTCCAACAACTGGAAGATTGATCGGAGGTGATGTGGGGCAGGTGAACGAGTGTGTAAGGCCAGGATTCCTTGACCTCCTTGCTACAAGGTTTGTTGTGTGAGAGGGAAAATATGAGATAATAATAATAATAATAATAATAATAATAATAATAATAATAATAATAATAATAATAATAATAAATTACTTATACCCCGCCCATCTGGCCAGGCCTCCCCAGCCACTCTGGGCGGCTTTCAACAGGCTATTAAAAACACAATAAAAGATCAAACATTTAAAAATTCCTTAAACTATATATTATTTTGTTTCATGTGTGTGTGTGTGTGCGTGTGTGTTTTTAGGAGAGTAATTAAATTATTAGCTAGAGTAATGAAATGAGTATTACACCAAGAAAACCGTTGTAAAAGCAATATGAAGTCATATTTTAAATTTGATTTATAATTTGCAAGAGATTATTGTAAAATTGTGTCTATTATTATTTGTGTGGTGTAAGATTTAATGTTTTATTTTGGTTTGCGTTTGGAAATTTAATAAAGGTTTAAAATAAAATAAAAATAAAAAATAAACTTCCTTAAAACAGTCCCTGTGAGTGATGTGTGCAGGGTAAATTAACAAAAGAATCGGCTGGGTGGGTGCCTGGATTCAAAATTCAGGGCTAACCTCGCCCTCCAGCAGCAGAGAACGCCCGGTAGCAGAGTTTAGATTTGCAAAAGTCAAGCAGAAGTATAGGGTCAATAATATAGGTTGTTATATCCTTTTATCCCTCTTTCCAGCCCTCTTGCAACGAAGAGACAATAGGCTGTTAAGTAAGTTTAAAATGCTTTACTTACAAAACATCCCAAAGGTCAGATTCATGCATTCATCCAAGCAGCAGCAAAGGAGAACACAGGCAGAATAGTCTCGGAATTGCAGAGAATACAGAAAGCTTGCTTAGGCACGCCTTCCTTGGTTAGTTGCACGGTGAAGAGAGAGTGAGAGAGGAACAGGAAGAGAAGGCTTCACTTCCTCCCTCACCAGGGGGAAGAGTGGGTGTGGCCAAACTGCGTCTAGGAACACAGCTCTATTGTCTTAACCCCTTCATGCACTGACTAGGAATCACGCATAGTTGTGTTTGACTGCAATTTCCACCAAGTTGACTTCCCTTCCGTCTTTTCCTTTTGCAGACAACGGGCAGTGGGAGATCCGGCACAAACCGTCCCGCAAGAACACCCTCCCGGGAGACCCCCTGTACGAGGACATCACATTCTACCTCATCATTCGGCGGAAGCCTCTCTTCTACCTCATCAACGTCATCATCCCTTGCATCTTGATCACCATCCTAGCCATCTTTGTCTTCTACCTCCCGCCAGATGCTGGTGTGTAGCCAGAAAAAAAAGAGCCATCCCATCCTCTGGGGGCTGCCCTCTCCGACTCTTGAGCGACACCTTCAGGCTGTTGGGTGTTATTACACCTTGTGGGATGGGCATCTTAGCTGAGCCTGACGCCCTCCTCCACAGGGCAGGCGCCACCACCGAGAAGGCCCTCTGCCTGGTTCCCTGCAGTCTTACTTCTCGCAGGGAGGGAACCACCAGAAGGCCCTCGGAGCTGGACCTCCGTGTCCGGGCTGAACGATGGGGTTGGAGACGCTCCTTTGGGTGTACTGGGCCTTTGAGGCCGTTTAGGGCTTTCAAGGTTAGCACCAACACTTTGAAGTGTGCTCGGAAACGTACTGAGAACGAATGTAGGTCTTTCAGGACTGTTGTTATGTGGTCTCGGCGGCCAAGTCCCAGTCACCAGTCTAGCTGCTGCATTCTGGATTAGTTGTAGTTTCTGGGTCACCTTCAAAGGTAGCCCCACGGAGAGCCCATGGCTGTAGTCCAAGCGGGAGATAACCAGAGCGTGCGCCACTCTGGTGAGACAGTCTGCGGGCAGGGAGGGTCTCATCCTGCGTACCAGATGGAGCTGGTAGACAACTGCCCTGGACACAGAATTGACCTGTGCCTCCATGGACAGCGGTGAGTCCAAAATGACTCCCAGGCTGCACACCTGGTCCTTCAGGGGCACAGTTACCCTCTTCAGGTCCATACCCACCTGCCCCCTGTCCCCCCAAAACATTACTGCTTACGTTCTCCTCTGCAGGTGAGAAGATGACCCTCTCCATCTTTGCCCTTCTCACCCTCACTGTCTTCCTCCTGCTGCTGGCTGACAAGGTCCCGGAGACATCCTTGGCGGTGCCCATCATCGTGAAGTACCTCATGTTCACCATGAGTTTTGTGACTTTGTCCGTCATCCTTAGCGTGGTCGTCCTCAACCTGCACCATCGCTCACCCAACACCCATGAGATGCCCTTCTGGGTGCGGCAGGTATGTGGAGGAGATGGACTGAGGGTTAAAGCCTAACACCGAAACCTCCTATCTGACGTGTGGGAGAAATGCAAAAAGTAAACGGGCTCCGAAGACTTTCTAGCAGAGTAGAAACACTTAAACGTTTTGCAGCGGACTTAAGCTTAGGAATTATTTATTTAGTTACTTGTACCCCGCCTATCTGACTGGGTTTCCCAGGCCACTCTGGACGACTCCCAACAGAATATTAAGAACACGATAAAACAACAAACATTAAAAACTTGATGTCTTCTAAAAGTCAGATAGTTGTTTATTTCCTTGACATCTGATGGGAGGGCGCCACCACCGAGAAGGCCCTCTGCCTGGTTCCCTGCAACTTCACTTCTCGCAGTGAGAGAACCACCAGAAGGCCCTCGGAGCTGGACCTTCAGTGTCTGGGCAGAACGATGGGGGTGGAGATGCTCTTTCAGGTATACTGGGCCTTTGAGGCCGTTTAGGGCTTTAAAGGTCAACACCAACAATTTGAATTGTGGTCGGAAACGTCCTGGGAGCCAATTGAGGTCTTTCAGGACCGGTGTTATATGGTCTCCCAGTCCGCAGTCTAGCTGCCGCATTCTGGATTAGTTGTAGTTTCTGGGTCACCTTCAAAGGTAGCCCCACGTAGAGCGCATTGCAGTAATCCAAGCGGGAGATAACCAGAGCATGCACCACTCTGGCGAGACAGTCTGCAGGCAGGGAGGGTCTCATCCAGCATACCAGATGGAGCTGGTAGACAGCCGCCCTGGACACAGAACTGACCTGCGCCTCCATGGACAGCAGTGAGTCCAAAATGACTCCCAGGCTGCACACCTGGTCCTTCAGGGGCACAGTTGCCCCATTCAGGACCAGGGAGTCCCCCCCCACACACACACACCTGCCCACCCCATCCATCCAAAACAGTATTTCTGTCTTGTCAGGATTCAACCTCAATCTGTTTGCCGCTATCCGGTTATACCTTTTCATCCCCTTTTGTTTGTGGTCTGCTGTGCCTTCGCCTCATCATCCCCACTGCAGAGAATGGACCACACGTTTTTCATTAAAAAAAAGGTTTACTTACATTTCAGTGCAGGCAGCAAATATAACAATGTCGTATGCAGAAGAATACTTGACAGTTAGAGCAAAATAGAAGTTGGCAGTCCCGAAAGAGGGTACATGTGTCATGAGAACTCAGATACATTTCTGCTTAGCATGGTGGAAAAAGAGAGGCAGAAGGAGGTCTCTGTGTACTGCGCTTGTCTAGCAAAATGTGCATTTGTGATTGGACTGTAAACTCCACAGGATGAGCAGCATTCCTTGGTGGGGCAGGAGAAGAACAGCTGCATTTTAAAGGGAAAGTGATAGGATGGTGGTGCAGGGGGACGAGGAGGAAGAAGCTGGCTGCCAGAACCGTGCTTGGGACCAGCTGTGAACTATGGAACTCCCTGCCACAGGAGTCAGTGGCGGTCCCCAACCTAGGTGGATTTAAAAGAGGACTGGGCAAATTCATAGAGGAAGAGTGCGCTATTGATAGCTACTAGCCAGAACAGCCGTGTTCTCCCTCCGACGGTTAGAGGCAGCGAGGCTTCTGAAGAGCAATTGCTGGAAACTTCAGGAGGGGAAAGTGGCTCTTGCACTCAGGTCCTGCTTGCAGGTTTCTCAGAGGCACCTGGTCGTACTCTGTGATGGCAGCGTGCTGGACTAGATGGGCCATTGGCCGGATCCAGCAAGGTTCGTAATACATTCTTATGCCTTTCAGATTGCAATGAGTGTGACATGCCAAAAGGCTGGGGAGAGATTCACAGCCATTAAGGGCCATAGGGACTACCACCAGCTGTCCGATTAATAATAATAATAATAATAATAATAATAATAATAATAATAATAATTTATTTATTTATACCCCAGCCACGATTATATAAAAGCATCCAAATAGAGACAAGCATCCTTCTACCAAAACCTTCTGCCTTGCTGGCATCCCTTAAGCAGAAATGTGGAGGGAAATGCAAGGAAATGTACTCTCTCTTCCTTCCTCCCTCCTTCTCTAGATCTTCATCCACACGCTCCCCCGGTATCTGGGCTTGCGGCGGCCCAAACAAGAGGCGCTCCTCAAACCTGCACCCCCACACCCCAAACAAGAGATCGTGGTGAAAAGCAGCCGCCGGACGGACGAGTATTTTATCCGCACCCCTGCCTACGATTTCCAGTTCCCCAAACCCAACAGGTGAAGAGGCCCTGACCCGGTGTCAGGCAATTTGACGCTGGAAGCAGGGAAGGTGGGAGGAATGAGAGAGGTCGTTGCTAGATAGTTCTGAAAGTGTGGCGGTGGGAATTGTGGCGGCGGCGGGGGGGGGGGGGAATTCCCCTTATGGATTCAAGTACGGAGACTCGCCCCAGACTCCCAATCGGCCAGACTTTATTCAGGATTGCGTTGATTCAAATTGCAAATCCGATTTCGTCACGTTGACAGTAAAGCCAATTGAGAGGGTTTCAAAGCCAATTGAGAGGGTTTCAAAGCCAATTGAGAGGGTTTCAAAGCCAATTGAGAGGGTTTCAAAGCCAATTGAGAGTGAGGTCCACCCTTTCTAGATCAGTGTTGTCGTCACTCCAAATAGGGAAATATCTTAGCCCCCTGGCACTTTTCATGACTAATTGGATATTTTTTATTTTTTGCAAAAGGAGGGCCCTCCCCATTTGAGTCATATTTGCTACTCTTGAACAGCTCCCTCAAAATAGTAGGCCTGAGCGAGGGGGAGATGGTGGTCTTGGCTTGTTCTATCAATGGTGGACTCCTTCTTCCATTCTTACCCTTTCAAGGTTTTCATAGAATTGTTGGGAGGGTCATCTGTTCCAAACCGGGGGTCTTTTGCCCAACGTGGGGCTCGAACCCACGACCCTGAAATTCAGAGTCTCATGCTCCACTGACTGATTGATTTGCGTAGGAGAGGATATATTAATTACAAATATCCTTCCAGACTCTCACATGTGTGGGATCAGCTTGAATAATCGGCTTGATGTTTGCATCTGGAACGTCAGCTGGGCAGATTACCACCCTTTGGCAGAAAAACAGAAGTTTAGGAAAGGCTGGAAGCTGGCTCCCCACTTTTGGAGTTAGCTTGCTTGGTGAAATAATGACCGTAAAGTAAGTTTAAACAGGAGTTTACTTACTTATAGTCTTGCACCCATTTTCAGCACCCAACAGCAGCAAACACAATGCAGGTGAAAAATACTTCTAGGTTACAAAATACATAGTTGAGTAGTAAAATTGCGTCTGTGCTCAGGGAGACTTGAGACAGACATGCATCCCAATCAAAAATAAGGTGCAAAAGGACAAAAAGAGAGAGAGGTGGAGAGAGAGAGGATAAGGGTTTATATCTCTCGTTTTTTGCAACCACTGGAAACGGGGGAATGACATCACACAGAGTTCTCTCTCTCTCTCTCTCTCTCTCTCTCTCTCTCTCTCTCTCTCTCTCTCTCTCTCTCGCATTCCTATGGACCGAGTCTGCCTATCTAGGAATTTACATCTCTGTGGTTGTTGGCCCCTAGCCAGGGGTCAGCAAGCTTTTTCAGCAGGGGGCCGGTCCACTGCCCCTCAGACCTTGTGGGGGGCCGGACTATATTTTTTTGGGGGGGGGAAGATATGAACGAATTCCTATGCCCCACAAATAACCCAGAGATGCATTTTAAATAAAAGGACACATTCTACTCATGTAAAAAAACACTCTGATTCCCGGACCGTCCGCAGGCCGGATTCAGAAGGCGATTGGGCCAGATCCGGCCCCCGGGCCTTAGTTTGCCTACCCATGCCCTAGACTTACTAATTAACGGGAATATGCATTGTTAGGGTTGACTGCCAATCTCCCTCAGGTTCCAGCCAGAGGCATTCCCCACGGATATGAAGAAGTACATTGACGGGCCCAGTCACTGCATCGCGCTCCCGCCAGACTTGAAGGCTGCCATGGACGCCGTCAGCTACATAGCAGAGCAGCTGCAGGAGCAGGATGACTACGACGAAGTGAGTTCTTGCGGAAGAAACCAAGCGTTATGGGGAAGGGTGGAAGGATCTGGGTGTGTTTTGCCAGGATAACGGGAGACTGAGATGAGGTGCAATAGCCACCCTTCCAATATCTGGTGGGCTGCCACATGGACCCCCGAAAACCCAACAGGTTCAAGTTACAAAGGAGGAGATTCCAGCTTAAACACTAGGAAGGACCTTCTGAGGGTCCGAGCTGTTTGCAGGGGGTTGGACTGGATGACCCTTGGGGTTCCCTCCCAATTCTACTGCCCTGTGACCCGCTTCCTCCTTCCCTTGCAGCTGAAGAAGGACTGGGAATACGTCGCCATCGTGGTGGACCGCCTCTTCTTCTGGACCTTCGTCATCTTCACCACGGTGGGCACCTTCAGCATCTTCCTGGATGCCAGCTTCCACCTGCCCCCCGACCAGCCCTTCCCCTGAGCCCACGGCCTCCTCCCCCAAACCGGAATAATGTGTCGGGCGCTCCTTCCGCGGGGAAGGCCTGCGAACCGTTGACTCCCGCTGATGCAGCAACGGGGTGTGTCCAGAACATGCTCATGCCCACATCCCTTTGGAGTGGGTGTGGGGAGCCCCAGGCCCGTGGGTCAAATGCAGCCCTCTAAGCCTCTCTATCCAGACCCTAGGGACTCTCCAAGGCCACGCCCCATCCTCAAGCCACACCCACTCGGATTCCATAAGGCCACGCCCTCTCCTCAAACCACACCTGCTGGGACTATAAAGTCACGCCCTCTCCTCAAGCCACACCCACTGGGACTCTACAAGGCCACGCCCTCTCCTCAAGCCACACCCACTGGGACTCTACAAGGCCATGCCCACTCCTCAAGCCACACCCACTGGGACTCTACAAGGCCACGCCCCATCCTCAAGCCACACCCACTGGAATTCCATAAGGCCACGCCCCATCCTCAAGCCACACCCACTGGGATTCCATAAGGCCATGCCCTCTCCTCAAGCCACACCCACTGGGACTCTACAAGGCCACGCCCTCTCCTCAAGCCACACCCACTGGGACTCTACAAGGCCACGCCCTCTCCTCAAACCACACCTGCTGGGACTATAAGGTCACGCCCTCTCCTCAAGCCACACCCACTGGGATTCCAAAGGCCACGCCTTCTCCTAGGGCCATGCCCTCTCCTCAAGCCACACCGTCACTTGGATTCCACAGGGCCACACCCTCTCACCTAAGCCACACCCACTGGGATTCCATAAGGCCACGCCCTCTCCACAAACCACACTTGCTGGGACTATAAGGCCACGCCCTCTCCTCAAGCCACACCCACTGGGACTCTACAAGGCCACGCCCTCTCCTTAAGCCACACCCACTGGGACTCTACAAGGCCATGCCCTCTCTCCTCAAGCCACACCCTCACTTGGATTCCAAGGGCCACACCCTCTCATCCAAGCCACACCCACTGGGATTCCAAAAGGCCACGCCCTCTCCTCAAGCCACACCCACTGGGATTCCACAGGGCCACGCCCTCTCCTCAAGCCACACCCCCACTGGGACTCTCACTGGGTGACGTTTGGCCAGCCACTGCCTTTCTCAGCCTAGCCTACCTCACAGGGTTGTTGTGGGGATTAAATGAGGGGGTGGGAGGGTGAACCTCGAGCTCCTTGGAGGAAACGGTGGGATATATAAATGCAACAAATAAAGAAATGAATAAGAAAACTCTGTCCTGAGACTCAACATGAATTTAAGAGACTGGGGGACGGGCCCTGCCCATTACCTCCCAGCCCCCCTCCCGGCTTGAAGGACACCTGGGCTCAGGCTCCCTGGCAGGGGGTCACTTTGGGTGAGCATCGCAAGGAGAAATCTAAGCGTGGAGGAGCTCAGGTGCCAAAGGGGCAGATCCAGGTTAAAGATTAGTCTGTGGGGTTCAGGGTTGCCATCACCATCTAGTTAAAGACTAAACTGCATTGGAAGCTGCTGAGAGCAGCTTTTCCCTTCGAGGGCAAGGTTGGCCGGGAGACCTGAGGAAAGGTTAATTATTTCCTTTCCTCCGGACGCTCCTGGTTACTCAGTGGCAGGGACCCCCAAGGGTCATCTAGCCCAACCCCCCTGCAATGCAGGAACCACAGCTAAGGATAGATGGCCACCTGACCTCTGAGGAGGAGAAAGGCACTCTGCACATGCTCAGCTCTCCTTTTGTCTTTGCCCCCAACCCCAGACCCAATCCGCCTACAGAGGGATGAAGTTCTGGTCAGAGGTGCGGCACATCTTTTGACCCCCCCCCCCCCGACCCGCCCCCTTGGCTGAAATCCTGGGACATCCCGGGATGGAATCAGAAATCGAGGCAGCTTCTGTAATTCTGGGATGTCCCGGTAGAAACAGGACAGTTGGAGCGCACGCCTCCAGGGTGATGTCATAGGACCGGTCCTGGAGATGGAGGTTAATTGGGAAATGTGTGTGTGTGTGTGTGTGTGTGTGTGTGTGTGTGTGTGTGTTGCAGGGGGTCAGACTGGAAATTTATATTTATATTATTAATTTTCTATACCCTTGGGATGTCACTTTAACCCTATATTCCATGATTAAAGGTCTTACAGCAGGGGTCCCTAAACTAAGGCCTGGGGGCCGGATGCAGCCCAATCACCTTCTCAATCCGGCCCACCGACGGTCTGGGAATCAGTGTGTTTTTACATGAGTAGAATGTGTCCTTTTATTAAAAACGCATCTCTGGGTTATTTGTGGGGCATAGGAATTCGTTCATATTTTTTCCCCAAAATATAGTCTGGCCCCCCACAAGGTCTGAGGGACAGTGGACCGGCCCCCTGCTGAAAAGGTTTGCTGACCCCTGTCTTATAGCCTACCTGAAAATCCAAGCCATCCCGTTGGAGAAGGTTCCAGGGAGATTTCAGGTCAGACCAGGTCTGGCAACCCTACTCCCCAAGCCAAAATAATGCCATGGGTTGTTTTTTTTGGGGGGGGGGCATTTAACAGTAGCCTTCCTACCTTGCAGGGCTTAGCGTCAAGCCCTGAATGCGAGACACTGAATCTCCGGGGAACCTTTGGGAGGAAATCCTACTCGGTACAGCTCCTGCAAAACAGGTCGCTTGCCTGTAGCTTAGGTGAGGAGGGGTCTCACCTGCTCCCCCCCCACCTGCCTTGAGTCTCTCCTTCCATTCCCTCCTCTCTGCTGAGACGCTTGGAAAGTTGGTGCAGCAAATTATGCGCTGTAAGCAAACACACGTCCGTGTATTTAGCCTGCGCGATGTACACAGCTCTGAATCAGTTAAGCAAATATACTCAGCACGATCGGGAAAATGCCGGAGCAGAATTTGAATTCGGGCATCGCGCCCGGTCAATTAACTTTACATCTGATGGCCTTGTCCCTCCCACCACCAATGTCTCTCTCTTCTTCTCCGACGGCAAGTAACACAATTCTTAGAGATTGGGGGTGGGGTGGGGGACATACGAAGGGTTTGCTGGATGAGGCCGACGGCCCATCTAGTCCAGCATCCTGTTCTCACAGTGACCAAGTTATGGGGGAAACCTGCTAGCAGGATTCGACCGCAAGAGCCATTCTCCGCTCCTCCTTCAGTTTCCAACAACTGACTGTGGCAGTCAGAGCACAGCCGTCCTGGCTGGTTGCCATCACAAGCCCTCTCCTCCATGAATAGCCAAATTCCTTCCTGACCTGAGAAGAGCCTGCACTGCAGGATCCGGCCATTGGCCCATCTGGCAGCCGCCGACAGCCCTCTCTCCATTAATTTGCACAATTCTCTGTTAGAGCCACCCAAGTCGGTGGCCATCGCTGCTTCCAGTGGCAGGGGGTTCCGTAGTTTAACTCAACACTGGCTAAAGGAGGACTTTCTTTTCTCCCTGCCATGACATATTTTTATTGACGTCTGTCACGTTCTTAAGCCTTAACATCAGAGCGGCTGGGTACGGCTGTTTAAAATCACATTTGAAGCGCACACCCCAAGGATCCTGGGAAATGTAGTTTGCTCAGAGTGCGGGGGAACGGTAAGAGATAAACTGCAGTTCCCCGGACTCTCTCTCTCTGTGTGTGTTTGTGTGTGCTTTGAACATATTTCAAGGAATGGTGTGTGTCCACAGCTAACAATCCCCAGCTGTGTTGATCTGAAGTAGGTTTTTCCTCCCCAGTGATTTGGAAAACGAATATCCAGCCTTGCCCACGGAAATCAAAAGCTTCGGCTAAAGAGCCAGAACATCTGAAGGGGAAAGATAATTCAGATTCTTCCCCCCCCCCCTCCTGGCTGTACGTTTTTGATGACTCTGAGACTTCGTTTTCCAATCCTTCGCCCGAGTCTTCAGAATGAAAGGAGCGTTTTGCAGATACACCCCCCACCCTACCCGAAAAGAGAGTTGCGGCACTGAAAACGGCACAGGGGAAAATTTCAAAGGGCTTTTGAGGCTTGCAGAGTTCAGTCACAAGTCAGTCAGGCAGCTAGAAGGTAAAAGGTTTCGACATCATCCTTCCCCCTCCTCCCCCATTTGGCTGCACAAAGTCCTTCGCACAGTGTGTCGTTGACCAGTGGAACTCCCTCCCACAGGAGGCGGCCACGGCTACCAACTTGGATGGCTTTAAAAAAGAGAGAGGAACGGACAAATTTAGGAAGGAGGAGAGAGCTAACCATGGGTATGGTCTGCCTCCATGTCAGAAATTATATCACACAGAAAATGGGGTTACTGTGGCTCAGGCAGGCCAAGGTGTGTTATTCCTGAATATTTAGCAAGTTTCACATAGTTCCAGACACTGTTCACTAATGACCCAAAGGGTGCTCATCAATGGCTCCTCTTCATCCTGGAGAGAAGTGACTAGTGGGGTGCCACAGGGTTCTGTCTTGGGCCCAGTCTTATTCAACATCTTCATCAATGACTTGGATGATGGGCTTGAGGGCATCCTGATCAAGTTTGCAGATGACACCAAATTGGGAGGGGTGGCTAATACCCCAGAGGACAGGATCACACTTCAAAATGACCTGAACAGATTAGAGAATTGGGCCAAAGCAAACAAGATGAATTTGAACAGGGAGAAATGTAAAGTACTACACTTGGGCAAAAAAAAATGGAAGGCACAAATACAGGATGGGTGACACCTGGCTTGAGAGCAGTACATGTGAAAAGGATCTAGGAGTCTTGGTAGACCATAAACTTGACATGAGTCAACAGTGTGATGCAGCAGCTAAAAAAGCCAATGCAGTTCTGGGCTGCATCAATAGGAGTATAGCATCTAGATCAAGGGAAGTAATAGTACCACCGCTCTGGTCAGACCTCACCTGGAATACTGTGTCCAGTTCTGGGCACCACAGTTCAAGAAGGATACTGACAAGCTGGAACGTGTCCAGAGGAGGGCAACCAAAATGGTCCAAGGCCTGGAAACGATGCCTTATGAGGAACGGCTTAGGGAGCTGGGTATGTTTAGCCTGGAGAAGAGAAGGTTAAGGGGTGATATGATAGCCATGTTCAAATATATCAAAGGATGTCATCTAGAGGAGGGTGAAAGGTTGTTTTCTGCTGCTCCAGAGAAGCGGACACGGAGCAATGGATTCAAACTCCAAGAAAGGAGATTCCACCTAAACATTAGGAAGAACTTCCTGACAGTGAGAGCTGTTGGACAGTGGAATTTGCTGCCAAGGAGTGTGGTGGAGTCTCCTTCTTTGGAGGTCTTGAAGCGGAGGCTTGACAGCCGCCTGTCAGGAATGCTTTGATGGTGTTTCCTGCTTGGCAGGGGGTTGGACTGGATGGCCCTTGGAGTCTCTTCCAACTCTAGGATTCTATGATTCACACAAAACATTCGCATTCGATAAGACCATCGGGATGCCTGTCAGACATCCCTCAGCGCAGAGCATCTGGGCAAACGAGGACAATTAATACAAAGGAGGGTCATAGATATAGGAGAGGAATTCCTTCAGGAACTTCCCCGGTTGCTATCTGCCTACCTGTTCTCAGGTAAGGTGGGTTAAGGAAATATTGAGAGTCTTTAGGACAGCCGAGATGGTCTTCGGATTGCTCTCCTGTGCTATTTTAGACTTGTGGGTCATATATTTACGTATGTGTGTTTAAAACATTTATTCTATATTTGAGACATCAGAATTCCTGTAACAGAAGGAAATGTGGACTTGCAGGGGGTTGAGCTAAATGACCCCTGGGTGACCTACCAATTCTACGGTTCCATGATTCTTTGTCTTCACCCACTGCAGGCCAGTTGGCGTAAAGGGCGATCGGGAGGTTTAGCATGGCGTTTCAATGCCAAAGGGCGCCCGATTTGGGTTGAATATTAGTTCGGCGTTTTTGCGTGCACCGTTTCGGTTCAATAACAAACCTTCAAGGACTGGTCTTCTTCCCCTTTGGCCTGGAGACTTGAAGCCCCCCCCCCCAAGAAACTGGCTCTCTCCCAGACAGTGAATGGTTAACCTGAAACATGAGGCCACTTACAGGTAGGTAGCCGTGTTGGTCTGCCATAGTAAAAATAAAATAAAAAATAAAAAATTTCCTTCCGGTAGCACCTTAGAGACCAACCAAGTTTGTTCTTGGTATGAGCTTTCGTGTGCACGCACACTTCTTCAGATTCTGGCGGTTTGGTGACTGACTGAGAGGGAAAACCACTCTGCACATGCTCCGGAGACAACCGCTCTTTATTTTTAAGCAGAAATTGGGTGGCACCGAGGAACGGCATTGTAAATCATCAAATTGCAGAATTCTAGAGTAGGCCAACCCTCTGCAATGCAGGAATATTTTGCCCTGGTTAATCTCCCTCCTATAGTGGATTTTCTCCAAATTGCCACTCCGGCTGCGGCACAGCTTTTTAACTTTATTGGCCCACAAAAGCAGAGTCCCGCAGGTCTATAAATTTACACAGGCTTATACAGAGGCATTCCCCTTCCCCTTGGCTTCACGCATGCGTGGAAATTAAATCCTGTAACAACCAGCTAGCTAATCCTGATCAGAAGAGACCAGAGATGGGAAGAAAATAAAGTCCCGACCAGAGAAGAATGGCAGATTAAGTCGATGGATTATGCAGAGGTGGCAAAAAACAACGACGACTGAAAGAATCAGAAATCTGGAAAGCCAAAATTTTAATAAGGAAGGGGGGGGTGAATTTATAATTTATCTGGGGAAAAAAACATTGTAAACAGTTAAAACCGTTAGTAGGAGTGGAATAACACTTGGTGACATTTGGATTATAATGGAGTTGTAAAAGATTTGGATTATTATAATAAACGATGCAGGGAGGAAATAGCTAACATTAGGACCCACAAAGGAGAGGAGGGAAGTTCAGGAGATTCTTTGGAATCTTGTTTTTATGATCTATGTTGGATATGCGATTGTAAAATCTTAATTTGAAAAACCATATTATTATTATTATTATTATTGGGCAAAAGCAGTATCAAAGGCAAGAACAAGGCCACAGATTCATCCATTGGCTCTCAGAAAATTTCTACATGCTTCTTCTCAGACTAATTTTTTTTTTTACAACAACCCTGCAGGGGGTTGGGCTAGATGGCCCTTGAGGGTCCCTCCTGTGATTCTAGGACTCTTATCCTCTTGCCCAAACTCCTCCTTCACACTCGCTTTCACTGCCTATGCATCGTGGGCTATCCGCCCCCCCGAACCCCAAAACATGCCCCCTCCAGGGGACTGGGAGTGGAGGGTGGGATTCGAACCCTGGCCTCTAGAATCTGCTCTCAGCTGCCAGCCTCCTCAGCTCCTCGTTGGGGAAACGCAGGAGGTGCCATCCGTCCTTGTCGGTCAGGTTTTCGCCTCCCCTCCTCCTCATGAAGCTCAGGACGTCCGCTTTCTGGGAGGAAACGTGCATTCGGAGTTGGCTGAACCCTTGGCGCCAAGCAGCCTGAGGTGGCGGGGAGGAGGGGGAAAAGAGAGTCATGCACGGAAATTGCAGGGGGGCTGGACTGGATGCCCTTTGGGGGTCCCTCCCAACTCTGCCATTCTGCGAAATTCAGAGCTGTCGCCAACCAGGAACGTCAGCGAACAGCCATGACTGTCCACAGCTGCCAGGGATTCTTCAGCTGCGATTCCTGCATTGCAGAGGGTTGGACTAGATGTGCTTTGGGGGTCCCTTCCGACTCCACAGCCCTGTGAGTCTATATCCATTCATTTCAAAAGTTAGCAGAGTACCACCCTCAGTTTTCCTCCACCAACAACACCAGGACCTGGGACTCAGCTGTCTAGCTGCAAACGTAACGTTTTAAGTGCATTATACAAATGGGACACTAGATGGCGCTGGAGAGCTAATGGCAAATTGCATATAATTTTTCAAACGGTTTTTGAAAAAAGCATTTTCACAGGGTGTTTTTAAAAAATATGTGTGTGTGTGTGTGTAGATTCACTCCTGATGTCAGTCATAGCTGGCCCAGGTGCTGGGCGAAAGAATTCATTTACACCCCGCCATTTCCCCCCCCCCCCAGGAACTCAAGGCGACATACATTTAATTCCCCACAGCAACCCTGCGAGGTAGGGTAGGCCGAGAGAAAGTGACTGGAGGCCCGAGGTCACAGCCAGGGAGCTTCATGGCCGCCGAGTGGGGATTTGAACCCAGGTCCTCGTCCGATGCGCCAGCCAGAGGCTCTCAGTGAAATCACAAGGCATGGCTAACTCTGTTTGAGTTGGCAAAAGCTGAATTCAGCCCTCGGATTTCCTCTGGCAGCACCAGGTCTCTGGTGCCAGGAATTGCCGGCTCGGGTATTGGGCGAAAGGGACACATGGCCTTCTCCAAATGGCATGATAAGGAAAGGGGTCTCATAACCCTCCACGGCTGAGGGGCTTATTCAGGGTGCAGGAACCCGTTTGAGAGCCAGTGCGATGAAGAAGTGGTCAGTGTGTCGGAGAGGCCAGGGTTCGAATCCTCACTCGCCCGTGAAGCTCCCTGGATGGCTTTGGGTCGTCGCTGCCTGTCAGCCTGGCCTACCTCACAGGGGTGTTGTGTAGATTAATTCTGGGGGGCGGGGAGGACAACCGCATCCGCTACCTTGAGCTCCTTGGAGAAAGATATTGTGGGATATTAAGGCAATAAGAGTAATCATAAACCCTCGGGTGCCCAGGTAATGTGTGAACCCACATGGGGCAAAACCAGAGGGCTTCAACTCCCCAAAAGAAAGAGAGGGGGGTGTTTTAGGCCCCCCGCACTCGCATCCCGTCACGTCTCAGGGAGACACCCGAGCAGAGGAGCTCTTGTGACCAGGGTTTGCTACAGGCAGGACAGGCGTTTGTCTGAACGGAGCCAAAGAAGCGCCCCGGGGTCTCAGGGGTGCAACGACTCACCTCAGCCGTCTGCTCCACCAGCGCCTTCCCGATCTGCCTCCCTGTGCGGAAGGACAACCAGAGGAAGCGTGTTAGGGTACGAGGCTCAGGCTGCGATTCCTACATGGCAAAAGAGGGTTGGGCTGGATGACCTCTGGGGTTCCCTTCCAACTCGACATCTCTAGGATTCCGTGGTAAACTGAGCAGGGGAAAGGTGGGCTATCCCCACCCTGAGGCGGCTGCATTGATACCAGTTATATCCGTCGCTTCTCTCTGAAGATAGAACCCGAGGCGGCAACAGTTTGGTGGTGCTGGCAGGGGTCCCAAGCTGCTCTCTCATCTGAGCTCTGGCCAAACCTGCTCAGCTCCGGACATTTTGGAACCCTGGACCACCATTAAGCACAAACAGGGCTTCTTCAAAAGCAGCTGATGCACCCTTGATCGGGAATAAAGGGGTGCGGCACCAGCGCACGTTGAATTTTTCAACCTTCAAATTTGAAATATTACAGGGGTGCCAAGAACTTGTGACATGACTTGGGAATCCCAAAGATATTTTGGTTAGATTGCTGTAATTTGGTTTTGCTTGGCAAGTAAACAGGTGCAATATTGCACAGAAATCGTTAAAAAGGGATTGCCAAGTACTTGCAGTTGTGGTTGCTGCTGCTGCTGCTAATTATTATTATTATTATTATTATTATTATTATTATTATTATTATTATTATTATTATTTTATTACAGAAGTTGGATGGCCATCTGTGGTGGATGCTTTAGCTGAGATTCCTGCATTTCAGCGGGGTTGGACTAGATGACCCACAGGGTCCCTCCTAACTCTACAATTCTATGATTCTATGATTTGGCATTACGTGACATTTCCAGGAGGTGAAATTAAAATTCTTCTGGTTTGCAGAAAGCAGGTCGTGTGCTCCTTCGTCGAACGCAGAGATCAATGTTGTCCGATCCAAAAGGGTTGAATTTCTCACAGTCAAAAACATATTTTTAAGACCGCTCCCCCATCACTAAAATTGGAAAAGAAAAAAACTTTCGCCCCCGCCCCCTAAAATAACACGTCCTCGTGTGGCATGGCTACCTGCAATGCTTCTGAATGCCAGTTGCTGGAAACCACAGAAGGGCACAGTGCTGCTCTCGCGTTCGAATCCTGCCGCTTGCGGAGTTCCCAAAGAGATTGGCCGCCGTGAGAACAGGATTCGACCACTAGCTAGCCCAGCCAGGGGTGTGTCCCCCCCCCCATCCGTACCTCTAAATTCCGGCATGACGTACAGATTGTCCACATAGATGTTCTTCCCTCTCCAGATGTTATAGGTGTACGAGTAGAGGGTGTACCCGATAATTGTGTGTCCTGCGCGTGGAGAGAGAATAACGTTACCCAGGAGCTCAGCCTTGCTGGCATTTCCAGCCCGCCCACTTGCGCCTCTCATTTGCAGCAGCAGCAGCTTCTCCCTGCAAGCGGGATCGTGTCCCTCGGAAGATGGGAGCCTCTTGGGATCATTACCTTCCTTGCTTTTCTCCTCGGGGGGGACTTCAGCCACAAGGCACTCGTAGCGGGCCTGCTCCCCAAACCCCGCTTTCTTCAGCTCTGGGGAGGAAGCGGGGGAAGAAAGGGGCAGTAAAGCCTTTGAACAATAAAACCGCCTCTTGGCACCCCCTGTAGGTAATCCCACGACCACCCCCGGGGGCACAACCACCCCTGTAAAAGGGAAAAGGTGAAGGACCTCACCCCCCCGGGCGGTTAAGTCCAATCAAAGGAGACTCTGGGTTTGCGGCGCTCATCTCGCTTTTCAGGCCAAGGGAGCCGGCGTTTGTCCGCAGACAGCTTTCCGGGTCATGGACTAAACCGCTTCTGGCGCAACGGGACACCGTGATGGAAACCAGAACGCACGGAAACGCCATTTACCTTCCCGCTGCAGCGGTACTTACAGAAGAAACTCGAAAAATCAGAATATCGTGGAAAAGTCCATTTATGTAAGCAATTATTTTCATTAGCTTCTCGAGTTTAATATATGAGATAGCTCCGAGACCAGAGGGAGGAGAAGGTGGAAGAAGATTGGAAGAAACATCGTGAAAAATTTGAAACATCGTGAAAAATTGGACATTTGAAGTGAAATTAGAGAATACAATAGGTGATAGCTATGTAATGTTAGATTAGAATAGAAAATAAGAAGCTAAGATTTTGTTGTTTGTACTAGAAGTTATGAGTATATAAATAAGCTTATAGAGATAAGATAAGATGATATTTGAAGATGAAGAATTATGGTGAATGATTGTAAAGTAGTTACAAAGTTACTAAAGTAAATTAGAACTGAACGCAGAAGAGCGGACAGGGGAAGTCCCCTGAAGAAGATTTAAAATAAGATTAAAATAATTGATTAGGTGTTTTTTGTATTTTTTATATTTTTTCTTCTTTTGTATTTGTATGTTTGTATTTTTTTTTTACTTGTTTGTTATTCTTTTATGGAAAATTAATAAATTCTTATAAAAAATAATAATAATATATGAGATAGACTCATGACATGCAAAGCAAGATACGTCAAGCCTTTGCTTGTTATAATTGGGATGATTATGGTGTACAGCTGATGAGAACCCCAAAGTTGAGATTGTGAATTTGGGGTTTTCATCAGCTGTACGCCATAATCATCACAACTATAACAAGCAAAGGCTTGACGTATCTCACTTTGCATGTCATGAGTCTATCTCATCTATTAGTTTCACCTTTTAAGTTGAATTACTGAAAGAAATGAACCTTTCCACGATATTCTAATTTTTCGAGTTCCACCTGGATTGATCAACTTGCACTTTGACGTGCTTTCGAACTGCTAAGTCGGCAGGAGCAGGGACCGAGCAACGGGATTTCACTCCGTCGCGGGGATTCGAACCGCCGACCTTCCGATCGGCAAGCCCAAGAGGCACGGTGGTTTAGACCACAGCACCACCTGAGTCCCAAACCAACCCTGCAGGGAGCCACTAATCTACATGCACACAGGAGCCCCTTCCTTACCTTCGACGTTGGTCCTGAGCAAGCCCAAAGGGACGTTGTAAATGCCCGCAATCTCCTGCGCAGAGGGAGAGAGAGAGAGAGAGAGAGAGAGAGAATTGGGAGCAAAGGCTCTGGTTTGCAGCCGCCTCGAGACTCCTTAGTTCCCCCCTTTCACCCAGGGATCCCTGTGATGAATCGTGCACACAAGAACAGTCAGGATCAGGCCCAGGGCCGGATTTGGGTTTGATGATGCCCTAAGCTACTGAAGCTAATGGGGCCCTTTAGATGTCCAGCTGTCCTTTGTCAACAACAAATTGTCGCTGTTTTTTGTGTTGAATATGCTCATATATGGTCATTGATGGACCTCATAGGTAGCCAAAGCCATTTCCACAAAATAACAAAACATGGATTTTATCAACATGGATTTTATCAAAGTAATTGTTGAACTGAAATACAATTAAGAAGAAGTATATTAATAGTGAAATAATGATTAAGCTCTAACTTAAAATGATTTTTAAAAATTCATAACAAACTTAATAATGCAAACACATTGGCATTTGGCAATAACAAAAGTTCCTATAGAAACACAATTTACAAAGACTCATAATTTATTTGTGGGGGGGCAAGAGAGTGGGGCTCTAATCTATAGCTTGTTTAGCTTATATATATATAATTTTATTGCATGGTTTTAATTAACAAAACAAGATTACACAATAAGATTACAAACTTCCAGCCATTAATCAAATCATTTTCAAAAACAAAAATAAATGTGATTACATACAAACGTATTTGGTTGTCTGTGTTTTGATTTCACTATTTTGTATATAATACAATCATTACAAAAAATAAGTAAATAACAAATAACAAAAGGAAAATAATAATGATAATAATGATGATAATAATATTGATAATATTCTATTTGTTCTTCCCCCACTTTACCTCTACTTCCTGTCAACTCCCTTTGCATCAGCTTATGTTAACTTGAATGTTTACAACACAATAAAATATCTTGTACCTACTATCCAGTACATCCTAGGTAAAGTTATACCTTCACTTTCTTTTCACCTCCTTATTCCCGTTACCTTTATTCCTCAAAAGCTGGCATGGCGACAAAGCTTTTGTTGTGTTTTAACACATATAGACATCCCATTTCCCAATGAATTTTTGCTTTGAATTTCCTCTTATATTATTTGTAAGAAAAGCCATTTCGGCGAATTCTTGTATTTTACATTGCCAATCTAAGATTTTTGGCACATCCTTGTCTTTCCATCCTTTTGCCACTACTATTTGAGCCGCTGCCAATGCATATAATAATACCTCTCTTATTTTATTTGGTATTTATTTATCAACCATACTCAATAGAAACGTCAAGCATCGCTTGTTTAGCTTATATGTCAATCCGGCACTGGCAAGCCAACAGCCCATCTAGTTCAGCATCCGGAACAGAAATTTTGGCCCCCGAGGCGAACCACAAAATGGTATCTCCTTCCCCTCCAGGGAAGAATTTGCGAATGAAGATATACAGTACATCAAGGGGGAATAAAGATCTGCCGCAGAATCATTTATTTCTACAGTTGAAAGGTTCCCTGAGGGTCATGATGTATTCCAACCCCAGGAAGGTGGCAGAGCAGAGGTTGGCTAGTCTGGGATTCTTTAGCTGCAATCGATTTGGTCATTGCTCGGGGTTGGGCTAGATGACCCTTGGGGAACCCTTCCAACTCTGACTGTTCCGTGCCTCTCATCGCGTTCCTCACCTTCACCAGCCGCATGATGTCCTTCATGTCCTTGGGGCCGCAGGGGCGGATGGCGAAACTCATGGCTCCAGATTCTCCCGGGTTAGTCGCTCCGTAGAAAGGACTGCTGCGTATGCATCTGGGGTGTGTTGGAAAGCTGGGAGGGTGGGAATCTGCTTGATTCCTCGACTCAGGTGGGGGGTGGGAGGGGCTTCTCGGTGCCTTGCAGGGAGAAAGTCCCAAGGTCAATCCATCAAGCCTCCTAGATCTCAGCCAGGAGAAGATGGGAACATGAAATCTCTCCAGGGTCATGCTGCCGGCCAGAGTTTTCGAGAAGGCCTCACTCTGGAGGAACAGAGTCAAGAAGAAAATCTGCCCAGCAGGAAATTCCAGAGAAGAGGCTGTCCCCTGACATGTAGTCGAAATATATATATATATTTAAAAAACTGGACATTTTTTTTTAAAAATTATATATTTCGACTGCATCAGACCAACCTAGCTGAATCTAGAACCCTGAAATGTAGGATAAGGAGATCCCAGCAAACTGCAATGTTAAAACCAGGAATTGGGAGGGGCAATTAAACGACTCCCCCCAAATCCCAAGTCCCCACCACAGCCTCGAACTAAGGCCAGGACAAAGACCGTTTACACAAGCGCCATACATACATACATACATACATACATACATACATACATATTGTACTACCAGTCTTACTTGTGAAACATGGACCACTTATAAAAGCCATCTCCAACTCCTCGAAAGATTCCATCAACGGTGTCTCTGAAAATTTTTACACATCACTTGGGAAGACAGGAGGACTAATGCCAGGGTACTGAAAGAAGCAAAGATCCCCAGTGTCGAAGCAATGATAATTCATTTTTTTAAAAATAATATATTGTAAGTAGACTTCCTCCTGTCTCCTCTTCCCGCATTCCTTGTCTATCATCTTTAGTAATTTCTAAACATCTTACCAAATCTTATTTACTATAAAACTTACCTAAATATTTAATCTTAACTATTTTTCTTAACTCACATTCCTCTATCTTAAACACTTAACCTTACTCTAAATCTACAGTCTAGCCTTCCTTCCTAGTTATACCTAATTATCAATCATACAATAATTTTTTTAATACAATTTCTTTTACATATCACTTGGGAAGACAGGCAAACTAATACCAGAGTACTGGAAGAAGCAAAGATCACCAGTGTTGAAGCAATGATTCTTCAACATCCGCTTCGTTGGACTGGTCATGTTGTGCGGATGCCTGATGGTCGTCTTCCAAAGCGACTACTCTATTCCGAATTTAAAAATGGAAAGCGTAATGCTGGTGGTCAACAAAAGAGGTTTAAAGACTGTCTCAAGGCAAAACTTAAAAAATGTAGTATAAACACCGACAACTGGGAAACACTGGCCTGCGACCGCTCCAGTTGGACAACAGCTTTTACCAAAGGTGTCGTGGGCTTTGAAGACACTCGAACTCAGGACGCAAGGGAGAAACGTGCTAAGAGGAAGGCACGCCTGGCAAACCCTCACCGTGATTGACTCCTGCCCGGAAACCTATGTCCCCACTGTGGAAGGACGTGTGGGTCCAGAATTGGCCTCCAGTCACTTACGGACTCACTGTTAAGACCGTGTTCATGGAAGACAATCTTACTCGGCTACGAGGGGTCACCAGAGAAGAAGATAGATATACATGCACAACATCAAAGAGGATGAGAAAAGCAGTCTATAAAATTGTAGCAATAAGCGGGTACCAGGCATCGTGCTGTTTCCTCCGACTATCCAATGTAGAAAACTGTAGAAACTTATTTGATTACTTGATGGTGGGTTGAATCCTGATACTTTCAAAGGAGAAGCCGCAGGAAAGCCTTGCAGCTAGGGGAATGTGTAAATACTTTTATTGTTCTTTAGGGAAGAGGGTAGTTAAAAGGAACGATAGACAGGGGTGGGTGACAGTTCCGTGTTAGGATTCGAACACAAGACCCGACACTCTCCCATCCTGCGGTTTCCAGCAACTGGCATTCAGAAGCACCACTGCCCTCAACCATGGAGGCAGAGCTTAGCCATCAATAGCCCTCCTCCGCACCAGGTCTGTTTCTAAAGCCATCAAGGTTGGTGAACATCGCTGCCTCCAGTGGCAGGGAGTTCCACAGTTTAACCATGCACAAACAAGGCCTTTTCCATCCCAAATCTTCCAACAACCAACTTCGTGCAATGTTCAAGAATGCTAGTGTTAAGAGAGGGGGAAGAAAACTTTTCTATATCCATTTTCTCCATGATTTTATAAGATCCTACCATGCAGTTTCCTGCCTCCGGCTGAATCGGGCCCCTCTTGCCGGCTGGCCATTTCCTCCCTCCCTGCGCAGGCACCGGGGATGCTTGGAAACCCGGGTCCCGAGGTTGTGTGCAAACACAAGCCTTCTGATTCAGCTGGTGTGCCGTACACAGACTCTGTATTAGTTGAGCAAATATGCTCATCATCGCAGAACTGGATGAATTTGGATTCAGGAAACGTCTGGCCCCGATTTGATCATGTCGCCCGCGTGACAAGTTGCCAATCATCCACTTTCGGAGCAACAACAGGAGAATTGCCAATGCAGACCGGCATTCTTTTTTTGTGGCTGCGGAGAATTATTGCCGTCTGCTCACCCAAACTGACCGCCTGTGCGGGAGATCGAGCCCCTGGGAATTGTAGTTTGTTCAGGGTGCTGTGAATTGTAGGTCGGGTGGGGGGAATTCCCAGGGTTCTTTGGGGAGAGGTACTGTGCTTGAAATGTGCATTTGATCTGTTTTAAATGTCTGCAGGCGGATACACCCATCGTGTTTCCTTCAATCTCATTTTCTGCCATTTTGAGCCATCGGATCGGGTCCCACCCTCCGGAGCAGGAGGAAACAAGCTTGCTCCATCTTCCATGGGACAACCCATTAGATATTTGAAGGTGGCTATCCTATCCCATCTCAGGGTGGATCTACACACAGGGGAAAAGCCACTATAAATAAGTCAGAAATTAAACCGTTATAGTAATAATAATAATAATAATAATAATAATAATAATAATAATAAACCAACCGCTATGGAAAATCGCAAATAAAATTTCTTTGCTCCCCAGCGCCATCTGGTGTTGCATGTTTATAATGCATTCAAAATGATGTGGTGTTTTTTTTTTCTAATGTAGATGAGTCTCCTCTTCCCCAGGCTAAACATCCCCAACTCCATCTTGTCCACCCTCCTCTGCTCACCTTACAGCGATTGTGAGGAGGAATCTAAACGTGGAGCTTAAATGGCGAAGGGAGCTGGGTTCGAGTTAAAGATTAGCGAAGGGGGAGGAATGCCATCTCCATTTAGTTAAAGAATAAACTGCGCTGGGAGCTTATGAGAGTGACTTGGAGGGCAAAGTTTGCGGGAGGGACTTGAGGGAAAGGGTTCAAGAAATGGGAGGCAAAGTTTACGTTACAATGGCTGCCGGGGAAATTTCCTCTTCCTGCCAATCCAAGAGTTGGAGGGCCGGATTCTGGCTACTCGGTGAAGAATCATAGGCTCCGTTCCAATTCTACAATCCTATGATTCTCTGGCCTCAGAAGGTGGTGGGCCGTCCATCAATTAAAAAAAAACCAACAGAGGTTGGATGGCCGCCTGCCAGGGATTCTTGAGCCGCCATTCCCACACTGCAGGGGGTTGGACTGGATGACCCCTGGGGGTCCCCTACTAGCTCGGCAATTCTATGATTCTGTGATATAGGGAAGTTATACAGAAAAGTTTTAAATGTTTGATGTTTTATTGTGTTGTTAATATTTTGTTGGGAGCTGCCCGGAGTGGCTGGCCCAACCCAATCAGATGGGCAGCATAGAATTATTATTATTATTATTATTGTTGTTGTTGTTGTTGTTGTTATTATTATTATTATTATTATTATTATTATTATTATTATTATTGATTTTTCTGGGGGTACGCATACCCCTAAACATTTTGTGAATCTAAGCTTGGCCTCATTGGGGGGCAGTATTTCAATATTAGTAAAATGAGAGTACCCCTAAACTTTTTAGAAAAAAAGCACTGATATAGAATCATAGAATCCTAGAGTTGGAAGAGACCCCAAGGGCCATCCAGTCCAACCCCCTGCCAAGCAGGAAACACCATCAAAACATTCCTGACAGGCGGCTGTCAAGCCTCCGCTTCAAGACCTCCAAAGAAGGAGACTCCACCACACTCCTTGGCAGCAAATTCCACTGCCGAACAGCTCTTACTGTCAGGAAGTTCTTCCTAATGTTTAGGTGGAATCTTCTTTCTTGTAGTTTGAATCCATTGCCCCGTATCATATTATTCTTTATTATTATTATTATTATTATTATTATTATTATTATTATTATTATTATTATTATTATTATTATATGCTGTGAGCCAATCTGGGCACAAGCATGTGGGAAAGAGGTGTCCACATGGACAGATGGTGAAGGCGGAAGAGAAAGTCACTCTGCACATGCTCTGAAAACACCTCTCCTTTATTATTTCTTTGACACAGATATCATTTGTGGGGAATCCTGGCTTTGTCAACAGGTTTCCCAGCCGCACCTGGGAGGAACCTTAAACCGCTTCCCTCTCGCAAGGGATCCTTCCGTTTCCTCCAAAGCTGCAAATCTTGCCAGCCTAGAATTTGCTCCGAGACGCCATTCCTCGCAGGACGGGGCTATGAATGCGAAAGAGGTCCCAGCCCTCCTTGGAACTGAGGTCTTCGCCTCCGTGGCGCAGAAGGAACCCGATGATGTCGTCCTCTTTCGAGGCGTGCATTTGCAACTGGGTGCACCCCTGCCTCCAAGCGCCCTGGGGGATATAAGAGGCAGAAATTCAGTCTTGGAAGAGTTTAGCGGCAATGGCAGTTCCTGAAGATTGGCCTGGAGGGAAGGGTTGGTATTTTTTAAAAAGCCGGGAATCCAAACCAGCCTCAGCCTTGCATCTAAGTTGCAGTGTTAATTGTGGACTGCCCAGCAGGGTTTGGGATGCAGGTGGCGCTGTGGGTTAAACCACAGAGCCTAGGGCTTGCCGATCAGAAGGTCGGCGGTTCGAATCCCCGCAACAGGGTGAGCTCCCGTTGCTCGGTCCCTTCTCCTGCCCACCTAGCAGTTCGAAAGCACATCAAAGTGCAAGTAGATAAATAGGTACCACTCCGGCGGGAAGGTAAACGGCGTTTCCGTGCGCTGCTCTGGTCCGCCAGAAGCGGCTTTCTCATGCCGGCCACATGACCCGGAAGCTGTACGCCGGCTCCCTTGGCCAGTAAAGCAAGATGAGCGCCGCAACCCCAGAGTCGTCAGCCTGACCCAGGGCTGGACTCCCCTCGGCTTCATATGCGCATTGCCAATTCCTTTTCCTGCAGGGAAAGAAAGCGGCCAAGATGAGCATGTTATGATAGGACATTTGCAAATATATTACGGGGTTTTGGAGGGGTCAGTGTAGATCAGGCATAGGCAAACTCTGGCCCTCCAGATGTTTTGGGACTACAACTCCCATCATCCCTGGCTAACAGGACCAGTGGTCAGGGATGATGGGAATTGTAGTCCCAAACATCTGGAGGGCCAGAGTTTGCTTATTCGTGGTCTAGATGATACCCGGGGACCCCTTTCAAAGCAGCGGTCCTGTGGCTGTGAGGTTCCACTTTGAAAAACCTCCAACAAAGGAAAGAGCCCACCACTTTCTGAGGTGGGGTTGGAAGGGGACTACCAAGGCTCATTTAGTCTGACCCCCTCCAATGCTGGGATCACAGCTAAAGAACCCCTGACAGATGGCCATCCGACATCTGCTTGAACCCCTCCCCCAAACAAAGGAGAGCCTGCCACCTACTGAATTAGTCCGTTCCACTGCTCTTACCATCAGAAAGTACTTCCTAAAATTTAGGCGGAATCTCCTTTTGTTGACACTTGAAGCCATGGGTTCGAGTCCTACCCTCCGGAGAAGGAGGAAACAAGCTTGCTCCTCCATCTTCCATGGGGGCAGCCCTCCAGAAATTTGAAGACAACTACGGTATCGCATCTCCTCTCACTCTCCTCTTTTTCCAGCCTAAACGTACCCAACTCCTTCAACTCTTCCTCATCAGGCTTGGCTTCCAGACCTTTGATCCCCTTGGTTGCCCTGCTCTGAAAATTCCCCAGTTTTCCAATATCCTTAAATTGCGGTGCCCAGAACTGGACACGGGACTCCAGGCGTGGTGTGACCAAGGCAGAATTTAGTGAGACTATGACTTCCCTTAATCGGGACACAAGACTTTTGTTGAAGCAGCCGAGAATCGCATTCGCCTTTTTCGCTGCTGCATCACACTGCTGGCTGGTGCTTGAGCTTGTGCCCTGCTGAGTCCTTTTCAGAGGAGCTGTTCATACCTTGGAAGAGGAGACAGATTCCTTCGCAAGCCTCCGCCCCCCCCCCCCGAAAAAAAGATGCCCCTTCGCATCCATACCTCTAAATTCTGGCATGATGTAGAGATTGTCCACATAGGCTTTCCTCCCTCCCTATGTGTTATAGGTGTACGAAAACAGGGTGTACCCAGCAAGACTGCGACCTGGGGGGGGGGGAGCAGAAACCCACAATGCAAACTGGGGGGTGAATGCGTAAGAACACACCAAGCTCAGTATTGGCCATAATTCCTGGCAGCAATGCATCTCCAGGGTTTCAGGTCCCAAGAACGTAGGAATCAGGCCAACGGGAGACCCATCTGATCCAGTATCCTGTTCTCACAGTGGCCGACCAGATGCCCCAAGAAACCCTCCTACATTCTGCATGGACTGGTTGCATGGCAACATGCGCAAATGGCTTGAGATACCTATGAGGTCCATAAATTACCATATAGCATATATTCAACACACACAAAAACAGCGACAATTTGTTGTTGACAAAGGACAGCTGGACATATAAAGGGCCCCGTTACCTTCAGTAGCTCCGGGCCTCATCAAACTTAAATCTGGCCTTGGGGAGGATGCATACCCCGAAACATTTTGTGAATCTTTGTACTTTTCTCCATTTACTGTATTTATTTCCCCAGATTTGAACTATAAAATGGTGGTTTTCTCGAGTCAAAATGAGAGCACCCCAAAACATTTTTTTTTTAGAAACAAAAAAGCACTGGATGCCGCGCTCCTGATCGAAACCATCGCGAAGTCGAACTCTCCACCCTGATCCAGCGGGTTGGGCTGGATGACCTTTTGGTGTCCCTTCCAAGCCTACAATCCTAGGATCCATTCATTGGTCGCAACCAATGGCAATAAAACGCCCGGCACGTTTGCAAAGTTCAGCAGGGATCGGTGTGGTTTCAAACTGGATGGGTGACCGCGCTTGGAGAGCAGGGGGTTGGACTGGATGTCCTTTGGGGTTCCCTTCCAATTCGAGGATTCGCTGAGTTCTCCGGCCAGCTCCCCGGCGCGCTCCTCCCCTTTCCACCCTCCCTCTTCCCTGGAGCATCCTGGGAAATGTAGTCCTCCGAGCCAGGAGAAAACTTCCGTATCTCCAGCTGGGGACCTGCGATGGCCGCTCCGGCAGCCGTGGACCGAGACCCCGCCGTGTCAATCCGGCCCTCCCGAGCCGAGGACTGCGCGGAGATCATGCGCATGATCCGGGTAGGCCCTTTCCCACGAGCAGGCAGGCATTCGAGCGGTGCAGCTGCGCCCTGTTGAACTGCTGCACCTGTTGAGTGTCCGCCTAGCCCCACCACTGAGCTCTCTGCAGCCCGAATAGCAAAAAAGAGCTTTATTGGTTATTGAGCCTTCATCCTGATTTGCATGCAGGCAGGGTGGATAAAAATAAATGTTTGCTTTTTTTATTAAAAAAAAATCAAATTAAAAAAATCGGATTTTTAAAAATTTATTTAAATCGGATTTTTAAAATAAAATGCTTTTGGAGGAAAAATCTTTCTATAGATAGTTTTCTGTTTAAGTTACATTATAGTCCAAAGGCTATTCATCAGGAAATGAGGATTTGTTTTTAAGTTTTCCATGTGTGCTAAAACTCAGTGTAAGTTGTTCTTGTTGTTTTTTAATTGTTTAACCACATCAGTTAACAAACGTGGATCCATATGCTATAATGCTATTGTTTTAGTTAAATGAAATGTTTAAATTGTTATTAAGGAAATGATTGTTTTTCTCCTTCCAGTAAAGTACAGCGGAAAAGTTGTCCAAATATAAACAGTTAACTTGTTAAACCTCACAATAATTTCATCATTATCGGCCTGTGTATTTCTAATAGTATAACCAAATCAGTAATTTTTGATACAACGGTAAAAACTACTCTCGAAATTTATTATTCCAAAAATGAAACCTTCATTTGGTTGCAAATATTAAGATTATACCAGCAAGAACGAGTCTTTCTGTAAAAAAAAAAAGATTTAAATCAAGTCTAACTGACTAGTGATTTAAATCGATTTAAATATAGTGATTAAATCAAATCCCACCCTGCATGCGGGGATTATTATTTAATTCAATGGACCTATTGCATTCATATCCCACCGTTTCCCCCTCTTCCTCATTTAATCCTCGGAACAACCCTGCAAAGTAGGCCAGGCGTTAGCCCATTTGGCAGAACATGACTCTTAATCTCAGAGTCGTGGGTTCGAACCCCAAGTTGGTCAGAAAGATTCCTGTATTTCAGGGGGTTGGGCTGAATGACCCTTGAGGGGCCCTGAGACTTCTTTGCGCAGTGCATAGTTAAAACGCGGAACTCCTTGCCACTTTAGGCAGTGATGGCTACCAGCTTTGACGACTCTAAAGAGGATTAGACAAATCCAGTGAGAATAAAGGGGAAGGGATGGCTACTAGCCATGAAGGCCAGTTGTTGGGAACCACGGTGGGAGGGGCAGAGCTGGACTTGTGTTCGAATCCCGCTTGTCGGTTTCACATAACGGGCGTCTGGTTGGCCACTCTGAGAGCAGGATGCTGGGGAGAGACTAGCTCAGTTGGTAGAGCGTGAGATTTTTAATCTCAGGGTCGTGGGTTCAAATCCCACATGGGGCAAAAGATTCCTGCATTGCAGGGGGGGTGGGATGGATGGCCCTCGGGGGGGGGGAGGTCCCGCCCGACTATACAATTCTAGGATTCAGAGCAGGATTTGTTCGGGATATTAAGGAGGAATAAATGACACTGAAGGTGAGCTGATTTGGAGCGGAGTGTGAATTAATTGAAGTCTGGAACTATCGGGATTCGGATATGAGGCAGTGCCTTTTAAATCCTTAAATGTAGATTAGCATATGCAAATCCTATGCAAATGTGTGGGCCCAGCAGCTAGCAACAGCCCCCTGCTGTCAGAATGGAAGGGGGGGGGAAGGCTCATCCTCCTTTGCAAAGTCTAAACTGGGCACACACTGTAACAATATTCACCCTGCCTGACTTCAAAAGGAACCTCCTTGTCTTCGGAAAGGCTGAGCCAGGATTTATCCAGAGAGTTTGGTGCTATTTGTTTAGCGATGGACTAAGGCAGGGGTCTGCAACCTTTAAGACAAAAAGAGCCACTTGGACCCGTTTCCAAAGGGGGGGGGAACTGGGAGCCGCAAAACCATTGCGACATTTAAAACAAATATAACGCTGCATATATTGTTTCTTACCTTAATGCAATAATAATAAATAACGTATAGGAGCCAATGCAAAGTATAATTAGTAAAAACAACAAGAATAAGTTCTTACTTTTTTGCATTGACTCAGGGGCGTACCCGGGATCAAAACTGGGGGGGGGGGGCAAGCCATGGTCATTCAGGTTGTGACATTTCAGCACGGAAAGGCGAATGAAACCAAAATTTTAGGGAAATTATATATAATTATAGCAGTGCTTTATTACAGTAGTTATTACAATTATTTGCTTGGTTTTTTAAATTTTTTTATTCTAGTTACATTTTCTTATACCAGGGGTGGCCAACTCCCAAGAAACTGTGATCTACTTTCAGCAGTGATCTACCCCCGTTTTTGGGGGTTCAGCTCAAAGTTGTTTGGGGGGGGTGTGGTGGGTGGGAGAGAGGGCTTCCCCCTCTAAGATAGGTTGGCATGCGAACTAAGAAAGAAAGAAAAGGGGGGGAATTTGGTTTAGAAAGCAAGAGGGAGGGACACAAAGGGAAAGAGAGAAAGGAAGAGACGGGGTAGAAAACAGATGGGGGTGGGAATGGAAAAGTGGGGTGGAAAAATATAAATTGGGGGTGGGGTGGGGAGAATATCTATTAAAAATATGTAGTAGTTTAAAAAATAAAAATAAAGGGGGAATCTTTTTCTTCTTTTTCCTTTTTTTGAAAACAAAAACAAAAGGGGAAGAGAAAAGAAAAAGGGGGGATAGAGGGAGAAAAGGGTAATAATAAAAATTCAAATAGAGTGGCTGCAGCAGCTGTGGGGGGTGTTTGTTTGTTTTTCGTTTGTTTGTTTGTTTGTTTTAAAAATGGGATTTCCCCCCTTGGATTAAAAAAGGAGGGGAGGAAGAAAAAGAGAGGGGGGTGGGAGAGCAAGGCAAAAAGCAAAAAAGCAAAAAACAGGTTTGATGGGAGGGGAAATCGCGCCAGGCACTGCAGCGCGCCGGCCTTGGGGCTCCGGGCCCCCCGAGCTGCCCTTGGGGCCGTCGTTGAGCACGTACACCGGCCGCAGCGAGCGCTGGTGAAGCACCGGCCCGTTGCTCTCTGGCAACACCTCGGAGACCGGCGGCGGCGCAGAAAGCGCCTTGGCGCCGCCGCCGGGCTGCTCCGACAAATCCCCGCTGTTCACTCCCGCTGCAGGGGGCAGCTGGGGCTGTTGCTCCGCAGGCGCTACAGCTGGGACGGTGCTGCCGCCCGCCGGGTTCTCCATGGGGCGAAAGCGGGTGACTGCGCCCGGGGAAGTCGGCGAAGGGAGCCCCCGCCCTCAGGGCGCGAAGGAGGGAGGAAGGCTCATCCCGCCGGGCCAAAACAAACTTCGCCGCCGCGCCGGAGGTGGGAGAAGAGAGATGAAAAGGTCGGCGACGCCTTTCTCCCATCAGTGCAGCTCGCCTCGAGTGCAGGAAAGCTGCCCAGAAAGCTTCCCGTAGGGTTGCTGGCAGCGCCTGGCGCGCGGGCCGGTTCTTGCCCCCTCCCGATAACCATTTAATTATTATTGAAAGGGGGCATGCCAGAGCCGCGGGAAACCTGTCAGAGAGCCGCATGCGGCTCCGGAGCCGCAGGTTGCTGACCCCCGGACTAAGGCCAGGGATTTTTCTCCTGTGGGTTTCCCATTAGCATAGCAAAGCTCTCGGAGAGATTGTGTAATTGCCAGTTATTGCTATCCTCTCTCTCTCTCTCTCTCTCTCTGTCATTTGAGATTCTGCAGAGAAACTTGCACTGGCAGTTTGCAATCCAGAGAGGCTACTGGATCAGGCCGAAGAAAGGGGCCAATCCAGTCCGGCATCCTGTTCTCAGGGGCGTAGCAAAGGGGGCAGGCCGCCCCGTGTTCCATAATGGAGGGGGTGACAAATTATCAAGGAACAATTTTTTTTCTTCCTTTTCAGGAACTTGCAGAGTTTGAGAAAATGTCCGATCAGGTTGCAAACAGCAATCAAGGTGAGGCTCAACCCCGGGCGGGAATTCTCGGGGCAAATGTTCCTTGGCCAGGTCTACTTACAGGGGTGTTGTGTCCGTGTTTGCAGCACGATGGGCGGGATCAGCTGATCGTGGGATGATGGTTGTTGTGGACTCAAACATCTCGAGGGCACCAGGTCTGGGAGAGGGGCTGCATTACGCCCCGCGGCATCCAGGAGCACAGAATCACAGAGGTGTCGAGTCGGAAGGGACCCCCAGGGGTCATCTAGCCCAACCCGCACAGAACGCAGGAATCTCAGCTCAAGCATCCCCGACAGAGGGCCGCCCGGCCTCTGCATAAAAAACTCCACCATCCAGGGGAGTCCGTTCCGCGGTTCAAAGGGGGTGGACAAGCGCACTTTGAAAAAGGAGAAGAGAATTGGTCTCTGCCCGCAAGAGGCTTGCAAAACAGAAAATCAACGCGGGAGAGCCCACAAAGGAATGGAAGTCAGGAGATGGCTCCGGAAGGAATGAGCTGGACTCACAGTTCCCCCCCCCCCCGAAAAAGAGCTCACCTGAATTTAAAAGCCCAAAGGTTTGGGGTCTATACAGCTGGTAGTCTTGCAGTGATTCGTGGGTCCAGCTGATCCCGTTTTCTTTCTTCCACCCCCTTTCTCTCGCCGTCTCTTTGATACTCACGTCTTTTCCCCCTCTTTCCAGGACTTTACGAGGACGGCTTCTGCCAGGACCCCTTCTACAAATGTGTGGTGGCCGAGGTCCCCCCGCAGCACCAGAGCAAAGACGGTAAGCGAGGTCCCTGCCCCAGAACCCCATCTTCCACGTGAACCAATCCTTCCCCCTCTGCCGCCATGGAGGGTCCCCTTCTGTTCGCTCCTTCCCTCTCCCAATTAACCTCCGTCTCCAGGGGTCAGCCATGCGAGGGAAAGCAGAAGGAAGAATCACTCAGGTTTGCCCTAGAGACATTCTGCCTTGGTCAGACCCCATTTGGAGTGCTGGGCACGCCACTTTAAGGAGGATATCGACAAGCTGGAAGGCGGGCAGAGGAGGGCAGCTGAGAGGATCAAGGGGTCTGGAAACAGAGCCTTATGAGGAGCGGTTGAAGGAGTTGGGTAGGGAGAAGAGGGGACTGAGAGGTGATAGGATTTGTTGTTGTTGTTTAGTCATTGAGTCATGTCCAACTCTTCGTGACCCCAAGGACCAGAGCACGCCAGGCACTCCTGTTTTCCACAGTTTGGCCAAACTCATGCCAGTCGCTTCGAGAACACTGTCCAACCATCTCGTCCTCTGTCGTCCCCTTCTCCTTGTGCCCTCCATCTTTCCCAACATCAGGGTCTTTTCCAGGGAGTCTTCTCTTCTCATGAGGTGGCCAAAGTACTGGAGCCTCAGCTTCAGGATCTGTCCTTCCAGTGAGCACTCAGGCCTGATTTCCGTGATAGCCATGTTCAAATATATAAAAGGATGTCATATAGAGGAGGGTGAAAGGTTGTTTTCTGCTGCTCCAGAGAAGCGGACACGGACCGGACACAGTGACTGATGTTTTAATGTACTTTTAATCTTTGTTGGAAGCTGGCCAGAGTGGCTGGGGAAACCCAGCCAGATGGGCGGGGTATACTGTAAATAAATTATTATTATTATTATTATTATTATTATTATTATTATTATTAATTAGATTTATAGACCTCCCTTCACCACAAGATCTCTGGTTGGTTCACAGGATAAAATACAAGGTAACAACACAGTTAAAATTTAAAATAACACACACACACCCTCCCGGCAGACGCATTTAAAAGGCTGTAGAATATTGACCAACCATTAATCTGCTATTGAAACTGGGTATAACTGAACACAACAAGGGTTCCCTCCTCCTCCTCCTCCTCCCCTGTATCAAATATTGCGAATCCCTTTGGACAGGGCCTTATATTTTTGTTGTTTCTCTGCAAATGTCTACGAAACCCTCTCTATATATGACCCTTGGGTTGCATCGCAACTCTCCGATTCTATGATTTGCAATCTGGGGGGGGGGGAATTCGGACCCACTTAATCAGGTTCTCCTCCCACGGGGAGCGGCCCAGAATCTCTCGGGGCACACCCCGATGTGTTGGCGGGCTGCCCCCCCAATATATATTCTCCCCCCAATATATTTTAGGCCCCCCCCAATATATTTTCTGCCCCCAAGCAACTGCCCGGAGGAAAAGGCTGCGTTCCACCTCTGAATGCAGCTAGCTGGAAACCAAAGGAGGGGAGAATCGCTCGGGTCCTGTTTTCGGTCGGCTGCTGACCTGATCCACAAGGGCTCTGGACTGATTTTAGAAAAGCAGGTTGTGATCTTTCGTCCCCACCGTTCTTTCGTTTATTCTGCTGCAGGCCACACCGTCGTGGGGTTCGGCTTGTATTTTTTCACTTACAGCACCTGGAAAGGCCGAAACATCTACATGGAAGACCTCTACGTCATGCCAGAGTTTCGGGGTACGGAAACGGGGAAGGGAAGAAGCGGCTTCCAGGCTCTCGATCCCGGGGTTGTGGGTTCGAGTCCCGCGCTGGGCAAAGATTCCCGCATCGCAGGGGGTTGGACTAGATGAACCGTGGAATCCCCTGCAACTCAACAGTTCAGTGGATTCTATGAGCAGACGGGAACAATAATTAAGAAAATGTGTGTTTGTTTGTTTGTTTGTTTGTGTGTGAGAGAGAGAGAGATTGCACCTTCAAAGCAGGCTTCGCCAACCCGGCACCCTCCACGCCCATTGTGCTACGACTCCCAAAACATCTGGAAGGAGCCCAGTTGCTTTGAAAACAAAGATAAAATTTGGAGGGAGCGACCTAGAACAGATGAGGGTGGGACATGTTCTGGGACTTTGTGGCGGAAGCCAAGATGCTGAGGCAGGGAGTTCCCAAGACGTAAATACAGGGCGGGTTGTTTTTTTTCCCTTCCTCCCGAGAACCCAGGAGTCCTGTCTTCTTTCTGAACTTTCCTTCTTCCTTCCTTCGCAGGGAGAGGCATTGGGAAGAAGCTCATGGGTGCCATTGCCCAGGTAAGAGCTGCGTTTCGCATCTGTTAGCATCGCTGCCCCAGCCTCCAGCTCCCAGGGAGAGAGGGGCTAAAATCAATTTCTAAAGTTTCTGCACACCTTTGTTCCGGGTCCTCACCCATCCTTCCAAAGGGACGCGTGGCTTCTGTCGCAACAGGAAAATAGAGATCTTCCTTGGTTTCCTTCTATAATGTTTTTATTATTATTAAATTTTCAAAATTTTACTAATTTTAGAAATGCAATCAGAACCATTGTCGTCAACTCCCCCCCCCTTTTTAAGGGAAATTCCCTTATTCCGAATGGGATTCCTCACAAGCAAAGGGAAAAGTTGACAGCTATGATCAGAACTCATCTTTCCTGTCCGTTGACTTCCCATCAACCCTTCTGTGGTATTTCTTTCGTTCCTTTATTCCTTTGTTGAATTTATCTACCGCCCGGGGGGTCTCAGGGCAGTTCACAGAAATGCCATGTTACTTATTTTATTTGCATTTTATTTATTATATTTTACCCACTATATACGTTTAATTCTAAATGATTAAACTACAGATTCCCACCTGTTGCTGTTCTTCAGACCCTGCGCACGTTTTAACATAAACACGATATTTTTTTCAAATACTCCACAAAATATTTCCATTCTTCAATACCGTATTTTTCACTCCATAAGACGCACTTTTTCCCTCCTAAAAAGTAAGGGGAAATATCTGTGCGTCTTATGGAGCGAATGGTGGTCCCTGGAGCTGAATTTCCCAGGGGCCAAAAGAGGATCATGCTTTTTATTTTACAAAGAGAAAAAAGGGGTGTTGAAAGGACCCCGCTCAGCAGCTGATCAGCAAGAGATCGGGAGAGAGATAAGAGTCCCGGCTCCCTTTCAGCCCCGCCCTCCATTGTTGAATGTGCTGCAGAGGGAGGTTGTTTGTTTCCCCAGCGACATGTGACAGGCTGATTAGATTATCTGTCTGGAAACGGTAGAAAAGGCTCCCTTTCCTTTAGAAGCTGCAGAAATGTGAGTTGAACCCCATAAAAATGGGGCTTTTCCTCTTTGCTTTTCCCCTTTTGCAAAAGGAGCTTTGCTTTTCCCCCTTTGCAAAAAAAATAAATAAAGCTGCAGAACTTTTAGCTGATCCTCAAAAAAACCAGGGCTTTTAAAGGAGGAAAACCAGAAAAATATTTTTTTTCTTGTTTCCTCCTCTAAAAACGAGGTGCGCCCTATGGTCCAGTGCGCCCTATGGAGCGAAAAATGTGGTATTTTTTTTCTCGTTTCCCCTTGCGTTCCTCCTACTGGTTCCTGCCTCCATCCGTCCCTCTCAAACCGCTCATGGACTTAGGGAACTCCAAGTTCCTTCGGGAGTTGGGCCACATTTTTTCTACAACAGTGAGAAGCTGCCTTTACACTGAGCCAGGCTATACGGCCCAGGCAACTCAGGATCGTCCGCACAGACAGGCAGCAGCTCCCCCAGGTTTTCAGGGAGCCGTCTCTCGCTAGCCCTACACAGTGATGGGACCTTCTGCATGCCAAGCAACTGCACTGCTACGTCCCAGTCCCCTATACCGGTAAATAGGAACATCGGAAGCTGCCTCATAGTGAGTCATGCCACTGGGGTCCACCTAGCCTCATATTACCTGCTCTGCCTGGCAGCAATGACTCTCCGGGGTTTCAGGCAGGTGATTTATTATTATTATTCTTATTATTATTATTATTATTATTATTATTATTAATTATACCCCACCTATCTGGCTGGGTTTCCCCAGCCACTCTAGGTGGCTCCCAACAGAATTAATGATAATAATCAATAATAATATAATATAATAATAATAATGTTTAAAAAGCAATAAAACATCAAACATTCAAAGCTTCCCTAAACAGAGCTGCCTTCAGATGTCTTCGAAAAGTCAGATAGTTGTTTATTTCCTTGACATCTGATGGGAGGGCGTTCCACAGGGCGGGCGCCACCACCGAGAAGGCCCTCTGCCTGGTTCCCTGTAACCTCTCTTCTCGCAGGGAGGGAACCACCAGAAGGCCCTCGGAGCTGGACCTCAGTGTCCGGGCTGAACGATGGGGGTGGAGACGCTCCTTCAGGTGTACTGGGCCTTTGAGGCCATTTAGGGCTTTCAAGGTCAGCACCAACACTTTGAATTGTGCTCGGAAACGTCCTGGGAGCCAATGTAGGTCTTTGAGGACTGATGTTATATGGTCTCCCAGTCCCCAGTCTAGCTGCCGCATTCTGGATTAGTTGCAGTTTCCGGGTCCCCTTCAAAGGCAGCCCCACGTAGAGCGAATGGCAGTAGTCCAAGCGGGAGATAACCAGAGCATGCACCACTCTTGTGAGACAGTCTGCGGGCAGGGAGGGTCTCATCCTGCGTACCAGATGGAGCTGGTAGACAGCCGCCCTGGACACAGAACTGACCTGCGCCTCCATGGACAGCGGTGAGTCCAAAATGACTCCCAGGCTGCGCACCTGGTCCTTCAGGGGCGCAGCTGCCCTATTCAGGATACCTCCAGCGCTACCCAAAGATGCTGAGGGTTGGACCCACGACCTTCTGCCTGCCGATCGATGCTGTCCCTACCGAGCTAAGGTCACCCATCTCCTCCTCGTCTGCAGATCGGCTTGGAGAAAGGTTGCGTCCAGATGAAGTTCTCCGCTCTGGATTGGAACCGAAAGGCCATCGACTTATACCTTGGCAACGGCGCCGTGGACCTGACTGCCACGGAGGGCTGGCACGTCTTCCGCTTCGAAGGAGACGCCATGCGGCAGCTGGCGGCGGGGGGAGCCAGCAAATGAGCCGCGGGCAGAGATTTCGGAGGGGCCTGTGGTGAGGAGACTCGTATTCCCCCCACCACCACCACGCACACCATGGAACTACAATTCCCAGATTCCCCCGGGAAGCGGCGTTGACTGTCAAACTGGCATGGTTCCCCCAAGGAATTCTGGGAGCTGTAGTATGCTCAGGAGGGCATGAGAGTTGCTAGAAGGTATACCCCTTATTTCCCCTCGCAGAGCTACAGTTCCCTGGTAAGACAGTAGCACCGCAATGGCTTCCCCCCCAAAGAATTCTGGGAGCTGAGAGTTTGTTAAAGAGAGCTCTCCTATTTCCGCTCGCAGAGCTACAATTCCCAGACTGGTTTTAGCAGTCAGTAGCAACCACATGTAAATACTTTTACTAAGCATGCCTGCCTTCTGAGAAACGCTGTGTAACTCAGGAAGTAATGTGAGTAAACTCTTTTTATTCATTTAAGACACATTGTGTCGTGTGCAGTCTTTTAAGAGGGATATAGGGGAATTATACCAGGAATATATATATATTATTTTAGGCTTTAGCAAGCCTGTACAAGCGCGTCTGCTGTGTGTGTGTGTCTTAAAAGGGAATGAGACTCTGCTAAGTTTGGAGCTTGCTAACACAAGCTGGGATAGGATAGATCTGACAATAGATCCTCATCCACGTTCCTAATCATTCCCACAGGTTTGCCAAAAGGACAAAGCGATAAAATTATCGGTAAAAACCACGAGAAACGAAAACGTTCCAGAAACAGACAGTGATGACAAAATGGTTTGCAAAATGGTTCTCTTTATTTGTTTTGGAAGAGGCCGAGCGGCCTGGCAAACCCGTGGCCCCCATGCCGGCCGCTCTCTGTCCCGGCGACTCAGCCGTCCATCTCGCACACCCAGTTGTAGCGGCGGTTGCAGCTCTCGTCGCTCCACAGCCCGTCGCGGTAGAGGTGGGCGCAGTGGGCCGGGTGGTAGGGCATCTGGACGGAGTAGCTGTTAGGTTCCCCGAGCCGCCAGTCTCTGCAACGAAAGCGAGAGGAAGGAAGGGGAAATGGCACCCCGGGCAAAACTGCCGCGCACCTCGAATGCTCCTGGGAAGCTTCAGATCAGCTTAGAACATACTGGACCTCTTTACCGGTGCAGCGTGGCGCGGGACTCGCCAAGCGGCGCCGGAAATCGCATCTGCGCATGCACAGGTACCACAAATTGCCTCTGCGCATGTCCAGACGCCGGAAATCGCTTCTGGGCATGCGCAGAAGAAATTTCCAGTGCTGCGGACATGCGCAGATGGGCCATTCCATTGTCACGGGTGGGGCACTTTGACCATGTTTTTTGGTATTCACACATGTGCAACAATGTAAATATACATAAAAATTGACAACCAAAACTTAAACTATGTTCTTAATAAGATGCTGAACATTTTACTAATTTTTTATTATTTTTATGGATATTTTTGACAATTTTATTAAATGTTAAAAGTGTTGTCACGGGTGGGACAAAAAAAAGGACATGGAGCTTGAGATAAATTTGATTTATGGAAAAACTCTGAGTTGGGAGGTGAATCAATGATAAACTCAGCATATCTGTTTAAATCAATGTTTATTGGTTACAACTATGCAATCAGGAATCAAGTTTAAGAAATTTAACGATACAAAATTAAGGAAAAAATGCTGCCACGGGTGGGACAATCATCAGAAAACTTTTAACTGGAACACTTCTGTGAAGACTACATGGGTGGACTTTTGAAAAGAAGGTCCATAAAATAAACTTCTTTTGTCTTTAGCTTTTAAAAAAAAATGGTTAGACTGCACGTTTGGAATCTTCCTCACCAAAGTCCAGCGCTCATCAAGCATTCTTATCAGCCTCATTTTTCATGGAATGGCCCAGATGTGATTTCCGGTACCGCGCTGCGCCAGTACGACCCATGGACGATCTCCGTAGGAGTGATCCAGCCCATGGCCGCTAAACCTTGCCGACCCCTGCCTAGGGTGGCCCTCAGACAAGAAGTGATGTATTTAGCGATAACTGGGAGTCTACCCTCAATTCTGCCCAAACTAAGCTACCTAGAGCAACATCCTTACCCCACCTACCCCCCTCTCCACACAAGGGGGCGCCACCACCCACATCGGGCAAATGCCCTTCGAAGGGCAAAGCTTCAGGAAAGCATGGCTGCCTGCAGCGGAACGTGCCCGAGAAAACTGGCAGTCTAGGCCGTCGCGAGGCTGCCACTCTATGGTTTTGCCAGAGCGTCTTGCGAGTTTTGGGGCTCGGAGGGGCAGGGGGGCACCAGGAGGGCAGGGGGTCAAACTCACATTCTGCGGATGGTGTAGGCCGTCCCATCCACCCACTTCCAGACGCCGCTAGCCATGGTCAAGCCGATCCAGGTGTTCCGGGGCTTCGTGAGCTGGGCCACAAATTGCTGGCGAGAGAGAGAGAGGAGGCAGAAAAAAGTGGTGTCACCGGGGGGGGGCAGGTTGCGGTTTTAGTTGCCATTATTAATTGCACTTCTTAGGGGTCATCCATAGTTCCTTTTGCGCTTCCCAGGAAAAAACCCGTGTGATTTAGCGTTGAATCGGAGCAAACGTCCGTTGCGTTTTCCACGGTTTGCTGTTTGTCCCAATGGAGCAATAATAATAATAATAATAATAATAATAATAATAATAATAATAATAATAATTTCTTATTTATACCCCGCCCATCTGGCTGGGTTTCCCCAGCCACTCTGGACGGCTCCCAACAGAAAACACAATAAAATTTTCAACATTAAAAACATCCCTGAACAGAGCTGCCTTCAGATGTCTTCTAAAAGTCAAATAGTTGTTTATTTCCTTGACATCTGATGGGAGGGCGCCACCACCAAGAAGACCCTCTGCCTGGTTCCCTGCAACCTCACAGGGAGGGAACTGCCAGAAGGCCCTTGGAGCTGGACCTCAGTGTCTGGGCTGAACGATGGGGGTGGAGACGCCCCTTCAGGGATACTGGGCCTTTGAGGCCTTTCAAGGTCAGCACCAACACTTTGAATTGTGCTCGGAAACGTACTGGGAGCCAATGTAGGTCTTTCAGGACCGGTGTTATGTGGTCTCGGCGGCCGCTCCCAGTCCCCAGTCTAGCTGTTGGTGCTTTTGGTTTTAACTGGGAAAGCCTCCAAACCAGTTTAGCACTTGGAGTGGTGTCCAGCAACACTTCCTGCTGCGTTTCCCTGCTTCTCCAGCGCTTTTGCAGAGTTGTTCGAACTTCAAACTTCTTCTCGCGCAACGGTATGTGTGCCTTTCTTGCCAGCGATTAAACTCCCACAAAGTCTGGCTTGTTTCAAGTCATGCAAGCTTTATTTACAGGCGTATAAATCATGGAGCTTCTCTCCCGGGCTTACGGAAGACATGTCGCCCGGTCAAACGCGAAAGTAGGACTGACCAGGAGATATACAGTGCGTCACATAAATCACATAGGCTTCGCATACAGCAGATACACCGGATGTTGTGACACATCTTCTCCGTGGAAGGGGCGAACTGTTGAGCTTATTTAACCCTGAAAGCTCCAAACCCCACACTAGCTGCCGCATTCTGGATTAGTTGCGGTTTCCGGGTCACCTTCAAAGGTGTTTCTCCCGCCTACTGTTCCCCGCATCGCTCGGGCCAACTTACCTGCTCCAGGTAGCTGGTGATGATGACCAGGTGGGCGTCTTTATCTTCGCAGTCGACCTTGGCTTCATCCCAAGACTTGTCCGTTTTGGAGAGCCAGTAGCAGCTGCTCCCAAATGGGAGCCAACCTTTGAGGCAGCAGTGGCGTGACACTTTTTTTTGGGGGGGGGGAAGGGGGTAAAGAATGACAGAGAGGTCAAACTCTGATCCACACTGCCTTATGAAAAAGAGTCGGCTGGCGAGCATCTGAGTATTTGCAAGACATTTCTTCTGTGCTTCCTCCTGTGGGATAGCTACTAAAAACTTCACAGAACAATACAGGTGCAACTCCAAAAATTAGAATATCGTGGAAAAGTCCATTTATGTCAGCAATTGTTTTCATTAGCTACTGGAGTTTAACATATGAGATAGACTCATGACATGCAAAGCGAGATATGTCAAGCCTTTGTTTGTTATAATTGTGATGATTATGGCGTCCAGCTGATGAAAACCCCAAAGTTGAGATTGTTAATATGGGGTTCTCATCAGCCGTACGCCATAATCATCACAATTATAACAAATAAAGGCTTGACATATCTCGCTTTGCATGTCATGAGTCTATCGCATATATTAGTTTCACCTTTTAAGTTGAATTACCGAAAGAAATGAACCTTTCCACGATATTCTAATTTTTCGAGTTTTACCTGTAGAATCGCATACAGTGGTACACTGGTTCTTGAACTTAATCCGTTCCGGAAGTCCGTTCCAAAACCAAAGCGTTCCAAAACCAAGGCTCATTTTTCCATAGAAAGTAACGCAAAACGGATTAATCCATTCCAGTCTTTTAAATACAACCCCTAAAACAGCAGTTTAGCATGAATTTCTATCTAACGAACATGAATAGATAGAACATGAATTTCTATCTAATGAGACCATTGATCCATAAAATGAAAGCAGTAATCAATGTACTGTACTATAAAATAAATAGGACAGTATTGTAGATGATAGAAATAAAAATTAATATTTTTTCTTAGCTGCACTGATGACAGTTGTTGTTTGGATGGGGGGGGGGCTTTATCCATTTCCGCAGTCACACAACCGGTCGATCAGTAGCTGAACTGGGTTCCACAGTGTCACAAAAACAAATGAACCGAGAAAGCCACAAAAACAAAAATGCAAAATAAATAGCAAAAAGAAAAGCACAAAATACAGTGGTACCTCTTGGTTCTCCGTTCCAGAAGTCTGTTTGACTTCCGAAATGTTTGAAAACCAAGGCGCGGCTTCTGATTGGTGCAGGTGCCCCAGAAACGATAGCCGACAGCCGCATCAGACGTTCGGCTTCCAAAAAACGTTTGAAAACCGGAACACTTATTTCCGGGTTTTCTGTGTTTGGGAACCAAGGTACCACTGTAGTTGGAAGGGACCCCAAGGCTCATCTAGTCCAACCCCCCCTGCAATGTAAGACTCTCAGCTAAAGCTTCTCTGACAGATGGCCACCCAACCTCTGCTTAAAATGACCTCCAAGAAGGAAGAGGGAGACCGTTCTTTACAGCTCTTAATGTAAGGAAGTCCTTCCTGGTGTTTAGTCGGAATCTCCTTTCATGTCACTTGAAGCCATGAGTTCGGATCCTGCCCTCCAGAGCAGGGGGGGGGGAAAGCTTGCTAAATGGGGCAGACCTTGAAGATGGCTCTCACATCTCCTCTCAGTCTCCTCTTCTCCAGTCTAAACATCCCCAGCTCCCTCAACCGTTCCTCATCAGGCTTGGTTTCCAGGCCCTTGGCCATCTTAGTCTCCCTCCTCCGCACACCATCCATCTTGTCTATCTCCTTCTTAAATTGTGCTGCCCAGAACTGGACAGAGAACTAGGTCATTTGGAGTATTTGAAAGGCAGGTTCCCCAACATGCTCTAAATATTATTGTTATTTTGGTATAAACAAATTATTATTAATTTTTTATTATTATTATTATTATTATTATTATTATTATTATTATTATTATTATTATTATTATTATTATTATTTTATTTATTTTGTACCGCCCTTCATCCAAGGATCACAGGGCATTTTGCAATATGGAAACACAGAAATGCACACTTGTTGACTTGGAGACGTTGAGAATTATTGAATGAACCCCCTTTCCACAGTTACGCACCCCCCCCACACACTTCTCCAGAAAGCGCTGCTCCCTGATTAATTCCTGACCTCACCTGTCTTGTTGCTTTTAATGCTCTCCACTTCGCAATTCTGGGTCCGCATGCTGGTCCGCAGTTTGGAGATCTGGTCCTGGAACAGGGTCTTCACTGGATCAGGCCAAAGGAAAATTGAGGGTGATTCAATATGATTCTCCTTGAGCCCTCCCTCCCTCCCCCAACGAATCTTCAAGGACTGGCCGTTTTCTAAGCAAAGGGCTTTTAAAGAGGGCTGTGCTGCTTTTGTTACCTGTAGTTTAACAGATCTGTTTATGCACATGGTTTTAATTCTGTTATGGCTTAATTGCTTTTTAACCATTATCTCTTATGTGTTTTTAGGGTCTGGTGACTTCTGTTTCAGTGTATCTGAAGAAGTGTGCAAGCACACGAAAGCTCATACCAAGAACAAACTTAGTTGGTCTCTAAGGTGCTACGGAAAGGAATTTTGTGTGTGTGTGTGTGTGTGTGTGTGTGTTTAGCTTTTCATATTCCATATTCTTTTTGTAGGCAATGACTACCTCGGGCATGGAAAAATGAGGGATATAAATTATTATTATTATTATTATTATTATTATTATTATTATTATTTGTATACTGCCCTATACCCGCAGGTCTCAGGGCGGTTCGCAGCATAAAATCACAATATAAAATCACAAAAAGCATAATCAATTTGAAAAGTGAAATTGAAGAAGTGTGCATGCACATTTTATCTGAAGAAGTGTGCATGCACATGAAAGCTCATACCAAGAACAAACTCAGTTGGTCTCTAAGGTGCTACTGGAAAGAATTTTCTATTTTGTTTCAATTTGAAAATTGTTATGTATTGAAGTTCTCACCCTAGTCCACTAGGGGTGTGTGTATACAGTTCATTCTGCTGCAGTTCTCACTCAGGCCTGCACGTGCAAATGAAGGATTGAAAAGTGACGTTCAGGGATTGGGTAACTACAGAAAGTTGTTACTGTTGCTTTGCAGCTGAGTTCTATATAAGCAGGCTGCTGAGACCTTCAGATCGGTCCTGTTCCAGCCTGGGAATAAACAGAGCTGCTTGGAGAATCACTGTGTCGTCTGCTATGCCCACCCACTATTTAATAAAAATGAAAATAATCCACAATGAATTGGGGGGGGGGAATGTTTAAAATAACTCTCTCTCCCCGCCCCCCAAAAAACAGAGTCCTTTTTGTCAGGGATAATTCAGATGGAAATTCCCAGGTGTCAAAAAAAGGTTATTTATGTATGCCACTACTGCGGCCCGTGTTTTGTTAGCCCAAAAATGGAAAACGGGCGAGGTCCCAACCAAAGAAGAATGGCAACTTGAGCTGACGGAATATTCACAGCTCACAGACTTAACATAGACAAGAAGAACATACGTTTAGAGAAGACTGGAAAACGTTTATTGAATATATGGGGGGACTATTTACACTTGAAAACATTGGCAGCATTAAGATAAATTCTGCAGTGTAAATATGTTCTGATGGATGTAATAATGGAATACTGAATGGCTTAGTAAAATAACCAGGGATTTATGATATGCAAAATGAACCATGGAAGGAGAAGAAGGCAAATCACTGCTATTTTAAGGTGGTTTAAATGAGTTTTCAAAATTGTGAAACAGAAAAATTAATAAAAATTATATTTAAAAAGAAAAGAAAATGAAAACAGCCCAATAACACACACACACACACCCAATTTTAAAAGGGCATTGGATATCAAGTAAACAAAGGCCTGGTTGAAGAGGAATGTTTTTGCCTGGCGCCTAAAAGTGTATAATGAAGGGGTACCATTATTAGAAATAATAACAGCAGCAACAAAATAATTACTAACCTAAATTAATAACTAAAAACTACAGCCTGCCCTAAATCCAGGTGTAAGCACCACCTCCCCTCACACGGGGGGGGGACACCCACATCTGTCTCACAGCTGCTTCTGCATGGACCTACCTTCCTTTGCCTCCTCAGTCAGGTTTTGAACCATATGTTCAATCTTCGCCAGCTGCTTCAAATCCTCTGCCTCTGGAACCAGCAGAAAGAGGTGAGGTTGAGGGAAATGGTTTGGGGACAGTGTCAGATTTACGTATAAACTAAGCAAGCTATGGATTAGGGCCCCACTCTCTTGGGGGCCCCCCAAAAAAAATTAAAAAAAAACCTGGATGTACATTTGCAAATTATAAGATTTAAAAAAATAGAATAAGACCTAATCAAGAAAATCTTTAATAATAATAATAATAATAATAATAATAATAATAATAATAATAATGAATAAGACCTACATACATCAACAGTGTTTTGTGTTGTGTAGGCTCCTGTGATGGAAGTCATGGGCCCCGCTTGCTAGCCTGCTCCCTAAAATATCACAGGTTTGCTCCTTTCTATATACAGTGGTACCTTGGTTCTCAAACTTAATCCGTTCCGGAAGTCCGTTCCAGAACCAAAGCGTTCTGAAACCAAGGCACGCTTTCCCACAGAAAGTAATGCGAAACGGATTAATCCATTCCGGACTTTGTAAAAAAACAAAACTCTAAAACAGCAATCATTTTAAGTTAGAGCTTAATCATGTATTTCACTATTAATATACTTCTTAATTGTATTTCACTATTAATATACTTCTTCTCATTGAATTTCAGTTCAACAATCACTTGGATAAAATAAATATTCTGTGATGTGCGAATGGCTTGAGATATTAGGTCCATAAATTACTATATAGCATATATTCCGACACAAAAAAACCAGCAACAATTGATTGTTGACAAAGGGCAGCTGGACATATAAAGGGTCCCATTACCTCCAGTAGCTCAGGGCTTCATCAAACCTAAATTCGGCCCTGTTTGGGGACAATCCCTCGCCACTGCCACCATCCCTGAGGAAAAGTGCCAACTTGCCCTCCTCCCTGAGCTGGGCAGCAGCAGCAGCACCGGCAGGGGAAATGGGGAGATTTCGGGATCAGACCGGAAGCCGGGATGGCTTTTGTAATTCCGGAACCGTCCCTGGAAAATCGGGAAACTTGGAGGGTTATTTGCCGGAACACGCTTGGAAAGAAGCCCTGCTTCCTGGACTCACCCTTCTTTTTCAGAGCGGCGATCTCCGCCGAGACCGTACGGTTGACGCTTTTGAAAGTGTCCTCCATCCCTCTCAATTCACCGACAGATTTCCGACCTGGGGAGAGGGAGCAGAGTTCGAAACTCCCATTCTTCTAGGCGCGTTCTGATTTTATGTATTTATATTTTCTTAGTTTTTCATTAATAATACTCCAGTATGAGCCACACCGATACAATTCCGAATCGTAATAATTCTACGCGCCTTTTGCAACAGGGAATTTCATCCGGAGCGATCAGTTTCTGAGCTCTGGGCGCAGTCCTGCGCCTGGGATTTCAGATTAAAACTGCAGGGGCGTTCCACAGCGCGGGCGCCACCACCGAAAAGGCCCTCTGCTTGGTTCCCTGCAACCTCACTTCTCGCAGGGAGGCAACCGCCAGAAGGCCCTCGGAGCTGGACCTCAGTGTCCGGGCTGAACAATGCCATTTAGCTCCTGACTTTCCTATCCCAGTTTCTAGCACTGAGAAGGGGGTCCATGGAGATTAGAGAAATCATAGAATTGTGGGATTGGGAAGGTGGCCCATCTGAGGTAAGGAAAACCCTGATCCCAGACCTCCGCTGTCTTCAGGAACATCTTCAGGAAAATCAGTAGCAACTTAGAGACCAACTAAGTTTGTTCTTGGTCTCAGCTTTCGTGTGCATGCCCACTTCTTCAGATACACTGAAATAGAAGTCACCAGACCCTTATATACAGTCAAAACAAAATAAAAAATAAAAAATTCCTTCCAGTAGCACCTTGTTGTTGTTCAGTCGTTCAGTCGTGTCCGACTCTTCGTTACCCCATGGACCAGAGCACGCCAGGCACGCCTATCTTTCACTGCCTCCCACAGTTTGGCCAAACTCATGTTAGTAGCTTCGAGAACACTGTCCAACCATCTCATCCTCTGTCGTCCCCTTCTCCTTGTGCCCTCCATCTTTCCCAACATCAGGGTCTTTTCTAGGGAGTCTTCTCTTCTCATGAGGTGGCCAAAGTACTGGAGCCTCAACTTCAGGATCTGTCCTTCTAGTGAGCACTCAGGGCTGATATCTTTGAGAATGGATAGGTTTGATCTTCTTGCAGTCCATGGGACTCTCAAGAGTCTCCTCCAGCACCAGAATTCAAAAGCATCAATTCTTTGGCGATCAGCCTTCTTTATGGTCCAGCTCTCACTTCCGTACATTACTACTGGGAAAACCATAGCTTTAACTATAGTAGCACCTTAGAGACCAACGAAGTTTGTTCTTGGTCTGAGCTTTCGTGTGCATGCACACTTCTTCAGATACACTGAAATAGAAGTCACCAGATGTGGGGATAACCAGCATCTGGGACGACCAGTAATTCCCGGAGTTCCTGCTCCCACTGGCTGTGAAAGGGTCCGCTGGTTATGAACCTGAAGGTCGTGAGATTGTCACACACACACACACACCCCAGGCATGGGAAGGTCAGGTGGTACCCGGTGCGGAAAATTTCTTGTGAACCCCCCCATTGATCCCCCCCCTGGCAAAAATGGTTTTACGTTATTTCATATTTTCTTACAAAGGAATAATAACAAGTAATAATAATAATAATAATAATAAACTTTTATTTATATCCCGCCCTCCCCGGCCGAAGTCGGGCTCAGGGTGGCTAACATCAGATACATAACATTGGTATAAAATCAAACAATAATTAAATTACCTCCTAAAAATATCTCAGAATCAAATTAAAGTCTAATTAGATGGCTTTCCGCAGGGTTAGGAACAGTAAGTGCTCCACTGAACTGAAATTTCAGCCTTCACGGCATAGGAAAACAGCCAAGTGAACAGCTATTTTGGTGGGGGAGGGTCAAGATATTAACCGATATGCATGAAATTTCATATATAGCTATATAATCCCTAGTATAGTAAGATAAGACCTTCGGAGCAGGCATTTTCAAAAATAAAATAAAATTCAAAGTTGTTTTTTTTCCAAAAAAAAATGTTCCTTGATAATTTGTCACCCCCTACATTATGGAACCCAGGGCGACCCGCCCCCCCTGCCCCCCTTGCTACGCCCCTGACTCACCCGTTAAGCCAAACACGGCGACGGCAATGGTGAAGACGCAGATGAGTCCCAGCAGGACGAACACCAGGCGGTGGCCAGGGCAGACACGCTGCCCCCAGGAGTCCGAGGGGCGCAGGCCGAATTCTGCGGGGATTGAGAAGCCCTTTCAGCCTTTTCCCGCCTTCCCACCTTGCCCGCTTGCGTTATCCCAGAACTTTTTTTTTTTTGCATTTGAAAAGCATTATTTGGGGGTTGTTTTTTCATTATTATAAAATCAATAAATTGTATTTTTTAAAAATGTTGTAATGAAATTTTGAATTAGGCAATGGAGGCTCAGGAATATAGTGAATGCAGAGGATAGGATAAAATGATAAATAAGACGCGTAAGATGAATAACTATTTAGTAAAAGTATTACTTAAGAAAAATGTGAGAAGGAGGAAAAGTAATATGGGGATTAATTGGCAATAACTGTGAATTAGGGTTAATTTGGAAATCAACGGGGGGGGGGGATCGGGGAAGTCGGAAAAGGCAAAGATGATATGTGCAATGTAAGTGGTTAAATTGGGAAAGAATTATTGATCACCCCAGTGATAGGGGGGGTTGTTTTGTATGCTCCCCTTGGTGAGAGAAAGGGGAGTTTGGAAAAATTTAATCATGTATTGTAATTTGGATCTAATTGGAAAAACCTTTAATAAATATTTTTTTTAAAAAAAAATGAAAAAATCACAGCTTCACGGCAAGAATAAGAGAGGAATGAAGCAGCTGTGATTTTTTTTCATTATTATTATTTTTTGGATACAATTTATTAATTTTATAATAACAAAAAAAACCCAAAAAGAACATCATAATCAAAATTACAGGTAGGTAGCCGTGTTGGTCTGCCATAGTAAAAAATAAATAAATAAATAAATAAAAATCCTTCCACTAGCACCTTAGAGACCAACTAAGTTTGTTCCATAATCAAAAGTTTGATACCATAATCAAAAATTTAACTCATACATTTTTTCTTAATTTCCCCCCGTGCTCATTTCCATGCTTATTACATACAAGAAAAACAGTACCGAAATTGGGTACAACTTCAGAGGGGAAGGGAAAGGAAAGAAAATGAAATTTACACAAACTGTTAATAAGATAAAAATTATGACAAAAATTTGTGAGTGCAATTTCAGGTTACGATAAAAATAAAAATCTCATTCTTTTATACCCGACCTCTCATTTATTCCTTCATTCTTTTTCACAGATTTACTGCCATATCAAAATACTATTTTTATATTAATATGTTCACACTTTATAAATGTTTATATTATATAAGCCATTAATAAAAACTTCTTAATTGACTTCCCTCCACTCCCCCTCCTGGTTCCATTATTTTTACCTGATTTCGTAGAATTTAGGAACTGCTTGATTTTTTTTTAAAAACAAACAAACCTCAAGGCAGTTTACAAACAAAAACCAAAAAGATTTTTTTAAAAAATGCAAAATTAAAAATTAGCAACAAGAATTTTAAACTTTCGAAAACAGATTAAAACTTGCATCCACTTTCTAAACTCCTGGGTATGTTTTCCTAGATAAGAATATTTTCAGCAGGCGCCGATCAAGTTCCCACCTGATATCAATGGGCAGGGAGTTCCAAAGGTGCCGCCACACTAAAAGATTGGTTTCTTACAGAAGTGGAATGGGTTTTCATGTGGCGCCTGGAACGGTGCCGGCCGCCTTGACCGAAGCCGTCGCCGGGGCGCATACGGGGTAAGAAATATGGTGAAATAAACAAGATGAGTGTTTGTGAAACACAGAGAAACAGGATGGGCAGACTAACATACCTCTGCTGCTCAGTTCCTCCTCTTTGTCCTCCATATTTGGGGATCTAGTATCTTGGCAACGCTTGATCACTCTGGCATGAGAAACCTAGAACCGGAAGGAAACGGGATGGGATTTTGAAGGCATGAGAAACCTAGAACCGGAAGGAACCGGGATGGGATTTTGAAGGCAAAAAATCCTTCCCCCTGCGACATAAATCCTGGCTAAGCCCATGCTTTCAAATTAAAGGAGTGGATTTCTCTGAGTTTATAGTAACAAACCAACCAACCTCAAAGTCAATAGATCCCACAAGCCAGAGATCTGTCCGTCTCCCTCCCAGAGGAGCCTGTGAATTGATTTAGGCCAAATATTGGCAGACCAAAGTCCAAAACGCCACCTTCAAATTGAGAATTTCCTCATCATCAGACACACAGATTTAAAGTACACAGATTAATAAACCCACTCTCAATCATTAACGCAGGCTCTCTTTAAAAAAGTGAACGAAATAAACAGGCACCGGGCTTTGGGTGGTGGTTTAACACCCCCAAAGGAAAAGCAGGAAATTAATTGCTGCCTTCATTTTAAACGTGTTTCGTCAAAATTAGCTTTCAAATAGCCCAGGCTGCGATTCAAAAGAGTTAGCAACCACAATCCCGTTTTAATTTTTTTTGCATTTGAAAAGCATTATTTCAGCCGGAAAAACCCTGGGGTCTCAGTTTGACATGAAATTTGGATTACTGTACTTAACATTAACGTGGAGCTAACGTTTAAGTGAAAACATTGCCTATTGATGAACAAATTGTTTGAAATTGACACACTGGAATTTCCAAGTTGGGGGGGGGGGATGATTTAATGCCAAACCCTAGAGTTTGTGACAACACCTCAAAATTTAACACCCAAAATTATTGCTCTAAACAGAAAACAAAACTGAGCTACAAAATATTTCCTGGTGGGGGGGAAAACACACACAAACAAAACTGATTGCAATCTTAATTTTCCTGTTTGATTTCCCAATACTGGCAAATGGATTGGTTTCAGACCCAGATATTTTTCACCCTGCTGGGAGTCGTCTGGAGAACGTCCTAAGAACGTTAGAGCTCTGCAGGATCAGGCCAGTGGCCCATCTGGTCCAGCATCCTGTTCTCACGGTGGCCAACCAGATGCCCATCCGTAGGAAACCCACAAGCGGGATTCGAACACAAGACCCGCTCTCACCTCTTGTGGTTTCCAGCAACTGGGATTCGGAAGCATCGGAGGCAGAGCACAGGCATTCTGGCTTGTAGCCACCAATAGCCCTCTCCTCCTCCATTAATTCTCTTTTAAAGCCATCATTGCCTCTTGTGGCAGGGAGTTCCACAGTTCAACTCCGTGCTGAGGATGCCCTGAATCTGCCAACATTCAGCTTCCTCGGAAGGCCACGCATCTTAATGTTATACAGACCTCTTTTCACGTCCCGTTTCCCTCGCCTTTTCTCCAAACTCAGAAGTCCCAAACGCTGCAACCTTTCCTCCCTGGGAGATAAATTCTCGAGCTGGACACGGGGGTGGGGGGGTGGGAGAGACAACGATCCGTTTCTCCCGAGTGCGTCCAGATTTTTTGAACCAATCGATGTTTCTACAGCTCCAGCAAATAAATCATTATCTCCTCAAAAGGACTGACAGGCAGCCCTTTGGATTGGCTCCCAAAGGCAGTTGAAGCTGTGTAGAGCCGGAAGGGACCCCATGGGGTCATCTAGCCCAACCCCGTGCTGTTGCAGAATTTTCCGCAGTCAATTAAAGACAGACACGGGTTCAACTAGGAAGGTCCAATTTATTTAATGCGCAGGGCTCCAGGGAGATACATCTGAAAAGACCGGAAGCCTCGATTAGCCGCTGGGGGCTGATTTTATAGAGAAAGACTATGAAATCTCCTGCAGGATTATTTCAGCATACCAAATGAGGAACCTCTCTCAAGCAGGCAAAATTTTAAAAAAGCGGAACTATACTCTTGCAGGCAAGAGGAGCAGAACTTTTTTAGCTCCCCCCCCCTTCCTGTCCTGCACGCCTCAAACTGCGAGCACGTGCAGATTTCTCGCTGAAACTGCTGATCTGTGCGAGTTTAAAAACGGAGACTGCGGTGGGACCTCGGTTTACGAACTCAATCCGTTCCGGCGATCCGTTCTTAAAGCGAAACCGTTCTTAAACCGAGGCGCGCTCTCCCGGATGAGGCCTCCCGCCGCCGGTGCCCATCCACCGTTCGGATTCCGTTCTTGGACCGAAGTAAAGTTCGCAAACCGGGACACTGCTTCCGGTTTTGCAGAGTTCGTAGACTGAATCGGACTGTTCTTAAAACCGAGGTGCCACTGTAGTTAGCTCACCCCGTCCGACAGACGTGCGTCAGGCTTCTTGGCATAGATGGTTTATTATTCAGCATTTTCTGCTACTCTCCAGAGTGGGGGCTGTTGGGGGACCCTCTATCATAAGGTTACCAGATTTTTGTCAATGAATCCGGGGACACTTTTCAACTTCAATGGATTTTGTATGGGGTAAAGGTAAAGGTAAAGGGACCCCTGACCATTAGGTCCAGTCGCGGACGACTCTGGGGTTGTGGCGCTCATCTCGCTTTACTGGCCGAGGGAGCCGGCGTACAGCTTCCAGGTCATGTGGCCAGCATGACTAAGCCGCTTCTGGCGAACCACAGCAGCGCACGGAAACGCCGTTTGCCTTCCCGCCGGAGCGGTACCTATTTATCTACTTGCACTTCAATGTGCTTTCAAACTGCTAGGTTGGCAGGAGCAGGGATGGTTGGAGCAACAGGAGCTCACCCCATCACGGGGATTCGAACCGCCGACCTTCTGATTGGCAAGCCCTAGGGCTAGGCTCTGTGGTTTAGACCACAGCACCACCCGTGTATGGGGACTGGTTTGTAAATCTGGGGACTGTCCCCGGGAAACGGGGATATCTGGTCACCTTACTCTATCAGTGCAATGCAGGAATCGCAGCTCATAGGATCTGTCTGTCTCTCGCGAACAAACTTCTGTGTAGAGGATCTACAGGCCAGAGGGGCTAGAAGTCCTACTTTACCTGTTTTTCTGTCTCTCTATGGGTCCGTTTGCTGTCGCCCTTCCCCACGGAGGCTTTTGCTATGGACTTCTCGCCCCCAATCTTTGAACCGTCAACATTGCTCATCTGCCATGCCCAAATTTAGAGCTTTCCGGCTGTGTGGAATTGGAGAAATCTTTTTGCTGGCTCCAACCCAGCCAGCCCTGGACCCTGAGCCCTCCGACACAGACCAACTTTAGCAATAACATGGCTAATAATGTTCATCTAACAACTTATATAGCCCGTATTACAGGTGAAACTCGAAAAATTAGAATATCGTGGAAAGGTTCGTTTCTTTCAGTAATTCAACTTAAAAAGGTGAAACTAATATATGAGATAGACTCATGACATGCAAAGCGAGATATGTCAAGCCTTCATTTGTTATAATTGTGATGATTATGGCGTACAGCTGATGAGAACCCCAAATTAACAATCTCAACTTTGGGGTTTTCATCAGCTGTACGCCATAATCATCACAATTATAACAAGCAAAGGCTTGGCGTATCTCGCTTTGCATGCCATGAGTCTATCTCATATATTAAACTCCAGTAGCTAATGAACACAATTGCTGACATAAATGGACTTTTCCACGATATTCTGATTTTTCGAGTTGCACCTGTATTTCACAGTACTTGAATAATGAATATATGGTGGAGATACAGCTAATAAAATAAATCAATATTGCATGAACAAAATTAGAGAAGGGAGTTAGTCAATATCACCGAAGCAAACAAGCCTTTCGTTAGCCCCAATCCTGCAATCATGCAATGATAGGAGCTCAAAGCATAGCAACAAAGAAAGGCTACGACTCCTGTCAGCTTCAAGGAAGCCCAGAACCTGCTGGATCAGGCCAAGGGCCCATCTAGTCCAGCATCCTGTTCTCAAAGAAGCCAAAAATTCCTATCTCTCCTCCCTGCCCACCTACGCATTGCTGGAGTATTTCAGCTGTGATTCCTGCAACCCTTTGTTGTTGTTGTTCAGTCGTTCCAGTCGTGTCCGACTCTTCGTGACCCCATGGACCAGAGCACGCCAGGCACCCCTATCCTCCACTGCCTCCCGCAGTTTGGCCAAACTCATGCCAGTCGCTTCAAGAACACTGTCCAACCATCTCATCCTCTGTCGTCCCCTTCTCCTTTTGCCCTCCATCTTTCCCAACATCAGGGTCTTTTCTAGGGATTCTTCTCTTCTCATGAGGTGGCCAAAGTACTGGAGCCTCAACTTCAGGATCTGTCCTTCTAGTGAGCACTCAGGGCTGATTTCTTTAAGGATGGAGAGGTTTGATCTTCTTGCAGTCCATGGGACTCTCAAGAGTCTCCTCCAGCACCATAATTCAAAAGCATCAATTCTGCAACCCTACAATTCTGTAATTCTGCCACCTGCCAAAATCAACGTTGTTTCTGTTATGCATTGAAGTTCTCACCTTAGGCCACTAGGGGTGTTGTGTATATAGTTTCACTCTGCCCACCGTGGTTGAAGTTCTCTCTCAGGTCCACAACATGCAAATGAAGGATCGAGAGTGCCGTTCACGGATTGGGTAGCTAGAGAGAGTTGTTACTGTTGCATGTTACCGAGTACTATACAGGTGAAACTCGAAAAATTAGAATATCGTGGAAATGTCCATTTATGTAAGCAATTGTTTTCATTAGCTACTGGAGTTTTAATATATGAGATAGACTCATGACATGCAAAGCGAGATACGTCAAGCTTTTGCTAGTTATAATTGTGATGATTATGGCGTCCAGCTGATGAAAACCCCAAAGTTGAGATTGTGAATTTGAAGTTCTCATCAGCTGCACGCCATAATCATCACAATTATAACAAATAAAGGCTTGACATATCTCGCTTTGCATGTCATGAGTCTATCTCATATATTAGTTTCACCCTTTAAGCTGAATTACTGAAAGAAATGGACCTTTCCACGATATTCTAATTTTTTCAGTTTCACCTGTATAAGCCCTTCAGTTCAGTTCTGTTCCAGCCTGAGAATAAAGAGAGCTGCTTGGAGAATCACTGTGTCGTCTGCTATGTCCACCCACTGCTTAATATTAACCATCACAAAAGAATGACCAGGCTGCCCAGGTAATGCAATCAGTGACCATTATCAGGTATCCTGGCAGACAGGATTTCTGCTGTAGATGCCTCCTTCTGTGATGTACGTATGATGTTTTTTGGGGCTGGTCTTGAGCTACAGGGGAGGCAATTTCAAAAGTCTATATAAGAGATGGCACACCAATATTCTGGGTTCTTTCCTCCCTCCCTGCATGTGGGGAGTGGGGGACCCCGTTGCAACAGTTTAATAAAGACCAGGCTTACTAGTCGCTTTGCTTCTCAATATTCTCTGGCTGGCCTCTGTTTTTTTCTCCTACCGATAGGGAACCCACTTAAGGACTCTATTTGGGCTCTTGGATAAAACCACAAGGGGAAATGGAGCACTTTTTTCTTATAACATTGTTTTTAATGACAGTTTATAAATATTCTTATGAATAAATACAATAAAGACAACAGACCCATCACTGGGAGCATCCCTCTGAAGAAAGGCAAGCAAACATTCCTTTTGGAAGATAATCTCATCATGCTTTATTTGTTTTCGTAAAAGATACAGTTGTTTTCCCGTATAACCGTAGGTTTATTTATTTTCATTTATCTATTGCATAAAATTAAACAGAACTTGGTTGTAAAATTTTAAAAAGCAGTTTATTTAGGTTCATATCTTGCAGATTTTCTGCAGTTGAGGCTTGGGGCTCAGACCTGCCTCAACTCAGTTATCCCAATCCGGTCTTCACAAAAAAGATATCTTTCCCGTTTTATGTATTAAAGGGGGCGAGCCAGAGTCAGGTCTCTGCCTAATGCTGAATGCACAGGATCGCATTGGTCTTGTGTCAACCTTCCCCGGTCAGAATACCCACGAACATTCCTTTTTTTAAAAAAAAATAAATTTTAAACGCATTCAAATACATTTTCTAACTTTAATCCCTTCCTTAAGTTACCCCGATTGGAATTGAAATAAGCCTCGTTGTTCTTAATTTCTATTTTCTTTATCTAATATCAACACAGTTAGAAAATTGTATCAAATAAATTGTACATTCCCACTTTCCCACCTCCCCCCCCCACCCAAGCGTGATCTCAATATTTTACTTTCTACCCTTTAGTTGTGTCGATTTTTTTTTGTTTACTTATCATACAGTTCATTTTATTTTTCTTTCCTGTTTTCCCCTGCACTTTTTACACCATATCCATTAATATGTCAATTCCAGAGCAGTACTTCTTCATGTACTCCTTCGTTCCTTCCCATGCCTTAATTATTCTCTGATCTGAATGTCCTCTTGATACTTGCTGTCAATTTTGCTATTTCGACAAACTCGCAAAGTTTACTTCGCCATTCTAATAATGATGGGGTTTTTCTCCTGGCAGAAACGGCAAATCTCGCTAAAGAAGCAATTAATGGGTATTTTCGACGGCACAAAAGGCAGGCATGTTTTCAAAAGAATTGGTTTCGCACGTGATCTTGGCAGTAACTGCAACTCAGTAAAAAAAAAACCACAAATAACAATTTTTACACAACTCATTCTGGGGCAGGGCTAAAATGGGGGGGGGGAGGTTACACGTAATTTGAGATTTCGACAAGAAGTAGAATTTCCAGATACTTTATAATATGATATGGCATTCCTTTGTGACAGCAGAACCACCATTTTCAAGACAAGCCGGGCAAAATCTGGATTTTGAGGGGTATAGAGCCATCTGTGGGTTTTAGAGGGCACAGTGGGTTAAGCAGAAGGTTGGTGGTTTGAACCCACCCAGGGATTGCTGTAGGCAGGATTCCTGCATTGCAGGGGGTTGGACTAGATGACCCTCGGGGGTCCCTTCCAACTCTGCGATTCTATGATTCGAACAGATATGCCCCAAAAGGCTTGCAAGAGGGGAACAACGGAGGGAGGGAGGCACCAATAGGCAAGGCACAGGAAGAACAGGCGATTATTAATGTGCGGTTATTTCAATCGGACAAACGTTGGCTTCGTTACAATGAGGACTAGTAGGGTGATCAATCAAAGGCTTTTCCCAGACAAGGTGACCAAGAAGGAGATAAAGCGGTTGGTTGTGCCATGAAAGCATAAATACATCCAATGTAAAGAAAAAGAAAGTATCTTTTATCATATGTGGTGGCCGTGTAAAGCAGGCGTAGGCAAACTACGGCCCTCCAGATGTTTGGAACTACAATTCCCATTAGGTAAAGGTAAAGGGACCCCTGACCGTTAGGTCCAGTCGCGGACGACTCTGGGGTTGCGGCGCTCATCTCGCTTTACTGGCCGAGGGAGCCGGCGTACAGCTTCCGGGTCATGTGGCCAGCAGGACTAAGCCGCTTCTGGCGAACCAGAGCAGCGCAGGGAAACGCCGTTTACCTTCCCGCCGGAGTGGTACCTATTTATCTACTTGCACTTTGATGTGTTTTCGAACTGCTAGGTGGGCAGGAGCTGGGACCGAGCAACAGGAGCTCACCCCGTCGCGGGGATTCGAACCGCCGACCTTCTGATCGGCAAGCCCTAAGCTCAGTGGTTTAACCCACAGCGCCACCCGCGCCCCTTAGCTAATAGGACCAGTGGTCATGGATGATGGGAATTGTAGTCCCAAACATCTGGAGGGCTGGAGTTTGCCTATGCCTGGTGTAGGGTAATTGAAGCTTTCTGGGAGATGATATATAATGAAATGAATTTTTTTCCCTATAAAATAAAAATAAAAATAACCTTTGTTTAAAAAAAACAAAAAACCAGAAGCTTTTTTTATTAGGAATTATAGGTACTGATATACCAAAGGAGCAGAAAGGACTTTTTATGTATGGGACAACAGCCACTGGATGCTACTAGCCCAGAGATGCAAAAAAGAGTCTCTACCAGAGAGGAATGGCAAGTTAAGCTGATAGACTACAAAGGTGGCCGGAAAACTCAGGGAACAAGAAGACCAGAACTTTAAAAAAGAATGGGGAAAATTCATAAGTTATTTAGGAGACCATTGCAAGCAGATGGAAACATTAGCAGGGTTTTAATTTCACTTGTGATGTAACAAATACCATGGATAATATGGATCGATGTAAAATATAGATTATGGAATAATATGCAGTTATAAAAGTTGAGAACGAGACCCACGGAGGGGGCGGGGGGGGGAGTCGTGAGATTCAAAGTAATCTCTATATACAGGTGAAACTCGAAAAATCTGAATATCGTGGAAAAGTTCATTTATGTAAGCAATTGTTTTCATTAGCTACTGGAGTTTAATATATGAGATAGACTCATGACATGCAAAGCGAGATATGTCAAGCCTTTGCTTGTTATCATTGTGATGATTATGGCACACAGCTGATGAAAACCCCAAAGTTGAGATTGTTAATTTGGGGTTCTTACCAGCTGTACGCCATAATCATCACAATTATAACAAATAGAGGCTTGACATATCTCGCTTTGCATGTCATGCGTCTATCTCATATATTAGTTTCACCTTTTAAGTTGAATTACTGAAAGAAATGGACCTTTCCACGATATTCTAATTTTTCCAGTTTCACCTGTATAAGCCCTTCAGTTCAGTTCTGTTCCAGCCTGAGAATAAAGAGAGCTGCTTGGAGAATCACTGTGTCGTCTGCTGTGTCCACCCACTGCTTAATATTAACCATCACAAAAGAATGGCCAGGCTGCCCAGGTAATGCAATCAGTGACCATTATCAGGTATCCTGGCAGACAGGATTTCCGCTGTAGATGCCTCCTTCTGTGATGTACGTATGATGATTTTTGGGGCTGGTCTTGAGCTACAGGGGAGGCAATTTCAAAAGTCTATATAAGAGATGGCACACCAATATTTGGGGTTCTCATCAGCTGTATGCCATAATCATCACAATTGTAACAAATCAAGGCTTGACATATCTCGCTTTGCGTGTCATGAGTGTATCTCATATGTTAGTTTCACCTTTTTAAGTTGAATTACTGAAAGAAATGAACCTTTCCACAATATTCTAATTTTTCGAGTTCCACCTGTAGATGGAGATGTGTTTGGCTTGTTTAAATTTTGTATTTGAAATGATTTCAAAAGAAAAGAAAAGGAAAAAATCATAAATACAACTAGAAAAGAAATCACTTGTGTGGAACTCTCCGGGTCCGAATGACAGAACCAGGTTGGAGGTGGGGGGAAATTTCTGTTTCCTCTAGAGCCCCAGCTCCATCTCACACATCCAAGGGAATCGGCGAGTGCAGTGGTTGTCGTTCCAGAGGCCATTGGACAAAGCCTGGACACAGTCCTCTCCGCCTCCCAGTCCGTGGCCGTACCAGTGGTCTGGCTGTCCTTCAGCCCAGTCTCTAAAACAACAGAAGGAAGAAATCCATCATTTGCAGTTACAGGTGGGTAGCCGTGTTGGTCTGCCATAGTCAAAACAAGATAAAATAAAAAATTCCTTCCAGTAGCACCTTAGAGACCCACTAAGTTTGTTCTTGGTATGAGCTTTCGTGTGCATGCACACTTCTTCAGATACTTTCCAGCAATGAAAGGCAAGGGAACAAATCCCAGAAATGTAAACAGTACTTTAAGCACCCTGTACTGGCATCCTAAATATTCTTTACGTCAAATTCATTGCACCAAATTCCTTTTCTGCTCCTTAAATTAAAAAAAGAATGGGGAAAATTCGTAAGTTATTTAGGAGATCACTGCAAGCAGATGGAGACATTAGCAGGGTTTTAATTTCACTGCAATTGGTTTTACAGGAAAAAGCAAGGGGTGAATTGCAACTAAATACCAAACTTAAAACCATGGAGAGACCTGGTCTGAACGAAGACACTGGATTCTTATCTCATTATACATGACAAAGCTATCTTTAGCCATCTCACCCCTTGACTTTGCCTGTAAGACCAATTGCAGTCGTTAAGTTAAGAGTCGTCAACAGGTTTTCCACACCTATCAGTGAATCACCCATTCCCACCACCCTTCTGAGTAACACCCCTCCTGACTCTCTCACTATATTTCAGTGTATCTGAAGAAGTGTGCATGCACACGAAAGCTCAGACCAAGAACAAACTTAGTTGGTCTCTAAGGTGCTACTGGAAGGAATTTTTTATCATTTGCAGGGTTCTCTATTTAATGCGTCTCCTGATGTTGTTCTCTGATTTAGGTTAAAAAAGGTAAAGGACCTCTGTGTGGGAATGCTCAGGGAGGTAGGACAGGATATATTGTTTATTAATATCCTTCCTAACTTGTGCTAGAAAGTTATTTTACTTAGCAGAGTTTTGCATTCCCCTTTTAAACGCACAGCGAATAGCTGGTTGCAGGCTTGTGTAAGCCTCTCTCTATTTGGTTCCTAGTAAGTTCCCTTATGGGACGCGGGTGGCGCTGTGGTCTAAACCACAGAGCCTAGGGCTTGCTGATCAGAAGGTCGGCGGTTCGAATCCCCGCGATGACGGGGTGAGCTCCCGTTGCTCGGTCCCTGCTCCTGCCAACCTAGCAGAGCGTGGGGTGGAGTGGGGAACAGCCGCAACTGTGTGTGGGGCATCGAACTCACTCTTGCTGGAGCACGTACGAAGTCCCGTCCACCCACTTCCAGACTCCCGTGACGTCCGTCAGGCCGATCCACATGTCACTGGACCTCCGGCGCTGATTCACGAATATCTGAAGGGGGGGTTGGGGGAAACGTCGCTGCGTGTCAAAGAGCAAGCAGGCAATAAATCACACCAAAGTTGGAGTTAACTCTTTGTTAGCGAGAACAGGGCCGGATTTAGGTTTGATGAGGCCCTGAGCTACTGAAGGTAACGGGGCCCTTTATATGTCCAGCTGTCCTTTGTCAACAACAAATTGTCGCTGTTTTTTGTGTGTTGAATATATGCTATATGGTCATTTATGGACCTAATATGTATCTCAAGCCATTTGCACAAGTTGCCATTCAACCAGTCCATGCAGAATGTAGGCACCCTATATATTGAAAGGAGCAAACTAGTGATATTTTAGGGAACAGGCTAGCAGGCATCGCCCATGACTTACATCATAGGAGCCTACACAACACAAAACACTGTTGCTTTTTTATCTTATATTTTGGAATGTACATCCAGTTTGTTTTTTACATTGGGAGGGGGACAAGAGAGTGGGGCCCTAAGCTATAGCTTGTTTAACTTATACGTAAATCCAGCACTGAGCGAAAACACGGTCTTGGCAGAGCGGCAGGCCTAATGAGCCCCGCAGCTCATCCCCGGGAGGTTTTGCCCCGTGGATCCCTTGATGAAACTGAAAGCCCCCACCTCCCCACAGCCATCTAAGTCTCTTCCTCTCCAGGGTTTCCCCCCAAGCAATCGTAGACTGTGTCTGCGTGAAGCTGACCTCTCCTCCGCCCTTTTCATGCCCCTTCTGGTTCTGCGAGACCAAAGGAGAGAAGAGCTTTTGGCAACCCCTGACTCTTCGCCAACTGGATTCCTCTCTGCCTCTTGGCTTCTCTCCTCTCCTGCTCCAGCTTCTGCCTCCGATTCTGGACTTCTCTCTGCCACAGACTCCCCCCACTCACTAAGCCCTGTTACCCCTTCAGCTTCCGACGTCTCCTCTTCCCAGTCTTCCCCCTCTTCTCCTTCCGACCGCTCCTCGTCATCCCACCGCCAATCCCTGGTCTCTGAGCCTCTTTCCCCGGTTGGTTCCCCCAGAGACGGTGCCTCCAGCCATTCATCTGCGTCCAACCAGCCCACGACATCTCCCTCCAAGCTCTGCAACGTACCCTCCAGCATTTCTCAGAATAAAATAGGGACATCGTATTCTCCACCAGGAGGAATTTCTCTCGCATTTGATCGCCCACACACAGAGACGTCATCGACACATCGACATCGGTCACCTTGAGCCGATGACGACCTCTCCGCCTCGCCTACCTCGCAGGATTGTTGTAAGGGGAAAAAATGTGCGAGGGAAGGAATTGTGTACAACACTTTCCACGTAGAAATGGAATGAAATAAAAATTTAGCGGTAAGCTGCCTTGAGTCCGCGTCAGGGGAAAATATGGTTAATAATAATAATAATAATAATAATAATAATAATAATAATAGTGGTAACTGTGAGAATGATCAGGAACATACCAGAGAGTAAACCCTATTGAAGTTGGTGGCACTTACTTCTGAGTAAAAACGCTTACGATTGCAGTGTAAGGCTGCCCAGTCTTGACCCATTTACCTGGGAGCAAGCTCCCATGAATTCATTGGTGCTTACTTCTGAGTAGACAGCGTGAGGCTCCATTTACAATAAAGGAATCAACACTCCTAAGAAATAGCCGGTTGAAGAAGCATTGCGGCGAATTGGTGGCCTTTTCCTCCCAAATTACAGGAAGGGCTTCGTACACCAGCTTATTTTCGGTAGAAACAGGAGCCTGGTTTTGCACCTATAAACACACGCCACTTTTAATTGCCCTCTGAGAGGTGGAGGGGCGAGAAAAGCAGGACGTCCCGGGGTCAAATCAGGAACTGGGGTGGCTTCTGGAATTCCGGGACTTGACCCTGGGATATCGGGGCGCTTGGAGATTGCACGATTCTAGGTAAGTCTGGGTTGAGGACTGGCACATTCCCAGGTGCACCCAAGGGCCCGCCTCCCTTTGCCCCCCCCCCACCCCACCTACTTTCTCTTTCGGAGAGTTGATGACCACCAGGTGAGCCTCCTTCTTCTCGCAGTCCAGCTTGGCCTGGTTCCAAGAAGCCGTGTCCTGAGACATCCAATAGCAGCTCTCCTCGAAATTCTTCCAGCCTATCGGGCAGCACCCAGTTTTACTCCCTATGGGGGACGGTGGAGGAGAGAGGAAAGGTTTGAGGAGTTTACCTGCTTGCAAGAGCTGCACCCATAACCCCCCACCACCCTCTGACAGAAAAAAACTGCTCCTTTCCCCCTTATGGGGTATCCAAAAGCCCGTATAGCATGGGTAGACAAACTAAGGCCCAGGGGCCGGATCCGGCCCAATCGCCTTCTAAATCTGGCCTGGGAATCAGCATGTTTTGACATGAGTAAAATGTGTCCTTTTATTTAAAATGCACCTCTGGGTTATTTGTGGGGCCTGCCTGGTGTTTTTACACGAATAGAATGTGTGCTTTTATTTAAAATGCATCTCTGGGTTATTTGTGGTGCATAGGAATTCGTTCATTTTCCTTTTCCTTTTTCAAAATATAGTCCGGCCCCCCAACAAGGTCTCAGGGACAGTGGACCGGCCCCCTGCTGAAAAAGTTTGCTGACCCCTGCCATATAGAGTCCTTATGTAGGTTCCCTATCGGTAGGAGAAAACAACAGAGGCCAACTAGAGAATATTGAGAAGCAAAGCGGCTAGTAAGTCTGATCTTTATTAAACTGTTGCAACAGGGTCCCCCACTCCCCACACGCAGGAGGGAGGAGGACCCAGAACAATGGTGTGCAAGACCTTATATAGGCTCTTGAAATTGCCCACCCTGTAGCCCAAGACCACCCTCCAAAACATCATAGATCCATCACAGAAAGAGGTGGTCCCCAGCAGAAATTTGGGTGTGTTGCTTCTCTCCTGTCTGCCAGGATACCTGATAATGCCTTATCTGATTGCCTTTTCTGGGTAGCCTGGCCATTCCTCTGAGATGGTAAATAGTTCCTGAATCTCTTTCGCATATTGAGAGTGTGCTCAGCTTAACAGATACTTGCCAGACTGTTATTTACAGGGAGGTGTAAGCCCCTACAGTCCAAAGACCATTAGAAAGCTTTTCTCATTTCCAATGGCTTGGGGGGGGGGGTTGTTTTCCTGTACTATTTCAGACATGTGGTCTATATACTTATGTATGTGTTTGCCTTGTACATTTATGAACATTTATTTTAATATATATATGAGCTTAGAATTCCTATAACAGTGCACAATCTGCCCAGCAAGGGTGAACAGGTGAAAAGCATATACATTGGTCCCTTGGTTCTCAAACTTAATCCGTTCCGGTAGTCCGTTCCAAAACCAAAGCGTGTTCCAAAACCGAGGCGCGCTTTCCCATAGAAAGTCATGCAAAACGGATTAATCCGTCCCAGACTTTTAAAAATGACCCCTAAAACAGCCATTTCACATGGATTTTACTATCTAACGAGACCATGGATCCATAAAGTGAAAGCAGTAAACAATGTACTGCAGTCACACAATCCATCAGTAGCTGAACTGGGTTCCACATAGTCATAAAAACAGAAAGAGCCACAAAAACGCAAAATAAATAGCAGAGACAGACAGACCTCAGCGTAACACTCAAAACGGAAGCGTGGCACTCAAAACGGATGACGTTCGGTTTCCGAAAAGAGTTCGCAAAGGGGAACACTTACTTCCGGGTTTGCAGTGTTTGGGTTCCAAGTTGTTTGAGTACCAAGGCGTTTGAGAACCAAGGCACCACTGTATACGGGAGATGAAATAAATGTGCGATCTCTTACCGTTGCTTCTCATCTCCACTAGCTCACAGTGGAAAGCTCTCGAGTCTTGCTTTAAGGTATCCAACTGGCTTTCCACTTGTTTCTTGACTGGAAGAAAAGACAGAAGATAAAGGAGCGTATTGCAGAGAGAGAGAGAGAGAGAGAGAGAGAGAGAGAGAGAGAGAGAGAGAGAGAGAGATATGCCGCTGCATCCCTCGGCTGCACACTTTCCTCCTGGCCAGATCCTGAGCACCCCGAGGAAGCCAGCGCCCCACCCAGGGCCGTCCTAAGCATATGCAGAGCCAGGGTGCAAGATCCGCCCAGAAACACACACACACACCCCGGTTGCCCAGAGTTGTTGGCCTTTTTTTAAGGGGGGAACCCCAAAGTTGTTGGCCCTCTTTTGGGGCGTGCCGGTGAGGCGTGCATGACAGAGCGGCTGGCCGCCTCAGCATCGAGAGGGGAGCTTGAGGCGGCGGCGGCAACAGAGTAAGGCCGGGGCCAGGCGCCGGGGGGGGGGGGCAAGCAGAGTCCAGCACAACAACAGTCGAGCCCGAGGCAGTGGCAATTGAGCAAAGCCGGGCCCCTAGTGTGAGCAGCATGCACTGGGCGGGCCTCTCAATGGCGCGCCGATCCCAGGCGCGCAGGCGGGCGGAGCCGCCCGGCTGCCTCAGCGCCTCGCTCACCCGCAGCAGAAGAGCTGCAGTGCTGTGACGGGTTCCGCTCAGCAGCGGCCGTCGGCTCTTCCCAATCCCCAGGCTCCAAATCTCGGCCCCGGACTCTCGGCCAGGCGCCACTGAGAGCTCGGCGCCCGGGTGCCCCGCACCCCAAGCGCCTATGGGTAAGACGGCCCTGGCCCCACCAAACTCCCAAGCTAGCACAGCGGAGCCGCAGGTCTCTCGGCGAGATCCAAGTTCAGAGCAGCTCAGGTTCAGCAAAGGACGCTTTGCTTTCCCCAGCAGCGCAGGTTAAGGTCTTGCAAAGAGTCTGTTTGCCAGGCCTAAGGTCCGAGCTCTGGTATGCTTTCCTCCAACTCCTCACCAACCAGATAACAAAGCATCCTGTTGGAAGCAGCAAGGTGCAAAGGAGCCGGGGGCAGGGGGGGGACGACTCAACATCCACACCACGTTTTGCATGCTCATTCACGGGGGCCACCCACCTTTCTCCATCTTCGAAACCTGGTCGTTCATCGTTTTCTCCAGCGCGGCCAGTTTCGTTCTGGTGCCGTTCCCTGGAATTGGAAATGCGACGGCGATGTGAAAAATTAGTTCCTGTTTGTGCTTCTTTTTTCCTCCTCCCTCCCTAATCCCCTTTCCTTGTGTGTCACGTCTTTTAGATCGGACGCCTGAGCACAGAGGCCACCTTTGCCAGCTGCTCTGGGAGAGCTTTTTGGTGGCTGACATGCAGGGTGAAAGGGTTTTGGTTGTGGAAAGGCAGCAAACAAATAAAAGGATGCCCAATGTTTCTGTGTCATCTGCTATAACCACTGGGGATCAGTACCTCCTCCTGCTCCTCCCATGCCTTCACTTACTCTTCTGTTGGATGCTGCTGAGCCCCGCTTTCACCGTCAGGTTCAAACTCTTGAGAGCCTCCTTCGCCGCCCCTTGATCTCCGCTGAAACGAGTCCCTGGTGGGAAGCAGATGAAGAGCAAAATTTGAACTCGGCTCTTTCCCTTTCACACATGCTCACCCCTTCTTTCTTTGCACGGACACTTGTTGCATGCTCGTCGCATGCTTAACACACTCCCCTCGCCCCAGTTTACGCACATAAGAATCACAGAATCATAGAATTGTAGAGTTGGAAGGGAACCCAAGGGTCATCCAGTCCAACCCCTTGCAATGCTCGAACCCACAAACCAGAGATTCAGAATCTCATGCTCTACCGAGTGATGTTGGGTGAATTCCACCTCTGTTGCAAACTCGCTGTCTAGTCAGCAGTCCAAACTCTAATTATTTTCTCAACTGATATTATTCATTTATTCTTTTTCGCTGTTGTTGATTTTAATCATATTTTGCATTTTCAGAAATATCTTTAGGTGCCAGGCAAAAACGTTTCCCTGTAGCCATACTTTGGGCTGATTTACATTCGAAAGGCATTTTAGGTATGTTGGAAGACACCCAGAGTGGCTGCGGCAACCCAGTCAGATGGATGGGGAATATTAATAATAATAATAATAATAATAATAATAATAATAATTCCTCTGTTTTCATCGGAGAAATAATGGAGGGTTTGCGTTTGTGGGAGGAGGCCTCTTGGTTCGTTCTTGTTTTCTTATGTATTTTGTGTTCTCGAGTTGTATTTTTACGCTGTTAACTGCCCTGTAACCTCTGGACCAGGGGTCAGCAACCTTTTTCAGCCGTGGGCTGGTCTACCGACCCTCAGACCTTGTAGGGGGCCAGACTATATTTTTTTGGGGGGGGGGGGAAATGAACGAATTCCTATGCCCCACAATAAACGAGAGTTGCATTTTAAATAAAAGGACACATTCTACTCATGTAAAAACACGCTGATTCCCGGACCGTCCGTGGGCCGGACTGAGAAGGCGATTGGGCCAGATCTGGCCCCCGGGCCTTAGGTTGCCTACCCCTGCTCTGGAGGAAGGACGGTATACAAATTTAACCAATTAATTAATTAATTAATTAATAGTTCCTCTATTTTCATCGGAGAAATGTTGGAGGGTATCCGTTTGTGGGAGGCGGACTCTTGTTTTGTTGTGTATTTTGTGTTCTCAAGTTATATTTTTATGCTGTGAACTACCCTGCAACCTCTGGAGGAAGGACAGTATAAAATTTTTAACAACAACAACAACAACAACAACAACTGGAGATTGAGCCTGGGGCCTTCTGCACACCTTTAAGCGGAAGTGCTACAGCTGCGTAAATGCCCCTTCCCGTGCATCTCTCTGGCACACTCACGTTCCTGTTTTGCACACTCACTTCTCCGTTTTTGCACACTCACCCGTCACACTTCAAGCCACGCCCTCTGCCTTGCAGACTCTCCAGGAGGTGCATGCCCTGAAAGACTCTCTCCTATATATACAGGTATATATATATTTATCAGTGACCTAGATTTAAGGGGCTAGAGGGAATCCTTCTCCCGTCTCCATACAGGTAGCTTGCCTGCAGGTGCATTTTTTAAATTTATTTATTATTATTTTTTGAATGCCCTGTCCTCCCAAGCCTTCAAGACTTTGCAGATTTTATTACTGGGAAAGGGGGAAATGCAGGTGGCAGCAATTCAATTAGAGGGACGATGTGTGCAAGATAAGCTGTTTTGGGGCCCTTGGAGCAGCGATGATAAAACCATCAGCTTGGCAAGACTAAGTTAATTAATTGGCGCGGTGGGAGCAAGAAGCCGGCGTCCCAGGCGAGCTTCGTAATGAATTTTCCGTTTTGGCAGTTCCATAGCTTCGAAATCCCTTCCTCTTCAGGTTTGAGGGCTTTAAGGTCAGAGGAACTGGAAGCGATGGAGGAAACCCTCAAGAGGCAGGGCGGAGGTTCAAGAGGAACTTTTTAATCAATTAGGAAGCTGGGCATTCCCCCCCCCCAAAAAAACCAGAACGAAATCCAGCAGACACACACACACAAAATGTCTTTAGGCGCCAGGCAAAAACATTCCCCTAGAACTGTGGGCATCCCATGAATGTCGGGAGATTCAGGACAGATCAAAGAAAGTCCTTCTCTACGCGGAGCATAGTTAACCTATGGAACTCCCTGCCACAAGAAGCAGGGATTGCCACCTGGATGGATTTATAAGAGGATTAGAGGAATTCATGGAGGAGGAGAGAGCTATCAATGGCTACTAGCCACAATGGCAGCAATGATTCTGAATACCACTTGCTGGAAACCGCAGGAGGGGAGACTTTGCTCTAGTGCTTAATTTTTGAAAACTTCTTCAGCGAGGGCTCTTAAAAATATGGGTGTGAGGAATTCAAGCCTGCTATGGCTTTCGTGACTGGACAACATTTAAGCTTGGAAAGTCTATGTTTGATGATGAAGTGCATAAACTGCTTTCGGGAAACCAAAAGGTTTTAATTTTACCATGTGAAAATGTCGGGCAATGCTAAATCTATATATATATAAATGTTCCCATTGCCTGTACGCCGAAAACCTATGTTCTCCGTAACCGCTGCACCAAACAGCATCAAATTAGGACAAAGCGTAACTTGGCCATCAAGGAAGGATCTGGCATAATAAAAATTTAAAAAAACCACCTGTCATGCCTAAAATATAGAATAAAGGCAAAAAAAATATTGGCGCACACATTACGTGTCACCAGCAACAGAACTGAAGACTCCAACAGCATCCAATAGAAAGGCGGATTGCCTGTTGACGTCATCAGACCTGCGCCAAAAAGAAAACCCCGTCCACCATTTTATAACTGCCATCTGTAAGCACCCAAGGACTTTCTGACACAAACTGCTTAGTGGAAATGTGGAAAAAAGACAGAGCAGGAGGCAGGGCAGTTGCGAAGAGAGGTGGGAGAGAAATAAGCCCAAGGCTGCTTGAGAGGTTGCAGGGAGTAAGACCGGCTCTGAGGGGATTTTGTCGCTGGGGTGCGTAATTTTGGGACTGGGGTGGGGGAGAATGCTCTTTTTAATGGCGCAGAGCATGGGGCCAGTTAATTGTGAGGAGGGGGTCTTTGTGGGGGGTGCGCTTTTACAGTAAAAAAAAACAGAGCTAGGCCCGCAGTAGGCCTCCATAAGGTGCCCAGTGCCCTCACTTAAAATGGCCGCTGCACACTCAAAGGCATTTAAAAATTTCCCAAGTGCCCTCACCTAAAATGGCCGCCGCAGCTTTGCATGTTCAACACACACAGTCCCAAGTGATCAATACCACCGACCAATGTGTTCTTTTATGTAAAATGCATCTCTGGGTTATTTGTGGGGCATAGGAATTTGTTCATTCACATGGTCTGAGGGACAGTGGACCGGCTGGAAAAGGTTGCTGACCACTGCTCTAGAGGGACAGGGAAGAACGAAAACAGGAGCTTCCAGAATACTTTCGGGGTCAGAATTTAAAAAAGCAAAAAACCCCACAGCAACCCGTGGCCGGGCCAGCTGGTAAATAAATAATATGATTGCAAGTACTTGGCAATCTTTTCTAATGATCTCCATGCAATTTCCCACACATCTTGCTTACCAAGCAAAACTAAATTATATTAATGTAACCAAAATGGAATTCCCAAGCCATTTCCCAACTTTTAAGGACCCCTAAGTTGAAAAATTCGGGACACGGCTGGCGCTGTGGGTTAAACCACAGAGCCAAGGGCTTGTCGATCAGAAGGTTGGGGATTCGAATCCCTGTGACAGGGTGAGTTCCCGTTGCTCGGTCCCTGCTCCTGCCCACCTAGCAGTTCGAAAGCACGTCAAAGTGCAAGTAGATAAATAGGTACCGCTCTGGCGGGAAGGTAAACGGCGTTTACATGCGCTGCTCTGGTTCACCAGAAGCGGCTTTGTCATGCTTGCCACATGACCCGGAAGCTGTACACCGGCTGCCTCGGCCAGTAAAGCCAGATGAGTGCCGCAACCACAGAGTTGTCCGCGACTGCACCTAATGGCCAGGGGTCCCCGAAGTTGAAAAATTCAACATGCCCTACTGCCGGATGGAGTGAGCCTGTTTTCTCCTGCTCTGGCAGCGAGGACCCAGTGGACCCAAACGACGAGAAAGGAGGTTCTGACCAAACACCAGGAAAAACTTTCTGACAGAAAGAGCTGTTGAAAAATTAAGCATGCCCTACCGGGATGCAGTCCCAGATCTCTGGAGGCCGAGGGCACCAGGTTGGGGAAGCCTGCCTCTGCGCACCCAATAATTCCCCGCTTCCTTCCCCCAATGCTGTGTGGCCCATCACTCACTCTGGACGCCAAGCAAAGCCACCGAGAGGGTCAGGATGAAGCAGAACCCCATCAGGACCAAGACGAGGCGGTTGGTGGGGCAGATCCGGCGCCAGTTCGACTGGAATGGAGGCAGCGCTGTGGGGAGAAGAAGAAGGATGTCTCTCGTGTCTCCTCTTCCCCAGACTAAAGATCCCCAGCTCCCTCGACCGTTCCTCATCAGGCTCAAGCTCCAAACCCTTGGTCAGGCACCCCCAAACTCGGCATTCCAGCTGTTTTGGGACTACAACTCAAACAAGATGAATTTTAACAGGGAGAAATGTAAAGTACTACACTTGGGCAAAAAAAAAATGAAAGGCACAAATACAGGATGGGTGACACCTGGCTTGAGAGCAGTACATGTGAAAAGGATCTAGGAGTCTTGGTACACCATAAACTTGACATGAGTCAACAGTGTGATGCAGCAGCTAAAAAAGCCAATGAAGAAGAAGAAGAGTTTGGATTTGATATCCCGCTTTTCACTACCCGAAGGAGTCTCAAAGCGGCTAACATTCTCCTTTCCCTTCCTCCCCCACAAAAAACACTCTGTGAGGTGAGTGGGGCTGAGAGACTTCAGAGAAGTGTGACTAGCCCAAGGTCACCCAGCAGCTGCATGTGGAGGAGCGGAGACGCGAACACGGTTCACCAGATTATGAGTATACCACTCTTAACCACTATACCACACTGGCTCTCAATGCAATTCTGGGCTGCATCAAGAGGAGTATAGCATCTAGATCAAGGGAAGTAATAGTACTACTGTATTCCGCTCTGGTCAGACCTCACCTGGAATACTGTGTCCAGTTCTGGGCACCACAGTTCAAGAAGGATACTGACAAGCTGGAACGTGTCCAGAGGAGGGCAACCAAAATGGTCAAAGGCCTGGAAACGATGCCTTATGAGGAACGGCTTAGGGAGCTGGGTATGTTTAGCCTGGAGAAGAGAAGGTTAAGGGGTGACATGATAGCCATGTTCAAATATATCAAAGGATGTCATCTAGAGGAGGGAGAAAGGTTGTTTTCTGCTGCTCCAGAGAAGCGGACACGGGGCAATGGATTCAAAGTACAAGAAAGAAGATTCCACCTAAACATTAGGAAGAACTTCCTGACAGTGAGAGCTGTTCTGCAGTGGAATCTGCTGCCAAGGAGTGTGGTGGAGTCTCCTTCTTTGGAGGTCTTTAAGCAGAAGCTTGACAGCCATCTGTCAGGAATGCTTTGATGGTGTTTCCTGCTTGGCAGGGGGTTGGACTGGATGGCCCTTGGGGTCTCTTCCAACTTTATGATTCTATGATTCTAACTCCCATCATCCCTAGCTAACAGGACCAGTGGTCAGGGATGATGGGAACTGTAGTCCCAAAACAGCTGGAGGGCCAATTAGGGGGGTCCGTGCCCTTGGTCATCTTGGTCACCCTCATCTGCACATGTTCCAGCTTGTCAATCTCCTTCTTAAACTGGGGTGCCCAGAACTGGACAGAGAACTAAGTCACTCTGAGTATTTGCAAGACATTCCTTCGGTGGTCCCCCCCTGTGGGATAGCTGGTAAAAACTTCACAGAACGATGGAATCGTATACAGTAATACCTCCACGAACGTCCGCCTTGTCTAGCATCCATTCTGGCGAACGTCCACAGCAAACCCGGAAGTACCAGAATGGGTTACTTTCTGGTTTGCCGCCCGCGCATATGCAGAAGTGCTAAATCACTGCCCACACCCAGTCCGATGGGCCAGCCCCACTCCATCCCCACTGCGTACCTCTCCTAAAGTGCTGCTCACTTTTGCCTGCCACCTCGAGGCTTTGGAGATCTTCGTACTCCTTGGCCATGCTGGGTTCGGGAGGAGAATCCATGTCGATGGAGGTGGAGCGAGGCGGAATATCCGGCGGGACCTGAGAGCTGCAAAGATGAACGTGGAGTTGGGCTTTCCAGCATTGCAGGGGGTTGGACTAGATGACCGCTGGGTATCCAACTCGGCAACCCTAGGATTCCTCCCTTGCTTTCCCTTTCTTTGGGTTTACCTTTTTCTTGCCGTGTGATCTTTCTGCCTATCTTCTTTTTTTAAGACGAAATAGCTGCTTTCTGTCACTATATCATAAAAAGATATTTAGCAAAGGGTGTGTATTTTTGTATCTCTCTGAATAAGTAACAATAAATATATATTTTTTATAAGGGGGGAGACAATTGTGGATTTTATTTAATTTTATATTATTTAATTTAAGGTATTATTTGGAGAGGGAAAAACATGGATGAAAATTGGCTGAGAATCTCGTTGCCAAATTGAATGAAATAGAATGAAATAGAATGAAGGGCTTATTGTTAGAAATAATGCATCCAGACCAATCAGGTTTCCTTCCAGGCCGTCAAATGAAGGAAAATATCAGGAATATAATAGATATTATTGAATATTTGGAGGTAAGAAATGACAAACAGGTAGCTATGATGTTAATCGATGCTGAGAAAGCCTTTGATAACGTCTCGTGGGCCTTCATGTTGAAGGCCCTTAAGGAGATGAATTTTGGAATGTCATTTATAAGAGGAAACAAAATAAAAAATTAAAAAAATTCCTTCCAGTAGCACCTTAGAGACCAACTGTTTATTCTTGGTATGAGCTTTCGTGTGCACGCACACTTCTTCAGATTTTTAAGAGGAATAGAAACTATCTATACTAGTCAAAAAGTGAGGCAGATTATAAATAATACCATTACTGCAGAATGTAAAATTATGAAAAGGTACTAGGCAGGGTTGTCAGAGCAGATGAAAGAATTAGAGGAGTAAAGGTAGGAATTAAGGCAGGGGTCCCCAAACTAAGGCCTGGGGGCCGGATGCGGCCCAATTGCCTTCTAAATCCACGAATCAGCATGTTTTTATATGAGTAGAATGTGTCCTTTTATTTAAAATGCATCTCTGGGTTATTTGTGGGGCATAGGAATTCGTTCATAGTTTTCTTTCAAAATATAGTCCGGCCCCCAGGGGCGAAGCAAGGGGGCGCAGGGGGGCGGGCCGCCCCGGGTACCACCCTGGGGGGTGACACTCAGGGCGGCACCCCGCCTCCACGATCGGCGCTGCTGGTGCGCGTGGGGTGCAGCAACTTTTAAGGCTGCAGTGTGCGAATAGCAGCACAGCGTCTGTGCTGCTGTTTGCGCGCTGCAGCCTTAAAACTTGCCGTGCCGCGGCATGGTCGGGAGAGGTGCCTGCCGCTCGCGCCCACCATCTTGTCCGTACATGCGCAGTCCACCTGGGATGCTGTGTGTGCGCTCCGTGACGTCAGGGTGCGCACGCGCTACGGAGCAGCGCCCTGCCCCCAGGAGGGTGCCCCCGCGTTTTCCGCCCCAGGCGGCAAAGCGGCTCCCTACGCCCCTGCGGGCCCCCCCACAAGTTCTAAGGGACAGCGGACCGGCCCCCTGCTGAAAAAGTTTGCTGACCCCTGTATTAAGGAATACAAGTTGAAAGCATTTTCCTTTGATTTAGCAGTAATGGTAGAAGATAACACAAAACACAGGTCTGAATCTCGGAGGCCCATCGCTGAGGCCAGCGTCACGTAGGCAGGAAGGCGATCTGGTCTCCAGAGTGGCAAGAACCGTCTAAAGAGGCTGAATGTGAAAAATGACTCCAGGTAAGGTACAAGGAGGGTTCTGTGACGTAAAGTAAAAATGGGTTGAGTAAATTTTCAAAGACCGCGGTTGGAGGGTAGATAGCAAAAGGTTCTTGGGCGCAGAAGGACGGACAGCTAGGTTGACGTACATTTTTCCTATTTCTGTCCTAATGTAAATCCTCTCTTTGAACTCTTCCCGCTAACGCCTTACTGAACAACTGGGGATTTGGGTGCGAGCCTCTGTAGTTTGGAACCCCAAGTGGGATTTCCAAAACAATAGCCCCAAAGAATCCTGGGAACGGTAGTTTAACACACATATACACACACAGAGAGAGATACAATTCTAAACACCCCTTAAGAAACTACAGTTCCCAAGGTTCTTTGGGGAAAGCCATGATGGCCACTGAAAGCATCGCCATTCTGCTTTTAATGTGCAGTGCAGACGGGGCCCTATGACATGTCTGGTTTAAGACAGCAGCACCCCCCCCCCAAAAAAATTGCATGATTGTAAAATAGAAGGAAAAGGAAAAAGAAAATTCTCTCTCTCTCTCTCTCTCTCTCTCTCTCTCTATATATATATATATGTAATGATGCAATGGAAAATTAACCATCTAACTAGTAATTTTCGGGCATTTGTGGTTTTAAAAAAATAATTTTTTTATTAAATATTCCAAATTACATTTCAAAATATCCATTTAAAGAACCTTAAATCAATGACTTCCCTTCTTCTCCTTCCGTGCCTCATTTTGCATAACAATTTTGTTGTCGTTTAGTCGTGTCCTTGCATATTTCACCTGAACTAAACCGTTCAGTAATCCATTGCTACGACCCGCGTTTTTAAATAAACGCAATTTCCACCTATATATCCGGTAAGCATTTTCTAGTCTTCTTTAAACGTGCATCCTTCTCGTTCTCTTATTCTGTAAATTAAGCCGGCAAGCTGTGCATATCCCAATAATTTGGGGGGGGGGGGGTATTTGAAGGCCCGCAGCTGTTTGGGTGCAAATCTAGCCCGGCAGCCAGACAACCTCCCCACCCAGAGCCCATTCTGTGCCCCCCCCCCAGCCCTCCTCCTTGGGCTACTTGCTTGGCAAAAGAAGTTGTCATCTCCCTGGCACGGAGGGGGGTCCTTCCACCGGGTCACTCTCTAGTGGGGGGCTTCCGAAACGCGCAGTTCCCTCTTCTCCCCGTCAATACGTCGACCTGGGCAAAGTTTGGACAAAGTCATGGCTTGCCAACTGGCCAATTTCCCAATCGATGCCAACCTCCCCCAGTCAAAAGCAGGCAGGTTTGCGGGTGCCCATGGTGCCCAGGATTGCCACGGGGTGAGCTGCCACAGCTGGTAGCCGTGGACAAGGGTTGGGGCGGTTCGGGGTGGCCTGGCCGCCCTCCTTTTACCTCCTCCCTTCTTTTTCCAAGTCAAAAATTTCAGGCCCTCATCCTGTTCCAGACCCCATGGTGCAGCTCAGTAACCTTTGCTCTGTCAATATTATTTCTCCCAAAAGCAGCCTTTCCAAAATGCTACCACCACACAGAAAACTTGGGCGGGGGGGGGGGACTTCCAGATGGATAGCTCGGTCGGTAGAACATAGAATCATAGGGTTGGAAGGGACCCCCAAGGGTCATCCAGCCCAACCCCCCTCCCTCCGCGATGCAGGAATCTCAGCTAAAGCACCCACGACAGGTGGCCACCCAACCTCTGCTTAAAAACCTCCAAGGGACTCTTAATACAAGGGTTGTAGGTTCATTGGGCAAAAGGTTCCTGCATTGTAGGGGGTTGGACTAGATGACCCTCTGGTCCCTTTCCAACTCTCTGATCCTTTGAACCCAATGCTTCTCAGTTCCCATTGGGGAATTTAAAGACTATGAAGATGGTGCCCGTGAAAGGATCCATCCATTCAGGGGCCCTCCCTTTCTCATCTTTCCCATCACCTATCCAGAAAAAGCACACTGCTCATATACTAAGTAAGAAATGAAAGTTTAATGTCCCCCATCCCTACCTCCTGTGGGAGGGAGCCCCACAGTTTAACTATGTGCTGCGTGAAGAAGAACTGTCTTATGTGCCCTGAAGATTAATAATAATAATAATAATAATAATAATAATAATAATAATAATAATAATAATTTTATTATCTTGATGTAAACAAAATCTGCTCCTTTTCCCTTATGGGGTATCCAAGACCCCATATAGAGTCCTTAAGTGGGTTCCCTATCGGTAGGAGAAAATAACAGAGGCCAACCAGATTATATTGAGAAGCAAAGCGGCTAGTAAGCCGGGTCTTTATTAAACTGTTGCAACAGGGTCCCCCACTCTGAGGAGGGCCCAGAACAATGGTGCGCAAGCCCTTATATAGGCTCTTGAAATTGTCCACCCTGTAGCCCAAGACCACCCCACAAAACATCTAACATACATCACAGAAGGAGGCAGTCTTCAGCAGAAATCCTGTCTACCAGGATACCTGATAATGGTCACTGATTGCTTCACCTGGGCAGCCTGGCCATTCTTTTGTGATGGTTAATGCTTTAGTTCCTGAGTCCAGGTCACAGGTTCACCCTATTCATACCCAAATACACCCTTCAGACAGGATTTGCGAGCAAAAAGGCAATGGGATGGCTTTCCCCTTTTGCCTCCCTTACTGCAGAGCAATATTTGAGGTCATTGGGAGAGTCAAAATGGCTTCAGGATTGCTCTCCTGTACTATTTCAGACGCGTGGTTTGCATACTTTGCCTTGTACATTTACGAACATTTAATTCATATATCTGAGACCTTAAATTCTTGTAACAATCTATACCTTGCCCGGATGGATGGGTCTCCCCAACAAAATATTGAAAACACGACAAGACATCAAACATTCTCACATTCATCTTCCTCGGAGGTCCACAACTTCCAGCGGTATCAGAGAGGGAGAAAAGTGCGACCTCCAGGAACTGACACATAGCTGTCAACTTTTCCCTTTTCTTGCGAGGAATCCTATTTGAAATAAGGGAATTTCCGTTTAAAAAAAGGGAAAAGTTGACAGCTATGAACTGGCATTCGGGTCACATATCCATTCCATACCTTAAAAGCAATATCAGACCCCTGTGATCAACACATCCCACCCCCCCCCCTGGCCGCGAAGAATTTTGGGAACTGTAGTTTGTTCCGGATGCTGAAAGTTGTTAGGGGGCCCACAAACACCCCAATTCCCCCTTCCAGACTGGTTTAATGGTCAGTCCCTCTTCCCAGGGAACAATGAAGGTAAAACACAACCATCACAATATCCCATAATTTCACACACTACAGATTTACCCTTTCTGGAGACAGTCCCGTAAGTGTGTGTGTGTGTTTGCATGTTGTTGTTGTTGTTGTTGTTTTTAAAGACAACAGCCATTTCGCAATATTTTGTTCGGAAATCGATATTTTAGCCTGGAACTCCCTGCCTATTGACCTTCTCTGTGCTCTTCCCAGCACCTGCCGAGAACATTTTTGCTGAGACAAAAATGCGCTTTACAATCTGTTTTCCAATATATGGCCAACCTTTTATCGTTTTAAAGAGTCGCTTTCGCCGGTAATATTACGGTTTCGTTCATTTCGCAAACTGCTTTGATTATTTTATTTTATTTTTAATTTTATTACCGTCAAGCAGTGTAGAAAACTTGTGAAACAAATGATCTGAAGGCTCTGTTTAAAAGATTACCTCTCTGGAAGGACCTTACAAGTCTCATCACCCTGGCCACAGGCCACACCTGTGACTCCCAGGTGGAGCTCAACTGCAACTCCAGGTTGGTTCCCCCCCCCCCACAGTCAATCACATCCTGGCAATTTCAGGCTGCAAATTTAAAGTGGATTCCTGCTCTTGCCAGGAACCCCGAAATGTGTCAGACTTCTTGCAATAAAGGAAACTGATAGTATTGGAAAAGATGGGGTGACTATTAACCGGTGCAACATTTTATAACCCTCCCTGCAAACAAATAAGAACAAATAGTGTGCAATTAATAGCCAATAGCATTCAATCTCCCTGCAAACAAGCCACGGGCTGCGATCTCTTTTTTTAAAAAAATCATTTTCATTAATTTTTGCATATGTTTTCCAAACAAAACTTCACATCACATCACATCATCCTCATTTTGGCTATTATAACCTAAGACTTCCACTGTCTAGTGATTTTCAAATTTGCTATCTAATCTTGCATTTTATTATTATAATTAATGCTTTTAAACTTCGTTTCCTAATCATTTCCTTCCTAGGTCGTTTTATAATAGTAATTTATATAGTCCCCTTTACAAAACTTCTTGTAAACCTACAAGCGATGTTACATTAATGCAATTGTCTTTCAAATAAGTCATATATTTATTCCAGTCCTTAAGGAAGTCCTGGTCTTTCTGGTTCCGAATTCTCCCAGTCAACTTTACCAGTTCTGCATACTCTGTCAGTTTTATTTGCCATTCCTCAATCGTTGGTAATTCTTCCTGTTTCCATCCTTGGGCTAGTAATACTCTCGCTGCTATAATTGCATATAAAAACAGAATTTTGTCCTGTCCATTAATTTCTGTGCCTACAATGCCAAGTAAATATGCTTCTGGTTTCCCCCCCCCCGCAAATGTATATTTCAACATTTTCTTCATCTCATTATATATCATTTCCCAGAAGCATTTTACTTTCTGTACAATCCCAACACATGTGGTAAAAGTTACCTTCTTTTTATTAACATTTCCAACATTTATTACTTACTTTATACATTTTGGCCAACTTTACTGGTGTTACGGGCTGCGAGCTCTTTGAGCTTACTTCCGAGTAAGCCTCCCTAGGATCGGGCTGCATATCCGTTTGAAACTCAGTTGGACTGAGCAAACCTGCATAGAACCACCAGCAGAACCATGCACACTTTAAAAATGCAAAAATATTCTTTGCATAAGGTTCAGGAAAAAAAACCCCCAAGAAATAACTCTTTGCAAAGGGCCTTAATCCTGACCACCACATAGGGGTTGAAAGGCCACCTGTCAACGATTTTTTAGCTGAGAGGTGAGACAATGAGAATAGGTTGAATGGTAGAGTAAGGTAAAGGGACCCCTGACCATTAGGTCCAGTTGCGAATGATTCTGCGGTTGTGACTAAGCCGCTTCTGGGGAACCAGAGCAGCGCACGGAAACGCCGTTTACCTTCCTGCCGGAGTGGTACCTATTTATCTACTTGCACTTTTGACGTTCTTTCGAACTGCTAGGTGGGCAGGAGCTGGGACCGAGCAACGGGAGCTCACCCCGTCGTGGGGATTCAAACAGCCGACCTTTTGATCGGCAAGCCCTAGGCTCTGTGGCTTAACCCACAGCACCACCCGCGTCCCTATTGGTAGAGTAAGAGATTCTTAATCTCAGGGTCACGGGTTCGAGTTCCTCCGTGGGGCAAAATATTCCTGCATTGCTTTCTTGTAATAATAATAATAATAATAATAATAATAATAATAATAATAATAATAATAATAATATATTATTTGTACCCCAGCCACTCTGGGCGGCTTCCAACAAATATTAAAATACATTAAAATATCACAGATTAAAAAACTTCCCTAAACAGGGCTGCCTTCAGGTATTTTCTGAATGTCAGGTAGTTGTTTATCTGCTAGGTATTATAGGACAGGAATTGCCTAAAGAGCAGAAGAAGTTATTCAGAATATTGCCAGCCCCAAAATGGAAGGGCGGTAAGATACCAACGAAGGAAGAATGGCAAGTCAAATTTATGGAAGATGCAGGAACCGACTAACTTACAGGAAGACTTAAGAGACAATGGCAATAGAGAGTTTTAAAAAGACTCGGAACCGTTTATGTTGTACCTACAGAAACATTGTAAAGAATTGGACTCACTAGTAGGGTTTGAGTAAATGCTTACAATTAAGAAAACAAGCACACGGTTAAGAAACAACAATATGGAAATTAATTAAGTGGAAGACGTAATTTGAAAGAAAATTTGGTATAAAACTAGTAAGGGCCATTTAGAGAGCATTTAGCAAGAGCATTATTTAGCAAAAATTTTTTATAGAAAGTAAGATAAAACAAAGCAGAAGTAGCAAATATTTAAAGAACCAGAAGGGGAAGTAGAGGGAAGTCACAGGGTGGGGGGAATTTTGCTTTTTAATTTTCTTTTTTTTATGTGTCAAATGTGTTGAATACTAAATAGTAAAACCTCAATAATAATAATAATAATAATAATGGGAAGTGGCTTCTTCAGTGGATTAGGGGATCCTGCCTTTTAAATACTCCAAATGACCTAGTTCTCTGCCCAGTTCTGGGCAGCACAATTTAAGGAGGAGATGGACAAGATTAAAGGTGTGTAAAACCTAATAAAAATTTAATAATTAATAATAATAATAATAAAGATTCCTGCATCGCAGGAGGTTGGACCAGATGAGCCTTGGAATCCCTTTCAAACTCTACAATTCTATGTCACGATGTCTGTGATGGGAGGAAGGAAGGCTGTTAATGAAATCAACTTCAGAAAGCTGCAGGTGTTTCTGAGCACAGACCGTAGGGTGCTGTAGCCAAAACCCTGTGGGTTTTAGGACCCCGGGGGAATGAGGGCGGGACAAGGCGGGTCTTAATTGTCAGGTGGCTGTGGGCGGAGTCAGAAAGCAGTATAAAAGGGCAATCTCCTTGCTCTCTGTTTCATTGAGTGCCAAGGCTGCAGCCATGGGGCGGGAGTTTGAGATGGGGCTGGTTTTACTGTGGGGCATTTTCCTGGGCCGGGGGGCTTTGGCTGATCCGCAGAGTTCTGCATGGTGGCAGCCGGAGACCTGGGATCGCGCCCCCTTGCCCCCTTCCTCCTTTTCCAGGGCTGCCCCTGCCACGCCCCACGCGGTGCAGGTTTCCTGCGAGCCCCACCGCTTGGTGGTGGCAGTGCACCGGGATCTCTTTGGGGTGGGCAGGCTGGTGGCCCCCGCGGACCTGACGTTGGGGGCGGCCTCGTGCCCCCCCGCGTCCTTCAACGCTGGCACAGACGTGGTCCTCTTTGAGGCTGGTCTCCATCAATGTGGCATCGCGGTGGAGGTACCGTATTTTCCTGTGTAGAAAACTAGGGTTTTTTTTACCAAAGAATTGGGTTTAAAATTGGGCGTCGTCTTATACACGGGAGGTGCTGAGGGGCGTTTTCTTAATTTGGAGTCCCCCCAAATAGGGGGTGTCTTATACATAGAGGTGTCTTATAGACAGAAAAAATTGGTATTTTGTTTCCTCTATGATGGAAGGGTTGGGGTTGGTTTTTTTTTTGGGAGGGGGTGTGTCCTGCTTTAGGGGTGGAGCTTAAAGATGGGGTGCTGGGGTGTTGAGCAATATGGGGCAGAACCTGGGTCAGCCCCATGGAAAGGAGCAGGAGGCGTGAAAGGGCTAAACTCAGTGAGCTAACTAAGACCAAGGAACTGTGTCAAAACAAAATAAAAAATTCTTTCCAGTAGCACCTTAGAAACCAACTAAGTTTGTTCTTGGTATGAGCTTTCGTGTGCATGCACACTTCTTCAGATACCAGGAACTGTGTGTTTGTATGGTTGCCTGTTTTGGGATTTTGGCCTAAATGTTTATAGGAATGCAAGATGAGGCCTTGCAGGATCAGGCCAGCTAGCCCAGTGTCCTGTTCCCACAGTGGCCAGCCAGCTGCACTTACTGGGAAACCAGCAACCAGGATTCGAACCCAAGAGCAACGCTCCCTTCCTGCGTTTTCCAGCAATTTTCATTGCTGCCTCCAGCTGTGGGATAGCCACTGGATAGCCTTAATCCTCCACAAACAGCCTTCTCCTCCCTGCCCCCCCCAAAAGAGCTTGCTGGATCAGGCCCATGGCAACCACAAACAGCCCCCTCCTCCTCCATGATTTTGCCCAATCCTTGCCATCTCAGTTGGCGGTCGGTCACCGCCTCCTCCTGTGGCAGGGAGTTCCGCAGGTCGACTCTGCACTGGAAGCTGCTGGGAGGGAGGGGATCTGGCAGGGACCCCGGGGAGGGTGGGCTGCCTTTTACGCTCCGAGTAACTCGTAAGGGAACTGTTTGGGAGACGGAGGGGGTGTCGGTCTCTGGCTTCCTCGGTTTTGGGGGGCTCTGCCATGTAAACAAGCAACGTGCTTTCATCTCAGACTAGGATAGAATTGTGCAGTTGGAAAGGGACCCAGGGGTCATCTAGCCCAACCCCGGGCCATGCAAGATAAGGCAACTGGAAGCAACTCGGGTGTAGGTTGGGCGGAGGGGGGGCATTATCCCTCTGAAAAGCTTTGGTGTGCCCCAGGCCCCCTCCCAACTGGGCCTCACGAACCAGTGGGAGGTTGGGGGCACAGAGAGATGCTCTTGTACAACACTGCAAGGCTGTTGTGTTGCAGCTGGGCAAGGTGGGGGAGAGAGAGACTCCCTTGACTGGGCACACAGCTGTCCCGTTTTCTTCCTGAGCCCCGTAGCCTTCAGTGGGGCTGGCCGGGAAGCCATTGCAGGGGATGGGGGGGTCTCTCGGTGGGGCCTAATCCTTTGCCAAAACCCGAGGAGCCACCTCGGGATGTACGGATCCTGCCGCAAGTCCTAGGAAGAGCTCTGAAAGCCGACCTGTCTCCCTTTGCTTCCAGCTGACCCCAGAACTGCTGGTCTACCGAACGAGCCTGTTCCACAAGCCGTCTCCTTCCGCCAATTCCGTCATCACCAGGACCAACGCCGCGGAGATACCCATTGAGTGCCGCTACCCCAGGTGAGCAAGGCTGTCGGTTGGGTGTGGGCTTAAGCGAGGCTGTTTCACCTTAGCAAGCCCTTGGCTTTTGTTCATAGGCTCTCAGAATTGTAGGATGAGAAGGGAACCCCAGGGGTCATCCAGTCCAACCCCCCCACCGATGCAGGAATCGCAGCTGACATAGCACTGCTTCGTGGGTAGGAGAGGGCCGGTGCCCTTCTCCGGAATTGCTCCCGTGCCTTTAAAAGAGCGGTTGGTTAGGCAGAAAGCCAACAGGTGAAGCTCTCCCCCAATTTGCTGTCCTTTGTCCCTCTATTTTGGGCTATGGCTTTCATACGGTCAGGGCATAAGGCCTGAACCAGGCAGAGGGCCTTCTCGGTGGTGGTGCCCACCCTGTGGAACGCCCTCCCAGCAGATGTCAAGGAAATAGACAACTCTCTGACTTTTAGAAGACATCTGAAGGCAGCCCTGTTTAGGGAGGTTTTTTAATGTTTGATGTTTTATTCTGTTTTCAATATCCTGTTAGAAGCCGCCCAGAGTGGCTGGGCTCCCATCAACCCCTGCCAGCCTGCTGCATGATGGGAGTTGTAGTTCAGCCACATCCAGAGGGCGCCATGTTGGCTACAATTCCCAAAGCACCCTGATCATTGATAAATAAAGCACTCTGGGAGTTGTAGTTCTGAGAGAAAGAGGGTTGTCTCTCCTAACATCTCTCGGCACCCTTAGCAAACTGCAGCTCCCAGGATTCTTTGGGGGAACCCTTGATTGTTTAAAGTGGTACAATACCACTTAAAATGTGTGTGGATGGAGGCCTTTAGCTCCTCCCATTATTGGCTCTGGCTCCTCCCACTAGAGGATCCCTGTCTTTTGCCCTGGCAGCCCCGAGGGCGGACCAACCCCCTTGATGTCTGGGAGCAGCAAGGAATAAAGGGCAGAGCAGGCAGGAAGCGATTTCCACGCTCCCGAGGGAGCTGGCGGGTCAGTCTAGAGGGCATCTAGGTGCCCCACAGTCTTTGGACTAACTCTGTTAGTGTGTTCTCAGCTGCTTCTCTCCCCATTTCCAGGAAAGGCAACGTCTCCAGCCAAGCCATCAAGCCCACCTGGGCTCCCTTCAGGTCCACGGTGTCGGCCGAAGCGAGGCTTGGGTTCTCGTTGCGGCTCATGAACGGTAAGGAAGAGGGCGGCTTCGGGGTGCGGAAAGGGCTTAGCTCAAAGCTCAAAAAGCGGTCTGGTTAGGATCCAGGGCTGCCGAGCAGCAGGGCTAAAAGGATGCAAAGTTCCGCCTTAGCCCAAGCCTCCTGCCTCCGACAGGGGACAGCCGGATGACCCCCCCCCCAAAGCCCACAGACGTCGCTGCGGTTTGCTGTGTCTGAACATGGAGTTTCTGCTTGGCCATTTTGGCTAATAGCTCTTGAACGCAGGATAGCTCGGTTGGCGGTGCTGGCAACGGCAAGGTTGCAGGTTCGATCCCCGCATGGGGCAATTGCATATTCCTGCCTTGCTTGGGGTTGGGCTAGCTGACCCTCAGGGTCCCTTCCAACTCTACGGTTCTATGAATCGCTTCTTCTTCACCAGCTCCTGAAGTTCCTAACCTTTGCTGCTGTTACGGCGGCAAAATTGTTCCATGAAATGCTGGCTTCTTTCCTGCGGCCGTCTGAGGATCCCCTTACGGCAGCCCCGGTCAGCCTGGCGCCCTCTGGGTGCCTTGAACTACAACTCCCAACAGCCCCCAGCTTATTGGTTATTCTTATTTTGTAGAGTTGGAAGGGTCCCCGGGGGGTCATCTAGTCCAACCCCCGGCAAGGCAGGACGTTGATACGCCACCTGATTATTCATGTCCGAAGCGGTTGTATGTAAAAGCAACACACGGGAAATTGGACGGTCAAGCAGTAAGAATTGATCGTGAAACTGAACCGTACCCTGAAATGGCTAAAGTCGCTTCTGTGACATATATTTAAAGCACTTGGGTGCCCCCAAAGGATTGTGGGTGGAACTGTAGTTTAAGGGTGCTGGGAATTGTAGTTCTGTGAGGGGGTGAACAAAGGTTCCCAGGGTTTTCAGGGGGTAAGTTGTATGTTTTAAGTGGATGCTGTGGATACGATCAAAGACTTTTCTTGTTCCAGCTCAGCAATGCCGGGTTTTACGTATATGCCAAGCAAGCTATAGTTTAGGGCCGCACTCTCTTGGGGGCCCCCAAAAAATGTAAAGGGGAAAAAACTGGATGTACATTTCCAAAATATCAGATAAAGAACAAATAAAACCTACATACGGCAACAGTGTTTTGTGTTGTGTAGTCTCCTAGGATGTAAGTCATGGGCCCCGCCTGCTGGCCTGCTCCCTCAAATATCACTGCTTTGCTCCTTTCTATATATAGGGTGCCGACATTCTGCTATTTATAATTCTTCGTAGTTTGCATCATATATTTACACCTATTATTATTTCATTTTATAGCAAGTTTCTAGAGACTGGATTATGAGTCCTTGTAAATTGTGTTTCTAAAGGAACTTGTGTTCTTGCCAAATGCCCATGTGTTTGCCTTAACTTATGAATTAAAAATCATTTTAAGTTTGACCTTAATCATTAGTTCACTATTAATATGCTACTTAATTGTATTTCAGTTCAACAATCACTTTGATCAAATACATCTTTTGTGATGTGCAAATGGCTTGAGATACGTATTAGGTCCATAAACTACCTTGTAGCATATATTCAACACAAAAAGCAGCGACCATTTGTTGTTGACAAAGGACAGCTGGACATAGAAAGGGCCCGGTTACCTTCAGTAGCTCAGGGACTCATCAAACCTAAATCCGGCCCTGCAGCTCAGTAAGGGGCCCTCCCTGCCCAATCTCAAGTGGCAGACTGTTCCACATGCTTGGGGCCGCTGCAATGAACCAAACTATCAGCGGGGGAAAGTTATTTCCTTTTCTCTTCTGCTATGCTTGCAATTAAAAAATTAAAAATTAAAATGATTTGGGGAGCCGGCATTAACGCATTCGTCCTCTCCCGCTGCCAAGATGACTGGAGCGGAGAGCGGCTATCTTCTCGCTTCCAGCTGGGTGAGATCCTGCACCTGCAAGCCCAAGTCAAGGCGGAGAACCACCTGCCCCTGAGGCTCTTTGTGGACAGCTGCGTCGCCAGCCCTGAAGCCACTCTGGGGTCTACGTATGCTATTGTCGACTCCAACGGGTAAGGGATATCACGCATGAGTATTTTATTTCGTAAGTTTTCTCGGAGAATCTTAAGAGTTGGAAGGGAGGGCCGTCTAGTCCAGCCCCCTGCAACGCAGAGATCTTTTGCCCACGCGGCACTCGAACCCGCAACCCTGAGCTTCAGAGTCTCGCGCTCTACCAAGTGCGCTATCCCCAGTCTGGCTTATAGCCTGAATACCGTATTGGCCCGAATATAAGCCGCACTCCCTCCCCCCCCCCCCAAATTCCGACCCTGAAAAGTTATTGATGTGGGGCTTAAATTTGCGTTGTAACAAAAATGGGCTTTTTTGCGATATCGCTGCTGAAACAGACGTACGGTAAAATGGAAGAGAAAAATGGTTTTGTTGCCAATTTGCGAGCTTGAGCGTCTGTGGAATTGGAGCGATTGAATAGTGATTTGCGGTTTTTAGCGGTTGTACAGTAACTTTTTTAGGGCTTGCAAGACCAAAGGAGTTACAATTCTAACAACCTCTGCGATTTTCAGCCTGTAACCCAATTTTAATGGAGTGGCTTATATTCGAGTATTGTCTTTTTCTACCCCCCCCCTTTGAATTTTAAAGGTGTGGTTTATTTGCGAGTGCGGCTTATATTTGGGCCAATACAGTATTATTATTATTATTATTATTTTATTATTATTATTTTATTATTATTTATTATATTATTTATTTCTGAGCAGTTCACATACAATGGCATTACCCTATTCATTGAAAAGCAGCAAAAACAAACAAACAACCCTGGACTTTTAAACTGATAAAATGTAATTAAATTAACGAAATACAGGCAGTCACCTTTATTGTCTGGAGGCCAGCTTGCCTAAGCAGAAAACAGATTTGAGGTTGCATCAAGCTGTACAATGGAGTTGCCTGTCTAATATCAATTGGCAGGGAGTTCCAAAGAACACATAGAAAACAGATGGTTATAAGTGCTCCCTAAATGGGGGGAGGCGGGCGGCCAAAAGCCAGGATTCCCTTTTTTCAGCAGCGTTCATAACGAATCGTTATTTCTAGTACCCACTGAGGCTTTGCTTCTGCTGTGATTCCTGCTTTGCAGAGGGTTGGACTGGATGACCCTCGGGGTACCTTCCAGCTCCCTCATTTGGAAACATAGGAATATGCCTTCTGTCTGGGCTAGTAATCTCGTGCCTCGAGCAGAAAAGGCTATTCCCCGCTAAGGTCTGTGACTTGGGGATAGGGCGTTTGTTTTGTGGGCAGAGAAGGTCTTGGGTTTGATTCCTGACGGCATCTCCGGATATGTCGGGACTTAAACCTCCCATCAGCATGGTGCGCGGCAAATGGTGCTTCTTAACACACCTAAAGAATAACAGAGGGCTTATTCAGCCTTCTCTTGTCCTGCTGCTTTGGAAAAATCCACTCTTTAGCGCTCAATTGGCACAAACGGGCAATTCGGATTTTCTCCGGATTGATGTTTGCTCTGATTTAGCACTAAAGAGTGGCTTTTCCCTGGGAAAAGGAAAAAAAAACCAATTAAATTGCAGGGGAAAACCCGGGAAAAGGTAGGTGAAAAATCTAGCATAAAGGCTGACCTCGAATTTCTGGAAACAGAAATTTGCGGTAAGAATTACCTTTCCTCTTCCCTGGGAAAGGACCGCCCTGAGGTCTGGTCAACAAATTTAATAAACGAATGAAATCTGGGATCTGGGGAAAACAGTCAACTTTCCACCACCCTCCAGCCCCCAAACTCTGTGACAATTTCTCCCCTTGGCGCAGGTGCCTGGTGGACGGGAGGCAAGAGGGCGTCTCGTCCGCGTTCCTCGCCCCCCGAGTCTCCGAGGGTACGCTACGTTTCACGGTGGACGCATTCCGGTTTTCCGGGGACTCCAGGAATATGGTGAGCTGGTGGGGTCTTGCGGAGTGGGAGGCCTTATCTGGGCCCACGGGTCTGTGGGAGCGGCGTCCCTAGAGCTTTCATCCACCTGGCGCTGATGGGAGTTATAGTTCGAAGCACCCGGAGGGCAACAGGACGGCCTAGGCGGGTTTTGCAAAATGGGCTGCACTGCCCCCTGGAGGCAGCAGCGTTACCTGCGGGGGTCAGAAATAGCTTCAACTGGTTTTTTGCAATTAATTCTTAGCGTCTTGAATTTTATTTGATCCCTTAGCGGCTGATGCAGACCGCTATTCTGAGTGGTGTTTTTTATCGGGGAGTGGGTTTATGGAACCAAGTGAGGCTGCGTTTGGGATCCACTGGCTTAGAAACAACTGAGATTAAATGCTATATAAACGATCTAAGCTAAAGAAATAAAATAAGTTTTCGGGGAGTTGGGTCAAGGTGGATTCGCCGCCACTCCTGATGGGCGGCGCTTGCGGGAGTCCCGTGCCCCATGCAAGCCCTAAAATCAGAGAGGCAGCGCGGTGCAGTGGTTAGAGTGCTGTAGTAGGACCTGGGAGAGAGCAGGGTTCGAATCCCTGCGCCAACTCGGCCAGGAAGCTCGCAGGGTGTGACCCTGGGGACCGGTCACTGCCTCTCAGCCCCACCTATCGCACAGTGTTGTTGGGTGGGGATCAAATAAGGACCAGGGCCTTGGAGACTAGGGTTCAAATCCCCACGTGGCCAAGAAGCTCACGGGGAGCCGGTTAGCCTTTCCCACCTCGCAGGGTTGTTGTGCAAAGGGGCAGCCATGCCTGCCTCGTTGAGTTCCTTGGAGGAAAAGGCCGGATACCAATGCAATTAAAAATGATACAACCAGTTCATGGTCACCTGGCGCCATTGTCCCCTTGCTGTTTGCCCAAAAAGACCTTTTTAACACTCGCCGTCCTGCCTTTTCCAGCTGTACGTGATTTGCCACCTCAAGGTAACGCGAGCCGACCAAATGCCAGATGTCCGGAACAAGGCTTGCTCCTTCGACGTTGCCAGCAGCACGTGAGTCGCTTGCAAGACACACAACAGACTTCTTTTCTCCCCCTTTGCAACTTCTCTTCCTGAAGCCCTTTTCACTATTTCTATTTCCTTCCACAGCGGGTGGCGCTGTGGGTTAAACCACAGAGCCTAGGGCTTGCCGATTGGAAGGTCGGCGGTTCAAATCCCCGCGACGGGGTGAGCTCCCGTTGCTCGGTCCCTGCTCCTGCCCATCTAGCAGTTCGAAAGCACGCCAGTGCAAGTAGATAAATAGGTACCGCTCCGGCGGGAAGCTAAACGGCGTTTCCGTGCGCTGCTCTGGTTCGCCAGAAGCGGCTTAGTCATGCTGGCCACATGAACCGGAAGCTGTACGCCGGCTCCCTCGGCCAATAAAGCGAGATGAGCGCCACAACCCCAGAGTCGTCCGCGACTGGACCTAACGGTCAGGGGTCCCTTTGCCTTTACCTATTTCCTTATTTGTTGCATTTATACTCCCAGGAGAAGGCATGGTTTTTATCCCCTTCCTCACTTAATCCCCACAACAGCCCTGCAAGGTAGGTTAGGTGGAGAGGCAGCGATTGGCCCCCAAGATGAGCTCCGTATCTGAGTCAGGATTTGAACCCAGGTCTCTCCCGGGCCCTAGTCCGACGTTCTCGCCACTCTTTCCCACTCGCTGGTGTTCATTGTGACTACCACCCTCCAATTATTACTAACGATGCCAATATTTATTACTTGCCCTTCAGCCCAAGCTCAAGCTGATGCGAGTTTTAATCTGTCCGTTTTTGAAAGCCTTAAGTCATCGTCGTCAATTTTTTATGTTGATAATTTAATTTTGTCTCTTTGGCAAACCGCGCTGCCGAAACAAGCGGTGTGTAAATTTTATGGAACAAGAAAGTAACACAAAACAGAGTAATCCGTTCCAGACTTTTAAAAACAACCCCTAAAACAGCAATTTGACATTAATTTTACTGTCTAATGAGACCATTGAACCATAGAATGAAAGAATAAACCATGTACTGCAGTCACACAATCCATCAGTAGCTGAAGTGGGTTCCACACAGTCACAAAAACAAAACAAAAAAACTCACAGAAACGCAAAATAAATAGCAAAAACAGACAGACCTCAGCGTAACACTCAAAACGGAAGTGTGGCACTCAAAACGGAACATATTCGGCTTCCAAAAAAAAGTTCACTAACCAGAACACTTACTTCCGGTTTGTGGCGTTTGGGTTCTAAGTTGTTTGAGTACCAAGGCACCACTGTAAATGTACGAATTGGAAGAAACCTTGACCGTTGTAACTCCAGGATAATCTTGTTCAATAGTATAAAGCCAGCATAGAACACAGGAAGCTGAATTGGACTTCTGGCCCATCTAGCTCAATATTGCCTACACTGACTGGCAACAGCGATTAGGGTTTTGGGCATGGAAGTCTCTCGCTCCCACCCCTGCAGTCGGGGATTGAACCTGAGACCATGCAACCTGAGAGGCTGCTTTTGCCGGACCCTCCTTGCAAAGACCCACAACTCTGTTCTCGCCACGGAAATGCCCGAGATCATCTCTGATGTGAACCACTGAGAAGGTCTTCTGCAAACAGGATCACGGGCGTTAAGTGGAGGTGGGGAGGGGGGATCTGCCTGATTTTTAACACTCTCTCTCCCCCCCCCCCCCGCAATTTCTCCCCAAAGCTGGCTTCCTGTCGAGGGACCTCGGAGCATCTGCAGCTGCTGCGAGGCGAGGAACTGCGACCGGGTGCCGGGAGAGCAGCCCCCCAGCTTCCGCCCCAGACCCCGGGCCGTGGGGATGAGCTGGCAAAGGAGCCTGCCAGGTGAAGGGGTTTTCTGAAGGCTTTGAGGTCGGCTCCTCCAACCCTGCTCCCCAACCCCCAGCTAGAAGAAAATGCTTTTGGTTTCCTCCCAATATGAACTGGATGGTAATAATACTACTAATAATTTATTTATACCCCGCCCAACTGGCTGGGTTTCCCCAGCCACTCTGGGCGGCTTCCAACAAACAATTTAAAATATATTAAAACACCAGTCATTAAAAACGTCCCTAAATGGGGCTTCCTACAGATGTCTTCTAAAAGTCAGATGGTTGTTTATTTCCTTGACATCTCATGGGAGGGCGCCACCACCGAGAAGGCCCTCTGCCTGGTCCCCTGTAACCTCCCTTCTCGTAGGGAGGAAACCGCCAGAAGGCCCTCGGAGCTGGACCTCAGTGTCCAGGCTGAACGATGGGGGTGGAGACGCTCCTTCAGGTCTACTGGGCCTTTGAGGCCGTTTAGGGCTTTCAAGGTCAGCACCAACACTTTGAATTGTGCTCAGAAACGTCCTGGGAGCCAATGTAGGTCTTTCAAGACGAGTGTTATGTGATCTCAGTGGCCGCTCCCAGTCACCAGTCCAGCTGCCGCATTCTGGATTAGACCTACGTCTCCACCCCCATCGTTCAGCCTGGACACTGAGGTCCAGCTCCGAGGGCCTTCTGGCGGTTCCCTCCCTGCGGGAAGTGAGGTTGCAGGGAACCAAGCAGAGGGCCTTCTCAGTGGTGGCACCCGCCCTGCGGAACGCCCTCCCGCCAGATGTCAAGGAAATAAACAACTCTCTGACTTTTAGAAGACATCTGAAGGCAGCCCTGTTAGGGAAGCTTTTAATGGCTGATGAATTATTGTATTTTAACATTCTGTTGGAAGCCACCCAGAGTGGCTGGGGAAACCCAGCCAGATGGGCAGGATATAAATAATAAAAATTATTATTATTATTATTTATTAATTTAATTAATTAATATAATGGGCGTCTGTTTGGCCACTATGAGAACAGGATGCTCGACTAGATGGGCCATTGGACGTTCTTAACTCACCTGCTTTCTGGCTTCCTCTTGACCACAGCCGAGTTGACCGCACCCCAGGCCCACCTGACGCTGGGACCCCTCTATGTTTTCGACTCCCCGGAGAGCGTTGCAGACTTCCCAGGAGACCCGGCCGGCTCTCGGAAGATGGCGGTGGAAGGTAAATGGAACTCGCTCGGAGCAATCTTCTTCTCCTTTTCTAGTTTCTCTTCCTAACTTTCCAAGAAAGGAACTGTGTAAGATGCTTTCTCGGTAGTTTTTTAGGGGTTGATTTCCATCCTCGCCCATTTCCCTGGAAATGCCTTTTTTTGCTGACTTGCCACTTACTTTTTTTTTTTCCTTTTAAGCATCTGAGCTTGCTTCGGCCAAAAACTGCTTTCAGAGCATTTTAACAAAAAATAATAATAACTTAAAGTTATGGTATGTAAAAAGCAGAAAGTTTGTGTCGTTCCCTCCTAAGACTGGAACGCGCGGGGGTCATCCCAGAATTCTGGGGGTTTTTCAGGACAAAAAGTAAGAGATGCAGCACATAATTTGACCCCCGGAACTCACTGCCACAAGATTAGCAGCTGATGGTTTTGCAGGCAAGGAGGGTGAGGTTTGGATGGCTGCTGGTTGTGAAAGGTGTCTTTTGCTTCCAGTATTGAATATCGGTTTTTGGGAATCTTGAGCGAGGAGAGGGCTGTTGCAAACTGGGTCCGATTTGCAGCAATTCACTTTAAGGGGCACCTAGGTCTCCCATTGCAAAGGGCAGGATCCTAGACCCGCCGAATGGCGCAGCGATTCTCGTCAAAAATATCCAGACCGCCTTTTCGTTCTTTCAGTTGTGGCTACATCGGACGGCAATGGAGAAACCCGAAACGTCCAGAAAACTACAACAGTTCTGGTTAGCTTAGTTAGATTGCAATGTGGGTGTCAGGTAGGGAAGGCGTTCAATAGAGAGGCTGTTGCCATAGCGGAAAAAATACCCTTTCTCTGTCCTACCTCTGAAAGAGGGGCGCTGCACAGAGAAAACCTGTACAGTGGTCCCTTGGTTCTCAAACGCCTTGGTACTCAAACAACTTGGAACCCAAACACTGCAAACCCGGAAGTAAGTGTTCCGGTTTGCAAACTTTTTCCGGAAGCCGAACATGCTCCGTTTTGAGTGCTACACTTCTGTTTTGAGTGCCACGCTTCCGATTCGAGTGCCACGCTTCCATTTTGAGTGTCACGCTGATGTCTGTCGGTCTTTCCTATTTATTTTGTTTTTTGGATTTTGCGGCTTTTTATTTTGTTTCTGTGACAGTGCGGAACCCGGTTCAGCCACTGATTGATTTAACTGTGTGACTGCCGTACGTTGTCTATTGCTTTTGTTTTATGGATCTGTGGTCTCGTTAGGTAGTAAAATTCATGTGAAACGGCTTTTTCAGGGGTGGTTTTTCAAAGTCTGGAACAGATCGGTCCGTTTTGTGTTACCTTCTGCGGGAAAGCGCGCCTCGCTTTTGGAACGCTTTGGTTTTGGAACGGACTTCCGGAACGGATTCAGTTTGAGAACCAAGGCACCGCTGTATATGTCAGCTCAAGTCGGTAGAGCACGAGACTCTGGATCTCAGGGTTGTGGGTTCGAGTCCCATGCTGGGTAGAAAGATTCCTGTACTGCAGGGACAATGACCCTCGGGATGCCTTCCACCTCTACAACTATGTGATTCTGAAGTGGGAAAGGGGTGGCTTTATATTTTGATGGGGGTGGGGGAGAAAACCCAGCACTATCTCACCTGGTGCAGTAGGGCTTCTAATTTTCATTCTGCTCCCAGGAAATTGCAGAAGATGCGATTGTCTCCAAGGCTAATTGGGGAAGCCTCAGAGCTCCCTCTAGTGCTGCAGAGCTGGTACTGCCAGAAGCAGGATTTAAATGGTGTTTTCGAATATCCCTAGGAAGATGGGGGGGGAGGTTCAATTCAGGTTGAACGGACTCAATTTGCACGATCCGAAACAAGACTAGGGCCGAAACGCAGCCCGTCCTCCGAAATCCACACCCCTCTGAATTATTGCAATGTGCTTCTCCGGCCTGAGTAGTGGGTACAAAAGAAATGCATATACTGGGGTAAATCGTGCATAAAAAGGCGTATGTTTTTTGGGGGGGGGGAATTGTAGAATTGGAAGGGACCCCCAGGGGTCATCTAGTCCAACCCCCTGCAATGCAGGAATCTTTTGCCCAATGTGGGCCTCGAACCCACAACCTTAAGATTCAATGTCTCGTGCTCTTCCAACTGAGCTGTCTTATGTTAGTTATCTTAGTTACTATATTAATTTTTATTATTGCTTTTTTTCTGGGGTACACACGCAGGGGTACACACACCCCTAAACATTTTGCAAATCTTTCTACTTTTGTCCATTTACTATATTTGTTCCCAATTTGAACTATAAAATGGTGGTTTTGAGTCGAAATGAGTGCCTATAAAGATTTTTTTTAATAGAAAAAAAGCACTGATGATGATGATGAGTATATTTATATATTTGAGTACTTGACTGGTATTTCTCCAGTATTTTTATCTGTTTTATCTGTATTTTTAGTCGCAATGGCCTGTTGGCTACGTGAATAAAGTTTGATTTGATTTGATTGATGATGATGATGATTATTACATCAATACATTATTGCTTTACGGTTGTAGGTGACCTGGTGAAATGATTCTGTGGGGCAGCTAATCCGTATAAATCACAGGGTTGTATTTGGGGCGGGGTGAACTGCATTGAAATCAAACCTAGATTAAGCAAGTCCAAAAACTTCGACACGTCTGCCCTGAGTAGGGTCTGCACTGGAAACGACCGATAATAATGAAACGTGGCAAATTTATTTTCAAATAAGACCACATCTGGCTTTGCTAGCTGGCAAATACACTATGCTAAATGTTGGGTGCAGTTCTGTGCCGCCCGCTGTCGGGTCGAGCTTGTGCTGCTAGCTTCCTTGCATCGCCCCTGCTCTCCAGATGCGACGCTTCTCTTCCCCCACTGGCAGATGGATGGATAAACTTGCTCGCCCTGGTCTAAGGGGTCAGGCAGCTGCTGGCAGCCTCAGTGACACAGATCGTGTGCACTCTCTGAGAAGTCGGAGCATCGCAGCTGACAGCTCCGCACCCTGGGATCTGACCCCGTTTGTTTACATTTCCAAAAAGACTTTTTATTGCAGTTCTGTGCAGAGGAAGAAGTTGCCGCAAAATCATAGTCTCCTCTTCCCCCCCCCCCCCGCGCCCTGTGATGCAAGTTAATTTATGGACCTCATAGGTATCTAAAGCCATTTGCACATGTTGCCGTGCAACCAGTCCATGCAGAAGGTAAAGGTAAAGGGACCCCTGGCCATTAGGTCCAGTTGCGGACGACTCTGGGGTTGCGGCGCTCATCTCGCATTACTGGCCGAGGGAGCCGGCGTACAGCTTCCGGGTCATGTGGCCAGCATGACTAAGCCGCTTCTGGTGAACCAGAGCAGCGCACGGAAACGCCGTTTACCTTCCCGCCGGAGCAGTACCTATTTATCTACTTGCACTTTGACGTGCTTTCGAACTGCTAGGTTGGCAGGAGCAGGGACCGAACAACGGGAGCTCACCCCGTTGCGCGGATTCGAACCGCCGACCTTCCGATCGGAAAGCCCTAGGCTCAGTGGTTTAGACCGCAGCCCCACCCGCATCCTTAATTCCTGACATAGATGCCTTTAAAAGAGGATGAGGATAATTCATGGACAAGAGGGTTTTTGATGGCTACTAGCCACAATGGCTCTGCTCTGCCTCCACGGTCAGAGGCAGCAATGCTTCTGAAAACCACAGGAGGAGAGAGGGGTCTTGGGTTCAGGTCCTGCTCGACTGGGCCATCTGGTTGGCCACTGTGAGCGCAGGATGCTGGGTGAGACCCTGGACTGACCCTGCAGGGCTCTTTTTAAAAGTTCTTACGAGACCAAACACAGCTCCTTTTTCTGTTTCTTGGCAGAGTTCAAGGAATCCAAGGTAGATGTAATGAGACCCTCCCTGCCCTTCAAAGACCCGGGAAGGTCGGCCAACATCTCGGAAGAGCAGGAGGATAATCCTGAGCCGCCAGTGGATGGTACGTGCCGGGCGATGGTGTGGATAGCACAAGCTGTGAACAAAAAACATTGCCCTGAGAAGGAAGAGCAATTCGATTTAGAAGCTATACTGCTGGGTTTTCTTTTTCTAGCTCCCTAAAGCGGCATACAGAAATGGAATTAAAAAGAGCGAGGCAGCGTTGCAGAAACAGGAATGATGAAAGAACAGGGCCCTAACTTTATGGATCATGGGGGGGGGGTGGAGTCTAGGTCTGTGGTTCCCAAATTCATGGCAGAGAGGGCTCTGGGTGGCTATGCTCTGCCTCAGTGGCGTAACGGGGTTTGCCAGTGCCCGGGGCACAAAGGGTGAACAGAGCCTGTGCCAACCCAGCACACACCGCCGGAGTGACCCCCCCCCCACCAGAGCCAAGTGGGGCTGCCTGCCCGCACGTGCGGGGAGCCCAGCTGGCTGATGCGGCCCTTGGAGGGTGAATCCCCCCGACACCTGTGGAGAGGAGCAAGGAGCGAGCAGGTGCTGGCCAGGCAGCCATGCAACGAGGGGGCCAGGGATGTGGTGGTGAGGCCAGGTAAGTCTCCAGGGCCCAGAGACCCATGTTGGCAGGACGGAGCCTGCCAAGATTTGCTTGTGGGGACAGGGATCACTGTCTGCTTTGCACCCTCTCAAAATTGTGCTTTGTTGTTGTTCAGTCGTTCAGTCGTGTCCGACTCTTCGTGACCCCATGGACCAGAGCACGCCAGGCACGCCTATCCTTCACTGCCTCCCGCAGTTTGGCCAAACTCATGTTAGTAGCTTCAAGAACACTGTCCAACCATCTCATCCTCTGTCGTCCCCTTCTCCTTGTGCCCTCCATCTTTCCCAACATCAGGGTCTTTTCCAGGGAGTCTTCTCTTCTCATGAGGTGGCCAAAGTACTGGAGCCTCAACTTCAGGATCTGTCCTTCTAGTGAGCACTCAGGGCTGATTTCTTTGAGAATGGATAGGTTTGATCTTCTTGCAGTCCATGGGACTCTCAAGAGTCTCCTCCAGCACCATAATTCAAAAGCATCAATTCTTCGGCGATCAGCCTTCTTGATGGTCCAGCTCTCACTTCCGTACATTACTACTGGGAAAACCATAGCTTTAACTATACGGACCTTTGTCGGCAAGGTGATGTCTCTGCTTTTTAAGATGCTGTCTAGGTTTGTCATTGCTTTTCTCCCAAGAAGCAGGCGTCTTCTAATTTCGTGACTGCTGTCACCATCTGCAGTGATCATGGAACCCAAAAATGTGAAATCTCTCACTGCCTCCATTTCTTCCCCTTCTATTTGCCAGGAGGTGATGGGACCAGTGGCCATGATCTTAGTTTTTTTGATGTTGAGCTTCAGACCATATTTTGCGCTCTCCTCTTTCACCCTCATTAAAAGGTTCTTTAATTCCTCCTCACTTTCTGCCATCAAGGTAGTATCATCAGCATATCTGAGGTTGTTGATATTTTTTCCGGCAATCTTAATTCCGGTTTGGGATTCATCCAGTCCAGCCTTTCGCATGATGAATTCTGCATATAAGTTAAATAAGCAGGGAGACAATATACAGCCTTGTCGTACTCCTTTCCCAATTTTGAACCAATCAGTTGTTCCATATCCAGTTCTAACTGTAGCTTCTTGTCCCACATAGAGATTTCTCAGGAGACAAATGAGGTGATCCGGCACTCCCATTTCTTTAAGAACTTGCCATAGTTTGCTGTGGTCGACACAGTCAAATGCTTTTGCGTAGTCAATGAAGCAGAAGTAGATGTTTTTCTGGAACTCTCTAGCTTTCTCCATAATCCATCGCATGTTTGCAATTTGGTCTCTGGTTCCTCTGCCCCTTCGAAATCCAGCTTGCACTTCTGGGAGTTCTCGGTCCACATACTGCTTAAGCCTGCCTTGTAGAATTTTAAGCATAACCTTGCTAGCGTGTGAAATGAGTGCAATTGTGCGGTAGTTGGAGCATTCTTTGGCACTGCCCTTCTTTGGGATTGGGATGTAGACTGATCTTCTCCAATCCTCTGGCCACTGCTGAGTTTTCCAAATTTGCTGGCATATTGAGTGTAGCACCTTAACAGCATCATCTTTTAAAATTTTTAATAGTTCAGCTGGAATATCATCACTTCCACTGGCCTTGTTGTTAGCGAGGCTTTCTAAGGCCCATTTGACTTCACTCTCCAGGATGTCTGGCTCAAGGTCAGCAACCACATTACCTGGGGTGTATGACACCTCCATATCTTTCTGGTATAATTCCTCTGTGTATTCTTGCCACCTCTTCTTGATATCTTCTGCTTCTGTTAGGTCCTTTCCACTTTTGTCCTTAATTGTGGTAATCTTTGTATTATATATAAAATATTATAATATTATATTATAATATAATATTATATTTATATTATATTATAATATAAAATATTATATTATATTATAAAATTGTGCACACCCCCCCAAATACTGCTGCTGTTCCTCCACAGTTGGAGGGAGCAAAATTTCCAAAGACCAGTTGTTGGAAACAACCGTTTTTGAACAGCTGGCCCTACAAACCAACCTTAGTTGTTCACACCCGGGTGGGTGTGGGGGACTCCCTGGTCCTGAATGGGGTAACTGTGCCCCTGAAGGACCAGGTGCGCAGCCTGGGAGTCATTTTGGACACACCGCTGTCCACGGAGGCGCAGGTCAATTCTGTGTCCAGGGCAGCTGTCTACCAGCTCCATCTGGTATGCAGGATGAGACCCTCCCTGCCCGCAGACTGTCTCACCAGAGTGGCGCATGCTTTGATTATCTCCCGCTTGGACTACTGCAATGCGCTCTACATGGGGTTACCTTTGAAGGTGACCCGGAAACTGCAATTAATCCAGAATGTGGCAGCTGGACTGGGGATTGGGAGACCATATAACACCGCTCCTCAAAGACCTACGTTGGCTCCCGGGACGTTTCTGAGCACAATTCAAAGTGTTGGTGCTGACCTTGAAAGCCCTAAATGGCCTCAAAGGCCCAGTATCCCTGAAGTAGCGTCTCCACCCCTATCGTTCACCCCGGACACTGAGGTCCAGCTCCGAGGGCCTTCTGGGGGTTCCCTCCCTGCGAGAAGTGAGTTTGCAGGGAACCGGGCAGAGGGCCTTCTCGGTGGTGGCGCCCTCCCATCAGATGTCAAGAAAAGAAACAACTATCTGACATTTAGAAGACATCTGAAGGCAGCCCTGTTTGGGGAAGCTTTTAATGACTGATTTTTTAATGTATTTTTAATCCTTTGTTGGAAGCTGCCCAGAGTGGCTGGGGAAACCCAGCCAGATGGGCAGGGAATAAATAAATAAATTAATAATAATAATAATAATAATAATAATTAATAATGCATGATACTTGGCCGACTTCCCTTGAGCAGATCCAGGGTTGCGGCCAATGCTTTCTAATTCTTTGCAGTGTACATGAGGAGAGGCCCCATCTTCATCAGTGAGGCTGAAGAGGGATCTGGGTTTCCGGACCTAGTTGAAGCAGCAAGGCCAGGTATGGCATTTCCCCAGAACTGCCTTTATTGATACGTGCTTGTATGTAGCATTTGAGAGCAGGGGAAGGTTGTGCGTATCTCCTGGGTCTCCGTGTAAAAGCTCTGCACCAGCTGCTTGAGTTCTGCAGAGCGTAGAATCATAGGATTGTAGAGTTGGAAGGGACCCCCAAAGGTCATCCAGTCCACCCCGCTGCAAAGCGGGAATCTCGGCTAAAGCATCCATGACTGAGGGCCATCCAACCTCTGCGTCAAAACCTCCAAGGAAGGGAGAGTCCACCACCTCTTGTGGGAGCCAGTTCCGCTGTTGAACAGCTCTTAATTCTCTGCTGCTTCCTCTTATGTGGATGGGGGTGTTGCATTCCAAAGGAAGGGGAGAGATTCCCAGTTATCAAGGAACACTCAGGGGGTTGGACAACTAAAGCATCCCCGACAGATGTCCCCCACCCCCTGACCTCTGTTTAATGGCCTCCAAGGAAGGAGAGACCATCACCTTCTGAGGGAGTCTGCTCTTACTTTCAGACAGTTCTTCCGAATGTTTACTTGAACTCCCTTTTCTTTCCATCCATTGCATTTTGACCCCACCTTTCCCTCCAAGCAGCTCAAGGTGGTATGCGCCGTCCTCTCCCCTTCCCCATTTTTATCCCCACAACAACCCTGTGAAGGAGGCCGATGCTGAGAGTGAGCGACCGGCCCAAGGTCACACCCAGTGAACTTTCTGGCTGAATGGGGATTTGAATCCCGGTCTCTCCTAGATCCTGTTCTGACACTGTAACACCCATTCGAATCCTGACCTCTGGGTCTTGCTTCGAGTTCTGCCACGGAGCTCCCTTTGCCCTGGAAGATGGCGCAGCTCCTTGCACTGACCCTGCCCCTTTCTGCCCCCGCAGAGGCGAGGAAAGCGCTGGAACTGAAGGCTGAGGTTGTCACCATGACCCTCGAAGGTGCTATCTCCAGGGCGGAGAACCGTACTGCCTCCAGGGCTGGGGAACTCACTGCCACTGCGTCGACAGCTGCCCCCGGAAAAGGTGAGGCAAGGGGATTGAGCAAATGTGACTCTCGACCTTGTAGTCTCAGAGTTTGGGATGTTGTTCTTCGGTGATCCCTCGTAACCGAGTAAGATTGTCTTCCATGAACACAGTCTTAACAGTGAATCCATAAGTGACTGTGGAGGCCAATTCTGGATCCACACATCCTTCCACAGTGGGGACATTGGTTTCCGGGCGGGAGTCAATCACGGTGAGGATTTGCCAAACGTGCCTTCCTCTTGGCACGTTTCTCCCTTGCGTCCTGAGTTCGAGTGTCTCCAAAGCCCACGACACCTTTGGTAAAGGCTGTTCTCCAACTGGAGCACTCGCAGGCCACTGTTTCCCAATTGTCAGTGTTTATATTACATTTTTTTTAAGATTTGCCTTGAGACAGTCTTTAAACCTCTTTTGTTGACCACCAATATTACGCTTTCCATTTCTAAGTTCGGAATAGAGTAGTTGCTTTGGACGATGATCATCAGGCTTCCGCACAACATGACCAGTCCAACGAAGTGGATGTTGAAGAATCATTGCTTCGACACTGGGGATCTTTGCTTTTTTTCCCAGTAGTAGACTAGTATTAATTCGCCTGTCTTCCCAAGTGAACTTTGGGGTGTACCTCCCCTGATAGCCCCATCTGCTAGTAGCAGGTAGTCCCATAAGCTGATGTTTTAACGCTGTGTGGCACAACTTTCGTCTCCTACGCCTCTCATTCCTTACCACCTCTCTCGCTCCAGGGTGGAAGCCCACCTTCCAGTTCTTTGCCATGGTTCTGATCATCGTAGAATCCACCATGCTCCTCATCCTTGCCGCCGTTCACCTGTCCCTCAGACACCACGGCCGTCCGCGTTCTTCAGCTCAGCACGACATCCAACATTTTTAAGCATCTTCCATGCAAACTGTTACCAAAATAAAGCACTTTAAAGAAACACACACGCGCAGCACCCTTTTGCAGCCTCTCCTCATTTCGGGGATTTGGGAGAAGGAGGTCGTTTGGAGGCTCTGCATTTGAAAGATCCGTGGTCTAAATCTGGTTGGGGGTTACAGGTGAGGCGCTTCATGGCTCTGTCCTGGGCTCAGGGTTCAAGGTCTTTATAAAATTACTTGGATGAAAGAATTTAGCCAGATGCTCATTCAATTTGCAGATCACACCAAACTGGGAAGGGTAGCTAATGACACAGAAGACAGAATTGAGATTCAGGGTGGCCTCAACAGGAACCTGCCAGAACTCTGTTCCGGCACCTCTCAGGTGGGCGCCATCACCATTATAAGAGAACAGGTGCACAAATATAGGATTTGGGGGGGGGGGCGCACAGCGCTGGATTTAGGTCTGATGAGGCCCTAAGCTACTGAAGGTAATGGGGCCCTTTATATGTCCAGCTGTCCTTTGTCAACAACCAATTGTTGCTGAGTTTTTTGGGGTTGAATATATGCTATATGGTAATTTATAGACCTACTGGGTAGCTAAGGCCATGTGCACATAACAAAATATGAATTTTATCAAACTAATTGTTGAACTGAAATGCAACCAGTCCATGCAGAATGTAAAGGTAAAGGTAAAGGTAAAGGTAAAGGGACCCCTGACCATCAGGTCCAGTCGTGTCCGACTCTGGGGTTGCGGCGCTCATCTCGCTCTATAGGCCGAGGGAGCCGGCGTTTGTCTGCAGACAGCTTCCGGGTCATGTGGCCAGCATGACAAAGCCGCTTCTGGCGAACCAGAGCAGCGCACGGAAACGCCGTTTACCTTCCCGCCGGAGCGGTCCCTATTTATCTACTTGCACTTTTTTGGGGGTGCTTTGGAACTGCTAGGTGGGCAGGAGCTGGGACCGAGCAACGGGAGCTCACCCCGTGGCAGAGATTCGAACCGCCGACCTTCTGATCAGCAAGCCCTAGACTCTGTGGTTTAACCCACAGCGCCACCTGGGTCCCCATGCAGAATGTAGGCACCCTGTATATAGAAATTAGAAAACCATTGGTTTTTTTAGGGAGCAGACTAGCAGGTGGGGCCCATTACTTACATCATAGGAGCCCACACAACACAAAACACTGTTGCTGTATGTAGGTTTTGTTTGTTTTTTATCTTATATTTTGGAAATGTACATCCAGGTTTTTTCCTTATTTGGGGGGGCCCCCAAGCTATAGCTTGTTTAGTTTATACGTAAATCTGGCACTGGAGGGGGGGGACCTGGCTTGCCAGCAGTGCATGTGAAAAGGATCGAGGGGGTCTTGGGTTTCTAACCACTAGGAGAATTGCATCTCTGTGTGTGGAATAGGGGCCTCCCAACCAACCACAGCTCCCAGGATTCTCCGAGTGGAATCAAAGCACTTTAAATGTACGAAAGTGGCCTGAAAAACAACTTCCAAGAAATGAGAAGATGCTGTCCTAAGCCTGCTTAACCACTTCCTCTTCACGGAGTCAGCATTATTCAGAAAATAATAAAATCGCAAACCAGTTTACGAGCAAGAGGAGGGGAGGAGTCGCAGCGTCGAAGACTTCCGCCAAAGTTGTGAAAAAGTAGGGCAGTTGGCAAAGTGACTAGCTGCCACATGTCGCCCACTTGGCCGTGACTTTTTCAATCCTATGCCAGGAAATTCAGGTTTTGCCATCGTGGTTGATTGGCAGGCCTTGCGCAACACACCTGTTTCCCCCACCCCCCCAAAAAAGAGATTGGACCATTGTGCAAATAAGGAAACAGTCCCTTTCAAGGATTTTCATTTTCATCTCCATGGACAGCGAGGAATGGATCAGGGCCCGAGGGTCACTCCTTCCTTACCTTGCTTTGGTGTAAGGTTTTATGCACGGGCCAGTTCCTCACACATTGGGGAAGATTGGAGTCTAAGCAAGTAGCAGGTTTTGGGCTCTCCTGGTCTGAATCTGTATTGGAATGGAAATGGTCCTGGTCTGAATCTGTATTGGAAATGGTTTTTTAAAATGTTTTTTTTTGTTTCATCACTTGTCGCTTGCTGTCCTGGGACAAATCAGGCAGGATATAACTATAGGAAATGAATAAATGCAGGCTCTATAATGACCCTCATTTTGTGGGTCAGGTGTGGGCATCTGATGAAGGAGTTTTCATTAGGAATGCAAAACAGCATGCCATTTGGTGTGTTATACTCAACACTCACTCACTCACTCACTATAATTCAGCCTTTGATGTAATGATCGCAGTCCGTATCCTTTTGCTTCCCTCACGGCTTACCGTTTTCTCCTTTTGCACGTTTGGGGGGGGGTCTGCTCTCCTCTGAATCCTCCTCCCCTCTCCCAATTAACTTCCGTCTCCAGGGCTTGGTGGTGGGAGTTAAGCAATACCCAACCTCAGCCCAGGAGTCGGAAGTCATAGCACTGACCAGAGCACTACAACTCTGCTGGGTGCAAAGTAAACATCTACACAGATGAGGGTGAAGGAAGAAACTCTGGGGTGGGCCACCCCATGGCATCCCTAGGGGCCGCCCTCTAGGTCTCAGGTTTGGGCCCTGAAATCTCACGGTCCGGATGATCCTGAGCCAGCAACCTTATCTCCACCTCATTCATTTTAAGCTTGCAAGCACAAACCTGGAAATGGTAGCACAGACTATGGGGTGTCTGCCCCTCTCCCAATTAACTTCCATCTCCAGGGCTCGGCTATGGGAGGGAACGCCGAGGAAGAATCACACACAAAAACAGCATATGTGCACCCGCCTTGTGTATTTTGATTGTTTCTTTTGTTTTGACATTTTTGAATTAGAGGGGAGAGGACCAGTGGCGAAGGAAGCCGCTTGGCCAGCCAAAGCAGCAAACCCGGGGGCACCTGGGGGCGGGGTGTCGCTCCGTAGCGCGCATGTGTCGCCCCTCACCTCTGCCCCTGCTGGAAAAAGGAAAGCGCGCGCCCAGCAGGTTTGCAAGGAAGCCATCAGCGCACACTTTTTACCGGGCAGCGGGGCTCCGCTTGGGTGTCGGGGAAGAGCACCGAGTGTCACCCCCCCTCCAGGGTGGCACCTGGGGCGGCCCGCCCCCAACACACCCCTTGCTCCACCCCTGGAGAGGACACAATGGCTAGTTCTCTGGCAGCAACATTGCCAGGGGCCACCCCTGGGTCTCCAGCTCCTGACTAGAAGCAGGGGTGAAATGTCAAGTCGTTCCCCAAAAATAATCCTGGGAACTATAGTTCACCCCACCCAGCACCCCTAACAAACTTTTTTAATGCTGCGAACCCTAGCCCTGAGATCCTCAGCTAAAAGGCGGTATACAAATGTAATTAATAATAATAGTTTCCCAGGATTCTGGACTACAATTCCTGCCAGCGCAGGTGTGCTGGTTCCCAGGGGCTGACGGGAGTTGTAGTCCGAAAAGCACCTGGAGGTCAGTGGGCTGGGGAAAGCCGGCTTCTGGAATACTAGAAATTGTCTCCGTATGTGGGAATGTTACGCTCCTGTCGCCACGGGCGCATTTATATTTATAATTTTTATTTCTTTTAGGGCCGCCCGTTCTCCAGACGCTGATAGGACTACAGCTCCCATCGGCCTCAGCCGCAGCGGCAAGCCGCGAGGGATGACGGGAGTCGTAGTCCGACAGCGCCCTGAGAGCGCGACGGAGTCGCCGCCTCACAATTTATAGCAGCGGGGACGTGCAAAGAAAGCGACGCTGCTCGGAATCTGTTCGCTTCCTATTTATTCCTCCCTGTCAGTGACCGTTATGCCAGTACAGTACTGAGGCAGAAATGCCCGGATTCTGAGGGGGGGCGTGGCGTGCGTCGTGACGTTAGTCGGCAGGGAGAGGTGACGCGGCGTTTCCCCGCCCCGCCCCTGTCGACGTCGCCGTGGCTCCGCCCCCCCTGCGCACCGACGCCGGCTGATGACGCCTTTGGGCGGCGCCGGCAGCCGCGGCGGCTCCTGAGGGAAGGAGGCGGCGGCGGCGGCGGCGCTGGGAGCCGAGGCGAGAGAGAGAGTGGCCTCTGCCGCGTCCCGCGCCTCTCTCCCCGCTGCGGGACACGGTGAGGCGCCCCCCTCCGCGCGCTGAGGGACCGGCTCCCATCCCTGGGCCTTCCCGGCCTTCCTCCCCAACCTCATCACGGGACCCTCCTCTCCTCACCTCCCCACCCCTCCTTTCCCATCGTCCTCTGCGGCTGCCCCCCCTCACCCCACACCTCGCCCAGGTTAACCCACCCGGTTGTCTTCCCGGCCACGCCCCCTCCCCTCCCCCTCTTTGTATTGGGCTCCCCCCCCCACAAACGCACGAGCGCCGCTTCCCGGCCACGCCCCCTCCCCCCACCCTTCTGGGGTCTTCTGGGGACTCTTGTTCCAGCGCTGTGATAATTGCACCTAGATGCACTTGCAGGCAGGAGCTCCCTGCCAGACTCGCCCCCTTCTTAAAGGGCTGAGGTAGGTCAGGGTGCAGGACTGGGAGTGGGGTGGTGGTGGTGTCAGTGTGTGCAGGGCATCTTCGCCTGTTTGTGTCTGGAGAAGGAATCTTATCTGTTTCTTGCTGCCCAGGGAAGCGGGCATGGCGGGGCAGTGGTTAGATCACCTTCTCTGCATGCATTGCAGGGGGTTGGGCTGGATGACCCTTGGGGTCCCTTCCAAGTCTACCGTTCTGTGGTTCCATGCCGGAGGTCCTGGGTTCAGCCACCAGTGGCATCTCCAGGTAAGAGTAGGAAGGAGCCTCTGGGAGGAGAGGACTATGTTGACGGAAGGAGGGCTACAGCTTCGGCTCCACAGTCGGAGGCAGCGATGCTTCTGAATGCCAGTTGCTGGAAACTGCTGTAGGGGAGAAGGCCGCCACTGCACTTGCGTCCTGCTTACGGGTTTCTCATCTGGTCGGCCGCTGTGAGAACAGGGTGCTGGGTTAGGTTAGGTGGGCCACTAGCCTCATCCAGCAGGCGTTCCTTACATTCTTAGAAAACCCAGGAGAGTTCCTGTGTGTTGATGAGACCAAAGTGCACACCTCCGGAGGGAAAGGGAATTGGCTCTGGGGTAGTGCACCTGTTCTGCGTGCAGAAGATCCCAGTTTCGGTCCCCAGCAGCAACTCGAGGTAAGGCTGGGAGAGGCTGCTGCCTGAAATGATGAAATGCCACTACTGCCAGTCATTGTAGAAAGTACTGAGCTGGATGGACCCCTCCAAAGGTCTGAGTCGGGCACTTTCCTTCCTTCCAGTTTGGGACCACAGTGGGACAGCAGGTCCTTTGCATTCAGAAAAATTGTGTCTTAAGCATCTGCGGGTAAAAAACTCTCAGGTGGCCGGATGTCTCCGCCAGAGCAAGCCACTGTCAGAGTAAATGGCAAGGCGGTGTGATTTGGTTTCCTCTCCCCTTTGCACTTCGCCCTCCCAGCCTTATTCCCATATTGAAAGCCAGAGAGAGAGAGATGGAGTTACACTTCACTCGGCAAACTGGGGTTTGCGTCAAACCCTCAGTTTTCTGCGATGTCCTCTTGATCCTCCATTCTTCTACCCCCTTTGCGTGGCATAAGAAGAACGTGCTAAATCAGGCCAAAGAGGACCATATCTAGTCCAGCATCCTCAGAGTGGCTAACCAGATGCCTATGGGAAACCCAAAAGAAGAACCCGAGCACCAGAGCACTCTCTCCTCCAATGGTTTCCCACAGCTGGTATTCAGAAGGAGACAGGGCAGAGGCATCATGGCTACTAGTCATCCATGGCCCTCTCCTCCTCCGTGAATTTGCCCAATCCTCTTTGAAAGCCATCTAGGTTTGTGGCCATCAATGCCTCCTGCATTGGCTGAGGCTGGGGGGGGCAGGGGGAGGTTGGCGTTCATTGAGCTAGGAAGCCCATGCAAATTTTGCTGCTAGCTCCTGCACGTTTAGATATTTCAGTTGAGCATTCCAGCCCTGGTTTAGGGACCGTCATGTTCAGCTCCCTCTTTGGCAGCAGAGTTTTTCTGTCTCGGGATATCACACCCACACTGAGTGAAGCCAGCCAGGTAGCATGAGCAAGCACTCCAGTTGGCAGAGGAATGCCAAGCCACCTCAGGTGTGTGGAAGGCTTCTCTCCTAATCTGCCTGAAACAGTTTAAAAAGGGGCCGGGAATCAGTATTGGGAACTGTGTGCCTACCCCCCACTTGAGATGCAGCAGGAGAAAAATGGAGGAACAAATTCCCAAACAGTGGCTCAAGCTGGAGGCACATTTTACAGATAGCTTTATGCAAATGTCTTCAGGGGCAAACGTTCTCCCTTGCTTTGAAAGGGAAGAAAAAAGGCTTTGAGTTATCTGAACTTTTTATTATTTATTGCATTCATATACCAACTTTTTCTCTAAGGAGCTCAAGGTAGCATATATTGTTCTCCCCATCCCTGTTCGATCTTTACAACAACCCTGTGAGGTCGGTCAAGCTGAGAGGCAGCCACTTCCCCAAAGTCACCCTGTGAGAGCTTCATGGCTGAGTGGGGATTCGAACCCTGGTCTCTCCCAGCTCCTAGCCTTGGCACTCTTGGCGACTACACCACTTTGGCTCTCAAAACAAAGCTGCCAGTGTACACCGAGGATGGGATTCGAACCCACGCTCGCAGAGCCCAGTCCACTGCCTTAACCACTCAGCCACCATGTGTGCAGGAAGGGTAGTCTTGAAGGTATGCAGCCCAGCTTCCGATGTGCTTTGGCGTTTGTGGTTTTTCTTAAACACATTAAACCACTGTCCAGTCTTAATGAAGGCAAGCAGGAAGGGCCAGGCAGGAACTGGGCCTTACATCCACCTAAGTATTTCTGCATTCTGTACAACTTCTCCTTCACCTGCCTGTGCCTGATGCTAGTCGTGCACACCATGCTAAACAAGCAGCCGTCTCCATGCCTCCTGTCGCCTCTAGTTTTCTGAACGCGGAAGCCCCTCCTACTCTTCCTCTCATGGCCGTAACACAGCTCTTCCTTTCTCTCTCTTCCCCCTCCCACAGCTGCATCGGCACCATGAAGGAAATGTTTCAAGACGAGAAGTATTGGAGGGGGCCGTCCCCCAGCCTCCGCGACCCCACGGGGCACCGGGACAAGCTGTGCCGCCCCTCCCCGGAGTGGGGTGAGCCTGAGCGCAAACACGGCGGCTGCTTCGAGGGGAACCGGCACCTGGCCTACGCTAAGAAGCAGCCTCTGGGGTTCAGCCCCTCGTCCTCTGCCAGCGAGGAGGAAGAAGGGAGGTGGGACCTCCCCTGCATGTCCGGCTGGGAGGTGGCCGGGGTGGGCCCGTCCCACCCAGCCCAGAGCAAAGCCGGCAGGGCGAAGGTCCCCCAGAGTGGGGGCCGGGCCTGGCCCTTCGACGTGGCCACAGCCTCCGGCTCCAGGAGGCGGCCGCAGCTTCTGGGGGCCCCGAGGTCCCGCTGCTTCCGCCGCCAGCGCCGGCGTGCCCTGCGGGCCTTCCGGATGCTCCTCTACACCAAGAGCTCCTCCCTGGCTTTCCATTGGAAGCTGTGGGGCAAGATGGCCTCCAGGGGGCGCCGGCGGGGAGGGGGAGCAGCGGGGGCGAAGCGGGCCCGGTCGTCCCTGTCCCTTTCCCCCGGCTCGCAGCCCGACGACGACCACCTCCCCCTCTACAAGAAGAGCCCCTTGCGGGAGGAGGACTGCCGGGGCGGGGCCAAGCGCAGGCCCCGCCCCGCCCGCTTCAAGCCCCGCCCTCCTGAGCCCCACCTGGACTACGACTTGGATGGGGCTTTCCCTGCGTCGTCGTCCTCCTCGCCTCCGGCTTCTTCTCGCCTCAGTCTGCTGGGGGCCCTGATGGACGACGCCTCGCCCTACCCTCAGTACGTGGAGCTGCAGAGGGTCAGCTTTGACAAAGACCCCGGAGCCGCGGAGCTGGAGGAGGAAGCCGCCGGCCTGCTCAAGTACCCTGGCGGAGGGGCCCACGCCTCCCCCAGGACTAGAAAGGGCGGAGAGGCAGAGCACAGCCTGGATGGAGATGGAGGTAATGCTCACGTTTAACCGCTGCCCTTTGACCCCTCCTGGCGTTTGTGGTGGCTAGCTAATAACTAGCGCTGTGTGGATTATGTGTAGCGTGCTGCATTTCTTGTTCGTTTGTGTATTTAATTGGCACGCCGGCACCCTCGACCAAAAACGGCTACCAGGGCAGTTTACGTACAGTCGGAATGAGACCATCCCTACCCACAGGCTTAGACTCTTAACAAAAACAACAACACCACGGCACACAAGGAAAGAGGGGCAGGGAGGGAAGAGGAAAACAAAAGCTGATTTCCCATTTCCAAACAGTTGTCCCCATAATGCCCAGCTGGCACAGTTCAGGGGCAGCAGCTGCCTGATGGAGCTGGGCAAAGCCGATGAAAAGAGCCTTCCCCCATCCCTTCTCTCCCACTGGGGCATGACTGCCGAGGGGAGGGGAAGGCTGCTGGACCTGGCCTGCTGCAGTTTTAAATAACTGCCTGTGCCTTTCCACTGTGCACGAGGTGGGCTAGCATCACGGTGAAGGGTGTGAGCTGGATGGTCCCCAGTTCAAATCTTGCCCCGGCTGTGCACTCACTAGGTGAGCCTCTGGAAAAGCCGCTTGCCCCTCTGCTCCCTGTTTCCACCATGTATTTATAGACGCTGTAGCAGAGGAGACGATGTACATCTGTTTACGCAATGGTCACGAAGACCAAGTGGGATGCCTGTGAATGGGGTGGAGGGGTGGCAGGTGGCAGTCTGTCCCAGCCAGGTCGATGGAGAAGGGGTGGTCTTCCTTAGGGAGGAACCAGGTGGAGAGTGCTGATGCAAAGCTCAGTGGTAATGCCCCTGAACGTCCTTTCCGTGGCAAAGGCTCCGGGTTCAATCCCTAGCATCTCGAAGTTGGGCTGGGAAAGATGGCCCCCTTTGAGGCACTGCAGTGCTTCTCAAACTCCAGCAGTTGTTGGACTTGGTGGTGTTACAATTCGTGAGAATAATCTTCTGCAGAATATTCTCGATTAATGAGACTGCTAGAGAATTTTCAGTTAAAATAGAAGAATATTCATTTCAGTGCATTGAAAATGATATAATTGGTTAACGTGCTTGTTGAGATGGCAACCAAAAACTGTACAGATGCTTTTATTCAATGGGGGGACGCAGTGAATTCACATTCTTTGATAGGCCTAAATTTGTAATGGCCACAATAATATCAATTGTACCGGCTATATACTGTATTTTTCGCTCCATAGGGCGCACCTAGTTTTTAGAGGAGGAAAACAAGAAAAAAAATTCTGAGGAAGGATTGGGGGGGGGCTCAGTTTTTTGGGGGGTGCTCCTTCAAGTACTGTCTGTGTCTGACCTTTCGTACTCCATCGCCTTCTCCTCCGTGCCTTCAAACTGGTGTCAGCCTCCCCCCCCCCACGCTCCTCCCAGTGTCTTATTCCGGACCCCCCCCCCTGCCCTTTGCATGTCTGGGTTGCAGCAAGCTCCGGCCTCTCACTCCCAGTGGCTCTGGGTGTCAAAGCTGCCCCCCTGGAGGGCGGGGCGACGGGGGTACCTGGCCGCAGGTTCCTTCTGCCAGAGGAAACACCTTTCCTTTGCGATACCTCCTTGCCTGCAGCCCATTCCCAGCGTCTCAAAAAGGGGCTTAGTTTGTGCTGGCAACCACACCAGTGCTGTGGCTGAGTCCCAGAACGTAGAATCAAAGAATGTGAAAGTCTGAAAGGGGGGTCTGGGAGGTCATCCAGCCCAACCCCCACTTCAGCCCACTGGGGTCTACCAACAGATAGAATCAAGGATATGGGTCGAGGGGGCATATTGTGGGGGGGGGGGTTCAGGTGTCATATTCTGCCCAGTATTCAGGGGTATAATCAGGATAAGGGGGCAGATTCAGGGAGGGATTAAGGGGGGAGGGGGCATATTCAGGGAGAGTTTCAGGGGGGCATATTTAGGGAGGGTATCAGGGACAAGGCGGCATATTTTGGGAAAGTTTCAGGGTGGGCAGTTTCTAGGGTGGGCAGAGCTGGGATGGGGGCAGGGGTTAAGAGGGAAGGCTTGGAAAGAAAGGGTCTCTTACAGGGAGGGGCATATTGTGGGCACGTTTCAGGGCAAGGGGGATTGTGGGAAGTTTTCAGGGGGGAGGGGGCATATTCAGGGAGGGATTAAGTGGGGAAGGCAGCAGATTCTGGGAAGGTTTCAGTGGTGGGCAGTTTCTAGGGTGGGAAGTAAGGAAAGAAGGAAGGAAGGAGAGAGAGAAGGAAGGAAGGAAGGAAGGGGTGGGTGAGAGAGAGAGGGAAGGAAGGAAGGAAGGAAGAGAAGAAGAGTTTGGATTTGATATCCCGCTTTATCACTACCCGAAGGAGTCTCAGAGCGGCTAACATTCTCCTTTCCCTTCCTCCCTGACAACAAACCTTCTGTGAGGTGAGTGGAGCTGAGAGACTTCAGAGAAGTGTGACTAGCCCAAGGTCACCCAGCAGCTGCATGTGGAGGAGTGGAGACGCGAACCCGGTTCCCCAGATTATGAGTCTACCGCTCTTAACCACTACACCACACTGAAGGAAGTAAGGAAGGAAGGGGTGAGAGAAGAGAGAAAGAAAGAGAGACAAGGAAGGAAGGAGTGAGAGAGGGAAGAGAGAGAGAGAAGGAAGGAAGGGGTGAGAGAGAGAGAAGGAAGGAAGCCTGCTCTTGTAAGAGACAGCGGCGGGATGAGCGCCCCGAAAGGAGCCCTTTTGGGGCACTCATCCCGCTGCCGCTTCTTGCAGGGGCAACCGTGGCTACCACCCTACTCTGCGGAGGAGGGGGGAACAGCCCGATTTCAGACTGCTCGCCCCTCCGCTGCTGCTGGGAGTCATGGCTCTGGTGGCAGAGGCATCCTGCTGCCGTCCAGTGCCTTCGCCGCATAAGACGCACAGACATTTCCCCTTCGTTTTTAGGAGGGGAAAAGTGCGTCTTATGGAGCGAAAAAATTGGTAAAAGAGCACAAAAATTGTAGCATTACACGTAAAACTTAGTACAGTGGGCCTACTACAAATACATAAGTGGGTCTAAAAGTGTGGTTATAGGCCTAAATTTGAAATGACAATACAGTGGTACCTCGACTTACGAAGTTAATCCGTTCCGAAGGCGCACTCGTAAGTGGAAATCTTCGCAAGTCGAAGCCACCATCTCGGAACGGAAAAAAAATTTCATACCTCGAAAAAAGCGCATTGAAATCTTCGTAAGTCGAGGTATCATGCCGCCGCTTTCACTTCAGAAGTCGAAAATTTCAGAAGTGGCGGCCATTTTATCGTTTCCGGAGGTCATGCGGAAGTCAAAAAATGCGGAAGTCGAGTCGCTTGTAAGTCGAGGTACCACTGTATTAATAATGCACACAGGCTACAAAAAACTGTAGTATTAAACTTGAAACATTATTACAGTAGGCTCATAGAAGGTCTAAATTTTGATTACAGCTTGACTTATTATTTACTAGATTTTTTTTTAAAAGTGGGTTGTAAAACTGGTTCTTACATTGGAATTTAAAGTCCGTGGAGAATATTCTCCAGAGAATTCTCTAGCGGACAATATTCTCGGGAATATTTTCTGGAGAATATTCTCACCTCACATCACTAGTTGGACTGCAACTCCCATCATCCCTAGCTAACAGGACCAGCAGCCAGGGATGATGGGAGTCGTAGTCCATACCCAAGTTTGAGAAACACTGCTCTGGAAAGCTGCTTTCCCTAGGAGTAAATCTTATTGGACTTAGATGGATCGGTTGTCTGAGTAATAAGGCAACTTCTTCACTATATCCTTAAGCAGCAGGTACTGTACCATGTGTCGCTCAAGAGATCTCAGAAATCAGTGCAGTTTCAAAGTTGGTGGTTAGAATCAGTGCAGCTTTCAAAAGTTCGCTCTGCTGTGGTGTTAGCAGCACCGAAGTCACCTTCCCAAGGCACAAGACCAGGCAGTGTGTCTGGAGGTCCTGGGCTGCCCAGATGATAAGACCCCCTCTCACTTTTCCCAAAGGAAAAGCAGAGCAAGACATTTGGTACCAGCTGGGCTGCAGGAGTTGCCGGAAGGAGACTCCCATTTCGAATTTCTCTCTGCCATCTAAATGGCGTCCAGTTGCATCCAAACACAGATGGAAACCTGGTCTTTGATCTCAGGAACAGTCCTGAGAAATTTGGTTAAGTCCTCCTCCGTTGTCTCCCAAGATAGGCGGAGGCCAATCAAATCTTAAGAGGCGTCCAGTGCATAGCGAACAGACAAAACCAAAATATATACTGTAGAAGACTATCATAGGAGACGCGGGTGGCACTGTGGGTTAAACCACAGAGCCTAGGGCTTGCCGATCATAAGGTCGATGGTTTGAATCCCCATGACGGGGTGAGCTCCCGTTGCTTGGTCCCTGCTCCTGCCCACCTAGCAGTTCGAAAGCACGTCAAAGTGCAAGTAGATAAATAGGTACCACTCCGGCGGGAAGTTAAATGACGTTTCTGTGCGCTGCTCTGGTTCGCCAGTAGCGGCTTAGTCATGCTGGCCACATGACCCGGAAGCTGTACACCAGTAATGCGAGATGAGTGCCACAATCCCAGAGTCGTCCGCGACTGGACCTAATGGTCAGGGGTCCCTTTACCTTTACCTTTAGATTATTGGAAAGTGCCCAGCATTGCCCAGGAATTCTGGGGGTGGGGGGAAATCCTGAGATGTATAAATAGATACAGTGGTACTTCGGGTTAAGAACTTAATCCGTTCTGGAGGTCCGTTCTTAACCTGAAACTGTTCTTAACCTGAAGCACCACTTTAGCTAATGGGGCCTCCCGCTGCTGCTGCATCGCCAGAGCACAATTTCTGTTCTTATCCTGAAGCAAAGTTCTTAACCTGAAGCGTTATTTCTGGGTTAGCGGAGTCTCTAACCTGAAGCGTATGTAACCCAAGGTACCACTGTGATGTAATTTGTTAGTTTCTAGTGCTGTGCGTGGCACTTACCTGGAGAATACCTGGCCAGGATCTGGCCCTGAATCAAACAGATTCCATTACTACAGGGGCCATAGATGAGACAGCACTGGACAAATGGGGGCAGTGGTTGGTTTTTCTGGCCCCCCACCCCTAGTCCTGGGGTTAGAGCTCCTCTTCCTTCCAAATCCAGTGCACAGCCCTATTAGTTTGTTTTCATATTTGGTTAAAAACCAGTGCACTTCTCAACGTCTCGGCCCACCATCTTGGGCGATGAGATCTTCAGAGGTGTCGAAATCGTTTGGAACGGTTCAGTCTGCCATCTTCATTCAAAATGGTGTGGGCCAGTGTCCAAACACTGATGAGAACCGTCTCCCCCGCCTGAGGAGTCGTCGCTTCAAGGTTGGCGCCAATGTCCGGAGACGGGTGACAAACCGCTTTCCAAAATGTGTAGTAGTTGGGGGGCGGGGGGCTGCTACTACCATATGTGGGTCCCTGCGAGGCCTCTGAAACCCTCCCGCCCCTCTCTCTCGCATTGTGCTGCAGGCCCCATGGACGCCCTCCCCAACGGCTTTGCCTCCCTCACTCCCGACGGCGACCTCTGCTCCCTCCCCGGAGTCACGGACGCCACCATCCTCATCAGCAACGTCTGTAGCATCGGGGGCCACGCGGCCGAGGAGCTCTTCCAGGGGCCCCGGGACAAAGACAGGCCCCTGGATCCTTCCGGGATCAGGCTCGAAGGCGACCTGGCCGCCGATGGCAGCCAAGAGAGGCCCGGCGAGAAGGCCGCCCTGCACAGCCCCTTGAGAGAAGAACATATCACGTGTGTGCACAGTAAGGAGAGGGGGCCGGAATGCGAGGGTGGGTTGGGTGGGCAAGCAGATGAAACAGCCCTCCTTCTCCCCCCGGTGGCATCTTCAAGGCTATTGTCCCTAGACTGTCTTGGACGGTGGTGGTTGCTTCGATCTGGCTTCAGGCCCAGCTGGAGGAGGGAAACCGCCTTTGGTGCTCGGGGGGCGGGGCGGGGGGAGTCCTGTCTGGTTAGTTTCCTTGAGCCTCCTAGCAGCATTCGCTACCCTCCGCTACGGCGCCCTTCTGAATCGTTGCAGCAGGGTTGGGCTTTGCAATTGCTCCTGCCCTTCCTTTTCTATTTTTTAATCTATTATTATTTGTATTTGCATGCTACCCTTCATTTGTGGCTCTCAGGGCGGTTCACAACATGAATGTGGAAGATAAAAAAACCCTGCAAAATGAATAATTAAGAACAAGAACAAAAAAGAAACGCCCCGCCCCATATTTAAAAGGGCGTTAGATGTTAATCAGCCCAAGTTCTGGCTGAAGAGGAATATTTATTTATAATGAAACACAGAGAAATATAATGGCAGGTGCCATAATAATAATAATAATAATGATGATGATGATGATGATGATGTACCGTGCAAAGGGGGATATCTAGAGCCAAACATAGAGGGACAGGTTTCCATATGAAACACAATAAATAGATATCACAAAGTTCCAAGTAGCACAAATGGGTTTGCGTTCTCCTGGGCCTTATTGCTCCAGCGCATTATGAAAAGGCCCCATTTCCCAATGAAGTCCTAGATCTTACCATACATGTCAGCTTAACAATGCCTGGTTTAAAAGAAAAAGAAAAAAACACTGGTGCTGTTAGCATGGTTAGCATGTTGGACTGCAACCGGGGAGGCCAGGGTTCAGATCCACAGCTTCTGAAACCCTAAACCCCGAGGCACAGGGGCAGTTATGGGAGGGATGGAACGGGGGCACAGCCTGCGATTAAATACAAGCAAGATGGAGGTGCTGTGGGGTTGGGAGAGGATTAGTGCTGGGTGGATACCTCTCCTGCTAGGTGGCAATTTGAGAGTCCTCAATTTGGGAAGTGCAGATGTTGTCAGTAGCCAGGTGTGCCTTTTGTTAGGAGGCAGTGAGAGATTTTACTTTCTTGGGCTCCATGATCACTGCAGATGGTGACAGCAGTCACAAAATTAAAAGATGCCTGCTTCTTGGGAGGAAAGCAATGACAAACCTAGACAGCATCTTAAAAAGCAGAGACATCACCTTGCCGACAAAGGTCCGTATAGTTAAAGCTATGGTTTTCCCAGTAGTAATGTATGGAAGTGAGAGCTGGACCACAAAGAAGACTGATCGCCGAAGAATTGATGATTTTGAATTATGGTGCTGGAGGAGACTCTTGAGAGTCCCATGGACTGCAAAAAGATCAAACTTATCCATCCTTAAAGAAATCAGCCCTGAGTGCTCACTGGAAGGACAGATCCTGAAGTTGAGGCTCCAGTACTTTGGCCACCTCATGAGAAGAGAAGACTCCCTGGAAAAGACCCTGATGTTAGGAAAGATGGAGGGCACAAGGAGAAGGGGACGACAGAGGATGAGATGGTTGGACAGTGTTGTCAAAGCGACAGGCATGAGTTTGGCCAAACTGCGGGAAGCAGTGGAAGTCAGGAGTGACTGGCGTGATCTGTTCCATGGGGTCACGAAGAGTCGGACATGACTAAACGACTGAACAACAACAACAAAAGCTTTGGCTAGCATGCTGGCTGCAGGCCTTTCCTGCAGAAGACAAACGTAGCCACAAGGACCCGTGCCCTGATGGTGTCTTGGCTATTGACAGGGCCTTCTTGGTGGTGGTCTTGGGTCCGCTAATTGAACCTGTGATTGCCCCTGGCACTGCTGATGCAAATGAGAGCCTGGAGATGGGAGATCCGATGTATTTCCGTTTATTCAGCCGAATAAAGAGAGCAGAACAGATTCACGCAACAGAGTGGAAAGGCTTTCTGGGACGACTCCTCAGCTCAAGCTGTAAAGGAGGAGTGCCAATTCCAGTTTACAACACACATGATGTATAACCCACAACCGTTCGAATATCTCTCCTTACAATTCCTATTGGTTACGAAATTGCCGTTTACAGGATTCCTGATCGGCCTACATCATGTCCCTCTAATATGTACCCCCACCAATAACATACATCCCACGTCCATTCAAATTAGCAGTTTCTCCAACGGGGGTGTGTTCTATAATATTCATGAAGCATTTGAGCATGCGTACTAGTTCTTAAACTATCACCTGCTATTTCTCCTTGTTATCGAGTCACCTCGAAACTGTAAATCTATCATTCTCAGGGTCTTTTTCCAGACTCAAGCTGACTCCTTTAACACCCCTTTTCCAATCCTGTTCCCTTTAACATAGACACCTTTGTTGATTGCATCCTTTCACAAGCCCAGGAGCTGCTCGTGGCCATTAAGGCCCATCCATCCCTAACAGGCAGAGCAGTAACTTCAAAGGCAGACACAGTGGCTGCCCCCAAACTTTGGAACTCCCTCCCTAAAGAGGCCAGACTGGCTCCCTCCTTGTTGTCCCTTCTGCCGGCAGGTGAAGGCGGTTTTATTCCGACAGGCCTTTGGGGACTGACTGAGGTCTTTTTGAAGGAAATGGATTTTTAAATGGGGCTGTGCTGTATTTAATATAAAGAACAGGATTGTGTATGTAGGACTTCCCCCGGCCCCACCTGATCTCCCTCCCCAACGGCTCACTGCCTACTTCATCATGATATGGTGAAGGTGATTACTTTCCCCCACAAAAAAGCACATAGAACTGCAGAAGGAAGTTGGAAGACCAAGGCGATCTCTCTTCCTCTTTCTCTTTCTCTTCCTCCCACTTCCTCCTTCAGCAGAATGTGCTTTCCAAAGCTTGGAAGAGAACCCAAGAACAGGAAGCTCAGTGGCCGGGGGGGGGGGAGCAATCTGGGGGAATGGGAAGAGAGGCAGGGGGAGGCAGAAAATGAGGAAGGCATAGAAGTCGGGGAAGGGGGGAGAGTGCAAAAGGGAACACACACACACACACACACACACACACAATTTCCTTTAAAATGGATGCTCTTAAAATTGCACCTCCCACCTCAGTGGCTTCTCTCCTTCCTATCCAAATCACAGATCAAATCTATCCCCCTTGATTGAACACTACAGATCACAGCTTCAGGGCTTTTTAGCTTTTGTTCTTGTTGTTGTTTAGTCGTTTAGTCATGTCCGACTCTTCGTGACCCCCTGGACCAGAGCACGCCAGGCACTCCTGACTTCCACTGCCTCCCGCAGTTTGGTCAGACTCATGTTAGTAGCTTCGAGAACACTGTCCAACCATCTCATCCTCTGTCGTCCCCTTCTCCTTGTGCCCTCCATCTTTCCCAACATGAGGGTCTTTTCTAGGGAGTCTTCTCTTCTCATGAGGTGGCCAAAGTACTGGAGCCTCAACTTCAGGATCTGTCCTTCTAGTGAGCACTCAGGGCTGATTTCCTTCAGAATGGATAGGTTTGATCTTCTTGCAGTCCATGGGACTCTCAAGAGTCTCCTCCAGCACCATAATTCAAAAGCATCAATTCTTCGGCGATCCGCGTTCTTTATGGTCCAGCTCTCACTTCCATACGTTACTACTGTCCAACCAGTGAGCACTCAGGGCTGATTTTTAGCTTTAGCATAATGCAAAAACACAGCTCGAAATCATTTTCATGGGACCCCCCCGCTAAACAACCACAGCTGTCTTCAGTCGTTTACTGGTGGTTCTGCTTGCCACAGGATTAATAATAATAATAATAATATTTTTTTAACTTTAAAAACAATTTTATTGAGATATCCTTAAAAATATAATCCAATATTCATACAATATTACATTTGAACTTAAGGAGATACAAAAAAGTAAAAAGCAAAAAGAAAAGATAAGTTACATACACAACTCACATCCAATTACAGAAAAGAAAAATTTACAAATAATAAAGGTAAATTAGAAATAAAAGTTAAAGTTATAAATTAAAAGACTTCCTAAAGTTCTACTTCGTGTTCCTTACAAATATTTCTGTCAATGCTGTTTATTTTATTTTTCCCAATCAAGCTTATATCCAAGTACTATTATTTATATCTACATTTTCCTTACTCCTGTGAGTGAATCACTCTAAACAGATCAACAATCTTGTTTCAACTCCTTCTTTTTTCATATATTCTTCTACATATTTCCATTCTCCTGTCACTTTTTGGTTTGAAATATTTCTGATAGCTGCTGTCATTCTTGCCAAATTCATAAACTCTACCAATCTTAAATGCCATTCCTGTTATGATAATAACCCTGAAGCTTCATGAGGATTTGTGCCTTGGAGCAGGGCCGGATCTGTAGTTTTGTTCAATGTGCAGACTGCAATGTCCACTCTAATTTGATGGCATGTAAAACGGGGCAGCTAAAAGGAAGTCCCTTCGCGCAACGCAGCCAAACGGTGGAACTCCCTCCCACTGGAGGCAGGGATGGCCAGCTACCTGGATGGATTTCAAAGAGGTCTAGAGAAATTCATGGAGGGAGGAGAGGCCTATCGATGGCTCCTAGCCAGGATGGCTGTGCTCTGCCTCCACAGTTGGAGGAAGCGATGCTTCTGAATGCCAGTTGCTGGAAAAGGCAAGAGGGGAGACTTGCTCTTGGGGTCGGATCCTGCTTGCAGGTTTCCCATTGGGGCATCTGGGTGGCCAGTGTGAGAAGCAGGATGCCGGGCTCTCACGCAAAACACAGATTAATTAATTTTATTTATCTGTGCCGTAAAATTTACCCACTGCTGGATGGTAAAGAGAACAAGCCGCCAACAACAGCCCTCGGAGTGGTTTACAGAAAAAGATAAAGCAAATTTATTGATGATGATGATAATAATAATAATAATAATAATAATAATAATAATAATAATAATAATAATAATAATAAATTTTTATTTATACCCTGCCCTTCCCAGCCAAAAACCGGGCTCAGGGCGGCTAACACTCATTAAAATCACAGCATAAACATAGAGAGGATCAATTGAAAATAACAGATTAAAATATAAATTTAAAAATTCAATAATTAAAACTGCAGTCTCATTTTTAAATAACCCACCAATAAAAAATGAAGCATAAATATCAAGTAGAAGCTAACCCAAAGGCCAGGTGGAACAGCTCCGTCTTGCAGGCCCTGCGGAAAGATGCCAAATCCCGCAGGGCCCTGGTCTCTTTGTGATAGGCTGTTCCACCAAGTCGGGGCCAATACTGAGAAAACCAAGCATCTTTGTTGCTCGGGACCTCCAAAAGATTATTATTTGAGGACCTTAAGGTCCTACACGGGACATGCCAGGAGAGGCGGTCCCTTAAGTACGAGGGTCCTAAGCCGCATAGGGCTTTAAAGGTCAAAACCAGCACCTTAAACCTGACCCTGTACTCCACCGGGAGCCAGTGCAGCTGGTGAAGCACTGGATGAATGTGGTCCCGTGGCAAAGACCCGGTAAGGAGCCTCGCCGCGGCATTCTGCACCCGCTGGAGTTTCTGGGTCAGCTTTAGGGGCAGCCCTGCGTAGAGTGAGTTACAATAATCAAGTCTGGAGGTGACCGTCGCATGGATCACTGTGGCCAGATCAGGGCGAGAGAGAAAAATAAGCAACAATAATATCAATGCACACAGGAAGTAAATGAACCACAAATCTACAATAACAGAATATGGTGTCGGGATTTAGAATTCAAGAGGTTGAGCTGTAATTCTGCTAGATATGACCTCATAGCCGGACACACACACAGCCCTGTCTCCCACCCACAAAGAGCCTACTTCCTTCTAATATTTAAAACTGGCTTCTGCACCTCCAGGCTATTCTCAGGGGCACCCAAGCGGTGTCCATCCTCCCCCTCCCCCCAATGAACTCTGTGGCTCGGCTCCCTTAAGCCAGCCAAGCTCCCGTCGCTTCAGGTTTCTCCTCCTGTCGTTTCTGCCAGACATCCTGGATGAGTTCCTGCAGACCTACGGCAGCCTCATCCCCATCAGCGTGGACGAAGTCGTGGAGAAGCTAGAGGACATCTTCCAGCAGGAGTTCTCTACGCCTCAGAGGTAGGGCCTATCTTCCCCCTCGGGGGAGTTGGACTCCTTCCCCTGCCACTCTGTCTCCAGGCAGGGGACAGGTGGAGAGAGCTGGGTGAGGGCAGTCGCCAGAAATCGAGGCTCCACATGGCTTCAAAGCTGAGTGTGAGGGGCTCAATCAGGAGACCTGGGTCCTTTCTTTCAGCGCCTGGGGCTAAGGTGGGCTTAGTAATTTTACCGACCCGACTTCTCTGGCAGGATTGACTTCGGTTAAGACTCTGCATCTTATGGGGTGTTCGGTTCCAAGGGTTTGGGCACACACATGAATATTGCGTACAGTGGTACCCTGCAAGACGAATGCCTCACACAACGGAAAACTCGCAAAATGAAAGGGTTTTGCGAGTTTTTAGTTGACTCGCGAGACGAATTCGTCTATGGCCGTGCTTCGCCAGACGTAAGCCGGCACCGGAGCTGCGCGGCGCCATGTTTTAAGGCTGCAGCTAGTGAACAGCAGTGCTGCTGTTCGCTCGCTGCAGCCTTAAAATGCGGCGCAGCTCTGGGGCCGGTGCCGGTGGGGAGGGGGGCCGTCAGATCGGCCCCCCTCCCCACCGGCCCCAGAGCCGCGCGGCGCCACGTTTTAAGGCTGCAGCGAGCGAACAGCAGCACTGCTGTTCGCCCGCTGCCGCTTTAAAAAGGCTTACCTTTTGGCTCCGGTGGGGAGTGGTGTTTTCCGCGTCGCGTCCGCCATCTTGGATTGACTCAGACATGCGCAGTCGATCCAAGAAGACAGCCCCCCTCCCGACCGGCCCCGGAGCCGCGCGGCGCCGCGTTTTAAGGCTGCAGCGAGCGAACAGCAGCGCTGCTGTTCGCTCACTGCAGCCTTAAAACGTGGCGCCGCGCGGCTCCGGGGCCGGTCGGGAGGGGCCCCCGGACTTTCCCCCCCATAGGAACGCATTAATTAAATTTCCGCAAGACGCATTAATTAAATTTCCGCAAGACGAAGAGTCTTGCAGAACGAATTAATTTTGTCTTGCGAGGCACCACTGTACAGTGGTACCTTGGTTCTCAAACATAATCTGCTCCAGAAGTCCGTTCCAAAACCAAGGCGCGCTTTCCCATAGAAAGCAATGCAAAACAGATCAATCCATTCCAGGCTTTTAAAAACAACCCTTAAAACAGCAGTGAATTTTACTATCTAACAAGACCATTGATCCGTGAAATGAAAGCAATAATCAATGCACTGTACTATAAAATGAATAAGGCAGTAATGTAGATGATAAGAATTAAAACTAATTTTTTTTTCTTACCTGCACTGATGATAGTCACAGTTTGGATGGGGGGGGGGGGGCCTTTTATCCATTTCCGCAGCCACACAATCAAATCAGTAGCCGAACTGGGTTCCGCACAGTCACCAAAACAAATTCACTGAAAAAGTATCGAAAACAAAAACGCAAAATAAATAGCAAAAACAAAAGCGCCAAACCTAATCCGTTCCAGACGTCCGTTTGACTTCCAAAATGTTTGGAAACCAAGGCGCGGCTTCTGATTGGTGCAGGCGCCCCGGAAACAATAGCCGACAGCCGCATCGGACATTCGGCTTCTGAAAAACGTTCAAAAACCGGAACACTTCTGAGTTTTCGGCGTTTGGGAACCAAGGCACCACTGTATACCCAAATCCTTGGAGCTGTCCCCCGTGGCATTTTTGTTCTCACTGTGATCCCTCCTCCGGTGCTCTCTCTCCGGACCCTGCAGGAAAGGCATGGTCAACCAACTGATCCAGTCCTACCAGCGCTTGCCGGGCAATGCCATGGTTCGGACCTTCCGGGTCACTTACAAGCGCCACGTGGTCACCATGGACGACCTGCAGACACTGTACGGGCCCAACTGGCTCAACGACCAGGTAGGCTGCAGAGGCGAACAGGGCAAGGGAGAAAAAGCTTGCATGGCTGGGAGGTGGGGGTTTTTTTGTGGGGGAGGAAGCAAGGTGAATGACTGGAGGAAAGTATGGTGGCGGGGAGAGAGACATGGGAGAGGCACAGCCAGCAGGGGTGCAGTTATGAGAGCTGGCATGATGTCCCCTGCCTCTCTCTTGTTTCTCCATTTGCAAAATGGGGGTGACGTTTCAGATCTCCCCCACTGGGTTTCTGGGACCAGTGTACAGTAAGCCGAGTCCTGCGTCCGGTTCTGGGCACCCCAGTTTAAGATGGATATTGACAGGCTGCAAGGTGTGCAGAGGAAGGTGACCAAAGGGTCTGGAAACCAAGCTGGATGAGGAACGGTTGAGGGAGGGAGAAGAGAAGACCTATGTCAGTGTTTTGAAAAGGAAAACGGTTCTGACCTCCTTTGCCTGGTCCTCGGACCCTAGTAGGCACAAAGAGTCCTTGAAAAAGAGCACTTTGCAGAATGCTGCTTTTATTACAAAACAAAAACTTCTCCAACCATGACCGACAGCTTTACACATCAAACACAACCAGCTTTCTACCATCCATCCATCCAACCAACCAACCAACCTACCCAACCACCACAAACACCCAAACAGATCATCCTATATATTTGGGTGAAAGGTTGCATGATTCATGCAGGCTTTGCCGATTCATTGTAGGCCGCTGACTCAGTTCCTTTTCTATTAAGGAAACAGCGGCTAATTTTTAAGCCGTGACAACCTAGAGGTGATGCGATAGCCCATCTTCCAATATCTGGAAGGGCATCATGTGGAAGGTGGGGCAAGCCCCGCCCAGAACGGCTGAGCCAACCCAGTCACATGGGCAGGTTACTACTACTAAAATTATTACAGTGGTACCTCGGGTTACAGACTCCACTAACCCAGAAATAGTTGTTGTTGTTTAGTCGTTCAGTCGTGTCCGACTCTTCGTGACCCCATGGACCAGAGCACGCCAGGCACTCCTGTCTTCCACTGCCTCCCGCAGTTTGGTCAGACTCATGTTGGTAGCTTCGAGAACACTGTCCAACCATCTTGTCCTCTGTCATCCCCTTCTCCTTGTGCCCTCCATCTTTCCCAACATCAGGGGCTTTTCCAAGGAGTCTTCTCTTCTCATGAGTTGGCCAAAGTCTTGGAGCCTCAGCTTCAGGATCTGTCCTTCCACTGAGCATTCCTTCCAGAAATAGTACCTCAGGTTAAAAACTTTGCTTCAGGATGAGAACAGAAACCGCGCGGCGGCAGCGGGAGGCCCCATTAGCTAAAGTGGTACCTCAGGTTAAGAACAGTTTCAGGTTAAAAACGGACCTCCAGAACAAATTAAGTTCTTAACCCAAGGCAGCACTGTATTAAAGGTAAAGGTAAAGAGACCCCTGACCATTAGGTCTAGTCGTGGACGACTCTGGGGTTGCTACGCTCATCTCACTTTACTGGCCGAGGGAGCCAGCATACAGCTTCCGGGTCATGTGGCCAGCATGACAAAGCCGCTTCTGGCGAACCAGAGCAGCACATGGAAACACCATTTACCTTCCCGCTGGAGCGGTACCTATTTATCTACTTGCACTTTTGACGTGCTTTCAAACTGCTAGTTGGGCAGGAGCTGGGACCGAGCAACGGGGCTCACCCGCGGGGATTCGAACCGCCAACCTTCTGAGCGGCAAGCCCTAGGCTCTGTGGTTTAACCCACAGCGCCACCCACTGTATTACCAAGCCTTTTTCTGCAGCTCCAGAGGGTAGGGCCCCAATTAATGGATTCAAATGACAAGAAAGGAGATTCCAACTAAAGATTAGGGAGAACTTTCTGATGGTGAGAGCTGTTCAACAGTGGAACGGTCTCCCTCGGGAGGTGCTGGGTTCTCCCTTCCTCGGAGGTTTTTAAGCAGACGTTGAATGGCCATCTGTCATGGATGCTTTAGCCGAGATTCCTGCACTGAAGGGGGTTGGACTGGATGACCCCCCCAGGCTACCTCCCAACTCTACAATTCTATTTTACTTTATTTACCAATAAAGTAGATTGGTAAACCTCATGAGATTGGCAAGAGTTTGACTCTACCTATGTAATAAAAGCAAAAGGACAAAGCGCTTTTTTTTTGGTTCTGAAGTGGCTGTTAGAAGCCCTGATCTGTAGGAATTCTGATGCAGGCAATGGGACAGGCCTCTCCCAACCAGTTGTCCAGTGAACCCCCAGTTAGAAAGGACTTTGTTGTTCAGTCGTTCAGTCGTGTCCGACTCTTCGTGACCCCATGGACCAGAGCACGCCAGGCACGCCTATCCTTCACTGCCTCTCGCAGTTTGGCCAAACTCATGTTAGTAGCCTCGAGAACACTGTCCAACCATCTCATCCTCTGTCGTCCCCTTCTCCTTGTGCCCTCCATCTTTCCCAACATCAGGGTCTTTTCTAGGGAGTCTTCTCTTCTCATGAGCCTCAACTTCAGGATCTGTCCTTCTAGTGAGCACTCAGGGCTGATTTCTTTGAGAATGGATAGGTTTGATCTTCTTGCAGTCCATGGGACTCTCAAGAGTCTCCTCCAGCACCATAATTCAAAAGCATCAATTCTTCGGCGATCAGCCTTCTTGATGGTCCAGCTCTCACATAAGAAAGGACTTATGCGAACAAATTCGTAACGAAGCTTATATGGGGTGCTTCTACACAACACACAAGGAGTCCTAAAACAGCCTCCTGCATACATCAAGGAAGGTCATCGATCATGGGTTGCGAAATGTCTGACCCCACACTGGTATCAACTTCCTTGGGGTGCCCCAAAACATTTGGTCTCAACACTTTAACCCCAATCGCCTTGGCAACCAGGCCTTCAGTAGGGGCTGTTAACAGTTAAGTCCCTTATCTTACTTCCCTGTTCCCAAAACATGCCAAAGAGCTTCAAGGAGAGATGCTGGATTATTCCCCCCCCCTCACTCAAGAGCACAAATAGCAAAACATCCTGGCTGGCCTTGTTGCTTGCGGCTCTCTTGAGGTCAGATAAGGAGAATTAAGGAATGCAGCGTAGGAGGGGACGCAGGAGAGTCGCAAAGCGCAGAAACACAAAAACCAGGCCAGACAGATTCTATGTGAAAGGTTAAAAGCAATCGACGCTGAAACGGTTGTAACGAAACCTGTATCAAGAATTCAGTAATCAAATTCCAGATTTTTTATATCACTACGAATGGATGTGTGAATGCTATTTGGCATAATAAATCTGGAGGATGGAGCCTAGCAAGGGGTCCTGCCGTTTCCTTTGAGGAGGAGATGGAGGAGATGAAAGAAATCTGTTTGTTGACCCCTAACCTACTTCCCTCCTTTTTTCTGGGCAGGTAATGAACATGTACGGGGACCTCGTCATGGACACAGTGCCAGACAAGGTGAGCATCGCTATTAACCTCCCAGTGACCTTCCAAGCGAAGGAAGGCATATAATTTTAATAATAATAATAATAAATTTTATTTTTCACTTATGGGGGGGGGGAGTTATGTGCAGACCCATGGAGGGAGCGAACAGGCCCTTCGCCATGTGTTCATAAGAAGAGCCCTGCTGGATCAGGCCCATGGCCCCTCTAGTCCAGCATCCTGTTCTCACAGTGGCCGACCGGACGATGCCTGAAAGGGAAGCCTACAAGCAGGAACAGGGGTGCTCTCCCTGCTTGCGATTCCCAGGACCTGCTATTCAGGGGTGTTTACTGCCTCCGACAGGACACAGCTGTTGTGGCTGGTTATTATTTATTAAATTTGTACATCGCCCGTAGATCTCAAGGAGGTTTATAACAAAAAAAATTACAAGGTGAAAACCACAAAAAGTGTGATGGAAACGATAGCCTCACCCTCTGTGATTTTGTCCGATTAAAACCATCCAAGCTGGTGGCCACCACTGCGTCCTGTAGGAGAAGGTTGCAGTTTGTTCCTTGCCAAAGCAGCCCCTCTGCCGGAGCTCAGTTAGACATGGACCAAGAGAGAGGGAGCTTTGTTCTTCCAGCAGGTGAGGGTGACCTGACCTCTGGCGAGTCACGCTAGAAGCAGCACCCACCTCATCCTCTTTCTTGCCATGAGAAAGGAGGAGGACAGTGAGAAACTAAAAGAGGCGAGAGGAGAAAGGCTGGCCCATGTGATTATGCAGTGGTTACATATGCTTATGACCACTGTTCCATAGAAATTCACTCCTTTAATTTTTGTGTCGTGATGAGGAAGATTATCTCGAAACAGTGTGATTATCTGGATCACCACCTTGGCACCACTCCACGTGTATCTATGTGCATCTCAAGACTGATTTATTTATCGACAGACGAATATTGTTTTGCTGGCTACTTAAAGACTTCTATTACTTTCAGAGACTTTGCTGTTATGCATCACATTTGCAAGAGTACATTTTGGTCTCAGTATTATGTTATGTCTGTTGCGTTTAAAGAATTAGTGCCTTTACTATTTACTGGTCTACGTGTTGCCTTCATTGTTTGCTGATCCACTGTTTGCAACACAGGGGTTAATTGTTAGGATCTGGAAAGGTTGCAGACGGTTTGAGCGGATGGACCCGAGTGGCTGTCATTCCCCATTATCACCACTTGGTGGTGCTCGTGGACCGGTCTCCAATCTGCCGCAGCCTTTGCAAACCTCTTTATTATTGTTTACAGCAGGGGTTCCCAAACTAAGGCCCGGGGGCCGGATGTGGTTATTAATGGGGCACAGGAATTGGTTCTTTTTTCTTTTCAAAATATAGTCCGGCCCCCCACAAGGTCTGAGGGACAGTGGACCGGCCCCCTGCTGAAAAAGTTTGCTGACCCCTGGTTTACAGTATCTACATTTATAAGCAGCCAGCAACCTTTTTAGGCGTGTTCCGATATGTGCACGACTGCGTGCACGCACATCGCACTGAACCCAGAAGTCGGGGGGGGATGTTTCCGGAACGTGACCCCCAAGCAAATCGATCGCTACCTGCGCCACCTTTTCCCTCAAAGGAGCTCAAAGCGATGTACATGGTTCTCCTCCATTTAATTCCCGCAAGAAACTGCGGGATAAGTTAGGCTGAGAAATGCAGCCGCTGGCCCAAGGTGACCCAGTGAGCTTCACAGCTCAGTAGGGTATTTGAACCCTGGTCTCCCAAGTCCTAGCCCTCTAACCTCTACACTACACTACTGCCTCTGGGCCGTGAGAGTGCCAGATTGGCAAGGGCTTGTATATCCACTATAAATGACTGGGATCTAGCCGGTCGGTCCAACTTGGGGGTGATATCACCCTCTTCCCGCTGCTCTGACTCGCTTCCTGCCTTGACGCTTCCCTGCCCTCCAGCCCCACACCGTGTCGCCTCTTTCGTGGACCCAAAGCGACTTGTTTTCTCTTCCGCCAGGTTCATTTCTTCAACAGTTTTTTCTACGATAAGCTACGAACCAAGGGGTATGAGGGAGTCAAGCGCTGGACCAAAAACGTGAGTGGCTGCCAAGGATTCTCTTCTCCGGTGCCCTTTGCAGGGTGGAGGAGCAGAGAGCGAAAGGAGGCGTGGTGCAGAATTATTATTATTATTATTATTATTATTATTTAGAAAAACACACCAAATAAATTATACACCGTTTGATTTAGGGAAGGTGAAAGACCTCAAAGGGGTTTACAAAGAGAATGAAACAATAAAATCTCCAGGAAGAAGAGTGAAAGCAACCCCTTGAAATGCTCTAATGATAAAATCAGCAATAGACTAAAAAGAGAATAGAACATACATCCACATTCTAAGCGTCTGGGTGGTCCAAGATGGCAGGAGATAAAGGGAGTTGGCTACCCAAAATTGACAAGCACTGGACTAGGGAAGGGCCATAAATTGGTGGCAGAGTGGCCTTGCAAGCAGAAGGTCCCAGGTTCAACTCCTGGCATCATCTCCAGGTATGGCTGGGAGGGACTCCCTGCCTGAAATCCGGCTGAGCCCCTGCTGAGCTAGTGTCAGGAGTGAGCCAGCAGCAAATAGCACTGTTCAAGTTTGAGCTGGCTCTTTGTTAGCAAGAACACAATCTGCACAGACTTGGCTGAGCGGCAGGCCTAATGAACACAGCCGCTCATCCCTGGCACCGTATTTTTCGCTCCATAAGACGCACTTTTTTCCTCCTAAAAAGTAAGGGGAAATATCTGTGCGTCTTATGGAGCGAATGGTGGTCCCAGGAGCTCCAACTTCCTGTATTGCTGAACGTCCAAGAGGAAGGGTTGGGCTGGATGACCCTTTGGGGTCCTCTGCGGTTCTGTGATTCCATGGGGGGCGAGGAGGCAGAGGAGAACTTTTTGGGAAGGGGCTGCTGAGTGTGACCCGGTGTGCCTGCCCCTTAACAGGTGGACATCTTCAACAAGGAACTGCTCCTCATTCCAATCCACCTGGAGGTCCACTGGTCTCTGATCTGCGTGGAAGTGAAGCAGAAGAAAATCACGTACCTGGACTCCCAGCGCACCCTCAACCGGCGCTGCCCCAAGGTAAAGGGCTGGGTGGTTGGGCCAGAAGCAAGGAGCCCCTTCCTTCCCTCCTCCTCGTCCTCCTCTGATAGTTCCCAAGAGTCACTGTGCATTTGGACCAGTTCGAAACTGAGCTGCCACAGCTTCCGTCAAAGAGCCGGGGTGTGTGATGCAGAATCCTCCATGGATTCACTTGGGCCGCCGTCCCCCACAGCCCTACAGTTCCTTGAAGGGTGAGATCCCTGGCTGTTCAGCATGATGGCTGCGCAGAACCTCCACCATTGGTGAACTCCTCTGAAATGCAGTCACCGGGAATCGCACGGGAGCAGAGTGTTCTGCTTCTGGCCTTCTCTCCTTCTGCTTGGCCCCTGTGAGAACAGGATGCTGGACCAAGTGGGCAGCCTCTGGCCTGATCCACATGCTGCAGGGGCCCTTCTTAGGTTCCTGTTGCATCTATTTCCTTCCTATGCCACCTGTGAGGTGGGTTAGGCTGAGAGAAGGTGACAGGCCCCAGGGTCAAACCCAGCGAGCTCCGTGGCCGGCTGGGGATTTGAACCCGGGTCTCGTTGGTTCAGCGCTCTAACCCCTGCACCACTCTGACTTTCAAGGCCAAAGGCTGTCTGAAGATTGGGTGGGGACCTCCTAGGATGACAGTGCCTTAAGGGCTCGATGATGGTGATGATAATTTATTTACCGCCTACCCATCTGCCTAGGTTTCCCAGGCCACTCTGGGCGGCTCCCAACAGAATATTTAAAAAACGATAAAACATCAGACATTAAAAACTTTCCTGTACAGGGTTGCCTTCAGATGTCTTCCAAAAGTCAGAGAGTTGTTTATTTCCTTGACATCTGATGGGAGGGCGTTCCACAGGGCGGGTGCCACCACTGAGAAGGCCCTCTGCCTGGTTCCCTGTAACCTCACTTCTCACAGCAAGGGAATTGCCAGAAGGCCCTTGGAGCTGGACCTCAGTGTCTGGGCTGAGCGATGGGAGTGGAGACGCTCCTTCAGGTATACTGGGCCTTTGAGGCCATTTAGGGCTTTCAAGGTCAGCACCAACACTTTGAATTGTGCTTAGAAATGTACTGGGAGCCAGTGTAGGTCTTCCAGGACCGGTGTTATGTGGTCTCGGCGGCCGCTCCCAGTCCCCAGTCCAGCTGCCGCATTCTGGATTAGTTGCAGTTTCCGGGTCACCTTCAAAGGTAGCCCCACGTAGAGCGTGTTGCAGTAGTCCAAGCGGGAGATAACCAAAGCATGCACCACTCTGGCGAGACGGTCTGCGGGCAGGGAGGGTCTCATCCTGCGTACCAGATGGAGCTGGTAGACAGCTGCCCCAGCTTCAAGGGTAGCAGTGTTGCAATTGGTTTACAAGTAATAATAATTTTATTATTTGTACCCTGCCCATCTGACTGGGTTGCCGCAGCCGCTCTGGGCAACTTCCTGCATGTGCAAAAACATAATGGGCTTGAGAGGAGGGGGTGAGGGTGGTCTCGCTATCTTGCCCTTTAGGAAGGGGGCTGAGAAATGGACCACACTTCCCAATGTACATGCTCACACTCAAAACCCGCCTGTTCTCCTCCTCCCCCCCCCCCCAGCACATCTGCAGATACCTGCAGGCTGAAGCAGACAAGAAGAACCGTCCGGACTTCAGAGACGGGTGGAAAGGGGTTTTTCAGATGGTGAGTGGTATCCCTCCTCTCCCATTTGCTCACCGGAGGGAGCAGAAAGCTGTCCCCTCTCCACCCCAGCTATGCCCATGCTCCAACCCGCTATAACTGGGCCAGAAACGGCTGATTAGCGCAAAGAATGGTGCGACCTGGGTTTGCACCGACGCAGAATGCTCTTGAGAGAAATGGGGGCATCAGGGGGGGCAGGTTTTAGACTGGTCTCTCTTGATTTCTAAGAGGTCGTGTGTCTGCTTGCTGGCATTTATCAGAGGCTGTGAAAATATTGGACCTTGAAAGCAACTGGATGAGATTAGAAAAGCGCTCCGGAGTCCGAGACATGGGGAACTCACAAATTAAAAATTTGGTATAATTGGAATTGTATAATTAATTTGGATTGTAATTCGATTGGTAATTGGAAATATATATTGGAAAATCAATAAATATGATTTAAAAAAAAAAGATTTCTAAGAGGTCGAGGGAGCGAGTGACTCAGAGCAGGCCTACGGGCCTCCCTGCCAGGAGGATAGTCATTTGGTGGTGCTGTTCTGCCTCCTCACCCTGACCCACTCTCCCTTTCGTTCCTTCCAGAACGTCGCCAGGCAGAACAACGACAGCGACTGCGGCGCTTTCGTCTTGCAGGTGAGGCAAGGGGGGGGCGCAGGAGGGGTCTTGAGGTTTCCGAAAGGCAACAGACACTTGGTGGCTTTCAGAAGGGAAAGGTGCCATTTCCCCTTGTCTTCTCCATCAGCTGCCCCCGTCCCCTTGGCCATAAACATTCATGCTGCCCAGGTGGTGGAAATCCAAGGATGCTGAATGCTGGGTAGATTCAGGACAGGTAAAAGAAAGTCCTTCGTCACACAGCGCAGGGTTAAACTGTGGAACTCCCTCCCACTGGAGGCACCGACCTAAATGGCTTTAAAGGGGATTAGACAAATTTGTGGAGTGGGGGGGGGGGCTATCGATGGCTGCCAGCCTTCACAGTTGGAGGCACCAATGCTTCCTGGTACCAGTTGCTGGAAACTGCAGGAGCGGGAGAGTGGCTCTTGTGTTCAAATCCTGCTTGCAGGTTTCCCATGATGGGCATCTGGTTGGCCACTGTGAGAACAGGATGCTGGACTGGATGGGCCATTGGCCTGATCCTGCAGAGCTCTTCTTGTGTTCCTGTGGCTGCCTAGGCGAAAATAAAGGGGGGGGGGGAGAATCAAAAAATTTAAACCAGAAAGCATCACACCCTGGAAGGACAAATTTATAAAGAGCCAGGGTAGTTTCGAAGGGATAGTAAAGTATTGACTCGCACAGTGATTTCCTTTACGGATAATAAAGACATATAAGTCACACACACACACGGCGGCTCCCAACATAATATTAAAAACACAATAAAAGATAAAACATTAAAAACTTCCCTAAGCAGGGCTGCCTTCAAATGTCTACTAGAAGTCAGTTGTTTATTTCCTTGAGATCTGGTGGGAGGGCGTTCCACAGGGTGGGTGCCACCACCGAGAAGGCCCTCTGCCTAGTTCCCTGCAACCTCATTCCTCGCAGGGAGGGAACCGCCAAAAGGCCCTCGGAGCTGGACCTCGGTGTCCGGGCTGAACAATGGGGGTGGAGACGCTCCTTCAGGTCTACTGGGCCTTTGAGGCCGTTTAGGGCTTTCAAGGTCAGCACCAAAACTTTGAATTGTCCTGGGAGCCAATGCAGGTCTCTCAGGACCGGTGTAATATGGTCTCAAAATGGCTTTTATTCTGAGAAGAGGATGCTGAACTCGATGGGCTATTGGCCTGATCCAGCAGGCTCTTCGTATAACCCTGTGAGGTCAGGTCAAGCACAGGAGTCTGTGTGCCTAATTCTGAATACCTGCCTTCCCCAAGCTAGGGCCCTCCAGCAGTTTTGGACAACCCCTCCCATCAGGCTCCTTCAAGAGGTGGTCCTGTTGACGGAAACTCCGAATTACCCCTGGGGTGGCTTACGAGCCAAGTCATATTTGCCAGCCTCCCAAAGTTAGGTGTTCTGGTTTTGTTTGTTCGTAGAAATTCAGGGTTGGGGTCTAAGGGAATGCTTTCCATCACACCAGATTTGGAAGACCGTCTCTCTGGTTCTTGGCAGCGTGCGACGTGAGGAATCCTTTCTCTACCCCACCCACCCAGCTGGGGAGAAGGGTGGGGGCTCCTGGTCCGCTGAGCAGAGGTCCTCACTCTTGGCTGGGGAGATCATGCTCTAGAGGGCCTTATTCAATCGGGCAGTGCGCCCCCAGCAACACAGCCACCACCTTCCCCCTTCTGCGGAAGAAAACCGAGCCTCAATGCTGTGATCAGGGGTGAAAACGCTGTTTGTTAAGACAAGGCGGCCCCACCAGCCACTCTCTTCCGAGCTGATCTGTCGGGCCTCCCGATTACATACAGAACTGAACAGCTTTTATAGGAGCAGCAAACTTATCCCAACCTGGATGATAAGACTAGAAATGAGCATCGCAGGGGGGAAAGCACAGGAACACAGCATCTCTGCTCAAATCCTGCTTAGAATCATAGAATCCTAGAGTTGGAAGAGACCACAGGGGCCATCCAGTCCAAACCCCTGCCAAGCAGGAAACACCATCAAAGCATTCCTGACAGATGGCTGTCAAGCCTCTGCTTAAAGACCTCCAAAGAAGGAGACTCCACCACACTCCTTGGCAGCAAATTCCACTGCCGAACAGCTCTCACTGTCAGGAAGTTCTTCCTAACGTTTAGGTGGAATCTTCTTTCTTGTAGTTTGAATCCATTGCCCCGTGTTCGAAAGCACGCCAGTGCAAGTAGATAAATAGGAAGGTAAACAGCATTTCCATGCGCTCTGGTTTCCGTCAAGGTGTCCCGTTGAGCCAGAAGCTGTTTAGTCCTGCTGGCCACATGACCTGGAAAGATGTCTGTGGACACACGCCGGTTCCCTCGGCCTGAAAGCAAGATGAGCGCCGCAACCCCAAAGTCGCCGTTGACTGGACCTAACCACCCAGGGTCCTTTTCCTTTACTTTACTTTACTTAATGGGCACTTGGCTGGCCACTGTGAGAACAGGATGATGGGCCATTGGGCCTGATCCAGCAGGCTCTTACGATGTTCTTAGATACATGCTGATCGATTCTCCTTTCCTTTCTCTTCCAGTATTCCAAATTCCTGGCGCTGGGCCTCCCCTTCTCCTTCACCCAGCAGGACATGGCGAAACTGCGCCGTCAGATGTACAAGGAGTTGTGCCACTGCAAGCTCATCGCGTGACGAGCTCACACATGCAGAACACACACACACACTCACACTCACACAACACACACACACCCTCCCAAAGACACCAACTTGGACAGGCGGACACGAGACTCCTCCTTCTTCAGCTTGACAGCAGCGCCTTCCGGGGCCATCCGATTTGGGGTGTACGGAAAGCAGGCAGGGGGGGGGGTCCTTAGGTCACTGGAATTCTTGAGGTTTAACAAGCGGACTTGTTTTGGGGGCGGAGGTGTCGTTTTGAACCCGAATTAACCCCCCTCCCCTTTTTCTTCTTCTTCTTCTTCTTCTTCTTCTTCCTGGTCTCTCGTTTTGTTTCGTTCGTATTTAAAACCGACCTCCGGGGGAGGGGGCCTTTCTCGTTAGGGAAGTTGCTGGGATGAGGGGGGGGGACACACGACGGATGGGTGGGATTGAGGGCAAACGGGTGGGATTGGGGAAGTTTCTTATCACTGAACATGCCCTCTGCACATGTTCCGCTCCGGATCAGAGGGAGGACTGAGGGGGATAGAGTCCAAAAACGAGGGACCAGGAAGGTGGGGACGGGGACGGGCATAAATTACCCTCCTGCCCACCCCAGCTTCTCCCTCTGCTTTATCTCGCCCTGTTGGTTACTTGTGTTATTGGATAATGTATGTTCTGGTTTTTATCCCAACGCCCCTCAAGGGAGAGGGAGTTGGGAGTTGGAACAGGGGAAGAAGGGGCTCGGGTGGGGGGGGGCAGGTTTCTACACTGGGGCCGAGATAACGGAAACAAGCATTTTTTTATACGATGGCTACCATTGTGGGTAATAAAAAAAAAAGCATTCTTTGGAGAAAAAGGCAGCCGCAAATGGATTTTCTAACCTCCTTGCGTTGTGCGGCGCTACACAAGGGTGTTCTGTGCAGTTTTACAAGGTGAGCAAAGAGTTTTGCACCTCCTGTCCTAGATCTGCTTTTTTAAAAACAATATATATAGAGAGAGAAAACAAAACAAGGTCCTAAGCGTTTGTGGTGGAGAACACTGTCTGTGGCTATGCTCTACCTCCATCAACAGGGGAAGCAATGCCTCTGAATTCCAGTTTCTGGAAAGTCCAGGAGGGTAGAGGTCTTGTGCTTGGTCCTGCTTTCAGGTTTCCCACTGGGAGAATAGGATAAGGGACTTGTTAGGCCCCCTTTTGGCCTGACCCAACAGGCTCCCCTCCCCCCCCTCCAATAGAGGAGCTTCGACAAGTGCGATAAAACCTTGGGAGGGTTTTTGTTGTTTTTTAGGGGGGTGGAGCCTTTTGGGGTGGGGGTGGGGGGGTTCTGCCCCTCCATAGATCTGCGTCCTTCTCCCTCCATGGCAAGCACTATAAATCGGTGTGGGAATCGGGTTTTTAAAATGGAACCTCCAGAGGTTGGATTCTGCTGGGGAATTTGGGGGGTTGGGACTGCAGGTGAGGGGGGGGCGTGATTGAGCAGGGGTGGGTTAACACTGGAGGTACGAAGGCAGCTCCATTTGTTGTGAACAAACACAGTGCATGGTAGCTCTCACTTTTCTTTGTCGGCCCTGTTTAGTTATTGCACCTTTTCCTCTGAGCTCAACGTGGCATACACGATTCTCCACACACACACACCCCAATTCTTCATCTTATCCCAACAACCCTGCAAGGTAGGCTAGGCTGAGGAAAGCAGCGGCTGGCCCAAGGTCACCCAGTGAGCAGCGTGGCCGGGGGGTGGGGATTTGAGCCCTGGTCTGTCCCAGGTCCTAGTCCAACACACTAGCTGGCTCTCTGTTGGAGGAAACGCAGACATTGTGAGGGTAGTGGGAGAGCCATTCTAAAATCGGAGCCAATCATTGTGAAAGCAGGGGGACGTTCTCATTTTGGGGGGCTGGGGCAAATTCCCCACAATATGCGCGTGGTACGTTCCAACGTGGATCTCGGCTAAACATACACAGTGTGTGTTCATGGGGCATCTTTCTTGGGCATCGCCCCCATGGGTGCAAGACGTCCTGCTGTCTATCTGGTTATTGCTGCATTATTAGTTTTCCTTGAACCCAGTCCTGCCTTTAGTGACTCATCGACTGGATCGAAAGCCTGTGTGCTTTTTCTCCTCCGCAACAGCTTTGGGAGTGAGTCACTCGGGTTCCTCAGAGCCTAAACGGGGCCAGGAACCTTTTCTAGTCCAGCTCAAAATACTCTGGCCGCTGGTTTCTTCCTCCTGGAAGGGCCTAGGCCTTGGCTGGCTCTTTCCCGGACAAGGGAGACGGGCCGCGGGGCTTTAATTATAGAAATATTTATGTACCACTGTATCGCAGGAAAGGGGTTGAAGTGGTCTGCAATAATACCTATGTACTGTAAAATCAACTAACCATTGCAGAAAGATAATGGTCTCACATCCCTGGAAGCGCAGAAATGCTTTCAGCAGGTGTTTAAAAGCCAGCACAGAAGGTGTCAGTGGCAGAGAGTCCCACAGGAATGGACCAAAGACACAAAAGGCTCAGTTTCTTGTTAAAACGTGCCTCCCAAATCTAGGGGACAACCAACAGAGTTCCTTCGGATAATCTCAATGATCAAGCTAAAGTATAAGGGTCCAGAAAGTCCCTAAACTTGCGTCATTGAACTGGCTTTGTTTTAAGGGTAGCATAAGATTGGGCAGCAACCTGGAGCTTCTCACATGCTAGAAAAGCTTAGGTCTGCCTCTGGCGTTTCTATTCTTATTACTATTATTAATTTTAGAGATTTGTATCCTAGACTGGTGACAAGAGTGGCCAGTGAGACCATGTAACACCGGTCCTGAAAGACCTACATTGGCTCCCAGGACATTTCCAAGCACAATTCCCAAGTGTTGGTGCTGACCTTGAAAGGCCTCAAAGGCCCAGTAGACCTGAAGGAGCGTCTCCATCCCCATCGCTCAGCCCAGACACAGAGGTGCAGGTCCGAGGGCCTTCTGGCGGTTCCCTCCCTGTGAGAAATGAGGTTACAGGGAACCAGGCAGAGGGCCTTCTCGGTAGTGGCACCCACCCTGTGGAACGCCCTCCCGCCAGATGTCAAGGAAATAAACAACTCTCTGACTTTTAGAAGACATCTGAAGGCAGCCCTGTCTTGGGAAATTTTTTACGTCTGATATTTTACAATTTCTAAATGTTATATAAACAGCCCAGAGTGGCTGGGGAAACCCAGCCAGATGGGCGGGGTATAAATAATAAAATTATTATAATTATGCTGCCCTTCATCCAAAGATCCCTGGGCGGTTCACAACAAACATACAAAATGAGAATACAAAATAAAACGGAAACACTTGCAAACATGGGAGGAGATCCTGCTGAATCAGGTGAATGCCTGGTCCCCCAGATGCTGTGGGGACCCCATCCTTTATTATTGGCGATGCTGACAGGGGCTGATGGATGCTGAAAAGTGCCTTGGCATACTGGATCAGTTTCAAGGTGGGCCAAGGAAGTTCAGGTGAGGGCTTTGGCTGCCTCGACAGCAGATTTTTGGTATTTACAAGGTGCCTGTTAATCACTTCCTGTAGAAAGGTAAATGGACCCCTGACCATTAGGTCCAGTCGTGTCCAACTCTGAGGTTGTGGCGTTCATCTCGCTTTACTGGCCGAGGGAGCCGGCGTCCAGCTTCCAGGTCATGTGGCCAGCATGACTAAGCCGCTTCTGGCGAACCAGAGCAGCGCACGGAAACGCCGTTTACCTTCCCGCCGGAGCAGTACCTATTTATCTACTTGCACTTCGTGCTTTTGAACTGCTAGGTTGGCAGGAATTCCCGTCGCTTCCTGTAATGGGCCCCCCTAAATCGTTTAATTTAAAAAACAGTAAAATATAAAAGGTGGTGATTTGTTCTTAAGAGAGAAATCGGCTGTTTCAGCCCACCTTGGATTGGGCTGTTCACGTCCCCACACCCACCCACCCACCAGTCGAATACCGAAGGCCTTAAAAATAAAAATGGGGGCGGAGGGGAAAGGAACAGGCCAGTGGAGAAGCAGAGAGAGGGAACACAGCCCAGCGGGTCAGCAGTGGTTGGTCCTGCCCAGTGGCTCAACGGGGGGGGGGGGGGGTGGGATCCGATCCCCCCTCCCAGACACAAGAGGGTTTGTGGGGTGGGGGGGTGTTTTCCAGGCGGAGGGGTCAGGAAATGAGGGTTTTTTTGGGGTGGAGGGCCCAAATCTTCTTGCCCAGGAACTTCCACAGCACCTAGAAGGGGGCTCCCATGTAATGGGACGGGGGGTGGCCTTTTGCAAAATATTTTGGGGAGGGTTCTTTTTTTGGGGGGGTCTCTCAAAAAATGCACCCAGTATTTAAATTTCAGCCCATCCCTTTTAAGTTTTTTTTTGGGGGGGGGTTTGTCAGCCTCCTCCTGCCCCCCCCCGCCACCAAGGCCTATATCACGTGGTGCTCTGCCCTCCCCGCTGGACAAAGGCAGTAGGCCCAAAATTCAGGCCCCAACGCCTAACCACGTGGGCCTTTTTTCCTCTCCCTGTCTCCCCCACCTAGAGCCCGCCTCCTCTTTCGGGCGCCCGTTGGCTCATCCGTCGACGGACGCGGCCTGAGGCCAACCACAGTCCGGCGCTCCCCGTTGACGACACGAGGCCCGCCCGCGAGAGTTCTTTCCACCTCTCCCTTTTTCACCCCCTCTCGGTTTGACGTCACCAGAGGACATTATAAAAAAAAAAAAATCCGCCCGTCACGGATCCCCTCGTCCAATGGGTACGTGGTGGCGGCGAGCCGCTGGCCAATGCCGTCTCCGAAAGTGGAGGAGGGGGAAAGCGGCGGGCCAATGGGAGCGAAGCCGGTCGGAGAGAGGCTCGCGGGGCCAATCGCGTGAGCCGGGCGGCTGGGCGGGCTCATGAGGAAGAGGGCCAATGGAGGAGGGGCCGCTGGGCGGGGCCCCGGCGGGCTGTTATAAGGTGGCGCGAGGCGGGCGGGGCTAGGACCTTTTCCCCAGGATGTCTGCGAGTCAAGAGAGCCGGTGAGTGAGCAATCGAGGGAGAGAGCGCGCGCGGCTGGGCCTCCCCCCCCCCCACCCGCCATATCGGCCCGCCTAGGCCTCTTCTCCTTCCTCGCCCTCGCGCCGCGATTCAAGGTTCTATCGGAGGACCGAACCAATACGGGGCGAAGGAGGGGGGTGGACAGGGAAAAGAAAGGCGCTTTCCCCCATAGTGAAAGAAGCGTGAATTGTTTCCTCCTCGCCTTCCTCCATTTTGTTCCCTCTCTTAAGTCCCCCTCCTCGGCTCATTCCACGTGGCCGGCCAGGTCGTGGCCATCGCGTTTTCCCCACCCCCGTTTTCGACAGTGGATCCGTCCTCTCCCCTTAAGGTCTCTGTTCTTTTGGGGTCGAGACCATTTTCATTGTGGGGGGGGGGAGAGGAAAAAAAAGCAGGAACGGGCCTCCCCAGCACCGGCGTGTGAATAATAACTTCCTTCGCGAGAACCGCCGCCATTTCGGCCGGGAGGTAGCTCGGGGCGTCGGTTTCTGTAATGGCGTTGTCTTCTCTTCCCCCTCCCTCTTTGGGGGGGTTTATCTACCCCACGTTTTTTCCCCTATATGCTCGCGGGCGGCTCCATTTTTCGTCGAGAAAAAGGGGGTTATCTCTTCTTTAAGGAATCTCCTGTGTTTTTTTTGGTGTGATGGGGACGTTCAAGAAACGAGGCGGCAATATTCTTTATGTGCCGAGTGTCCCCCGCCGTGAGGAGGGCGAAGGGGGAAAAAGGCGGCCTGTCCCTTTTTTTTCCTCTCCCCCCTCCCCTTTTTTCAGCCATTTTGAGCGGTTTACCTCTTACACAAGTTTTTCTCCCCCCTCCCATTTCTCCGATTTCCTCAGTGGTCTGCTCCTTTTTCCCCCCCTCCTCCCTTTCTCTACATTTGGACTCGCCCAATATTTCCCCGCTCCCCCCCCCCGGTGGTTGGGCAATTCCATTTCCGCACCGCGCAGACTTGGCACGGGCCAGCCCATTTTAGAGTAATGGGGGGGGAGAAGCACAGCGCTGCTTCTCTTCCCTCCCCCCCCCCTTGCCGCGGGCGCGTCCATTTCTCCCTTCGTTCCCCCCTTCTCTCGCCCTGCCTATTGTCCTGTCGCTTCGCATCCGGGAACTCTGCGCCCGTGACGTCACGGGCCTGTGGCCAGAGGCGCGGGGAGGGAGGAGCCTCTTGCCCTTAAAAGGAAAGCAGGAAGAAAGGGGGAGCCGGGAAGGAGCGGGAGGCACGTGGGGAGCGGCAAATGGGCCGCCATGGGACACGTTAAGCTAGGGCATCGCCTTCCTGGGGCTGGGAGGAATAGCTGGAGTTGACCAAGGGGCCTGTGGAACTCACAGCCACAAGATCAGGGGGAGGGGAGAACAAGAGCTCTGCTGGATCAGGCCAGTGGCAGTGTACCTCTAGCCAAACAAGTGGGAAGGTGGTGGTGATCAACTTCTGACCTTCCAAGGGTAAACCCCCTGCTTTTTTACAGCAGGTTGTGCTGCTGACAACCTCTAGTTGTCACATAAGGCCATTCCTTACATAAGCTATAAGTGCATTTTGGATCCATAATATATGCCAGGGGTGGGGAATGCACTGGTATTTTCCTGGTTGCTCATTCAAGTGCTTCTAAAATGTTGTTCTGTTGTTGTTTTTCTTCCTCTAGACCTAGAGACAATGGCCCCGAAGGGATGGACCCCGATGGTGTCATTGAGGTGAGCAACTGCCCATTTCTGGAGTCGGTTGGATAACTAAATAACGGGAAAGCATACCACGATCTCTGCATCCTGACCAACACAATGGCATCCAGATTGCCCAGAATACCCTTTTGGGGGCTTGGGGGTTTCTTTTGAGAGGTTTGGGGCTTGGCTGAGGGAGCTCATCTTTCCCTCCTTCTCCCTACAGAGCAATTGGAACGAGATCGTTGACAGTTTCGATGACATGAACTTGTCGGAGTCCCTCCTGCGAGGAATCTACGCCTATGGTTTTGAGAAGCCCTCCGCCATCCAGCAGCGAGCCATTCTCCCTTGTATCAAGGGTGAGGCTAACTGCTCGAGCACACTTCTTCAAAAGGGGGTGGGGGGTCTTGTGTAAAAGGAGGGGGGAGTATAGGGAAAGGCAGGCAGCGAAAGAGAAGGCACTGATTTTTAAGTCGACTGCTTGAGAGTGCTGCCCTGGCGAGCAAGCATTTCCGCCCCATATAGCAGAATATATACAGCAAATGATAGCAAACAGACTTCCGCTTAGATTGCTGCTTCCCTTTAAGTTTAGCATTGCCAGAAAAGGGACTTTGCTGCGTCAGATCAGCATCCTGTTCTCAGGGACGGCAGCCAGGTTCCCCAAACAGTAAAATCCTACAGGTTAGACCTGGGCATAACACAACTGGCATTCATAGGTTCCCTTTATGCTTCAGGGAGCAACTTCCATAGTTGTGTGAAGAAGTCCTTCCTTTTATCTCCCCCGTTTTGGCCTGCAACCTGATGCCCTCCAGATATTTTGGGCTTTCATTTCCATTGGTCCTCTATCAACGTAGCTGTTCTGGCTAGGAACGATGGGGATTTGTAGTCTTAAAAACCTGACATGCAGCAGGGTGAGAAGGGGGTGCTGGTTTTTCTGATCAACAATACCAGGCAGAAAGAAAGGAGTTTTGGGAGATCTTTGCAAGTTACTCCCACCCAACACTGCAAATGCCTTTCTCTGAAAGCAGCCATCTTGCTGCTTGTCTCCCGTCATCCCCCTTGCTACTGGGCAAAGAGGCACCTCTGAAAGTGGTGACTGTCTTATATCTAGCAGGGGGACATAAACTTTACCCTATTCATCCCAGCACAGCGTTCTTCCCCGTGGCTGTCTGCTGGTTCATGCTGGGGAAACACTTAACATGTCACAACTCCCTTTGAGGTTGGCGAGATGGGCTAGTTGTCCGTGTGTGTGACACCGTCCTGCTTTCCTTCCACTCAGGTTACGATGTGATTGCTCAGGCCCAGTCTGGAACTGGGAAGACGGCCACTTTTGCAATCTCCATCTTACAGCAAATTGAGCTAGACCTGAAAGCTACCCAAGCACTGGTCCTGGCCCCAACAAGAGAGTTGGCTCAGCAGGTAAGCCTTGTTTTCTCTTTCCAGCACATAGTAATAGTGTAATTTATTATTTATACCCTGCCCATCTGGCTGGGTTTTCCCAGCCACTCTGGGCAGCTCCCAACAGAATATATTAAAAACACTATAAAACATCAAACATTGAAAACTTCCCTAAACAGGGCTGCCTTCAAATGTGCACAGCTTTGTCTTGTATAAAAACACGTGTCCTCTTTTTGCAGGTGGAACTGAGGGCCCAAAAAACAAACTCCAGAGGTCTCCATTCATTCCTCTGGTTTAATGGGCAAAGAGGCGCCTTTATAAACTGTCTGACAGACAGAACGTGCACAGGTGAAGCTTTATCCATAATTGCATTTCTGTACTAGGAAAGGCTTAACCTGTTGGAGTTTCTGCCTGCCGCACAGCTGTGAAAGGCGCAAGAACCCTGCTTCTCTTCCCCCTTCCACCAAAATCTGAGCAGACATGTATTAACATTGCACTGTAAATCAACGATGCAGTGAATGAATTTGCTTTCCTGAAGGGATAGAGACTTCGTTTAAAAAGTTTCTATTCAATTTATAAACCTATGCCCTTGCTGGATCATGCCCTTGCTGTCACCCAACTGGACGCAGAGTCTAGCCATCGTGGCTAGTAGCCATTGATCACCCCGCTCCCCATGAGTTTCTCCAACCTCTTAAAGCCATCTGAGTTGGTGACCGTCACTCCCTCCTGAGGTAGTTCCACAGATTAACGGCCACTGCATGAGGGAGTACATCGTCTGTCCCCTCAAGTGACCCTGCTGTTCACAAAGTGACGCCAAAGAGGCTTCTGTCCGTCTTTCCTCCCCCTGCTAGTTTGATGAAAGAGGCACCCTGCAAAAAGTGGGGGCCTCTCTTTCTCCAGCCGGGGGACAGCAACCATCCCTGTTCATCCCAGCACAGTGTCTCTCCCGTGGCTGTTTGCTGGTTCATGCTGGGGAAACAGAAAGCGTTGCCACCGGGAGCCCGTTGCCTTTGACCAGCGCCAGGTAAGAGAATCCAGACCCTGCTAACAGCTCTGCTCCTCTCGTCCTCCCATAGATCCAGAAGGTCGTGATGGCCCTGGGAGATTACATGGGTGCCTCCTGCCATGCCTGTATAGGCGGGACTAACGTCCGTGCCGAGGTGCAGAAACTGCAGATGGAGGCCCCCCATATCATTGTCGGGACCCCCGGACGCGTCTTCGACATGTTGAACAGGCGATACCTGTGTAAGTATCTGCATTCTTCAGTTTCCCTCCAGGTAGCAGCACAGAGCAAATCGGCAACTCCTACGATCTTTATTCGTAAATAACCTCAAAGGGAGAAAACTCAAAGAAACACTAACGTCACGACAGGTTGAAAGCAGCCTTCGGTTCAATGCTGGCTTGTTGCAGGACATTGCCCAAAACGCCCCTTTCCCCCCAAATCTGGTCTGCCTGTATTTTTCCGTAACAAGTTTGCTTAATTGTAGTTGTTATAGATTAAGCTTTCTCAATCCATTTGGCTCTAGTAGGCTGCCATTACCTTAGCAGCAGTTTTAAGGTAAGAGACTGTCCCTCGGCCAAAATTTGAATCCATAGATTAGGGTCCTGCCTTCTGTAGCAGCAGAGAACAAGCTGGCTCCATCTTCCCATGGATATTTGAAGCGGGGTATTGGGTGGGATAGAAATAATAAATTATTATTATGGGTGCCCTCTGTCTTTTCTCCAGACTAGACACACCCAACTTCCTCAACAGGACTTTGTTTCCAGCCTTATCTCTGGCTCGTGTGACTTTGCTCTTGGCGGCAGAGTTGCCATTTTCAAAAGCAGATCCATATCGCCCCGTCCTGCTGTTCTGTGATGATCTCCCATGCGTGTCATCTGACTCCCATCAACCCCCCATTTTTTCCCCTCCCAGTTGGCGTTCTGCTGTGCTGGGAGAGGAAGGTGCGGGTTTCGGAAGTGATCATAGCTCTTAAAAGACTCCTGAGAACAGCAGCTTCCCTCAGCCGCCATCCCATTAAGGAGACACACTGTGTCTCAAAGTCCTCACCCAACCCTCTTTTGTCTCTGCAGCACCCAAGTTTATCAAGATGTTTGTGCTGGATGAGGCCGACGAGATGTTGAGCCGAGGTTTCAAGGACCAGATCTATGATATCTTCCAGAAACTGAGTGGGAACACACAGGTACAGTAATTTCTCACCTCATTTGTGCAGACTCCCCAGGGGGCAGAGAGTTCCACAGGGCTTGACCAATGGCGCCAAAAGCTTGTCGTTGTCAAATGAGCCTCGTTAGGCTCTTTAGATCCCTGCGATGGAAGGTTAAGGCCAGTGGTTTTGGGACTACAATTCCCATCATCCCTGACCACTGGTTCTGTTAGCTAGGGTTTTTTTTTAAAAAAAAAAACTTTTTGAACATGGAATATTTTTTGAATTTTATAACAAATGATATAAATCTCACTCGTGTTATTTAAAATTATCCCTCCCCTCCTCTGGACTTCCCTCAATTCCCCCTCTGCTGAGTTACTTTGTTTTCTTAATTGTATCCTGCTTCTCCAACACAAAAATAAAATCCCTTATCCCATGATGATGGGAGTTGTAGTCCAAAAACAGCTGGAGGGCCAAGTTTGGCCACCACTGTTAACCAAACCTAGAGGTGCCCTGGACCTAAATTGCTTGCAGCTTTGTTCAAGGACCTCGAACCCAGCTCACATACTGTGCCAGGTGATTCTCTCTCCCCCACCCCCCAAGCCGGCTGCCACATTCTGCAGCAGCAGGGGCTCCTGAGCCAGATCCAGGGCCAGCCCCACATGGATCACAGGCAGGAAATTGTAGAGAAACAAGAGCTCAGGGTAAAATTGTGTAGAACTGGTGATTCAAATGATTCAAGTTTTTCAAGTCTCTTATGGATAGATTTATTTCTTGAAGTTTATATGCCAGATGGAGTCAATATGCCAGGACAAGGCCCTGTTTCGGAGATTCTAAAACTCTAAGCAACTAGTACACATTGACCTTAAAGACGTTAAGACTCTACTGGCTAATGAAGAATCTCCAAAACAGGGCCTTGTCCTGGCATATTGACTCCATCTGGCATATAAACTTCAAGAAATAAATCTATCCATAAGAGACTTGAAAAACTTGAATCATTTAAATCACCAGTTCTACACAATTGTACCCTTGTGGCCTGAGTTCTTGTTTCTCTACAATTTTCTGCATGGCTTCTATCTAGAGCCCCCAACTTCTTCAGCCATTAACCACACGGAGCACATGGCAGTAATCTAGCCTTGAGGGTACCAATGTATTGACTCACAGCCCCCCCTCTTCCCCTTTCCAGGTGGTGCTGCTCTCTGCCACCATGCCCATGGATGTCCTGGAGGTGACCAAGAAATTCATGCGGGACCCGATCCGTATCCTGGTCAAGAAGGAGGAGCTCACCCTGGAGGGTATTAGGCAGTTCTACATAAACGTGGAGAGGGAGGTACGTGGCCACGGTTACCTGGGGCTTATGGGGAAGGAGGTGTTAGCAGGGGCGAGAGAACCAGTGAAGTTGGCTGGAAGGCCTGTGTTGCAAAGGGGCCTAGGGAATCTCCATGGAAAAAACTTCAAATAGCTTGGGGTTCTCGGGGGGGGGGGGCCTTGAAAAGGGTTTAAATTTGGAGTGGGTGTCCTACTTTGGTTATAACTCTCCTCCCTATCGTGCCAAAGGAGTGGAAGCTGGATACCCTGTGCGATCTCTACGAAACCCTCACCATCACCCAAGCTGTCATCTTCATCAACACCCGGAGGAAGGTGGACTGGCTCACCGAAAAGATGCATGCCCGGGACTTCACAGTTTCCGCCATGGTGGGTGAACGAGCCTTTTCTTGCGGGGGGGGGGGGTTGTCTGATGGGGATGTCTCTCAGTCTATGTAAATTTGCTCCTGTGGAAAGGGCCCAGAATCCTTTAAGCACCAGCTGTGTTAATAGGGTTGCAGGCAAGAAACAGTGGCGGATAAGTGGCAATAAAATATTTTTTAAAAGTCAACTAGATAGTTGTTTTTTCAAGCCCACCCCCCCTTCCCTATGCTTTATAAAAAGCATCGTTCAAAATGGGGATTTTCACAACCTGCTATGTGCACTACAATTGAAAGCAGTAGCAATTGCAGTTACTCTAAATCCAATTAATTAAAACTTTAGTTTAATGCAACTAAACTGTTGAGCCAGCGATTGCCGGCTTTTCAAAGTCATTTATAGGATATCCTTTCCTCTTAGCGCTGTCCTCAGTAATACCCCTGCCCATTTTGGGAACTGCTGAACTAGATCATTACAGCATCACCTGTATGCCTTCCGTCCCCCCCCCCCACCAAGGATTAGGTGTCTAGCTGAGTTGGGAGAGGCTTTGATGCTGTCCCAAGAATGAAGAAAGGCGTGCTGTGAAGTTACTAAAGAGCAGCTTTCAAATTTGTCAATAAATTTAGTTTTCTCGACAAAAAAATGGGGAGAAATGGTAAAGGTTTCAAACTTCAAATAGAGAAAAGGCAGCAATTTAAGCTATCTGAAACAAAACATGCAATTCAGATAAACAATAGTGTTGAGAAAGGGTTGTTGGGTTCTATAATTTTCCATTAAACGTACAAAGGGAGATTAAGCTGCTGGGGGTGAAAACACAAGTCTCTGGAACCTTTCCGCCTTCTTGCAGCATGGAGACATGGACCAGAAGGAGCGCGATGTCATCATGAGGGAATTCCGCTCCGGCTCCAGCCGTGTCCTGATCACCACAGACTTGCTGGTGAGTGTGTGGGGCGTGGAAGAGGGACATGCCCTGGATGTCGGGTGATTCGAGACAGGTTGAGCTGTGGAACTCGCTGCCACAGTGGGCAAGAATGGCCACTGACAAATTCGTGGAGGGGAGAGGAGAAGGGCTTTCGGTGGCTGCTGCTCCTCCTCCTCCTCCTGCCATGTTTGTGCGGTTGGCTACCCACCCAAGGAGATTCCCTCTCTGCCTGGCTGGCGCAGTGCTGCTGGCGGATTGTAGCTCCTTGGCACACGAATCGCGGGCGCTGCTCTTCCCCACGGCTGGCACCCGCCACTAAGGTGCCTTGCCCCACGTAGCAGCCGCCCACAGTTATAAAACCTTGTGAGCATAACAGATGGATAACAGTTGGTGAAACCGCTAAGTTTCCTCCTCTGCTCCTTCCCAGGCCCGTGGCATTGATGTCCAGCAGGTGTCCCTGGTCATCAACTACGACCTGCCAACCAACCGTGAGAACTACATACACAGGTGAGGTCCTTTTCCCCCCTCCCCCTCACTTTCTGTCCCCTCTCGGGCTTCTTACATTGCAGGGGGTTGGCAGTGGGGAACAGCAGGGAGGGTTGGCAGCTATGGATTGGACTGGGTTTCCCTTCTGTGCTAAGATGGCAGGCTCTCCTTCCTTTGTGGTTTTTAAGCAGAGGCTGGGTGCCCACCTGCAGTTCTGTCATTCCGGACCAGTTGGCTTCCTGCTTCCCCCCAGTAAACGCTTCTCTGTCTCTCGCAGTTCAAAAACACACTGGTGCAAGTAGATAAATAGGTATCGCTGTGGCGGGAAGGGAAACGGCGTTTCCGTGCACTCTGGTTTCCGTCACGCCGGAAGTGGTTTAATCCTGCTGTCCACATGACCTGGAAAGCTGTCTGTGGATAAACGCCGGCTCCCTCGGCCTGAAAGCGAGATGAGCGCCGCAACCCCAGAGTTGCCTTTGACTGGACTTAACTGTCCAGGGGTCCCTACCTTCTGCTCCCCCCAGTAAACACTTCTCTCTCCCTCTCTCTCTCTCTCTCCCCTCCAGGATCGGCCGAGGGGGCCGTTTTGGAAGGAAAGGAGTTGCGATCAACATGGTGACAGAAGAAGACAAGCGCACGCTTCGTGACATTGAGACATTCTACAACACCTCCATCGAGGAAATGCCTCTCAACGTGGCCGACCTCATCTGAGCTGCCTCTGTAGGGGCTCACTGTGCCTGCGAGAACCCCCCCCCTTCCCGCCCTGCCCCAAATTAGGCACAATCCTCTTTCCCTCCCCTCCACCCTTACAAAAATACCTGTCCTTTTCTATTTTTTTTTTTTTTTTTTTGAGTTTTCTTGCCTTTTGAATAAATGTCACTCTCTGGGGGCAGAATGACCTCTTTTAGTGTTTACTGGCGCCTTTTCTGTCTCGGTCTCTCCCCCCTCCCCTCTACTTGTCAACTTAGTTTGGTAGCTTGGCTGTCCAGCCGCTGCCACCCCCTTGGAATTTGGGGAGCAGATCGTAGAAGCCAGGATTCCCGGCATCTATAATCTCCTCCCTGCTATGCCCCCACCCCACAAGAAAGAAAGACGTAGTTCATAGTCACTTCAAAATTCAACCTTTCTACAAAATCGTGGTGCTATAGCAGGAAAGGAAAGACGACCACCCTTGGAGAATCAAAGGGGTTGTGGGTGTTTCTGTTTTCTCCCTGACTTAAAATCATTGATTCAGAGAAAGAGAGGGGGGAAATCACTGATTCAAAGCAAATTGCCAAGATGTTTTGTCCCCCCACCCCCTCTATGTATCTCAGAAATGAGACCTTTTCCCCCCAACACACTTTGTTAAGATAAAATCTAAAAAAAAAATGAAAACTTTTCATACGGCAAAAAAATCTGTACGTGCAACCTTAAAAACCTTTTTTTTTTGTATAGCTATTATTTATTCAAAAGGAAAGTTACAGTGACCAAAATAAACGTGATCTTGAGAAAACTCGATGCGCCTGGAGTGATTTTTGTGAATTTTAAAGAAATGTGCCTTGACCATTTTCCTCCAATAGTATTAGTGCTATCGAGGGGGGGGTGCTTTTATATAATGAAGTTTTTTATATAACGAAGGTCTTCAGGCTAAGAGATGACTGGCCCAAGTCAGCATCGTGGCCGGGATTCGAACCCTGCTCTTCCAGCACCCTAAGCATTTGGCCACAGTGGAGAGGTCTTAGAAACTTGCTTTTTTAGGAGGAAGTGGCGGCAAGCTTCCTTGCTGTGATAACTTTTTTTAGCAGAGGGCTTTCGGATCCTGTTTTAAAGAAAAGTGTGGTGCAAACAGAAGGCATTTATTGCAGCTGCAGAGAGATTTCGAAGTTGGAAAATGACAAACGTGGTGCTTTGTCTGGGATGTATCCATGACCCTCTTAACAGACATTTCCTCAGCCTGTTCTCACTGGGCAAGCAGAGTGGTGTGGTCAGCTGGGTGGCTTTTGCTAATGCACCTGGGAGCAGCTTGGCAGCCTCTGAATGGGGCCAAGGGCCGCCCCACAAAAAGTGTGCTGCGGTAGTCTAGGCTTGGCTGCCTGGCCTTAAGCCATTGTCTGAGACAGCAGTAAATCACAGGTTATCGGAACAAAATCGAAAATTCTTTCTAGTAGCACCTTAGAGACCAACTGAGTTTGTTCCTGGTATGAGCTTTCGTGTGCATGCACACTTCTTCAGATAGGTTATCGGGTGTGGGGAGAGGACTTTGGGGACAAAAGCAGGCTTGCCCCATATGGGTACCCTTCTGAGGCATTATGTGAATTGTAGTCCAGACGATCTGGAGGCCAGCAGGTTAGCATATACCAGCTCTTCTGGAAGCCCCAGAGTTATACTTCCTGCCTCCTACGTTGCAAAATCAACATTGCGATTTCATGTGAGGTCTACAGGTACAGGGTAGCATACAGATTTGATTGATTTAATATAATCCCCTGGTGGAGTGTGCTGAAATGGCAGACTGGAAACCTTTTAGGTTATACCTACAGAAACAATGGGAAGATTCAATAAACTGACTTGCAGGGTTTGACTAAACACAATTAGCAAAATAAAGAGTGAAAATAGAAAAATGAGGATAAAATGTTAAGACCGAATTTAAGATGATAAGCAGGAGAAATGAATGTGTAAAGAGCCAGAAAGGGAAGTCGTGGGGAGGGAGAAATGGAGAATTCATTTTGTGTTTATATTGTTGGTTGTGATTCTGTTTTTAAAAAATGATGTAAAATTTAATAAAAAATCATTTACCAAAAAAAAATTCGCCAGCGGGGTGAGCTGTGTTGCTCGGAAAGTGTGGGCTTACGTAAACCTGTAAGCCAACAGGTGGCAGGTTTGATTGCCATTCTGGGCGGCTGCATATTCCTGCATTGCAATTTATTGTGTATTTAATATTTTGTGGGGAGTGGCCAGGGAAACCCAGATGGATGGGTGGCATATAGATGATGATGATGATAATAATAATTTATTATTTGTTCCCCAGCCACTCTGGGCGGCTTCCATCAAATATTAAAATACAGTGGTGCCCCGCAAGACGAATGCCTCGCTAGACGAAAAACTTTTCTTTTAGCGAAAGCGCGGCTGTCATTGCCGCTTCGCTAGACGAAAAAACCGCAATATGAAAAAATTCGTAGAACGAATTATTTTCGTCTTGCGGGGCACCACTGTACATTTAAAATATCACAGTTTAAAAACTTCCCTAAACAGGGCTGCCTTCAGGTATTTTCTGAATGTCAGGTAGTTGTTTATTCCCTTGACCTCTGATGGGACGGCGTTCCACAGGGCGGGCGCCACTACTGAGAAGGCCCTTAAAAATTATTATCACAAAAAGATGACGCTCGTGTTCCCTTCCGGTTCCAGAACCCCCTGTTCTCCGTAAAGTTGGCCAATTCTTTCCAGCCACCTTGAACTGTGGTCCCAACCGTCAGGTTGGTGGGTGGGCCGGGCGGAAGAGACTCCCTTGGCGCTCTCATCTCGTCCTTCCCTATCACGAGTGCCAGACTGTCCTGCTGCGGGCTGAGATGAGGAAGGAGAATCGGCTGACTCACAGGCCAGCGGGGCCACCATGAGACACAGCCGGGTGATCTGTCTTCCTGGCCCAAGGTGGCTCACAGCTCATCTCCTGCACCAGAGACCACCACTGCCTGCCTCAAGCCACCCGCTATGCAGCCCAATCGCCTTTTAAAAGGCCCGTGGACAGTATGGGAATCTGTGTTTTTACATCAGTAGAATGTGTCCTTTTATTTAAAATGCATCTCTGGGTTATTTGTGGGGCATAGGAATGCGTTCATTTTTATTTTATTTTTCAAAATATAGTCCAGCCCCCCCCCCAAGTCTGAGGGACGGTGGACTGGCCCCCTGCTGAAAAAGTTTGCTGACCCCTGACTTACATAAAATTTATACACTGGTTATTAAACCTCAAACCGTTTCACCAAGACGATACAATGACCACTAAGAAAAAGTAACAGCGATAATGTAAAAGTTTCGAGAAGCTACCACAGCAAGACAAACCTAGACAGCATCTTAAAAAGCAGAGACGCCACCTTGCCGACAAAGGTCCGTATAGTTAAAGCTATGGTTTTCCTAGTAGTGATGTATGGAAGTGAGAGCTGGACCATAAAGAAGGCTGATCGCTGAAGAATTGATGCTTTTGAATTATGGTGCTGGAGGAGACTCTTGAGAGTCCCATGGACTGCAAGAAGACCAAACCTATCCATCCTTAAAGAAATCAGCCCTGAGTGCTCACTAGAAGGACAGATCCTGAAGTTGAGGCTCCAGTACTTTGGCCACCTCATGAGAAAAGAAGACTCCCTGGAAAAGACCCTGATGTTGGGAAAGATGGAGGGCACAAGGAGAAGGGGACGACAGAGGATGAGATGGTTGGACAGTGTTCTTGAAGCTACTAACATGAGTTTGGCCAAACTGCGAGAGGCAGTGAAGGATAGGCGTGCCTGGCGTGCTCTGGTCCATGGGGTCACGAAGAGTCGGACACAACTGAATGACTGAACAACAACAAAAACCACAGCAAGAATGCCCCACTTTGGCCTAATCTAGCTGCAGTCCTTACGTTCTCACGGTTTCTTTTTGTTTCGTTTTTTAAAAATCCCTCTTTATTTTATTTAGAAGGTTTATACCCTATCCCCCAGTGCTAACACTTATGGGGCAGAGCAAGGTGGGAGAATCGCAGGGTTTTAAAGCATGCAAACTCTATACAGCAGAGCAGCGGCTGAACTGGGAGCAGCTCAAGGAAGGCCTCTGGAAATAAATTTCAGAATTTCCCTGGTGCCAAAAAGAAAGACCTCCCTGGAGATTGGGCACCGCAAGCAGGGGCCCAGCGCCTTGCCTCCAAAGATTTGGGGTGGTGGGTTGCACCCTGCATGCTAGAGTTCCCAATTTTGATCCCGGGAAGTGTCTCCAGGCCATTGGGTCTCCACACGTTGGACTACAACTCCCATCACCCACGACGACTGGCTAATCTGATGCTGGATCATGGGAGTTGTAGTCCAAAGACCTCTGGGTGGCATTGTGTTGGCTGAGTTGCTTTAAATGGTTCGCTCACCTGTCTCCGAGAAGCCACCGCGCCTGACCTGTGTTGGGCAGGGCAACGGACCCTCCTGTTCCCCCCCCTTGCCCCCAGGTTAGTTAATTGTGCCCTTCGGTTTTTATTTAAAAAGAAGAAAAAGATGCAAAGCTCAAAAGTGGCAACAGAGAAGGTTTAGCTGCGTTCTGCATCGTGTGTCAGGGGGAAGCAAGCCGCCCCCGCCCCCCCCAGATCCCGTGGCTACTGGGTATTTGGCAATTCAGCATCCCAACTGAGTCACTGGTTGTGAAGGCAGCAAATTTCATTTCCTTCCCTTTATTTGAGAGCTGCGGGACCACGAGACAGAAGCGAGCAGAGGCTCCCAGGACGAGAGGCGGAAAAGGTGCGGCGGATCGAGCCCCGTTCGGAGAGATGGGACTGGCTGCGATGTCTTCAATTTGGCTCATCAGTTGCTTCTTCCTGGCAGGTTGGTACATATATATTTGTCTGTGCCTGGCCTCCTAGTTCCCTTTGTCGTGTGGCTTAGAAAGGGGTTAGGCAGCAAGAAGCACAGAGCTGTTGTGTTCGGAGGGGCCCCAAGGGTCATCCAGTCCCACCCCCTGCAATGCAGGGATCTCAGCTAAGCACCCATGACAGTTGGCCATCGAACCTCTGCTTAAAAACCTCTAAGGATGGAGAGCCCACAAGCGGCCGAGGGGGAACGGGTCCGATAAACCTGTTGACTCCTCTCCAAAAGAGGCAGCGTGGTTTGGATGTTGGGCTAGGGCCTGGGGGGGGAGACCTGGTTTCAAATCCTGCCCCAGCTCAGCCATGAAACTGACCCTTGCCCTGACCTACCTCACGGGGTCCTTGTGTGCATGAACTGAGGAGGAAGAACCATGCGCAAAATCACCTTGGGAAAATGGCGGGACAGAAAGGCGATACGTTTTGATTTAATTAATAAATACAGTGGTTAAGAACTTAATTTGTTCCGGAGGTCCGTTCTTAACCTGAAACTGTTCTTAACCTGAGGTACCACATTAGCTAATGGGGCCTCCCTCTGCCGCCGCGCAATTTCTGTTCCCATCCTGAAGCAAAGTTTTTAACCTGAGGTACTATTTCTGGGTTAGCGGAGTCTGTAACCTGAAGCGTCTGTAACCCGAGGTACCACTGTAGGTCGATGGGAGAGATGTTGTGGAGCTGCAGTTAGGGGCTAGGGGGACTGGAAGCTTGGCTGTCACCCATGGGTGCCCAGGACTGATGTTTCAATCTCTCTCTCTGCCCAGCTTACAGCTCTGCTCAACATATGGAGACGTCCAGAGCGGCCACGAAAGAGACGGGATTTCTGGAGTCTCCACTGTGCTCTGGCGCCGATGCCTCCGACCCAGGCTGGCCACACCGCAAGAAGTCAGTCACGCTGCTGCCCTCTTTCACCAAGACGACCACTCAACGTCCCACCACGCATCACCATGCTGTGACCAACCACACCACGGCCCACCCCACGAAACACACCACGGCCCACCCCACGAAACATACCACGAAACACACCACAGCCCACTCCACGAAACACACCACGGCCCACCCCACGAAACATACCACGAAACACACCACAGCCCACTCCACGAAACACACCACAGCCCACCCCACGAAACACACCACGGCCCACCCCACAAAACACACCACTCTGCACCCCACAGTGCACCCCAGGAACCGCACCACCCCACACCCCACTCCCACCCAGCAGCCCACGGAGCCACCCGTTGCCTCCGTCGGAAATTACGTGGTCCCTAAGGGCTCGGACCCGTGTTTGCGGGTTCAAGCAGCCCTGCAGCTCCGAGTCCGCTATACCGACAAGGCCAAGCAGGAGGTAAGAGAGCCGGGCGGCTGTGGGGGAGATGGCCCTCGGAGGCCCCTTCCAACTCTGCCATTCCATGACCTCGGAAGGCGGTGGCCTGTCCTCCAACGGAGGCTTTTAAGCCCGGGTCGGGACGGCTGCCTGTCAGGGATTCTGCGATTCCTGCATTGCAGGGGGTTGGACTGGATGACCCCCGGGGGTCCCTCCCAGCCCTACGATTCTGTGGTTCCGTGGGAACGTTGAGCAAGGAGGGGCTGGCGGTCTGGGCTCCTGGGAGACAGGAAGAGGCCTGTCTCCCAGCTCTTGGCGGTAAAGAGTGGTCATTTCTGCTTCCCTTTTTCCCCTTTCCACATCGACCCAGGCCTTGAAGAGGACTGTCAGGGAGCGAAGCTCAGTGGCTAGAGGATAGGAAGTTTTTGTTTGTGTTGCACAGCCAGCCCTCGGCCTCCTCCCTGCCCCTCCGTGCAGCAGGGGAGGGTGCTATTTCCCTCGGTGAAGGTTTCTGATTCAATTTTCCGCAATGTAATAGGAAGCCGGGAGGGCGGCTATGGCGGCAGGTGAAGTTAAAAGATGGAAAATGAAACTTTAAAACAAAGGGTTGAAGTGGCAAAGTCCAAGCAAAGAATATCGACATTATCCGATGGTTAAGTTCTGCTGTATATGTAAAAATGGTTCTGCTGTATATGTAAAAATGAAGGGGAGGCAGAATCATATAAAACATGCCTGGGAGGTTCTAGTCCTCATCAAAACCTGGAATTATATGCGGTTTTCTCTACGATTCTAGGATTTGACGTCAATGAGTGGTAAAGTTTCTGTATACATCTGCCCTTAACAGACCTCTTAAGATTGCCATATATATATCCCCGTATTGAAATTCTGTGTTTTTATTAATAGGTTTTGTGGGTTGTTGTGCTTTCTTTCCCCTTTTTTTTTTAAACGAAAAGGAAAATACACATTGGCTGGGCACTTAGAGAAGGGTACTTAATATTGGGGTTTCAATTGCCCTTGTATGGCCATCTGTACGTGGATTATTTAGCCGAGAGTCCTACATTGCAGGGGGTTGGACTGGATGGCCTTTGGGGTACCCCCCCAATTCTACAATTCCGTGATTCTGTGTTTCCAATTCCACAGTACCCTCCCAAATGCAGGGGACCTCATCCCGAGGGTCATTGGCACCTTTCCCCATTTACGGCACGCGGCAATATTCTTCTGCTCGCTTGCACAATCGACAGCCTTTAATAAATTGTGCGTGGTTTAGAAAGGGCGGGGGGGGTGGAGTGGGGAGTCTGTGGCTTTGCAGTTTAGGCTTGGAAGCCCCAGGATATTCAGAGGGAAGTGAGACCTGTGGGGTGGGGAGGTAGCAGTGCACAACCCACAGACATAAGACAAAACAGGCTAGGTAGAAAAAACCTGAGCAAAAGGCCACAACACAAATGCAGATAGATAGATAGATAGATAGATAGATAGATAGATAGATAGATAGATAGATAGATAGATAGATAGACTGACAGATAACTCCAGAGGGGAAAGAAAAACTCTGGTGGTGCTGCAATGAAATTGCTGGCACGTTTGCAAAGCTAAGCAGGATCTGGTATGGTTTCAAATTGGATGGGGGCACAACATGTTGAAATTCCTGCATTGCAGGGGGTTGGGCTAGATGACCCCCAGGGGTCCCCTCCAATTCTACAAATCTATTCTGTCAGGGCTCACTCTGGGTACTGGCAGGATTATCTGGGCCCGAGTGGTGCACTGCAGGTGGACTGGGAAACCCCCCCCCCAACCCTCTCCTAAGCTGCTGCTTATGTACATGTGGGAAGAAAAACTGGAAGGAAGTTGAACTGTGGAACTCCCTCCCACTGGAGGCAGGGATGGCCACCAACCTGGATGGCTTTAAAAAGAGGATTTGGCAAATTCATGGAGGAAGTGAGGGCTATTGATGACCACTAGCCAGGATGGCTGTGCTCCGCCCTTCACAGCCAGAGACAGCAATGTTTCTGAATCCAGAAGCCCTGGGGTTGGGGAGAGTTGCTCTTGCGCTCGGATCCTGCTTGGGGGTTTGCCACGGGGGCACCTGGCTGGCCACAGTGACAACAGGATGCTGGATGGGCCCTACTAGGGGTCTGTGCCTCTGCTCACCTGCCGCTTTGCCATTTCCCACCCACACTTACTTTAACCTATTAGAACTTTCCCCTTCCCACCCGATTGCAACAGCTAAGCTTGCTTTTCAGCTTCAAACCCTCCAGTGGGAGATGCGTGACGACAGCCTTAGCTTTCTATGTCTATAGAAAGAAAGGAGCCTAGCGCTCGGGACTCCTGGGTCACTCCCTAAACTGGCGCAACGTGGCTGAATGTTGGGCTTGTTCCAGTTTTCCCCTCCTGCTCTAGGTTCAACCTGAATTTCCTGGGGATTTGTAGGGTCCTGCTCTCTCACACACCTTCACTCTCCCTCTCTTCCAGCTCTGGGGGGACTTTGCAGTGAACCCCAACCGCACAGAGTTTTCCGGGAACTGTACCAACCAGACAGCCGTCCTCCACCTGCATTTCCAAGAGGGCGACCTTCTCTTTACTTTCAGAAAGGTGAGAGGGAGGATTGGAAGAGAGGAAGGTCTCCGGATGTTGGGGGGGCCCCCCAAACATCTAGAGAAACAAATTGCACCCGACGCAACCTTGAAGGGAAGGGCCTGGTCTTCGAGGATGTGCTTGCAGGGGAACATAAGGCTGAAGGCCAGAATCCACCGGGGGGGGGGGGTTGCCTTTGCCACAGTTACCCTACGGGAACAGCCAGGATGGATCCACGTCTGTGAGGAGGCCGAGATGCTGCAGAAGGGACAGCAGCGGTCCAAAACAGGGGTCATGAGAAAGTATATCCCCAATGCCTGGTCTTTAAAGGTACGCTGCCTCTGACCTTGGAGGTTCCACTGTGGCCAACAGCAAGCAGACCTCTCCTCTCTGTGAATTTCTCCGATCTTCTCCTTCTCTGAAAACTCCTTCTGGTCCCAAAGGATGAGAGTTGTTAAGATGTAATTCCCTGAGAAGGGAACCACTCTGGGAACAGCAGTATCCCAACAATTCTTAACAAACTACAATTCCCAGCATTCTCTCGGCAAGGGGAGTCGTTACTGTTTAAAGTGGTATGACACCGGTTTAAGTGGACAGCGCCAGAGATTTGGAGCATCTAGCCGTGTGATTCTCCAGGGTCTCTCGGTTTACCTTTGATTTTGTTTGTTCAGTCATTCAGTTGTGTCCGGCTCTTCGTGACCCCATGGACCAGAGCACACCAGGCACGCCTATCCTCCACTGCCTCCCGCAGTTTGGCCAAACTCATGCCAGTCGCTTCGAGAACACTGTCCAACCATCTCATCCTCTGCCGTCCCCTTCTCCTTGTGCCCTCCATCTTTCCCAACACCAGGGTCTTTTCCAAGGAGTCTTCTCTCCTCATGAAGTGGCCAAAGTCTTGGAGCCTCAGCTTCAGGATCTGTCCTTCTAGTGAGCACTCAGGGCTGATTTCTTTAAGGATGGATAGGTTTGATCTTCTTGCAGTCCATGGGACTCTCAAGTGTCTCCCCCAGCACCAGAATTCCAAAGCATCAATTCTTCGGCGATCAGTCTTCTTTACCTTCAATACTTCAAATCTAATGTCTAATCTAACATCATCATCATTATTATCAGGCTGGGTGCAATTCAAGTTGATTAAGTGTGTCTTCCTTCCTGGGTGTGAAAGTTCAGGAACGAAACGGGAATTGGAGAACACTTAGCCTACGAAGCTTTCAAGCGCCTTCTCCCCCTCTGTGTTTATCTTAAAATTAGAGCAGCAAAATCTCTTTTAAAAGTTTGTTTCAAAAGTTGGTTGAGCGGACCACTGCACTGAGCCCAAGGCCTTGGTTAGATGCCTGGCCGCGTTCAGCACATGACGACTGATGCTCTTGTAGCAAACCTAACCTGGCACGAACACCAACGCACACGCCTTCCTCGAAAGGCGTGCCCCCCGAAGGTTCCCGCGCCGTACGGACCCACGCCCATCAGCCTGCGGGTTCAGATGCGTCACGAGCACAGCTGTGGGCGGCAAGACGACTCCGCTGCAAGTCGGGGAGGGAAGCCGACCTGGCCTGGAAACTCCTCGTTGATCCAAGCCATGAGTCACTCTCTGGCGAAAGGTCCTTCGAGCCGGCTGCATCAGAAGCCGGAAAGACTGGCTTGGCAGAGGCCTGCTGGCACGGCTGGCGCACGCCAACCCCATCCCAAGAAGGGTTTGCTGGATCAGGCCAGTGGCCCCCTCCAGTCCAGCATCCTGTTCTCACAGCGGCCGGCTGGAATCCCTAATGGGATGCTCACAAGCAGGACTCGAACACAAATCCCCTCTGCTTTCAGAAGCATTTCCTGCCTCCAACCATGGAGGGCACAGCACAGCCCTCCTGGCCAGTGGCCATCCTCTTCCATGTATCTGTCCAATCATGTCCAGGTTGGCAGCCACCGCTGCCTCCTGTGGAAGGGGGTTCCGCAGTTTGCGCTGCATGAAAAAGGACTTCCTTCCGCCTGTCCTGAATCTTTCCAACTTCCAGCTTCACGAATTCTAGCGTGAAGGAGGAAAGCTTTTCTGTCTCTGCTTTCTCCACGCCACGCAGTTAATTGTTTCCATTTATTTATTTAAATTTTATAAACTCTGGTCACCTCACCCCTCCCCTCCGCTCACCTCTTCTCCAAATTAAAGTGTTGATTTCAACCACCGTCACTTCCCCTTCAGAGAGACACCTGCCCAGCTGAAGTTCAGTCACCACATTGCAGATTAGGAACAAAACATGATTTTTTAAAAAATTTGAAACTTCAAAATGGTTCATTGGGAGGCTATTGCTGCTACTCCTCGGGGAGGGCAGGGGGTGGGAATTAATCTGGAACGGGCGTTTCTAGCGGGGCGGCGAATTGGCTTCGTCTCGTAAACCTTGCAGATCCTAAGCTGCGGCCTGTGTTAAGAGTTACCCCAAGACAGGCGTCGATCAGGAAAATAAACCCAGATTTCTTTGTCTCCTTAGAATCATACCGGAAAGACATTCTTCCTGAGTCGGGTACAGGCCTACCTGACGTATCAGTTCCACCAGGCAACAGGTAAGGTCATTTGTGGGGGGCTGGCTCTGAATTCGGGGGTTGCCATCGTTGTTCATAGGCCTCTTGAGGCGAGGCCTATTCCGCCATGGAAATGCTCAAATCGGGGGTGCTACACCAGTTGAGTTTCTGCCTGCCTGCCGTGCGGGCTCTTTAAAAAGTACAAATCTCATGTCCATAGTAAGCCCTGTAAATGTCTTTTTTTTATGGGGTTCCACCCCAGTCGCAAGCCTGTTCGTGATGGCTTTGGCCCGTCAGCAAATTTTAGAGGGTGATTCGGGGGCTGGAAGGGAACAGAAAGCGAATCCAACCAAGACGAGGAAGGCTTTTCTTCCACCTTCAGCAGCTAAAGGGATCACAGATCAAGCAGAGAGTGTTGTTCCTCCTTTGCGGGGTGGAGCAAAAAGAGCCATCGGGGTCGGCCGCGTTCCGGAGGGTTGGAATAAATGACCCTTGGGGTCCCTTTCCAACTGTATGGTTCTGTGAACCCGCACGACGATTCTGCCAGGTAGGCTGTAGGCTGAGATTTGCTGTGGCTTCCCAGAGGCGATTATGTATTAATCTACATGCTGTGTTAAGATTCAGGAAGGGCTTCTGGGTGGTTCAACAGGCCCCAGAAGACTCTCTTTGTCCCTCCAGGGCGATCTTTCAGAGCTGACAATTCCTCTCTCCGCGAGTTCGAGGCCAGACTCGGACACTCTTACCAGTGCCGGAACCGCACCCTGGTCCTGGCGGAAGGTTTTCATCTCAGCGCCCTGCAAGAGCGGGTCCAGGCCTTTGACCTTCAAGATGGAAAATTTGGGGAAGGTAATAGCCTCCCTGCATCGTACCGCAGGCAGTTCTTTATTTACTTTCGTTTAAACAGCTATACTTCAATGCGCAGGTGTCTTATAACCCAATGCATTGTTAGTCCGAATTTTCCATCCCATCTGCAGCTCTTTTGCCTGCAGACTTTTCGAGTGTCTCTCCAGATTGAACAAAATAGGAAATTCTTTCCAGTAGCACCTTAGAGACCAACTGAGTTTGTTCTTGGTCTGAGCTTCCGTGTGCACGCACACTTCTTCAGATACACTGAAACAGAAGTCACCAGATCCTTAAATATAGTGAGGGAGTGGGGAGGGGTATTTCTCAGAAGGGTGGTGGGAATGGGTGATCAGCTGATAGGTGTGGAAAACCTGTTGACGACTCTTAACAACTCTTAACGGCTGCAATTAGGTAGTCTTGCAGGGAAAGGCAAGGGGTGAGATGGCTAAAGATAGCTTTAGTTACAGGTGGGTAGCCGTGTTGGTCTGCCATAGTCGAAACAAAATAGAAAATTCTTTCCAGTAGCACCTTAGAGACCAACTGATTTTGGTCTTGGTATGAGCACGCTATGGCAGACCAACACGGCTACCCACCTCTCCAGTTTGATGTTTTTCACATCCCGGTTCTCCTTCCTCTCCTCACTTAATTCTTCTTTGTCTGTTTCAGCCGAGGTCTGCCGGGAGCAGAGACGTACCCTCTTGGTGCCCATCATCATCGGCGTCCTCCTTCTGGTCCTCATCCTCATCGTGGTCGTGGCCTTTTTGATTGGGCGAGCGCGTAGCCACAGGGGGTATCAAACCATTTAAAGGGGAGCCGTTTCCCTAAGGAGAACCAAGAATGGGATTTTTTTATGGGGGGGTTGTTTTTCTGCAACAGGCTATATTGGACAGGAGATTGGCCGCCCCGCCCCCCAGGGGTGGGGTGGGAATTCTCCGAGTTGCTACACTCGCACCTGTTTCATTCACTTGCTTAGACTGCTGGTTCACACAAGACACCCCTGGGGGAAGTGAAAGGACAGTATGTTTCTGCACAAGGGAGGACCCCACTCTGTCAAGGTGGGGGACCCAGGTGCATTTTGTGGGCTGTGGGGCAGTGACGTCTCACTTCTGTCAGACTGCACTTTTAACCTGGGAGGAGAAATCACAGAATTGTACTGCTGGGATCCCCAAGAGTCATCTAGACCAACCCCCTGCCGCAATGCAGGGATGCAGCTATGGAACCCCTGACAGGTGGCAGTCCAACCTCTGCTTAAAAACCTCCAGTCTCAATTGAAACGAAGCTGGGCTTATTTCTGGGGCAAGTATCTGTTAAGAGCAAGTGTTTGGGCAAAGTCTTCGCACTGACCACGTAAAGTATTATCCGGGTGTGGGGCTCCCTCTCCCCAAAAACTTGTATTAAGAACCGGTGCACATGCAATCAATATTCCGAAACGGTTCATTTCCATTCCGAAAGTATGCCTTATATAAGCTCCTCCAGTTTGCTCCTCGAGTTCTTTCATCTGCTCTGCTCTGCGAACCCTTTAGGGGGATTTGAGACCCTCTTCAACTTAATACGCAAAGTGCTCTGATCCTAAGCTCTCCAGGTGGAATACCCCACTGCTCACAACTAAACAGGTCAAATAAATACCTTTGAAATTTATTCAGGTATTGGTGATTTTTCTTCCTCCTTGACCCGAGTGCGAGGAGTGGAAAGGGCAGTTCCCAAACGTCAACAATGATATCTCTGGGCTGGGAAGGGTGTAGAGCAGGGGTGTCAAACTCAAATTCATCGGGGGCCGCATCAGCAGTTTGGTCACCCTCAAAGGGCCGGTTGTATCTGTAGGACTATGTGTCCACTCTTTATTATCATAAATTATTGTCACTGCATTCAATTATTACTGCTTTTTGTAATAATGTAAGTAATAACTAGCTCTGAAAGCAGAAACATAAAATAATGGCAGGTAGATATTCAAATGTACAATTATTGTACAATTTATTGAAAAATGATTTTTGGTAACAGTAATTTTTTTAAAAACATACAAATATTGCCAAACACTGTTTATTACACATATGGCAAACACAAGGCATTAACTTTTTTTTAACTTTTCTGACTAGATGGCTGACATCGTTTTCCTGAGGTCAGTCCATCGATGTCTGGTGTTAGGTCTTGTGCGCGTCTCCGGGCCTGGCTTCGCTACACGGGCCACATGACAAGGTCTGGCGGGCCGGATTAGGCCCCCGGGCCTTGTGTTTGACACCCGTGGTGTAGAGCGAGGCAGCACAGCTTCCTGGTGAGGATCATGGCCTCACCAGGATCCTACAAATCCTCCGTCCCCAATCCCATCACACCTGACATTTGACCAAGTTTCCAAACTTGCCTAGGAATTCACACGGCTGTGACGATATCTCTGCCTTGTCTGGACGGAGATTAGTTTAGAGACGTCTCTGGCTTTTATGTGCCTGGACTGCACCCTGCCGTACAAAGATTCAGCACATCTCTTGCTCTGTGCCCTTTGGCTCCTGCCAACTGGCACCACAAAGAGAGACTCAAAAGGTTTCCTGTCACGAGGACCTGACAGCAGCACTACAGCAGGCTTCCTCAACCTCGGCCCTCCAGATGTTTCTGGCCTACAACTCCCATGATCCCTAGCTAGCAGGACCAGTGGTCAGGGATGATGGGAACTGTAGTCCCAAAAACATCTGGAGGGCCGAGGTTGAGGAAGCCTGCACTGCAGCCTGTGTGTTGTTTTTATTTATTTATTCACTGCATTTAACCCCCTACCTTTTTCTCAAAGGTGCCGACACTATCACCCTCCCCCCCCCATCCCACCCACCTCTTTCCCCCTTCTCTCCCTAAAATTGATCTGTTAAAATGTTACATGGAAAAATACGAGAGACATTGCACACACTTTTGTAAACCAAGGCGGGGGGGGGGGAGGTGCCGACACTGGTGTACGTGGTCCACCCTGTCCTCATTTGATCCCCACAACAAACCCTTTAAGGTTAGGCTGAAAGTGACAGACTGGCCCAAGGTCACACCCAGGGAGTTTCGTGGCCAAGTGGGGTCCGAACCCATGTCTCCCAGACCCTAGTCTGAAACTCTAACCTGAAAAACTACAGACCTACGTAGAAGTTTTTAACTCAACACAGGAAGCACGTGACATAGAAAGATTTTAATTAAAGACTGGTATTCCCCCAGTTCCCGCCACTTTGCAAGCTCCAGACCCACTTTCCCTTCCAGTTGGATACGGCACACGCATTTCTAACCTCTAAATTCCAAATATTATTCCGCCTTCCCAATAAGCCATCCTGCTTTTCTCCTATTCGTAACCCACTCTTGCATTTTCGGCACTAGTCCTCAAGATTGGAATCACAAATCAGGTGAAATAACTGCTGCTAACGTTATCAAGGGAGGTCGCTGATGGCGAATGCTGAACTTCAAAACACACGGCATCCATGCGCCTTGGCCTTGGCCAACCTGCCTCCACTGGGCAGTTTTGGACCCCAACTCTTCTCAAGCCCCTGCCAGCCAGGGCAGATTCGCCTGCCGAAACGTTCTGTGTAACCTGACGGCCTACAGATTCCCGCAGCGGCTCGAGCTGCTCTGTGTCCCAGGGGAGCGTTTTGCAGCTCCTCCACTTCTTCCCCAATCAGCCTCTCAGCGCTGATGCCAGTGCATCACGGATCGCCACGGCCTCCGCGTCCTCCTCCCCCTCCCCGCCGTCGTTGAACGGGTGCTCCTCCCGCTGTTCGTCAGCGTGCTGCTCCATCCAGCAGGGCTGGAAGACGTCCCCCCGCGCCTCGCAGACATTGTGGAGGGTGCAGCAGGCGGCGATGAGGGTGGGCAGGAAGGAGACATCGGTGTCGTTGCGTTTTGTGAGGCAGCGCCAGCGTCCCCGCAGGCGGCCGAAGGCAACTCCCACCACAGTCCGCGCGGCAGCGGCGTACTCGTTGAAGCGGTGTTGGGCGGGAGTTAGGACCTCGTCCCGGTAGGGCCTCATGAGCCACGGGAGGAAAGGGTAGGAGCAGCCGCCCAGCAGGTAAACGGGCACCTGAACCCCACGGATGGCTTGGGACGCCCCTGAAAACAGCTCGCCCTCTTGCGCACGCTGGTACAGCTCAGACGTGCACAAAACCTGGCTGTCCGTCACCCGTCCCGGGCAGCCGACGTTGATGTCCCAGAAGCAGCCGCGGGAATCGACGGCGGCCTGGACCACCACCGAGTGCCAGCCGTGGCGGTTGTAGTAGCCCGCGGCGTTCTCGTTGGGCGCGCGGATGGGGATGTGCAGGGACCCAAGCACGCCGGCCAGCTGGGGCAAGGGGAAGCCGTTCCCGGCAGCGACTTCCGCAGGGTCCGGGGGCCGCACGTACAGCGGCGTGAGGATGCCCACCACGGCCTCGCACACGTCGCGCAGAATCTTGCAGACGGTGGAGCGGGAGACGCCAAAGAGCTGCTCCACCGCCCGGTACTCGGTGCAGGCGCCCAGGCGCCACAGCGTCATGGCCAGGCGCACGTCGGCCGGGATGGCGCGCCTCATGTTGGTGTCCCGCCGCTGGATGGCTCCGCGCAGCTGGGCGCAAAGGTAGTCGAAGGTGCCCGGCGAGACGCGGAAGTTCTCCACCCACTCCCACTGGCTGAAGGCCTTGGCCCGCACGATTTCCCAGAAGGCCGAGCTGCGAGCTTTGCTCCACAGGCGCCGCTCCCGCAGCAGACGGGGAAGGCTGCCGTCTCCGCCGCTGCCGCTGGGGTCCTGGCAGAAGCCCGCCAGGCCGGGAGCCCGAGCCAACGTCCGGCAGAGCCACAGCAGGGCGAAGCGCTGGCGTGAGCGGGCCTGGGCCCGGCGGTGGCGTGCGGCGCGGCGACGTCGGGCGGCCTCCCTCAGGCGCCGGCCCCGCTGGAGGCGCATGTAGTAGAGGAGGCATAGGGCCACGGTGCCCCGGCTGAGGGTGGGCAGCAGCTGGGGAGCCTCCTCGCCCCTCCTCCCTTGGCCAGGGGAGCCACTTGGGGGGCAAGATGGCTGCTGAGGCGTGGCGGCCATTTTGTTCCTTGACCAAAGTTTGCCCAGCCAATGGGAAAGGGGCACCTCAGCTCAGGGAGCTTACAAAGGATGCCAAGCTAAAAAACGGCGCGTGCGCAGAGGAACCACACACAAGTCCCACAGAGAATGCGCACGCGCGCGTTAAGGCCGCCGCGCGCTGTGTGCGCACGCGCAGCTCTTTTTAATGGCGGCCCGGTTCGCCACCGCACGAGGCGCGCCTGCGCATTGGTTTGGAAGGGTTGAAATGTCCGCCGGGTTAGGTGGGAGACGCTGCGCATGCGCACCCGGGAAGGCGTTTCTCTCGCTCGCTCTCCGGCGCGTAGGGGTTATGGAGGCGGAAGTTTCGCCCAGCTTCATTTGCTCCCACCTTTGGTCAAAATGGCGGCGTCGACGGCTCTGAAGGGCCTGCTGGTCCCGCACGTCCTCCCGGAGAACTGCTACGACGAGCTCTTCCTCAGCCTCAACCTCTTGCACAGTGAGTCGCGCTCTCTTCGACGCCCTTTTTGTCCTATCGGGGACTCGTAAATTCGTCGCCGTAGCAACGCCTGGCCTGGCGGAAGTGTCCTGTGGGGGCGACCGGGCGCCATTTTGGTGAAGGGTGAAATTTTATCCCTGCTATCTTGGGTGGCCATTTTGGTAAAGGGCGGAAGTGGCAGTCGGCTCCGTTTCCGGGCCCCGTGCCTTCCTTCACCTTGTAGCCGGGCGGAAGTACCACGAGATTTTTAATTTTATTAACATTTACCCCTAGAATTGCAAATGAAGCTATCCTTTGCGGGGAGAAAAGCTTAAAAAAAGCTTTAAATATGAAGATGCTGTTCGTCGTCTCCTAAACAGGGTCATGGACGAAGCACAGCGAAGGCTCTCGGCGCCATGTCTGTTTTGGGCACGAAGTTCATATGGCAGCCGGGGATCTTTTAAGCTCCGCCCCTTTCCCTTCAAGCAGGGCTGTCATTGGTTAGGCGCCTGTCAGGTAGACCTCTAGCAGGTGAAGCGTTTCCCAGCGTACTGTGGATGAGGGAAACTTCACCGGTGGAATGTCTGCCTGCCATGCAGAAAGCAAGGCTGCTGCTGCTGCTGCTCTCTCATGGAGCTGTTGCGGGTCCCTTTCAGCGAAGGCTGCTCAGTGCAGAAAGTGGAATTTATGTCCAGTATCACAGGAGTATTGTAAAAGGAAAAAAAGCATCACTGTTAGCAATTAATTATGTTTTGTGTCCTTTTGTCTCTTTCCCCCTGTTCCTTCAGTTCCATGCCTCAAAATCTTCATCAGCAAGGGCCTAGGATTCGGCATCGTGGCTGGTTCCCTCATGGGTACGGACACTTGGACTTCCCAGTCAGATAATCTGACTTTTAATATAAACTATTAAGATTTTTTTAAAAGGGTTTTCTGTTTTGTTTTGTGCATGTGTATTCTCTGCGGAATATATATATATGTGTGTGTGTGAGTGTGTCGTTTTGACTTACATTGGTAAGAAAAAGCCCAATAAGTTTAATAAATAGTACTTATAATAATAATATATGGGATGCAGGTGGCGCTGTGGGTTCAACCACAGAGCCTCTTGGGCTTGCCGATCGGAAGGGCGGCGGTTCGAATCCCCGCGACGGGGTGAGCTCCCGTCGCTCTGTCCCAGCTCCTGCCAACCTAGCAGTTTGAAAGCACGTCAAAGTGCAAGTAGATAAATAGGTACCGCTCTGGTGGGAAGGTAAACGGCGTTTCCGTGCACTGCTCTGGTTCGCCAGAAGCGGCTTAGTCATGCTGGCCACATGACCCGGAAGCTGTACGCCGGCTCCCTCGGCCAATAAAGCGAGATGAGCGCTGCAACCCCAGATTCGTCTGCGACGACCTAATGGTCAGGGGTCCCTTTACCTTTACCTATAATAATAATACTGAGAATAATAATAAAAGAAGACTGAGAGGTGAGATAGATAGATAGATAGAATTCATATACTGCCCTATACCCGAAGGTCTCAGGGCAGTTCACAGAAAAAGATCAACATAAAAACCGCTCTATATATATATATATATATAATCCAAATAAAAACAACCCAATAACACACATTCCGTCCCCTCTTCTCTGGCATAAACAACTCCCACTTCTCAATATCCTCCTTAAAGTGTGGCGCCCAGAACTGGACACAGGACTCCACGCTGGGTCTGACCAAGGCAGAATAGAACAGGACTCTGACTTCTTCCTTCCTCTTTCTGCAGTGAAGCTGCCCCAGATCTTCAAGATCCTGGGGGCCAAGAGCGCTGAGGGGCTGAGCTTCCATTCCATCCTCCTGGAGTTGCTCGCCATCAGCGGCACCATGGCCTACAGCATCGCCAACGCTTTTCCGTTCAGGTATGGGCCTTCCTATAGCTGCGGTTCATAGAGTTGGAAGGGGCCCCCAAGGATCATCCAGCCCAACCCCCTGCAATGCAGGAATCCTTTGCCCAACGCGGGGCTTGAACTCATGACCCTGAGATTAAGAGCGCCATGCTGCACCAACCGAGCTACCCCCAGCAGTCCTATGACCTCGGAAGGTGGCAGACTCTCCTGCTTTTGAGCTCCCAGAATTAATTCCTAATATCCCTGCATTGCAGGGGGCTGGACTAGATGACCCCCAGGATCCCTTCCAACTCTACAATTCTGTGATTCGGTCCACAAACTGAGCAGGGGCTGGGTCATGCTCCGAATCATCTGGCAGGCACCCTCTTCAACTTCGGGACCTGCGTTTCGCCTCCCAAGCTCCTCCACCCCCCCCCCTGCCCTTTTCCGAACCCAACACTTCCAACTATCTTCCCCTTCTAGACAGACCCTCTTCACCCCCCCATAATCGATTCCGGACTTTAGTGGGGAGGGTCTGAGCCGAGCTACGAACCCAGAAGCAATGCAGCTGCAAAAACAGCAACAACAATTTTTATATTAAATGTAAAACAAGCAGGAACAGGGTATTCCAAGAATTCAACGAAAGAGGGTTGAGCACTGTCGGGTATAAGGTAATGAGACGGAAGGAATAAAGAAAAATCTGTACTAAAGAGGCAGTATGGCAGTATTCCAAGATAAGATGTGAACCGAGGGTCTAAATTAAACATGCATCTTCTAAACGACCTCGGTCCTGTATACCTGAAGGAGCGTCTACACCCCCATCATTCAGCCCGGACACTGAGATCCAGCGCCGAGGGCCTTCTGTTGGTTCCCTCACTGCGAGAAGCAAAACTACAGGGAACCAGGCAGAGGGCCTTCTCGGTAGTGGCGCCCGCCCTGTGGAACACCCTCCCATCAGAAGTCAAGGGAATAAACAACTACCTGACATTCAGAAAATTCCTGAAGGCAGCCCTGTTTAGGGAAGTTTTTAAACTGTGATATTTTAAAGGTGAACTGGAATTTGGATGGGATTTGTCCTCCATGTCGTGGTTTGGTTAAATAAGCTACAGGAAAACCCACCAGACAGCCGCAAAGGGGTCTGCTTCCCCTCTGAGAACCGATGGGTCAGTTTCTCCTTTGTGGCTGTAAATAAGGTGTTGGTTTTTTTAAAAAAAAACCAAACCAGTTCATAATAGAGTACATAAAAACGTCCTTCGCCTCCCTTGAGCCACGACCGAAACGGGCAGATCTCAGGAAGTGAGTTATCTGTGTCTCGCTGCTAGGTAATTTGGAGTTCTCTCAAGCTAAGCGCAACCTGAGTTCCACGCAGACCTTTCGACTGGCGGCGGTGCCGAGTTCGAATCCCAACATTCGTTTTCATGCGCACACAATCCCACTAGTTACAGGAGCGTGCGGCCACCTCCTGCTCTCTTAACCGCCACCTGGTCTGCAGAGGTCTAATCCTTTGCCAGATCAATATCGCCAGCGGATCCCTGGAGCTGGAGTTTTAAAGGCGTAAGGGCTGGTTCCTAAAGTCCCAAATCCTGCCTTTTTGGGGGGGGGCGTTTGTCCGTGCTCTGGTTACTGATCCTCTCACACCCATTTTGCGCCTCTCTGCTGTTGGTAGCGGAAGGATAACAACGCCTTGAAGGAGGAAGCTGCTACCTGCCTTGAAAATTAGTTTGGATCAAGAGACTTCATTTCCCCCCCTAATGCATTTCTCTCTTTCTCTCTCCCCCCCCCCACAACAACAGTTCCTGGGGCGAGGCTTTCTTCCTGATGTTGCAAACCGTGACCATCGGGTTCCTGGTGCAGCATTTTGGGGGCCACACGGGACGGGGTGAGTTTGAAACAACTGGGCCAAAGCAAACAAGATGAATTTTAACAAGGAGAAATGTAAAGTACTACACTTGGGCAAAAAAAAAATGAAAGGCACAAATACAGGATGGGTGACACCTGGCTTGAGAGCAGTACATGTGAAAAGGATCTAGGAGTCTTGGTAGACCATCAACTTGACATGAGTCAACAGTGTGATGCAGCAGCTAAAAAAGCCAATGCAATTCTGGGCTGCATCAATAGGAGTATAGCATCTAGATCAAGGGAAGTAATAGTACCACTGTATTCCGCTCTGGTCAGACCTCACCTGGAATACTGTGTCCAGTTCTGGGCACCACAGTTCAAGAAGGATACTGACAAGCTGGAACGTGTCCAGAGGAAGGCAACCAAAATGGTCAAAGGCCTGGAAATTATGCCTTATGAGGAACGGCTTAGGGAGCTGGGTACGTTTAGCCTGGAGAAGAGAAGGTTGAGGGGTGATATGATAGCCATGTTCAAATATATAAAAGGATGTCATCTAGAGGAGGGAGAAAGGTTGTTTTCTGCTGCTCCAGAGAAGCGGACACAGGGCAATGGATTCAAACTACAAGAAAGAAGATTCCACCTAAAACATTAGGAAGAACTTCCTGATAGTAATTGCTGTTCGACAGTGGGATTTGCTGCCAAGGAGTGTGGTGAAGTCTCCTTCTTTGGAGGTCTTTAAGCGGAGGCTTGACAGCCATCTGTCAGGAATGCTTTGATGGTGTTTCCTGCTTGGCAGGGGGTTGGACTGGATGGCCCTTGGGGTCTCTTCCAACTCTAGGATTCTATGATTCTATGAAACCAGAGTCTAGAGTACATTTAATTGAATCATAGTTGGAAGGGGTCCCTGGGAATCATCTAGTCCAACCCCCCCTGCAAGGCAGGAATATGCAGCTGTCCCACGCGGGGATCGAACCTGCAACCTTGGCGTCATCAGCACCGCACCCTAAGCGGCTGAGCTATCCACAGGAATTTCTGGAATTTGGAATGCATGCTCTCTGTGTATCACGTATGTTTTAGCCCCTTGTGCCTTGTTTTGATTCCGTAAGCTGGGTGGGAGAGACGACGCGATAGAGGTTTATAAAATTGTGCCTGGCATGAAGATAGCTTTTCCTCCCCCTCTCGTAACACTCGAAGCCCATAGACGCCCGAGAAGCCGGAATGTTGGAAGGACAAATAAAAATTATTTTATTCGTGCTGAACACAGTTAAACTGTGGAACTCCCTCCTGCAGGAGGCAGCCGCGATGGCCACCAACTTGGAAGGTTTTAAAAGAGGATTGGACCAATCCAGTTAGGAAGAGAGGCTGCTATCGATGGCTCCGCTCTGCTTCCACAGTTGGAGGCAGCGACACTTCTGAGTGCCAGTTGCTGGAAACCCCAGGAGAGTGTTGCTCTCGTACTTAAATACTTCAGAAATTTCAGAAATAGACTGGAAAGAGAAGTGGCTGAATTGCAACTAATCACCAAACTTAAAACCACGGAGAGACCTGGTCTGAACAAAGACATTGGATTCTTATCTCATTATACATGGCAAAGCTATCTTTAGCCATCTCACCCCTTGCTTTTTCCTGTAAGACCAATTGCAGTCGTTAACAGTCGCCAACAGGTTTTCCACACCTATCAGCCAATCCCCCATTCCCACCACCCTTCTGAGTAATACCCCTCCCCACGCTCTCACTATATATAAGGGTCTGGCGACTTCTGTTTCAGTGTATCTGAAGAAGTGTGCATGCACACGAAAGCTCATACCAAGAACAAACTCAGTTGGTCTCTAAGGTGCTACTGGAAATAATCTTCTATTTTGTTTCGACTATGGCAGACCAACACGGCTACCCACCTGTAACTTAAATACTTCTTGTGGGCTTCCCATAATAGGCATCTGGAGGACGGCTGTGAGAACTGGATGCCGGACCAGATGAACCACCGGCCTGACCCAGCAGAGCCCTCCTTATATCCTTAAGCCAGCTAGCGGGGCTGCCTTCGTGACACAACACCTCTGTTTCAACCCCTAGGTGTGTCCTTCCTGCTCGCCTACTTCGGAGTCCTGGCCCTCCTGCTATCCTCGCTGACGCCCATGGGTGTCGTGACGGCGCTCCAGGCCTTCAACATGCCCGCCATCATAATAAGCAGGGTAAGGGGCACCCAAGGGCCTGCACCCAGGGGTATGGGGATTGGAGAAATTTTGCCCCATGTCTCAGATTCTGCAGCGCCCCTTATCTCTCTCGTTCCTCCAAAGATTGCAAACCTGTTTTGTGCTGTCGTTTCGGGGAGCAGCAGCTCCCAAAGTGGGTGCTACTGCCCTGGGGGTGGGGGGCGCTAAGAGGCAAGGGGTGTGTGTGTGTGTGCTGGAGATGGCTCCCCCCAAGCACACTGAATTCAGAGATCATCAGGGGGTTGGGGCTGGGTGTTCATCAGTACGCAGATGACACCCAGCTCTACCTCTCTTTTAAATCGGAACCAGTCAAGGCGGTGAATGTCCTGTGTCCTTTGGACTCACCGCTGTCCACGGAGGCGCAGGTCCATTCTGTGTCCAGGGCAGCTGTCTACCAGCTCCATCAGGTACGCAGGCTGAGACCCTCCCTGCCCGCAGACTGTCTCGCCAGAGTGGCGCATGCTCTGGTTATCTCCCGCTTGGACTACTGCAATGCACTGGAGGCGGTTGGAGGATGGATGGCGGCTAACAGATTGAGGTTGAATCCTGAAAAGACAGAAGTACTATTTGGGGGGGGGACTCCCTGGTCCTGAATGGCGAAACTGTGCCCCTGAAGGACCAGGTGCGCAGCCTGGGAGTCATTTTGGACTCACAGCTGTCCATGGAGGCACATTCTGTGTCCACGGCAGCTGTCTACCAGCTCCATCTGGTTCGCAGGGTGAGACCCTTTCTGCCTGCAGACTGTCTCACCAGAGTGGCACATGCTCTGGTTAACTCCCACCTAGACTACTGCAATGCGCTCTACGTGGGGCTACCTTTGAAGGTGACCCGGAAACTGCAATTAATCCAGAATGCGGCAGCTAGACTGGGGATTGGGAGACCATATAACACCGCTCCTCAAAGACCTACGTTGGCTCCCAGGACATTTCCGAGCACAATTCAAAGGGTTGGTGCTGACCTTGAAAGCCCTAAACGGCCTCAAAGGCCCAAGATACCTGAAGGAGCGTCTCCACCCCCATCGTTCAGCCCGGACACTGAGGTCCAGCTCCGAGGGCCTTCTGGCGGTTCCCTCCCCGTGAGAAGTGAGGTTATAGGGAACCGGACAGAGGGCCTTCTCGGTAGTGGCACCCGCCCTGTGGAACACCCCTCCTTTCAGATGTCAAGGAAATAAGCAATTATCCTATTTTTAAAAGACATCTGAAGGCAGCCCTGTTGAGGGACATTTTTAATATTTAATGCTGTATTGTTTTTAATATTTGATTGGGAGCCACCCAGAGTGGCTGGGGACACTCAGTCAGATGGGCGGGGTATAAATTATTATTATTATTATTATTATTATTATTATTATTATTATTATTATTATTATCCTTTTCCCCCATTTTAATCTCCTTTTTTGCAAATATATTTTTAATTTCAGATAAACAAAACAAAATACATATTTACCAAATATAAATTCTACATTATAACATAAACTGAGTTTTCCTGACTTCCCTCCTTCTCTACTATAGTTTTGTAAATTTCTCCATTCAACCGCTTTCTCTAAATTTCCACATATTATTTACATCATATTAATACCACTATCCATGGTTATCCTTTCTGTTATAGTGCAGGTATTTCATCACACCTGTCAGTGTTTTACAAATTTTGCAGTCTTTTTAAATATTCTAGAAATTTACTCCAATCTAATTGGAACTGTTGGTCTCTTTGGTTTCTTAATTCTCCCAGTCAACCTCGCTAATTCCGAATATTCTTATCAATTTCTATTATTATTATTTTCCAGTTGACCAGCCTAGGCTTTCTTCTTTGTCTCCTTTGCTCACATTTGCTTGTGTTTTCGATTTGATTCAATCTGTTGGGTTGTCTTTTGCATGGCTCAGCAGAGCTCTACCTTTAGCATTTTGGGGGGAGAGAGGATAGCCGTAGAGATGGACCTAGATTGCAGCCACAGGACTAATGGGGAATCCTAGGGGGCCCATCTACGCCCCTATCCGGACAGGGATAGCCTAACTACTGTTGTCTATGTTCTGGTAACCTCAAGGTTAGATGACTGCAACGGGTTAGACGTAGGGCTGCCTCTGAAGACTGTTCGGAAACTTCAGCTGGTGCAGAATTCAGCAGCCAGGTTGCTCACCGGAGCAAGACGGTTTGAGCATATTGCACCGATCCTGGTTCGACCGCACTGGCTACCGATTAGTTTCTGGGCCCAATTCAAAGTGCTGGTTTTGACCTATAAAGCCTTAAATAGCCCAGGAGCGCAAGACCTAAAGGACCGCCTCTTTCCATATGAACCTACCCAGACCCTGAGATAATCTTCTGAGACCCTTCTTCATGTGTCTCCTCCTTGAGAGATCCAGAGGGTGACAACACAAGAACGGGGCCTTCTCTGCAGTGGCTCCCCGTCTGTGGGACGCTCTCCCCAACGGAAGTTCGCCTGGCGCCTTCATTATACACCTTCAGGCGCCAGGCAAAAACGTTCCTTTTTCACCAGGCCTTTGGTTGATCTTCTGGACATCCAACACTCTTTTAGAATGTGGTTCTTTTTTGGGTTGTTTTTTTTTTAAAAAAAAAATTGGTTTATTGTTTTTGGTTTGATTTTATATGTTGTGCTCTTGTTGTGAACCGCCCTGAGACCTCCGGGTATAGGGCGGTGTATAAGTTGAATAAATAAATGAAATGTCACCCCTCTTCCCTGTGCCGCCCCCCCCCCCCGACAGCTCCTGCAAGCAGCCACAAACTACCGCAACGGCCACACAGGGCAGCTCTCCGCCGTCACAGCCTTCCTGCTTTTTGCGGGCTCTCTGGCCCGGATCTTCACTTCCATCCAGGTAGGCCGGGATTCACCTGCCCGGGGTGGGTGGGGAGGGGAGAGAGGCGTCATTCAAGGCTAGCAGCTGAAGTAAAGGAAGGAGGCGTTGGGCTTGCAGGAAATCAAAACCCTCCGTTGCTTTCTGCATTGTGGTTGAGGGTGGGTAAAAAAGGTAAAGGGACCCCTGACCGTTAGGTCCAGTCGCGGACGACTCTGGGGTTGCGGCGCTCATCTCGCTTTACTGGCCGAGGGAGCCGGCGTCCAGCTTCCGGGTCACGTGGCCAGCATGACTAAGCCGCTTCTGGCGAACCAGAGCAGCGCACGGAAACGCCGTTCACCTTCCCGCCGGAGTGGTACCTATTTATCTACTTGCACTTTGATGTGCTTTCGAACTGCTAGGTGGGCAGGAGCAGGGACCGAGCAACGGGAGCTCACCCCGTCATCGCGGGGATTCGAACCGCCGACCTTCTGATCGGCAAGCCCTAGGCTCTATGGTTTAACCCAGTGTTTTTCAACCTTTTTTTGGGCAAAGGCACACTTGTTTCATGGAAAAAATCACGAGGCACACCACCATTAGAAAATGTTAAAAAAATTAACTCTGTGCCTATATTGACTATATATAAAGTAATTTTCCCACGGCACACCAGGTAACATCTCTAGTGTGCTGCGGAACAGTGGTTGAAAAACACTGGTTTAACCCACAGCGCCACCCGCGTCCTTGAGGGTGGGTGGGGTCTAAACGTCGTTTTTTAATTTTTTAAAAAAGTTGAACGCCGCCTCACATACCAACTTGGGCGGGCAGGCATCGGGGAAGAAGGTGGGGGTGGAAATGAAACCGGCAGACCTGCCATTTTCTCCCCCTCCCTCCCCGCAGGAGACGGGAGACCCCCTCCTGGCTCTCACCTACATCGTGGCCTCATCCTGCAACAGCATCATCACGGGACAGCTGATTTATTACTGGAACGTCCCCGTGGACAAGTGCAAGGAGGAATAGGAGTCCTGGGCGGGGATCGTGACTTTCCCCGTCAACCAACCACCCCCTTGCAGACCCCACCACCCTCCTGGACAAGAAGCACATCAGGGAAGGGGCTGTTTTTCCAGGAAGATTTCTCTCGCTCTCTCTATCTCTCTTTTTGCATTCTGAGCCAATGGACAGTTGCTGTCTTTTTCTCTGGGAATCTCGCGGGACTTGTAAGCTGGAAACGGGGGTTGCTTTTTTTAAAACCTGCTATGATCTCCAAACCCGCCAACAGGGCCAAGGTGTGGTGTGGGGAGGTCTCAGAGGCCTATGAGGAATAAATGTATATTCTGGGATGGAGCTCTGCCTCCAAACTCCTCCCAGTAACCCAAATACAGGTGAGAGTGTGTCATGACTCTGCATTGTTCTTTAAACCAGCCCTTCACTCGGAACAATGAGCACTAGAATCTTGTTCTCTTGCTAGGAGATTTGGCCGTAGTTCAGCGCCAACAGAAGTCTAGTGTCCCGATCCACGGAAGTCATAGTACCGCTCTATTCTGACCACACTTGGAATACTGTGTCCAATTCTGCGCACCGCAATTTAAGAAGGATGTTGTTCTGAGGAGGGCGACCTAGGTGATCAAGGGCAGGTGTCCCCAAACTAAGGCCCGGGGGCTGGATGCGTCCCAATCGCCTTCTAAACCCGGCCCGCGGACGGTCCGGGAATCAGCGTGTTTTTACATGAGTAGAATGTGTGCTTTTATTTAAACTGCATCTCTGGGTTATTTGTGGGGCATAGGAATTCGTTCATTTTTATTTATTTTCAAAATATAGTCCGACCCCCCCACCCCACACAAGGTCTGAGGGACCGTGGACCGGCCGGCCCCCTGCTGAAAAAGTTTGCTGACCCCTGATCAAGGGTCTGGGAACCGAGCCTGATGAGGAACGGTTGAAGGAGTTGGGGATGTTTAGCCTGGGAAAGAGGAAACCGGGAGGAGATAGGAGAGCAATCTTCAAATACCTGGAGGGCTGCCCCATGGAGGAGAGAGCATGCTTGTTTTCTCCTGCTCTGGACGGTGGGACTCGAACAAAGCAAACATCAGGAAGAATTTTCCTTCGGGAGGTGGTAGCCTCTCCTTCCTTGGAGGTTTTTAAGCAGAGGATGGGTGGCCTTCTGTCATGGATGCTTTAGCTGAGATTCCTGCATCGCAGAGGGCTAGGCCAGGTGACCCTCGTGGCGTACGACCAAAGCACCCACCTTGCATGCAGAAGGTCGCAGGTTCAGTCCGTAAACGGCGCCTCCGGGTAGCGTTGGGAAAGGCTCCCTGCTCGACACCCGGTTGCTGCCGGCCAGTGTAGACAATACTGAACTAGGTGGATGCCAGTGCCCTGATTAGCAGCTGCTTCCCCTCGCTCCCAGCAGAGGGAGTTCTCGGGTTTGCTCCATCCAGGTGAGTAAACTTATCTGAAGAAGTGTGCATGCACACGGGGGGGGGGGGGATAACAAACTTAGTTGGTCTCTAAGGTTCCAGTTACAGGTAGGTAGCCGTGTTGGTCTGCCATAGTCAAAACAAAATAAAATAAAAAATTCTTTCCAGTAGCACCTTAAAGGTAAAGGGACCCCTGACCATCAGGTCCAGTTGTGTCCGACTCTGGGGTTGCGGCGCTCATCTCGCTCTATAGGCCGAGGGAGCCAGTGTTTGTCCGCAGACAGCTTCCGGGTCATGTGGCCAGCATGACAAAACCACTTCTGGCGAACCAGAGCAGCGCACGGAAATGCCGTTTACCTTCCCGCTGGAGTGGTACCTATTTATCTACTTGCACTATGACGTGCTTTCGGACTGCTAGGTGGGCAGGAGCAGGGACTGAGCAACGGGAGCTCACCCCGTCGCAGGGATTCGAACTGCCGACCTTCTGATCAGCAAGCCCTAGACTCTGTGGTTTAACCCACAGCGCCACCTGGCTCATACCAAGAACAAAATTAGTTGGTCTCTAAGGCAGTGTTTTTCAACCACTGTTCCGTGGCACACTAGTGTGCCGCGAGATGCTGCCTGGTGTGCCGTGGGAAAAATTGAAAAATTCAAGAGAATTACTTTATATATAGACAATATAGGCACAAAGTTAATTTTTTTAACATTTTCTAATGGTGGTGTGCCTCGTGATTTTTTTCATGAAACAAGTGTGCCTTTGCCCAAAAAAAGGTTGAAAAACACTGCTCTAAGGTGCTACTGGAAAGAATTTTTTATTTGGTCTCTAAGGTGCAAGTGGAAGGAATTTTTTTTTCTTTCGACTACAGCACACCAACACAGCTACCTGCCTGTAACTGGAACCTCCCAAATGTGTGTGTGTGTCTCCCCGCCCCCCCCCCCAGCTCAGCTCAATCCAGCCTGCAAAAATACCTCCCAGTTTTTGCACATCAAATGCCCTGGAGGGTGGGAAGTGGGTGCTTCTTGCTCTGGTTTGTGGGTGATGCTGGCTGGCAAGGGGGCGGGGGGGGGGAGGACAGCCAGCCAGGGTAGGGCAGGGCATCCTAATTGGGGAGCTTAGCAAGATTTCGCTTCAGGGAGGGAGAGCAGGTGAGTCAGAGGAGATCTGCAGCTGCCTTCCTGGAGTGCAGTGGAGTGGGGGGGGGTTGTAGCGTTTAAACCTTTGCCAAAGGGTGTTTCCCCCCCCCCTCCAAACCTCCCCACCCTTTTACACACACACACACGCACACCACTGCTTTCAGAATCACAACATCTCTGTAACTAAGCGGCTGAGATTACCTGCTGCAGCTCGGCCTCTTTGGGTTGGATCGAAAGGGGCTGGTTTGAAAAGTAGCATGCATAAAAGCCCGGTGGATCAGGCCCATCCAGTCCAGCTTCCTGTTCTCACAGGGGCCAAATACCCCCCAGAACATAGGTAGGCAAACTAAGGCCTGGGGGCTGGATCCGGCTCAATCGCCTTCTCAATCCAGCCCACGGACGGTCCGGGAATCAGCATGGTTTTACAGGAGTAGAATGTGCCCTTTTATTTAAAATGCATCTATGTAAAAAGTTTGCTGACCCCTGCCTCAGAACCTAAGAATCTAGGTAGACTGCCTCTGGAGCTGGAGGCTCCACGCTAACTTGAGAGCTTGGCTGCTGGGTCAAACCCAATGGCCCATCCAGTCCAGAGACCTGTTCTCACTGGGGCTGACCAGGTGCCCCAAAAGGGAAGCCCACGGGCAGGATCCGAGTGCGAGAGCCGCTCTCCCCTCCTGTGGTTTCTTGCAGCTGGGATTCAGAAGCGTTGTGACTCGAGCAATGCGATGCATAACCATCATGGCAGCTGGGAGCGGTTTGGTCGAATCCTTTTTCAAAGCCCTCTAGGTTGGTGGCCGTCGTTGCTTCCTGTGGGAGGGAGATCCATTGGTTAAATGCTCACCTGCCCTTGTCACAGGCAGATTGTAGAGTTGGCAGGCACCCGGATTCTTCTAGCCCACCCCCCTTGAATGGATGTTCGCACACAAAACCTCTCCAACCCCCATCACAGTTCCCACCCCCCAAAAAAGACACAGGCCAAAGGACCCACCCAAAGACTTTTTTAATTCAGCATCCTGTTCTCATAGTAAAGGGACCCCTGACCATTAGGTCCAGTCGTGGACGACTCTTGGGTTGCAGCGCTCATCTCGCTTTACTGGCCAAGGGAGCCGGCGTACAGCTTCCGTGTCATGTGGCCAGCATGACTAAGCCGCTTCTGGAGAACCAGAGCAGCGCACGGAAACGCCGTTTACCTTCCCGCCGGAGCGGTACCTATTTATCTACTTTCACTTTGACGTGCTTTTGAACTGCTAGGTTGGCAGGAGCAGGGACCGAGCAACGGGAGCTCACCCCGTCATTGCGGGGATTCGAACCACAGACCTTCTGATCAACAATAATATTTATTATTTGTACCCCGCCCATCTGGCTGGATTTCCCCAGCCACTCTGGGTGGCTTCCAACAAAAATCAAATACAAAAATACCACACATTAAAAACTTCCCTAAAAAGGGCTGCCTTCAGGTATTGTCTGAATGTCAGGTAGTTGTTTATCTCCTTGACCTGTGATGGGAGGGCGTGATGGGACCTGTGATAGGACAAGCCCTAGGCTCTGTGGTTTAACCCACAGCGCCACCCCCAAAGGCAGCCCCCACCCCCCCAGGGAGAGCATCTCCATCTCTTATGAAGGGATTTTTTAAGATAGTAAGAGACCCACATTGCATCTTGTAACAACATAGCTCGGACAAACCCGGCCCTCCAGATGTTTTGGGACTACAAATCCCTAGGTCAGGGATGATGGGAATCGTAGTCCCAAAACATCTGGAGGGCCGGGTTTGCCTATGCCTGACATAGATCTTTAAGGCAAAAGATGCGTTTCCAGCTGTGCGGGATTATGGAAAGACTTTTTTGTCACCCTAATTCATCACTCTGGAGAGCACTTTTCTCTAACTTGCTGGGTTTTTTGGACCGCAAACCTCACTCAGCTATAGCCAGCGCAACCAGGGTGCCAGGGCCCAAAACATCTGCAGGACGACAGGCTGCCCTGGTGCCGCCTCCCTCCATAATGACTTGGCAACTGCCTACGCCATGCTCTGGCAACCTCCGGGCTGGACTACTGCAACGCTATCTGCTTGGGGCCACCCTTGAAGACCGTCACGGGACTTCCATGTTGGTCCAAAATGCAGCAAAAGCAGCTGGGTTACTGGCTGGGCTTCTGTTTAGATTTCATGTAAACCCCCCTCCCCAGTTTCAGTTGCTCTGTGTTTTATATACACAATTTAAAAAAATTAAAATTAAGCTCCTCTGTTTCCAAACAGCTGAGCTGGTTCATGATGCTCCTCAAAATTTGTGCCCAAAAACCCTACAATTATAATGTGGGATTACATTCTGAGAAACCAAGCGTTCCAAGTGTTCTTATTGGGAACATTTTTTAAAAAAGCCCGCAGGGACTCTCTAAACCTCTGGAAACAGTTTTGAAAACCAGGAGTGTCCCTGGGATTGCAGTTACAGAGGCACAAGAGATCGCTAAATGCTGTTTTTGTGTCATTTTTGCATTTTTTGAGGTGGTTTCTGGCCCTTTAATTGCCACTTCTGGGTTTGTGCAGAGATGGCATGGGGAGATCAGAAGAGGCCTTTTCTGTGGCGGCCCCTAACCTACAGACCAGAGCTGCAATGGGTGCCTTTATGGCACAGCTTTCAGTGAGTGCCAAAGACCTCCTTACCTTGGGTTTTTGACACTCAAAAGGGTATATTTTCCAAACCCGGTTTTTAATCGTGTGGTTTTAATGCCGTAGCCTCCAAAGGGTGAGCAGTAAAGAAACCAGTTTTGCACAATCCTCAGAGCACAGACCCAGGAAGGAGGCAGCCATCGCACAGCGATATCCGGAAGGCAGGAAAGCTGTACTAAAAAAACTTAATTTCTCCCCACGCCCTGACTCAAATGCACTTTGGGCTTTTCCTCAAAGGCGATCGACAATTCACCCATCTCACTATGCGAGGTGGAGAAGCAGACACACAGTGGACATGGAATTAACTGCGCATTAATGCACGTTTCTAAACTGCCCAGAAATCTCCACGTAGTCACAACTGGACCAGCGCCAGTGGCGAAAATGTGACTGGCACCTGGAGAATTTCGAACCACGTTTTGGGGCGTTCTTTCCCCCATCCTGCAATAAGTCTCCTGGAGGAGGAGAGGAAATTAGGTCTTTCTACAGCACTAGCAGCCTGGTGTGTCATCTTTATTTGAGAAAAGTCTTGAAAAAAAATAAAACGCACCCTTTTCACTCAAAAGCAGCATCCGAATCGGAAGGGGCACCCAAGGGTCATCCAGCTCAACCCCGCCTGAGTCGCAGAAAAACTTGTGTTATTCGCAAGGTGCGTGGCTTTTCAGTTGACCGTCGCCGCCATTGTCTCTTGAGCCGAGATGCCCCCAGACATTGCAACCTTTCCTTCTAAGGGAGCCAATCTTAAAAGTCATTCCACTCGCCCTTTTCGGATGAGGGCTGGAAGGGACATGTTTGAGGGCGGGCGGGGAGCGGGGCTGCCCCCGAAAACTGGGCACGCTCCGGTTCCCGGGCCTGTGGGTGGCAGCCAGCCCTGCCCCTCGGCACACGCCTGTCCCGGCACGAAGGAGGTGAGTCACCCATCGCCAGAGACTGGCAGGAAAGGGATGCTTGCACTGAGCAAGAGGTACCCGGCACCAGCTAATCCCCCTTTCCTGGGTGGGGGGGGGGGTAGGCAGAGGCAGCTCAGAAGGGCTGCAACTCCCTTGGGTCTGCCTGGCATCCAGGGCCAATGTCCAAGCTGGATGGAGCTATAGCACGATTCAGCAAAAGGCAGCTTCCCGTGACCCTTCGTTCGCAACCACGAGGACCAGAATGGCCATAGCAGGACAGCTGCTCGGCGTGCAGAAGTTCCCAATGGGGATTCCCTGCCTGAAACCCCAGCGAGCTCACTCCGTGGTCCGACTCTGTATGGACAGTTCCCCCGTGCTTTTATCCCCCTTAAAAGACTTCCAGCCATCTTTGCAGCTACAGGTTTCCCAGGCACATCCAGAGTTCCTCAGCCACGTTTCGCGGAATTTTCAAGTTGGAACGGAAACCCCCCAGGTCATCTAGACCAACCCCCTTCAAAGCACAACAAGGCGGACACATGACCAGCCATGAACTTCCCCTGGAAGCTGTGGTCCAAGGAGGGGAAACAGGTTGCTGCTACGGTGTGTCCCGGCTGAAATTCCTGCCTTGCAGCGGGGTTGGTCTAGATGACACTTGGAGGTCCCTTTTCCAACTCTACACCCCCACCATTGCATCCCACAAACCTGGGTCATTGACAAACAGCTTTTATTCCTTTTTTTAATATAAAAACCTGGGTCTTTCACAAACAGCTTTTATTCCTTTTTTAAATATAAAAACCTGGGTCTTTCACAAACAGCTTTTATTCCTTTTTTTAATATAAAAACCTGGGTCTTTCACAAACCACTTTTATTCCTTTTTTTAATATAAAAACTTGTTTTTAAAAAAGTAGTTAGCAAAATATAACCCCCCTCCCCATGACGTTTTCCGGGGGACCCCCTTCCACAAATCTAGCTGGGAGTTTTTTCTCTCCGGTAAAAAAAACACAAGCCAGGCAGCCGGCCCTGGAGGGGGTCCTCCCCCCAAGTTTCACCCCCCACCCCACCCGAAAGAGGAATCCCTGCTAGCAGGAATTGGGACCCACCCACCCTTAAGAGGTTCCCGTTTCCTTCATTTCTTAACGTAAAAAAAAACAAAGTCCTGTACAAATCTTCCCACTTCAACATACGCAAGTCTTGTGCGCAAATGAAATTAAGCTCATTCCCCTTTTGCACGAAGCTGGGAAGGTTAAACAGCCCCCAAACCAACACACACACACCCCCAAAAAACAAATCAGTCCTTTCCCCGCCCTCCAAGCCGGTTAAAGGTGGGTCAGCGGAGGTGTGTTGCTGAACCCCAAGTAGGGGTGCTGGGAGATGCAGTACTGGGGCGCTCCGTCCGCAGCCTCGCACGCCTGGAAGGAGTAAGCCGTCATCACGTCGTGGAAGTCGCCGAAGGAGTGGGGGAACTGCTGCTGCAGGCCGCTTTCTTGCTTGATCATCGGGCCCACCCCCGGGGAGGGCTGGGCGCCGTACGTCAGGGTGCTGCGGAAACAAAAGAGAAGAGGGCGTTGGGAGTTGTAGCGCTACCCGCTAGGACCGACCGCCTCGCAGGCATGAAACTGCACCGTTGCAAGGGGTTCCCCCCCAAAAGGTCATCCATCCCAGCCCGCACATTTATGCGCACAAACTCTCCCACGGAGACTCGGGAACCGTAGTTTTCCCCTACAATTCCCAGCAGACTGCACAAACATCGACAAATCTTCTCCAGCCCACCTCGCACTTCTGAAAACGGGGGGAAAAATTGTTCATATACGTACTTGACATGAGCAATTCCTCTGGCCACCCAAAACATAAAATATTTTTTTGCCAGTTGCCCCCGCTCCCAAAAGCAGCTCTCCATTAAGCCCCATTAAACCCCAAGTGGTTTTTGGGAGAGAAGTATTCCTGCCTCCATCCTGGCCAGTAGACCTCTCCTCCTCCATGGATGTCTCAGCCATCTTTTAAAGCCATCCTGTGGCAGGGAGTTCCACAGTTTTCAACACTGTGTTGCGTGAATAAGGACTTTCTTCCATCTCAAAAATCTCAAGGATCCTGTTTAAACAGGAGGAGGAACAGGCGAGAGCAACATCCACAGAGCCCCCAGTGGCCAACTAACCACCCAAGGAACCCCAAGAGCCAGTCCCCCACCCCATATATTCTATGGGTATTCAGAGATAGAACCTCCACTCTCAGGAACAGTGTACCAGGCTCTGCTGGCAGGCCCGGTTTTCTTATTGCACAGGCCTTAGAAACCCTGGCGATTAAGCAGTCTCAGCCAGTGTGGTGCAATGGTTAACAGCATGGGGGGGGGGCTTCGATCTGGGGGCAGGGAAGAAGACCCGGGTTCGAATTCCCCACTCTGCCATGAACCTCAACTGGACGTCACCCTCCGGCTGGCCACCATCTCCTGGGAGGAACAAGCTGCTATACAAATGAAATAATATTAAGACACGTAAATAACCCCAACCGAGCCCCGAAGCCACACCAGACAGCAAATTCTTTTTACATCTCTAATATTCTTATACAAATGAGCAAGTTACGTTAATTTGGATATGCAGGAGATTTTAAAAATAAACGTAAGGAAACGCAGAAAGAGGGAGAAGGAAGTCAAGTTTTAAAATGTCTAACTGAATGTAAAATACGTGAATGTATATATCTGAAAAGTATAATTTATTCAACAAGAAATCTCTAATATTATAAAAAATTGGAGGGGAAAGCAATGATGTGGTTATTTTTATTAAATCTGTATACTACCCCATAGTCATAGATCTATATATTACTGGATTTATTTATTCACTAATTATTATTACTATGCTTACAAGAGCCAGCATGATGTAGAACTTTACACCCTCGTAAAGACCCGGGTTCAAATTCCCCCCACTCAACCCTGAAGCTCGCTGGGTGAGACCAGGGGAGCCAGTCGCTGCCTCACTCAGCCTGTCCTACCTCACAGGGCTGTTGTGATGACAAAATGGAGAGAGAAAGAACCACGTACAGCCACCTGGAAGGAAAAGAGCTGGGATATAGAGGTAAAAAATTAGTACTGTAAATGGAGATTCCAACTAAGCATTAGGAACAATCCTCTTACAGCCTAGTTGGTGGCCACCACTGCCTCTGGTGGCAGCGAGTTCCGCCGTCTAGCTTTCTTTCGCCTGCCCTAAATCGGCCAACCACCGGGGTTGGGATGGATGACCCTTGAGGGGCCCCCTTCCAATGCTACAATCCAGGAGTGTGTGTTGTGCATGCGCTAGGAGGCTGAGAGGTGGCCATAACCCCAGGAGAGCACCTGCCCGGCCCTGCCCTTCGCCACCTGCGGGAAGAGAGAGAAAGCTAATCCCCCCAGGGCCTGTGGGGCGGGCCTGCATTCCACGCCAGCCTGTTCTTCCAGTTTTGGCTGAGAGCCCCCAAACCTGTCGGAACCTGTGCCAGCCCCTCCTCAGCCCAGCAGCCTCCGCCCGCCTTCTTCCCAGGGGGTCCCCGGACCAGAGTCCCAGGACCCTCTCCATCCTCAAGCCTTTCGGGAACCCAGGAATCCTGGCTCTCTCACACGGCACCCACTCGAAAGGCTTGCCTCTCCCATGCCTCCTCCCTCCCCACCCCACCCATGCCAAGCGGCTCGGGTGCGAGTTAGGCCACCCTCGGTCACGACCTCGGGGGCAGGGCTACCCTTTGCGTGTCTCCCGCAGGGCAGGGCCATGATGCACCCTGGAGAGCACCCAAGGAGCTGGCACCCCCCCCCCGGGGTGGGGGGGGGAAGGCCGCACCCAGCGTGCCAGGGCCAGCACCCACCCAGCTTTGCCGGGGCATGACGGTGAGACAGATCTGGGGCAGCAAGCCAGGGCGCTGGGGCTCTCTCCAGGAAGGAAGCAGGGCAACCCCGTAGTTAAAAGGCAGGAATCTCCCAAACAGAGGGGAGACAGGACTCCTGGGTCCCCCAAACAGAGGGGAGGCAGGACTCCTGGGTCCCCCAAACAGAGGGGAGGCAGGACTCCTGGGTCCCCCAAACAGAGGGGAGGCAGGACTCCTGGGTCCCCCAAACAGAGGGGGAGGCAGGACTCCTGGGTCCCCCAAACCGAGGAGAGGCAGGACTCCTGGGTCCCCCAAACCGAGGAGAGGCAGGACTCCTGGGTCCCCCAAACACAGGGGAGGCAGGACTCCTGGGTCCCCCAAACACAGGGGAGGCAGGACTCCTGGGTCCCCCAAACACAGGGGAGGCAGGGTTTTATTCTTTGTAAAAGGGACATTGGTTTGAACATCCTCTGGGCAATCTGGGTTCTCAACTGGGGTGGCAACAAAAAGTGGATGGAATTTTAAATCTTTTGTAGTCTATTGTTATTTTAACTTGTTTAAAGTTTTGAATCATAGCTTTTTTCTTGCTTTATATTTGCTTTCAGGCTGCTGGGCTGTTTTTCTTTTAAAAAACAACAACAAACACAATCTAGCAGCGTTTAAATTTTATAAATTAAGGTGGGCAAGGACTCCTAGATTCTCCGCAAAAATCCCTGCACTCTGAGCACATGCACACACAAACAACAACAACCCAGAGAAGTTTTTACAGGATCACCTTGCCCTAGAAACATTTGGAAGCAGATGTGCCGAGAAGACACCTCCCTCCTTCCTCTCCCCCTCCGGAGAACCCAGGTGTCCTGCTCTTTTAACACAATCAGCAGTTGAAGAGCTTATCTCCACAGATGACTCAAGCCAAATCCGGGAAGTTTGCCCCCAGCCCTGAATCCTGGAGCACCATAATTCAGCAGCCCATTGCAGCAGCTTCTGGATGAGCACAGCTCTGGTGAGGACCTGCAGCAGGTAGTTCCCCTGTTCGCCATACCAGATAGACGCAATTTAAAGAAAAAACACACATTTTTTTGGTGATGCAAAATGTACCAAGGGGCGCTTAATTTGGGGGGACGGGACATAAAACCCGATTTATGAGCCGGTGGCGGTGCATAGTGGTTAGAGTGCAGGACTAGGATCTGGGAGAAGACCCGGGTTCGAATCCCCTGCTTGGCTGTGAAACTCACTAGGTGCGGGTCACTGCCTCGCTCAGCCTAACCTACCTCGCAGGCTTGTTGTGGGGAGTAAATGAGGAAGGGTAGAACCAGTTTCGCTCCTTGGGAGGAGGGACGGCCAAGATGTAAACGCAACTAAATAAACGGGAGGGGTTTGTTGCAAACATTCCTGCAAATCGTAACACGGGATGGGATTTCTCTCTGGTTAGGAAACCAAACAGGGAGATTTTCTATTTTTATTTTCTCCCCGCTAAAGCAAGAGGAACACTCGCCTCGCATGCTCAGCTGAAGGCAAATGCAGGAAGTCCGTTTCGTGAGAACTGCAGGGACCGAGAAGCCGAAATGGTCCCGATCCACCAAGCACACAGTGCTTAGGCCTGGTTTTCTCCAAAGTAAGCCCTCCCGCTGCGTTTCCCTGCAGCTTCCTCCCGAAGGAAGCACGCACAGGATCGCAGCCCCCCCCAAAGGCACTGCGGAGCTTACTCCCGAGTAAGCACGCACAGAATCGCCTGCAAGGAGGCTAGAAAGGAGGGGAGGTTTTCGCCACGAGAGGCTCGTGTCCAAATTATTTATTACAGTGTTAGTCGCTCTCAACAGAATCATTGCGATGCATCAAAGCAAGCCTTGATCGGAGTAGACCCACTGAAAGCAACCGAGCCATTTTCATTGCTTTTAATGGATCTGCTCCGAGCAGAAGCGACTGCTTGATACAACTTTGTGAAGTGAACTGGCGTTGCTTGCTTCCACCCGAAGTCCCAGTGCTTCCGTGAGTCTACTCTGAGTAGGGAGAGCACTGCACGCAGCCCCTTGAAGCTGGAGATCGCTGCCACCCGAGGCCGCAGAGTTTCAATGGGTTTACTCCGAGGAGAGCTTCCCAAACTTCTCACTGAACTCAGACAAAGTCTTACTCCGAGTAGGACTAACAGCGCATACAACCCACTGACATTTAAGGACACCACTAACTCCCAAGGTGCAAGAGCTTCAATGCGCCTACTCCAGAGTAGGGCTCACCTCCAACCCACTGCAGTCTAAGGCCGTTTCTAGCCTACACCTAAAGTTTCCTACTCTCGAGTAGGGCTCATCCACAACCCCACTAAATTCTAGGACATTCCACGCTTCTACTCAGCTTTAATAAAAAGTATTTTAAAAAAAAACCACGCGTCTACTCTGAGTAGGGCTCACCTACAGCCCACTGAATTTAACGGACGTTGCTTCTTCCCAGGGTGTAAAAATTCAATGCGCCTCCTCCCGAGTAGGGCTCGCTTCCAACCCACTGAAACCTACAGACGCTGCTGCTACGGGAGGTCTACAGAGCTTCCACTGAAGTGGACGCCGTACGCCCCTTCCAAACTCCAGAGGGTCTACTCGCGAGCAGGACCGAACTCAAAGCGTCCCGAGGGGGTCTCCTCCGAGCAGGGTCCACCACCATCCCCGAGCCGCCCATCCCCGCCGCGCCGTCGGGGCTGCTCTCCCGGCTCACCTGTAGGGCGCCGCGGATCCGGCCCCGTAGCCTCCTCCTCCTCCTCCTCCTCCTCCGGGTCCTCCTTGGGCGAGCTCGTAGGGGTAGCAGGCGCCCCTGCCGTCGGGGGTCCCTCCTGGGGCGGCGGCGTAGGCGCTCCAGGCGCGCTGCTCGGCCGTCGGGGCGCACGGAAAGCTTCCCGGCGGGACTCCTGCTGCGCCCTTGTCCCGGGCGCGCCCGTTGCCGGATCCGCCCTTGCGCCGGGGCCGGTACTTGTAGTCGGGGTAGTCCTTCATGTGCCGAGCCCGGAGGCGCTTGGCTTCGTCCACGAAGGGCCGCTTCTCGGCGTCGGCCAGCAGCTTCCAGGCGGCGCCCAGGCGCTTGGAGATCTCAGAGTTGTGCATCTTGGGGTGCTCCTGGGCCATCTTGCGCCGCTGCGCGCTCGACCACACCATGAAGGCGTTCATGGGGCGCTTCACTTTCTCCAGGGGGTCCTCGGGGGCAGGAGGATGCGCCTGCGCCCGAGGGGCGGCGGCGGGCAACGGGGCCCCTCCGGGATCTTGCTGCTGCGGAGCTTCCGCGGGGAAAACGGAGAACATCATCTCCTCCTTCGCCGACTAGAGGACCTCGGGGGAACCCGCCAGCGTGAGAAGAAGCTGCAGGCAACGCGGCGTGGGAAAGCGCAGCGCCGGGGCTTATATAGGGGAGGAGGGCGGGGCAGGGCGGGAGGCACGCCCCCCTCAGCACCGGCCACGCCCCTCCCGCTTTTAACTCCTCGCTCGCTCTCCAATTTGGGGAGCGCCATCAGTTGGGAGGCTTCGTCCTAGCCCCGGAACCTCTGTTTCTCTGAAACAGGAGCGAATGTGGGGGGGGGGGCAAGAGTGCCTCCGAGCACGTGCAGAGAGAGAGAGAGAGAGAGAGAGAATGAGACTGTTCCCAAGCGCGCACAAGCTGCCGGATCAGGCCAAATTAGCAAATGAAGTTCGCAGGCTGCGTACAGCGCTGTGTGCTTATGCTTTCACTAATTGATTGATTGATTGATTGATTGCATAATTATTTAGTTTGGGGTTTTTCCCCTTCCAAAAAGAACTCAAAGCGACTTCCCTTTGGTGCCGTAGATGTTGGCGATGTTCATTTTAGCGTCTGGTGTTTGCTTTGACTGCACGCTGTGGTCCGACGCATCGGGGAGTGCTTTAATTTCGATAAAGGAAAGAAGCGGAGAAATTATTGAAATGGCAATGCAAATGCAATGATTGATAGGTATATAAGCATGCCCAGGACTGCAGTCATTCTTGTAGGATTAGAGAGGGAGGGAAAAATCTTCCTTTTCTGAAAGGGGTTGGACTAGATGGCCTTTGGAGATCCCTTCCAGCTACACATTTCTATGAAACCCTCTCGCCTTACATCCCTTGGAACTAGCAGGTCTGGATTTTTTACGGGGGGGGGAGGTGGGGGAGGAAGAAATATTTGCCCCCTCCCAAAATCCACAGCAGGCCAATTCCTTTACTAAGCTAAACAAATAAGGGGGGGGGGGGAATTCTGCCTTGGTGTTAAATAGTCATAAAAGTCTGTGCACTGGTCTGTCTTAAAAGGGAGTGTAGGAAGAGATAGAGGCCTTAATTGATTTGGCCTCTCGGAGGTGCCAGGCGGGTTTCAGATTTCACCCAGGGATGAAGATAAAAGCAAAAATCTCACCCCACCTTTTAAAATTAAATAAAATCGCAGCATCTTCTGCCTTAAGAGAAACAGGCATGCTGCCTGTAGCAGAGGAGAACAAAAAAGAGCGATTTTCATATTAGCATTGTCAGAGATTGATTTCAGTCATGTTTTAAAACTCATTAGGTAGTTTTGCCTAGTGGTTGGAGACAAAGCTCCCCTTGAGAGAATCATTCCCCAAGTCCAAGCGGTGAGCTGTTTGGCAGTGGCACTCGGGAGGTGGCGGACTCCTTCCTCAGCGGTTTTTAAGCAGAGGTTGGATAGCCATCTGCCAGGGGGTTGGGCTAGATAGCCCTTGGGGGTCCCTTCCGACTCTACGGTTCTATGATGCAGCTGGTGCAGACGAAGGCCTCCGGTTTTGCTGCTAGAGGTGCACCGTGGCATTTCTCCTCTCTGCAGTGCTCTCAGCAGTCTCTCCTCCTCTGGTTCTTAATTTGGTGGGAGCCTGTTTTCCTTTTGCACATTTTGAACGGAAGAGCGCCATAGTCCGCAAGTACAAAACAACCCCTCTGCAGTGCCACAAATCCAACTCGGCGGTGTAACGTTGGAAAATGTCATTCATTTCTCCTACCTGGGCAGTTATCTTTCCACAAGGGCCGACACTGATGCCGAAATCTAGCATTGCCTGAGCTCTGCGAGTTTGGCTTTCTCTGGATTGAAGGGCAAAGTGTTTGAGGACCGGGACATTTGCAGGGAAACCCAAATGCTTGTTTGAAAAGCTATTGTACTGCCTTACTGTCTGCTTGTGAAACATGGACCACTTATAAACGCCATGTCCAACTCCTTGGAAGATTCCATCAATGGTGTCTGAAAATTTTTACACATCACTTGGGAAGACAGGCGAACTAATATCAGTGTACAGTGGTACCCCAAGGTTACGTACTTAATCCGTTCCGGGTTACAGTACGTAACCCGAAAAGGACGTAACCCGAACAATTTGTTCTGTGCATGCGCAGACCGAAAAACCCCCGAAAAACCAAAAAAATAACCCCGTGAAAAACGCTCTGCACATGCGCAAATCGTGCACACGTTGGGTTGCGCTTCTGGGTTAGTGGAGTTCGTAACCTAAAAAGTACACAACCCGGAGTGTACGTAACCCGAGGTACGACTGTACTGGAAGAAGCAATGATCGCCAGTGTCAAAACGATGATTCTTCAACGTCCACTTCATTGGACTGGTCATGTTGTGCGGATGCCTGATGGTCGTCTTCCAAAGCGACGACTCTTTTCCCAACTTAAAAATGGAAAGCGTAATGCTGGTGGTCGACAAAAGAGGTTTAAAGACTCTCAAGGCAAATCAAATTTTTAAAAAAGGAGTATAAACACCGACAATTGGGAAGCACACTGGCCTGCGAGCGCTCCAGTTGGAGAACAGCCTTGACCAAAGGTGTCGTGGGCTTTGAAGACACTCGAACTCAGGACAGAAACGTGCTAAGAGGAAGGCACGCTTGGCAAACCCTCACCCATGATCAACTCCGGTTGGGAAATCTACGTCCCTGCTGTAGAAGGACATGCAGATCCAGAAGTGGCCTCCACAGTCACTTACGGACTCATTGTTAAGACCAGGGGTAGGCAACCTAAGGCCCGTGGGCCAGATGCAGCCCAATCGCCTTCTCAATCTGGCCCGCAGACGGTCCGGGAATCAGCGTGTTTTTACATGAGTAGAATATGTGCTTTGATTTAAAATGCATCTCTGGGTTATTTGTGGGGCATAGGAATTCGTTCACCCCCCCCAAAAAAAAAATATAGTCCGGCCACCCACATGGTCTGAGGGACGGTGGACCGGCCCACGGCTGAAAAAAGTTGCCGACCTCTGGTTAAGACCGTGTTCATGGAAGACAATCTTACTCTGCTACGAGGGATCGCCAAAGATAGAGAAATCATGGCCACCTAGGATAAGCGCAAACTAAACCAAGTATCAAAGTACCAAAACAAACCACCACAAACTGGCTAATAAATGTAAAAAGGAATTTACTAGGATAATAGCTGAATAAAGGTCAACTAATGACCATTCACACAACCAAAAACATGTTACAATGCCATGTGCAGATCAGAACACATGGAATAGATTATATGGTCGGTGAACGTTCCAACGTCTGAATGACTGAACCATTCAACAAGCGGCTAAGGTCCAAGCATTGAACAGTATCCTGATGCCAACAGAAAAATGTAAAGAAGCTTCAAAACAGTTTATAAAAAAGATGAACTAAATGGGGAGTTCTCCAGTAGGTCTAAGGTTGAGCTCCTTCCTTCAACCATCCATGTTAATTTCATCAGGGTGGTGTCATGTGTTTGGCAGAACCAGTATTGATCTGCACATGGCATTGTAACATGTTTTTGGTTGTGTGGATGGTCATTTTGTTGTTGTTCAGTCGTGTCCGACTCTTCGTGACCCCATGGACCAGAGCACGCCAGGCACGCCTATCCTTCACTGCCTCTCGCAGTTTGGCCATACTCATGTTAGTAGCTTCAAGAACACTGTCCCACCATCTCATCCTCTGCCATCCCCTTCTCCTTGTGCCCTCCATCTTTCCCAACATCAGGGTCTTTTCCAGGGAGTCTTCTCTTCTCATGAGGTGACCGAAGTATTGGAGCCTCAGATTCAGGATCTGTCCTTCCAGTCAGCACTCAGGGCTGATTTCCTTGAGAATGGATAAGTTTGATCTTTTTGCAGCCCATGGGACTCTCAAGAGTCTCCTCCCGCACCAGAATTCAAAATCATCCATTCTTCGGCGATGGTCATTAGTTAACCTTTATTCAGCTCAAAATAAAAATAAAAAAAATTAAAAAAAATCCTTCCAGTAGCACCTTAGAGACCAACTAAGTTTGTTCTTGGTATGAGCTTTCGTGTGCATGCACGAACTACCTGTAACTTTATTCAGCTATTCACCCAGGACAGGCATGTCCAACAGGTAGATCGTGATCTACCGGTAGATCACAGGACGTCTGTGGTAGATCACTGGTAGATCATTGGCTCCCCCCAAAGAAGCTGAACAACTGTGGCTCCCCTAAAAAAAAAAAAAAAGCTCAACATTTTACCTCCTCCCTGAAAAAACTCAACAACTTTGACCCCAAAAAGGGGGTAGATCACTGCCAGTTTCTTGGGAGTTGGCCACCCCTGGCCTAGGATAAGGAGCCTTTCCCTTTAAGGTCTCCTCCACCTGCAGGCCTGATGCCATGAAATCTTCCTTCTCTTCCCCCCTCGGGGCTCGTTCACAGGGACATCAGGAAGAAATTACCTTGCAAATTGAAGTAAATGTCCTCCCCCAACAGCCAGTTGTTAAGGACAAAAGCCGGCACATTTGGGCAAGCTGCAGCCTGGAGGAGGAATGTCCACAGCCGAACCCTTTTCAATTTGGGGGTGGAAGAGTAGAAGTATTCCCTGGAATACCTGCCTGAGAATGGAGATGGGAGACGGAAGGGATTAAAAACTCCAGGCAGACTAAAAATGGGAGAAGTTTTTTTTGCTAGATTCTCCTTTGGGGGGAAAAACTTGCGGAGAAGCAATTAAAAATATATGATTATTATGGGAAGACTTTATAATTTATCTTAGAGACCACTGTAAGCAGGTGGAAACATAAGCAGCAATGTAGAAAGTACTATGGAGACAATGAGGTTAATATATATATATACCGGTATACACACACACACACACACACACACACACACACTATATGTATGTATATATATATATATATATATGGAAAAGATGCAGTAGAATTGGTTTATTAAAGGTCCCATGGAGGGGAGGTGGGAAGTCTAAGGATTTGAAGGAATCTGGATGTGAATGCTAGTATTGTTATAATTATATACTTGTAAAACCAAATAAAAACTATTTCATATATTATTATTATTATTATTATTATTATTATTATTATTATTATTATTTCATATAAATTTATACACTCCTTGATTGCAAAAAGAAAAGACCAACAAACCTCAAAACAGTTTGCCAAAAGATAGGATGAGAATTCTTTTTTAAAAAAAAATTGCAAGAATACTTTAAAACGTACATAAAAGTTAAAATTACTGAAACGGATCAAGCATCTGGGCAGGCTTGTCTAAGCAATGTTTTTTTTAGCAGGTGCTGAAAAGAGTGCCCTTGATATCAATAGGCAGGGAGTTCCAAAGTACAACTGCATCAAAGTTAGATTTGCAATGTCTTATAGGTAGCCCTGGAACCACTATATTGAAATAGATCTGCTCCCTTGGCCAATTCACCGAGAAGTTCTCCTGCAGCGAACTTTTGCTGTAGCTTCTAGCCCAGGGGTCAGCAAACTTTTTCAGCAGGGGGCCGGTCGCTTTAGCTGTGATTCCTGCATTTCAGGGGGTTGGAATAGATGGCCACTGGGGGGGGGGCCTTCCAAGTGGACACTTCTATGCTTCTGTGAACATTGTTAGATCTGGTATCTGAGGAAGTGTGCATGCGCACGAAAGCTCATGCCAAGAACAAACTTAGTTGGTCTCTAAGGTGCTACTGGAAGGGATTTTTTTATTTTATTTTTATTTTGTTTCGATTGTTAGATCTGACATCCTTTCCAGGCGCCAGATGGATAGGGAAGCCTCTTTGGCTGTATAATAACGCACACTTCATGGTCTCTGCTCTGCGTAACTTGGAACTCAAAGCAGCTCCATCAGTGGGCGATGGCAGGGCAAGATAGGAGTTGCAGTCTCTCCGTCCCGCCTGTCCTGTCCCCCCCAAAAAACCTGCAGGACAGGCCTAGTGCATCCTGCTGTTGGTTGAAACATTGATGGAGATCTTTTCCCCCCAAAAACGATCCGCCTATTTACACCTGCCCAGCTTTCCCTCCCCGCCCCAAACTCCAGGAGTGCTGTAATCCTCTCAAAAGCCCTGATAGCGGGAGTATTGAATATGCATTTTTGCTGCAAGGCTTAACAGCCTCATTAGCAAGTGAACAGGGGGTCATTCCCAAGGATCTGGCCCACCTGTTGTCTTAAGTTTCATGAGCCATATCTGGAGGGGCCGGGGACTTGATGTTAAGCCTTGAGTTTCAGGGGAAATGCCTTTCCAGCCTGTTCAAGGCAATCGGAAACCCCACCCCACCCCAAACCCCTGAAAAACAACACCAAATTCAAGAGTGCTTTCCATGCTCATGTTCTCCAGCCCCAGGCCCTCCTGGTGGGAAGATCTCTGAACAAACTGAAGCCAAGCTGGAGGAAATAGCCACAAATTTCCTGGCAACATTTGAAGCATAAACTCTTTAACAGTTCTCCATACAAGGCATATTTTGTCACTGAACACTGGTAGCGCTCTGGTTCCATTTTTTACCAGAGACTTAATAAAAGGATGCGGGTGGCGCTGTGAGTTCAACCACAGAGCCTCTTGGGCTTGACGATCAGAAGGTCAGCGGTTCGAATCCCCGCGACGGGGTGAGCTCCCATCGCTCAGTCCCAGCTCCTGCCAACCTAGCAGTTCAAAAGCACGTCAAAGTGCAAGTAGATAAATAGGTACCGCTCCAGCGGGAAGGTAAACAGCGTTTCCGTGCGCTGCTCTGGTTCGCCAGAAGTGGCTTAGTCATGCTGGCCACATGACCCAGAAACTCTGCCGGCTCCCTCGGCCAGTAAAGCAAGATGAGAACCACAACCCCAGAGTCGTCCACGACTGGACCTAATGGTCAGGGGTCCCTTTACACTTTGCCTTTAACAAAAGTTACAAGTAGGTAGCCGTGTTGGTCTGCCATAGTTGAAAGAAAATAAAAAATAAAATTTCCTTCCAGTAGCACCTTAGAGACCAACTAAGTTTGTTCTTGGTATGAGGTTCTGAATGCATGCACAAACTTAGTTGGTCTCTAAGGTGCTACTGGAAGGATTTTTTTTTATTTTTTATTTTCTTTATCGGGCTTTAATAAAAGGTATGTGTGAGTTGAATGTACGGATCTCATTGAGAACTAAAAGTTCCATGTACAGAAGTACTGTGGCCATAGTGCTCACTGCAATAGTGATCCGCTGGCAACCAACATAGGTGTGTACATGGCAAATGAAATCTTGCAAACCATAAAAAAAACACTGAGATTATTATCATTTTATTGCATTTCGTAGAATCTTAGAAGTGAAGAGTTGGACATCTAGTCCCACGCCCTGCAATGCAGGAATCTCCACCACCTTCCGGGGTCCATTCCAGGGTCAAAGATCTCTCACTATCAGAAAGCTTTTTCTAATGTTTAGTCAGAATCTCCTTTGTTGTCCCCTGAATCCTGTGATTTGGTTCCTGCCCCATGGACAAGCTCACTCCGCCTTCCACGAAACAGCACTTCGCCTCTTTGAAGATAGCCATCACATTCGCCTCTCCGCTTTCTTCAGCCCTTCCTCTGAAGTCTCCGTTTCCAGACCCTTGATCCTTTCGGTCGCACTCCTCTGCACACATTCAAACTTGTCAAGATCCTTCTTAAATTGTGGCGCCCAGAACTGGACACAGGATTCAGGGTGTGGTCTGACCAAGGCGGAATACAGCAGGATTATTCCTTCCCTTGACCTGGGCACTAGATATCTGTTGATTCAGCAAGGGATCACGTTAGCCTTCTTTGCTGCTTCTTCTTTGGCGATCCCTCGTAACCGAGTAAGTTTGTCTTCCATGAACACGGTTTTAACAGTGAGTCCGTAAATAACTGTGGAGGCCAATTCTGCATCAACACGTCCTTCCTTCCACAGTGGGGACATAGGTTTCTGGACGGGAGTCAATCACGGTGAGGATTTGCCAAGCATGCCTTCCTCTTAACACGTTTCTCCCTTGTGTCCTGAGTTTGAGTGTCTTCAAAGCCCACGACACCTTTGGTAAAGGCTGTTCTCCAACTGGAGCGCTCGCAGGCCAGTGTTTTCCAATTGTCGGCGTTTAAACTACATTTTTAAAGATTTTCCTTGAGAGAGTCTTTGAACCTCTTTTGTTGAACACCAGCATTACGCTTTCCATGTTTAAGTTCGGAATAATAGAGTAGTTGCTTTGGAAGATGATCATCAGGCATCCGCACAACACGACCAGTCCAACGAAGTCGACGTTGAAGAATCATTGCTTCGACACTGGTGGTCTTTGCATCTTTCAGTACCCTGGCATTAGTTCACCTGTCTTCCCCAAGTGATGTGTAAAATTTTTTTGGAGACACCGTTGATAGAATCTTTCAAGGAGTTGGAGATGGCGTTTATAAGTGGTCCATGTTTCACAATGGACGCAGGTGGCGCTGTGGGTTAAACCACAGAGCCTAGGGCTTGTTGATCAGAAGGTCGTTCAAATCCCCACGACGGGATGAGCTCTCACAATCAGAAAGTTTTCCCTAATCTTTAGTTGGAATCTCCTTTCTTGTCATTTGAATCCATTAAATGGGGCCCTACCCCCTGCAGCTGCAGAAAAAGGCTTGGTAATACAGTGGGTGGCACTGTGGGACGCGGGTGGCGCTGTGGGTTAAACCACAGAGCCTAGGGCTTGCCGATCGGAATGTTGGCAGTTCGAATCCCCAGGACGGGGTGAGCTCCCGTCGCTCAGTCCCAGCTCCTGCCCACCTAGCAGTTTGAAAGCACGTCAAAGTGCAAGTAGATAAATAGGTACCACTCCGGCGGGAAGGTAAACGGCGTTTCCGTGCGCTGCTCTGGTTCGCCAGAAGCGGCTTTGTCATGCTGGCCACATGACCCGGAAGCTGTACGCCAGCTCCCTCAGCCAGTAACATGAGATGAGCGCCACTCTTACTGTCAGGAAGTTCTTCCTAATGTTTAGGTGGAATCTTCTTTCTTGTAGTTTGAATCCATTGCCCCGTGTCTGCTTCTCTGGAACAGCAGAAAACCTTTCATCCTCCTCTATATGACATCCTTTTATATATTTGAACATGGCTATCATATCACTCCTTAACCTTCTCTTCTCCAGGCTAAACATACCCAGCTCCCTAAGCCGTTCCTCATAAGGCATCGTTTCCAGGCCTTGGACCATTTTGGTTGCCCTCCTCTGGACACGTTCCAGCTTGTCAGTATCCTTCTTGAACTGTGGTGCCCAGAACTGGACACAGTATTCCAGGTGAGGTCTGACCAGAGCAGAATATAGTGGTACTATTACTTCCCTTGATCTAGACCAGTGTTTTTCAACCTTTTTTGGGCAAAGGCACACTTGTTTCATGAAAAAAATCATGAGGCACACCACCATTAGAAAATGTTAAAAAATTTAACTCTGTGCCTATATTGACTATATATAAAGTAATTCTCTTGAATTTTTCAATTTTTCCCACGGCACACCAGGCAACATCTCGCGGCACACTAGTGTGCCGCGGAACAGTGGTTGAAAAACACTGATCTAGACGCTATACTCCTACTGATGCAGCCCAGAATTGCATTGGCTTTTTTAGCTGCTGCATCACACTGTTGACTCATGTCAAGTTTGTGGTCTACCAAGACTCCTAGATCCTTTTCACATGTACTGCTCTCAAGCCAGGTGTCACCCATCCTGTATTTGTGCCTTTCATTTTTTTTGCCCAAGTGTTGTATTTTACATTTCTCCTTGTTAAAATTCATCTTGTTTGCTTTGGCCCAGTTCTCTAATCTGTTCAGGTCATTTTGAAGTGTGATCCTGTCCTCTGGGGTATTAGCCACCCCTCCCAATTTGGTGTCATCTGCAAACTTGATCAGGATGCCCTCAAGCCCGTCATCCAAGTCATTGATAAAGATGTTGAATAAGACTGGGCCCAAGACAGAACCCTGTGGCACCCCACTAGCCACTTCTCTCCAGGATGAAGAGCACCCTTTGGGTTCGGTCAGTCAGCCAGTTACAAATCCACTGAATGGTAGCATTGTCTAGCCCGCATTTTACCAGCTTCTTTACAAGAATATCATGGGGCACCTTGTCACTTAACTCTGTCTTCCATGACCGGCAAATATAGGGACAATCCACCCCTGTGTTTGGGAAGAAACCCCCTGTTGAAAGATCAAGGAGGAATCGAGATCTTGTGCAGAGAAGGCCGACCAAGAGTCTGGAAACCAAGCCTTTTGAGGGAGTTGCGTATGTTCAGCCTGGAAAAAGAGGAGATATGATAGCCATTTTCAAATATCTGGAACGCTGTCACGTGGAAGAGGGAGCAGCCGGCTTGTGTTCTCCTGCTCCGGAGGGTAGGACTCGAACCCACGGCTTCAAGTGACAAGAAAGGATGTTCTAACTTTCTGACAGCAATAGCTGTTCGACAGTGGGACGGCCTCCTTCCTTGGAGGTTTTCAAGCAGAGGTTGGATGGCCATCAGTCATGGATGCTTTGGCTGAGATTCCTGCATTGCAGAGGGGGTTGGACTAGATGACCCTCAGGGTGCCCATTCCAGCCCTATAGTTACATGATTCCAACCATGTAGTTGTATATATCTATATGGTGTGGGTGAGCATTTTAGGACTGCTTGGCGCCAGTGTGGCACAGTGGTTAGTCAGAATGTCGGACTGGGACCTGGGGAGAGACCAGGGTTCAGATCTCCCCACCCGGCAATGAGGCTTGCTGGGTGTGAACTTGGGGAACCGGTCAACACCTGTCTCGGCCTAACCTACCTCACAGGGTTGTTGTGAAGATAAGATGATGGGGTGGAGAGAGCCACCTTGAGCTCCTCGGGAAGAAAAGGTGGGGTGTAAATGCAATTAATCGTTCCAGTCTTGTTCGAATGGTTAACTCTCCAAGTTGCCTTGAGTATTCTATTTCCTTGGGGTGGGGCTAAGAGAGAAGGCAATAAAGTGATCTATTGAATAATGGATCTATTAAGAAAGTAGAAAATTCTTTCCAGTAGCACCTTAGAGACCAACTAAGTTTGTTCTTGGTATGAGCTTTGGTGTGTATCTGAAGAAGTGTGCATGCACACGAAAGCTCATACCAAGAACAAACTCAGTTGGTCTCTAAGGTGCTACTGGAAAGAATTTTCTACTTTGTTTTGACTATGGCAGACCAACACGGCTATCCACCTGTAACTGGATCTATTAAGAGCCATTCGACTCCCTCCAAAGGTGGCGGGCTCTCCTTCATTGGGAGTTTCTGGAAGATAGCAGTCAATCTGGGGTGCATCAACCGATTCCAACCCTACAATTCTATGAAATAACAACGTAAGCAGCGAAGAGAGTCATCTATTGCAATATTTAGAAATGGGCTGGTAAAGAAAGGCCATCCGACTCAGTTTGCTGGCAGGTCTAGACACAGACAGGGAAAGCAGACCAAGAGGGCCCAGCATAGCCCCCCACCCCACCCCCTGCTGCCTGGGGGCAAAACTACCCCATGCCAGATCAAGGGAGGCAGGCAGCCAAACAGGACTCCCTCCCACCCCCAGGTGGGTAAGAGAAATGGTTGCTTGGGAAAGCAGCAGGACAGCACCCTCCCCATGCGATATTTCCCCAGGGGTAATGTTGGGGCACATTAGCCTTTTACAATACAGCCAGTTTCAGGTGCAGGGGGGGGGGCGTGGCAGTGTGGGGGGGGGAGTGGAGAGGAAGAGCCCAGCCAAGGATCAGATCTGCACCAAAGGTGAATCATTCAGGTGGGTACCAGGAACTTCAAACCCCCCCCCCAGTTTCTGTATTCTGAATGCGCATTTCTGTGATACTGGAGAGATTGGGGTGGGAGGAAGGGAAGGGGTGGGCCTACTAACCCCTTCCTCCTTTACTGCAGACATACTTGTGGAAGGTGGGGGGGGGGGAGAGAATGGGTGCTGGGAGGCTTGCAGGCAAATGCCAATCCCTATGGGCCAGGACTGGATGGCCCTTGGGGGGGGGTCCCCTTCCAACTCTGCAGTTCTAGAAAAGTCAGGAGGACACAGTGGAGCAGAGGATCTTTCAAAGGCAGTGCGGGCTCCCACAGATTCAGCTATTTTTCAGCTAGAGGCGCCCCCCCCCTTTCCTCCCCTCCTTGGGCAAAAGCAGGCAGAGCCCCACATGCAACTCTTTACCTTTGTAAAGGCACTGGGCAGGTGGCTATTTCAGCAGTGTCAGTTTTGGGACACCAGCCAGGAAAAAGCACCCCAGGAAGGCAGAGACTAGGGTCAAGGAATGTCTCCGAGGGCTGCACAGAAGCAGCCCATCCTGGCATGCGTGTGGGACTAGGATCTGGGAGGTCTGGGTTCAAATTCTGCCCCTCAGCCAGGAAGCTCCCAGTGGATGACTGCCTTCCAATTCTACAATTCTGGACGTCAATCATGGGGCCCCCCTCCTTCCCATACAGCGCTCGTTCGAGATACCACCAAATTTGGTTCTCCCGCAGGTAAACTGTTCAGTTAGCCAGACTTCTTGTCCACCTAGCTTGGGGCACAGCCTCTGTCCCTCGCACAAATATCCACTTCTAAGGAACGCCAGGAGCTGCTGGGCATGAGCAGGCTGAGAGCTGGGCCAGGACCCCTTCCAAACACTCCCCCCCCCCAACGCCACATCTCACCCCCATTTCCCCTTTCCGTGTGCAGAGGCTGCAGACGTCGGACAAAACTGCACCACCAACTTTGGCAAGACTCGTCGCATTTTATTGAAGGCCTGTGCAGCAGGAGTCACCGGCCGAGGGGCTTCATTCTCCGTAAGCCCCCCACCGGGCAGAGAGAGAGAGAGAGAGAGAGAAGAGAAGAGAGAGAACATAGCAGGCAGGACAGAAAGCAACCTTGGTATTTAGGCGTTGTTTGTTTTTTTCAAGAGTTGGGTTTTTTATTCTCTTTTTAAATACTGTACAGTGAAAAATAAATAGTCTCAACCGTCACAGATCAAATCCCCCCTTTCCCCCCCCACACAAACACACAAACTCAAGGCAAGCCGCGCCAGGAGCGACGTTGCCACGTCAGCTTGCGCCCTAAAAGCCAGGCGTTTTCCTCTCTTTTTTTGTTGTTGTTGTCTTCCACAGTGTTTTAAGAATCAAAGGGGGGGGGTTAAAGAAAGGGATTTCTGGTCTGGTGCCTTGCGTCCCCTGTTCCCCCCTAGCACAGCACCGCCTCGCCCGCCTCCTGGTTTGCAGAAGAGGGTCCTACCTCTCCGTGGCCAGAACCCCCTTTGAGGTGGGAAAGGGGCGCATAGCCCAAAACAACCTCAGGACCCCTCTCTGTCTGTGCTCTGGGCGGGCCAGCCCTCCTGCTTCGCTCTCCCGGACGTGACCTCGCCTTTGATTTTTAACTAGTCAAAGAGGGAAGGGAACAAAAAAAAAACAACGAACACAAGAGCAACTCTGTGCTCTTGCGTTGTGTGTGTGTGTGTCTGTGTGTGTGTTTGTGTGTCTGCATTGTCATCAGAAGGCACAGGTTTCTCTCCCCCTCTCCTTTCTCCAGTTTTGAATAGCCAGTTATTTTTTTATTTTTCTCTCTCCACATTTGTTTCTAAACAGAAAAAAACTTTTATAAGTCACCAAAAACAGATGCATGTTAAGTCATAGTAGCTTTCTCCCCCCACACTGTGTGCGCCTCCAAGAAAAGGGGGGGTTACGAGCTCAGGTAGCATCAGAGATCCCCCCCCCTTTGACATAACAAGAGGGCAGAAAAAAAAGAGAGGGGTTTCGTTTTGAATTTTTCACTGCCCTGTCTGGCTGCCACTGCTGAAAGCTTAACCAGGATGTGTTAAGAATTGTGGTAAAGACAAGTATCCCATCTTTGGCAAGCTTTTAACGAGCGCTAGGTGATCATTACCTTGGGATTCGGGTCGATTCGTTTCAATTATCATTTTTTTAATAATGGTTTTGTTCTTAAACAAGAGACTGGTGTGGTGTTTATTTCGTTTTCTCTTTTAAGATGTTGCAAGCAGGTGGAAAGTAGGGGTCGTTTTTCGTTTCAGAGGAGGGTTCGGCCGGCTGCGACTTGGGGCAGGGGCCCCGCACGCATGCGAGCTTAGGACACGCCGTTCACCAGGGCAGCCACCTCCTCGCTGGCGGCGGCATGCTCCCCGTTCTCTGTAGGGCCGTTGACAACCTTGCTGGTGGTCTCAACCTGGAAGAGAAGCCACAAAACGCAAACCGGTGACCCCCTTAGCAGGCCCAGCAAACTTGGGAGAGGCATGGCTACAGCCGGCCTAAATCAGTTTATCGTTTTCAGCAAGAAATGGTATCTTAATTATTTCTTTCATGCTGACAATTTTTTCTTCAGCTACGGCGTTTATTTCTCGGAAGGGAAAATTGCTACTTGAGCAGCTGCTGAAACCTTACTTAAAAATAAAATAAATAAAGCGAAACGACTTATTTTAACACATTTAAAAAAAACTTTCCCCAAGATGGCTATTCTCTCACTTCTCCACCTTCTTCTTCCGCACTCCGTATATAAAGGACATCATTGCACCTGATCAGAACTTCACAAAGGCGTCAACATGGCGCAGCATCGATATGCAAAATCCAGTTTCGCCATCACAGGCTTCGCAGTCTGGACAGAGGAGCAGGCTCATAGCAGCCTGACCAGCCCAAGGGGAGACGCGACGATAAGCCTGAATTGGTTCCTCTGGCTCCCCCCGCCCCAAATATTACAAAGAAAAACCTCTTGCTGCTTTTCTCAGAAGCTGCCATGTTTTTGTTCCAGGTGCCCCAAATTGTGGAACACACACACACACACACACACACACACACACACACACAGCCTTATGGGGCACGAGGCACAAAGCTCTCCAAAACCCTGCCCAAACACGGCCTTCGCTCACCTTCTGCTTGGGTGCGGTCTCCTCCGACGACTTCTCTCGGCTGTCTTTGCGCGGTGGGTGCTGACGGCTCTGAGACTCTGGCCGGGAAATGTAATCGGCTACGGTGACTGTTGGCGGTAGGGAGGGAGGGGGGGGGAAAAGACCCAAGGTCACGCACGGAAAAGCCCAAGCAGGTGACGGCGCAGAACCTTCCCCAAAGGAAGAAAGAAAGGCCAAAACGGCAATACCTTGCTGGCGGTCACGGCTGATGGAGCCGTCCACACGGTTGCCGCGGTTGCGTCGGCGCCTGCTTCGGTTCCGTCTCTGCGGTTTAGACTCCTCCTCTGGCGGGAGAGAAAAGGCAGGGCGGACTCAGGAGGGATAGGAAGGCTGCCTGTCAAGCTGACGGACTCCTCCGTGGCCGACCCCCCCCCGCCCCCTCCCCCCGCACCCTGCCAACGGGCTCACGTTGAGCTGCGCCTTTACAGAGCTCCCTATCACAACCCCAAGACCTGTCATTCCTGAACTGCAGGGGGTTGGACTAGATGGCCCCTGGGAGCCCCTTCCACCTCCACAATTCTACTATACTATTACAGTGGAACCTCGGTCGTCGAACACTTCGGCTTTCGAACGCAGACAACCTGGAAGTGAATGCTTCCATGTTGAAATGCGTCTCGGAAGTCGAATGGCTTCTAAGGTACGTTCCTCCATTTTTTCAATGGATTTTGCGCCTCGGTTGTTTATTGTTTTGGAAGCCGAACGGTATTCCGGAACAGATTGCGCTTGAAAACCGAGGTTCCACTGTATTCTCTTTCCTGGGTAGTCACAGTCAGCTCAGATCCCATCAGCTTACATTAATATTAATGAAATATTATTATTTCGTTAATAATAAAAACAACTCTCCCTTTGCCCTAAGGTCCCTGGGTGCATTACAGCATCAAAACACAGACAATATTTAGTTTACAAAAACTTATGATCACAAAAACAAGGTGGGTCTTAAAAATACACCCCTCAAGTGTCAAAGAGGTGCATGAGGATTTATGGCCCCTTTCGTCTCATTGACAACGGCACTCAACTGGCCAGACGTGAGCAGAATCAGACCCTCAGTTCCAGCCACCACAGGTGCAACTTTAAAAGGAAAGTAGGCGCTTTGTGGAGCAGCACTGGATTTATTTATTTACAAAGATATTTCTATACTGCTCTGTTGTAAAATTGCGTTTATAGTTATTTATCTCATAAAAATTGTACGCCTCTTGGTTGTAAAAAACAACCACCACCTTAAAAGCAGTTTACAAAAAGACAAAACAAGATAAAGAAAATATTACAGCCATACTTCAAAGCAGGAACAGGAAAGTTTTCAGCAGGTGTTTAGAAGCTGGAAGGCAGGTAGGGGCTACCAGAACCATGTTAGACTGACCCCCCGCCACCAAGAAAAAAAGCCCACAAGCTCCATCTTCCATATCATTCCATATATACGGCCTCGGTCCAGTATATGTGAAGGAGCGTCTCCACCCCCATCGATCTACCCGGACACTGAGGTCCAGCGCAGAGGGCCTTCTGGCAGTTCCCTCGCTGCGAGAACTGAGGTTACAGGGAACCAGGGAGAGGGCCTTCTCGGTGGTGGCGCCCGCCCTGTGGAACTCCCTCCCACCAGATGTCAAAGAGAACAACAACTACCAGACTTTTAGAAGACATCTGAAGGCAGCCCTGTTTAGGGAAGCTTTGAATGTCTGACTGATTATTGTATTTTAATGTTTTGTTGGAAGCTGCCCAGAGTGGCTGGGGAAGCCCAGCCAGATGGGTGAGGTATTTATTTATTTAATTTATTTTTATATCATCATCATCATCATTATTAATTATTATCCCAACTCCTAGCTCTTCCTGATCTCCACAAGCTATGGCTGTGGATGGGCCTGCCCCCCCCTCCACTCACCCAGGCCGTTCTCGTTGACAGACATGTTGTCCGACTCCAGGGCTCCGTCCATCATGGTGGCGTCTTCGTCAGTGCGGCGCCGGCGGGAGCGGCGCCGGCGGTTGCTGATAGGCTGCGACTCGCTGGCGTCCGTGTCCGCAGTCTGGTCGGTTTCGGTGTTGTCCAGCAGGCTGTAAGGGTTGCTGTCGGGGTCTTTCAATACTGCAGAGGGAAGAGGCCGCCTGTCAACTGTCTTCGTCGCGCAAGGTGGTGGGGAGGCCAAAACCTGATGCCCTCCGCCTCGGCCTGCCTTCCCAAGGCTGGAGAAGCGAGGCACCAGGCTTAGTGGGAGAGGTGTAAGGCTCTGGCGCAGGGCCCTACAGGCCTCCCATCTCCTTCCCAAAGCTGGGAAAATGCGAAATAGGTTTTGGGTAGGAGGCTGGAGGACTCTAGGACTCACACTGCCTTCCCAAAGCCTTGCTTGTGGGGCAGTGTTAGGGCCACCCAAAAAGGGCCACATGAGACCACCCTGTCCTAGGCCTTTGTCTTAGAAAATCCAGAGCTCAGCAGCTACTGGTGGGAGGGGAGGTGTCTTTAGGCTGTTCAACCACCAGGTCACAGCAACGGTTGAATCCAGCTGGCCCCCCAGCCCAGGAACATCCTGCTCAGGGTTTGGGAAACAAGAGTGATGGAGCACCACCCCCCCCCCACCAACCTGCTTTCTGGCCGTAGGGCTCCCCAAAAGGTTTCTGCTTCTTTCGTACCTGAACTGATGGAGGAGCTGTTGTACTTGCTGCTGCCTCCACTGCTGCTACTTCCGCGAGGCGCCGGAGCAGGGCCCCGCCCCCGCCCCGCCCCTGGCCGTCTGCGGCTGTCCTCCGGGCGGGGGTCACGGTCGCTGAGCTGCGGGCACTCGTAGTCCTCTCTCTTTTCCGACTCTGTTTCCGAAGCGTTGGACACATCTGAGTTGGTAGCTAGGGAGACGAGGCGCGGAAAGAGGGGGCCCAAGTGGGAACTTAAGTGGCTGGTCTTAGAGCAGGGGGAAAGACTGGTGGCAGGGAGACTGCTTGCCTCCGGGCAGGAGGCCGTACTCACTGTTTCATTTAGCAAAACCTCTAGCTGCTTTACAAGACTCTAGAAGTATTAAATGCCAAAATATATTAAATACAGTAAAAATTTCTACAAATGGAGATCAACACGCAGCAAATTTGTTATAAAAATGCCGCAAAGCAAGCAGGATAAATGCTCCTAATCTTCAACATAGGTAAATGAGTTTTTAAAAATAAAGGCAAAGGGACCCCTGACAGTTAAGTCCAGTCGCAGACGACTCTGGGGTTGCGGCGCTCATCTCACTCTATAGGCCGAGGGAGCCGGTGTACAGCTTCTGGGTCATGTGGCCAGCATGACTAAGCCGCTTCTGGCAAACCAGAGCAGCACACGGAAACACCGTTTACCTTCCCGCCGGGGCAGTTCCAATTTATCTACTTGCACTTTTGACGTGCTTTCGAACTGCTAAATTGGCAGGAGCAGGGACCAAACGTGAGCTCACCCCGTCACGGGGATTTGAACTGCTGACCTTCCGAACGGCAAGCCCTAGGCTCAGTGATTTAGACCACAGCGCCACCCGCATCCCAAATGAGCTTTTAAGAGATGCTTAAAACTTCCAACACATGGAGCTTCCTGAATCTTTTATAGCCGCGAAGGTGTCCCATAATCGAACGGTTGTAACCAAAAAGGCTCGCTTCCATGAAGTTTCCAGGTGGCAAGCACACTAGCTGAGGCAATGCTTGCACAACCACATTTCACACAGAGAAATGGACTTGGTTGTCAACAGAACCTGCCCACCCCAGGTAGAAGATATTCATTCCCAATCCAGACAGGGGCACCCCTAAACACTCACAGGCAGTTCGCTATCCTGATCCAAGGAGCTTCTTCCCAAACTGCTAATGTTCTGCCCTCCAGTTGTTCTGGAGGGAGAAGATTGGACCTGTTCTCACTCGCCAATCCTGCTTCCAATGCTAAACAGCTGATCTGGAGGGATGCTAAACAGCTGATTTGATGTTAAACAGCTGATTTGGTGGGAATGGCTGATTTGGTGGGATGTTAAACAGCTGATTTGGCGGGATGTTAGCAATGCGATACAAAGAGCTCCTCCATGTGTGCAACCCCAGGAATTCTGGGCACAGTCCTTTGCCCAGAATACCTGGGCCTCACACAACTCACCATAACCGGAGTTGGGTCCCCTGCGCCCACGGCCGCCGCGCCCACCGTAGCTGCCCCCGTAGGTCCGCGTGCCGTGCAGGGAGGAGGTGCTCTCATCTGTGGTGTAGCCACCCCGCTCCTTATCCGACCGGTTGGAGAGGGGGCGGAAGCCCAGGCCGATCTGGCGCAGCTGCTCATCGATCTGCAACCGCTCCAGGCGCAGCTGCTCCACCTCCTGGCAGGGGGAAGGGGAAAAGGGTTGAGAACAAGGCCCCAGGGCCACCAACCCCAGTCGGGGAGGAGCCAAGGGCCTCACAGAGAAGGAGGGAAGAGTGTCTGTCTGCTTCAAGAGAGCCGGCCGTCTCTCAGCAGCGCTTGAAAAAAGCTGGGGGAAAGTCGAGCAGAAAGGACACAAACGGTCAGAACTCTTCCAAGGCCAGGAAAGGTCCCCAAGCACCTTCCCCAAAAAGAACTGCACAAAAGCATTCCAGGGGGGGGGGCATCCTACATCTTCCGGACTTCACTCATTTTAATTGTATGCTGCTTTCTATACCCCACCCCCAAAAATACTGCACAGTCAAAGAAAACAGGAATGCAATTCAAAACCAAACAGTGCAAAATGAAATTCTATAACCATAGCAAGTATAGTAACATTCTATCTATCTATCTATCTATCTATCTATCTATCTATCTATCTATCTATCTATCTATCTATCTATCGTACTGCAGGCAATATCCAGCCCCCAAGAGCAAAAATAAACAAGGGAGATTGACAGTTTCCCCTTGGTCCTGGAAACAGCTGTCCTGTGATCTTGCTCACAGTGCCTCTCCTGCAGCAGATTTCAAGGGGAAGGAGGAGGGGTAGCTAGAAAGCTGCCCTCCCATGATGCTGATCTTTAAACATCAACATGTCAGCACCTGGGGGGGGGGCAGATGTCCTCAGAACCGGGCGGCAGTTTTGACATTCTGCACCTGTGTCCCAAAATGGAGGGGTCTGGCAAAAATGCTCTGGCCCCAGGGTGAAGGAAGCAGGCTTGCCCCGTGGCCCGATCCTCCCTTGCCACAGCCCAGGAGAACCACACCAGCGGCCTTACCTGAAGGTAGGAGAGATGGTACTCCAGAAGCGCCTGTGCATTGCTGATGTTCTCCCGCGTTCCCACAAAGATGAAAGGGACCATCCCCTGGGGGAAAGGAGACAGGGAGTTTGGCAAAGAGCAGGCACCTTTTACCCAGGCAGAACACGGAGAGGTTACCAGGGCCGACAGCTTTAAAGCCAATTAGTCAAGTAAAACGTTCCCCGCAGAGGCATCCCAGTTAAACCAAAGGGATGGCATTTAGTGCTCTGGGAAAGCAGAGTTTCGACCAAAGCAGGACAGAGGGCAGGCCCGTCTGAGTTTTCGAGAGGGAAAGATTATCGGGATCCAAGAAAGAAAGAAAGAAAGAGTCAGAGACATACATTTGGTTCTTGTCCAATGTCTGTGTCTTGGACAGCTTTAGCCAGGGAACAAATTGGACCAGCCAGCAAGGACTGAAAGCAGACAAATGCAGATGCGATGATTTGATGGGGCGTGGCATGTGGGAAAACGTGGGACACTGTGGCTTTGAGAAGAGGCATCTGGTAAAAGATGAGATGGAAACCTGGGGCTTGGGAACTGGGGCAGGGGACCCACACAGGAAGAAGCTGCTGCTGCTGCGGCTTCTCTGCTCTGCAGCCCAATTTACCTCCTCCCTGGGATTCTTCTTGTCATTGTCGCCTTCCACCCGAACTCGGACCACGCCGGATTTGTCCACAATCTCCTGGATGACTTTGCCGTTCTTGCCTATCACTTTCCCTGCAGGAGGGAAATGAAGACAGGGAGTTGAAGGGCGTGCGCAAATCAAGCACACACAGGCTGCTAGCACGTTGCTCTGCCACCTTAACTCTATGCGCCTAGTGCCAAGTCACTCGCAAATTGGCTCCATAGTGCCTTGTAGGGGGACAGGTCAATGGACGAGGAAACCCACAAGTAAACAACACCTCCATCCAAAAAAAGAACCCCTTTTTGCACACACACACCCTCGTACACTTGCGCTCGTTGCCAATGACAGGGAAGGAAAATCATTGACGCCCTTCAATTCTTTGTTGGAGGAAAATCTATGCAACAAATCTTTGCTTGAGGAACAGCTCTGCCAGCCAGATTCCCGAGTGCCTTGTACTCCCCTGCCTGACTTGTGCAACTAAATCCCGGGTTTTCTCAAGCAGAATTGCTGCAACTCAACTCCCAAGCAAACTCAAAGGTAGCACTGGCTTCTGAATCTGGTTTCACAAACGTATGTTTTTGTGAAGGGAGAGAAAGAAGAGGAGGAGAGAAGGAGTGGGATGCTCCAGCAGGTTTCATCCTGGAGCTGGGAAACTGCCTCACTCACCGACTAGGTTCCGAGGGACTTGAACAGAGTCTTCGGAGAATTCGAGGAAGCTCCTGGCCTGCTTGCAGGCTTCCGGGGTCTGCGGAGGAGCAAAAGGGAACAGCATGCCAAGCAGCTCAACACACAAATCTGGTGGCTTGCGAGGTTCTAAGTCACCAAGGCTGCTCAGGCCTGACAGGCTGTTTACAGATCCTCCCACTGCACAGCCACATGCCGGGCCTTTCTCTCTCCAGGCCAAGAGAGCCCAAAGTTCGCTCCTCCTCAGTTAAAGCCACCTTGCTTACCAAGCCCCACAGCCAGAGTTTCTGGCCCCACTCACAGGTCTCATTTATCAGGTGGTCTTTGCTCCTCGTCTCTACGCACCAGCCCCAAGTGAAACGAAAGCAGGAGAATTCTAGAAGCAGCCCCCAGCCCCTACCTCCCCGTAGATGCGGAAGGTGCAGGTCTCCTCGTCCAGCTCAATGGCAGTGACGCCCAGCACTTTCCGGGCCTGCTGGATGTTGGCCCCGTGGGTTCCGATGGCCAGCCCCATCAGGTCCTCCCGCACCGTGAACTCCTCCTGGAATGCTGACGCCAGCTGCTTACTCGTCTGGGGGGAAAGAGGCAGAGGCACGATGGGAAACAGCCCTCAGAAGTCGTGTGAGCCCCGCCTCTCCTTTCAAGCCTGGGCCCTCACCCCCCACAAAAGGCCTAGCATTCAGGCCAGGCAGCCATGCTCAGGAGAGGATTCTGGGGACAGAGCAGGTCTTATGAGACTGAATCAACTAAGGTTGGCACATGGGTAGGTCAAGCTTGTGACTTTCACAGAACGCTGGAGGGAGAAGTGTACTTTCCAAATACCAGCTGCTGGGAACCGCAGGAGGGGAGAGCGGCTCTTTTGGCTGGGGTCCTGCTTGCAGGTTTCCCGTAAGAGGTACCTGGCTGGCCACTGGGAGAACAGGGTGCTGGACAGGATGGGCCTCTGTATCTGGCAGGGAGTTCTCCCAAACCAAAACACTGCATTCTCCAGCGCTGCTTTGCATTTTAGAAAGGTACCCTTCTGCCTCCGTGCTTTGCACTCCTCTCCTTTGGGCCCAGTATGGCAGCTACTGGCACCTAGTCCTGAGCCAGAGACGTCCCCCCTCCTGCACTCAGAGGGGCCTCTCTCCCTCACCTCCAAGTGTTTGTTGGCCTCCTCATTCCGGGACATGAGCATCAGCTTAGTCCGGATGCTGCGCAAGTGCATGTCGCCCAGCAGAGATGCCCTCTTGACAGTGGACTCGTTTGTGGACTGCAGGGAGAGAGGAAACTGACGTTAGGCTGCCGTGTGCTGGCAAACAAAGAACACAGGTGAGCCTACCACACAGAATTGCCCCACCAGGCTTTAATGTGTTTAAAAACAGGTAAAGGTACCCCTGACCATTAGGTCCAGTCGCGGATGACTCTGGGGTTGCGCGCTCATCTCGCTCTATAGGCCGAGGGAGCCGGCATTTGTCCGCCGACAGATTCTGGGTCATGTGGCCAGCATGACAAAGCTGTTTCTGGCGAACCAGAGCAGCGCACGGAAACGCCGTTTACCTTCCCACCGGAGCGGTACCTATTTATCTACTTGCATTTTTACGTGCTTTTGAACTGCTAGGTTGGCAGGAGCAGGGACCGAACAACGGGAGCTCACCCCGTCGCGATGATTCGAACCGCTGACCTTCTGATCGGCAAGCCCTAGGCTCTGTTGTTTAGACCACAGCGTCAGCCGCGTCCCTTTTTAATGTGTTTAGTCTAACAATAATTCAAACTGTCAGGTTACAGGTTTGGTGTTGTCAATTATCCACCCAGTTAAAATTAAAGCAAATTTAACACGGAAACCGCAGCAGTGTTGGAGAGGATCATTTCCTCTGAAGCGAGAAAACTCCCCCCACCCCCAGGGAAGACGCCCTTTATCATGTTCCCAGTGCAAAACGAGAGATGCTTCACAGGTCTGGACGAGAAATATGCAAGAGCTGCACCAGATGGAAGACGTTGCAGTTGTGCATTTAGTGGTCATCTGCAGTTTCTGCCACTAGAGGGGAGTGAAGAGCCGCACAAGTTCCGGCTCTGAGCCGGCAATGGCCCACCAACAAGTCACAGGCAATTTCCTCCCAACTTGGTTCAGCTAAGCAGGCAGAGGCCACCCCCGAAACAGAGGAAGAGCCTTACAAGGATGACGAGCTCACTGCTGGTGGAACTGAGGAAGATGCAGTTCGCGCTCACGGCTTTCTTGAACTCTTTGTGCACGTTTTCGTTTGAGCAGCTGCGAGGAGGAAACAGAGGAACGGTAAGGAGTTTTGGAAAAGTGTGGGCGCCAACCTGAGCTGCTAAAAGTTCAGGCTTCCACATGCGGTGGACCTGGGAATGTGTACAGGAAGTTTGGAGACAGGTTTTACAAGAGATCTCATGAGATTGTAGGCAGCCCAGTGAATCTCGATGCCAGGCTACGTTTACGATCAACGTTCGAGGAGGACAGTGCAGAGCTAATTTGTAAAACTCTCATTATATATTTGTGGGTTGAGATTAGAATGACTACTTTGCCCAAGAAATGCAGTGGACGTTTCCCTTCACATTTGGTTTAAGGCGGCCTCCCATATTGCTTATTCGGAAAAGTTGACTCATTCAATAGTGCACCTCCTAAAACCTACTTCCCTTCTGTTAAGAAGCTCTTAGGCTTCTTTCCCTTCAGATGGAGCAAATGTCTGCACAGTGCAAGCAAAATCAAGCCCAGGCAGATGTGGGCTGATAAGAGATTTGAATCGGGAAAAATGTGGATTTGGCAGACAAGCTCCCCCCTCCCACACACAGTTGTTGTTGCTGTTAATGATACCCCACCCATATGGCTGGGTATCCCCAGCCACTCTGGCGGATTACAGAATATATAACATAATAAAGCATTAAACATTAAAAACTTCCTGATACAGGGCTGCCTTCAGATGTGTTCTAAAAGTTGTGCAGTTCTTTATCTCCTTGGCATCTGGAGGGAGGGCGTTCCACAGGGAGGGGGCCACTACAGAAAAGGCCCTCTGCCTGGTTCCCTGTAACTTCGCTTCTTGCAATGAGGGAACCAGCAGAAGGCCCTCCCTTGGAGGAGGACCTCAGTGTCCGGGCTGAGTGATGGGGTTGGAGACGCTCCTTGAGGTACACTGGGCCGGGGCAGTTTAGAGCTTTAAAGGTCAGCACCAGCACTTTGAATTGTGTTTATGTGAACACTCACGCCTCCTTGAGATCCTCTGGTACCGCAATGGTGACTTTGAAAAAGCTGCACTTGGTGGCCACTTTGCTGGGGTTGACGGGCCGCAGCCGCTCCAACGTGACGATTTCATTGTAGATGGCATCGCAAGCGGCGTATTCTATGACGTAGAACTGCAAGAGGAGGACGAGATCAGAGGGAGCCACAAAGAAGGGCCCCTTCACTGACGCGGCAGAGGAAGAGGCCAAAAGAGCTGCAGTTATGTTCTGCCTTTAGAGTTGTTAAGCCGAAGTAAACTCAAACAGGAGGGGGGAAAGTGAATTCTAACTGCACACTGTATCTCTGAGAAGAAAAAAAACCCTGGAAAACTCTTCCATGCGGTTAGGGTCACAGTTCCCCCCCTCCTTTCAATTGCAGGCTCCCCTCCCCTCTCTGGATGTAACAGTCTTCCTTGGAAATGCAGAACGAATTATGTTCACACTAAGAAACTCACTGATCACTGCTGCTTGGGGGAAGTGGAAACTTTCACACCTGCAAAGTCAGGCCGGCTTATGACCCTGGAAGCTTACTTATTTTTATTTACTTAAAAAAAATTATATTCTACCTGTTCCCATCGAGTGAACTTAAGGCAGATTACAACAACCTCATGACAACACGTCACAGAAGCATCCTAAGAACATCTGCATTGCAGCACCATCACTATTCCGCATTTTGGCCCACGGCATCCAGACGCTTTGGGAGCCAATCTGTGAGGATTTGCTGTGCACATGGGGAGCTCCTACCATGTGCTGGGGAGGCGGAAGGGGCTGAAGCTCCTGCACCGAGGGGCTCAGCTCATCAAATGTGTTAATGGTGAGAGGGACAGGTCACTCTGCCCCCTCACTGAATGCCTGAGAATATTTCAAGGGGGAATGTATTTTGTTCAATACTTACGTCTCCTTTCATCATTCGAACCCTGGCCAGCCACCAGCCACATGGCTCATGCTCATTGGCTCGGGAATAAACCTAAGGGGACAGGGAAATTCAAGTTAGGGGGGACACCCTCCACTCCCAGCAGCTTCCTACTCACCCCGCTGCTCCATCCCCACCCCCCGTCCAACCCCACCCAGGTGCAGAAAGCCTCTTGGCAGCCTTCACTCACCTCCACCTCATCCCCTTCCAAAATCTCCTTGCTGTAGTCTGCGGGTGGGGGCAGCCGCACGTCGCTGAAGGGGATTTGCCTTTCGGGCTGCCAGCTGGGAAGAGGCAGAGAGTTATTCCAGGTGACAGTAAGGGGAGACCAGCTCCCCATCAACACACACAACGCTGCTTCGCAAGCTGTGGGAGTCGCTTGGGGCTAAACAATGCCAAGAGTCGAATTTTGCGCAGGTGAAAGCAGCAGGGACCTTAGGCCAACACTGGCACGCGCCCCTCCCACCAATTTGGAATGGCTGCTTCATAGAAGCACACTCCAAATATCCCCCCCCCTCCACTGCTAACAAGCTATTCTCTTCCCTAATGACTCAGCAGCATGCATCGGGCAACAGCAGCCGGTCTGGACTCCCCCCCCCCCCAGCAACATGCTTTTCCAACCACAATTGCACATGCCAGAAAAAATTCCAGACCCCTGGCTGCACACGCACCTAGGAAATCAAATGTATCACCTTGTGGTTTTAATTCCACCCCCCCTCCCTCCAGTGCTATGGAACGCTGGCTCTTAAATATTCAGTGCCGGCTCCTAGGAACCACAACTATTTGGCAATGCCGCTGGTTAGACATAAAGGCCACAGTACCATAACCTGATGGGGGGTCAAAATAGTTTAGAGGCAAGGAAGCCTGCTAAGAGCATGCAGACGTTCTTGGGGGGGGGGGGAACAGAGGCAAGATGAAAGAAATGAGGGGAGGAGAATGCAAGGACAAATCCACCCCCTCAGGAAACACCACAAGGAGGGCTGGAGACTGGGGCCGACAGAGAGACACTACACTGGGTGGGTATTTATAGCCCGCCCCGCCTCTCGCAGGGAGATCGTGCTGCAGCTGTGTTCCGGCCCTGTCAGAGCACAATCCTGGGAACTGGCCGTGGTGCTGCAAGGCTGCCTCATTAACTGCAGCGGAATTAGGCAGCATTTGCATACCACCGCCACGCCCACACCACCCTGGGTGGGGACACAGAGGCGGCCAGACACAGCTGCTGGCAGGCTGCCAGCCTCCTTTGCTCACTAGTCCCTACCGGCTGACGACCAGAGCCGCAAACTCGGGCCGGCCTCTCAGTGAGAGCTCCAGCAAACCCAGCACCTGCTCTTCTCAGAGAGCAGGGCCAGCATTTAACCTCCGCCCACAAAGCTTTTTATTTTTTCCCGGGGGGGGGGGAGGAGGAGGGAAGCAGACAGTCGCTTGACTGCAGTGCCTAGAGGCCAGGGTGGCTTCCCTCCTCCTTACAGCTGTTGCAGAGACACATGTCTCCCTGACGCTTCAGCTGCCGAGGAAGGACCTTTGCAAGCGGCTCAAACCTCTCTCCTCCAGCAGACGCTTCTGGCTTTCTGCTGAGTCAGGAATTTCAGTCACTTTCGCCTCCAATAAGCAGCATTTAAAAACAAACAAAATACCCACCCTGTTGCTTGCGAGCGACAAGGTGTTTGCTGTGCAGTATGCTTCCCGAGTGCACGCAGAGATCTTTATGAGGGTGGGGCTGGGGTACAGCACCCCCCCCCCCCGCTCCTTAACTGCTGGGGGATTGACGCACTCTAACATTACCAGCACCAATGCTGTGCGATGCCTACATAGGTGGGTGACAAAGTCCTCTCTCTTGGCAGGCATCCCCGCAACCTCCTGTCTCCACAGACAGAGGAGGGAGAACAGGGCTAGGGGTGTCCGGCTCACGGAGATTGAAGATGAAGAAGGGGGGGGAAGCCCAGACTAAGGAGGAAGGAACCACCAATCGGCCCCAGAGAACTGTTGAGGCAGCCACTTCCCCACCTCCCTGGGGTGACCAAACAACTGCGCTCTGAGGGGTGGGGAGTTCCTGACGTCATCTCCTGACGGGACCCCCAGCCAGCGTGAGAGAGCCTTGTTGCGGTTGTATTTGGTAGCCCGGGGATGCCTAGTTTGATACAGCAGCTGGTAGTCAAGCAGTGAACTCCAGGTGGCCGGGGGGGGGGGGGGGGAGAGCAATCTCGCCACCGGCAGAAGTTGCCACAAAGCAAGAACAGAGCTCCAGGAGGAAAGCCCCTGTTTCTTCCCCTCTGCCACCAGAGTGTAAAGCAGGGGGTGGGAATGGCCGTCGTTTCCTGGGTGAGACCAAGGGACATTTGGGGGGGGGGAGCGACTGTCCACAAGAATAATATTCTTTCAATTTCCGAGGAGCCAGCCGCACACAGCGTTCATATTACACAAGGTGCCAGCTTCATATGTCTAGGCAAACAAGCCCCTGCTCTGCCGGGTTAGCGGGGTTTCATTGCCAGAGGTGGCTCAGAGCTGGTATACCCGGGTTCTACCCTCATCATACGATGGACCTCAAGAACACAGGGGCAGCCACTACTTCCAGAGGGCTGGAAAAAGGACGGGCCGATCTTGGCCTGCCAGCTCTCTGACAAAACAGCAGAGCAGGGCGCAGCAGACACTCACTTGTTCTCGAAGGATATCGTGACCGAGTCTTCGTGGACATCTTTAACAAAACCCTGGAAGGGAAGGAACAGACAAGAGACACCGCGTTAGCACCACAGCCGGCAAGTCCCCAAAGCTCACTGCAAAAGGGGCGGTGCTGGCCGAGCAAAAAAGGAGCCCCGCAGAAGGAGCCACCACCACCAAGCCACTGCATCCCTCGACTGGGACCAGCGGACCCAAGATACCAAACAGCCACCGCAAAGCAGCAGCATGGAAAGGGAGACTTCGCAAGACAAGAACAGCTCTGCGGAAGCAAAGGTTGCAACTTGGCGACAACCCCCAAAGACGTGATCCTCCGAGTCACTGGCCCCTAAGGTAGTGCTGGCTGGAACCTGAAAGCCTAACCAGGTGTGGCATCGCCTTCATGACTCTCGATACAACAGGAACAGAGAAAGGCAGGGGAAAGAAGGGGACATAACGTGTGTTCCAAAAAGCGGCTCTTGGTGTGTCAGGGGAAGGTTTGGGACATAAAAGAGCCTGCTGGATCAGGCCAAAGGGCACTCCTGCATCCTGTTCTCACAGTGGCCAACCAGTTGCCCACAAGCAGAATCTGAGCACAAGAACACCCTCTCCTCCTGTGGTTTCCAGCAACTGGTATTCAGAAGCGTTGCTGCCTCCAACCTGTGGAGACAGAACACAGCCACTGTTGCTAACAGCCGCTGATAGCCTTCTCCTCCTCCATGAATCTGTCTAAACCTCTTTTAAGGCATCTAGGTTAGTGGCCATCACTGCCTCCTGTGGGAGGGAGTTCCATAGTTTTAACTATGCGCTCCATGAAATACTTCCTTTGACATGTCCTGTTCAGGAAGACATGAACTTCTCTCTCCCTCTCTCTCGTGCACACCCCGCCCTGTCACATTTACTCCTCCTCAAGCACATTCCCTGCCAGACTAGCCAACGCCAGGCAGTTTAGCTCATGACTCCTCCTTCAAAGAACACATGGCAGCTTCCTTTCAGCGCTCAGGAGCTCACATGCTGCCAAGGTCTCTGGGTCAGATGGCACTGCGCTTCTGCAGCAGAGGACCCCACCCTTAGCCCTCACTCAAAGCCAACCCCAACCTGCCCATCCGTTTTTAATCCCAAAGCAATGCAAGGCTGCTTGGGGTCAGAGAAAGGTGCTCAGTGGGACAGCCGTTTGGGAGGAATGTCTTGATTCTCCGGGTGCAACCCTCTATTCACTTACTTATTTACGACATGTATAACCCGCTTCTCCTCAAAAACCCAAGACAGTTTCAAGATTAAAACTTGAATGGCCTGGCTTGTACCAGGATTGAGATTTGGGACAACTGCAAGAGGAACAGTAACACTTGTAAGTGAATGTTTTCTGGAGATGCTAGGGGGAAAGGGGTCCAACAGGCAAATGGTTAGCCTGGTTAATGGACACAGATGGATAAACACGTGGGGTGGGGTGGAGGGAACCAATGGCATTATTGAAGGGGAAAACCATGCTTGGATTAATAATTGTTTGTTTTTATTTAGGGAAGCCAACTCCATCCCTGAATACAGGCTAAAGTATTCCACAAACAACCTCTCTGCGTGGTGGTCGTTCTCTGGCACAGCCTTATTCCTTCAGGCACGTGGCTTTTAGAAGACGGGGGTGCAGCCATGCCCCTGCCTCTCTCGACATTTGACATTTGGGGGGGGGGGGAGAAGAGGGCAGCCACAGGGTTGCAATCGAGGGAGGGAGGCACGAACACGTTCTGAGTTTGGAGTGTGATGAGGGCAGGGCGAAATGTCCTGCATGTCTAAAGGGTGATGGGAGGAACAGGTGCTCCTGCGGACAGATGTCTCCTCCGCCAGGTGCTCCGCTGCGAGCAAACAGCCGCACGTCTCCTTCCCAGCTCCAGAGGAAGCCGGCTTTAAGCTGAGTTCGTTGCCCAGCAAGCAGTGCCGCTATCCCAGCACACACAACTCACTGGGACGGAGAAAACATTAAGCTGGTCATCTCACCGCTCAGCGTCTGTTGGAGACAGCAGAAAGGAGTTCCCTCTGGTTGGAAGAGGTGGCATACATATATCCTTGACTGCATGGCTCCTTTCCTCAACAGCATGCTAAAAATCTCTCCTCCTCCTCCTCCTCCTCGGACCTGATGACCTCTTTAGCAAGTCTGGATGCTACCCGTAACTTGATCGCCCAAGCAAAATACTCCTCCAGGCCCACATTAAGTGCGTAATAAGAGCCTGCTGGATCAGGCCAAAGGCCCATCTCAGCCAGCACCCTGTTCTTCCAGGGACCCACCAGATGCCTGTGGGAAACCTGCAAGGAGGATTTGAGCGCAAGAGCACTCACTCTCCCTTCTTCTCAGTAACTGCGGAGGCGGAGCATAGCTTTCATGGCTAACAGCCATCGACAGCTCTGTCCTCTATGAAGTGTCTAATCCTCTTTTAAAGCCATCTGGCTTGACGGACATCCTGTGGGAGCGAGTTCCACAGTTTAACCACGAGTTGCATGAGGAAGTACTTCCATTCATCTGTCCTGAATCTTCCAACATTCAGCTTCAGTGGATGTCCATGGCAAGAGAGAGGGAGAGTAACTCCCCCCCCCCTTTGCTCCCTGTCTATCAGTCTGGTGCAGGGGTCAGCAACCTATTTCAGCCGTGGGCCGCTCCACTGTCCCTCAGACCATGTGGGGGGCCGGAGTATATTTTGAAGGGGGGAAAATGAACGGATTCCTATGCCCCGCAAATAACCCAGAGATGCATATTAAATAAAAGGACACATTCTACTCATGTAAAAACACCAGGCAGGCCCCACAAATAACCCAGAGATGCATTTTAAATAAAAGGACACATTCTACTCATGTAAAAACACGCTGATTCCCGGACCATCCGTGGGCCGGAATGAGAAGGCAATTGAGCCGCATCCAGCCCACAGCCCTTAGGTTGTCTACCCCCGGTCTAGTGGGTGCATCCTGGGGCCTTGGACTGGAGGCCTTAGACACAGTCAACAGTTAGCCTGGCAATTCAGAAAGTAGCGAAGAGACAGAGGGAGCACCATCCAACAAGGACCCGCAACTGTGTATTGTGGACAGGATCAAAGATTCTGGAGTCTTTGTGAACTACTCCATGCCTGCCCTCTCCCACAGACTGGAGAGCTCCAAGAATCCCCTTTAAAGCCCTGCTGCGCCTGAGGCTATATACGTCTCCAGGCCAGCAGAGAGAATCTCATTTATCATTCATTCAGCACAGATGGATCAGCCCCCTTCATTCCATTAGGCCAGCACACAGGAACATTTATATCTCCCACGTTCTACACCTCAAGCCTGGTCTACCTGCCCTCTGGCTTACGCTGCTAGGGCTAAATGAAAACTGCAGTGTACAACCTTTGCAATGGTTGGGACACCAAGTCAAAGAGTTTCAAGGAACCCCCCCTTAAAAGTTTCAAGCCCTCCACGAACACAAACCGCTTCCATTCATGAGCAACTCTACAACTTGAGAACCCTCTGAATTTGCAGAGGATAATTTTACTCTTTGGTGGTTCACTGTATAAAAAGCAGCAGCTGGACACTAAAAATTCTCGTTGTTGTTGCTGCAAGACATATAGCCATTGTCCGCTAGGCCGTCTGTGCACAACTTATTTGACATGCAGCGATACTCCACAAGCATTCTCTCCTGCGGGGAACATGTATGCAAAGCCGTGTGCATAAAGTATTTTCAGCCCCAAACAGGGTAAAATACTTGAAATCTCTCAAGTATCAGCATAAAATGCTAGGCACCTGGTCAGCCAGGACTCTCCCAGATCTAGCACAAGATATCCAATACCGCCACATCTGACTTTGAAAAGAGGAAACACCTTGAAAAATTAGGGATTGTTAAAAGCAAAGTTGAAAAGGGATGTGAAGAGGGTCAAAGCTCTCTAGAATGTGTGGAGGTTGATCTGAGCCACAGTAACAGAAGCTCAGCTACAATGCAGAACGTAGATCAGGAAAAGTACCACCAGGGCCAAGAAGATGCCAGCATGGCTAACAAGCAGCGTCAAAGACTGAAGCCTTGTCCAAGTAAACACAAATTCTGGCAAAAGAAATGCAAGCAGACAATAAGGGATGCTTTAAAGATGATAACAATACAGTAACAACAACTGAGGAGCACATCACTAAACACATTAAGACCAACAATAAACAATTATGCAAAAACATTAGAAATATGTAGGAAACCAGCTAGGGAGGTGGTGGGTCCTTTGGACGACAATCAAGTCAAAGGAGGAAAAGGAGATTACAGAGTCCATTCTGTGCACTTGTCCTCGCCGAGGAAGATGTGGAGCAGATCCCTGTGCCTAAACTAACTTTCACAGGAAAGAAGTCTGAGGAACCGGGGTGAAGAGGGGTCACAATAGATGAGGTTGTAGGACTTAATGACAAATGAAAAACTGAGAAATCACCAGGTCCAGATGGCAGCCACCCAAGAATTCTTAAAAGAACTGAAACGTGAACCTACCAATCTGCTACAAAAAAAAAGTAACTTATCCCAAAGTTCAGCCTTGACACCTGACGACAGGAAAGTGGCTGCTGTAAGACAATTTTTTTTAAAAGGAATCTAGGGGATCCTGGAAATTACAAGCTGGATAGCTTAAGAAGTGTGAAGAGCTGGTGGTAAACATGTTCTTTGGGAGTGTCAACAACCACACAGATTTCCAAAAAGCTACCGCTAAAAGCCCTCACCCAAAACTCATTAAACTTAGCAGTCATGGGATAAGAGCAGAGGGACCCTTTGGAACAGTAGCCGGTTACAGAAGAGGAAACAGAGAGTAGGGATAAACTGATTGTTCTCCTCATAGAGGGATGCAGACAGTGGTGTCCCCCAAGGATTGGTACTGGGGCCTGTGTTTTTTTCAGTTGCTTATAAATGAGTTAGTGGTGAGCCGTGAGGTAGCCAAGCCTGCTGATGACACCATTTTTTGTGGAACTGCAAGGAACTACAAATGATCCAGCAGGGCCCTTCTTTTTGTTCTTAGGGATGAGACCTTGGGGGGGGGGTAGCTTGATGGAAATGTCAATCCTACATTCAGCAGCTGTGAAAAAGGCAAATTCCACATTAGGGGTCATTAGGAAAGGGAATGAAAATAAAACTGCCAATACTATAACAATGATATACAAATTTATGGTATACTTGGAATACCATGTCCAGAAAAGTACAGTATGTTATGTTGTAGAGCTGGACACGGTTCAGAAAAGGACACCCAAAATGATCAAGGAGTTTGAGAAACTCCTCTATGAAAATATGTTGTATTTGGGTTTTTTAGTTTAGAAAAAAAGGTGAGAATTGGGGGTGGGGAGTGATGATAGAAACGTGTACAATTATGTATGGTGAGAAAGTGGATAGAAAAATGGTTTTCTCCCTCTCATGATACTAGAACTCATGGACACCCAATGAATCGGATTGTTGGAAATCTCAAAACAGCAAAGCAAAGTACTTTTTCAAACAGTGCATAGTTGAAACTTTGGAATTCACTCCCACAAGAGGTAGTGATGGCCATGGACATGGGGAGGTTTAACAAGAGAATTAGACAAATTCAGAGAAGGTAAGGCTATCAATGGCCACTAACGATGATGGCTACATTTTACCTCCAGGATCAGAGGCAGCAGGCCTCTTGACTATCAGCTGCTGAGAATCACAAGTTCTGTTGTACTCAAATCCTGCTCCCCTTGGGCATCTGGTAGGCCACTGTGAGAACAGGACACTGACTCAGCTGGACTCTTATGTTCTTACATCAACTATTACTACTGGTAGTTAAAAGTTAACAGGATGTAGTCGACTACCAGTGGCAAGGCAATACCGCCATGTGTATTACTGCCTAAGATTGATATTCTGTCAACATGCACACTCTGTTAAAAAAGAAAAAAAGGCCAGCCCATTAACCTTACTCTTAGGCTTCAGGTTTTTTTACTCAACGCTAGAGATGTTCTACAAAGGACCACCAGTAGTGACTGGCAGGCAAAAGCTCACCTTTCAAATTCTAAGAAATAAGGTCTTCCATGAAAACCTTTGGGAAGCCCAGGAACACACAAAAAAGAATTGATTTGTGGCTCGTGGATTTGAAAACAAAGATGGCGCCACAGTAGCCCAGGAGCTGCTGAAACCTCTGAAGAGGAAGCTGCTGAAGTCGAAAGGCGGAAAAGAATACGGGCAAATCGTATACTTCAGCTTGGAAGTTAGTTAGCATACCCTCCCTCTATGGATGCAGTTCTATAAAACGGGGTGTGGTGAAGAATATGCCATTGTCAGGAGGGACGTGCAGTCTTTAAAATCCTGTTCAGAAGCCCAGCACCTTTCCACAGACCGACACAACGCTTGGCTCGAGTAGACCGTTCCCACTTTCTCCTCATTCAGCTTTCTCGCAAGTCCACTGGGGCACATACAGCTTCCGGCAGCAGCAACCCACTTAAGCAGTTGCAACGGAGGTGCATGCAAACAAGCACTGCTGGAAGGAAGGATCTAGACAGCATGGATTCCTCAATGGGAGACGCCAGAGATGAAATGCTACACAGATACTTGTTGTACATTTGCTCCCCAAGCCATTTGAGCCAGTTACTTAAGATGTTTGCAGAAAGTGACATCACCTGAGTCCCCAGAAAACACAAACTTGCCTTTTACCAGGAGATACTATTTGGTGCAAAGCCCAGTATACTGTCTGCTCTTGCTGGCCCCAGGGCCTAAATGTATTTTCTGTCACCTGCTGCCTGATTCTTTTAAAAGGAGATGTCAGGGATTGAGCTCAGGATCTCCTGCATGCAGAAACAGGTGAACTACCCTGCGGAGCTACCGTTTAAGAACCCCACGTCTTCTGCAGCCCCAGTTCCCCAGGCTGAGAGTCTTTTGAGGACATGTAACATGATGCATGTTTCCTGGTGGTAAAAAATGTTATGTGATAAGGTAGGGTTATGAGTTTAAAAATAAATTACTTGATAAGGAATCTATGGAGATGCCACAGCAAAGAGCACGCAAACAGGCTAAAAATAACCCACTCCATTATGGGAGACGAGGATTAGCCCCTCAAATATTTCTATGTCTTTTTTTATTCTTATTACTGTTACTTATTAAATTTGTATAACGCCCTTCGTCCGAAGATTACAGGGCGCTTCACAACATGAAAATACAAAATGAGAATACATAATAAAACAAACACATTTAAAAGGCGACAGAATGCTAACCAGCCAAAGGTCTGGTTATAGAGAAAGGTTTTTGCCTGGTGCCTAAAGATAAGTAATGAAGGCACCAGGCAAACCTTCACGATTCATGGCCATCTACTGGTTGTGACTCCATTCTGAAGTGGGAAGTCTAAAATTAGCACTAGACAATACACTGAGCCCCCACCTCGCAACCTTGTGATTAGGTTACAAAATTCCCCGAGGCCTTTCTGAACAAGCAATCGCTTCTCACTACAGAATAGGGACCAGAGATTCCGCTGAAACAAAATATCACTCCACTACACAGGCCCAGTAGAGCTTGGCAGAATTCAGAATCTCTCATACCCTAGATATCTTGCGCTTCCTCCTTCTCTATGTTTGACCCTTCATGTTGAGCAAAGCAGCATTCTTGACAACTAGGTTCAATGACTATGAAAGCCTCCGCTTCTAGAGAGACTGGCATTCCTGCTACCACTCTGAAGGGAGAAAAAGCCCTTTTCCAATGTGAAAAAGGTGTGGGTCTGGAACTGCCCAGCCTACTGGAACAGCTTGTTGGTCCTAATTTAGAGACACTGCAAGTTACTTGAGAAACTCAGGTCTTGCTACAATGAAGAACTGCTTTTAGACCACTAAAGGTAATTCCACTGAACATGATTGGATGCTCAAAAGCAGTAAACTGCAAAGTGCAAGCCTTGAATCTGGAAAGCAGACTGAGATCTCAGCTGGGCACAGCCTTGTGCAAGCCGGATGGACGATTAACTTCCCATCGGAACTAATCAGGGAAATACACATAAAGTAACTCAGCTTTTTATTACAGCAAGACAGGGTTGCACTAATCCTGCTGATGGAAGAGACCCACCACTCCACTTGCCTCGTAACACATTTGAAAGCACGAACAAATGAAGTTGTCTCCTATTGCACTGAACCACTGGCCCTGTATCATCCATTATGAGACGCAGAAAGGATCAGGCAGAGGTCTTTCCTTCACTGTCCTACCTGAGGCCCTTTTAGCTGGAGATGTCAGGCATGGAACGTGGAACTTAATACTCCCACCACTGAACAGTGGTACTTTCCAAGGTGAGCTTATTTCCCCCCTATTTTAACAGCACCTGCTTCATAAAGATACAAACAGAGTCATTCCCTACAAGGCAGGAAGGTACTTCAAGGAGGGGTGGAACTGGATCACCTTCCGTATAATACATTTACTTCCAGCACCTGGGCGGAAGCAGCACTTGGGGAGAGAAGAGCCGCAAGTCAGAAGGAACATGTGTCAGTGCCAATCAAGCAGCAGACAGATACAGTTACAAGATCTCCCATCCTTATTTCCTTACACAATAAAGGAACACTAAACTCGACTGCACTGCGATATAAATATATTTCTGCCTGCTGGATGGCTGCTGACTAATACGCTCATGGCATTTCAAGGTACTCTGTTTCGGAGGGAGTACCTTACCAGGAAAGGCAGGCTTCCGAATGTAGGGAAGGGGCAAGGGGCTCAAAAGATGTGCCTGATAGAGGAAAACTAAAATAAAAATAGCAGGTAAGCGCAACATGAGGCTCAAGTAACACAAGAGACCCCTCCTTCCCTCCAGCCCAGCCTGTCAATGAGATCAGGCCTTTGGAAGGGAGCAGAGGCCTCTGTTAAGCTGATCCCCGGCATTGCAAAGCCATGACATGAGCACTGGACTCAACCTTTCTATCCATAGACGCTGACCTGGCGACCACTCACAACCAACCTCAGGATACACTCCCAATCCACCCAGCCTCCTGATCTGCAACACACGCCCAAACCATGGCCCTTCCTCTTAAGTCTGAAGGCCCAGAGCTCTTCCCCCCCCCCGCCCCATACCGGGCCCTCTGACCCTTTCAAGCCCCCCCCCATGCCCAGGGGAAGTCTCCTTTGCAGAACCCCGAGCGTCCCTTGCCTTCCCCCTTTGTAGGGGCTTCACTTTCCAGAATCCCCAACCCCACCTTCCTCTGAAGCTCCCCCCCTCCCGAAAGATGCCCTCCTCCTCCCCACGCTCGCTTTTGCATGGCCCCTAGAAAAGCCACCCGACGGAAGAGGTGTCTCCGCGCCCCCCCCCCATTTCAACCCAGGGGTCCCCAACACCCAGGCCACAAAACGTACCGGATTTGAGACAGACACCCCCCTGCCTCTGGGCTCCCCACCCTGGGAGGAAGGCCCTCCCCACCCGCCTCGAAGCCCCTCACGCCCTCCCCGGGATCTCCATGGCAACCCCTAGGTCCCCGCCCACCCACCCCCGGTCTCCACGGCAACGCCTGTCCCCGCACCCCCGCCTCACCTTGTAGAAGGCCCCGTTGGAGCCCCGCACCTCCACGGGCAGGCCTTCCATGGGCCCCGCTGGGGACGAGGGGGAGGGAGGGGCGGCCGCCGCCAAGGAGGGGGAAGGAGACGGGGAAGCGCCGCCCCGGCCACCGCCGCCCCCCCGCGGTTGTGCCGCCGCCGCCGCCGCCGCCGGTGGGGGGATGGGGGCGGGGCGGGGCCCGGCCTCCTCCGGCTCCGCCACCGTGACCGGCCCCCAGCCGCGGCCTGGCGCGGCCCGGACTCCGCTCTCGGCCTTCCGCCGCCGCTCCTCCTCCTCCTCCGGCCTCCTCCTCCTCCGGCTTCCCCGGCGCCGCCGAGAGCGAGAGAGGGAGAGAGAAGGAAGGAGCGAGAGCGCGCGCGCGCGCCTCTGAAGGAGGGAGGGAGGGAGGGAGAGCGAGCGAGGAAGACCTCCCCTCAGAGAGAGAGAGAGAGAGAGAGAGAGAGAGAAGGAGCGCGCGCGCTGCGCTCCGCCCCCTCCCTTTCGCCGTGCGTGCCTCGGCGTAAGCTCGCCCGCTCGCGCTGCGCCGGAGGAGGAGGAGCCCTCCCTCTCTCGAGGCGGGCCACGCCCACCGCGCGCCGGAGGCTCCAATCCCCGCGCGCCTCCGCTCCCCCCCCCCCCAGCGCCTCCTTCGCCCCTCCTTTGGCCAATCGCCGGCGAGCGCTCGCGCCAAAAGGCGGGTTACAGGAGGGAGGAGATTGCTTGTGACTCTCTCTCTCTCTCTCTCTCTCCCTGCGCCGCCGCCGCCACTCAAACAACTTCTCTTGTTTCTCCTCACGCCCGCCTCGCGTCCCCCTGTCCCAAGCAACCAATCGAAAAGGGAAGGCGGGGTTTGCCGCCGAGACGCCAATCACAGCGCCAAAGCGCAGGCGCAGCAGGCTTTTCGAGCGTTGGCCAACCCCGGGACAGAACTCGAGAGGGTCCCGCCTCTGCTGACCAATCATGAAGGTACCGCCCCTCTTTTTAACAGTTTCCTTTAGCTCGCGGGCGTCTTTCCCTCGAGGGTCGCTCAGAGTCCTGCGCTGTGCGGGCCCCGCCCCTCTCCCTCGGAAGTGCCTATCACATGCAGGGTCCCGCCCACAAATCAGGCTCTCCCTTTCTTTGATTGGATTTTTCTTCATGTCAGATCGATAGGGCGGTCATATGAGGGGAGAGGAGCCCTTCCCAACAACTCGGCCTTTGACCACGCCTACATTCTTCAGTAGACCAATAAAATTGGACACCCGCCTCCTTGGCCTACCCTTCTCGAATGTCAGTCACGAGAGGCAGGTGCTGTTATGCCGCCCCTTTCTCAGAGCTGTGGGTTCGCGGCCCTCGCGCCGCTAGTTTAAGTTTGAGGGAAATAATTGTTATTACTATCATTGAAGAAATAAACTTAGTATATTTTACCTCAGCGTTAAACGCAGGAAAGACTCTTGTGTATGCACCCACTCAGAACTCCAATGTTATCTCAATAGGACTCCTTATATTCAAATATTAGCAAGACTGTTCAAAGGTCTCTCATATAAAGAATAAGAACAGCGCTGTTATCTGTGGGATAACGCCACACCAAGAGCTCCAAATCAAAATGGTGTGAAGTCAAAACACAAATGGCCATTTAGCAAGGCAACATTGCGAAAAGACCACTTATTTCATAACACGCATCATGGGAGCTGATGGATAAACGGCAAGGAGGTCACAAAAATGGGAACTGTGGGACTTTTAAAACCAAATAGCCACAATGCCTCTGGTAACATTTGGAATTTACCTCACACAAAATGGCAGCCATTTTTTCATACATATTTTCTCTTCGGAACATCAAATTTGGGTGCTTTCATTTTTAGAAGCCTAACAGCAGGAATCTTGCTGTGCAGATGGGATTCAAAAGTCCTCCACACAGCAGGAGAAAAAGACAACACTAAGGCCCGCATGTAAAATGGCAGCCGCACGATTTCATGAATTTGGGCCTTTCGACAACATTCTTCTCCTCAGGCGGTTTGATGAATACGTGACAGCCCCGTTGAGTGTTTCCTTTCACAAAATGGCGGCCACCTTGCTGGTGATCCCATCGCCCGCAATAAGTTGCCTCACACCAAAAGATGCGATTTACGCGTCGTCGTAATCCTGAGAAGCTTTTGGTCAAAGTCTCCACCGAGGCAACCTGGTGAGGGGCAAAAAGTAAGGCTGAGGTGACCAGCCCTGAAAGGGAATGAAAGACTAGAAAACCAATCCAGCGGCCCAACTGCCATGGCTCCTCTCCCAAGAGCCCCGGGAACTGTCGATTTGTGCTCTCCCGCAGAAGAGATCCTTTACCAAACTAGAGTTTCCTGCTTTGAAACAAAGTTTAGATAATGTTGTGTTTGGTGCAGTCTTAGGTTTCATTCATTCATTCATTCATTCACCCATCCATCCAGTCCCTGTAAACAAATAATAATAATAATCATCATCATCAGAGTGTGCTCCCAATTGCATTGTTAAATAAGCACTTTCGCCAGGGTTCTCCCAAATTCTAGAAGAGGAGGAGGAGAAGAGGAGAGAGAGAGAGAGAAAGACAGACTT